>NW_023425551.1:63091622-64406479 GCF_014108245.1 Pipistrellus kuhlii
AGAGTCATTCTGAATTGCCAAGAGGTGGATACAATCCAAGTGTCCATCAATGGATAAATGGTAAACAAAACATGGTGTATCCATGCAATGGAGTATTATTCAGCCTTAAAAAGGAAGGACGTTCTGACAGGTGCTACAGTGTAGATGAGCTCTTCACTGCGTGTAGAATAAACTAACTCAGGTTCTTCTTCTGGAAGCTAGAAATAAATAATATGCTGATAAGATGTTTTGGAACCATAACCACCAACAACCCTTTTTATTTTCCACTTACTTGCAAACTTGTCTTTACTCACTTTTTAATAATCCTCTAAATTTTAATAATTAACATAAGAGAATGTGAAATTTTTAATCCATCTAGCAAGGGCTGAACAGGATAACCCTAATTTATTGACAGATTAAAAAAAAAGCCAATTAGATCAACAGAAACATGGGTTTTGCGTATGCAGAGAAAGAAGTTGTACGGTGATTTAATTAAGTCCTAAATTGCTAATGAGGAGAAGTGAATTCACACTGATGTAGGACTCAGTCTAGAAACCAAACGTTCATTCTCTAAGAAGCGCCCTTTTCCTGAGGCTTTAAAAGGTTTTGTGCTGTGACTTTATACAATGGTTAACTGTTACTCTAGAGTCCTATGGCGAAAATCAGACAGTGACTTATCCTGATTCTAAGGAAATTTCAGAAAGTGATATGGGTAATTGAGGTACCATTAGGTTACGAGAAAGAGTCTTGGGAGTACTTGAGTAGACTGAAGACAATTATAAGGCCCTTTGAGGATATCCAGCGTGAGCAGCGGTAAATGATCCCTATTCATCAGCTCAGTGGAATAAGGGGAGCCTTGTTCCCTGGGAGTAGGGAGAAGAGTGTGTTTTATGTCTATCAGGATTTGAGTAAATGTCTTCACTTCCCAGTTCAGGGAAGGGAACCAAAAGAGTTAACTCAAGTGAAGCAGTTCCTGTAGAGTCACATAGCAAGATAAGGACTGAGTAAGACAAGAATTCCCTGGTTACATTTGGTCTGCCCATGGTATTTAACTGTGAAATTTCCAGCTAAGAAACTAATAATATGCCTGAAAAAAAATTTTAAATATATTTTTCATTTCAGGGAGGAAGGGAGAGGGAGAAAGAGAGTGAAACATCAATGATGAGAGAGAATCATTGATTGGCTGCCTCCTGCACACCCCATACTGGAGACGGAGCCCACAACCCAGACATGTGCCTTTGACGAGAATTGAACTCAGGACCCTTCAGTCCACAGGCTGACACTCCATGCACTGAGGCAAACCAGCTAGGGCTGAAATTCTTAATGAAAGAGAGAAGCTAACTTGAGTGCATTTTTAATGGACATTTCTTACAAAGCTGAATAGGCAATTGCGTTAGGATTTTCCAGTGATTATTCACATTCTCCTAGTTGAAAGGATGGTCCACACAAACCCTAGTGGCCTCATTATATTCCCAGTGTCCCTGTCTTACACCATGGTAGAATGCTCAGTGAGATAACCACATTTCACAGCTTCTTATTACATTTATGCTTTCATTACAAATTACCTAATTTAATGGATTAGGAAAAAATGCAAGTTTGTTATTTAGTTATCTTTTACAATTAGGTTATCTTTACAAATTCTTTTCCTAGAATTAAATTTCAGGTCTAAATTAATCTGGGCTAATTAAATTAGTTGTCATTTGAATTCTACACATAGAGTGTTCATTTAGCTTCATTCAATTATTTTTAAAATAAACACTTGCTTTTAACATTACATACGATGTTAGATACAGGGCTAACAAAAGGTCTGAGGAATGGACTGTGCCCTTGATTATTAGTTCTAGGTCACTCCCAATATCAGTGCTGAAATTTTATAGTTACTGGTTTCTTCTGTTACGGTAACTGAACTGCTGTGCTCTTTCCAACTATGAGTCACAAATGTGACGAGGACATTAGAGGCCGAGGGGTGTAAGTACAGCCAATGTATTAATATTTGTATAAAATCCACCCTATTCGCAGAGGTTTATTACACCAGGGTCACCACTACCATATACTGTACTTTACCCTTTAGCTGCATGGTGGCAAAACAGAATGCCGGAAGGAGTAAAAGAAGAAAGGGGAAAACACACACACACCTATTTTCATGCATCCAAACTAATTAAATGCGTTAGATGAATGTTGAAACAAAAGCTTTCCCAGAAAAGTTTGACTCTGTGTCTGACGATAAGATTCAACAATGACTCTTTTTTTGAGATTTGGATTACAAAATATAACCAGGCTGACAAAGGCAAGTGTTGACTTAATGAAAGGAATACCGGAATCGAGATCAAAAATCCTAATTTTGAGTTCCAGCCCTGCTATTAATTAACTGGTCAAGTCCCTTAGTGTCTCCAAGATTTATGCTTGGTGCCCTTACTAGTAATACAAAGATGATCTCTGAAGCACCTTCCAGAAGAAACAGGGCATGTTTCTGGTATGTGTAAAGCATCATGCTAAAAAGGCATCTGTAAAACATGATTCCTGCCTTCTAGGAGCGTAAGGCAGGCAAAGATAAAAATATAATTCGCTGAAGCACAAAGTAACAAATTACATGTGCAACAGGAATGGTTGGAACAGTTCTGATGAAATAATTGCTTCTAGCCGAGGCGATCAGAGAAGGCTTCCAAGAGGAGGTGGTGTAAGCTGAAGCATGGGTTTGGGTAATATCTAGCTAGACACAGAGAGAATGAGAGCAACACCCACAGGCCTGCAGAATGGCATGAAAAGACACAAAGATTTAGGAAGGCACGCCTGTTTTCAGAGCTCAGAGTACACCAATATGATTAGCATGAAGGGTTCTTGATATTGCATAAAGGAATATAGAGCTGGAAATATAAGTAGTTTCCATCTACAGTAAAAAATAATTTTTGCATACTACTTGACAGTTGACAAAAGCCTTTGACATAACATTTGATTCAAGGGTACCTGGTATGAGCCCCCTTTTAAAAATTAAGTTCATTGGGGTGACATTGGTTAATTGGATCATATAGGTCTCAGGTGTGGATTTCCATATTACAAGATCTGTATGTAGCACTGTGTGCCCACCACCCAAAGTCATATCACCCTCCTGTCATCAGATGAGCCCTTCCAAGAGAAGCAAGATTTGCCTATTTCTTTCTTTCCTAGCCTGATCACTCTTTTTCACTTTGGAGGAAAATTCTGAGTCATGGCCTCTGCTGTAGTGTGGAGGGCCTGAAAGCATGGCTCACTGTGGGGCTTTATTTTGACTAAAGAGCCCACATGACCAGGGATTTGTGACAACCTGCACATGTGCTCAGTGTTCATGACAAATCCTCATGCAAAATATAATAAACTTGCAGGTATTTAATTATGTACATGACCATTTTTTTTTTATCAGCTATGAAATACTTCACACTTTTATAAAGTATTTGAAATGTGTCTATATTTAAACTTCTTCCTTGAAAATTCCTGTTCCACAAGAATTAGTCTAAATATTTACTGGGTGTATTGGTAGTAATGTGGATTTTTTTCAATAGATGGAGTTACACATATGTTGATATACGTGCAATTTGATTTGTATGATATTGTGTTGTATTGACAACAAGCTTTAAAACTTCATATGTCAAATTTGCTGAAGGTGTTAACATCATAGATACTTTTACACTTAAAAATGTCGCATTTCGTGCCAAAAAGAGAGCATTTGCAGGAAGTTTTAGTTCATTATTTTGAAGAAAAGTGCTGCTGAAAGTTGTTGTATATTTTGGGAAGCTTATGGTGAACATACTTCATCTCAAAATACTTGTGAATGCTGGTTTAAACACTTTAAAAGTGATGATTTCTATGTGAAAAACCAAGAACATCCAAGTCAACTAAAAAAGTTTGAAGACCAACAATTACAAGCATTATTGGATGAGGATGCATGTTAAACTCAAAAACAACTTGTAGAAAGATTCAAGGTTGCTCAGCAAAAAATTTCTGATCATTTAAAAGCAATGGGAAAGATTTGAAAAGAAGGAAAATGGGTGTCACATCAACTGAACGAAAGACAAATGGAAAACTGGAAAGTCATCAATTAATTGTTGCTTCAGCAGCACGCAAGAAAGTCTTTTTTGCATTGAATTGTGACTGGCAATGAAAAATTGATTTATTTTGAGAATCCCAAATGCACAAAATCATGGGTTGATTTAGGTCAGCTATCAACATCGACTGCAAGGCCAAATAGCTTTGGAAAGAAGACAATGCTGTGTTTGGTGGGGTCAGGGAAGTGTGGTGTATTATGAGCTTCTAAAACCAGGTGAAACCGTTAATACTGATCGCTACTGACAACAAATAATCAATTTGAACCACGCTTTGATCGTGAAATGTCCAGAATGTTCCAGAAGGCACAGAAAAGTAATTTTGCTTCAAGATGACGCTCCCTCACACACTTCAAAATCAGTTAAAGACAATTAAAAGATCTTGCCTGGGAAGTATTAACCTACCCACTATATTCACCAGACCTTGCTTCTTCAGATGACCAATTGTTCCTATTGATGGTACACTCACTTTCTGAGCAGCACATCAAAACATACAAAGAAGTGGAAAATTGGATCTCTGACTGGTTTGCTTCAATACAAGCAAAGTTCTATTGGGATGGTATCCACAAATTATCTGAAAGATGGGGGAAATGTGTAGCTAACGATGGACATTACTTTGAATAAAGCGCTTTTGATGTTTCTCTTGAAATTATCATGTTTTCTTTGATTACAAAATCCTCATTATTAACCGGTACACACTCCTCAGATCTTCTAGCCTATTTCTCCACTCTCAGCCAGTGACCTTTGTCTCTTTTTAAAAATATATATTTCTTATCATTTTGAAATTCATGTGTATTTCTTGTTTTTTGAAATGTTGGACTGAACGACTTTTTAAAAAAATATTTTATTGATTTTTTTACAGAGAGGAAGAGAGAGGAATAGATAGTTAGAAACATCGATGAGAGAGAATCACCAATCAGCTGCCTCTTGCACACCCCCTACTGGGGATGTGCCTGCAACCAAGGTACATGCCTTTGACTGGAATTGAACCTGGGACCCTTCAGTCCGCAGGCCAATGCTCTATCCACTGAGCCAAACCGGTTTCGGCTGACCTTTATCTCATAACTCACAGTGAGCATCAGTGCCATCAGGTAACAGCACCATACAGTTCTTGCCCCTAAAAACTAAGTGGCATCTTAAACTTCCCTCCCAGTCCAATGGAAAATTGATTTTGTCCTTTATAATAATAGTTTATGCTTATTTTGTGGAAAAATCTTTTTCATCTCTTGGGGGATGATGTTCCATTAGTCCTTCCTTCCTCTTTTATCTGCCATTGTGCCCTCTCTGTGGTCTCCTTTCCCTTATATATTAATGTCATACATGCTTCCTTTTGAAAACCACAATACAAACCTCTCTCTATACCATCAGCTCTTCTCTTGGCATGAGAAGTTTCCTGAAAAATGTTCTTAATTTGTCACCTCCTATTCCTCACCTCTCATTCACTCCTCAGCTCCATAACCAAGCCTCTGCTGCTACTGCTATTTAAAGTCACTTAAGCCCGGCCAGCATGACTCAGTGGTTGAGCATCGACCTATGAACCTGGAGGTCACGGTTTGATTCCCTGGTCAATGTGCCTGGGTTACGGGCTCGATCCCCAGTGTGGGCTGTGCAGGAGGCAGCCAATCAATGATTCTTTCTCATCATTGATGTTTCTCTCTCTTCCTCTCCCTTCCTCTCTGAAATCAATAAAAACATATATATTTTTTAAAAGATATATTTTAAAAGAAAAGATTTCCCAAAAACATTTCAAGAAGATTTTCAAGAAGTAATCAGTGGCCAACAGTATCAATTATGGTAAAAACTGATATATTTGATTTAGAAATTTAAAAAATTACGGGGGAGCCTAAGTGACTTTATTTATTTTTTAAATGTAAGCTTTCTGAAAGACAGGGTTGTGTGTGTGTGTGTGTGTGTGTGTTTATTTTTTTATTTCAGAGAGGAAGGGAGAGGGAGAGAGTGATAGAAACATCAATGATGAGAGAGAATCATTGATCGACTGTCTCCTACACACCCCACACTGGGGATCAAGCCTGCAACCCGGGCATGTGCCCTGACCAGGAATTGAACCATGACCTCCTGGTTCATAGATCAATGCTCAAACACTGAACCATGCTGGCCCGACATAAAGTATATCTTTCTAAAAAAATAATAATTTTGTTGATTTCAGAGAGAGAAAGGGAGAAGGGAGAGAGAGATAGGAATTTTGAGAATCACTGATCAGCTGCTTCCTGAATGTCATCCATAGGGGATGGAGCCCACAACCTGGGCATGTGCTCTGACAGGGAATTAAACCCTGACCTCGTGGTTCATGGTTCGACACTCAAGCACAGAGCCACATCGGCCAGGATGGACAATACTTTCTTTACTCACCATCTTCCTCTTCTTTGCTGGCTATGCCTCTCTCTGTTCCTGTACAAGGTCTTCTTCCTACTTACATGTTGACTAGAGGCCCGGCACACTAAGTTCATGCACAGGTGGGGGTCCCTAGGCCTGGCCTGTGATTAGAGCCTGTCTTCCTTGTTTCCCTATCCCCAATCCATACACACTAATTTCATAAGGATCATTCTAAAATATAAGTTAATTATGAAAACCTTTCTCACTCATGGAGACATTCAGATTCAAGTAATCTCAATATAAAATGGGTTATTAATACACAGGGATTTATATTCTCTTGTCACAAGAAGTCTAGATCTGCTGCTGGCTTTGCTTGAGCTGCTCTGTTGTGTCATTGCTAGTGTGCTTGGGATATTCCTGGCCCTTCCCTCCTGGTTGCAGGATGGCTGGCATGGTTCCAGACATCATACCCAAATTCAAGAGCCGCCAAGGAAGAATATTCATCAGAAAGCTTTGCTAGAAACCTTTCCAGTTAGATTTTTTCTTACACTTGACAGGTCAGAACTGTGTCACAAAGCCATCTTTCACACTCGAGTGAAGCTTGACACATTTCCATCTGCGTAGAAGTAGACAAGAAAGAAATGGTTGGGTAATCCATATTCCTCTCCTACTTAAAATCGTCAGTGGTGCCCTAGCCAGTGTGGCAAGGTGGTTAGAGTGTCGGCTGGCACACTAAAGGGTTGCAAGTTCAATTCAAAGGCATGTACCTAGGTTGGGGGTTGTTGGGTTGGGGCACATGCAGGAGGCAATCAGTCTATGTCTCTCTCTCTCTCTCTTTCTCTCTCTCTCTCTCTTTCTCTCTCTCTCTCTCCCCCTACCTTATTCCCTCCCTTTCTCTCTGAAAAGCAATGGGAAAAATATCCTCAGGTGAGGATTAAAAGTAATAATAAAACCCCTCAGTGGTTTCCCATTTCCTTCAAGGTAATGAAGGACAACCTTCTTAATGTAACATCAGAGAGATCCCTATATTGATGTCCTTGTGATAGTTCTAACCTAACCATCTGTTCACACTTGTAATTCTCCAAAAGAACCATGACCTTTAGGATTATTGTTCTTGTCCATGGTATTTCCTACTGGGAAAACTTCCATTCCTCTTCCTTTTCTCTGCCCACTCACCCCTAAAAACAACAACAACAACAACAACAACACTAATTAAACTAAAGGCACAAAAGACTAACTCCTGTTCTTCCTTTAAAACCTAGTTCAGAGCTCATCTCCTCCAGAACACTTTTAGCTCAGTCCTCATAATCACAATTGAGGTTGTGGAATTTTTTTTCTTTTTCTTTCCTACAAGATTGTATCTTGAAGGCAGTGTAAATCTTTAGTTTTTAGCTAAGTGTTTGGCACAGAGTGAAGCTAAGTAAATGTTCCCGGAATGAATGAATATTAAACGTTTTCTACAAGTTAGCATAATTTTCAATTCCAATGGATTCTGTAACTTTCTAAATATTACTGTATCCCACTTTTACTTAAAGGGAAAGAAACAGATGGTTTTCATTTTTTATCTCAGACATACAGTTATGCCTTGGTTAACATGCTATGATTACTTAGAAAATACACAGATTCAGGAACTTTTAAAAAATGATTGAAAATATTCCCTGACATTTTTATTCATTATTGAAGTGATTTTCATCCCTTGATATGACAGTTTTGAACAAAATTTTTAATATTTAATGTTTTCATTTTAATTTATAATCTGAAAAAAATAATTGTAAGTATATTCTGAAATATTTTGTAACTAATGTACCTTATCACTAGTATTGTCACCCAATTCTAGTGCCTGAATTCATGTTTTGTTTACAATCACATAGGTATCAATTGGTATTGCTTTACTGTCATGATCTTAAGAGAAAAGATCAGGGGCAATTTTAATGTGTAATTTATGCATTCATGCTTGGTGAGGGCCAAATTATGTGCTTTGGTAATCTTTATTAACTAGTTTTGAGAAATGTGGTGATGAATTTAAGTAAAAGAGCATTAGAAATGCCAGATGTCAAGGTAAGTATAATAGAAAATACAATTTTATTCCTCTTAATTAAAAAACTACATATAATTTTTAAAGCACAAATTAAATATTGTCTTATGGTATTTATAACATACATATTCTATAGTATGTATTATTATAGAACTAGAGGCCCAGTGCATGAAAATCTGTGCACTTAGGGGGGTCCTTCAGCCTGGCCTGTGCCCTCTTGCAGTCTGGGACCCCTGGGGAGATGTCCCCCAGGGAGCGGGCCTAAGATGGCAGTCAGACACCCCTTTGGCAGCCTGGGAGCCCTTGGGGGATGTCCGACCATGGCTTAGGTCCACTCCCCTCGGTTGGACATCCTTAGCACTGCTGAGGAGGCAGGAGAAGCTCTAGCTACCGCCCTGCACTCAGAGCCATCAGCCCAGCTGTGGCTAAATGGAACTCCCCCTGTGGGAGCGCACTGACCACATGTGGGCAGCTCCTGCATTGAGCGTCTACCCCCTGGTGGTCAGTGCACATCAGAGTGACTGGTCATTCTGCCTTAGGGTCAATTTGCATACTACCCTTTTATTATATAGGATATGTTATAACATTCTATAATATGTATTATACAGAGAAATAAATATATACATTTGACAGCTATAGTGTAGACAAATACAGGGAAATAAAGGAACTCCCTATAGATTGCAAGGTTTCTACATTTTATATGAAGTGGTGCATTAGAACTTGAAGAAGGCATTAGAAACAACATTATATCTATAAAATATCAGTGTATTTTAAATAATGGATATAAAATCGTAAAAAAGCAATTTAATTTCATTTACTGTTTAGTTTTCATAAATTTTTTTCTTTGTGGATTTTTTTCTAATATGTAATTTACAAAGATAAGACTACTGTACTTGAAAGTAACATTTGGACAATTCAAAGAGTCATTGATGAGGATAGGCAAAAGAATGTAGTCCTATAATTACTGTTTAAAGACTCTGATTTTAACCTCAATATACATGTCCCCTTGCTCATGTCCAATCATTTTCTTGTTGTTAATAATTTTGCAGGGGAAGGATACTAGAATTGCTATGACAACATTATTTTCATAGTCTTAAATGTCAAAGTCGTTTGAACTAAGACTTGAGTGTAGACATCATATATTCCAGGAATTTGACATATTATTAGATGGAACTATTACACTGTGGGTAAAATTCTTTTGCTTAGCAGTCATGAATTTTACATTTGGTTAGTTATTAACTATTTAAAAAAAAAGGTTTTATTGAGCAACTACTTACTATATAGACTATACATGCTGCGGAATATTAATACTGCATAATACACAGATTACAAGCTAATTGAGAGCATTATTTTTTTAAATTTCAGTTTTATTTTCAATTTATGCTACATTAAGTATTAATAAACTAAACACTTCAATTAAGAGACAGATGATTAGAATGAATAAATAGCAACATCTGACTATATACTATTTTTAAAACATGCACTTAAAGATGCAGTTAGACTGAAAGTGAATGAAAAAACATAAATAATACAAACAATAAGCTTAAGAAGATTGGTATGGCTATATTCAAGTCAGATAAAATAGATATCAAGGTAAATAGTATTAACAGAGATAATGAGGGATTTCTGTTATGCTTAAAGGGCTAATTGTTCAGGAAGACATAACTATAACTGTGTCTGTATCAAATAATAGTGCTTCAAAATGCAAAATTTAAACATTCTCAAAATTAAAAGGAGAAATAGACAATTTTGTAATTAGAGTTAATGATTTTAACATCCTCTCAGCAATTGATAGAACATACACACAGAAAAACAGTAAAGATATAGGTGATCTTAATAACCTTCAACTATCCTGACCTAAGTGATATTAATAGAATTTTATACTTACATGATGCATTCACAAAGACAGATTATATTCTGGCCATAAAACAAGTCACAGCAGCCTGGCTGGTGTGGCTCAGTAGTTGAGTGCTGATCTATGAATCAGAGGTCATGATACGATTCCCACTCAGATTATGGGCTCAATCACCAGTAGGGTCCATGCAAGAGACAGCCGATCAATGATTCTTTCTCATCATTGGTGTTTCTATCTCTCTCTCCCTCTTCCTTCCTCTCTGAAATCAATAAAAATATATCTTAAAAATGTCACAATAAATTTAAATTTAAGAGGATTGAAGTCATATAGAGTATATTTTTGATTCTTATAACGGAATAAAATTAGGAATCAATAACAATAATATGTCTAGGGAATTCTCAGCTATTTGGAAATGAAATAACATGCTTCCAAATAATTCATGCATCAAAAACAAATCACAGGAAAAATTAGAAAATATTTTGAACTGAATGATGATGCAAACACAATTATTTAAAAATTGTGTGATGCAGCCAAAGCAGTGCTCAGAGCAAAACACATAGCTGTACCTGCTTATAATAGAACAGAAGAAAGCTCTAAAATCTAGCAAATTTTCAACTTTAGGGGATAAAATAAGGCAAAGTAAACACAAAGTAGAAGGAAGGAAATAATAGAGATAAAAGACATTGATAGAATAGAGAAAACAACAACAACATACAATAGAAGAAATTGGCAAAGCCAAAGGGGGATTTTTGAAAAGGGCAATAGAGTTTATAAATAATATAAGCGAGACTGATTGAGAAAAACACACACAAATCACTGGTATGACACATGGAAGAGACATTATAATTACAGAAGCCACAGACAGTAAAGGATAAAAGAATATTTTGTGCAATATTCTGTCTAAAATTTGACAACTTAGTTGAAATGGACAAATATTTACCTATAGTTCCCTAATTATCCATTCATTCGTCCATCTAAAACCCAATCATATGTCTTAGAATTGCTCTAATTCCAAATCTTGAATTCCAAAATAGCTCTCTTTGACCACACACCTGCCAGTCTGCACCTCCTTATGAGCTCTTGGTGAGTTTCTTTCTTACCTGAGCAGGACTGTAAATCCTAAATCTTCCTTAGATTTAAGCCTGTCTGCACTTCACTTCACTTACCTTTCTACTCACTATAGACCCTTAATCACCTATGTTAGGGGTGTCGAACTCAATCAGAGAAGGGGCCAAAATCTAAAATCCAGCCTAAATTGCGGGCCGAATGGTTTACTGAACAGTCATAAACTGTCGTTGTGATGGAAACGCAGCGGAGTGCAGTGATGACAGCGCGGTGCGGGCCACATTGCAAGGCCTGGCGGGACGGATTTGGCCCGCAAGCCTTGTGTTTGACACGTGACTATGTAGAGAAGCTTTCTCTCTTATTCTCACTTTGCTCATGCAGTTAGTTGTTCTGCCACACTGATGTTGACAATTCCCAGACCTGAGCTCAACTCATTGACTGCATTTATATTCTTGTGCCTATGATACTTCTCCTTAAAACCCAGTCATGTGGTTGGTGTGTTATTCAACAGCTCCTTTTCAGTGCATCAGTTAGCTTCTGCTTTGTAACAAACCACTTAAAACATTAACTGTTTAGTTTACAGTTCTGGGGATTGGCAGTTTTGGCTATGCTCAGATGGCAGTTTTTCTGGTCTGAGTCAGGCTTGGCTCAACACAGCTTGGACTGTGTTATGTGCCTTTGGCCAGCTTCTGGGTGACTCAGTTTTCCTCTGCCAGTACTTGTTCTCTCCTCTCCAGCAAACCAACGCAAGTTTGTTCATATGTGATCAGACTCCGGTTCCAAAAGCAGCAAGAGTGGGAGTGCATGTGGCCTCTTGATGTCTAGGCTCTGAACTCACAGTAACTCAGCTCACACATTATCTTGGACAAAGCAAGTCTCAGGGAGTGGGGGAAATAGAGTTCTGATGAGAGAAGTTGCCTAGTTTTGTGGTCACTTTTGCAATCTATCATAGGTCATTTTTAGAATTACCTCTAGTTTGCTGATGTCTACTGTCCCCAAAGCACTCATTTCTCCCCCCACAAAGCACTCATTCTAAGTTTTCTCTATCGTTTTCCCTAGTCGTTTCCAATACCTTGGCTTGTATGTATATGAAAATTATCTCCACCTGAAATTTCTAGGCCTAACAATTTTTCAAAAAATGTTTGAGGGATAATTTCCAGTTTTAGATTATTCTCAGTCACCCTAGAATGATCTCTCATGCCTGTTTGCAGTTGTGAGAAATGTGCCTACCCTATGGCCCTACAACCATTAGTCTGCTTTTGGTGTCTAGTGAGTTGCCTTTCTGGACATTGCTTGTAATTGATAATTTCTGTCAGTCTTTATTTCAAACCAAAAGGCTAGTTCTGGGGTCAGAGGGAGCTCATGTCCTTGTCCACTGACTTTTCCATGGGGGTTGGCACACAGTTAGGTGAGAGAGAAAGCGGATGGAATAGCTGCGCAGGACAAAATCACACCAGGGCTAATCTTTGCCCATTTTTAAGTTGGGTTCTGTGTCCTATTATTGAGTTGTAAGAGTTTTTTATATATTCTGGATACAAGTCCATGACCATACATGTGATTTACAAAGGTTTGCTTATGCTGTGGTTTGTCTTTTGACTTTAATTAATAGTATCTTATTAGGTGTGAAAGTTTTAAATATTTATTAAGTCCAAGTTATTGGTTATTTTCCTTTATGGATTGTGTGTTTTTTTTGGTATCATATTTAAGAATTCATTGCTTCACCCAAGGTCATGACAATTTTTCTAGAAATTTTATTGTTTTGGTTCTTAATTTGGTCTAGGATCCATTTTGAGCTTTTCTTTATTCTTTGAGATTGTGAATTATTAGTATTATTTTTATTAAATATTTGACAGAGTTCATCAGGAAAGTAATTTGAGGTTGGTGTTTTCTTTGTGAAAATATTTTTAGTTATCAATTTAAATTTAAGTATTCAATTTCTTTATATATTCCTATTCAGATATTCCATTTCTTCTTGAGTCAGTTTGGTAATTTGTACCTCTCTAGAAATTTGTTCATCTAAATTGTCTAATTTGTTGGTCCAATAGTACTTCCATTTATGCCTTGTAATTTCTGTATGGGTGGTAATACTTTGAGATGCCTTTTTGTTTGTCTGGTTAGAAAACTGGGGTTTTTGCTAATCTGTTCCGTTGCACACTTCTGCGACTGTGCTTGTGTTCAGGACTGAGTGGGAGGAAGAAAGAGAGAGACTATACAGTAATGGAGTATAAAGTGATGGGAGTTTGTTCCACTCTCTTGGGATCAGAGGAAGGTTTCCTCTTCTGCTGGAACTTCTAATGTCATTGCCTGTGGATTGCTTGAAGGCTGGGGTTTAGGAGACTCCAAGAACAAAGGGAGGATTTCTGCACTCTAAGTCTTAAGCGTTCTCTTTCTCACTCCTCAGGCCAGAATAAGAGGTCTTCTCCGGGAGCTCTGTCTGTCTGAGCCTCAGTACCCAGCCAGCGCTGGGTTTCAGGTGCGTTGCTGCCTTGTTTTCGGTCTGGGGGACACTGGAGGTAAATATGGCAAACTCCCCACTGGTTTGGTGGTACTTCAAATTCTGGCCTTTTAAAAACTCCAAGTTCATCGCTACTGTTTACTTCTCAGAATCCTCAAATGGCTGCCTGGCGCATTCTGTTCAGTTGTGTGATTGTGTTCAGTGGGATACATTTTACTTTATTGTACTAGAACCATGTTGTTTTTATTTTTTTATTTTATTTTAAAAAATATATTTTATTGATTTTTAACAGAGAGGAAGAGAGAGGGATAGACAGTTAGAAACATTGATGAGAGAGAATCATCGATCAGCTGCCTCCTGCACACCCCCCACTGGGGATGTGCCCGCAACCAAGGTACATGCCCTTGACTGGAATCGAACCTGGGACCTTTCAGTCCGCAGACCGATGCTCTATCCACTGAGCCAAGCCGGTGGTGTTTTTAATTAGTGTTTTTAATCAGTGTTTTTAATTAGTCTATCCCACCTTAAGTCCACTGCTTTTCTTTTTTTACTTAATTAGTTTTTGGAAAATCTTATAGCATTTTGCCATCAAGTAAGATGATGTAGACATGTGTATTGCAACACATAATTGATGCAATCTGAAGATTCCACTTATTTGATTATTATACAGAAGTTTTAGAAACCCAACCTCAATGCATTTTCATTTGAAAAAATTTTGTTCCTTTTCTTTCTGTCCAGTATTCTCCAGATTTTTCTTCAATTTCTGAAAACAAAATAGATTGAGATTATAGAACTGCCTGCAGATTTTACAGAAAACAATATACATTTAATCATGATTGAGGCTATTTACAAAGAGAGTGGAATTCTCACATTAAAAAGGAACCCATTAATAAGTTTTAAATAGCTAACTGACTAACTCTGGAGAATCATTAACAGATATTAAATAAATAAATTCCTACCACTACCAACTTTGCAGTGAGCTATGTGGAGGAGGCAGCAGGCATTTGCAAACGAATCTAGGACAGTGGTCGGCAAACTCATTAGTCAACAGAGCCAAACATCAGCAGTACAACGATTGAAATTTCTTTTGAGAGCCACATTTTTTAAACTTAAACTTCTTCTAATACCACTTCTTCAAAATAGACTCGCCTAGGCCTTGGTATTTTGTGGAAGAGCCACACTCAAGGGGCCAAAGAGCCGCATGTGGCTCATGAGCCGCAGTTTGCGGACCACAGATCTAGAGTATAGCTGCCTTTTGCATTGAAGGGTATGATAGGGTGCCCCAAAAAAATCCCAAATATATTTGGAAAGACTTGGTGACATTGTCTAGCTTTTTAAAAGTAATGCAGTATAATAGCAATTTGCAAAAATGCAAATAGAAACTTAAAAAAAATTAATTCAATAGTAATGAGGTCTAATTTCTAGTCTTCTGAAGTCCTCTTGCAGTACCTTAACCTGTGGAGGGCGTTCTGAGGATCCGATGAAAGCTATGATCTATATCGCTATAAATATTAGAGAAACAAAGACATAGCATTTTGCATATACTTTCAAGTGCCTGCCCTCTTAATGCTCATCTGTGGATTCTCAGGTCAGAGATGTAAACAGAGTTAAGAACTCCCACAATAAAGTGACTAGATATCTTTGTCCAAATAATATGGGGATCACTTTTTAAAATTACATTTATCGGGGTGACACTGGCTAATAGGATCATATAGGTGTTAGTGTAGATTTCTACGATACAAGATCTGTGTATTGGACTGTGTACCCGCCAACCAAAGACAAATCTGTCACGGTATATTAGGTCCCCTTCACCCACACTCTTCTCCCCCTTCCCTCTGGCAACCACCACACTCTTGTTGGTGTCTGCAAGTTTCAGTTTTGTATCCCACATCTGAATGAAATCATATGGTTCTTAGCTTTTCCTGAAAACCCCTTCCAGGTGAAATTTATCTTGGGTAATGCCTTTGGCAGGGCAGGGCAGTTCCCAGCACGGTTTAGGTATGAGATGTAGATCAGTGTTTCCCAACCTTCTCTCATGATGAGAATCACCTGGTGGAGTTGTTAAAATACAGATTCCCGGATCCCAACTAAGAAGTGCTAAACTAGAATTTTTGAGAACATATAGGTAAAATTGTATACCTAACTTAGTGCTCTGTATATAAAATCTGTCTTAGAGCACTAGTTAAGTATACAATTTTACCTATATGTTCCCAAAAATTCTAGTTTAGCACTTCTTAGTTGGGATCCGGGAATCTGTGGTTTAACAACTCCACCAGGTGATTCTCATCATGAGAGAAGGTTGGGAAACACTGATGTAGATAACAGTCCTGTAAATGACCTGTGATACTTGGAGAAATAGTAATTCACAAAGCCCTCCCTAATCCACAGTCTACAACTTGTGCTTCCAGCTCAGATCTTCTTCCCTGCAGCATAGACAGCACCCTTCAGGAGGAGGTGCTCCAGGTTCATTTACTTTACCAATGAAGAAGTGCTTACTCAGGAATATCGGCTACAGAACCTCCCTGGGGAGCTGTTTCTCAGACTTCCTTTAGTGATAGGGCGCTGGGAGAAGCTGAATGGTTCAGTAGACAGGATCCTGACTTACCATTAAAAGACCTGAGGTCAAACCCTGTTGCTTAGCTTACCAAAGGGTCAGTCACTTAATATTCCTGAGATTTGTTTTCTCTTTTGGGAAACTAGAAATAGCAATACCAGTTATATCTTTTCTTTTAAAAAATATATTTTATTGATTTTTTTACAGAGAGGAGGAGAGAGGGATAGAGAGTCAGAAACATCGATGAGAGAGAATCATCAATCAGCTGCCTGTTGCACACCCTCCACTGGGGATGTGCCCACAACCAAGGTACATGCCCTTGACCGGAATCAAACCTGGGACCCTTCAGTCCACAGGCTGATGCTCTATCCACTGAGCTAAACCGGTTTCGGACAGTAATATCTTTTCACAGATCATTGTGAGAATCAGTGAAAGTAATAAATGATTTTTAAAAAATATATACTTAAGCCTGTGGAGTAGAAAGATAAAGGGACACATAGCTTAATAGCTGTGGTAGAATGGAACCTTCATTCATTCACCATGCATTTATTCATTTATGATTTTAACATGCACAGGGCATCTTTAATTTCCCTAAGCTTCTCGTTAGAAATATGGCCCTTCTATCTCCCAAATACTTCTAAGACTCTTCATCTGTTGTAGAAAAGAGAGAATAAAAGGAAGTTTAGTGATTTAGAATGAGGAAGTCAAATGATTTGTATAATATGTTGGAAAAATCAGTATAATTGAGTAGTTTATATGAACTCTTAAGATGATAGTCAGAGGAAGCAGGATGATTTCTGAAAACTGTGAGAGCTCATCCTGCCCCACATCCTGCCCTGGAGATGACCTAGTTATAGGCATGAAGGATAGGAGCTGCCATTTTCTGAGAGCTTTTCTCTCTTTACATATGTCCTATCTCATTTAATCATCACCCGCCTTAGGTCATGTGGCTCCGAGAGCTGAAATTTCAGCCCGGGTCCTGTTACCTGCACAGATCATGCTCATCGCTCCCTAGGAGCAGGGAAGGGAGGCCGAGTTACAAGGAGCTGAACTGGCATTTGCCTTTCTAAAGCTCATTGGGATCGGTGTTAATTTACATTCTTTAACCTTGAAAGCTCAGAAGAACCTTTGAGCTTGCTTTTCAAGACTGAGAGATAGCGGTAATTGCCACTTGAAAGCAGGGTAGGGACTCCGGAGGAGGAATCAAGTTTTAGCTTTAAGAAATAAGGTTCTCTGAGTTCCACCCTTTAATTTTTGAAATCTGTAAAGATGATGCAGTCTATTTTCTGAGAGTTCCTTTTTTCAAGCAGAGTGGAATTTTTACATTTCTGATTTATTAGAAAATAAGCAACAATGTGATGATTATAACATAAATACGGTGCATTTTCTTCATTATTACCAGGAGGGAAAATGGGCTGGTGTTTCCCACAGGTGCGGTGCATTTGTTGGGTTGAATTCCCCCTCCATCTGCGGCTGGCTTTGCCTAAGCCATAGCCTGCTGCTTACATTGCCTACCGATGTGTCAGAACAGAGGAAACCAAAGGCTGAATTTTAAGCAATATCCTTAGTTGTTTAGACTTCCTTAAAATATTTAGAATACCTCGCTTTGTTTGACTAGTATGCTGCACTGGGTAGGAGGTAAAACTGGGACATTCTGACTGGCTACTGCTATGTACAGCTTCTCTAGAAACCTCAAGAAAATAATGGACTCGAGCATGCCTCGAGCTGTTCTCTGAGAAACTATGGCAACGGGGCCTTTTAATTAAAGCTGAAGTATGTGTGCCGCTTAGAAAAAAACAGAGAGATGCTGCCAACTGATAAGGAGAGTGTATGGGAATAATTCAGAAAACTGGAAAAGAATCTCTTTTTAGATATATTTGCTAGCTTTATTATCTAAACTGTTCAAAGAAAGAGGAAACATTTTTCTTTTTTGTTGAATTTATTGGGGTGACATTGGTTAATAAAATTATAAATGCACAATTCTATAATACATCATCTGTGTATTGTGTTGTGTGTTCGCCATCGCAAGTTAAGTCTCCTTCCATCACCATTTATCCCCTCAAAACCCTCTTCTATTGAACCCCCCACCCTCCCAAGGAAACTCTTTTAATGGATATTTGGCTTTGGAATATTTTATAACATATTTTTAAAGAAAATATTGGTTTTTAATTACATTTTTTTGTTTTGTTTTTTTTTAATACATTTTATTGATTTTTTACAGAGAGGAAGGGAGAGGGTCAGAGAGCCAGAAACAATGATGAGAAAGAATCATCAATCAGCTGCCTCTTGCAACCCCCCACTGGGGATGTGCCTGCAACCAAGGTACATGCCCTTGACCGGAATAAAACCAGGGACCTTTCAGCCTGAAGGCCAACGTTCTATCCACTGAGCCAAACCGGTTTCAGCTTAATTATGTTTTTTTTATTTTTTTATTTTTATTTTTAAACATGACAGGGACACACTATGGAACCTGCAGCATTTCTTTCTTTTTTTTGTAAAAATATATTTTATTGTTTTATAGAGAGGAAGAGAGAGGGATAGAGAGCTAGAAACATCAATGAGAGAGAAACATCCATCAGCTACCTCTTGCACATCCCCCACTGGGGATGTGCCTGCAACCAAGGTACATGCCCTTGACTGAATTCGAACCCGGGACCCTTCAGTCCGCAGACCGATGCTCTATCCACTGAGCCAAACTGGTTTTTTTAAAATTAATGTTCAAATTCATTTCTGTTTCCATAGTACATGGTAACTGACAGTGGGCCTTAAGGGCAGCCTGGAGACATCATCCGTTTCAGAGGGCAGCCAAACCGGGCTAGTCACAAAATGGGTGTGATCTGTGGGTTTTGACAGTGGAGACCATGTATATGCCCCAGTATATATATATACATGGGATGGGGATTAACAAATTAGTAAATGGCTCCACTCTTGAACTGAAACATTTACAGCCAACATGCTAGAATTATAAACTCAGAGCATGCCAAAAAAGTAATTACAGAAAACCAAAAACTAAATGGAAAAGTCAGAGTTGACATTTTTCTTGGACTGATATAGATATTACACTAACGACACGAGTGATGGAAAGATTTTGTCGTCCCCTTTGCCAGAGAGAATTTGAGTTTATGCCGACTACTTTAGCATCCTGTCTGATTAGTGTCTCCACTCACTCTTAAAAGTGTCCCTGCTTGCCCAGCCGGTTGTGCGTTGACCTATGAACCAGGAGGTCGCAGTTCGATTACCATTGTGGGGCGTGCAGGAGGCAGCTGATCAATGATTCTCTCTCATCATTGATGTTTCTATCTCTTCTTCTCACTGCCTCTCTGGAATAAATTTAAAAATATATTTTATTTTATTTTATTATTTTTTTTAAAGAATTTCTTTCTTTTTAAAAAAAATATATTTAAATTGATTTTATACAGAGAGAAAGAGAGAGAGATAGAGAGCCAAAAACATCGATGAGAGAGAATCATCGATCAGCTGCCTCCTGTACACCCCCCACTGGGGACGTGCCCGCAACCAAGGTACATGCCCTTGACGGGAATCGAACCCGGGACCTTTCAGTCCGCAGACCGACGCTCTACCACTGAGCCAAACTGGTGCCGGCTAAAAATATATTTTAAACATGTGCCTGTTTGAAGGCTAGATGATAGGGACGATAGCTGGAAAGATGAGTTGCGTGTAACGGAATAGCATGTAATCGTTAAATATGTGAAGCTCGTGAGCCAGCAACTGGCTCTTCCAATGGTGTATTATCTGGTCTCTTTGGCTTTGGCTTCCGGTTCACCTTTATTATTCTATTGGCAGAGTGGGCGGTCTATAATCAGATCTGATCTTCCACCCTTTCGCTTAATAGTTTCTCATTGCTTACAGGATTGGTATACCTTTTCTCAGTCTCAGCTCCAGCCTTCCTTCAATACATACATGATTCAAACAAGGTCTAGCTTCTCCATGTTCACTATTCCCCTCGTTTTCATGCTATTGCCAGTGCTGGAATTCCTTTACTGTGTGTGTGTGTGTGTGTGTGTGTGTGTGTGTGTGTGTGTATGTGTGTAGGTGTGTGTGAGGGAAGGAGGGTCGGCAAATGCCTGCTCATACTTCAAAACGAGGATTGAACATCACCTCTTTCTTCCCTTCATCTCACAACCCTCCCTCCTTCCTCCCAAGTATTTTCCCCTCTGGCACTGGATGAGGGCACCAGAGGTGAGGATGTACACATCTGTCTTTGAAGGCCTTGTGTAATATCAGGAAATATAGTCTATTTTCTGAGAGTTCCTTTTTCAAGCATATTGGAATTTACATTTCTGAGTTATGGAAAGCGTAGTTACTTTAGTTGAATATTTGATGTTTGGTAAATATTTGATGAGTGGGATTAAGTGGGTAAAATAATTGGAGGCACGAGGGCATATCTGAGAAAACACAGTCATTGAAGTTTGGTTCTGCTGTTTGCCCTCCTCCCCTTTCTCCCTCTTCTGCTCCTCCAGGTACCCTCTGCTCTCATGCCTGGTCTCTGGCTTCCCAGACCCCTTCTTCAGGCTCTTGCCTAGGCTTGTCCAATCCCCAGATGCCCCTCCGCTTCTCAAATACGCTTTGCCTTTTTCCTCAAACTCTACCCCCAATGCCAATTGGAATGCCATTTCCACACTTAAGCATGCAGCTAGGGATAATTAGAGTATAATAATTTCAACCTAATCCATTCCAGGCCATAAAAGACTGACTGGGAGACTGCAGGATGTGCCTGAAATTTGAATTTCGCAATATAAGGGGGATTGCTTGCCTGTTCAGATTTCTGACTGTGTATATAATCTCTCCTTTTATATAGTATATTAATACCATCTCTAAAAAGGTTTCCATGCCAGGATTTTGGATTATGTCATTCAATTATGACAAAGGCATATTTGGAGCGCTGCCTGCCTGCCACCAGTTTCAGTAACATCGCTGTCTTTGTTTAGCAGCATGTGTGCAATTATTTGCATATTTTATTGCTTATTTGTATCTCTTAAATTTACATGAATGGACATAAGGGAATTAGGTCTCAAACAGGTAATGCACTGTAGACAAAGGTATAAAAAAATCATCAGATGAGGCAAAAGAGCCAATTCTTAGTGTGAAATGGATGCTCCTTGAATTTAAGACTATCTATCTAGTCTTATTACATAGGGAAAAAAAAGCCAAGGCAAAGAACACGGATAGAATTCTGGAACTCTGTTCTAGAAGATTGTATGCAAAGGTGGAGCTATAACTTGGGATTTCCTCACCTTATAGTTTAGTTTCTGGGCCTGAAACCTAAGTCTCTCATGCGACATCTGCACACATGGGGTGGGACACCTGTTAAAGGTAAGAAAGATATGCTTGGATTTTCCTTCAAGCTGCCTCTCTTCAATGTTATTAACCCTTGCTTTAAATCCTCCAAGCAGCTGGAAGCTAGCTAATATCTTCATTGCAACTACTTTAGTAGGTTCTAAGTTCAAGGGCCCACAAAACCAGGGTGTGGCATAGGCCCTTGACCTGGGTACTGAGACCTTCAAGATGAGGCCAGAGGCTCTGAAAACCGTTGCCACTTTCCTTACCTGCTTTCCTAACCTGCCCAGAAACCAGCAGGGCCTGAAGGGCAGTTTACTCTGGGCGATTAGTTCCAAAGGGCTGGGTTTTTGCCAGGAGAGTGAACCCAACCTATTGAGCTCTCTTGCTCAGAAGCTTAAATGGAATAAAATCAGGTTGAATAAGACCTGCTTCTGCCTTTAAAGAAGTCTCTTTTTCTTTCTTTTATTTCACAGTGATGTCCGAGCCTATTAGAAATTTGTTGTTATTTGAAGTTAGTGTGGATGCTTATACCTGCATTTTTCTAAGAGATTCAGTGTCTTGTGTGTAGAATCAAAGGATACATTAGGCTATTATTATTTTTTTTTCTGGCTTTACACCTGAGATTTTAGTAATAAGACCAGGGAAGTAGAGAAAGGAAATAGGAAAAACTTTTTGAGTGTTGGTCTCTTAACTGTTGGTCTCTCAATCTCTTTGCTATAGGGATTAAATATTTAGTTTGGTAGCATTTGCTATTATTGCTTATTTATTTTAATTTTAGTTTAATTTTTGCATTGATACAATAGTCACATGAAAAATTAAAACATGTAAAACATAGTCGAGACCGGTTTGGCTCAATGGATAGAGCGTCGGCTTGGGGACTGAAGGCTCCCGAGTTCGATTCCGGTCAAGAGCATGTACCTTGGTTGAGGGCATATCCCCAGTGGGGGGTGTGCAAGAGGCAGCTGATCGATGACTCTCTCTCATCGATGTTTCTAACTCTCTATCTCTCTCCCTTCCTCTCTGTACAAAATCAATAAAAATATATTAAAAAAAACATATAAAACATAAAACATGTAAAATATATACATGAAAATTCTTTATCTCATTAGTGTCCCTCAGTTTTAAGGAAATCTTAGATAATTATTGTTCTTAGTTTCTTGTGAATCTTTTCATTATCTATTTTTCTATATTCAAGGACATAAAAGTATTTTATTTTTCTCATTTTTTTATAGTAACATAAAAAAGGATAGTAACATTCTGTATAAACTCTCACACTTCATTTTATTCACTTAGTGTTTTGTTGAGAGCTTCCTGAGGATAGCACTCTAGTTTTTATAGCTACATAGTATTCCATTGGATGCTTGAACATAATTTAGTTAATTGTTCACCTGTTAATGACATTTAGTTAACTTTCTAATATTTCATTATTATAAACAATGCTTAAATGTAAAACGAGTCATTTCACATGGTGCAAACTTTATTTTTGGGATAAACTCCTAGAAGGGGAAATATAGGGGTCACAGTTTATATTTTTTGGCTTTTTTTTTTTTAAATTTATGGATTGATTTTAGAATTGAGAGACAGAGAGAGAGAGAGAGAGAGAGAGAGAGAGAGAGAGAGAGAGAGAGAGAGAGAGAGAGAGAGAGATTGATTTGTTGTTCCAATTATTTATGCATTCATTGGTTGCTTCTTGTATGTCCCCTGACCAGGGATTGAACCTGCAATCTTGGTGTATCAGGATGATGCTCTAACCAACTGAGTATGTGGTCAAGGCTTATATATATTTCAGCTATGATAAATATTATCATATGACCCTCCATAATGGTCTGTTTTTGTTTGTTATTGAGGCTTTAAAATATAGTTTGGTCTCCTCTTATTGGGATACTCTGTTGCTTGGTTATCTTTTTTGTCCTTTCATATGAATATTAGATTCAGGTTGTTTAACTCTGAGAAAAAAAATTAGTATTTTTTAATGCAATCATATTAAGTGTGGATTTTGTTAAAGGAGAATTGAATCTTTATGATTTGGTTTGTCCTATCTAATAATTTGTAGGATTTTCTGTTACTTCAACTCTTCTTTTGTGCAAGGGCCTTTTTCATGTAGTTCTTCCACATTTCTTGTTAAAATTGTTTCTAGTATTTTATCTTTTTGGTTGTGATTAAAATGGGTCTTTCCCCCCCAATACATCGTCTGTCTGTAGTTTCTATACATGAAAACTAGTGGTTTTATTATTTTTAATCTTATAAACTGCTAACTTAATTATTTTACTATTGGTAGCACTTTTCAATAGAATTACTTGGGTTTTCCAGGTATACAAACTTAACCATTTGCAAGTTGGGATTATTGTACATCCTCCTTTCCAACTTTTAAATTTCTTCTTTTTAAAAAAAAAATATATTTTATTGATTTTTGTACAGAGAGGAAGAGAGAGAGATAGAGAGCTAGAAACATCGATGGGAGAGTCATCGACCAGCTGCCTCTTGCACACCCCCTACTGGGGATATGCCCGCAACCAAGGTACATGCCCTTGACCGGAATCAAACCCGGGACCTTTCAGTCCCCAAGCCGATGCTCTATCCATTGAGCCAAACCGGTTTCTGCTTAAATTTCTTATTTATTTCACTTGTATGTTGGTATTGGCTAGGATGTCCAGCAATATATGAGAGGCCCAACTAGAGGCCCAGTGCATGAAATTCTTACAAGGGGCTTGGCCCTTGCAGCCCTAGCTTTGTGGGGATGGTCATTCTGCTGTTTGGTTTAATTAGCATATTAGCTCTTTATTATATAGGATAATAGTAATAAGAGTAGGTACTCGTCCTGTTCCTGACTTTACTGGGAATGTCTCTGGTGTTTCCCTGATAAACAGAAGCTGGCTTGGAGTTGAGATAAATACATTTTATTATGTTTCACAAGTATCCATCTGTGCTGGTCAATTATCCTTGGTCTCTTAACTTCACCTTGCTCCTATATACTACATCTCTGGTGTGTTGGGACTGGCAGTCAGCCAACCACATTTCTCAGATGCCTATGACAGTAGCTTCCTGTTGGGAAGGGGGCACTAGGGGGGCCCTGGGAGGTGGGAGAAGCATTTCCTGTCTCTTGCTGTTTCTGTCAGAGGTGCCCCACTGAGGTATCTCACCCAGAGGTATGACCCCAACTCAGAGGCACTTCCCTCTTGTAAGCTCCTGAGGAACTAACAGCACAGGTCTGAGCCCCAACTTTGCAGGGCCTCTCCTTTGGGCTCCCACATTCTTGCAACCTAACAGCTTCCCTTTTGTTCCCCCAGCTCTTTAGGTGGTAGCTGCTTCCTGCATTTATTATCTGTAAGCTACCTGTGTCCTCTTTCTGCTGATGTAGTCCTCCCAACACTTGTTTTTACCAATTTCCTCTGTTAAATACTCTCTGTATACATGCCTGCCGCTCTTTCTGCTTTTCTGAAAGGACCAGTCTGATGACTCATTTGTTCCTATGTTATTGAATGTTTTTTAAACCAAGATTGTTTTCTGACTTTTCCTCCTAATGCTTTTTCTATGCCAATGATTGTATGGTTTTTGTTAGGCCAATCCTATATAATAAAAGGCCAATATGCAAATTGATTGAACAGCGGAAAGACCAGTCTATGACTCACACTGACCATCAGGGGGCAGTCAATGCAGGAGCTGTCCTCTGGTGGTCAGTATGCTCCCACAGGGAGAGCACTGCTCAGCCAGAAGCTGGGCTCAAGGCTAGTGAGCACAGTGACAGTGGTGGGAGCCTCTCCCATCTCAATAGCAGCTCTAAGGACCCCTCAGGGGATGACTGACTGCCGGGAGCGGGCCTAAGCTGGCAGTTGGACATCCCTTGAGGGGTTCCAGACTGCGAGAGGGCGCAGGCCAGGCTGAGGGGACCGGCTCCTCCCTCTCCCCCCTCAAGTGTATGAAAGTTGTGCACCGGGCCTCTAGTGAAGTATAATAATGGATTTTCTAATACTGGATTCCTCTTGAACTTTTGTAATAAATTCCCCCTCTTCATGTTGTATTTTTTTAATGGGCTGCTGATTCTACTTGCTGATACTTTCATTAGGATTTTAGCATTTATATACATACATGAAATCAGTCTGAAGTTTTTGGGAATCTATGTCAGGTTTTTATTTCAATTCTGTATGTACTTAATAAAAACTTTTGTGTTTCCCCTGTCTTATCCTCCTCCTTCTCCTTCTCCTCCTCCTTCTCTCCTCCTCCTCCTCCTCCTCCTCCTCCTCCTTCTTCTTCTTCTTCTTCTTCTTCTTCTTCTTCTTCTTCTTTTTTTTTTTTTTTTTTTTTAGCTCTGGAACAGTTTCAATAGCATTTAACATTAACCTTTTCAGGTTTCTGCTGTTGTTTTATCTTGTTTATTAAGGTTTGGTGGCATTTCTTTGTGAGATTTTATGGGACTGGTCCTGGTTTGGTATTATATAATAGGAGACCTATTTCATTAAATGAATCCTGAGTGATCAGTACAAAACCTGATGTTTGATATTGCATTAGCTGGGCTAGTCAAAAAAAGCTTTGGTGGCTGGCTCAAACCAAACTGTCTTCTGTGCCTTTTTAATCCCATAATTATTGTCCTTATGTCTCTAAGTAATTCTCTCTCTTACTGTTCCTCTTTCCCATCCTATTCTGAAACCCAGACCCACTGAGGTTACCTACTAATAACTGATACAGTTTTGAAATATGACCCTGTATAGAAATATTTGCATTTTAATAGTTGAATTATGCATATGGTCATGACAGTATCTTGGATCCTAATACTTTATGTTTTACATCATCTTTGTCTTTTTTTAAAATGTTTTTTTATTGATTTCAGAGAGGAAGGGAGCGGGGGAGAGAGATAGAAACATTAGTGATGAGAGAGAATCATTGATCGGCTGCCCCCTGCACACCCCACACTGGGGATCAAGCCTACAACCTAGGTATGTGCCCTGACCAGGAATTGAACTGTGACCATCAACCATTCATAGGTTGATGCTCAGCAACTGAGCCATGCCAGTCTGGCATCATCTTTGTCTTTTTAAAGTTCTCCAAGTATACTTATGTTTGAGGCGAGGTATAAGGGTTCCAGATTGAGGAGTGTGTATCCTCACATTGACTTACACAGGTTTAATAAGCTTTTCATTCAGGAACCTTAGGGGGTCTCCAGCCTTCTTAAAAAGCAGTCAAAGCATCAGGTCACTACCTAACTACCTTGGAGGGAGGGAAGGAAAATATGAAATAATACCTTGTTCAAGTTTCTGATCTCTTGTCTCCTAGCTCATCTTTTATTTCCAACTAGAGGCCCATTGCATGATATTGGTGCGAGAATAAGCCCCTGGCTTTACTCCCAGCCACCCAGAGCCGGCAAGTCCCTGCTCCCACTGGGAACTGGCAAGTCTAGGCTCCCACGCAAGTCCTGGCTTCTGTCTGGAGCATCACTCCAGTAGCTCCCTCCTTCACCCCTCTCCCTCTTATATCAGGCTTCACACCGCTCCAGTCTGCCTATGCAAATTAACCTCCATCTTGTTGGACTAATTTACATACTCACTCTGATTGGCTGTGGGCATAGCGAAGGTATGGTCAATTATCATTTTTCTCTTTTATTAGTGTGGATGCCTTTATGCTTCCTCTTCTCTCTGACCAGCAGGTCTTTCCTTGCCATTAACTCTGTTCGATCTTGACTCACTTTTGAAGTTGTGGCCCTGGTTTTAATCACATAGTAGTACCCCTCCCCTCACCCAGTCCTCTGAAATGACCACCTCCTGAACATACTTCATGTTACCTTCATTGCATTACTTGATTTTTAGTCTGCATTCACCACTGGCTGGTTGCTCGTAAGGGCATGTTCATGGTGTATTCATTTTTTGTTCCCCATGCTTAGCACAGTGCTGCACACATAGGAGGCCTCAAAAAATATTTGGTGAGCGCTGGCTGGGTGGTTCAGTTGGTTGAAGTGTCGTCCCATACACCAAGGAGTTGCAGGTTCAATTCCTGGTCAGGGCACATACCCAGGTTTCGGGTTCTATCCCAGTCAGAGTGCATATGGGAGGCAACAAATCAATGTTTCTTTCTCTCCTCTCTATCTCAAAATCAATTAAAAAAAACCAAAACACATATCCTTGGATAAGGATTAAAAAAAATGTATTATTGTATAAATAAAAGCCAAGTAAATGTAGAGAAAAAGGAAGAGGAATAGCAAATGAGTAAATGGACTCTGAGGGAACTTCCGTACCATGTGCCAGATGCAAAAAGGTGGTTTTTAATAACCCAGCTGCACCATATAAAAATAAACAGTGTTTTCATTCAGCGTGAATTTAATTTATATTTGATTTATGCTTATATCGTGGAGGCTTTTCTGGCAGCACACTTTCTAAATCTGCTTTCTTAGAAGGTGTCTATCAGAATAAGTCAGAAAGGCAGTTTTGAAGGCTGTCTGTGAAAGCCTGAAATCCTCTGGCCACTTTATAATAATAATTCACCTTTTGTATCAGACCTTTGTGTGTATCTTTCCTGCGTCAGGAAATTTTGTCCTGCTTCAGGAAATGATGAACGTAGAGATGGAGACTCGAAGGGAGTAATAAAGGATGCTAAAAATAGGCCTGTTGGGAGATGAGATGACCTGAAACCCACGGATTAAATGGAGGGGTTTGAGGGAAATAAAAGCTCTTTCCATGATGCCTCCATCTGGCAAGTATAAATATAAATGGAGCCTGGGATTATGTTTAGCTTGAATTTTCCCCCTTCCCGAGGTGCCCGGAAAATTTTAATTGGCAATCTGCGTTTGGGTGAAAAAGGGAGGATTTAGAAATTCTTTGGACCCACCTTAGCCACCAGAATTATTCAGGAACATACAAACATTGGTATCCTTATTCTGCTGCTCCCCCGATGTCACCTGCCCAAAGCACATCTTAATGAATTCTTTATTCTGTACTCTCTAGGTAGAAATTTTATGTTCTGCTTTTCTTATCCTTGTATCCAACTATTTTTAGTCATGCTGAATTGCACAGGGACAAGTTTTGGAGAAGATTTGCATGCATGTCTGTACTTATTACTGAATGGCATCAATAATAATAATTAGTCATTTTAAAGAGGTTAGCATTACCCCCAAGGGAGGAAAATTGTTTGTCAGTGAAATTAAAAAAAAAAATTGAATATTTTTAAAAATTGATTTCAGAGAGGGAGAGGGAGAGAAAGAGAGATAGAAACATCAATGATGAGAGATAATTATTGATTGGCTGCCTCCTGCACCTTCCCTACTAGGGATCCAACCTGCAACCTGGGCATGTGCCCTTGACCGGAATCCAACCTGGGACCCTTCAGTCTGCAAGCCAACGTTCTATCCACTTCTGTCCCACAGAGCTCGTTTCTGTCTTCCTTGAAGGTGTGGGGGATGTGGGTGCAGGATAGAAACAGGATCCTCCCCAGGGAGTTGCTCCTTCTTTCCAACGGATACAGAGTGGAACCACTGCTGCCTCTTTTCATTAAAATAAGTGCACACTGGATTCCAGTAAGAGTCTCTGTCCAGGGCCAGGTCACAGCCCATGCATTTAGATCTCTTATTCTTTAAAATTTTTATTTATTTATTTATTTATTTATTTATTTATTTATTTACTTACTTACTTACTTATATTTTCAGAGAGGAAGGGAGAGGGGGATAGAAACATCAACGATGAGAATCATCAATCAGCTGCCTCCTTCATGGCCCCCACTGGGGATGGAGCCTGCAAGCCCCCTGACAGGGAATCAAACTCTGACCTCTTGGGTCAGAGGTCAATAAGCAACCACCTTGACATGCCTGCCGAGCAGATCTCTTTTATTCTTTAACTTTTCTGTTTCTTCTTGGTCTCTATATCTAAGCAGAGGAGTTTTGTCTTCTTGTTTCCCTGTCATTGTTGCACCTTACTCTTTCCCCAGCCCCCGTCATCAGTCATCTTGAGAAGGTTGGTGTCTTTCTCCTTTTCTCATCTTCTGTGGGTGAACTTGGACTTGTGACTGCTGGCTCTGCCAATCGTTGCAGGATTTAATGAGAAAATAACACTCTGTCTATTTAATTCTATTTTGACTAATACAGTTTTTGTGACCTGCCAGTTCTGTAGCACTATGCTAAGAAAGCTTTTAAAACTAGCCAATCATATCTGTAATATTTTCAACAATAAAGATAAAATTTTAAAAATAAAATGAAATTAGCCAACTCTTAAGGTGCCAAAATCAGTTATCCTTAATCCCTAGGAATAAAAAACAGACACAAATATAATGGAAACTGATTCAATCAAAGTTTGGCATAAAATGGAATGTAATGGTCCCCCTTGTCCTATCTCATAAAATTAGTTTTTAAAGAAAGCACTTGTACTGGGGGAAAAAATCATGATGATATTTGCTAACTTAACAGTGTTGCTCTGGAGAGATGTATTTGGAGGTATCAAACAGGGATATTAATTTATTTAGATGGTTTTTAAATGAGTGAGTGTGGAATATTACTTTTGGTGGGTTTGAATTTCTAAGTTGTTCTTTTCTGCAAGTTTTAGATAAATATATATATTTAAAAATATTTTATTGATTTTTAGAGAGAGAGAGGAAGGGAGAAGGAGAAAGAGAAACATTAATGTGAGAGCAAGATATTGATCCACTGTGTCCTGCATGCCACCTCTGGGGGATTGAGCCTGCAACACAGGCATGGGTCCTGATCAGGAATCGAACAAGCAACCTTTTGGTGCATAGGATGACACTCAGCCAACTGAGTCATACTGGCCAGGGCAACAAATAGATCTTTAAAGAAAAGAAAAATCAAAACATATTGAAAATCTACATCATGCCATATGTAAGTTGGAAAAATGAAGAATTCAAAGAAAAAAGAAGCATGTTTCAACCTTCATATCCGCAAATACACTTTGGATAAGTTTAACTGCGGTAAATGCTGTAAAAAAAAAAAAAAAAAAAGCCCCATTAAAATAAATACCACTAAACTAATCTACTAGAAAAAGCTAACAGGATCATATGACCTAGGTTAAAAAGTTCATAGCTCTTGCCCAAATGACTGCAAGAGAAGGTAACAAAATCTTTGAAGCTTTTAGCTACTATTCAATAATATTACCTTAGGAAAAAGAGTGCATTCAAGGTGACTTCTAATGCAGATTTAGCTGCTGTCCAAGTGATCTATGTCAAAGAGCAGGCATGCACAATGAAAGATGTCAAAGTGGACTAGCCGCAAATATTTCAAACAAACCCCTAATTTCCCGTCTTTGTTTGGACCCTGGTTCAGCCAGCTCTCTCTGCTCTTTCTCTTTCTCTTTACTTAGTATAAATTATCAGAATACTGTAGGTCATGAAAATGTTTTTTCTTCTTCTTGCTGATAAGTACATCTTCGGAGTAAGCAGATTTTGAGAGGGAATGTGCTGCCAGAAAAGCATTTAAGTCTTGAACGCAGACCAAGTGCACATTCAATTAGTGTCTGCAGGGGCCACAGGTCAGCCTCCAGGCTGAGGGCAGAATGGTCATTCCCTCCTGCTCTGTGAGTCCTCAGTGGGGGCTGCTGATGTTCCGACTGATCAGAGCAGTTTGTGCTGGAAACCTCTGTCCATTGTGTACTTGGGCTTGCTTCAGAGGCATCGTGCCTGGGGCTAGATGGTGAGCCCTGCAGGCATTCATCCTCCGACTCCTGGCCCGGTGGCTCAGTAATGACTACCCTGCTTTCCTGGTTTGGTACTGTTGCTCACCTTTGGGACTTGAAATCCTGCCCTGGACACCAGCCCCAAAGCCTAATAGCTTTTTTTTTTTTTTTTTTTTTTTTAAATTAAATTCATTTTTATTGATTTCAGAGAGAAAGGGAGAGGGAGAGATCAGAACATCAATGATGAGAGAGAATCATTGACCAGCTGTCTCCTGCATGTCCCACACTGGGGATCAAGTCCACAACCCAGGCATGTGCCCTGACTGAGAATTGAACATCACGTGACCTCCTAGGTCATAGGTTGACGCTCAACCACTGAGCCACGCCGGCCGGGCCTGAATAGCTTTTGTTCACTTTGTACATTGGTAGAGGTGATGGTTAAAATAGTATTTAACGACCAGTAGAAAGTGGGCGCTGAACAATCAGAACAGATGCCAAATGAAGAATCTTTTTGTTGCTAGATCCTGGGAGAGGTGCAGGAGTGGTGGGGAGGCGAGCAACAGGGTTAGAACACTCAGAGGTCTTAGGGCCTCTTCCATGTATGGCTGCCCTGGCCCTGCTCTGCTTGCACTAATCTCCTCGTGCCCTAATGTTCCTGCCAGCCTGGCTTTGAGTATTTGATGCGGACTCATTGGTCTTGCCTATACTTACTCATGACTCTGAGCAAGCCCCACTTGCTGCTTGCCCCCCTCACCTACCTGTCTGCCAGGTGAATGAGTGAGGCCCCATTTGCCTTGTGGCTGAGTGTGTCTGAGCCCATTATGGGGTTGGACTCAATTTAGGAATGCCTCATAGAAATATCAATAGTAGCTTATTGGGACTAAATTGGACCTGAAGATTAAGTTGTTACTTGAGATTGATTGGCTCATTGGGATTCTGTTGGTATAGCTGTAGTTGTAAGGTTAGCTTAACCACTTCCCTTCCTTTGTTGTCCAGTGGTAGCAGTTGGGTTTGCATTGGCGTTTCAGTCTTTATTCTGACCTCTTGGTCTTACTTAGTTCATCGTCCCTCCTCTGTGTCTTGAGTTGTTCTGATGCATTGTCTGATAAATTGACCCATCTCTTAAAGACTCTGATTGTATAATGGGTTTTAAAAGGCACTCAAGGATGTCCTTGGAAAAGACTTAGTGACCACATGTTAGGGCTTTGCTGTGACTTGTTGCAAATTAGCACAAGTTGTTTTTACACCCCCCCCCCCACTCCCACTTTGTTATTTTCCTCTTATTTTCTCTCTTCTCTTCCATCTTGCTCCCACCCCCATTTTTCTCCTGCACACTCAGTGGACCGCAGCCTCACCCACCTCCCTGGACATTCCTCCCAGTGCACTTTCTGTGGCTCTTTTTTCCTTCTCCTACCTTCTCCCTCACCCCCATGCTGCCTTCGTTCTTATGACTCTGGGACATTCGCTTGGTGTGGCTCATGGCCTTTGCCTTGTGTGACGATTGCCCACTTCAGGAATCTTACTACTGTTGGAGTGCTACTTGGCTCCTCAGTATTTGCAATTGGGAGGTGGTAAGCCTCCCATAAAACATGTTTCCTTGTTTTATATAACCTATCTTTCTATCTGGACAAGGACGTTGTCTGTGACATGTTTACATTTCAAACTGTGGCTTTTTATCTGTAGACATGGTCGCTCGTGAGGTTGTCTGCTAGTGGGCAGCTCCGAAAGGGGCTGCATGCAAACAGACTGTACTCGCATTGACAGCATGGTCCGCAGGCTCCCTCAGTCTGTGATTATGAAGGCTGGCGGTGATTTGCTGCTTGCTCTGCTATTTATAGAGCCTGTCACTGCGCAGGGCTGTCTGTGCCCTGGGCTGGGTGCCTGGTTGCGGAGAGGGGCTGAGCTTAGCTGCCTGGGAGCAGCTCTCTGCTCCTCTCTCCCACCCCAGCCTCCTCACTTGCCCTCCTTAGCTGAGAGAGGGGCATCAGCTTCCCTCTTCAGTTGTCTACTCCCCAGTTCACTTGTTCCTGAGCTGCTGCTGCTTCTGTCCCCTATGGCTATCTGTTTTTGATGCATAGACTGCCAGTTCTTTTGCTGTTACACACATTTTTTGTACTGATGGATTTGCTGTCTTGTAGAAACTCTTTATTGCTGATTCTTCCGGTCACTGAGTATTAAATACGGCTGAGAAGTTATTGATGGCACTCTTTGGGAAGTCACATGTGGTGTGACTTTGTCGCAGGTCGGGGGCCCGGGAATAGACTTGAGGGGGAGGTTATGTGCAGGAGATTGACTGGGGGAGTGCCCTCGGAATAGCCCTTCTAGGGATGGGGATTGGGCACAGGATGAAGGTGAATTGTGATGTACATGCTGCAAAGGCCTCTCTCGGATGCCACGGAAGTTCTGGAGCTGAGTTGCTCCTCATTGAGGCAAGCCCTCGCCCCGCCCCTTCCCACTGACTGGCATTGGCCCCAGGGGAGTGGGTGTGGTCAGGATTCAGCAGAAACCAGGGCCACTCGTCCTAGCTGCTGGGGAAATGAGTGCTCCCTCACGAAGGTGAGATGGGGTGGTGCCCACAGCAGCCATTGGGGTAGTTTTGTGGGTAGTAGATGTCTGCGCTTCTTTTAACTTGATTTTAATGCAAATGCAGTACGGGTTCCAATGTTCTGTGACACTCTTAAAAGTCAAACGTTTATTTTCTTGTCATGGTTCATTCCAGTAGAAAACATGATCTTGATGAATTCCATCTAAGAAAAAATAAGAGGATAGATCAGTTTCAACCAAATAAGCCTTGCTTTACTGGACAGCCATGGCCCGTAAAACTCACTGCTCACTGTCACTCTACTTACTGATGGTGTTATTTCTAAAAACCAAAGCAGGCGGTGGAAAGGATCATGGCATGAAATGTGGTGTACCTAAAGCAGTAGAGTTGACAGAGAAATTTGTGCAATCCCTTTGCTTGGTAATAATAGTCCATCTGAAAAAAAATCGTCTGGAATAGGCATAATTATTGTTAGAAAAATAATGCAAGTGTGTCCTTGGGTAGTAACATGTGTTTGATGCAACAGCATAACACGTTGTTTAATCTGCCTGTGAAACCACAGACAGATGGAGTGGACGTGGTTGCCAGAGCGAGATTAGACTGATCTCCTCCTTCACAGCCCAGGGTGTTGTTGGAGAGAACACATTAGGAGACCAAAACATTGAGTCAAGATTACTTTCTGTTTGTGATGGAAGCAGTGTGCTCAAGGCCCTACAGGACACTAGGGAGCAGAGATTGGCAAAGTGTTTCTGTAAAGGGCTGCCTATTAAAGACTTTTTACTTTGCAGGCAGTCTGAGCTACCTTGCAACACTTCAACCCTACTTTTGTAATAGAAATAGCCATGGACAATATGTGCATGAGTGGGCATGGCTGTAGTGCAATAAAACTTTGCAAAAGTAGGTAGTAGGTCAGATTTTCCCTGTGGGCCAGAGTTCACTGACCCCTGATGGAGAGAACAGGTCAGGTCACCTGTGTTTTAATTCCAAACTTCTAAGTGCCTATTTTTTTTTTTTTTAATCTGTGAAACAGGTATTAAAATAGTGTTCACCTCTGAGGAATACCTCAAGAAATAATAAGATGATGCCTGCACAGTGTCTGGCACATAGAAATTATTATTATTTATGCAACTGTAAAGAGTTAGAGTTGGATATAGTTACCCAGCTGAACAACAATGAAAAGTATTCAATGATATTTGGCCATGTAATCAGATGTCCAAATGGAACTCTTTCAGTCTAAGTTTTGTCTGAGGCACCAAGTGTTGTAGCTGGTAAGGAGCACATTGCCAGAGAGAAGGGCTAGACCCCTATGCAGGTCTCGCAAAGGAAGTGGCTATAGAATTGGTTTTGCCACTAGCTCTGTGGCCCCGTTTGCTGTGGCTCCTCAATATCTGTGTTCTTTTCTTCCGGATCCATGGCCTCTTTGTCTCTTAGCTTCTTTGCAGTTAGGTGTGGCCATGTACTTGACTTCTAGTTAATGAAATGGAAGGAGAAGTGATGTATGCTATTTACAAGCCTGGCTCATTAAAGCCATCCACACACAGTCCTGGCTCTTTTCCCATAAATGAGCAGAGGAGAGAGACCTCACTAGCCACAGGATGGGAGGTGCTTGGAGCCCTAAATGACTGCATGGAACAGAGCACCTAGCTCCTTGCTGATCTACATGTGACTGTGCCATGAGAGAGACATAAACTTTTATTGGGTACAGATCCTGAGATTTTGTTGTTCTCTGTTACAGCAGTTCACCTACCCTGATATTTATAGTCACCCATCACCAATTTTAGGCTGTATGGATAACGGCTGAGGATCCAGTTATGAGAGGTTAGAGCAATACTGTTCAATAGAACTTCCTGTGATAATGGAAATGTTTTATCTGCATCATCCAGTAAGTAACCCCTAGTCACATGTGGAATTGAGCACTTGGAATGTGGCTAGTAGGCCTGAAGAACTGAATTTTTAGTTTAATTTTAATTAATTAACATTTAAATACAAATAGCCACATGTGGACAGTGGTATCGTACTGGATAGCTCAGGGTTAGAGACTGGAAAATTACCAACAGTGCCCTGAGTCTCACCCCAAATCTTCTTAAGCCTTAGTGAGAGCAGCGTTAAGGAGACACAGACACTTGTGCCCTCAGTATCTGTGTGCCAAGGATGGGACCACACCACCCTGACAGTTCCATTGGACCAGAGACGGCATCTGACTGGCTGCTCTAGTGATTGGGTGAGCAGAGGTGGCTGGCTCTCCCAGAATGGGTTGGGGCAAAGGATGCATGAGTATTTCTCATGGATCTCTTGGGAGAAAGAACTTGGACGCACTTTAAATCCTGTCCAAGAGGAAGCCACGAAGAGTGAAATGACCTCATTGGAATGGTACTGTTTTGGTGACTAGCAGTAGCTAGAAGGCTTTTTAATTATCTGAGAGAGACCAGGAAAATTACAGGATCTACCCCAAATTTTATGTAGGTTTGGGAGAAAGCTAACCCCTTATTGTGGGTTTGAAGCCAGGAGAGAGGATCCTTGCTTAGTTAACCTAGCAGTTATGATTAGAAAGCACTTCAAACCCTCCTTAAAGGAGAAGATAAAATATCGCAAGTAGTTTCAATCCCAAAGTCTCTTTTTATCTTTTCCCCATTCCTACCATGGAGGCGATATTTTGTATCTTTAAGCTCAGTGTGATGCAGAATCAGAGACCTATGTGTTTTAGGGCACATTGTAAGGATATATGTGTCATTTAAAGGACTTTAAGAAAAAAAGATTCACGATAGGGTCTGGCTTCACATAACTGAGAGTTGGCTGCGGAGTTAAGCCCGCCTCCCTGCAGTGAAATGCCGAAGGTATGACTCAGGTTTACTCCACTAGCTGCTGCTTTTCCTTTATCAGTTGTTTTTCTCTGCTCGCCGTGATTTCTGTACTTGTTACCCTCAGACTATACAGGGCCACACACTCCACCAGGCCTGTTACCCAAAGTTTGGCCTACAGGCCAGCAGCATTGAGATCCCCTGGGAGTTTGTTAGACATTCAAAATATGTATTTTAATAAGAATCCTAGGCTCTGCACCCATCCATGCACACACACATATATATCAACAAAATGATCTCCCCCACCCCCTCCTCCAGTTTCAACTTCTGTGCTAAGTGACAGAGGCTTTGGTATTTCTCTACTGAACTCTCAAGTGAGAGACTCTGACCAAGTATCAAGACCCAGTAACCACGACCTGGAGGTGGTGGTAGGGGTGGGGAGTGTTATTGTACAAAACACACTCCCCCAGGCAGCAGGGATGGAGGCGGGGGGCATACGTCCCAAAGGGGATGTTTGAAATCAGTAAGAGATTGAAAAGATTTCTATTTATCAAACTGCATTTAAGTTGTAATTAATTTGCAATTTATAAAAAATCATCAAGACTCTCTGCCAATTAGATTTTTTATATAAACTGATAACCAGTTTATATAGTATCAGTCAGTATAGAAGAAACACTATTATTAGTAACCTATGAAATTGTCTAGACTCTTATCTAATACTTCCTTAGACTTTGCAAAGATTAAAAATAGACATTTTGCTGTCATCATATCTCCAGGAACCAGTGATCTTTACCAAAGAATGATTAATAATTAGAAAATAAGACTTTAAAAGCAACACTTTGCCCCACTATTTCATATTTGTCAGGGAATATATTCTTTCTGAAAACAGGAGGGTAGTTCTAGATATATTATATTCTTTTAAAAAATACTTTTATTGGTTTCCGAGTGAAAAGGAGAGAAAGATAGAAACATCAATCATGAGAGAGACTCATTGATTAACTGCCTCCTGCACGATCCCCTTGAGCCTGCAACCTGGGCATGTGCCCTGACTGGGACTCGAACCCAGATCTCCTGATTCATAGGTTGACACTCAACCACTGAGCAGCATGCGCTGGGCTAGCTACATTCTATTCTTACCTAGCTGACGGAGTGGCTTTCATGGCCATTCTTTTAATGCAGGATTCTTAAAACCACAAAGGACAAAGTTGCTTTAGTCTCCAGGGTCCTGCTGCACACAGCACAATGGAGAAACTTGTTATTATGACCCAGATTACTCACTAGCCACACAGTAAGGGTCAGGACCTGGTATTAGAGATGGCAGCATATGAGGACTTAGGAATGCAGTCTCAGCCCCTTCCAAGATTTGCTCAGTTGGAAGTTCTGAGGGTGGGGCCCAGCAATTTGTGTTTCCATCAGCCTTACTGGTGGTTCTGATGCTTGATAAAGTTTGGTAATCATTGATTAGAGTACTGCAAACTCGTATAACAAATAGACACTTCAGTGTATAACAAAATGGGAATGTATTTGTTGCTCATATAAAGGTACAGGTAGCTGAACAGGTTGGCAAAGTGGCCTCCTCCATGCAGTTTCTCAGGGACTCAGACTGATGAAGGCGCTGGCATCTTTAACATGTACTTCCAAGGTGGTTCTCAAGGTCATCCTAGCCAAAGAGAGGCGCATGAAGAGGTAGCAGTGGAGAGTGTTCATGGGCTAGGTCCAGGAATGGCATTGTTATTTATGTCCACATTCTATTGATTGGAACTCAGTCACATGGCCCTGTAAGGGAGGCTGGGAAATGTAGTTGAGCTTGTGTCGTCCCACCCCCCAACCCCCCAAAAAAGGCAAATTTGGATTTCAGTGAGTTGCTAGTAATCCCTTGTCATAAATGCTTTATGGAAATTTCTGAAGATTTTCTGTATTCTGGACCTATTTTATTCCATAAATCCCTTTAATAGTCTGGTGAAACTCACAGACTTATTCTCAGAATGTTTTAAAATGTATAAAATAATAAACAGAACTACAAAGGAAGCCAACTCAACTGAAATATAATGGTGAATTATTAAAAACATTTTTGACCGAGCAATGTATATATTATTTTATTAATGTACTAAAGGCCCGGTGCACAAAATTCATGCAAGGGGCTTTGCCCTCGGAGCCCTGGCAACCCTGGCTTCATCTGAAAGGTCGTTTGGCTATGCAGTCTAATTAGAATATTGCCCTTTGATTATTATAGATTAAATAACAAAATCTTGTGGCAGATTTACTAACTACTGTGATTTTGAAGCGACACTGAGTAGAAATGATATTTCAAAATATCTAAGGTTACAATAATTTAATATTTAAATATCTGTGATTTCTTCTGGTGGCAAAAATCATGGGTACTGCTAATAATACCAGGATTATGGCCTACATTCATAATTGCTAAATTAGTGTTTAGTAAAAATAAGGACAATTTTTCCCCATCCAGGTTCATTGCCTTCCCCATTTGTCTTGAATTTTATTCATAATTCAAGAACTTCTACTATACAGTTTATTTCTGGCATTGGATAGGGAGAATCATAGTTTTTACAGTGTTATTATATACTTTATAAACATCAGCTTATTAAGCTTCATAATATTTGCATATGCTAATTTGTATCTTATATACTTATAAACCTTAGTTTTCCAGGTATAACAAGAACACAAAAGCAATCATATGTAAATACTCAATGGTTCAATATCTTAAATTTCTTTTTGTTCAGATGCCTCATCAGTAATCTGAATGATGGTTTGATCTCATAAAACAGTAATTCTTACTTCAAAGTATTAACTTTTTCCATTTATGTCTCACTTATTTTATTTATATGCTTTTTCTTGTTTTTATCAATCAGTATATTCCTGAGCACTTTCTTGGTGCCAGGCCTGTAAACACCTACAGAAGATTAGCTCTGAGTGCATTACTACTGCCTTATAATATCTACCTAATAAAAGAGTAACATACTAGTTGATTGTACGATTTGTACCTTTACGACACCCACCAGCCAATCAGGAGTGAATATGCAAATTAACCCAACAAAGATGGAAGGTTAATTTGCATATACAGGTGCCAAGGAGCTGAGGGTGGGGTGGGGCAGGATGTAGGCATTCTTCACCACCCCAGCCACTCCAGGCCTCTGGGAAGTGTGGGAAGGCAGAAAGGCAGCTCTGGCCAGAGCGAAGGTGCTGCTGGCAGCCAGGGGAAGGAAGGCCCATTCTTGGATGAATCTTTGTGCATCAGGCCTCTAGTCTCAGTATAAGGGCAGAGTGGTAGGGGCTTAGAGTTAGATAGAGCTGGGTTCTAGTGTGGGCTTTTCTAATTGCAAGTTTTGACTTTGGGTAGAATATTTAACCCTGATAATCCTGTTTGCTGGTCTATGAAATGGATATATCTATAATAATCTATAGTAATAAAAGCATAACATGCTAATTAGACTGGATATCCTTTAGCATGAAGCTGGGGCTGTGAGGGAAGCCTGGGTCCTGGGTGTTAAAGGGAAGCTGGTGCCAGCAGCCAGGGGAAGGAAGGCCTACTCTTGCATGGATTTCGTTATATGTTATATATTAACACCAGAGTGGGGCTTAGTAATTTACTAGGCTTAGTAATTTACTGTTATCAATATCTTCTCTTTTTTTTTTTTATGCCACTCTACACCGCCAAACAGCCTGGTTAAGTCTGAGTAATGAGCCTCAGAAGAAAATAGCTAATCATCTGAAAACATAAAAGAAAGAGTATGCTCCAAGGTTCTTTGTTGTGGGCAACAAAATCTGACTTAAACCCAAAGAGATTTATTTACAAATATATGATAGAACTCATAATCAAGACTGACTGGCTAGACAAGACAAAACTAGGCAGGTTAGAAGGTCTTCTGCGCAGCCACCAGAACTAATGAACTCCTTCAGATTTTGCAGTCTTTCTGTCCCTCGTATTCAGTAGCCAAGCAGAGAGACTTTGGTTCAGCCTTGCCATGTGCCTACTCAAGAAATGCACAGGTTATTAAGAGGCAAGATCCAGAGTGGTCTGTGGAGCACCCTGACTTAGCTACTGTATTTTCCGGCGTATAAGACGACGTTTGAAACTAGTAAAAAGCCTGCTCAGATTGGCCAGAGTCAGAGAGGCGGTCTATTAAAAAAAGAACTGGTGTTGCCTTGGAAGTGGGGGGTAGTCTTATACAGCGAATATAGGCCTAAACCTATGTTTTAACTGTAAAATTAGGGGGTCGTCTTATACGCTGGAAAATACGGTATGTATCAAGACTGCCCTTCTTGCAAGCTAATACTCAAACAGTGCTGATGAAATGGGGCAGCCTAAAAAGAGGCAGAACTCCACTGCTGAGAGACTTGCAAGTGCCCTTCACCTATTGGTTAAAGGGTATCCAGGGAAGATCAAACATGTAAGAGAGAAATGGATTTTATGCACCAGCCATCAAATCCAGTTAACACCTATAAAGGGTTATAGCACCACCTACCGCTTTAAACTAAAATTTCCTTCTGTTAAAAAGGCTTATTTTTTTGTAGTAATTAGGACAAGCAAGTGTAATAAACCAAGGGCCTATAATTCTAGGCAGTGGTTTAGAAAAATAAAAAAGGTGACTGCCCACTGAAGACTTCATGCTGTTTATAGTGTTTGCAGTCATACCTCTGAACTGCTGGCTCGTGAATTGCTGCTTTAACAGCCAGGAAGTGTAGTAATAATGGTGATACTTTATTGACTACTGTTGAAATCTATATACTCTTCTTGAGTACCTACGGTAATAACATGCTAATTAGACTGGATATCCTTTAGAATGAAGCTGGGGCTGTGAGGGAAGCCTGTGGATTATTTCATTTAAGCACACCATCATAACTATGTGAGAGAGGTATTATTATATGCATTTGACAGAATGAGTAAACTGAGACACAGAGAAGTAACTTGGCCAAGATCACATACCTAGTAATGACAGAGGTAGTATTCGAGTCCAGATAGTTTGACTTACTGGAGAGTAAGTGCCTGGGACTCTCTGGGCAAAGAAATCTCTCCTAACGATCAGGGGTGGTTTGTATCTTGGTGGTACCTCACCTGTGTCTGTCAGCAAGGTACACCTGCTGTGACTCATTTTCCTTTTTACATATGATTGATAACACTTTTGTCGTTAAGAATATCTTTTACTCATATAAGTCATCTATGTAATAATCATAGACATCACTTATACAGCATATGTGCCACTTAGAAGAGTACTTAGAAGAGCATTTGGCACATATGCTGTATAAGTGATGTCTTTCTCAACGTCGCTATGAAATAAGCGATATCTTTCTCAATGTCGCTATGAAATAAGCGCTAGCTTGAACCCCATTTTCCAGATGAGGAAAGGGTTAAGTAACTCTCCAAGATCACACAACGAATAAGTGACAGAGGCAGTACTTAACGCCAGATGGTCTTGCTGAAATCTGCGTAGTGTACCAGAGTGCTTATAAAAAGTCATTTCAACATAGTACAGATGTATTTGGATAGGATAGAAATCACAGAGGCCCACATCTTGAAAAAAATGAATGTGGAATGAAAATGACTGAACTTTTGGAAAGACATTTAAACTCTGGTTTTTATTATAGGTATTGCTTGGTTATCTTCTTAGACATTGTTGGAAGAATTTCTCTAGATACAGGGATGTGGATTTACTGGGATATTGCTCTCCAGAGCACAAGAGGAGAATCTGCATTCTTACCGAAGACACACTCAACTCATCCTACTATGACAGAAGCTAGTACATCATCAGATACTTTATTTACATTAGGGCATGCATTTCTGACTAGAAAGAGTGCAAGGGCTGTGACAGTTAGTGCCATCTAGTGGTTAGACAAAACTTTGGCTCCTGGAGGAGGGCCCATCTTCAAAGTGCTGAAAACTGGCGGAGGAGCTGGCCCAAAAATCAGATTCTTGTCCTTACCCCTGGCGAATCTAATTCAGAAGGAAGAAGAGTGGAGAAGGGAGCGGGGAGAGAGAGCGAGAGCAGAGGCGGGGTGGAGCGTGTCCAGGCGACAGCATGTTGAAAAGCAGCCTGTGGTGGTTACGCATGTGGTCCTACTTCTGCCCTCAAGCACAGGTTAGCAATTGGCCCAGCTCTCTCCTCTTCACCAGCATGGGCTGTTTTGGGTTGAAGCGGATCCATCTGAGCTGGCACGCAGGGGAAGGATGGAGACTGGCTGTGTGCTTGGGGATGAGAAAGAAAGCGCCCAAACTATGACTGAATCCATTTGCATTTCCTCCTCCTCATTTATTTCTGTTGACCTCTGTGCTACTTTGGACCCTGTGGGCCATCCCCTCCCTACTTCTGTCTGCTTCTTCATACCCGTCAGCCTGGTATTTGGGGTCTCCATAATCCGACTCCAGACCTTCCCCCGTGGTCCTCAGTGAGCATCCCTTGTACACATGAATCTTTCCGTGTCCCACACCATCGTGCTCAGGCCTTTGGTCATACTGCTTCTCCCCCTGAAGTTCTTATGCTCCATTCTTTTTGCATTGGACTGCAATCTTTAAGTTTTCACATGTCTTTTAAAATTCAGAAGACCCACAGTCTCCGAGAAGCCCTCCTTGGAGTCTTAATGCCTCATCCCTTCTATTTTGCCACCATCCTGGGTGTGTAGCCTGTACGAGTATCATCAAATAATGTTTCTTATTGCGTCTCCATTCTGATCCACATGGAAAGGTTACAAGGAGCAAAGAATTGGCTGGAATAAATATTCTATCCATCCATCCATCTAGCATCTTATTTATTATGTTGTTTCCCTGAGATATAAATTCTATGCATCCTTCAAATGCCACCCACTCAACTAAGTCAAATACAGACTATTCTCAGCTTCATTTGTTGATTCCTTCACCAAGATCTGCTAGCACTGTGAGTCCTCAGGTGCTCACTTTAGCCCTCGAGCGCACATTCCAGCGTGTTTCTGAACTCTGCGTTAGACTTCTTTTCCTGCTTGTTAGTAAATTGTAGCTACATAGGACAGAGACTCATTTTTGGATATTTTCCAACATCGTTTGCACATTTCCAAATACATTTTAGGGCTCATTTGAACTTGTTTCCATTGCTAGCAAGTTGCCCATATCCTCACTTTAGAAGGGAAGCAGAAGTTTCAAATTCGAGCATCTGATATTGGCCAGATGCTGTGCTTAGAATTTTATGTCTATAACTTCACCCTGTGACGAAACTGCTATCCATTTCTTAGATTAGAAAAGTTAAGACTCATGCATGTTTCATGCGTGTGCAGTTACAATGAACAGATCAGCATTTGGACCTAGCCTCATCCGACCCCAGAACCCATCCACTCGACTCCTCCCATTGGCCTCCCTTTAGTTTTAGACCTCCACTGTGTGGTGTTTTATGACAATGCTTTGCATTCCTGCTTTCTCCTTTAATGAGTCTGCTGTCCAGTATTTACCCTGGAATAGCAGTCAGTCCCACTCCCCGTGCCCTGCTTCCTGTCTAAGTGGGAACACCGCTCTTCCCCTGTAGTCTGATTTCTATTTGCATAAGTAAAGCCATGTGCTCACCTGCACTTTTCTGGGGGTTGAGGGGGTGGGATGGGGGGACTGGGTTTATGGGATTGAAACATTTCTTAAAGAGGGATAACTCTGGGCCCTGCCCCGTGGAGGTGCCTCAGAGAACCCTGGTGGAGGCATCTCGCTGGCATGCTGAGCCTCCTTCTCCGTACCCACCTTGGGAATGTAAGTGACCTCACCGAGCTTGGTAGCTTTGGGCGCCCTTTCTATAAGGAGCCCCATGGAATTTCCTGACGAACCCAGAACAAACGGGGATTTGTTGGGTTGTGTCTCCTGCCGCAGGGATTCAGAGCAAGCCCCCGGCACATTCGGAGGCGAGCTGCAGCGGCCGCGGCTGCCCGTCTGGAGGAAGCCAAGCCCGTGCTGGAGGCTGCCCATCAGAGTGAGCAGGACAGCTCGGCCAGGAAGCGGAGGATCAAGAAGAACAGCCGCGTCCAGCCGGAGTTCTACCACTCCGTCCAAGGCGCAGCCACCAGAAGGCCTGTGAGTACAGAACCGTCTTTTATGAGAATGCCAACGACACTGTCACATGGTGTGGTCAGCCTCTTAGCTAAAAAAAAAAAAAAGAAGAAAAATCATCAGAGTAACGTTAAATAACTAGGTTTTCCACTTCTTGTGCCAAGTGCCCAGTGCACTCACCTGTGTCCTGGAAGGAATGTGGTTGCACGGGTTTCAGAGCCGGCGTTGGGGCACAGAGCTGTCACAGAGGCCGGATCAGTCACTGGCAGACATCGGTTTAAAAACCGGTGAGGTCTGAGCCCCATTGGAACCAGGTCTAGCCTGAGGACGGGCCAGCCAGCTGCGGTGCAGTGGGAGAGGTCAGAGTTGGTGGTGGTGGTGGGGTGGTGAGGGAGGGTTTGGAGGGGTAGAGGTGACTGCAAAGCCAGTGTCAGGATGAAGCAGGGGGTGGAATTGGACCTGGTGTCCAGGGGGGTAGCTGAACCCCTCCAGAGGGGTTTTCGGCCAGTAAGGCCTGTGCTGCCCTCTGCAGCCACCAGAGAGACTCTGTAAGGTGTTGGGCTGCTCAGGTGTGGCCTTTGAGTTGCCCTTTTTTTTTTTTTTTTTTCCATCGGGATGCCCAGCGTCTCTAGCCACAGTGCCGACGCATCTGCCATTCAGCTGGAAGCTGGGCTCCACCTCTTGCTCACCTGTCAGCCCATGGCTCTGGGTGCGTGGATTCTTTTTCTTAGTGGACACATGGACTTTTTACCAATGCTGTGACAGTGAGGGGTTTTGGCTTAGAAAATGCCCCTTTAACGCTTCTAGAAAACAATTTCAGAACTGTGATAATTTTGCATTGCTTTAGCATTCGCTCCTGTAGTGTTGAGAGCCTGTTTCTGTCGTTCCTCGTGCCAACCTAGGGGAGCCATCGAGATTTGACTTCCTAATAAGTCTTTGTAAGTCCTTAAAGCAGAACTGCCCTTGTGTGGGGCAAATGTGTGGCAGGCACATGTGGGCATTGAGAGAAACCCAGGAGAGTGTCTGACTCAGTGACTGGCCAAGGGCAATGGCAAGAAAAAGTCCTGTTTAACTTCAACCAATTGTAAATTAAGTACACGCAGGGGTTGCAAAAGTAGGCTTACAGTGTGAGTGTGTGAGACACAGTTTATTCTTGTATCATTATCAATTAGCGTATGGTTTTCCCTACAAAAAATTATAAACTTACTTTTGCCCATGCTTGCATTTAGCGGTGAGTGTTCTTTTCATAATTTAGTACAACAAAAGCTTAGTAGAATTTAGTCCCTTTGTGGAGCAATATGAAAATTTATCCATTTAACAAATGTTTTTATACAGGAAATAAGGGAAGTACATATATGAATAACTAATAGTTATTGAGGGCTTACTTTGTAATAAGAATTATTCTATGTGACTCACTTAACAACCCTAGGAAGTACGTATTGTTGTTATTCCCATTTTGTGGATGATGAAACTGAGGCCCAGAGAAGGTAAATAACTTGTCTAAGTTTACTGAGTCTAGGGCTTGGATCTGGGCATCCTGCCTCCAGAGCCCAGGCATTTACCTCTGGTCTAGGAGCTCACAGCTGAGCAAATGGACAGGCATGTAAACAAGCAAGTACAAAGCATGCCTGTGTTAGGAAAATGCTGTGTAGAGTTATGCACAAGGCACTATGGGAGCATCTTAGAGGGTCAGGAATATTTACCGAGCAGCAGACATCTGAGATGAGCCCTGAAGACAAGGAGTTTATCAGGTGGAAAGTAGAGGCGGAAATCTCTGATGAAAGAGCATGTACAAAAGCACAGAGGGACCAGCTCCGGTGGTGCTGGCAGATGAGACTGCATGAGTCAGGCAGGGCCAGGTCATTAAGGGCGTACATATTATGCTAAATAGTTGGGTTTATTGTCTGTGATGGGGATCCGCTGGAGGTAGGGAATGGGCACACTGCTTCTGTTGCTCAGAATCCAGCCAATTCTTTGCTCCTTGTAACCTTTCCATGTGGGTCAGAATGGAGACGTGTTTCCCATCACAGTTTGAGAGCCCATCATTCTCTCAGGAGCACTGTACCTACTGCCTTAGGTGGTGCGGTGCATTCCTGATGCCTCTGGACTTGGAACTTGCTGTCTACATTGTCCTGGAATGCAAGCCTCACTCTTGGTTTTCCTGACGAATTTCAATTCACCTCTTAAGACTGGCTTATGCTGGTGAGACTATTCAGAAAAGTTTTGTTGGATCCTTCCTATGAGAGTGAGGTGCCATTTGTCTTGATCCGTGGCACTTTGTACAAGTCTCCAACATAGCAGTTATTCAAGTGAAAAGGGCAGGCTGTGGGGTAAGACAGACCCGGGTTCAAATCCAGCTCTGTGTATCTGGCAGGAAATAGTTGGCACACTAAGAGAGTTTAATTGAAGAGATTTTAATGAAAGGACTGTTTACAGAGGTGTGGGCAGGGCTAAGCTGCTTCACCAACTTTCATGTAGAATGTGCCTACCACTCCTGACCCGAAGACCATGGCCAAAACTAGATCCTGGTAAGAGGAGCTGGGCCGTGGAAAACCCTTCCCCAGGAGCTGTGGCTGAGAAGTGTAGCCACGACCAGAACCTGATGAGGCAGGAAGGGAGCAGGCGCAGTGAGTCTACATCTGGTGCTTCTCGGACACCCAACCTGATTGGAGGCCAGAGGGCAGAGGAGTTTGGGTAACACACATTATAGAGGTGAGCATCCCCAGAACAGAGTGAGGCAGAGATGGACAGAGATTCTGAGATGAGAAAGGGACAGAGGATAATAGAAATCACATGTGGTAATCTTTGCCAAATTGTTCAACTCTTTGAGACTCAGTTCTTATTGTAAAGCAATCACAATAGCTACCTCATTGAGTTGTGAGGATAAACTGAGCTGATGTGGAAATAGATGGCACAGTGACCTGTTTAGAATAAACTCTCAGTAAATGGTAATTCCTTCCTATCCATTCCTCCCCTAGACTTGGACTTCTTTGGGGGGCCAGCTCATGTGATTTAGAATATCTCATCTGGATGCATTTATTGAGTAAATGAATGAATGATATTATCCATGACATACACTTATGCACTATAGAAACTGAAAGAATGGAGAGGTAATTTTTTTTTTACACTCCCTTACTCCATAGGATGATCAGGGAATAAATACTTCTGGGAAGAGATTGCATTGAGTTGGGCTTTAAGATCCTGGTAGGAACTGGATAGGCAGCAGGTGTTACGTCTGGGAAGTAGAGTAAGCAAAAGTACTGAGAACCATTTGGCTGGATGTGAGGATTTATAGAAGAGAAGTACAGGATGGAGCTGGAAAAAGAGATTGGGGCCAGGATACATTCCATACAGCCGCTGCATTTAAACCCATTTTCTGTGCTTCATGGAGACACTGGAGGAGGTGAGTAGCATGATCAAAGCAAGGTTTTAGGAAGATTAAATGGGAGTAGGGTGAGTTGGAGGGGAGCAGGACAGGGACCTGTGAAGCAACTAATACAGAGTGTAGGTGTGAGGTGATTATGATTTGAACTAGGGTCTAACCCATGACATTCTCTGCAGGTGTCTGGTGGTCACTGCTGATGGGGAATCTGAGGAGGGCCTTCACCCTCTCTTCCTCAGGAGCAATTGAAAAGGGGGACATTAGAGGGCAGGAAATAACAGTGGAGGCTACTCTGTTGTTTGGGGCCATAGAAAGATCCTGGGGAATGTTCTTTGGGGCAGGTAAAACTCATGTCCCCCATCTTCCTGCATCTCCTAGGGCCGTGGTCAGCAAACTGTGGCTTGCGAGCCACATGCAGCTCTTTGGTCCCTTGAGTTTTTAGCAAAGGCCAGCTTAGGAGTACCCTAATTAAGTTAATAACCATGCACCTACCTATATAGTTTTAAAAATTTGGCTCGCAAAAGAAATTTCAATTGTACTGTTGATATTTGGCTCCGTTGACTAATGAGTTTGCCGGCCACTGTCCTAGGGGGTCATTCTGGAGACTGACTATCATCAAGTTGGTGGTGAGGAGGCTGTTGGCTCCTTGTCTCACAGGATTCCTGCTCAGCCTTCTGGAGCCTCTGGCCTGTACTGACAATTCCTTATTTTTGTGAGGACATGAGCTGAGGCCTTGTGCCTGTCCTCTTCTGGTTGGGTGTAGTCAGCAGTGCCTGCGAGAGCCACCCTGTTTAACATGTGCCTGAAGCCTGAGCCTTTCTAACTTACACATTTGGGGAAAATCAGTGCTACCACACATGGCCATGAAGTCAACTCTGATGGTGGCTGGGAGTGAAAATAAACCCTCTCTGGTGACTCAGGATTATTTGAACGATTTTCTATGAAGAACTCCAGGCATTTCCAGGGGCAATCTGAGGAAGAAATAGGCCCTTGCGTGAGAGAGACTGGAACAGATGTAGCCGGGAAGGAGATGAGTCAGAGATGGTGACAGTGCAGTTTCAGCCACTTTCAGGAGGACTGTCCTCTGTGTGAGATGGGTAGGTACGTGCCACGTGGCTGCTATAGCCAAATTACCTATTCTGAATTCATAATTTATACTCAAATGTGCCTATAAGGATTTATAATGGAGATCAGTAATGTAAACTTAATAATATGCATGCTTTTTATGAAATAAAAATTAATGAAATATGAATGTTTCTAAGGATGAGTTAACTAGAAATTTATTCTGATTTTCTCTTAGGAAATACATATGTTTTGGGATTTATGCTATACATTAAGACACTGGAACACTTAGGAATTTTCTACTACCTTGAAGCATAAGAGATAATTAGATTCAGCCTCCATTGGTTCTTTAGTATTCTGCGTGTGCCTGAATCCTAGAGTTTTTAAACATCCTCCTCATCCTAGTAAGAGCTCTCCCTTTCCTGCATGCTTCTCTGTTGCTAACACATGGACCTTGTTCTCTGTGTACTTTCCTATGTTTTTCTCATTTAATCTTCCCAGCAATTCTCTGGGATTGGCACTTGCTTTTCAGAGGACACTTGTCAAGATCACATAACTGATAGATGATGGGACTAGGATTTAGACCCAAGCACTCTGTCTGGAGCAGTTGGGGAATGGAGAAATCCAAACCATCACACTTCTAGTGCTAGATGTTTATCCCAATCAATCCTCCCAAAGCATTAAGCTCCAAGAATGTTTTCCTGCCTGTGTAGATGGTAGATATAGATGAGATCTTTGTGTCTTTCAACTATTACATCATTCAAAACCTATTTTCAAATAATATCAAAAACCATAGATAAACCCTAAACCTTTTTGTCATGAGTTTTATTGATCCTCTATTTCTCTGGCAGAGCACTTAGGAAGTAGAAAGTCTTCTACCTTATTGCTCATTCAGACGAACCTGTTCATATATAACAATTCTCAGGCCTGAGAGGAATTGGTATGTGTTTGATATTGGGGGGGGGGGGGGGAGTGATGGAAATAAGGAAAAATAAAAACTTCAGAGTACTTGAAAATAATCAGGCACACCGTCTTTATTCCTGTTACGTTGTACTGATTACTGTTTTTTTGCACACTGCAACAGCAACCTATATGCTTTCTCATGACTTAGAATTTCAGAGTTTCTCACGGAGGTGAAAGAATATCTGATTGACAGTTGCTAGCACTCCCACATCATTGCCCAAGCTGTAGCCTGCTCCCTCTGCTGGCAAAACCTTGGTCCAAGAGCTTTTGTCTTTTTTCACTCTGGGGCTCCCACTACCACAAGTAAATGAATGAGTGAACCTGAGAATTTTCACTCAGGAGTTGGAGGACAGACAGACTTTGCATAGATGATTGGTGGTCCTGTTCTCTGAAATGGTGAACACTGAGGAAGAAACAGGTTTGGGGGCTGGAAATCAAATTTCCAATTTGGATATGTTCAGTTTGACATATCTATTATATATCCTAGTGTCTGGATTTCATGGGAAGACATAGTCTGAGTTGGGAGTCATTTGCACATTGATATTATCACATCCATAACACAGGATGGGATGACCAGAAAGTGAATATTGATAGAAAAAATAATTAAGTTGGGAACTGAGCCTCGGATTCTCTAGTGTTGAGAGGTTTGAAGTTTCCTTATAACTTCCAACTCTTCCTTCAGCAATATAGCTGTCTTCAGCCAAGATGGATCCAGGTCTTTTGACTTTCATTTAAGGATATTCATCTTAGGCCAAAAAAGACAACTCAGGTAGAAACGACAGAAAGTAGCAGAAAATGATTTCTCTTTCCTGTTCTTTCTACTCCTAAACCACTTCCTTGAACACACCCTTCTTTTCCCTCTTTTTTTGGATTTTGCTTTTGAGTTTTGGGAAATTTCCCCACTTTTCTGATTGCAATTCAGATCATTATAGGCTGCAAAGTATTTTTGAATATTGCATAGTTTTTATTTTTTTAAATTAATAGTAACAGGATTTCAGGTCATTTTTGTACTTGGAAGCCTACAATGTGGGAAAAACTAACTACACATCCTTGATTTTGTTGAAATACAGTAGGATGTTTCTTTGTTCCTTTCCTGCTTAGATTATTAAAAGATCTTCCCTTTCCATTTCCTTTTCAAACATGTAGGACCAGGCAGCTTTATTCGAAAAACCTAAGGATACTTCCCTTTCTGTGGAAGGTTTGACTATACGGCTCATACATTTTTTTGGCTTAATTAATTGTCAAATACAGAGCTCCTAAAGGAAATGTTTTTTTTTTTTTTTTTCATCTTTGGAATTCTAGAGCATGAATTGAGTTAATAAAGTCAAATTCCTTTTGCTAACTGCCCCAAAAGGATTTATTCAACTGTGTTCATTCAACTTACTGGGTCTTTGCTACATACACACATGAGGTTCAGGCCTGGCTGGTGATCAGGGCTGATTGTGGCCTTCTGGCTGCCAGAAGAAGCCATCCTTCATTCTGCGCCTCCCCCTGGTGGTCAGAGCATGTCATAGCGAGCAACTGAATTCCCGGTCTCCCAGTTGAACTCCTGAGAGGACACTTCGCGTATTAGCCATATATATATATACATATATATATACACACACACACACACACACACACACACACACACACACACACACAGAAACTTTCAAGGTAGGTGGACTATATTATATGAGTAGTGCTACCAAAGAGTTAGTTTCTCAAACAGTTCATGGAACCAAGATGAACTTGGTAAAGGGATTCTGGGGTTCTGCTTGGAGAAATATGAGCACATCTTTGTAGCTCCTGAACCTCATCAAGGTCAGCGTTTTGTCTGCTTGCTGTTCATTTTGTCTTTCTTGTCCTCAGGGTCCCCCCTTAGATTCTTTAAACTCCAAGCAAGGAAACTTAAATAAATAAACTTTTAGATAGACACTTATGATTCATGGACAGCAGAGGATAAAAGAACTGAAAAGAAAGGCCCTTCAAAGGTGTTTGTTTATTACTTTGCTCTCACCAGAACAGTCTTTACATTGTTCCAGGAGGATGGATATAAATTCTTTTATTTTAAAGGACACAGGCATAGTTTCCCTTGGAATTCTGGTTGACTTTAAACAGTTGTCTTTGCCTCAGATGACTTCTTAATCTTTGCCCGAAATCCCTTGGGTTTCAATTTAAGACCATTTCCTGTTGTATTTATTATCTGTGAAGAGGATAAAGTTGAGCTCCTCTGCTACTGTGTTACCATCAGTCCCTATGAAATCAAAATGTTGAAGTTTGAGAGAATCTTAGAGTTTATCCAATTCAACGTTCCCCTAATGCTAGTCTTTATTGCTTGAGTACCTTTAGTGATAAGATCTCCCATTGTTAGCCCTAGCTATTAAAAAAAAATAATTTTATGTTTTAATTATAGTTGACATACAATATTATTTTAGTTTCAGGTATATACCCCAGTAATTAAACATTATATAACTTACTAAGTGATTATGCTGATAAAATTCATACCCAGATGCAAGATGCTTCAGTTTTTCCCTGTATATTCCTGGTGTCTTTTGAGCTGGTGCCCTAGTGCTGGAACTCAGAGGGTGTGAGTCTGAGTAAATCCATGCATGAGCTCTTTAAGAGGAACTTTTGGGATTCTAGCCTAGCCCTCTATCTCTCTCAGCCACAATTCCCACTGGTTTTATAACTAGCAGTTATGGGGACTTCTCTTCCAAGCAGTGGAACTATGGGCTGGGAACCCTAGCTGGTTTGACTCAGTGGATGGAGCATCAGCCTGCGGACTGATGGGTCCTGGGTTTGATTCCAGGTCAGAGCACATACCTGGGCTGCAGGCTCCATCCCTAGTAGGGAGGCATGCAGGAGGCAGCCGATTGGTGATACCCTATCATCATTGATGTTTCTTTCTTTTTTTAAAAAATTTTTACCTGAGGATATTTTCCCATTTTAGAGTGGAAGATAAAGGGAAAGACAGAGAGAAGCATCAATGTGAGAGAAACACATCAATAGGTTTTAGTTGCCTCCTGCATGTGCCCCAACTAGGGCCCGGGCTGAGGAAAAGCCTGTAACCAAGGTATGTGCCCTTGACCAGAATCGAACCTGGGACCCTTTGGTTCATAGGCCAATGCTCTATCTACTGAGCCAAACCGGCTAGGTACACCGTTGATATTTTGTGTTTTGTGTTTTCTCTCTCTTTTTCTCTCTCTCTGAAATCAATAAAAATAAATTTTAAAAATCCCCCACTGCTAGATGCCTCTTATTATTAGTAAGTTAATTGTACTTGAGAATAAAAAAGCTATTTCTTCACTAGGCTCATGCTTCCATTTCTCTGGACCTTTTCTCCTACATCTAATTCTCAATTTTTCCAAACATCACCTTTGTTGCACTCCTCTATGGCAAGGATCTGTCTGATTTCTCAATAGTGCCTCTTTTGTTGTTGTTGTGACATAATGAAGTGAGATTTAAGAAAACCAAACTCTGGAAACTGCGCATATCCAAACAGCATTCAGTTTGTGTCACAGCGGCGGTGGAGAGGTCAGCTCTGGAAATAACAGCAGTGCTTCAGGAAAATTCCTGCTGTGTAGAAGCACTTTTGTAGTTAAATAGAACTTCATATTTTTAAAAGTGTGCTCATATTCATGATCTCATTTAATCTGCACAACCAAATTGTGCATTGGGGAGGGTATATATTATTAATCCAATTTGTCAAAACTGTGTCTCAGTTAGTAAGGGACTGACCCAAGGTCGTGAGTCTTGATGGAGGCAGACATCCATCACCCTTGTAATCTATCTGGGAGGTCTCTTACTCAGATAACACTTGGGGAAGTGGGTGAGAGGTTTCAGGGACAAGAAAGGAGATTCAAAAAAAAGAAAAGAAAGAAAAGAAAGAAAGAATGGAGATTCCAGTAGACTGGAGGAATTATTCGTGTTTCTCAACCTGACACATTCCCAGGGAGTAGCTATATATCATTGAGAGCCGCTCATAGCCTGCCTTATCTATACTGGCCACACTAGAGAATTCATGTATTGGCAAGTCATCTCAATTATCAAATGTAAAGTGGATTGTCAGCTCTAATGCTGGGGAATGTCATTGACTTAACACCATTGATACCCCTTGCACCCACTACATACCAATTACATTACTAGGATGGATGCAGATTAGATACCTAATTTAATCTGGTGTTAAGATTAGGTTTAAATACTCTTGTGCAATGTTACTGGAAATGTAAGATCATGTGGCTGTTAGGGAAATCAGTATGTCACTTTTTCAAAACATAAAAATTGATTTACCACAAGATCTAACAATCCTGCTTCTGGATGCATACCAAAAAGAACTGAAAGCAGGGTCTTGAATAGATATTTGTATACCTATTTTCATAGTAGCATTATTTACATTAACCAAAAGGTAGAGGAAACCCAAGTGTCCATTGATGGATGAATGAATAAACAAAGTCTGATATATACATATGTTAGAGTATTATTCAGCCTTAAAAAAGGAAGGAAATTCTACATGTGATACAATATGGATGGACTTTGAGGACTTTATACTAAACTAGAGGCCTGGTGCACAGATTCGTCCAGGGCACAGATGATTTGTCCAGGGCACAGATTTGTCCAGGCCCATCTCCCCTAGTCCCTATTGGATGAATTCCAGCAGCAAGCTAACCTACTGGTCAGAGTGTCTGCCCCCTGGTGGTCAGTGTGCATCATAGTGACTGGTCAAACGAGCAGTCGGATGCTTAGCATATTATGCTTTTATTATACAGGATGATATAAGCCAGTCACAAAAAGGACAAATACTGTATGATTCTACTTCTGTGAGGTGACTAGAGTAGTAAATTCATAGATGCAATACTAGAATGGAGGCTGCCAAGGGCTGTTGGGAGGAGGAAATGGGAAGTTGTTTAATGAGTATAGAATTTTAGTTTTGTAAGATGAAAAGAGTGCTGGAGATTGTTAGCACAATAGTGTAAATGCACTTAATACTACTGAACTGTACACTTCAAAAAGACTAAGGTGGGAAATTTTATGTTCTGTATATCTTACCAAAATTAAAAAGAAATTAAGTTTAAACAGCCACTGCAGCCACAGAGGCAGAAGAATTACAATAAAGGTTCATAGAATAAGGACCCAAATGATAAGAATATACTTTTAGCTTATTTTAAGTAAAATTGTCATGAAGTATCAGAGGCACAACATAAACAAGAGGTAATTATGAGTAGCAAATGCTGAGAAAATAACTTAATTACTTATACACAGAGTGTGGGCATGACAGTTGGTTGAATGGACATCAGAAGCCAAGACATGTTTCATATGTGTGAGATGACAGTGGTATCATTATTCTTAAAAAAGAGAAACTGCTAGGAATGTAAACTCTTAGTTGAGGTTTTAAGGGCCATTGTATCTGTATATTGTATTTGCATATGAATCAAAACATTCTGGATTAAACTGATCTAAAACAATGTAAACTTGCATATTACGGTAATTGCAAAGGCTGTATTATTTCATGCCTTTTTAGTAATGAGATAATAAGGTCGCTGGGATTTGCTTCAAAATAATCCAGGGGGGTGGAGGAGGAAATGTGGGTAAGAATATAGTTCAAACAACGCTGACCAACCAGGATTTGTAATTTTTGAAGCCAGATGATGTGTAAATGGTAGTTCTTTATACTTTTCTATTGTTGTAAAAGCTTGAAATTGTCCTTAATAAAAGGTTTAAGTCATTAGGGGAAAAAACACACAGATTTTTGTTGAAATCATTGACACTTTGCTTCATCAAGTCTATGTCATTGACACTTTGCTTCATCAAGTCTCTTTTCTGGCTTTTGTTTTTCATAGATTGAGTCTGATTTTTTTGCTAATCATTTTCCAAATTTTAGATATTCACCATTAGAAGGTGTATAGAAAGGCAGAAGGAAGGGGACAATATTCCTGTGGCTATCTTTGGATATCTTTTAATTATCTTTTTTTAAAACAAAGGCCTATTTGCTTATTTGTTAGCTTTTTACTTAGAACATTTTATAATACCATGCTGGTGCATTTAAAATTTAAACAAATAATGTAAAACAGACAAGGCTGATTTTTTGTTCTTTGTAGATTTATTGATATGAAAATAGAATTACTTTCAAAACAAAATTGACCCCAAAGGCAATATTGCTTGACATTGTCTTGCTGAAACTCTGTTGATACCTAGTTTTACACTTCTTTTTTTAATATATATTTTATTGATTTTTTTTACAGAGAGGAAGGGAGAGGGATAGAGAGCTAGAAACATCGATGAGAGAGAAACATTGATCAGCTGCCTCCTGCACACCTCCTACAGGGGATGTGCTTGCAATCACATCCCTTGACTGGAATTGAACCTGGGACCCTTGAGTCTGCAGGCCCGACGCTCTATCCACTGAGCCAAACCGGTTTTGGCCACTTCTTTTTTTTTTTTTTTTTTTTTTTTTTTTTTTTACTGTTGCCAGTATTATGGATGTCCCTCATTCCCACTTAGCCGTTGTCCCCCTCAACCCAGCTCCCTCCCTTCCCCACACTATGGTCTGTGTCCATGAACTATGTATATATGTTCTTTGGTAATCTCTAACTAGAATTCTTATATTCCAGCAGTACTTCCCCCTCTGTCCCCTCCCCCACCAGCACAGTACACTTATATCTTCGCCCAGAACTCATGAAATTTTGATGATGGCTGAAATGCAAGCTATTGAATAGTTGCTTAATCGATCTGAGCTCATCTTTAATATTGACATCACATTCCATTATGTAACTGCCTTCAGGAGATGGTTTTTCAGAGGTAGGTTGTTTCATTTTGCTGCTCATACTTCAACTTTTCTGTTGCTAAATAGGGTGGTGAGATGGTGATTTGCACATTTCTACCTCTGTTTAAAGCTTATTTAAGAAGACTTGAGACTATCATTAGTTAGGGTGTTTTGAAGTTGTCTGCGAATTTTATTTCTATACTAGCCATGTTAGAAATGGGCATCAATAATTGAGAACGAATTAAGTTTTTAGCTGCTTTGCCAAATGGAAAAAACATTCCCCCGTTTACCTTCACTAAAATTGGACCGCTAAGCACACGTCTTTAAGAAGCAATGGGATTTTTACAGGATATGTGCTCTCATGCTATTAATTTTTATAACTTGCAGCTGCAGAAAAATGCTTATTTTTAAATAGCGAGCCTAAGTGTTGGAAATGAGCTCCTTTCTCTTAGCTATCAGGGAAGCCATTTCCCTTGAACTGTGATGGCAGTCAGTTGTGACATATCACTTTCAGCCTTTTCTCCTCCTGCATTCCAAGAAGATTGAGCATTATTGAGCATAAACCTTTTCCCCAAGGGTTTAGAATGGCCAAAATTGTACATTGAACCTGAGCATATACTTTAAAGTGGAGTTTCATGTGCTTATTGAGCTCTTTGGAATTACGAAGATGATAGAAAAGTAATTAGCTAAGATTCTTGGCACATTTTCCTATTCTTTTGTTTGGTGGTGGTGGTTTTCTTTGTCTCTTTGAAACAGAAGAAGATCAGCCTCCATTTTAATAAAGTGTGAACTAGAGTTAGTCAGACTGATTTTTTTTCCACTGAAGACAAATTTTAGGTATTATGACTTGCACCAATAAAGCAAAAACACTTGCATTAAATATCTGACTATTTTCAGGCTTAAAAATCTGAGTATGGTTGGAGAATGGTAGAATTCTAAAAACCTAAATACCGTATTTTCTGGCGTATAAGACGACCCCCTAATTTTACAGTTAAAACATAGATTTAGGCCTATATTCACTGTATAAGACTACCCCCCACTTCCGAGGCAACACCAGTTCTTTTTTTAATAAACCGCCTCTCTGACTCTGGCCAATCTGAGCAGGCTTTTTACTAGAACACAGTGTAGCTTCGGGTACAGAACATGTATAATTTGCATGCATAAAAAGCCTGCTTGGATTGGCTGAGTTAGAGAGGCGGTCTATTAAAAAAAAAGAACTGGTGTTGCCTCGGAAGTGGGGGGTAGTCTTATACAGTGAATATAGGCCTACACCTATGTTTTAACTGTAAAATTAGGGGGTCGTCTTATACACCGGAAAGTACGGCATAAAAGTAAGCTGCTGGTCCTAAGGTGGGAGGTGACTGGGGAGATGAATCAGTTTGATGTCAAACATTGTTTGATTCTTTTGTCACTTACTTAGTGTATGCTTTATTTTCTTAGTTATTTTCACTGCTTCTTTTCATTTCCTAGGTATAGGTAATTTTGAGGAAGACAGTATTTTATATTGCTAGGCATTAAGAAGTATCACATTAGTTGATATTTTAAAATACCTTTTATGCTAAATGTAAAGCAAGATAAGTTGAAAAACAAAACAGAAATGTACTGAAATTGTCAAAAGTCATTTCTTATTGCAATTCTGTCTCTTATTCTTATTTTAATAATTAAGAGAATGGCCCTAACTGGTTTGGCTCAATGGATAGAGCATTGGCTTGGGGACTGAAGGGTCCTGGGTTCGATTCTGGTCAAGGTCATGTACCTTCGTTGCCGGCATATCCCCAGTAGGAGGTGTGCAAGAGACAGCTGATCAATGACTCTCCCTCATTGATGTTTCTAACTCTGTATCTCTCTCCCTTCCTCTCTGTACAAAATCAATAAAATATATTAAAAAAAAATAATGAGGAGAATGGTGTCACCTTACAAGAAAGAGATGATACTTTGTGTTCTAAACTTTAACCCTAGGGAATTGTGGCATTTCAATAAATTTTTAATAATGACTCTCTGGTCTATTTTTTTTGGGGGGGAGGTGGGGGAGAGATAGTTATTACTTAGCTATCATGGAGTAAGAGGAGTTGTAAGTGGAAAAATCCATGGAGAAAAGGAAACTCATAGGTTCAGTTATTGTGGCCAGTTGCCAAGTTAGATTGTATTTTAGCTCTCCAGAAGTACCTTTCTTGATACTCTTTTGAATGCTATCTATTCATCATGGAAACAGAAATTAAAAGGGTTTTTTGTTTTGTTTTGTTTTGTTTTGTTAATACTCACCTCAGGATGTTCTTTCATTGATTTTTTAGATAGAGTGGAAGGGACGGGGAGAGACAGAGAGAGGAAAACATCAACATGAGAGAGACACATGGATTGGTTGCCTCCCACAGGTGCCCCACCCCTGGCCAGGGACTGAGTCAGCAACCGAGGTACCTGCCCTTGACCAGGAAGGAACCTGTGACCCTTCAGTCCTCAGGCCAACGCTCTAACCACTGAGAAAAACCAGCGAGGGCAAAATGTTTTTTATATTATATGATAAGAGCACCTGGGTTGGTAATGGGCTGGTCCTAGTTTATTTTTGCTTGAGCTAACAAACTTTTCAGCAAACATAAACGGTGGGAGAGTGTATTCTGGTGCCATACAGCCTTTATAAGTGTACATTCGGTCTTTGGCACTTACTAGCTCAGTGCCTTTGGCACAGTGAGTTATTCAGCTTCACTATGGCTCAGGTTCCTCAATTGTAGAGTGTGCATCATGACTTTATAATGTTATCGTGAAGATTCATCTTTTTATAGTGCTCACAACCATGCTGGGCACAGAGTGAGTGCTGTACCTGTTCACTATTATTATTTAACAACCTATGTGCGGGATAGGGTTCTAGATGTACTGAAAATATGCAGGTGAATAGCATGAAGTCTCTGATCTTAGGGATTTTACAGTCCTGGGGAAGTGAACAAGCAGATGGTTACAATGTAGGGTGATAGAGGTGCTCTACAAGAATATTAGTATCACTTATCTCAAAGTAGGGCGTTCAGGGAAAGCTTCCTGAAAGAAGTGGTTGCTGGGCTGAATACTGAAGGACTAAGAAGAAATAGGGAAAAGCCTTCCATGTAGAAAGAGTAGGATATTCTAAAGGAGCAGGAGAGTGAGAGCGAGAGCAAGAGCGAGAACTGTCCTTTTGGGGAAATAGAAATAGTTCCTAAGGAAGCTGGCATCGAGTATGAGGTTGGTGATAAGTAAGGTCACACAGGGCCCTGTTTTCCATGCCAAAGACTTTGGACTTTATCCTTTGGCATTAGGGGCCCCTGAAGATCCATGGATAAGGGAGCGTTGGGATGAAAATTTGAGTTAGAAAGATTGGTGTTGTGCCAGTGTAGCAACTGGATTGATAGAGTACAGGTTAGAGTACGGAGAGTAATATAGTATGGTTCAAGTAAGAAATAAATAGGCCTGGATTAAGATAGTAATAATGTAGGTGAAAAGAGCAATTAATTTGAGAACTATAAAGGATTAGAATAAATATAATTCAGTAACAAATAATATGTGGGGTGAGGAAAAAGGAGAAATATATATATTTTTAAATTTAAATTCTTTGTTGTTTAAAGTATTATATATGTCTCCTTTATACCCCATTGACCTCTCCCTGGTTATCCCCAACCCCCAGCACATGCTCTCACCCTCCCTACTGTCTGTGTCCATTGGTTATGCTTATTTGCATGCATACAAATCCTTTGGTTGATCTCTTACCACCCACTCATCTTCCCTCTGAACTATTTGATGCTTTTATGTCTCTGAATCTATTTTTGTTTATCAGTTTATGTTGTTCATTATATCCCATAAATGAGTGAGTCCATGTGATATTTATCTTTCTCCGACTGGCTTATTTCACTTAGCATAATGCTAAACTCCACCCATGCTGTTGCAAATGGTAAGAGCTCTTTCCCCCCCCCCCCCCCCAGCAGCATAGTATTCCATTGTCTAGATATTCCTCAGTAATTTTTATTAAAAAATTTTTTTTTTGTTTTAATCTAAACAATTTTAGAGTCTGTCACTAAATGGGAATAAAACAAGATGAGAGGAACAGGGTGTTGTGTAGGGGAGGGGGGAAGATACGTTGGTGTTTGTATGTGTTGAATTTTGAAGTGCCTGTGAGACATCCAAGGTATGATTCTAGGAAGCAGTTGTATATAAGAATACAGAATTCACTGGAAGAGACAAAGATGGCAAAACAGCTTTGGTGGTCAGCAGTACATAGAATGTCGTTAAAGTGATAAGAGTGAGTGAAAATGGTCAGGGAGAGCCTATAGCATGAGAAAGGAAGATGAGATCCTAATATGCTGAGATTCCAGAAAATAATGTATGAGTATTAAGTGGTGGGAGAGAAAGCCACCAGAATCAAACAAACAGAAGCAATCAGAGAGGAAAACCATGGGAGAATTGTGTCATAGAAGCAAGAGGAGAAGGATCCCAAGAAAGGAGTGATAATGATATATAATATTGCCAAGAAGTCAAGAAGGGTGAAGACTTAATTTTGCTCTGAATTTTAAGCAACCAAAAGGAAATTAATATTTTGGGAAGAGGAAAGGATAGATGTCTAAAGTTGGATAGTAACCAGATTTCAGTGGGTTGAAGAGTACATGGGATTATTTTATTTCAAGATGGTAAGTAAAAACTTTTCCATTTCTGGCTCTTCTCATAAAACACTCCCAAAAACAGCAAGAGAATAAGAAACTAAAAGACAAAGTCAATCTTTGAAGAAAGTGTGAGAAGTTGTCATCAGGCACCACAATACACAAAGAGGAAAGCAAATGGAGAAAGGTAAAAGACCTCGCCAAGAAGAGGAAATGTTTACAGAGACTCTAACCATTGCCCCCTTCCCAGACATGGTCAGGAATAGGTATCACCAGGATGGGTTGCAGGCTGAAATGAGATGAGGACTGAAAATAAGAATTGATTAAAAAAGCCTTCCTAAGGAGTATTTGAGCAGGCACCTTCAATACTCAGACATCTTCTTCCTAATTCATACTTTCCCTTGCTTTATTTGAGAATGTTCCAGTCACACTTCCTTGTCTTTGTCTTCTGTCCCCACCAGGTACATGGCCTTCAGGGGGCTTTGTATTTGTGCTTTTCTCCTCCATCTCTCTTGCTTTTGAGGAGTTTCCTTATTTTCCTGACACACACACACACACACACACACACACAGAGTCACACACACAGTCACACACACAGGCACACGTGTTGTTATTTCATCCAGCATTTTTGATATTGTTTAGTAGGAAGGCTTGTTAGGATGTTAAATATGCAGTATAGTTGAGAAGCCCTTGTCTTGTTTTTGTAAGACTAAAGAGGTTTCCCAAACTGGTTCTTCTCAGATCAGAGCTACATGTGCTCCAAAGTTCCAGCTTCCCTCCTAGGGCCATGGAGAGTTAACAATTCTGCACATCATTGTCACAATACACTCCCATCCTCCCCCAACCAGGGAACCAAGGCATGGCTTCTAATTCTCCTTTGTATGTGATTTTATTTCTACTTGGGGCTGTGCAGTAGTACATTGAGCCAACTGTTTCTTATCTCCTAGCCTTAAAGCAAATGACCCAGCACCTCCGTTTCCTGCAGCCGGTAGGACTCATGCTCACTCAGGGCACTGAGAAGTACTCTAGTGACGCACTTGTTTTCAAGTCTCATATTTCAGTATCTATTTGTTAATTCAGCTAAAGCCAAGTCAGTTTTCTGATTGCACAATGTTTTGTTATAATTTGGAGTTGAACATAAAACTTCAAACAGAGACAAAAAATTTAGATAAATCATAAAATAGCTTTGGGAGAGGGAAAGGGATGTAGTTTGTTTGTTTGTTTGTTTGTTTGTTGTTACTAGAGGCCTGGTGCACAAAATTCATGCACTGGTGGATGAGGGGAAAGCCTGTGCCCTCTCACAGTCCAGGACCCTTTTTTCTTTACCACCCGCCTGCTTGCTGCTCCTCTGCTGCACTCGCCAGCCGTGAGCCCAGCTTCTTTCTGAACAGCCCTCACACTGTGGGAGCACACTGATCACCACGCTTCAGCTCCTACTTTGAGCATCTGCCCCCTGGTGGTTAGTTTATAGTGACTAGTCATTCCACCATTCGGTCAATTTGCATACTAGGGTTTTATTATATAGAATAGGATATTGAATGTGAACTGTAAATGAAAAAATAAAATTTTAAAAAAATAACCAAATAAAATTTTAGATCTGAAAATTATACACACACACACACACACACATATTCTTACCTGAGAATTTTTTAAAATTGATTTTTAGAGAGAGAAACATCCACGTGACAGAAATACCAGTATGTGCCCTAACCTAGAATCCAACAGGAAATCCTTTGGTGTACAGGTTGAGACTCCAACCATCTGAGCTACCTGGCCAGGGAAGATTTGAAAATTTTTTTTTAAATGTACCTTCAGGCCCTGGTCAGTGTGGATTTGTAGTTAGAGTGTCCTCCCACACACCAAAGGGTCATGGGTTCTATTCCAGGTGAGGGCACATACACAGGTTGTGAGTTCCATTTCTGTCGGATTGCTTGGGCAACTGATCGATGTTCCTCTTTCTCTTTCCCTCTCCCTTTCTCTCTTTCTAGAATCAATGAAAAGAACATATCCTTAGAGGAGGACTTAAAAAGGAAAAAAAATGCTGGTTTGGTTCAGTGGATAGTGCTTCTGTAGGCAGACTGAAGGGTACCCGGTTGGATTCTGATCAAGGGCACATACCTGGGTTGCAAGCTTAATCCAGGGCCCTGTTCGGGGATTCAGCAAGAGGCAACCAATTAATTCTTTCACATTAGTTTCTGTCTTTCTCCCTCTCTTCCACTCTCTTTTAAAAAAAAATTAAAAAAATATATATATCAATGCAATATGTCCTCAGGTGAAGATTAACCAAAACAAATAAACAAACAAACACCCATTCCCAGTGTGATTATTGAAGGAGCATATGAAGTGTTTGTTGAATGTACGGGAAGGGATGGGACTTCACTTTCTAACTGTTTTAGCAACTCTGCAAGCCAGAGGGTTTATTTTTATTTTGTTAAAAATATATTTTATAGATTTTTTACAGAGAAGAAGGGAGAGGGACAGAGAGTTAGAAACGTCCATCAGCTGTCTCCTGCACACCCCACACTGGGGATGTGCCTGCAACCTAGTTACATGCCTTTGACCGGAATCAAACCTGGGACACCTCAGTCCACAGGCCAACTCTCTATCTCAATCCACAGGCCAACACTGAGCCAAACTGGTTATGGCCAGAGGATTTATTTATTTTTAAAATTTTTATTGATTGATTATTTTAGAGAGAGGAAGGGAGCGAGAGAAACACCAGGGTGTTGTTCCACTTATTATGCTCTCTCTGGTTGCTTCTTGTCTGTGCACTGACCAGGGATCCAACCGGCAACCTTGCTGTATCAGGAGGAGGTTCTAACCCAATGCGCTGCGGGCTGCCTGTCAGGGCCCCTCAACAAAACCCCTCTCGCATGCCCTGGCCCCGGCTGTGGGCCGAAGCTCCTCTGCCACAGCAAAGGTTTGGGTTCCACTCTGTCAGGGCACCTATTTAGGTTTTGGGTTGATCCCTGCTCAGGAAGTGACCGAGGACCTTTGAGGTCCGTGTGCTCTAGTTATTTGGTGGGGAGCTGGAGTTTCATTGCTGAGATGGCCCACTCTGATCCCCACTACTCCCGCTCCTCCATCAAGGGCAACTTCAACTAGGGCAGCTGCGTGGCCTGTGGGTAGGTCCCCCTCTCTGCAGCTCGCCAGGCCTGGCTGCTGCACAGTTGCCCGGGAGGGAGGCGTTTTTTTCCAAGTTCCCAGAGAGAGCTCCCTCTGCACCAGACTCCCAGGAAGAGCGGGTCCCCGGGGGGCGGGGGGAAAGCACTTCGCTCCGCCTCCCTTCAGAGCTCCCAGGCCTGAGCGGAGCGCCCGTCCTGCTCAGGGCTTGGAGGGGAGAGCTGCCCCAGGGAGCCCTCCTAGCTGGGTGAAGGAGAAATGAAACTTGAACCCTGCCTCCTTAAACCCTTGAACCCTGCCATCTTTGGGCACGTGAATGCATTTTATTTTATTTGGCACAGCCTCACCTGCCTGGCCTCATGCAGCACGCAGCCACGCCCACCCGCTCCTGCCAGACTTACCCGCGAGGGCGTCCTGGGTAATTAGCATATTCCTTTCTTATTATATAGGATTGATTTATTAGAGAGAAAGGAAGGGGAAGGGAGAGAGAGAAACATCAATGGCAGAGCAAAAACACTGATTGACTTCTTCCTGCCCGGCCCCTGCTGGGGAGAGAGCCCAAAACCTGGGCAAGTGCCCTGACCAGGAATGGAGCCAGCAACCTTTTGGTGCACGGAGGGATGACACCCAACCAACTGAGCTACATCAGCTAGGGCGGGTGTAGTTTTTAAAAACAGCTATCGTAATGTGTCCTAAAGCTTAAATTTTCATCTAGAAATTCTTTAAGCTTCACAACAAACTTTATTCTAATTCACTCTAATAAGAGTAGAATTTCTAGAATTTCTAGTCTGTGATTATACACAAATCTGTTCTCTTCGACTCAGAATCAGAGCAAAGGTCACTTGTATACAATCACTGCCTTTTGGTACAGATATTTTAGAGCACAATGAGGCAGTATCTTTCAATTATAAAAAACAAGTTATTTTATTTATTAGTTTTAATAGTTATTTTAATAAAGTTATTTTATTTACTAATTTCTAATAAATTTAAAAAAGCAGTTATTTTATTAATTAATTTTTACTTTTTGGTTTTGGTAATCAACAACTCTAAAAAATGTTATGTTCCAAAACACATCTTTTTTTTTTTTTTTTTTTTTTTCTGGAAGAGCAATGAGGAAAATAAGGAGATACTTTCTATTTTCTTTCTCACATGATATTTCTAATTCTTTAGCTTTTAAACTTAGTTCAGGACAAACATATAAACAGGCATTGCAAGCCAATACCGGTTTGGCTCAGTGGATAGAGCATTGGTCTGTGGACTGAAACGTCCCAGGTTCAATTCTGGTCAAGGGCATGTATATTGGTTGCAGGCACATCCCCAGTGGGGGTGTGCAGGAGGCAGCTGGTCGATGTTTCTAGCTCTCTATCCCTCTTCCTTCCTCTCTGTAAAAAAAATCAATAAGATATATTTATATAAAAAAAATAAACAGGCATTGCGTAAGTTGTATGACAAAACATGCTGGAATTTGGGCAATTAAAAAAGCTTTAGAGATGATTTAGAAATCATTTACAACTTAGGAATCTCAAAAAGTATGCAGCCTGGGTTGTCACGTTGAGGAAACAAAGTAACCCCGACAAAGTGACCTGAGATTCCACACATCCTAACCCTGTCCTTCTGGAGTCACAGCTGGGAACACCACCTCCTACTTGAACACACTCATCATCACTATGTGGTACGCTTCCCTCTTTATATGCCATGCTTAGCAAAGCACTTTAAATTTTTATATCAATTTAAAAATACTTATGTTTTGTAAAATGAACTGACCCCTCCCATGTTTAAAATTAATTTAGGAAACCCAAACATAGTACATTAAATCTATTACAGAATAGATTTTGGAATTTATGGGACTATTAAGCAGGCAGCATTGATTTCTTAAGTTTATTCCTATAACATGTGTAATCACCATGACTCCAGACAAATGTGTCTGTTTATTAGAGAAAAGAATCAGGAAGTCTGAGATGTAGACGCTTCAGGATACCAGGGAAGTGAGAAAAAAAAGCCCCTTCTGAGCCCAGAATGCTGCTTTTTATAAACAAAGGACTACCACTTCCTGTTTCTTAATCCTATTAAGACTTCATTGAAACATCTGCAGCTCTCCGTAGCTCTAGAGATGATCATAAAAAAGTAAAACCATACAAGAAAAGACATTCTAAAGACACATATTTCACGTCCACAGCATTTTTATTGTGATAAAATGCTGATAATGATAATAACAATGGTAGGTGTTATTTCTTAAGCACTTCCTGTGAGCCAGGCACTGTGCTAGGCCAGGGGCATTAGCTCACTTCATCCTAACAGCGACCCTAGGAAGTAGATCTCCTTTACAGATTAGAAAACCAAAGCCCAGAAAGGTTAAGTAGCTTGTCCACTGGCAAGAAGCTAATGAGGAGTGAAGGTGGGGTGGGAAACAGCCATCTGCCAGACTCCGGTGCCACATCCATTCTCTGCTGTCTTCCCAGTTAGCGTGCTGAGAACAGTTTCATTTCTGGTGTATGGCCAGGCAAGTTGTGCTGCAGCTTGTGAAACCAGACTAATGCTTAAAACCTTCTTCCAAGACAAACTTCAAGACACTTATGACAGGCAGTGATTGGAGTGAAGGAGAATAAGAAGGAACCAATATTTACTGAAGGAGATTGGTATTTGCTGAGTACTGACTGTGTGTTAGGCAGGATAGATTCATGTTTCCATTCCACAGATATTTACTGAGCGCCTGTGGTGGGTGTGTCCCTGTGTTAGGAACAACCCTGAGCAAAAAAGAGTCCCTGCACTCCCAGAGCTGGTTGTTCAGGGGGAGACAGACAGCATGCAGTTAACAAATATATATCATGTCGCCCTAGAATCCAGTGGTTCTCAACCTTTCTAATGCTGTGACCCTTTAATACAGTTCCTCATGTTGTGGTGACTCCCAACCATAAAATTATTTTCGTTGCTACTTCATAACTGTGATTTTGCTACTGTTATGAATCGTAATGTAAATATCCGTGTTTTCTGATAGTCTTAGGCTCTACAGCAGCGGTTCTCAACCTCTTACTGGGTTCTCGAGACCCACAGGTTGAGAACCGATAGCAGAGGAGTGGATTGTCACATTCAAAGTAAAATCATGAACCCTGGGCAGTGTTTCTCTTGAGTAGCAGTATGAGTTAGGGCTAGGCTGTGTGTCTGTTTGTACAGAGACTCATTGGCTCATTGAATCTCTTGAGAGTCTGAACTGGCTCTAGGAAAATTGTGAGGGAGACAGTGTTTATCATGCTTTGCGTCTACGAACCTCACTGCTCCCTGTTCCTATTTTCAAAATATTTCTTCGGGATGCAGTCTGATGGCCTTATTCACACTGAAGTACAAATGACTGATATCACTTACTACTTTATATCTATGAGAAGCTTGTTGAAAAAAAAAAAAGAATCTTTAAACCAAAAGAACAAATCTTTATTACTGGAATTTTAGGCATCTGTGTGCAGGTGATGTGAAGGGAGGTGAATATTTTTTTTAGGTCCTCAAAATGATATGCTTTTTGGTAATATATCTATATGTACTGATATTTTAGGTATTCACTGGTTTTCATTTTATCTTTTCATCTTAGGATGAAATGTTATAAAAATGTTTTGGGGATTGGCTGGCCAGTGTAACTCAGTGGTTGAGCATCAACCTCTGAACCAGGAAGTTATGGTTCGATTCCCAGTCACGGCACATGCTGGGGTTGCAGGCTTGATCCCCAGTAGGGAGCATGCGGAAGGCAGCCAATGGATGACTCTCTGTCATCATTGATGTTCCTCTCTCTCTCTCTCTCTCTCTCTCTCTCTCTCTCTCTCTCTCTCTCTTTCTCTCTTTCTCTCTCTCTCTCTCTCTCCTCTCTTTCCCTCTTCCTTCTTCTCTGAAATCAATAAAAACATATTTTTAAAAATGTTTTGAGTTTTATGTGTCCGACAGGCCTATTAGATGCTCTCTATACATTATGTCACTTTAATATTGTGTGACATCCTGTGAAGTAAGTGCAATTATCTACATTTGGAATATGGGCAAATCAGAGGTTAAACAACTTGCTCTCAGTAGTGCGGGTGCTGAGGAATGGAGCTGGAGGAAACACCGTGGCCTCTCACTCAGTCTGAGAAAGTCCTGCATCGTCTTTCTTCCCCTGACACTATACAGTGTACGAATTACAGCAGTTATTTCTACTTCCCTAACATGTAGTAAAGGTGACTCAGAAAACTCTTGAAGTAATATTGTACCCAGTTGTAATTGTCAGGGTTCTCCAGAGAAACAGAACCAAGAAAATACACACACACACACACACACACACACACACACACACACACAATTTACTTTAAGAATTTGGTTTGTGTGATTGTGGGGCGCACAAATCCAAAATCTGTAGGGCAGGTCTGCAGGCTAGAAATTCAGGTAAGAGTTGATGTTCAGTCTTGATTTCCCCAGGCATCAGGTTTGACATAAAGGTAGGGTTTTGCCTGAAATTGGGTGCCATAGCCCTGCCAAGTTGTCACATAAAATTAACGATCCAAACAATAAACAGTGATTTCTACTGAACATACTTTAGAAAATACCTGGCTTCTTTACCTGCTAGCTACCAGCTGGGTCCTGTGCTGTGGATTGATACAGCCACAGAGCTGAGTCAGGAGGAAATGAAGCAGATGCAAGGGAACAGCTACTGGTCTCTTCCGTTTGTGTGTGAGTGGGTGTGTTTCTGATATAAGTCATCTTATTGTTTTATGGACATGGATATGCATTTAAAAATTTTCTTATTGTTTATGTTGTTGTTGGAGGAAGCTATTGGAATAGCTAGGAAAGCAACAGTTGAGAAAGGGAGGAGAGAAAAACCCTTAAGCAATATTTCGGGATCTGGAATACAACTGGGAATGGGAAAGTCAGGCGATAGGAATTCACATAAACCAAAAGTATATAGTATGACTAAGGAGGAGAAGGGTGGAATGCAAAGCCAGAGTACAGGGTTATAACTGATAAGGGAGCCCAGCCGTGACAGAATGAATGAATTTGCTTTATAAGCCCAATGGGAAGTTTACCTAGTTTCCTTTACTTAAATGAATGTTTTATTTATTTTATGTTATTATTTACTAGAGGTCCAATGCACAGGTTTGTGCACATTGAAAGGGAATTAATTAGAAGGTGGCTGACGAGGTGGGACTGGGCAAGACAGTCCTCCCTGGAGCCAACCTCCTGCGTTCCTTCCTCAGAAAGCCGGCCACACTTGGGGTGGTGCCGGGACTCAAAAGGCTCTGCGGAGTGAGCAGGGTCCGTCCTACAGGTGGGGTCCCTCGGCCTGGCCTGTGGGGATCGGTCCGAAACCAGCAGTCAGACATCCCCTGAAGTGTCCCAGGTGCAAAAGGGCACTCTGCAAAATTGCTGTCGCTCAGCAGCTCCTGTGTTGAGCGTCTGCCCCCTGGTAGTCAGTGTGTGTCATACTCGGCTGATCGCTTAACATATATATATATATATATATATATATATATATATATATATATATATATATATATTGGGTCGGCAGGTAAGTAATTGCGGATTTTTTAAAGAAAATCAAAGACAATTTTTTCATGGAACTAAATAACTTTATTCTGTAATGTATTGTCCATTTTGATCAATGACCTTTTGCCATCTTTCAGGCAGCATCATAATCCCACGTTCAAAAAACTTCTGGTTTTTATTAGCAAAAAACTGAATCAGGTACGATTTGACATCATCATCATTATTGAAATTTTTACCATTCAAGGAGTTTTGTAAAGATCGAAACAAAAAGTAATCAGATGGTGCAAGGTCAGGACTATATGGTGGATGTGGCAAAACATCCCAACCAAACTCCATTAATTTTTGCCGAGTGACCAAAGATGTGTGTGGCCTTGCATTGTCATGATGGAATACAACACCTTTTCGATTTGTCAATTCGGGCCGCTTTTCTTCAACTGCATTGTTTAATTTCGTTAGTTGTTCAATGTAGACATCAGAATTGATCGTTCGGTTGGGTGGTAAGAGTTCAAAGTAGACAATTCCTTTGTAATCCCACCAAACTGATAACAAAACCTTCTTTTGATGAATATCAGCTTTTGATGTTGTTTGAGTTGTTTCACCTGGCCTGCTCCACGATCTTTTCCGCTTGATATTGTTGTAAACAACCCATTTTTTATCGCCAGTTATCAGTCGTTTTACAAATGGATCATTTCCATTTCGTTTCTTTAGCAAATCGCAGCTGCTAATGCATTGCGTTAACTGTGATTCTTTCAGTTCGTGAGGAATCCATGTATCGAGTTTTTTGAACATAGCCAAGTTGTTTTAAGTGATTTTCAATGCATGTATGTGATACATGAAGCTTCTCTGCAATCTCACATGTTGTACTGTGACAGTCCGAATTGATTATTGCTTTGATTAGGGCGTCATCAACTTCAACTGGACGACCAGAGCGTTTTTCATCTTTGAGTGAAAAATCACCAGAACGAAATTTGGCAAACCAATTTTGACACTGCCGTTCTTTTAAGGCTTCGTCACCATAAACAGCACATAACTTTTTATGAGCTTGCGATGCGTTTTTCCCTTTGCGGAAATAAAAAAGCAAAATATGACGAAAATGTTCCTTTTGATTTTCCATTTTTCAACGAATGCCAAACGAAAACTACAAAACAGATCAAAAAACTTTTTTTACTGATTAACAGCTGAATAGCCAACTATCAAATAACAAAATGTGTTTTACTTTTGTACTACGTCTGCAAACCTAAAAATTCAACTGAAGCCATATATGTGTGAAACCCGCAATTACTTAGTTGCCGACCCAATATATATATATATATATATATATATATATATATATATATATATATATATATATATATATATATATATATAGATATATATATATATATAGATGTACTAGAGGCCTGGTGCACAAAATTAATGCATGGGTAGGGTCACTAGGTCAGGCAGGTGATCAGGGCCCATTGGAGCCTTCTGGCTGCCGGTTGGGGCCTTCATTCTGCGCCACCCCCTAGTGGTCATTGCCTGTCATAGTGAGCAATTGAACTCCTGGTCTCCTGGTAGAACTCCCGAGGTAACACTTTGCATATAACCTTTTATATATATACTAGAGACCTGGTGCACGAAATTTGTGCCTGGGAGGTAGGGGTGTTCCTCAGCTCAGCCTGCACCCTCTTCAATCTGGGACCCTTAGGAGAAGACCAACTGCCGATTTAGGCCCAAATCCTATGGGATCGGGCCTAAACCGGCAGTCGGACATCCCTCTTACAATCTGGGACTGCTGGTTCCCAACCGTTTGCCTGTCTGCCAGTCTGATCACCCCCTAATCACTCCCCTGCCAGCCTGGTCAACACCTAACTTCTACCCTGTTGGCCCGATCACCCCCACCATCCTCCCCTGCATGCCTAGTTTCCCCCAACTGTGCTCCCTCCTGTGAAGACCTGATTGCCCCCAACTGCCCCAGCAGGCCTGGTTGTCCCCAACTGCCCTCCCCTGCAGGCCTGGTCTCCTCCAACTGCCCTTCCCTGCCGGTCATCTTGTGGTGGCCATCTTGTGACCACATGGGGGCAGCCATCTTGTGTGAGGGCATGATGGTCATTTTGCATATTACCACTTTATTATATAGGATATAGATTTTTAAAGTGAAGTGTGGCAATAAATATATATTTTTATTGATTTCAGAGAGGAAAGGAGATGGTCAGAGAGATAGAAATATCAATGATGAGAGAGAATCATTGACCGGCTGCCGCCTGCACTCCTCCTACTGGAGATTGAGCCCAAAACCTGGGCATATACCCTCACCGGGATTTGAAAGTAGATAAACAGTGGCAATAAGCAAGCCCACACAGTGAGTTTTAATCTAAGTCTATAAACTCTGGGGTAAGATACATCACTTTTTTTTTCATTTTTTTTTTTTTCATCTCAACTTATTGTAGTTTCTGACTACCAGTCTCCCAGGCCTGGTGCTTCCCACTTCCTCCATCTCAGAGTTCCATTAAGGTTCTGGGGTCTTATAAGATGCCAAAGTGTCAGAAAATAGGAGGGAGCATCGGCGCCTCCAGGTTATGCAGACACATCCCTGTGACTGCTCCATGGGGCCTTTCAGGCTGCTAAAAACCCTCAGGACACAGAGATCTTTGGAAAACACCTTGTGTCTATGCCCCCTAGACACACCAGGCACCCATGTCTCTCAGGTCTTCTGAGATTCACCAAGTCCCCTGCTCCAGGCCCCACAGAAACTCCCTCTCACCTGGAGTGGGGGGGTAGGAGGGTGTTCTTTGTAGGTTGGGAAAGTCTAAGTGTCCAGAGCCTTCTTCCCTTTTCTATAACCTCAGCCTCAACCATGTTAGGTTGTGGAAAATAAAAGGCAGGTATGCTTGCAGCCTGTTTCCGCTTCCAGCCTTGACATATAACTTTCCCTAGAGAAAAAGCAAGGAAAGGGCCAGGCCTTGCTTTATCTGAAAGAGAGATCTACTACAAGACAACATGAAGCAGGAGGTAGCTCTTATTATAGATGTAGGGAGCTTTGGGTCACATAGTATTGTGGATGGATCCAAGTGCTCTAAGACTGGCATGTGCAGCAGATCCTAGGGGAAACCCCAGTGTTCGTTAAGGGCATTTGTAATGCACTTGACATCTATTCCCCAGTGGGGAGGCTGCAATTGAACTGGCTGCCACCATCCAGTAGGAAGCAGCCAGCTGGGCAGTTTTCCACCAAATCAACTCCCAGGCGGTGGACCTCCTCGCGTCCAGGAACTGCTCCCTGGTGCCGATCGGTTATGGCTGTGCCTGCAAGGTTATTTCCACTCCACACACAGGGAACAAGTCCTGTTTTCCGCAGAGTGGGCCATGGAAGTGCTCGGCACTTCAGGCTTCACGGACTTCGCTTCAGAGCAATAATAAATGCTGTTTTTAAAAATGAAAAAAGTAATTCTTTCACTTGATTGAAGTAGTAATTGAAGTGAGGGAACAACTCTATAAAGGCGGCTGTCAAAAGCAATTTTCTGAAGTCTCGTGAATGAAGACAGGTAATGAAAATGAAGGGATAAAGGCCCAACCCTGCTTATGTTTCAACAGGGAAGAGTTACATGTAATTGCTTTTTCAAGCTAACGTGTTTATATGTTTTTGTTGTTATTGTCTCCAACGACGGGGGACAAGGGATTTAAAAGAAAAAAAAAACCTGAGGTTAAAAGCAAAAAATAAAGAAAGAGGAACATATTAGAAAGATACAAGGGTGTTCCCAAAGAATTGAAAATTCAATAACAAAGCTTGGGTAGGGTAGATATGTCTCCTGAGATCCACTAACAGAATGACCCGGCTTCCAATTACTTCTAGTCTCTGCGTTTTTGTTTGTTGTTTCCTATTTCCTGGAATGACAGTCACATGGGTTCAGCTGGAGTTAGTCACCTACCCTTGAGTCATGCAAGTGTGACTAGGTAATACCACTTAATGCTGAAATTTATTTAATGCTTCCTACATTTTGGGCCTTGCTCTTAGCACTTTGCAAGTATTTTATTTATTCCCCCACAACAACTCTGTGTCTTACATACGCCTTATGATGGTTCCCATTTCTCAGATGAGAAAACCAAAGCCAGAGAGGCCAAGCCGTTTTCCAAGACCATACAGCTTTTACCCAACATTTAATCTTTGGCATGACATGCACTTATTTTTTAACTTTATCACCAGGTGGGATGGATGGTAGTTGCGGTTTGGTGTCTGCAAACATCCTGTGTTTTTTACCTTTGGGCCCCACATGAGTGATCATAGACGACATCTTCTTTCCAACAGAAGTCAGAGCCGTCTTGCAGCTGTCTGAAGTCCTTCACCTCAAAGCCTCCTCCGTGACCCAGACAGAGCAGGAGAGACCTGTGGGGAGCAGGGCTGACCGTGGGTAGAGGAAGGAGCAAAAAAAAGAGCAGGAATCCACAGCAGTGGGGATGGGTGGGCGGTTCAGCTGGACACATGGAGAACATGAGCCAGCGTTTTCTGAGTCATACAGTTCAGGGCCACTTCCTGAGCATTTGAAATGCTAACCAGGGCCCTTGGAGCCAAATCCATGGAACAGATGGAGAGATCAGTGCTTGGACATCAGTAGGAACTTGGCATCACTTAATTCTGTTTGACCCTCATTTTAACTGAGATCTCTGGGTAGCCTTCTTCCTTTTGTTTGGTTTTGTTCCTTTCCCTCTAGTTTTCTTCTCTTTACTTTTTAAACGCAACAGCTCCCCCCCCCGCCCCCCCCCCCCCCCCGCCCCCAGCTTCCTACCTTTACTCTCTGAAAGCAAAAGGGTCACCCATTCCTTAATTGATGTCAAAGCCCCAAAGTCATTTGCCTACAGGTTCAGATATCATAAATGGATGAAGTGGGCTAGACAAGGATGGTGTCAGCCAGAAAGCATATGCCCTTTTTAATTAGGGGAAACTAGTACTAAACCCCATGTTCCACATCTGAATTTTTATGTAAAATTCCCAATTTTTAAATGTTTGCCATTTATTAGTTTATTTATTTATTTTTTAAATGAGTAGGGCAACCACAACACAACTACAGGATGGCTCTACCAGCAGTCACGTTTTGGAAATGGTACTGTTTGAGGAGTCAAGGAGATGGGGAACACTTTTAGCTCCATCCTGGCTTCCAAAGGGGCCTCAGATGCTCCAGTCGATTTCTTCCTCCTAATTGACTTTATACTGGAAACCACATTTTATCTATGCCTTTATATTATTCCACTGGAAGGCATACGTGTCAGCCTAATATATATATAAATGATAATATTTAAGGATGACTTGACTATTTATGACTTTTGCTCTCCTAGTTAGATTTTAAGCTCCTCCAAGACAGAATATTCTGGGTGCTTTAGGCCTTTAAAATTTTTTTTTAAAAATATATATTTTATTGATTTCTTACAGAGAGGAAGGGAGAGGGATGGACAGCCAGAAACATTGATGAAAGAGAAACATCGATCAACTGCCTCTTGCACACCACCTACTGGGGATGTGCCCACAACCAAGGTACATGGCCTTGACTGGAATTGAACCTGGGACCTTTCAGTCTACAGGCCGACACTCTATCCACTGAGCCAAACTGGTTTTGGCTTAAGGCCTTTTTAATTGACTGATATAAATAAACATCCCTTTAATGTCCTAGGGACTTCTAACTACTGTGCAATCCTGGCTCCATCTTGTACTGGTATAAATAAAAACATCTCTTTAAGGACCATCTAGTTAAAGAGATGTTTTCAGTGTTTGAGTTTGTCTCCTTAATGTAGTTCTGTTTTCTGAAATTAATTTTAGTTATGCTTTATTTTCTCTTAGGCAAATTATTTAAAATTTTCTCCTCAGTTTGGAAAAACTATTTTTAGACGTTCAAAAGCAAATGAATCCTCGATGTCTCTATTTCTATAATTTCAATATGATTGAATTAAGGTAGACTTGCAAAATTTTAGAAAAGGTTGATAGTTTGATACCTAACATAGTTTTCCTTTTATTTGTAAACTGTTTGGGGAGAGGATTTATGGAGGTGTAGGAGGAACACATAGGACCGAAGCCTCTTAGTGTTTCATGGAATGAATTTGACATTTCACTCAGCGAGGGCTTGGTTCCTTGGCGTAGGAAGGTGTTCACTACCACACAAGGCAGTCCTTCCCACTTCTGAGGAGCATATTTTTGGGTGGGTTTTCTTGATTGTGAACTGACACCTGTCTCTGGTTGTTTCCATGCTTTGGGCCTCGTTCTGAGCACAGAACAAGTCTAATCCTTTTGGGTTTCCCCAAATAAGGTGGTAAGATCGTTGAGAGCTGTGAGTATGGTATAGGTCCCTCTCAGTGCCTGGGGAGACATTTTAGAGCACATAATAACATGGTTGAGAGCACATGCTTTGGGGTCAAAAAGACCCAGATGGAAATCCTAGTCCCCTCCCCCCAAATTTGTTCTGACAGGATGACTGTGGACAAGTTACTTAACCTCCTTAAGTATCTGTTTCCTTACTGGATTGCACTGGGTATTAAATAAGGTAGTAAGTGAAAATGCTTAGTACAGTCCCTGACTCCAGTCACTCAGTAAATGACTTGTACGGTTAGAACGGGCTGGTTAAATTGAAAGGAAGTCTTACCGAATGTCTTAGTTCTGCTACATCAAGACTGCCTAGAATCTGAAGCCATGCTCTTCATGGAAATGAGTCTTTGATACTTACCTTGGAGAGCTTCTTACACAGACAGAGGAAAGTGGTGTTGGAATTTTTCTCTTTCCTGTGTCCCAACAGCAAGCTCAGTTTCCCCAGAAATATAATACCAAGGGGTTATATCACAATCTTTTTTTTTTTTTTAATTTAAATCATCACCCAAGGATATATTTATTGATTTGAGAAACCGAGGGAGGAGGTGGGAAGGGGAGAGAAAAAGAGAGAAAAACATCAATCGATTGATAAGTTGCCTCCTGTATGCACTCCAACATACTTAGAGGTGGAACCCACAACCTAAGTATGTGCCCTGTCTGGGATTCGAACCTGCAGGCTGGTGGTGCACAGGGCAGTGCTCCAACTAACTGACCCACCCTGCCAGGGCACAATGTAGAATCTTTATATTCTACAAAAAGACCGATCCTGAATTCTGGAGATCTTCTTTCATAGGCTGATGAACCGGGCTTCGCCTCCAAGAAAGAACCTTTGACTTCCTTAACTCTTTTCTCAAAGCCTCCTCCCTTGAGTCAGATCCAAGAACCTTCCAGCTTCTCCTCCCTCTGACCTCCCTTTCCTCTCTGGCTCCACCCAGGCTCCTCTTCCTCTCTGAGTTAAAGGCTCCCCTGAATCTCTTGTAAAAGGAGAGATTAAGAGCCAGCTGAGGTCTCACCAACCTGGAGAGCCCTCTCCCTCTTACTATTTAAAGGTGGTTTTTAGTTGAGAGGCTAATTAGGAGCTATTTATATGATGATAGAGTATTTGAATTGTTTGGCTAGTTTTGAAATTTTAAACTAAAACAAGCTCCAGGTCCCCCAATTTATCATCACTGACATTGTCTTCAAGGGTTAAACACACTTCCTTAGTTTTCCTTTTGTTTTATTCTATGTCTATTTATTTGTGGTAGAGATTGTATTTCCTGGAATATCTAAAACCAGATAATATGCTTTTGCTTTTTGAATTATTTCCAAATAAAAAAGCTTGTATATAAGGAAGGATAGTCTTGGGCCAGGCCATGTATTTTATACTATATGTAAGCAGTTAGTGTTTTTACTTACCTAATCAAGGGGATTTTAAACAAAATTGGACCTTCATTTTTTTTTCTAATCTTGATTTCTTTTTTATTTACATAAAATATAAAATATGATTTTCCCTCCTTTTAAAAAATATTTTTACTCATTACAGAGAGAAAGGGAGAGGGAGAGAGAGAGAAATATCAATGATGAGAGATAATCATCATAGGCTGCCTCCTACATTCCCCACACTGGGGGATTGAGCCTGCAACCTGGGCATGTGCCCTGGCCGGGAATCAAACCGTGACTTCCTGGTTCTTAGGAGGATACTCAATCACTGAGCCTTGCCAGCCAGGCTGATCCCCACCCCCTTTTATTGAATTTATTGGCAAGACACTGATTAACAAAATCATACAAGTTTCAGGTACACACTATAATAATAAGCCAACTGTGTGTTCACCAGACAGTATATTAAATGAATAACAGAGGGGGCCAGGAGTTGAGCCTTTAACTGAGGAATGTGCCCTTGACCAGAATCAAACCAACCCTTCAGTCTGCTCTAACCACTGACAAAAGCAGCTAGGGCAAAGCTTCTTTCATATCCTTCTGTCTAAACCTATGCTTAGGACTGTGGCAAGCAGACGGCCTTTCTCTGGTGTCTTGTCGATACAGGCCAGCGCTTCAGTGCTTCTCTAAGTGCAGGTGAGGAAAAGCTACGAGAAAGTGCTTGGATGGACCTTATCACTGTATTTACAGCTTGAGGATCTTGAACTTGTGAAAACAAGCCTACACTATAAGAGACATTAAAAAAAGAAAAAGAAGAGAAAGAAAAAGGCCTTTTGTGTCTCCCTCACAACAACTTTTTATTTTGAAAATATTTAAATTTACAGAAAAGTTGAAAGAGTAAAACCATGTATACCTTTTGTTAACCTGTTGTCGCTTTTACTGATTTTTTTCTGCTTTTATTGAAAAAATTAAAAATAAGTGCATACATTATGAATTTCTTTTGCCTGAATCTTCTAGGTTAAGAGCACTTTCCTACATAACCACTATTCATGTTCAGATTTTCCCAGTTGTCCCTAAGATATCTTTTTTGCTTAAACAAAACAAAACGAAACAGACCAGAATCCAGGCAAAGTTCATGGACTTGTTGTTATGCTTTTCTTTGTCTTTGTAAATTTAGAGTAGCGCCTGCTTTTTGGGTATGTATGTTTCATGACATGGACCTTTTTGAAGAGGGCAGGACAGTTAATTTGTAGAATGCCCCACAATCTGGATCTGCCCAGTTGTTTCCCCATGCGCTTTTTGTTTTTAAATTTCTTTTTTGGTAAAATTTTCAAAATATACGTAAGGGGATATACGTAAATCAGAAGCATGCAGGTTTGTGGAAGTTAACTTCCCGGCCTCTGGGACTCTGAAAGTCTGCCTGTTTTGCAAACCCTTATCTCTGCACTTGTTTCTGCATTGCGCTTAGAGACTGCCCAGTGCAGAGGCAGTTTCCTGGCCCTTTCCTTCAGCTCTGGGTGCTGAGGCTGGGCGACTTCCAGTGCAGGCAGTCCCATTGCACTTATCGCCGATCTCCCACCGGGGTTTCAATTGGAGAAGTCATTGTTTAGTTCCCCTTCTAAAAGTGTTGTATTGTGTAATTATCCTGGCTTAGGAGATTTGGGTTGTTTTTAAACCATGTGAATGAATTGGCTATTAAGAAAGTCCTTTCAAAGGTCATGGTGATCTAATTCAATTGTTAAAACTGCTTTAATAACTAGGGTGCAATAAGACACAAAGCAGGGTTTTTTTGTTTTTGTTTTTTTTTTTGTTTCTCACAAAATAGCATTATCTATCTACCTATCTATCATCTATCTATTTATTTTGGTTGTGCAGATCCAACATACTATCTAATAAAGAGGTAATATGCAAATTTACCATCACTCCAAGACACAAGATGGCCACCCCCATGTGGTCAAAGATGGCTGCCACCATATGGACACAAGATGGCCAACACAAGATGGCTAGCAGGGGAAGGCAGTTGTGGGGTCCTAGGCCAGCAGGGGAAGGAAGTTAGAGGTGACTGGGCCTGCAGGGGAGGGCAGTTGGAGGCAACTGGGCCTGCAGAGGAGGGTAGTTAGGGGTGACTTGGCCTGCAGAGGAGGACTGTTGAGGGGAACCAGGCCTGCAGGGGAAGGCAGTTAGGCGGAACAAGGCCAGAAGGGGAGGGACATTGGAGGGGACTAGGCCTGCAGGGGAGGACAGTTAGGGGCAATTGGGCTGGCAGGGGAGCAGTTAGGCATCGATCAGGCTGGCAAAGGAGTGGTTAGGGGGTGATCAGGTTGGTAGGCAGAAGCAGTTAGGGGCAATCAGGCAGATAGGCAGGCAGGCAGGCAGGCAGGTGTTTGGGAGCCAGCAGTCCTGTATTGTGAGAGGGATGTCCGACTGCCCGTTTAGGCCCCACCTCACAGGGATCAGGCCTAAATGGGCAGCTAGACATCCTTTGAGGGGTCCCAGATTGGAGAGCATGCAGGCTGGTTTGAGGGACACCGTCTCCCCCCCTACCCCCCTGTGCATAAATTTTATACACCAGGCCTCTAGTATAAGTCTATAATGGCTCACCCTCCTTTATTAAAAAATAAAAGACCAAATGTTAAAAAATATTATAAGGTGTCAACTTTGTCTTTGCTATTTTAATTACCCTTTCCCCAACTTTGTCTTTGTTATCTTAGTTACCCTTTCCCCTGTTTTCCTGGACTCCAAAGCTCTTTCTTCTTTATCTTGTTCTCAACACACATGCCAAATGGCGATGACAGATGAGGGTGTAAATTGGGGTCTTAACCTGGGGTTAGTGGGTCAATGGACCCTTTAAATTTACATGCATAGTGGGTGTGTATTTATTTATGAACTTTGTTTTGGAGAGAGGTTTCCATAGATTTATCAGCTTTTTAGGAGGATCTTTGGGCCCAAAATGGTTAGGCAAAATGGTTAGGAGCACTGGCTTAAATAGTTATTTCTTTCTGGAGCTTTTGATCTTTCTCTGACCCCTGACACACTATTTTTGTATTTTATTTTTAGTAACCTTTTTTTTTGTATTTAGATTACACAATTAGAAGGAATAAAATCCATTTATTTTATCAGTCATTACCCAGAAATAACTATTGTATATATATTGATACATAGTTATCTATCAACCTATTAATCTATCAGTCATCCCTGTTCACCTACATACACATTCATGCACAGATAAAAAAAAAATAATTCTATATGAATTCTTTCCACTTTGCTAAATGTAGATCAATAACACTTTTGTTTAATTGCAGCAGAGTACTCTGTTGTATGAATATGTTGTAATTTATTTAGCCCCGTATGGATGGACACAGATATTTAGATTTTAACAGGAATCAAACCGTAGGCAACAAGAATAGAAGAAAAGACAGGGACTTGGGCCTTTTGCTGGTCACAAGCGCTCTCTTCCTTCGTCTTACTCTTCCAAGCCCCACATCAAAGGTTAGGCTCTGGACTTTGGGTCAGAGAACATGTTTGCTTTTTCCACAAGAAAAGAAAAGAAGAGAGAAATGTACTCTTGCACTCTTCCCTCTAAACCCCAAGATAGTGACAGGAATTGGCAAGTCATTTCAAATAAAGAGTATAATAGTTTTAGATGATCGATGGATTTCCAAGCAGCCTTCTTTAAGATATCACTTCTCAACTTTTAGTGTTCAAATGAGCCTAATTTTATATAGTTTACCAAAAGAAAGCACTCCTAAAAATTACTGTGGAAAAAACCTGAATACTTTAATTGTTAAAAAGCTTGCATCATATAACCTGGGAGAGACTTTACCACATATAAATATGTATGATTTCGTTCATTCTCTGTGTGTGTGTGTCTCTATTTCTCGGTGATATATTGCTGAAAGAGCTGTTGCTGATTGTCTTTTCTCTCTTATCTTTTTACCAAATGACACTACCAGATTAGAGGCTGCCCCAGTCAGCACCCTCGGGTCCAGGGCTAGTAACCGTTCCCATCTGGCTCCCTGTGATTAATGGTGCTTATGTCGTAGCGTGAATAACGGTTTGCTGTTCAATCAGCTGATACTCTGGCCATTAAAAAAATTTACTCCACAAAAATCAATAACCCATGGTTTTTGGAAAGGGGCAGTTTTCTTGAACAGTTATTCTCTAAGCCTGCTTGTAAAGATAAACAATCACATTACCATACCTATTGAAAACAGTCCAGGCAACCAGAAGAAATATAAGCTCACAGATAAAGGATGACCTTCAGTAAGGACAGGTAGGAAGCCTTTTTAAGGAAGACAGAAGGCAGCCAGAGAAACCCAACACCCTGGTGAGAGTCTTGAAGAATGTCACCATTTTCACAGATCCAGCCAACAGCACCACCTCAGACAGCTCAAGACGAGTTTCCAGAAAAGCGTGGAAAATAAATTAGCTTGATGAGAGCATTCTGTGACCGACTTAATGCCACTCACAACTCTCCATGGACTTTAGCTACAATACAGAAAATCAATTTTATTTATTTATTTGCCTCGAGTGTGCCAATTACAGCATTGCCACTTAGGAAAAACACACAAACTCTAAATAAGTAAATTTGCCAAGGTGATGCAATCTCAAGTGAAATAAAACGGAAGATTGCTTTTTCAAGAGAGAGTATAGGTAAAGATAAATCTTAGATGCTTTATTTTGCGGGAAATGTAGCCTACTTTTAAAATGATGCTATTGCTGAAACTGGTTTGGCTCAGTAGATAGAGTGTCAGCCTGCGGACTGAAAGGTCCCAGGTTCAATTCTGGTCAGGGGCATGTACCTTGGTTGCTAGCACATCCCAGTAGGAGGTGTGCAAGAGGCAGCTGATCGATGTTTCTCTCTCATCAATGTTTCTAACTCTATCACTCTCTTTTCCTCTCTGTAAAAAAATCTATAAAATATATTTAAAAAAATTAAAAATAAAGATGGTATTGACCACGTGCAGCATCGTGTCTGAATCGGGTCAATGATCCTGATTCTCTTGTAGTTTACTTCACATGCCTTCGGTGAGTGCTTTGGGTTGTGGCTCACCCAGCCTGTTTTCGCTGTGGCGGACCCTGCCTTTGTGAGCAGCTCCATGTTTTGGCTCACACTGGATTATGCCTCACCGATGTATGCCCATAACTTGCCATCTTAGGTATCTAAAATGCCAGGAGCATTTTGGGAATTCGAATTATACCCGTTTGGGCCTCTTCGCCAGGAGCTTCAGCAAAGTGAAATTCTACATGGGAACGTGAAGATTTCCCATCATAGTTTGCTTTATTTATCGAGTTCACAGCCCAGATGGCCAGCATCCTTGTTTTGATTGCAAGCTCTCTAAATAATCACCAACGTACATAACCCACAAAAGAAAGGAAGGAATGACACTGAGTGCCTCCTCTCCGCACAGAAGGCAGAGCCCCTTTACCGAGGGGATGAGTCCCTCAGGTTGCTCCCGCTCCATGAAGAGAGGGCGAACCTTCGGCGGAGTGCTGCGGTAAAAGCATCATGTGTCCCTGGCCCCACCGTGTGATGACCGGGAGCCGGGAAGAGCTGTTTCCTGTCACCGCGCTGCCTCATTCCCATTTACGTGATCGGCAGCTGTTCCTCTGCTAGAAGTTTAAAGGATCCCAAGGACTCAGATGTTTGTTTATGGGAGCTGCCTCGGGCTTCTGCAAACAGGCTTTTGTGCTGCTCTCCCAGTCTTAAGAAAAGGCTCTTCTCAGAGCCGCCCTTCCCCCCTCCCTGCTCTTGTCTGGTAACCTGCTTCCCTTCAGGGAAGAAAACCCAATCAAGGGCTCCGGGGCTCCAAACCGGCCAGAAAGGAGGCGCCAGCAGTGGGGCGACCTGAGACGGAAAGGAGTCGGGGGGGACGCCACATCCTGCGTTTGTGCTTTTGTTTTTGAAACTTCGAGTTAGTTGCCCTTAATGAATTAACCAGCAGCCTAGTCATGGAAAATGTTTCTCCCGTCCTGCTGGGGGAGCCAGATACTGTAGCTTTGCACCAGGAAGGCTGTTGATTCGGGCTTCATTGTTGGGCCGGTCACTGGGGAGCTGGTGGCCAGACCGCAGGCCACACACACTTCTGTGCAAACCTTCCGTGTGCTGGGCCGGCCCGGTATTATCCGCGCGGCCGGAGCGGTGGCCGGCAGGAGATGGTGAGCCTCGGCGTTCATGTCTTGTCTGTGTGTCTCCTCGGATGCAGGATGCTGGGCTCAGCGTGGGGGCAGCGGGGAGGGGGTTGCTGATCCGGGAGCGTGTGTGAGTGCTTTGTGGTTAATGCTTTTTTTCCCCCCCTCTGTGTCATCCTCCCCAGAGTTCCGGGAACGCGTCCTACCGCTGCTCGATGTCTTCCTCTGCGGATTTTTCCGATGAGGATGATTTCAGCCAGAAATCTGGCTCCGCATCTCCAGCTCCTGGGGACACGTTACCCTGGAATTTGCCTAAACATGAGAGATCGAAGAGGAAGATCCAAGGGGGCTCGGTGCTGGACCCCGCCGAGCGGGCCGTGCTTAGGATAGCAGGTAAGGAAGGGATGGAGCCCGGAGGAGAGTTGCGGAAATTCACCCACCAGCTCCAGGGAGGGTGGTGGAGTGGGGGTGGTGAGGGTGGGAGGGTGCTCAGTACATCAGCTGTGTATCTGGGAGCTGATGAACTGGGCACAGATTTGTGCTCGAGGTGGTGGAGGGAGGTGACCATATTTACTTTATGCCCCGATTTATCGGTAGAGCGATTTGCCCTGCCTGCGGCTGGTGACTAAGCTGTTTGGCCCAGCCTTCTGGCTGGATGAATCGATAACCTTCGAAATGCAAGGAGCTGTTTACACACATCTGCGTTAAACTTTCCTGTTTACATGCAGTAGCCACCGTGGCAGCCTCAGAGTACAGTACGAGCTCCAGCAATCACTCGTGTGTTTGCTGGAAGCTGTGAGAGCCTTCATTTTCCTCTTTGCCCGGGAGCACTGAGCGATGCTGATTTCACCGGGGTAGGGTCCTGGTGTTTGGTACCCAGGATGCAGAGGGCATTCCGGCAACTCAGATGCCATTTCTTTCTTTCTTTTTGTTAGTGTAGCATCCCTGTGAGCACCCTGTAGGAGCTCCGGAGGGTTTAGCCGTCACGCGTTCCTGATTAATTAATACATGGGAGGTGCCAGTGTTTCTGTGCTGTTAACCGGTGTTCCCTTGCACTGGCCGTCAAAGTCCAACCAGAAGTGATGGCTCATCTTACCTAGTTTGAAAGCTGAGAGCGCCTTGGAAATCCATCCTCCCACCTGCAGGGCCCGTGGTGTGTGTGTGTGTGTGTGTGTGTGTGTGTGTGTGTGTGTGTATGTGTTCTGTGCATGAAAGTTGCTTCCTCGCGTGGTTGCCCCTCCCTTCCTTCAATATATATTTTTTCCTCTCGGAAATGGTTATGGGTATGTTCATGGGGCTCTCTTGCAAAGGCCAAAGGCTCCATGTTTCTCCAAATTGGCTTCTGCACCCAGCAGGTCAGCCCCCCTTTCCTCCCCATCTCCTACTCTCAGCTCTGGGCCCCCTCCCACCCAGTTTGCTTTGCTTCCTTCTATAATGCAAAGTTGGTATTTTATCTTCCTCTGAGGGGGGCTGTGAGGGGCTAGCCAGGACCGCAGCCTCCTTGGCAACTGAGAGTCTCCCGAGAGCCCTCCCCCTCCCTCCCCCCAGTGGGATTTTTTTCTGATTACAGGGAAAAACAAACAGCGCCCAGCCAGCCAGCCATTCTCTGTTCTGGGTTTCTGGGGCAACAGCCTGAGCTTCTTCTGGCTTCCCTTGTGAGGTGCTGGCTGGTCTCACCCAGGGTTTTGGAGTAGAGCAAGGGGAGGAGGAGGCGGGATGGAGGTCAGAGGGACTGTTTGAGAGCAGGGAGAGTGAGCAGGGGTGGTGGCTTGGGGAGTTGGGGCAGACCTGGCTCTCAGTGTCCGTCTGGAGTACCCAAAAGTGTTTAGTCATGGAGGCCTGACTTCTTGCCCTGTTGAGACACCCCCGGCCTGCCCTCCAGCGGGACTGAGGCACCGGGAGGGGCAGTGCTGGTGACAGATGTCTGGCTCAGCAGAAAGGGAAGACTAGAAAGGTGGATGGGAGCGAAGTTGTTGGGGTTTTGTGCAGAGCCGAAGTTGTTGGGGCTTTGTGCAGAGTCTGGCTGTCGGAATGGGAGGCCTGTATTCCGTATGTTTTTATGGAAGGTAAAAGGTGGCTTCTGGCTCTCCAAACTGGCTTCTGCATCCAGCAGGTCAGTCCCCCTTTCCTCCCCATCTCCCACCACCTGATGGTGGTGGCAGAGGTGGATATTTTGATTTAGGTAGTGAAGGAAGGGGGTTTGAAAGAATAACAGAGCAGGTGTGTGTCTGGAGAATGAGAGTATGTAAACTGAGGGGGATGACCGGCAGAAAGCCAAGGGGAGCTGGTGGGAGTAACTTGAAATGTTCACGCAAAGTGCGGAAGAACTCGGGATGTCATGGACAAGCAGACGCTGATGCTGATGCTAGCAGACTGTAGACTCCCTGAGGGCAGGGGCCATGTCTGACTTTTTTTTTTTTTTGTAAAATCTTCATTGAGTGATTTGTGGGATAGCCACGAAGTCAGTTGTAGTTGCTGCACGCGAAACCTCAAAGTGACATACTTTTAAGGCTATATTAATTGGCAACAGAATGCAACAAAATTAAACAACGAACAGAACAAGCAGCCCTAGTACGGAAGTGTACTACTTTGTTTAAAATAAATATTGGTAAAATGCTGTTTGTGCTGAAACTGGTTTGGCTCAGTGGATAGACCGTCAGCCTGAAGGGTCCCGGGTTTGATTCCTGTCAAGGGCATGTACCTTGGTTGTGGGCACATCCCCTGTAGGGGGTGTGCAGGAGGCATCTGATTGATGTTTCTCTCTCATCAATGTTTCTAGCTCTCTATCCCTCTCCTTTCCTCTCTGTAAAAAATTAATAAGATATAAAAAAATGCAGTTTGCTACACAAGTCATAATCAATAATCATACATGGAACATAGACTTGGGGGCCAGTTCACAAATATCTGTGGCTAAAATATGAAATTCAGATGTATTAAGTGTGAAATTTGCCACTGATCACCCAGTGTGAGGATCAGGGAACAGGCCTTCTGAGGGAATTTGGTCCTGAGGATAGTCTGCAAACATACTGTTAATATGTCCGGAGTGGGAAGAGATTAACCAATGTGCTTATATGTGTATATGCATAGCCCACGGACAGACAATAGCGCAGGGAATGCCTGGGGAGGGGAAGAAAGTGGGGTGGAAAGGGTGAGTGTGCCGGGAGGCGACATCTCTAATACTTTCAATAATAAAGATGAAAAAAATAGATTTTTGATTTCTAATTTTATTAGACATTTTCTTTCTCTGCCTAAAGCTCACCTTATCTCTGAAATTCATCCCTAGTAAGAGATGGGGTGAGGCTCTGACATGTATGAGGATGTCCATAGTGTTCATTACTTAGTAGTAAAGGATTTAAAAGTTCAATATTTTTTGTTTTTTAAGGGCATAACAATAGAATTGAATATGAAAATGTTTAGAGCCAAAAAAAGACCAGATGATCTGTGGAATGCCTTCATGCACTCACATTTTATATATATTTATTGAGCCTCTGGAATAAAATGAAGAAAAACACACAGCTCCGCCTTTAAAGAAGTCATAGTCCAGTATGATAAATGGATGTGCTGGTAGTAAACATGGTGTGAGAGATGAGGTGTAATGGCTGTAAGGACCCGATAGGAAGAGAACCCAGAGGTGAGTCTAATTAACTTGGACAGGGAAGGGCAGGCATGGGGCTCCCTGGAAGGTTTCTGAGGGGGAGGCGCCACTGGAGGCGAGATTTAAAGAGCCCGATGGAATGAGGGAGAGAGGGAAAGCCATTTCCGAGGGCTGGGAACTGCAGGGACAAAAGTAGGGAGGATGTGTCGCTAAAGCACGGGGTTTGGGAAAGCAGAAACTGGGAAGGTGCTTGCGTGCGATACTGAGGAGATTGGACTATTTATACTTAAGTGGTGGGGAACAGCTGAAAGGTTTTTAACCCGTGCAGTGACATCATATGGTTTACATTTCAGAGAGTCTTATTGGTGATGGTGTCATATGTTGGCGGACACTTTATATTTTTTAAAAGTGCTTTTGCATTTATTATATTTTCTTCATTTTAAAGTCGTAGAGTGTAATGTATGCCTCTCCTATCTCTTAGAGGGGTCCATGTGAGAATAAGCTAGAAGAATGTAAGGAAAAACCCATTGTATAATGCTTTTTACATAAAAAACAGTACAGATAGGCTGTTCTTAGCTACAGGATAGCTTAAATTGAATTTTTCAGTCTTCCAGTGCCTATGAGGGTACATGGTTTATCACTGACAATGTTACATTAAAATGCAGATTTTTTTTTTCCTTTTTGATCTCATGTGAGTTCTCTGAAGTTGGAGGATGGTAAGCAGAGTCAGGTAAGCTCATCTGGCCAGGAAGTGGTAGAGCTAGGATCTGGATTCAGGCAGGCTTGACTCCAGAGGCCCTGCTGTGCTTCTCTAAGGAATACACTATTATCATCAGCAGTCTGTCCCAATATTGCCAATTCCAGGAATGCACGGGGCAAAGGCTGTTTTTGCAGACAACCCTAAATGCTGCTTCTGTTCATTTTGATGGCTCCTTAAATGGACATTTAAAATCATTTAAGTGTGTGCTGATGATATTCATAAAACTGGGTTCCACTAAGCATCAGTCTCTGATGAAAACTCAGACTATGCCCTCAATGACCTTAGTCATTGTGATGGAGACAAGGCAGTTTTGAGAATCTACCTCTGTACATATGGAATGACTGTAAATGGTCTGTAGATGAAATGACTCTTAGGAATCTAATTGCTAACCCTCTCGTTTCCAGAAGGTGTGCCATATAATACATGTTTGTTACTTCAGGAACTAATGTTCACAAAAACACCTATGTTTTCAAACACCTTGCGTTGGAAAGAAAACTCTAGTGATCCTAAAGGCTTAGTGGGACATGGGATCAAACTCAGATTATAAGCTAGTGTTCAGAATAGAAAAGAGAGATGTGGTCTTGCTTGGTTTGGAATAGGCCAATTGCTGAAGAGCATAAAACTTCCCAATGCAAACTTTTTTTTTCCTCAAGAGTACAGAATAGAAAAAAGAGATGTGGTCTTGCTTTGTTTGGAATAGGCCAATTGCTGAGGAGAATAAAACTTCCCAATGCAAACTTTTTTTTTTCTTTCAAGAGTACTCACCTACTTCTAAGAGTTAATGGAAGGAAAATGGTCCAGATTCACAACACTGAAAAAAGGAAAGAAAAACTTTCACCGAGGATAAAGAGTTAGTACATATGAAAGGAAGACACAAGGAGACAAGATGTGGGCTAGAGGTGGAGTTGTCCTAAGACAGATGGTGAAGCCTGGCTTGTGTGGCTCCGTGGTGGAGCATCCATCTATGAACCCGGAGGTCACAGGTTGATTCCAGTCTCAGAGCACATGCCCAGGCTGCCGGCTCTAGCCTTCGTAGGCGGCTTGCAGGAGGCAGCGGATCCGTGATGATCTCATCATTGACGTTTCTATCTCTCTCCCCCCTCTCCCTTCACATACCTCAGATGCTGAACAATGAGCTAGTTTATCCAATGATGATAATAATAACTGACACTTATAAAGCTATTTAAATACGGCAACTTCAGGAGGTAGGCACTGTTATCCCCATGCTACTGATGAAGAGAGGCTCAGCGAGGGCAACTCGCCTGTATCAGAGTTATTCCGGAGCCAGGATCCCCTCCAGAGCAGCCTGACTGCATGGATAATCTGAAATAGATCCACTTACTTACACGCCTGGGTACCAACTGGCTCCCCTTCAACTCACCCACGTTAGCGTCTGATACAAATGAATGGTTCCCATTTTTACTCGAGTTCAGCGCTCACAGTACTGTGGGGAAGGCCTGCTGGTGGAGAGGAGGAGGGAGGGGACCAAGTAAGCCTGGGGAGTGAGCTGTAAACTGCTGGGCTGTGGCCGTCGGGGTGGCAGCTCCGCCGGCCGGCTCTGGGGGGCGGAAGGGAGGGGCCGCGGGGCGGGGCGGCCGGGCGCGCAGGCGCACACGCCGGCTGTCAGGCCCTGATGCGCGGGGCCACCTGCAGAGGCCGCCTGCTCCGCCCCGCACTGTGCCCCGGGCCTGGACCCCCGTGCCCTTCCCGCTCTGCGCTGCCCCGGAGTGACCCGAGTCCCTAACCCCGAGTCCTTCACGTGCCATAAGCAGGATTGCACACATGCATGTCCCTCCCCCCTCCTCCCCGCCACCCACCCCTTCCCACGGAGGAGGACAGTGGCCAGCTCCCCCGCACGCAGGGGGCTGCACCCAGCGCTGGCTGCGAGCTGCGGCTTTGCTGCTTCCCAGGCACCTGTTGTGGGTCCCAAATAGAAACCTCGCCCTTGGGGATCCGGGGCGGCCGGCCAGTGTCCGGGGGTGGGCGGGCTTGGCCGCGCGGTGCAGCCAGGAGAGGGGGGTCCGGGGCGCGCGGCTCAGCCTCGCAGGGAGGGGCCGCCGGCGCCGGGCCGGAGCCCAGCCAGCCGGGGTGCTGACCTGCGGGCTCGCCCTCCTCCCTCCCTCCCTCTCCACTCCGCCCGCCCTCCCTCCCTCCCTCTCTCCCGGGCGAGTGTCTGCGGCGCGGCGGCCGGGAAATGCCGCAGATGCGCCGCGCAGCATCCCGGGCGGAGGCAGCGCGCCTGTCCCCCCGCACGGCCGCCGCCGGCTCGGTGGGGCCCGGAGCGGGCGCCTAGCGCGGCCAGGGCGGCGGCCGCGGCAGCTCCGAGGGTCCCGGCGCCTCCGCCCCAGCCCGTCCCCACCCGCCCGCCCGTCCCCGCCGAGCTCCGGGCTCCTCGCCGCGCCGGTCGTGGCGTGGCGCTGTGGTCACCGCCCCGAGCTCGCCGCCGGGATTTGCTGCTGCCGCTGCCGCTGCCGCTGCCGCTGCTGCTGCTAAAACCCCAGAGCGGCGCCGGCTCCCGGGCGCGGGCGGCCCTGCAGCGCGGCCAGCCCGGGGCCTGGGCGTCTCCCCGGCCGCCCACCCCCTCGCCCCCGGCTCCGCGTCTCCGGCTGGATCGGCGCTCGCCCTCCCCGCTGCTGGCCGCTCCTTCCGCTTCTCCTCCCGTTCTTGCTGACTAAGACCCTGTCCTGTCCCGGCGCCGAGGGGGCGAGGAAGGGAGCCGGCCGGTCATCGCTCCCATCAACTTGGGCATGGCGGGGTACCTCTCCCCGGCCGCTTACCTGTACGTGGAGGAGCAGGAGTACCTCCAGGCCTACGAGGATGTCCTGGAGAGGTACAAAGGTATGTGGTTCTCTCCCCCCCACCCTCCCTAGCTGGGGCTGCAGGGCTGGACACAGACCAGACCAGCGGGGTAAAACCGTTACCTTGGCTTAACCAGAGCCGCCGCTGTGTGGTCACAAGGAAACAGGTGTCTGGATCCAATCTGGGGAATGAGCCCTTGGGTCCTTTTGGGTGCGATTCGGTGCCCCCCATGCTGGGAGGGTGGTCGGGTGGGCGACGGGTCCGGAGACACCCTTGGGGGGGGGGTATGGAGTGTATGTGTGGGAGGGGTTTCGTTTCCAAGAAGCACATTGCGTGTTTTTTTTTTTTTTTTTCTTTTCTTTCTTTTTCTTTTCTCCCTTGTAAAGGCTCTTAGCACTAGGCATAATCATACTTCTCCCTGGGAGGGTGGATCCCGATTAATTCTCCATGGGATGACCAAGGCATTGCTGCCCTCGCTTGGCACAGGGTATTGGTTAGCCTATTGAAAAGGTTCTGGGATTCTTAAATGGGCTATTTCGCCGCCGAGAGCATTACCAAGTCGTTTTTCCCCCCAAAATGACCCTATTTGACAAAAGTTTATGGATTGAAACTATATATATATATATATATATATATATATATATATATATATATAATAACATTTAAATTTACAAGTCTCACTGACTAAAGTCTTACCGCATCACACGGTCAAATAATGTTTATGATCCATATGGATATATAATATATATATAATATATATCCATATGGATCATAATATGGATATATATATATTATAATATATATATATATTATAATATATATATATATATATATATATATTATATATCCATATGGATCATAAACATTATTTGACCGTGTGATGCGGTAAGACTTTAGTCAGTGAGACTTGTAAATTTAAATGTAAAGGAGTGTATTTTGAGATGTTATTCTGTCTTATCCTTTGTGTTTGGGAAATTCTATGTCAAACTGGTAAATACTGATATTTCTAGTATTGAGTTTACATTGACTTTATGGCGAAATATAGCATTAGACAAAATGCACCTTCGCATCTTAAAGGGCCTTTTTGTCTCAGGAAGTTATTTTACAGTGTGTACAAAGGATCTCTTACGGTGGCTCCTAAAACTCTCTACACCCAGAGGTGGGTCACAGAGTCTTCATGTGTTAATAGTGAATAGTAGCAGCCTGTTTCAAAGATTGGGTTCAAATGATTTTGCATTTTGAATCTTTGCTTTGGTTTAAGATACCCAGTTTCTATAAATTGAATGGGGTCTTTACGGTTAAAACGCACATATTCATAGTTTTCTATTAGTTGGACATAGAAATATAAAATCCTGAATTTAGTATTTAAATTCCAGATCTCCAAAAAGCTCAAAACTCACCCACAAATGTGTTTTTATCTCTTTCAAAAACATGTTTTATTACTGACATGCTTTTAATCCATGTAGAATTTTGTAAACAGTACAGTCAGAACTCCTTTGTGCCAACACCCTTTTGTGTATGTATAATGCTGCCACTGAGCAAGTGCAGCGATGGTTTAGGCCAGTGGTCGGCAAACTTATTAGTCAACAGAGCCAAATATCAACAATACAACGATTGAAATTTCTTTTGAGAACCAAATTTTTTAAACTTAAACTTCTTCTAACGCCACTTCTTCAAAATAGAGTCACCCAGGCCATGGTATTTTGTGGAAGAGCCACACTCAAGGGGCTAAAGAGTCGCATGTGGCTCGCGAGCTGTGGTTTGCTGACCACTGGTAGGCTAAAGCACGTTTGTAGAATTTGTGCATGTACATATGTGCACATGTAATATGCTCATGGCTATATCTGTCCATGTAAAAATAAAATTCTTAACCGGCTATCTCCAGAACTTTACAAATTATAAATATCAGTATAGACTACTACTGTATTTTCCTGTGTATAAGACGACTTTTGAACTGAAAAAAAAGTCAACGGAAGCCAGGACCGGTTTGGCTCAATGGATAGAGCATCGGCTTGGGGACTGAAGGGTCCCGGGTTTGATTCCAGTCAAGGGCATGTACTGTACCTTGGTTGCGGGCATATCCCCAATAGGGGGTGTGCAAGAGGCAGCTGATCGATGACTCTCTCTCATCGATGTTTCTAGCTCTCTATCTCTCTCCCTTTCTCTCTGTATAAAAATCAATAAAAATATATTAAAAAAAAAGAAAAAAAAGAAAAGAAAAAAAAGTCAACGGAAAATCAGGGGCAAAAGACCAAAATTGCACAAAAATTACCTGCAGATCTTGACAGCAAAGTAAGTCTTTTCTTTGAAGTGGGGGGTAGTCTTATACAGCGAATATAGACCTAAACCTATGTTTCAACTGTAAAAATTAGGGGGTCGTCTTATACGCCGGAAAAATACATATAATTATATGTATATTTATTGAAGATATACACCTGTGCTCTTTAAAGTCAGAAAGACAAAGTCTGAAAGTCCTAAAGGGTATACATTTTTTACTTTTTAAAAATATTTTATTGATTTTCCACAGAGAGGAAGGGAGAGGGATAGAGAACTACAATAGAAACGTCGATGAGAGAGAAACATCAACCAGCTGCCTCCTGCACACCTCCTACCGGGGATGCGCCCGCAACGAAGGTACATGCCCTTGACTGGAATCAAACCTGGGACCTTGCAGTCCACAGGCCAATGCTCTATCCACTGAGCCAAACTGGTTCGGCCATTTTTTACTTTGAAAGAAATTATAGTTGGATGAGTTTTTTTGTCCCATCAAGTTTTACATCAGTGACACATGGGTGATTTCAGGTAACTTTGGAAAGGAATGTAACTCAAGTGCTGATTTGACTTGTCCAGAGGAAGCAGACATTACTTAAAAGCTTTTCTTCATTTGCTTTTAGAAGTAAAAGGAAATGAAAGATGTATAGGCCATTACAGTTCTCACTACACTGCATTTTAATTTTATCCTAATGATCAGTATTGCACATAATCAGGTCCTTTTCCAAACATATACTGCAAAATTTTGCTGAAAAAAGGGGCAGTGCTTACTTTCATCTTCTTTGTGGCTTTCAAATCAATTTGTTTTCGGCTTTACAGATGTTCTATATTTCATTTATGTTGGAAAAGAAAGTAAGAGTACTGGCCAGTGTATTACATGAAAAACTGGAGACCTGGAAAACTCATTGTTTCCTGATGTTTTGAAGCCGGTTATGATTTCCCATCAGTGTCCAATACGATGACTTCACTACAAGGCTTATTATCCTGATGACTTGCTATGGGGGCTGATCTAATCAGAAAAGAATGGCAGGCTTTGAACAGGGAGTGTCAGTTCACTAAACTTTCAAAGTACAGTTGCTCATTTTCTGAAATCATGCATAGTTCAAAACATGTTACATTCCCACTTGAACTTAAGAGGGGTTATTTTGATTTTTGTTTCTGGCAAAGTTTCTTGGTTACAGAATGAGTTTGCATTGAGCTAGAATATAATATTATCAGGTTGCCTTGTTATCATATGCCCAGCTGTTGAATAGTGCTAAGTAATAGAGCCAGCTGGAACCAATTCAAAATCTGTCTGTAGTCAGAAACGTAGAATTATAATAATCTATAGTGTTAGCATTTAGGAGTATTAGATTCAGATTGAGAATTTTGTTAGACTTAGTCCTCAGATGGCCTTGGAAGGACTTCAAACCCAGCTCTCTGTAGAAAAACAAGAATAGGGGCAAGTGAGGCCTAAGTATTTATGGTGTGGCCTATTCTGGTATCTTGCTTTGGTCCTTCTGAGTGAAAATAGGCAACTGTTCGCCGAATTAGAATAACACAGAAAGAGCTATTTGCTACAGAGAGGCATAGTGTTCTGATTCATATTCTAATCCTTTAACTTACAAAATAAGTTCACAACTATAATGTTCAGGGATCTGATTAAAAAAAATCACATTGCTGATACCACAGTCAGGGTGAATAAAAGCATTTATTTATGCATAACACCTTTACAATTATTATTTATGCTAGAAATATCCATATTAATAGCTTTCTTTCATATCTGTAGTAAATTACCCAGTCTATTTGTCATAAAATAATTTTTTTTTGGTAAATTAGCATGAAAGAGACAATGTTTTTTTGTCAGTGTAAGTAAACTAACTTACATGCTGCTATTATAATGAACTATTATATATTGTTATTAAAATCAATTAGCTGTCACTTTAATCTGTGGAATTCTGTGCTTTGAGTCTGCCATTAGAAGATTTTTATATTCTCACCATATTGTTACTTTTAAAAATATATGTGAAGATGAGATCATTAATGTGAACCCAATAAATTTTATCCAATATATTTTAGACTTATTTAAAAAGCTAAATGACTTTGGTCCAGAACAATGGATGTTTTCCTCTTGACCTGGAAATTAGTTGTCCTCAGACAATTGTAAAAAGTGTTTCATTATTATTCTCTATGAAAGCCGGATGGCAGATCTGTTACTTGTTTATACTATCACTAAAAACCCACTTCGATTATTTAGAAAAAAATCAAAATTTTCTGTTTTTCACAAAACTTTTGAGGAATTCCTTTAGTCCCTTCTGCCAATAGGGCAATCTAATTCTGCTTATGTTCATGATGTCAACAGGAATTGAGAGCCACTCCAGCTGTAGTTTTCATTTTCAATTCAGTTTCATGGCCTTGACTCTAGGCCATAAATCATTACTATGATTCGTACTTCCCCATGATATCCACTGTTTTAGGATAAGATTGTTACAATTTTTGAAAATAATAGTGTCACATTATTGATATTTGTGCTTCAAACACCAAGATCTTGATCTTTTAAGAAAACTTGTATAAAAGTTTATAGTGCTCCTGATTCAAATTCCCTAGGCCAGTGGTCGGCAAACTCATTAGTCAACAGAGCCAAATATCAATAGTACAACGATTGAAATTTCTTTTGAGAGCCAAATTTTTTAAACTTAAACTTCTTCTAACGCCATTTCTTCAAAATAGACTCGCCCAGGCCGTGGTATTTTGTGGAAGAGCCACATTCAAGGGGCCAAAGAGCTGCATGTGGCTCGCGAGTTGGAAGTTGGAGTACAGTAATCCTCTCTTATCTACCGGGGATACATTTCAAGAACCCTGTGGATACCCAAAGCCATGGGTAGTATTGAACCCTGTACACTGTTTTTTTTTCGTTTTTCCCCCCCACATCCATAGTAGACTTTATGGTTTCTCTTTGGCATGCCAAATACTGTACATTGCATCATTACTCTTGTGCTTTGGGCTACAGTTGATCTGATAATCAAGGTGGCTGCTAGGTGACTAACAGGCGGGCCGTATTTACAGAGAGGAAAAACGAGGATTCACATCCTGCACAGGATAGAGCGCGACAGGAGAGATTTCATTCCACTACTTAGAAGGGCGAAAACTTGTGAATTGTTCATTTCTGGAACTTTCCCTTTCATATTTTTGGACTGTGGTTGACCTCAGGTAACTGAAGCAATGGAAAGTAAAACCATGGATATTGGGGAAGTAATATATAAAGGTCTCCAGGAATTACCCTCCCCCTCCCCCAGCAATCAGATATACAGTTTAGCTCAGAGGTTTTCCGTTGGTTTCCAGGATTCGTCAAAAACTTGATTTCCAATTTCATCTGCTCATGCTCTGCTCATGGCTTAGTGGCCAGTTGTGTAATACGTGAACTTTAACTGTGTTGTTTTATGACCGTGTTATAGTGTAGCTGCTTGAACCGATGTTAGTCTGGGCTTTTTCTTTTCTTTAAAAAAATGCAATAGGCTTCATTTGGTGATAAGTGTTACTGAAGATTTTGTTTGGCTGTAAGGGAAAAACAGATGATGATGCTTAACCAACTGGATATTTGCTTTTTCTCAGGTGCTGAGAGGCCCAGGGTGGCAGGCCAGGGCTGGGGCATTTCTCTGTTTGCCAGGAGGACCCAGACTCCTGTATTTCTGCTTATGTGGGGGCTCTGTCATCACCAGAAGGCTGCTTCCCGCCCAGCCCTTTTGTCTTCATTCCCGATGCAAGGACAACAGTTGGTTCAGCCTCTTTTTTAAGGACCTTTTTGAGAAGCCCATTGAGCAACTTTCACTTGTATTTCTGTGGCCCAACTGTTCCAGGGGCCACTGCTCTCTGCAAGGCAGACTGGAAAATAGGGAGTTTTAGATTGGCCCCACATAAAGCCCTAAACACAATTGGAGTTCTGTTTGAAAGAATAAGGAAAGAATAGGTATTGGGTCTGGCACACTTAGGATAAAGTGTCTATCCTGAAATTGGAAACTTAAAGTTTGGATACATCACCATCCATAAAAAACGTATTTGACCTTGCAGACATTGGAGAGACCATCTGAGGGCTCCTTTGAAGTCTCTGAGGAGTTTCAAAGTGACACAGTTGAATGTTTTATAATGTTATTACAACACGGATTTGAAAAGTAATTTCTACCAGATAATCAGGATTTAAATGGGCCAAAGAACTTGTTCATTGCTTCACATTATAAGAAACATATATCCAGTTCAGGAGTGTAACTGATTATTAGGTATTTGTTAGTGAATTTAACTCTGAACCCCAAATACCACACTGATGCTCCTGTAGTTCCTTTTGTTCTGACTTAGCCTTATACCGTTATCTCAACTTTTATTTAGTCAGGGCCTTTTTAAAAAGCTTTATGCTACTTACAGCTTTTTTTTGGAGCAAATTGGAGAAGGTTTTCTGTCTCAATGATGACTTTCGGTAATAAACAACATGTAAGGAGCAGTGGTGAGAACGCTCTCTTGTCTAACTGCTGTTTTGCAGTCAGGCAAAGAAATGCTTGTTCCTACCTTTGGGCCATGTGTGCTCAGGGGTCTGGAGAATTTGACCAAATCATCTCCACGAAATTGCAGATTGTAAAAACCCCTGAAGCTGTAAAGGTGACAAAAGATGAAATATCTAGGCACAATCATATATTCCTTTCTGTTTTCATTCCCCAACTGAATATAAAAATGTATAAATGCAGTCAAGATGACCTGACCCTATAAGCCTAATGAAGGAGTTGAGTGAGAAGATCTGTAGTTGAGATCTTTAGAATTTAATATCAATTAAAAAGAAAGTCTTAGTTACATGGAATTCCTCTCTATAATGGCTGTCGAAAACTTCTGGGTCCATTTCTCAGCTCTTAATTCAGGGATCACATTCTACCAACTTCCAAAGAGAAATTCTAGGTTTTTATTTATTTATGTTTGGCCCACCCGTTAATGCAAATTTTTTATGTGCTGTTATTTCCCACCCTACTTTCATCTCTCTCAGAAGAAGAAGCAAATAATTCTGCCTGGGTTGGGTGTTGGGGAAAGCTTTGTACTCAGGGACAAATGAGATGTTACCCCGTAGGGAAGGTGAAGGTACCATTGAGGAAAACCAAGAGGAGAGACTGGCATGATTTCTTCATTTCATCAGCATAACCGCAGCGTCTATTTGTCTACTTGGCTAAAGTGCATGGCAAGTTTTAAAAATGGGAGTGGACAGAAGTTATTGGAAGATGCAAAAGGGTTAGGTTGGGTCAGATTGGACAGGACCTGAATGCCACACGCAAGACCAAGTTTGGGGTTTATTCTGTAGGTAGGGAGGGGAACCTTGATGTTTAGCAGAATATTGCTAACGGGATAGGTTTTAGAGAGATGACTTAGTAACACTGTGGAGGATTGAACAGAAGGGAGGATGCAGGAAGCAGGGAGACAGGTCTATAAAATTCTGGAGCTTGGGATGGAAGGCTAGATTTAAAAGAAACTTCAGAAATTGACAGCACAGTTGACTGGTTGGTTCTATAATGTGTGGACAGGAGGGATGCAGCAACCTCTGTGTTGAAGTTATATTTGAAAAAGCTTGGGTAAATTTCTTTTTAATTTGTAAAACAAAGTTCATTAGAAAGAATGTTTTTGAAACATGTGGAATAGTAGTCATTATTAGACCTTCTTTGGTAGTGAAATCAAGTGAATGCTGTGTTACTTGACCTTGGAAACACAGCAAATTGTGTGACCTACAAAAGTGGAATGCTTTATTGAATATGAGACTCCATAAGTAATACCTTATAAGTATTTTTTTAAAAAATTATTTATTGACTTCTTAGAGAGAGAGGGGAAAGAGGAAAAAAGATTGTTCCATTTATTTATGCATTCATTGGTTGGTCCTTGTATGTGCCCTGATTGGGGATCAAACCCACAACCTGGGCATTTTGGGATGATGCTCTAATCACCTGAACTACCTGGCCAGGGTTTACCTTATCAGTCTTCTTGCTGGGGATCCTCTGAGGATGATTTGTAGTGTATTACAGCAGTGAATCTGTTTTCTATAACCAAATAAAATCATTCAAATCCTTTTTAGACGTAACTATACAGCATAAAAAAACAACTCTAATAATATATTTCAACAATTTTTTATTTGGTTTTATTTGAGAATTCTCTTAAATTTTTTTTTCCACATAAATTTTAGCAGTTTTGTAGTTAGTTTGGTTAGTTTGTAGTTAGTCAGTGGTTATATGATCATTTAATATAAGTTCTAATCAATCCTTAAGTTTATCTGTTAAGCCCTTAATTTTTAAATTAAAATAGTAAAAATTATATCTACCATTTATATGCCTACCTGCTTATATACCAGGCATAGTGCTGAGTATTACAAATTAATGATATATATTTATACCTCTTATTCTTATACCTCTTTATCTTGGCTACAATTACTGCCATTGAACAATATGAAAATTGAGGCTTGGAGAAATTAGTTTTCCTTAAATAGTATAGCTATAAGTGGTAGCAATGGCATTTGAACATCAAGTGCATATTTTACATAAACTATATATTTTGGGTTCATTGCATTGACTGGGAATGTGGCAGAAATCGTTTTTATGAGAATTTTTTTTTACTAGAATTATAATTTTGATTACTAGAACTTTCTGAGATGTATTAAATGGGTGCATAAAATAAAAATTAATAGTTTCAACGTTCAAAGAGATTTATATCAGTTCAGATATTCAGATGCTGGGAACTTGAACTGTTGTATCTTAGTTGGATTATAAATTCTAATAAGCTATCCATGAAAGGAAAGTAAAATTTTAACCTCCAGTGTGTATAGAGGTTGGGGAGATCTTGAAAAGGGATTAAGTTTCCTAAATGTCACCAGTGAATGTGGCTGCTTTGATACATGCCTGAAATGTTTCCTGGAAAGAATCGGCAAAGGGAGTTGACAAAGTCCCGATTTTTCTCTGTTGGGTGGAAATATTTCCCAGTGACTCCTGGTATTAAAGACATTATACAATGATACGATTGTTCCAGTGAATTAAAAAATGCCTCTAATTCAGTGTTCCAGTTCTCCATGCCGGCCATGCCAGTGTGAGAATTTGTATTCTTGATTTTGGGGAGGAAGTAATATTACTTGGTGCCTATTGCATCTTACCTTTATTACGCCAGTGGGTTAGAGGTGGCAGGTGGCCTCACTGTCGCCCACACTGAGTTAATAAGGATAAAATAGTGCACATGAAGTATATTGAAAAGTAGAGATTATATAGACAGTCGATGAATGAGGTAGACCTACGAATTCAAATCCTCTGGTCCCTCCTAGGCCAGAAACCTACCTTTCTTTCTTTCTTTCTTTCTTTCTTTCTTTCTTTCTTTCTTTCTTTCTTTCTTTCTTTCTTTCTTTCTTTCTTTCTTCTTTTTTTTTTAATTACTACTTTTTAGAGCAATTATAGGTTTAGAAAGTTTAGGCAGAAAGTACAGAGTTCCTATATTACCCCCCCCCCCCCATATTTTCCCATTTTGATGTCTTGCATTGGAGTGGTGTGTTTGTTACGATTGATAAACAAAATATTGATAGATTATTACTAAGACCCATAGTTTGCATCAGGGTTCACTGTGTGTGCAGTTCAAGATTTGGTAAATGCATGTCATGTGTCTATTATCACAGTAATTTCACTGCCTCCCAATTCCTCTGTGTTCTACCTATTCCTCCCTACCCGAATCTCTGGCAACTAAGGATCTCTTCATTGTCTCCATAGTTTGCCTTTCCCAGAATGTCGTAGTGGGAATCATACAGTATGTAGCCTTTTCAGATTGGCTTTTTTTTTCACTTAGTAATAAGCATTGAAGGTTCGTCCATGTTTTTTCATTTCTTCTTGTTGTTGAATATTTCATTGTCTCGATGTACCACAGTTTTTTTATACACACATTCACCGATTGAAGGACATCTTGATGCTTTCGATTTTTGTCAGCTATGAATAAAGCTGATACACACATTTGTGTGCAGGTTTTTGTGTGGACATAAGTTTCCAACTCATTTGGATAAATATGTAAGATATGACTGCTGGGTCATATGGAGAGTTGTGATTATCTTGTAATAAACTGCTGAACTATCTTTCAAAATGGCTGTACCATTTTTTAATTTCCACTAGCAATGAATAAGAGTTTCTCTCCTCTCCCCACCTCCCCACCCTCATCCTCACTAGCATTTGGGTTTGTCCATGTTTTGGATTTTAGCCATTCTGATAGGTGTGTAGTAGTACTGAATTATTTCGCAAATTTCTAATATATAATGTGGAATGTCTTTTCATATGCTTATTTGCCCAATCTGTATATCTCCTTTAGATGTCCAGATCTTTTGCTCACTTTTTAAAAATATATTTTTTAATTGATTTTAGAAAGAGATGAAGGGAGAGGGAGAGAGAAAGAGAGAAACATCAATGTGTGAGAGAGAAACATCAATCACTCCCTCCTGCATGCCCCTTAATGGGGATCGAGCCAGCAACCTGGGCATGTGCCCTGACCTGGAATCGAACTAGTGACTTTTCCATGCATGGGGCAAGGCTCAACCAACTGAATCACATAGCCAGGGCTTTTGTCCACTTTTTAATTGGGCTTTTTTTTGTTGTTGTTGTTGAGTTTAAGATTTTTCACGTATTTTATATATATTTTATATATCTTAATCAGATATGCATTTTGCAAATGTTGGTAACCTTTTATACCATTACCTCCTTTCGACATGTTTAAACCATTGCATATTATAGATATTATTTAAATAAATGAGGCCCCGATTATTTCCTTTCATATAATCATATTGCTCTTTTGTACCTTTTTATGTGGGGTATTCACAATGTATATTGTACATACTTCGTAGAATTGCATGTGGCGACTCAGAGTTCAGCAATCTGACAGTTTGCTTTAGCGTATCTACATACGCTGCTGTAATCAGGTGTCCAGTTGCCTGGCAGCTATGATGCTTTGTAACACTTGATTCTAAAATTAGTTGAACTGTTCTATTTTAAGGATAGACTGAAATTAGTAGTCTGTGTCCTGCAAAACATATGAAAGTTAAACTCTTAGGATACTGCATTACTTCTTTTAAGATATAATCAGAGATAGGATTAGATAGAAAGTAGTTTGTTTCAATTTTTTAGGAAGTTTTTGTTATGTGAGTATAGTACTGCATGTATATAAGAATTAGGAACACAAAGTTTTCCTATTGCCCTATAGAGTTTTAAGACATTGCTTTTACGGAAATGATCATGTTTGAGTTTTAAAACCACATGGCTTAAGAGGTGGAACAAGATTACCTGAATTTTTTAAAGAATATTTTTAGAAGAGTTATAGCCCATAAATATTTATGAATGCTGGAACACTGTTGACTAACATTTGCAAAAGGTTACTAACATTTGCAATCATTTAAGCAAATGATTAAAAGAGTATTTGGTTCACTTTGTGATTTTTGTGGAAGCTTTATCTACATAACAAACTACTGAATATTGAAAATTCTTAGTAAATAAAAAGCTGAGTGATGAAATTCAAAGTTTAATTTTGAATGTAGTGTGAATTTTATTTAAGTGAGGGCTCACAGTTATGAAGGCATTTGCAATGTTATTTGAATGGTCCTTCAAGCAATCTCAGAAGCTATAACAATTTAGTTACTAGAGATAATTTGTGCTCTTCATACTTCTTTGGAAAATTTTGTAGGGTCTATAGATGTATTGAAAAATTGTAAGTTACAGAAAGCAAAATGCAAGGAAACTTTACTTTTCTAGTGGAAAAACAGAGATATATTTACTCTCCATTCTTTTGCATTTAGTAAACTGCAGAGAAATTTAAATTTGTGTTTCAGTAGAATCAAAATGATAAAATAAACAGGAGGAAGCACTTCTGTAATTAGCACTTTGAAACATTTCAGCAGCATTGTTCCTAAACTCACATTTCTCATATTTTCAGTCAGAGTTAATTGTTTACATACACATTTCCCTCAGCCTCCATCACATTTTATACTCAATATTTCCCTAGAAAATCAGGGAAGAGATAAAGCACTTGGGGCCAGGAGAAATGGATCATCACCAAACTGGGTTATGTGGTTTAGTTCTAAGTAGCTACCCGTGTTTCCCCGAAAATAAGACATCCTCCGAAAATAAGACCTAGCGCATGGAAAGATAAGACATCCCCTGAAAATAAGACCTAGCGCAACTTTGGGGAAAAAAATTAATATAAGACACTGTCTTATTTTCGGGGAAACAGGGTATTGATCCTATACTTTAACAATGTGCAAAGGCACTAGGGTCTACGGATGGAAGGGGAACACGGCTATAGGACTGCAGCCTCCCAAAAAGCATAATTGGTGAGGAAGTTGGACCAGTTGCACTTACAAGTGATTGGTGCCAAAGAGGAGTAACCTGAGCAGCCAAGAGTTTCACAAGCAGGGTTGGCATTTGAAGGAGGGCAGAGTTTCAGAGGGGGCGCTTCATGGTGCTTGTGTGTGGGTGGGCGGTGTGGGCAGAGGGTTTTTTCAACCTTAGCTCTTTTCATCTGGACAGTCTGGCTTTGCATTTCGTTCTTTGCATTCATTTTAGGAAAGGTATTCCCTCGATGACTTTATCAATATTTGAGCGTAAACCAGAGAAGTTTTGTTTATAGGTAATCAGGGTCCAGTTGACAATTGTATCCTCTCTTTTTAAAGAACTCTGCTAATGCTGTAATAGAAAGTCTCAGGATTTAGTATTGAGAAATACCTTTTAGGCATGACTCAGCAAATGTAAAGATTGAATGAGGCACTCTTCACGTGGTGTAGGAAATTCTGAATTAGATCGATGGTCATAGTAATGATAGCACCACACTTGCTTATATTTTTACATACGTGATGTAAGTTGGTTCTTACACCGACTCTTTGAGACAAGTAACATAAGAGCCAATTTTATAGCTGAGGAAACCCCTGCTAGCATTGACTGGGTGGCTGACTGGAAACCACTGTAGAGAATTGTGGCCCTTTTTTATATGCATTTAAAGTTATTACAAGTGTAAGTTAAGTAACGCATGTGGTGAGAGGTGAATAATCTTACTTTAAGAAGATATTCATTGACTATGTTCTAGAGTTACTGGTAGAGGTACATATTTAGGAGAGAGAGAAGTATGGTTTATATTATATTTAATGTGGTTTTGGGCTATCCATAATCTATAAATTTTAGTGAAAACTTCTGTTGCTGGCTGCTGAGGATTTAGTGACTCGAGGGGAAAACTCCAACCATTGTTAATTGAAGCAGTTCTTAAAATTACAGGGTTTTACATTTAGACAACTATCCCATTGACTAAAGATGTAATTTCTGTATTACTCAGTGGAGAAGGATGAACTATGTAAGTGCTTGGTGGAATGTGGGGAAAAATTTTTTTTGTATGATGTAAACTTGCTAACATTTTCGGAAAAATAAAATGTATAAAAATAATCTGTAGTTTCATTAGCCAAATACATTAATATCCTGACATTTTTTATTTTCCATTTCTCTTTTTTTCTGAATATATTAACATTTAAAAATGTGGGCTTGCCAAAACCGTTTTTGGCTCAATGGATAGAGCATTGGCCTGGGGACTGAAGGATCCCGGGTTTGATTCCGGTCAAGGTTGTGGGCACATCCCCAGTGGAGGGTGTGCAGGAGGCAGCTGATCAATGTTTCTAACTCTCTTTCTCTCTTCTTCTCTGTAAAAATTCAATAAAATATATTTAAAAATCTGGGCTACTGTATATAAAGTTGCTAATTCACTATATATTATGGCATTTTCTAATATCATTATTTAAAACATATTTAATAACTAATGATGTATTCTATTATGCAGTTGTGATAAACAGTATCATGAAACCATTTAAGCAACTTTTTATTCTGATGAGTTTTGGTTAATATTATTATATTGGTATCTTTAAATTTAATTACAAAATTCAGAAATGTATGTTTTTAAGAAAAGAAAGTAACTGTATGGATTATATAAATCACTTACCAGTTGACTGTTTATAAGACACTAATTTCTAATTGAATAGATTATTGAGTTTTATATCCAATTTAAAAATTATAATTTCTCTTGAATTGTAGAAATTCCAACAGTAAAGGAAACAATGACGAATAATCAGGAGATATGCTTTTCATTCTTGGGTCTTTTGTTAGCTAGCTAGTGTTGGATGGCTTATACCGGTAAATTAAAATGAATGCTTGCTTCGCCAAGGTTACCATCATGTAATACAGTACTTAATGAATTAATTCATCATTTATTCATTTAGACAATTATTGAGTGTGTGCCAGCAAGTATGTTATATCCTTTGTTGAGTTGAGAATATATAATTTTATACTGATAGAATCTGTCTGGTTACCCTTGGCATCACTTTCTGACATACTTTCCATTTATTGTTTATGACATACACCTCATTTTTTTACTTTTGAAATGATCGTAATATTCATGGGCTTTATTATTTTTTTCCAGGAACTATTATTGATTTAAAAAATGCCTTCGAAGCTTTTGATATGGGTTGTAATCATTGGCTGTGTTTGTATTTCATTACTTGTACTAGTCTTCAAAACTATTATTTATTAACTAGAGGCCCAGTGCAAGAAATTCATGCACGGGATGGTCCCCAGGCCTGGCCTGCAATCAGGGCTGATCCGTGCCTTCCAGCTACTGGCCAGGGCCTTTCCTCCCCAGGCTGCATTGTTTCAAGCTGCCCCCCGGTGGTTGGCACATGTCATAGCAGGCAGTCAAACTCCTGGTGCTTGGAACCCCCACCAGAGGGGACAATTTGCATATTAGCCTTTTATTATATAGGATGGTCCTGAATTAAGCAGTACTTTGAGGGATTAGGTTTATCTGTAACATTGATTGAAGTACAACTTTGGCAGAAATTCATAATTTTAAAAGTTTTTCCACCCTCATCACATGCATTAATGATATGTAATCTTTTTACCTTAGAGTGTATACAAGTGACTACATTTTGGAAGTTTTAAATTGTTATCTGTCTTAATCACTGTGCATTGTTCTTGCATGTTTAGGCCAGGATTTCTGTTGTGTCTGGTTAAATGAGGACCTACCCAACTTGAGGAAAGACCTAAATGTTGTCCTCTCCCAGCCTCCTTCTCCCATCTCTGGCTGATTGGGAGATTTCTTTCATGGTACTTGTAATTCTTCACTTTGGAAATGAATGTGAACAGAGACTTCCTGGTTGGCCATTCTTTGAATCTGAGATGGAGCTACAGCCTTCCTCAGGTCTAGGGGTTATAGTCTTAAGTGGTCTCAGTTTTGAAGGCTCTTTATCCTGGAGGTTTGGTTAAGCTGTTTTGATTTTTTTTTTTTAATATCTTTGTCTAACACCGCCCTCCCCCAAATAACAGAACATTAGTTCTATGTCTAGCCCTGATTCAACTCTCCTATCTGCTCATCTTTGAGAACTACCGTCGATTGTCGTAGATATATGGAAAAGATAGGAATTTGGAGTGTGCTGATTTTTAGTCCTTGCATTTTATGCTTGAGAAAACTGAAATCCAGAGAAGGGTCAACAAAGAGAGAGAGAGAAAAAAAAAGCAAGATCTAAACTGAGGCCTCCTGATTTCTGGTTCTCGAGATGTTCAGTGTACTTTTTTTTCTTGTGGGTAGATAGAAGAGATGCTTTCCTTGGCTACATGTAGGTCATTTCATGAGAAAGCCATGGCTTACTAAAGAATTAGTAAGGAAAATAATACAATATAGAAAGAAATGAGTGGAGTAAGTGAAGCAATAGCAGAAATAGAAGTAGTGATGGCAGTGCTTTTCTAGACATGCAGTGTGGGGCATGTCGGGTTTTCAGTGTTGCATTTGATTGATGTTTATGGATTTTAGGGACCAGCATTATGTCAGCGATGATAAATTGCATGGAGCAGGCTCATCATTATTCCGGAGCTTTAAGAAGATAATTAGGCTTAATATAAATAGGAGGTATAACATGCAATTAAAATATTCCTCCACCTTAAAAGTTTTTTTTGGCATTTTGGCTGCGGCTTTTGGGTCAACATATGGATATCTGGCTATTTCCTAGTTCACTGACCACCCCATACTTCACCCCTTCCCCTTGGCCCGCCTTCTCAGGATCTGTTTGAATCTGGAAACTTCCCTCCTGCTGTGCTTTAGGAATGGGTAGAGGAGAATACGAGGCTTTGTGACCTCAATTCTAGCACACTTAGAGAGTAGGAGCAGCAGTGGGAGGGATGGAAAGTTTGGATTTGCTCACTCTTCAAATGGGCATGAGGTGGGTGGGAGGTAGGCATGTGGAGAGGAATGTGCCTGGAAAAGAGGAGCGGGAGTGAGCATCTCCCGGTATTTCTGGGAAGTTGGGAGACAGGTTTTCAGGTGGATGGTGGCCTGACTCCATTTCTCATCTTTTGGGTCTCCATACATACATTGTACCTGCCCTTCCTTACCTCCCTCCTTGCTCAGTTGTGTTTCTCCTGGCTGGCCCTGTCCCCTCCGTTCTCTCTATGATAATAGCAGGTGGGTATGTGGTTGGGAAGGATGTGATTTGGAAAGTGTGTTTGCAATAGGAACATGCTAATTGTATGTTTCTGTTAAACTTTTGTTTTAATAGATCCCGTGTTATATATTTTAAGTAGTATTCTAGTTTGACTCCAAAACACCAGTGTATATTAGACATCAGTAATGTTGTTGTTTTACCATTTCTAAGTTAAAAATGTAGCCTTGTATTAGCCTGGATTATATACTAGTAATCTTTATTTAAGTAGCAATTTTTAGAGAAATTTTAAATTTGTTGTTTGGAACTTGCAAGTACATTTCTATAGCACAGCCCATTGGTAAATTGGAGACAATGGGAGAAATTTAAAAAATATTAGAAAATAAGTTAGATGTAGTATTTTTTTTAAAAGTTAGCATCCATTTTTATTCTTATCATCATCTTCCAAAAGCATTTAGTGTAACATGCAGTATTGGCCAGGATGTGGGGAAAGAGGAATCCCAGGCACTGTGCCATGTGATGTGTCACCATCTTTGAGTAAAGAAGGTTGTTTCTGAAGGCACATCTTTAACCCACCAACATTTCGGCTTTCTTACAGGTAGCATTCAATGTCACATTGTTTATAATTTTAAGGCACTGGAAATAACCTGAATGACTATCAGTAGGGGATAGTTGAATATATTTTAATACTTCCATGCCTTGGGATGTTAACTACGCAACTAATAAAAATTATGAGTCAGATCTCTCTCTTTTAAAATATCCTTTTATTTTTTAATATATTTCAAAAATATTTTTATTGATTTCAGAGAGGAAGGGAGAGGGAGAGAGAGAGAGAGAGAGAACATTAATGATGAGAGAGAATCATCGATTGGCTGCCTCCTGCATGCCCGCTCCTGGGGATCGAGCCTGGAACCTGGACATGTTCCCTGACCAGGAATCAAACCTGACCTCCTGGTTCATAGGTTGACCTCAACTACTGAGCCACACTGGCTGGGCAAGTTAGATCTCTTAAATATTGACTGATAACATTACCCCAATATATTATGAAAGAAAATTAAAAGGCAGAGGACTGTATATGTTATTTTTATATATAAAAAAAGAGTAAAAGATCTATATTGAAACATAGGTAGAGATGTAAAGATATAAACCAAACTGTTAATAGTGGTTAACTTTTTTTTTTTTTTTTTAAATCTCAGTATTTATTTGACATTTAAAAAATATCTATAACCTGGCCCATGTGGTTCAGTTGGTTGAGCATCATCCTGTGTGCACCAGGTGACCAGTTAACTTCTAGTCAGGGCACATGCCTGGTTTCAGGCTCCATCCCCAGTAGGGGGTGTGCAGGAGGCAGCCTATCAATGTTTCTGTATCATCAATGTTTCTGTATTATCAATGTTTCTATCTCTCCCTCTCCCACCTGCTCTCTGAAATCAATAAAAATATATTTAAAAAAATTAAAAAAGTTATCTGTTACTTCTGCAATAAGTGTAAACACTACTACCATAAGTAAAGTAGGAAGTTTAAGAGAAGAGCATTATTAAATATTTGCATGTATAGGATGACATGATGAAACAATGCTGGTTTTTGGGAAAAGCTTCCTCCATGTGATTCTGGTGGGCATAATTTATAAGCAACATTGTGGTATTAGGTGACATTGACTTAATAGACCATCTGGCACTTTCATAAACAATTTACGGACTTATGGTTTGTGTGGTCGTTTATAACTGAGGTGGTTCATTATGATCTCAGCTATCATTTTCAGCCTCTGATTTGGTCATATACTCGCAGGCTGTCTTCTTAGGCGAAATCCAGTGGGGTGAGAAGGCACTCACTTGAATAGGTCAGACAAAGGAATGTAATAGCAGTCTCTAAGGAGTGCTGTCCTTAGCCAGAGTCCCTGTTGGTTTTGTTCCTTCTCTGACTCCATTTTTTAATTCATTTATTTAACAAATTATATAAAAATTTATTTTATTTAAAAATATATTTTATTGATTTTTTTACAAAGAGGAAGAGAAAGGAATAGAGAGTTAGAAACATCAATGAGAGAGAATTATCAATCAGCTGCCTCTTGCACACCTGCTACTGGGGATGTGTCCGCAACCAAGGTACATGCCCTTGACTGGAATTGAACCTGGGACCTTTCAGTCCGCAGGCTGACGCTCTATCCATTGAGCCAAACTGGTTTTGGCTATATAAAAATTTATTGAGTGCCCATGACATACACAAAGATGAAAAAGATGGTTTTACTTTCCTTTAGGAGATCTCAGTGTGATGGGGAAAATCAACAAAATGAATTAGGAAACTATGAAGGTGGTACATGCAGTGTGAATCAGGAATAGTGTTCTTACATCTTTGACCTGGTGATGCCAGTGTGTCCTATATTCCTTAGATTGTATCATAAAGGTTTATTTCTCTGACAAGTTGGAATAAAGAAATCATAGTAGAGCCCTAGTATTTGTAAAACTTCTTTTTATGTGGATTGAACATAAATGTAACCCCGGAATGTACCTAATACTAAGAGATGATATGGAAATACGGTAGAGAGACTGAGAAAAACAAATTGCATGTTTATTTTTAGGATCATCAGGTAAGGCAGTGTTGAATACTTTCGAAATTTGCAAAACCAAGTAGAAAATATTTTTTTTTTATTTAAGCCTTTAAATGTTTTTTGTGCTTATCATGGTACTTGGCATATTGTTGATGCTCAATAATTACTTTGTTTTTAAAATGATTGAATGAATGAATGAATTTCTGTTGAGGGTTTAGGGCTTTAAGATTTTCTGAATTCATTTTCTTAACTAAGCTCAGTAGACTATTCTGTTTTAAGGTTCACTAATACTTTATTTTGTAGTGTCTAATCTGTTAATCCCATCTGGTGTATTTTTTTTTTATCTCCAGAAATTCAGTTTAGGTCTTTTAATATTTTTCTATTTCTCTTAACATACTCATGCTTTCCTTTATCTTTTTGAACATATGGAGTACATTAGTAATAGTCGCTTAATATCCTTATCTACTTCTATTGTTTGTGTCATTTCTAAGTCTGTTCCTTTTCTCCTTATTACGGGTTATATTTTCCAGTTTTATTTTGCATGCCGGGTGATTTTTTATATAGATGCCAGCCATTGCTAATTTTATGTAGGTGGGTGCTGAATTTTTTTTTTTTTACTGTACTGTTTGAGGTGTTTTGGAGTTTTGTAGTTTTGTTTTGCAATAGGTGGATCCTTTCAAGGTTTGCTTTTTAAGCTTTGTTAGGCAGGAGCGGGACAGGCTCTGTTAGTCTCTGGCTAATTTTTTCCCTACAACCCAGGCAGTGTCGTTTTGCATTCTGCCCGCTTTTTTCTGGTGGTTCTTACAGGACTTCTGATAGTTTCCTTGCACGTATGTACCTCAAACTCAGATAAAGCTGCAACCCCTTCGCTGATTCTTAGAGTTGGCTCTTGTGCAGCTCTTCCTCGGTATCTGCCCCGGAAACTCTCATTGCCTTGACCTCCACAGATGAACTCTGTCTCCTTCATGTAGGGAGATTGCTACCCCCCAATATATTAAATATATTTTAATTTTTTCATAAAATTAAATACAGCTTGGAAACTCCATCCAGGCAGTAAGTGGGGTGATAGGGTTCATCTTGTAGTGTTTCCCTTTTCTCAGAGATCATTCCCCTCTGTCTGTCTATTGTCTCATGTCCAAAAACTGTGGTTTCATACATTTTGTCTTTCTTTTCAGAGTTGTATAAAGTAGAAGAGTAAATCCAGTCCCTGTTATCCCATCACACCCAGAGGCGGAGGTCCTCCTTTTCTCTTTAAAAAAGGCTCATGTGCATATTAAATTTTCATTAATTATTATTTATTATAATGAGACTACAGTAATCTTGTAGACTTAGAATTCTTAGATTTCTTTATGTACAGTTTATCCACGTTTATTAAATTCTTTCTGTTTGACGGCAGCTCTGTATTCAGCTTTGAAAGTACACAAAGGCTGGACCTGCATGGCTCAGTGGTTGAACGTCCACCTATGAACCAAGAGGTCATGGTTCAATTCCCATGAATCAGGGCACATGCATGGGTTGAGGGATTGATCCCCAGTAGGGAGAGTGCAGGAGTCAGCTGAGCAATGATTCTGTCTCATCATTGATGTTTCTTTCTGTCAGCTGAGCAATGATTTTGTCTCATCATTGATGTTTCTTTCTCTCTCCCTTCTTTTCTGAAATCAATAAAAAATATATTTAAGAAAAGAAAGTATAGACAGGGAAGAATTATATTCCTTTGTATTAGTATGAACTCTAAAAATATAAAAGCTGGAGACTTAAGACATGATCCATAAGATTTCCATATTTGCACATTAACATAAATGTTTCTATTTATGTGATATATAAATATCATAAGAAGGTAGGCAGAGAGGAAAGATTCTTTTTGTAGTGAGAGCACATTTATTCTGAAAAATAGAGCAAATAGAGCAGAGTCATAGAGCTGAGATTGTGTCAAATAGCTCCTGCCTTTTAAATCTGAGAAAAATTAGGCTCAGAGATATTAAGCTCATAGAACTGCTTAGAATCAGACTTGGAGCCCAGGTATTCTAATTCTGGTTGAATGCTTTTTACAGTTAATGATGCTGCCCTAAGAATGTCCTTTAGCACTCAAGTGCCTCTGCTTCACTTCCTCTTCCTCCTGTGCCTGACCAAGTAGGGGAAGACTTGAGGGCTCAGCCTCGTTTCCTGGCAAGCTTCATTCAAGCCACACTTGGGACATGAATGGAAACATTTAGCTGGCCCCCCCTGAACACATTACTTACATATTTACTGTATTAATTCCTAACATCAGACATGCAAGGAGCAGTTGGAAGGCACTTGAGCACTTGACCGTTATTTTGCAAGTTTAATATTTGTGTTTCAGGTACAGCGGCTGGGGGCCTGTTTGATATTGACTTGAGTTGCTAAGTGATATCAGAAGGTCAAAACAGTTTTGAGAGATGTGTGGACTGTATCTGATGACAGTTTGGCACCTCGCTTTTATCTCCGTAAGGCAGCCTCCATATTGAACCGTGGCAGATTAGCCTTTGGTTATTTTTAAAGAATTCTGAATCTGTCTGGCTTTGGCAGCACAGGAAAAGCAAGGCCCCTGTCTGTCACAATCATAGACAGGTATGTGGTCCTTTAGGGACACGGTTTTGAAAAGGAACCTGAGCTTGGCTGTCATGTGTGTATGTATAGTTATCACCTGGAGACAGACTAGAGAGGACTAACATTTTGAATGTCCACCCTTTCTTTTTTTCCTGTGAAAAGGAAAGACATTAAAAATGATTTATTATAATAATCATTGTAATAATAGGCAGCAGTGTGCTGATACATATTTGACAACCAGTTCTTCTGGGATAACCGAAGGACTTGTATACATGCATATAAGTACAACCAATGGACATAAAACTATGGGGAGGGAGGGGATATGGGGGAGGGAGGGAGGGGGGCAAAAAAAAATCATTAAAATATGTAAAAATAAATAAATAAATAAATTTAAAAAATATTATAAAAAATATATATGTATTTGTATTGATTTCAGAGAGGGAAACAAAACAAACAAACAAAAAATCTTGGTTTCTATAGCATTTGCTCTTTCCCGTGGTGTAAATGCGTTCACCGTGGTCTACGTTAGGTTACCAACTTGGCATCACTCAGTGCAGGTTTGGGACGAGATGCTCAGCAGCACACTGTTAGATAGTATTTGCACTGTGCAGATTTACTCACGCTTAAGAATTATTTTATGACCTGTTTCGGTAATTGTTTAGATTTATGTGGAACCTTGGTTCTCAAACTTACTTCATTCCCAAAAGCTGTTCGAAAACCAAAACATTTTCTCACATTGAATTCATCTGTTCCAGACCTCCAAATGAGTCCCTGTTTTAACTTTTCTTATATACAGTACATATCTAATATAGTGTTTAATCTATAAATAAACACTGTAAAAACAAAAAGGACATGAAATGTAAAAAAAATGTAACAAAGGAACGGAAATGTACAGTAAAAAATGAAAATTTAATAATAATAGTAAGCATCAACAAAAGCAAAAAAAAACATGAAACTATTCACAGCATAATTTCCTGAGACGTTAACAAAAAAAGGTCTAGTGATAAAGTGACCCATACTCATGGGTTCTATCCTTTGTTTGGAATCAGCATGAAAGGGTTGTCAGGTTCTTCAGCAAATTGTTCAAGATGAGAGATGTTTGAGATCTGAGGTTCCACTGTATTTGTATTTTTATTTATGACAAAATGTTACGATCTTTAATATACGAAATGTTTATATAAATTGGCAAGACTAGCGGTATTCTTTTCAGTGGAAAAACAGAATAGAGACTTCAATAGGCAGTTCATAGACACTAACAATGGCCTGTAAACATTGGAGGCAGGGACAGTACCCATTTTGTTCACGATATTAAGCCAACCCTTGCAGACTGCCTGACACATAGTAGGGCTCCATAAATATCATTTTAGAACCTGTTAATTTTCTACTTGTTAATGAAGCAAATACAACAATTTCTTGATCTTTTGCTTATATAAAGCTATTTTTAAAAGTATTTCTGACCTATTTTTAGAAACATTTTGTTATCAGAAAACGACTCTGAGTTCAAATAATGATGATGAGGCCTAATCAAATATTTAAAATTATAATTAAGAATCAATGCATGGTGTTTTATGTAATTTCAGTATGTCAAATTGATATTCCAAAATTTAAGAGATCTAATACAATTATGAGAAATTGCTTTGTAATTTGTAGAGCCTGTAAGTTACAAGTATTGATGTGTTTAATGCATTGAGCTATTTATCTACAACCTTTTTTGAGGAATGTACAGAGCACCTGGGATCTTTTAGAATCTAAAATTTAGAGACTGATGCTTTGATTTGTGTCTCTTTCTGGGGACGAACACTAATTGAATGATGACTTATCGGCAGATCTAGTGCTAAGTGTGTACATGGATATGATTAAAGTGAAAGCGTTCTTATTCAGCAACTGGGGGAAAAGAGGTTGGGGGAGGTGGCAGAGAGCTGACGGTTTCATTAGAAAATATGTGATTCACTGACAAGTAATTGTGACCGCAGAGCCACCGCTAGTGCCATCCTGTCTCTGACGAGATAACTGAGTTGCTTTTCAGATACAGTTGACCAAAACTGCAAGCCATGCAGCTGAAGCATGCACATAGGAGAGAACTTTGACTTCTAGGAACCACACTTGTGCTCCCAACCCCATGGAACCAAAGGACTGGGATATTACTGGAACTTGGACCCCAAACCCTTTCAGAAGCAGCAAAGAGTACGCTGTCCAGGAAATGGGTGCTAAAGCCCCTTACCATCAATGGCCAAGATCCAAGGTCCTCCAGTTAAAACTTGGTCCCCAGCACTTCTCCATTCTTGTTCCCCCAAACCCTTAACCCTCAGTCTTTGCCTTTAAAAACCCTTGATTAAAAACCTTCGGGGAGTTTGGGTTTTAAACAAAAGCTTCCCGTTCTTTTTGCTTGGAGCCCTGCAGATAAACGACTTTAATTTCTCCATTGCATTCCTCGGTGGCTTTACTGATAAAATATCAGCTAGCACAAGTTTTTCTGTATTCGTTGCTCATAATGGAGATCAGTGATGATGTCCACTAACCTTTAGAAAAGTCATGATTTAATACAATAAGTATGATTGAATAAAAAATAAAATATGATAAGTTTGGCTAATTTGTATTATGCTATGTTTGGAATGCAGAAACTTTCCCTTAGTTCTTATGGCTGGTAGAATTATTAAAATTACATAAGGCAGATTAACAGAAGAAAAAAATCAAAGTTTTATATATACCTATGGGGAATTCACAGAAGCATGAACATTCCAAAGACAGTGAGGCAGTGAGGTATTTGTTATTGCAGATGGTAAGAGTTCTTTCTTTTTTACAGCTGCATAATGTTCCATGGTGTAAATGTACCACAGCTTTATTATCCACTCATCTGCTGTGGGGCACTTGGGCTGTTTCCAAATCTTAGCTATTAAATTGTACTTTTTTTTTTTTTTTAAGGGGCTTAAAACAGCACTCATTTATTTTCTCACAGTTTCCATGGGTCAGGAGTCTGGACATTACTTGGTAGTTCTCTGCCCAGCATCTCACAAGCCTGCATTTGTACTTGGTTTTTAGGGCCTTGTGAAATTAGAATTCAATTTAATTCAATTGTAAAGATCTTTGGAGAGAATTCTAAAACTAAATACGATGGAAATACTGTTAACAAGCTATACTCTACATACTTTTATATAGATCCTGAAAGGTATACCAGAACATTAAAACAGTGTCTTCTACTTAGAATATATTCCTGGGTATAGGAAATTTGAAATCCAGGGAGACATAGACTAATCAGACTGGCACATTGAGGCTCATTGAATGCTTCCTGCTAACTACCAACACCTACAGGATCCCTGCACGTGCATAGCAGATTCCTTTGGTGCTATTTAAATAAACTGCCAGAATGTTTATAATGAGCGACCACAGTGGTTACAATGCAGTGCTGTTGAACCCTATGCAGTAGATCTACAATATATACAATATCTACAATAATACTTTAGGAAAAGGAATACGTGTTCTCACATGCCATAGTCCTGAGGGCTCTGCTAACCCTCTCTACTTGCCTGAGTCTGTAGAATAATTGCAATGTGGGCCATGTGTAAGGCCTGGAAAACACAAGTTTCACTCTTCTCCTGGAGTATCAAGCAACGTTTCTGCATTCATTTGATTTTATAGGGAGCTGGGATATATCAGGGAAGCAGTCTCCCAAGGTCCATACATTCTCATCAGTTTGTTAACTCCTCGCTCCCTGTGAGTTCAGGTTCACCTCATGTCACGGACCCGAGTTCATTAACTGGGGATGTGAAACGAGCTAAGTCAGCGGGCAGTTTTAGGGATGTGGCAGTGGGACTATGACAACAAGAGAAACTACTCTTTGAAGGGCATTTATTGGTCAAAACTCAGGAGTGCCCGGTACACATATTTTATTAATATCGTAAGTTCTCCTGGAAAGCAGAGGAAGAAAGGAAAAGCAAAATAAATTTCTCAATCCTAATTTTGTTCAGAGTTGGAGCAGGAGGCCATGAACTTCCATCATTTTATTATCAAATACATAAATTATATGGAATAATCTCGTGTCCTAAATGGCTGTATCTGTTTAGATGCTAGCAAAGATTTGTTAATAGATTAAAATGCATTTTATATGATTTTGCAGTGCTTTTTATTTTAATATAGTTGATCACATTGTTGGAGTTCATCACTGACTAAAACATATACATTAGAAAGAGTGAGAAATCAGATGTTTACGGCATTTTGTAAGTTACTTTAGGGTGAGCTGTTCCAGTTTTACCTCATTTGCTCCCTCACTGTCCTCTGAAATGGCCTCATGCCCTAAACTTAGGCGAGGCAGAGGTGCCGGGGATTTGGGCTCCATGGGTATCTTCCATTCCCGTTTGTGGGGATCATCTTTAAAGGGCAGGTGTCCAGACCTTTCACCCAGTTCTAAAAGCGGAGCACTTCTACAGCGCTGTCAAAATGGCCCGAATCGGTCATACTCCTTTTTGGAAAGATATGGCAAACTCATGTTAGCTAAATACAGTGCATAATTATATTGGTTAGTGGAGACGTCATACACCAAAGCTGTCTTGTCCTGTAAACATAGAATAGGGGATGAGTGCCCAAAATGTAAAATTTAAAAATTTACACCTTGATGTAATTGGTAATATGGATAAAATAGAAACAAATCTCAAATACAGAGCACATGGTAGAGAGCCGTGTGCCTTGGCCTTTTTTATGGATCCATTTTCTGTCCTTTTCCCCGCCTCACCTTACTATCTTTGACTGACAGTTCTTGCCAGGTACTGTTTTAAAGGCATATATATGTTAAGTTACTCTGCACAATAGGCTCACGAGGTATCATTATCCCATTTTACAGATGAGGAAGTGAGTGCAGAGAGAAGGTAAAGGACTTGTCCAAGGTCACCCAGAGTCACACAGATCTGATAGTGAGCATCTCTGCAGCCTATGCCTCCTCATCTCCCACCTACACTACACTACACGATACAGCCTTCTTTCTAAATTACAGTATCTTGCTATAATTTTGTAAGTGGCTTCAAATAATTTTTGGAACATGGTGAGAATACTAATAAACAAATAGTAAAACATTTCAGCATATTTTTTGCCTCTGTGTTTGTTCAACAGTACTTTGATCAAGCAATTAAACTTCTAAGACATCATGAGGAACCTTGACCAAAATATATCTCTACAAACAGTTTTGGAGTCCTCTCATATACTGGTAGATAAAGAATTAGTTTTCCATTTTTCGGGGTTTGCTTTTGATCATTCTGTTGTGTGGTGCAGTCAGGTTTTCTTTCTCTGGTATAACAGCTGTGACAAATGCTGCTGGCAGAAACCACTCGTTGTGAGCAGGGGGAAGAGATATGCTTCCATTAAGTGTTTTCTTTGGTCTCTCACAGACTTAATAGGAGGCCAGATCCTGTTCTGAGGGGCTATTAGTGGCAGGTGCTATTTCTGTCACCAGAATGGTTTCTGCTAATTTTTAATGCAGTGACATCCCCAAATAGAAGCATTCTGTCACTCTCTCTCAATCCTTCCATTTGTGAAAGGATGTTGATCAAAGAGTGCTTTTGCTTCTAATTTATTGAGACATAGCATCATATATCATATAGAAATGCCTTGTGTAATGGTAAAAATAAAATTTAAAATAAAATAGCTCACTTTCTCTACACAGTTTTCACATACATGAATTTTTTATTTTAAAAACAAAGCATATTGAAGCACACTTTTTCATATAAGCCTGTGTTTGTATAATAAATATAATAATAGCTAATAATGAGTAATTTTGTTTGTATGTTGGAACCATCACAATTATTGCATTTATATTCTTAATTATTTTCTCTTTGCAAATCAACTTTTGAATTAGTGACACAAAAAGCATGTTTAGGCTCAGTAATTTTGAAAAAGATGTCATGAAAGATACTGATTTCATTTATTTTATTTGTAATCTAGTAAAGATTAGCTGTTTTGGGATAAAACAGCTGGAATATTTTTAGTATTTGTAGTTTATTTAGGCAAACATGTATTAAGAATAATTAAATATATTGAAATAGAATTTAAAGCATATTTGCTTCACAAGTGAACAGCTCAAATGAAATGAGTATAGTTGCATCGATAGTTGTTTTTATGTTATTCTGAGGTTTGAAGTTACTCAGTCATGTTGTCATTGTTTCAGTCTAGTATTTTATGCCAGAATTTGAAGTTTTTGATAATATCCTATATTAACAACATTTGTCCACTTTATTTAGCACAAATATTTTAAAAAGTTGAAAGTTTTTTTTGTTGTTTGTTTTTTAAGAGGGAATAAGTTGATGTTAGTTTAGATCTGCCCTTTGAAAAATTTTGCCCCTTATGGTACTTACCACAAGATATTTTTTCCTTGTGTGGAATATAGTTTATGTTTCAGGTTTACATTTTCTTCTATTTTTAGACTTTTTCTGAAAAATTATTTTAGACTTATTAGTAAATTCTCTATCTTAATTAGTTTTAGTTGTGATGTACTTTTTAAAAGCAGAAAAAAATTGATTTTATTTTTAAAGAGGAATTTTAGATTTGAACAAGCATTATAAAGCCCAATTTAACGTTAAGTAAACTGTTTAAATATGACTCTCACATAACATATCTGCTGAGAATTTTTGTTAGACATATAAATTGCCAAAATTATTAAGCCTATTTGTTGTTTTCTTACTAAGAATTCATATTCCTAATCACTGTTATTAGAGAGTTCAGTCTCTTGTTTTCTTTTTTAAAAACATATTTTTCGAATTGATTTCAGAGAGGAAGGGAGAAGGAGAGAGAGATAGAAACATCAATGATGAGAGAGAATCATTGATCGGCTGCCTTCTGCATATTCCACACTGGGCATGGAGCCCACAACCTGGGCATAAGCCCTAACTGGGAATCGAACCGTGACCTTCTGGTTCATAGGTTGATGCTCAACCACTGAGCCTCTCCAGCCAAGCCAGTCTCTTGCCTAGACATTGAGGTATCAGATTCTGGCTTGCTGAAAAAGGAAGACCTTTGACAGGTCACGGTGTTTACCTCCCATGAGGGAAAATGGAGTTGACAGTTTCATTCATGGCTTTCAGATCACATCATCCCCCCTTCCCCGTCCCCCCTCCTCCGTTTTAAAAGAACAGTGAATCAGTCAGCATCTAATGAACAAATGGATTTGTTTTAAAGGTTTATTTTTTTTAATTGGCTTTCTGGACCTCATAGCTCTTTCCTTAAGCCAAGACTTCCTATTGATGGTGCTATGACATCCCTAGGTATTTATGGGAAAATTATATCCCTTAGTTCCTTTCAGAAAAGCAGACACCTGGATGCATGACCCTTCCTTCACCTCAACCCAGCGAACTCATTTCCTTCTGGTAGCCAGGGGAGAGGAGCTGGCTTTTCCCCGGCTTCCTCCCTGGTGCCACCTGAGGCCTTTTGGCTTCCTCCTTTGCTTCCCGCCAGGGGCCAGTGCTTCCTGCTCTCTCTCTCTCTCTCTCTCTCTCTCTCTCTCTCTCTCTCTCTCTCTCTCTCTCTCTCAGGTTGGGCCTGGGAATGGCTCCCCATTCACCCCGCAGGTACTCGCTGGTCAGAGTCCCTATAAATCTGAAGCTTTCCAGCCAAGGTGGGCTGGACAGAGGGGTTGCTGTCTCTAGTTCCGCTTAACGATGACAACACGATGTAGCAGGAGTGAAGCATGTGAAGTCAGGATGCCTGGAGTTAGCCTGATGTGTTATTTCCTTACCTTAGGACTTTGGTCAAGACATCTTACTTTAATTTTAATTTTTGGTGGTAGTGTAGTGTAGCTGATAAGTAGGCTGCATTAGGTGACCTCGTCTGCCCCTTCCTGCTTTAATATTATATGCAGTGATCACATATTTCAGGGGGTTTATAGATGATTAGGTTCTTAAAAGTTAAGAAAGCGGTAATTTAATTATTTTACTCATGGTTGACCAAGAAAATCCTTAGTATTAGGATGTTTAGAATTGAGTATATTATCCATAACTGACATTATAATCTCCGTGTATTACCAATGAAATGCCCCCATGTCTGGTGGGGCTGGTATCACGTTGTAGAGATATATGATACTAACATTATACCTAAAACGTGCTGGTTAGCTGTTTACTGAAAGTGCAGTTTTTCTTCTTTCATTTTCTTTACTCTAACTCACTAAGTGCTTCAGGCAGACAAACATACAAGGAAGTGAAGTAATGTTGCTAAGTAAAAGTGCTGTATTTAGAATTTCTCAAAGTTTACAAAATGTAAATAGTTCATGGAATTTTTTTTTATGTAAAGGTGAAGCAGAAAATTTTTTTTTTAAGTCACACCCTTGTGATTGAAAATCTACCTAAAATATATAGATTTTTTTGGTCCTAGTTGAAGGTGGTAGACAGAACCAAAGCTTTTAGTATGCTGCCACTTTGAGTCCCCAGTGGGAACATTTACTGTGATTTTACCAGCTGTCCATGTGGAAGGTGGAAGGGGAGATGTGTGCTAACACCAACCAACAATCAATTTATATTTCAATTATATGTATGCATTTTTCTTCTAAGCAGTATGAGGGGTTGCATACTGGAGGCCATCTTTTGTTGGGTGTCTAATGTTTTACTCTATAATATTATACATTTATTATGAGGTGGCAATATGTTACATTTAAATTTTGCTGCCACCCAAATGCCTAAGCTATACACAAGGTTATTTACTACAGGGTGGGGCAGGAAGTGGGTGTACAGTTGTGAGTACACAAAACATAGATATTATTCTTATATTATTATTTATGATTGTTTTATTTTCCATACGAACAATCGTAAGCCTCCTTTTTCTTTATCCTGAATAGCATTGACAGAGTTGTATACCCGATTTCAGACAGCACCCTGAGGCTCCGATGGGAAAAGAAGTAGGAGCCGTTCAGAAGTTGTGCTTACTCAGGGAGGGACAGTTGAGGGTGATTTCCCCAGCCCAGCCCCATTCTTTGGATGCTTGTGACTGATGAGTTGAGCTGGGGGAGTGAGATTGCAGGAATTTGCGGTGGGGTGGTATCCTGGGATCTAAGGGAGAGCCTAAAGAAGCACATCATGGGGCAGAGAGGGATTAATGCCTTTTAAGAGCGGGGGGAGGGGTGTGTGTGTGTGTGTGTGGAGCTGGGAGGAGAGAGCCCTAGTGTAGGTGGTCCTCGGACAGTCCTGCCTCCCAGCTGTTCCCTTTGCCACCAGATGCTGAGTGACTTGACATGGCAGGGATTGAGGAGGGCGGAGGGGATCAGGAAGGCTGAGCGGCACCGTGGGGTCCACCCCACACACTCAGGCACCTGCCATCATGTCAGGCCTCATGCAACAGATTTGCCAAGTAACCATTATTTAGAAATTATTGAGATTCTTATCCCTTGACTAATAAACGCAGACCACCAGCAGGTGGTAAAAAGCATTGTTCAATTTCTATTATTAGATTGTACCCCATCTGCTGATTGTAAAAATGTCAGTGGTTCATTTTTTTTGTTGTTGTTGTTTTTTGGCCTCTGCATCGAAGCTTACTAAGTAAGACAAACATATTGTAGACTGTTTGTTAACGGTTATGGGAAATCAGTTTTATTTGAATAGTAGTTAGTAAATAGAATTGGTATTTCAGGCTGATTCAAAGTAGCCATCTCCATATTTTTTGTTATTGAAAAAATGTTAGTCAGATTCAATTGTGTATAATTTTATTATTTTAATTTAGGAAATGATCACAAGATATTAGACTAATGGTAGATCATTTTTTTTCTTCATGCCTGTCCATTATTTTTTTTTTTATAAAAATGAAAAAGAAAAAAAAACACCACACACACATGCATTTCAAAGGTTTTTTCCCCCCTCCACTGTATCAGATTTTATTAATTCATGACTGGCTTTCTTTGTTTTCATTTTAAACCAGAAAGTTCTCTGTCCTTTTTGTTCTTAGACTCGCTGAAGCATATAGTAGCAAATGTTAACTACTCCAGTAGACTGCAACAAACTTTCTATATCTTTGAAAAGAAAAATCATTTTGGGAAATTAAAAAAATATATTTTTTATTGATTTTTTTTTACAGACAGGAGGGGAGAGGGAGAGTCAGAAACATTGATGAGAGAGAAACATTAATCAGTTGCCTCTTACACACCTCCCACTGGTGATGGATCCGCAATCAAGGTACATGCCCCTGACCGGAACCGAACCTGGGACCTTTCAGTTTATCCACTGAGCCAAACCAGTTAGGGCCAGTGTGGGAATTTTTAATTGACTTCTTAAACAGAGCCCTGGTATTCCAAAGGACTGTTTGTTATAGTTAAAAAATGGGCAAATGGAGAGAGACTTTAATAGAGTTTGAGTGCGTGGGCTTGGAGTCATTGGGATGCTAACTTGGGTCAGCGATTTTCATCTGGTGTGCCACGCAGGTACACTGGTGTGCTGCAAGGATTTTTAAAATATGTAATGCCTGACTGTTTAGAAAGGGGCATTGACCTCTTTTCCCTTAGATGGTCAGATTAAAAAAAAAAAATGACAACATCCAATACAACAACAGCCACCTGGTGTGAATGAATCAAAATTATACTTATTTTTTTTTGGTCAGATTGGGGGGAAAGTATAATATATTTTTGGTGTTCTGCAGAATTTTGGTAACTGGTTTATGTGTGCCACGAGATGAAAAAGTTTGAAATTGCTGACTTAGATGAGGTCATCATGGCCCAGGGCTGGGTTTCTAGTTTTGAAGGTATAGAAACTGAGTCTCATGAACACATCCCACTCAAGGAGACCGACAGCTGTTCCAGGGAGATGAACTCTCAGGACACGGGTGTGTAAACCAGAATGTCCGTTTATGGACGTGCAGGGGAAAGAAAGTAGCTGCCAAGTGGATTGGACTGTGCTGGATAGAAGACTAGCGCATTCTCCCCACCGGACAAGCTAGAGGAAAAGGTGTAGTGTACATACAGAGCAAACATTTTTTATTGTGATGAAGTCCCACTTATCGCTGTGGTTCATGCTTTTGAGGTCCTAAGAAGCATTTGTCTAACCCAATGGTCGGCAAACTCATTAGTCAACAGATCCAAATATCAACAGTACAACAATTGAAATTTCTTTTGAGAGCCAAATTTTTTAAACTTAAACTTCTTCTAACACCACTTCTGCAAAATAGACTCACTCAGGCCATAGTATTTTGTGGAAGAGCCACACTCAAGGGGCCAAAGAGCTGCATGTGGCTCGTGAGCCGCAGTTTGCCGACCATGGCCTAACCCAAGGTCAAAGATTTTCACCAGTATTTTCTTCTAGAAGTTTTATAATGATTTTCTTACATTTAGGACTTCAAGGTCCATTTTGAATTAGTTTTTGTCTGTGGAGTTAGGTACACATGGTAGTTGCATACGAATGTCTAGTTGGTCCAGCACCATTTGTGAAACAGACTATCTTTTCCTCATTGAATTTCCTTTGTTAAGAGTGTATTGATCATGTATGGCTTGGTCTGTCCGGACCCTATTCTGTTTCATTGATCCATGTGTCTAATTTTATGCCAGTACCACACCATCTTGATGATTTAGGTTTAAGTGTTGACATTAGGCAGTGCGAGGGCTATGGTTTTGTTCAAATTTGTTTTGACTTTTCTATTTCTTTGTATTTTCATATATATATATATATATATATATATATATATATATATATCAGCTTATTAACTTCTATGAACAATTTTGCTGTAATTTTGATTGTATTGAACCTATCTATAGACCAGTTGAGGGGAAAATTGAATGTTAATGATACTGCATCTTCCAATCTATAAACACAGTATTTATTCATATCTGTAATTTCTCTCATCAGTCTTTCTAGGTACATTATTTTAAAGATTAGTAGAGCATAGACTGTGGACTCAGATCTGTGTTCAGCTCATGACTCTGCCAATTACTATGTAAGTGACCTTAGGCAAGTTGCTAAGCTTCAGTAACTCAGTTGCCTCAAGCTGTAGGGATAATACCTCATTGATGTTTGCAAGGGTTAAATGAAATAATGTACGTAAAGGGCCTAACCTGGTGGCTGGCAAAAAGTTAAGTGCACAATAAAAGTTGGGTGTTGTCATCATTACCATCATTGTTGTCTTTACTACCAAGTAGTGGTAGCCTGGCACGGCTGTCTCTGCCAGCTGGTTATTCTTGGCCAGTGTGCAGACAGCAGCTGCTCAGGGCTCCCTTTTTTGTCAGCTTGGCTAACGAACTCGGGCAAACTCTGGCTCTTTGGGTTTCTCTTTTCTTTACATCACACTGACATTCTCCAGCTGTAGCCATCACACATGCTTACTTTGGGTTATGTTAGTAGCATTGGTTAGACCACAGCTTTCCTTTGCATCCAGCCCAGCCCTTTTCTAGTTTTCCAATCTTGCATTCTGCTTTTGCTCGGAGGATTTTGTCCTACGTGTTCTCCTGTCCTAAGTGTGCTGTTGAACTCTCCTATCATGTGTTCATTTAACTTTTAGAGTTCTGGGGCTGCCTCACTCACAGCCACCCCAGTTTCTATTTGAGTATTTTACAGATTGTGCAGTAACTTAAGTTTATTAGGATTTCATGTTTTACACAGACTCCATATTTGTCAAATTTGCCTCATTGATGGGAAAGTGGGGGTGAACTAGGGTGAGATCTTTATTTTAAAATGTATTAAAGATTTGATATTATCTGAATCAGCATTATGAATTTGGAAAATCCATTGTTTGGAAATCAGAATCATAACTGTTTCCACTGTCCCCACAAGGTTTGCTGGGTGTCACTGTCCCTTGCAGGGAGCAGAGGGAAATGGAAGTGGGTTCCCGTGGGAAGGTTTGGGATTTTTATTCTATGTCTACATGATGTCTGCATTTCTAAATCAGTCATGCTTTAGCTTCTAAAGAGTATTCTGTTTTTGGCACTAAATATTCTACTCTTCTGAATCATCAAATATTGTTATGTTTTATTCAGTGTTAGCTTTAGAACAAAATAAGCTACTTCATAACCATGCAGTTCTGGGCCAGGCATGTATCCTATCTGTGCATCAGTTTCCTTCTCTCTTTAATGGGAATAAAACAGGGAACAGTGCCTGTCTAGTTGGAGGATTAAATTGTTAAACTTTCAGAACAGTGCCGAAAATGGTGGGTACTCAATGAATGTTAAAAGCCTGTTTTGGTCTAGTTTTTTTAAGAGTGAAATCCTCTGCTTACTTATTTTGTTCAGTAAAAATCACTTAGCTAAACGGATGGTTTAACCAATCATTTCATTCTTTAACCATACTGCTTACATAGAAAATACTGAGGTTTTGATTAAAAAAACAGTGAATGTATTTGTTTTTATTATGAGCTGATCTTATTGTTGTAGGTACTCAGAGGGTAGTCTTTTGACTCCATGGTGATTCTCAAATAATTGGTAACACCAAGTTCAGTTTTATTTTTAAAAATAACATGGAAAATTTGTCTTCCAGTATTGAATCGGATTTTCCACCAGTCCTGTGTTTTACCTTGTTTCTACATAAACTCCCTGAGTCACAAGGAAGGTATTTGATTTGCTAACAGCCTCCTAGGAAATCAAAACACTTGGCTCCTGGTTGGTTTTCCCAGTCCCAGCTCCTTCAGTTTCCTTAGAAACTACATGATACACGTGATTTATGAATTATATATCAGCTAAGCTTCAGAACTCTCAATTATTTGCAACTTGTTTTAAACACTAAAAATTTTTTTTGGAATAATTTTAATGAACAAATGTTCACTTATGAATAAGTGTATACTTATTTAAATAGCTAAAATTAAGATATAACTTTAAAAGTATGGAAATGATATAATAGAAAACTGTACATCACAGGAAATTTGATGGAAGATTTTTAGCACTCAAAGGGATTAATATAATTTCTATATTTTTATACAGTGAATTAAAAATCAATTCAGCAGCTTCAGCTTGAAATGATATTTTTGGCTTAATCTAAAGTCTTACAACAACCCCAAGAATGTCAGTAAGACAGTATGATAAGCTGTTCATTCAAGACATTGGCACTTGGAAAAAAGTTAACAACAGAAAATAGTGCTGGGGAAGAAATATTCCATAAAGGAAAAGTCAAAAGGGGATAGAGAGCACATTAAAGTAGAAACCAAAATTCAGTTTTCTCATGCAAAAATACAGGAGCAAGAGCTACCAGTTCTTTTTATTATTATTATTTATTTATTGGAGAGAGCAGGAAGGAAAAAGTAAGAGAAAGGAAAAGAGAAACACGGATTGGTTGCCTCTCCTGTATGTGTCCAGACCAGGGATCAAACCACAACCTGGGCATGAGCCCTGACTGGGAATCGAACTCTCAATTGGGATGACGCTTCCAGCCAACTGAGCCACATCGGCCAGGACACCAATTCTACTTTTTATGAATCAGTCCTGGGGAAAAGTGTTCTTATTTGAAAGGGATTACTAATAATTATTATCGCCAGATTAGAAGTGTTGCTCTAACAAGATCCGTGGAGGAGCTTTAACAAGAGGATTACGACATCTTGGAATATTCCAAAGGTCTGGGTCACCGCACTGAGAAACTGAGCTCCTGCTCTGCTCCATGGGTGATGACTGGCTGTCCAGTTTGGTCTGCTGGAAAGATTCACGTTAGGGGCTGTGGGAGACAGAACAGATTTCCTCCACAGCTTTCTCACTGAAAGGGAGTTCTGCCTCTGGCAGTCAGGAAAATGGTTGGTGGAAGTTTGATGATTATATCAAAAGAAAATGGCAATGGTGAATTTAAATAGCAGATGCTTGCACTCAGATTGTTTGGTTTAAGACTGTGCTGTCCATACTGATGATTATTTTGCAGTCTTCGAACACTTAAGAGCCTAAAGGTGTATTTACATAGTAGTGTCCCTACTATAGAGATTGAGAAAGGAACAAAAATCCTGCCAAGAAAACTTTGAAAACAAAGTATCAAATAAGATTGTAGCATAACATCCTACATAATAAAAGAGCAATATACAAATTAACCATAATTCTGCTATACCCACAAGCCACACCCACAAGCCATGCTCACCAGCCAATCAAAGCAAGTATGCAAATAAACCCAATCAAGATGGCTACAGCCACAGAGAGCAGGAGAGAGGGTTGGGTTTCCAGGCAACAGCAGAAGCCAAGCTTTCTGCCTGCCCTAGCTGAGCTAGGCCTCCACTCCAGGCTAAAAAGTTTCATTTATAGAAGGTAAACAAATCCAAACAGAAATGGCGGCAGCCACGGAGTTAGCAGGCTTGGCTCTGCTCTAGGCTACAAAGTTTCAGTTGTAGAAGGTAAATAAATTCCAGATACCAGGGCCTCCACTTGGGTCGCCCAGGGGCGTGGCCGGCCTGCAAACCACTACAGGCCCCTCACTCAGGCCAACCCATGCCCCAAGGGAACCCCCACTCTGATCCGGAAAACCCTTTAGGGCAAACCAGCTGGTCCCCATCCGTGCACCAGGCCTCTATCCTATCTAATAAAAGAGTAATATGCAGATTGACCATCACTCCAACACACAAGATGGCTGCCCCCATGTGGCCAAAGATCCTGCCCCCTACAAGATGGCCAGTAGGGGAGAGCAGTTGAGAGGGACCAGGCCTGCAAGGGAGGGCAGTTGGAGGCGAATAACCCTGCAGGGGAGAGCAGTTAGGGTGACCAGGCCTGCAGGGGAGGGCAGTTAGGGGCAAATAGGCTGGCAGGGAAGCAGTTAGGCATTAATCAGACTGGCAGGGGAGTGGTTAGGGGCTCATCAGACTGGCAGGCAGAAGCAGTTAGGGCTAATCAGGAAGGCAGGCAGGCAAGCAGTCCATCAGGATTGGGTCTAAATGGGCAGTCGGACATCCCTCAAGGGGTCCCAGATTGGAGAGGGTGCAGACTGGGCTGAGGGACACCCCCCACCCCCAATCCCGTGCATGAATTTCGTGCACCAGGCCTCTAGTTTAAACATGATTTCAAAAGGAATAGGCTGTTTCCAAATATTTAATTAATGTTGTTGCCCATGTTGTAGAGTTAATGGTAGATATACCATCTCTAATAATAAAAGTGTAATATGCAGATTAGACCGGTCATTCTTCCGAATGTCCTTCCATCCTTCTGGACTTTCTTTCATCCTCCTGGACGGAGCTGGGGCTGCGAGGGGAGCCTGGGTCCTAGTGCCAGAGGGAAGCCTGTATCAGCACCCAGGGGAAAGAAGGCCTACTCTTGCACGAATTTTGTGCATCAGGTCTCTAGTAGTAGTATAAGAGCACAAAAGTTTTGCAATCTTGGCTCTTCCAGTTTATCTTTCTGTTTCACTTTCCTTACCTGCAAAATATGGATACTATCCACTGCAGAATTTTTGTGAAAATGAAATGGGATGATACGTATGTAAAGCACTTAGCTTAGTGGTTAGCACATGATAAACACCCCAAAGGGTAATTATTATTGCACGGATTTTCATGGTAGCTACAGCGGAATATTTTTGATTCTTTGTCAGTTTTGTACTGGACTATATGATATTCTTTCTATGTCTGGGCCTTCTTAAGTATAATGATTTCCCTCTTTTCACATTTAATGTTGACCTTTTCAAAAGTCTGGAATTCACAGAAGACAAGGAATTATCTTAACACTTCATGAATGGTGATGTTCATATTGGGTTGGCTGGGAGCCAGGCGGCGAACATTCAAAAGCAGACATAAATTTCCCCCTTTACAGGAGGCCACATGGTGCTCCTTCCCTGCTTCGGGCTCCGTGGCTATCAATGGGGGTTATGTGCGTAGAGCAAGGGAAAGGTCTTGCTACTAACAAGTAGGGCAGTGCACTGTATGAGGTCAATTAGTATGTTCCCATGAGCTCATGTTTGTACTAAAAGACGTCTTTGTCTTGGGGTCCTATTCGAGCCTGCCTGGCAGGAAAGGGTCAATATTTGGTCTAATTCTCAGGGGTTCAATGTTGCTAGGATGTTCTGAGTTTGTCAAGAAACTAGTGGTAGTAAAGCCCAAGCAAAAATACTTATTAAAATCTTACAGGTTGCACATTGTTTGGTGATGTTTGTTGAGAAGTTTATTCTTGTTATCAAATTTAAAAGACTGACTTAAATCTTCCCCGCGCGCGCCCCCCCCCCCCCCCCCCCCCAAGTTATAAGTGGAACTTGAATTCATAAAGTTAAGAAAAATTTTGCTCATTGTTCATGGAGGTCAGAAAATGTAATTCTAATTATTATAGAATTATGTTCTAAAGTTTAAGAATAGTTTGCATTATTCCATTTAATTCATAATTAATTCCATAACGCTGTTTTCAAACCCATTTTCTGATTATAGGATACATAGATTGATAAAAAACAAACAAACACATAATCAAGAAGTTGCCGGGACCAGTTTGGCTCAATGGATAGAGCGACGGCTTGGGGACTGAAGGATCCTGGGTTCGATTCCGGTCAAGGGCATGTACCTTGGTTGCGGGCATATCCCCAGTAGGGGGTGTGCAAGAGGCAGCTGATCGATGACTCTTTCTCATCGATGTTTCTAACTCTCTATCTCCCTCCCTTCCTCTCTGTATAAAATCAATAAAATATATTAAATAAATAAAAAAAGAAGTAAATCTAAGAAATTATAAATTAGGAATCAGCTTTAATTTCCCCCTTAAGACTTATTATGTGGCATGTATCCGTGAAATTAGAACATTTAGTAAGTTTTACCTTATCATTTCTTTGGACTTATCATCTTCAATCTTTCCAAGTATTGAGGTATTTACTCAGCTAATTATTTACCTTCTAATAACATTCTTGTTGGGCATCTCCTGTTTGAAGTACCTTTGGTGCGCTGGCCAAGGGCAGGGGGATGGGGATTTCTTTTGTTACAAGCATGCGGCTGCTCTCTTTTGTTTGATCCGTGTAATCAGAGGGCATTTTTAGGTTTCATGGACTAGTCCAAACTGGTTTTATTTTTCTTCTTATAATTATACATTCTTCCACATAGAAGTGTGGCTAATGGTACATTTTAAGTTCATGAATAATTTAGAAAATAAGTTATTAAAATATGCTTTGTTTCCAGCTTGCCCACTAACAAACTATAGTCCCTTTCTGAACAAGTGAAAATTAGTACACAGGGCAGATTTATTTAGTTATTGATGATGTGTTCTTACAGGGAGCCCAAAGGAAGAAAAACACATGTCTAGATTTCTGAATGAGAAGAGGAAGTAAGTGCTCAAAGTGTGTAAACTTGATCTTCTGAGAAGAAAAGTGGTTTTTATCTGTTGTAGGTGTTAGTGACTGATAATCAACAAGAGACTTTGTAAAATGTAGTATAAACTTATAGAGAGAACATAAGCTTTAAATTTTAAGTTCCACATCTGGCTCATTCAAACATTGTGGCATTGGGTAAATTACAAATGCACTCTGAGTCTTGGTTTTCTCTTTTGCCCAATAGGCATCATAACACCTGCCATCTGTCATAGTAGACAGTTAGGGACCATAAGTGAGAAATCATAGAGGATTGGACAAAAAAAAAATTGGGTTTCTTTTACTGCTTTCTGGCAAGTCAGGAATCCCTGCTCTGGAGAAATAATGGAAAAGTCCCTAATGTTATCAAGTAAAAAATATGGTCAGGAAGAGGAATAGAGGCAGCCTCCAAGAAGTGTGATCTGAACACCCAGGAGCAGCCTGTGTGACGAGAGGTGAGGGTGTCGTAGCTGGGTGGACCACTGGGCTTCATGTGGTAGAGACTGGAGCCCGATACCTCCTGAGGTCAGGCTAAGAAGAGTTCCTGCGTCTACTCGTGACTCTGAGTGATTCCATTGCCAGTAGGGGAGCTCCAGAGGCTGAGAAGTGGCAGGTGGACCTTCCCATCTTGGCCTCTCTGTGGAGATAGTATGGATTGATTTTTATTGTCTAGTACGTGCTTGCTTTTTGAAATGCATTGATGTGCTCACAAGTGCCAAGTTTTGGGCTAGCCAGTTGTAAACCATATAAAGTAGAATTATCCTCTCTCTATAATGAAATATGAGAGTGCGTTGTGCCAAGGACTCCTAACATAGGGCTTTACTGTGTTTATGAATAAGCATAAACACGGTAAATAAGCATAGTGTTCTCCTTAGTAGCATTATTCACAGTAGCCAAGAGGTGGGAGCACTCACGTGACCACTGTTGGATGAACAAAACATAGATTATAGATGTTGGAGCCTTAAATATTGAACCTTAAAAGGAAGGAAATTCTGAAACATGCTACCTTCAAGGCCTTATGGTAAGGGAAATAAGCCAGTCATAAAAAGACAAACACTATATGATTTCACTTACATATAGTAGCTAGCGTAGTCAAATAGAACAAAAAGTCTAATGGTGATTAGTAGGGAAAGAGTATGGGGGGTGGATCAGGAATATCGGAGGAGTTGTTTAATGTGAACAAAGTTCTAATTTTGCAAGATGAAAGCCCAACATGTGAATATACTCAACCCCAATGAACTGTATACACTTAAAATAATTAAGATGATAGATTTTGTTATCTATTTTTCTACATTACAATCTGTAATAATAAAATCGTAATATGCTAATTAGACTGGACGAAACCGGGGCTGTGAGGAAAGCTCTGGTCCCAGGGGCCTGCCTTTGGCTGAAAGGAATCCAGTCTGGGTCCTGGGTGCCAGAGGGAAGCTGGTGCTGGCAGTCTGGGGAAGGAAGGCCCACTCCTGAACGAATTTCGTGCATCGGGCCTCTAGTATTTAAAATAAACACAGTATTTTAAAAGATACTCTTTGTATAATGGAGGGGTGTGTGTGTGTGTGTGTGTGTGTGTGTGGTTACAGAAGACAAATATTTAAAAATTAGTATGGACATATGTATTTCATATTGTGCTATCTCAAACAGTACCTTTGCTAAGACTGAAAATGATACAGTCTTTCTGCAGGCCAAAGTACACATTCATGTTAACTCTGAAATTTCACTTTTAAGAATTCTTTCAAGGGAAAGATAAGTATGCACAAAGGCTTAGCAGGGTTATTGGTTACCGCACTATTTATAATAGCAATGAAAGTTGGAAGCAAATATTATTGTCAGTATTGTGCAACTAGTTAAATAGACTATGGTGCAGCCATCATTTCATTGGACTAGAGTGTTGCAGAAATATATCTTGACATTGAAAAATACTGTTAATGCTTAAAAATATGGGTTCCATGTATAACTCTTCATATTGTACTGTAGCCACTATTGCAGGAGGTTTCTCTTGAATGTGCAAATTAACCCTGCCCTTGTTCTGATGCTGTATCTTACACAATTAAGTAAAATAGAAGTATGGCTTGTACAATTAAGTATTTCATAAGCTTTTGCTCCCCAAAATAGTTGATAGGGAAGAACTTAATGGGGCATTTTTCTTTATAACTGTCATAATTAAATTAAAATGTTTTTCAGAGTCTGATTTTTAAAAAGTGTGTATTTCATGAAAGTTTTATCTTCTTTCCTAATATTTGTTTCATCAGGTTTACATTACAGTAGTCACTTTTGCAGAGAGCTATTATGTGATTCGGTGTTAGCATCTAACAGCCGTGTTTCTTTCTATAATCCATCTGGCATTTATTTGGTCATAAATAACTCCCAAAGATGATGGTCAACAATATTCATGGGTTATTAGTGCGCTTCTCTGTAAGCTTCGGTTTTAATTCTGAAGTGATGAAAATCTACATGTTGCCTTTGTGGTGTATGTTATAATGTTCCACATTTTTTCCTTGTTAATCCTGGTGGGGATAGCAGTCCGTCTTAGATAATAAAGTACTTCAGCTCCTAAAAGCTATTTCGTAACGTTTTGTACAGTGTCTAGGAATGCAAACCATTTAGTCTAGTTTGTTTTAGAGATCCTAAACTTCCAAGCCAACTCTCAGTTTTAGTGGCCTTGGTTAAATCACTTGATGTCCCTCTGTATCAGCTTACTCATATGCCATAAAAACAGAGATGATAACAGACACATCATTTTGTGAATAGAATATTATTCATTCTAGGCTCATTTACCTTAGTCAAGTTTCAAATTTACATGCCAAGAAGCTGTTCTACCATCTTGTGCTCTGATTGTTGGACATCCTTATGCCTCAGGTCTCTTACTTATAAAATGGGAAGGATCACTGTACCTACTAAATTGGATTATTGTGAGATGAAATGAGTGATTGCCTGTGAATTTCTTGGAACAGTGCCTGGCACATGGTTACTCAATACTGCAATGAATGTATTGCTATTCTCTTAGTTCAGAGTCTGTGGTAGCTGTTTGTAACTTAAACTTTTAATGTTTTAATAAATAAGAACTTCTAATTTGATAGATTTTTATTTATTTATTACTGTGTAGTGAATCATGGTTTTAAGGACATTGTATTCTGCCTAGTAATCAACTTAGTGTCTTGCTTTTTCAGGGAACTAATATTCCATCGTAGTAGACTAGTGAGAAGAACCAGAGGTTCCTAATAATCAAGATTCTTGCTGACGTTTGAATTGAGAATTTAGGCTATTTTCTCCTGAAATTTTTGTGATAGCCATAAACTCTCCCTGAAGCTATTTCCTCAGCCATTTTGGGTATGGAAAGTGCTGTCTGATCCTCTAGTGCAGTGTTCCCAAACTTTCGACATATGTGTACCCCTTCTATAATTTTCGTAAAGCTGAGTAACCCTCGCACTCATGAGAATGTAGAATTAGGCGCAGCTAAGCACGGTGCAGTGCAAATCCCCACCCAACTCCGGTGCAATGCGTACCCCCACCAAACTCTTCCTGTACCCCTGGGGGTATGTGTATCACACTTTGGGAAACACTGCTCTAGTGCAGTGTTTTTCAACCTTTTTTGGGCAAAGGTACACTTGTTTCATGAAAAAAATCACGAGGCACACCACCATTAGAAAATGTTAAAAAATTTAACTCTGTGCCTATATTGACTATATATAAAGTAATTCTCTTAAATAGGAATCAAATAAACACAAAGAAAGTATTTTATAATTACTTTATTATGAAATATTAAGTAAACAAAATAGTGAAAAATTATAAAATTCTTGTCTTGTCTGCACCTACGGCACACCAGGCAGTGTTCCGCGGAACAGCGGTTGAAAAACGCTGCTCTAGTGCATGAATGAAAACAGGCAGCACATGGTGCACAATCAGGGGATGACTGATTTTCTGTGCCATCACTGATGGGCCCTTGGTACCAGTGCATAGAACTGCTTATTCTTAGGAACATCTTGGGTTAAAAATGTCGGGGAAATGGCATGCTAGGCACATGGTATCAAGGGGAGAAAACATCAGAACTTGGTGATAAACACACAGAAGTCACTCAGCAGGTCTTGGCTTTCAGTATAGACTAGGGGTGTCGAACTCAATCAGAGAAGGGGCCAAAATCTAAAATCCAGCCTAAATCGCGGGCCGAATGGTTTACTGAACAGTCATAAACTGTCATTGTGATGGAAACGCAGCGGAGTGCAGTGGTGACAGCGCGGTGCGGGCCACATTGCAAGGCCTGGCGGGACGGATTTGGCCCGCGGGCCTTGTGTTTGACACATGTGGTATAGACCTATCAGGAAACCTAACACTGGAACAAGGTCAGACAAGATTAATATTAAATTCTGAAGCACTGGGCTTATCCTGTGTGGCCTATCCCCCTTTATTTTCTGTCTCTTATGAACAAGTTCTAGTCTGTTCCATCATGCTCTGTTCTACGGGGCAGGCTGTCCCCTCCCCTCCCAGGGCAGCACACCGCTGTGACGAGGATGGTACATCCGTTTAATCATGGGGTTCAGTATTTGGAAACCACATCCTTGTCTCTAGGGATGTTCTCCAATTTATGTTTTATTGGAAGTAAAGGTGACATTTTGATTTTCTGTTTGCCTTATTATTTCTCTTTGATCCATCTATCTAAATAATTCCTCTTATCTCTAATCTATTTTAGCTCATTTCTCAATAGGTTCAGATCAATGCCTTGTGCTTTTTTTTTAATGCTGTAACATTTCTGAATTTAATTACATGCCATTTATTATTTGTGTAGAGAAATCAGGATTAATTCAAGTATAAAGAGCCACTGCCATAACAATTGGCAATAAAGATAAGCCCTTTCATCTTTGCATAAAGATGAGCAACATTCATTCTTACTTCCTAGTAAATTAATTTCTAAAGCTTAATGGGCCCTGTTAGGACCCCAAACAGTATTTGCATTTGTAGTTCCCTGTGATAAATGTTAAAATTTTAAATGAAGCTGTCATATGTCTGTCTCCACAAAACTCATTTTCTCCCTGGTGTGTACAAGAACTTTAAGTTTTTTATTTGATTATGGCTTTTAAATAGACATTTTTGTGATATTATTGAAAATAAAATATGTAGACATGAAAAAGGAGTTGTAGGGAGCAAAAGTATTTTAAAGACATTAAAAATAAATAATTTAGGTATAGCATTTTTAAATTAAAATTTTAGTGTAAAGCTTCAGTCTAATCTTATTTTCCACTCAGAAAATTTTTTGAAATAGGTAACCTCTTTGAAATTTTTTAAAAATTTAAATGAACTTTTTATATTAGAATAGTTTTGAATTTGCAGAAACATTGGAAATATAGTACAGATAGTTCCTGAGTACCCTGTGCCCAGTTTTCTGTTGTATTGCATTAGTACCGAACATTCATTTATCACAACTATTGGTACATAACCTTTAATTAAACATATTATTTGACTTGAATTTTATTAGTTTTTCTTATCATCCATTTTCTGTTTCAGGATCTCATCTAAGAACATATCTCTTCAGTCTCCTCTGGTCTATGATCTTTCATAAATTGTCTTTTTTTTTTTTGTTAATCCTCACCTGAGGTTTTTTTTTTTTTAATGTATATAATATCTATCTATCTATTATTTATTTATTTATTTATTTATTTATTTATTTATTTATTGTTTTTCAGAGAGTAGAAGGGAGGGAGGTAGTGAGAAAGAAATATCAGTATGAAAGAAACACATCTACCTACCCGTTGCCTCTCCCACAATGCCTGACTGGGGGCTGGGAGTGGACCTGCAATTGAGATACATGCTCTTGACTGGAAATCGAACCCGAGACTCTTTGGTGCATAGACTGACACTTCAACTACTGAGCACACTGGCCAGGGTAACTTTCCAGTATTTGATGACTTTGACAGCTTTACGGAGTACTGGTTGGGTATTTTGTAGACTATCCTTCAATTTGGTTTTGTCTGATTCTTTTTTTCATGGCCAGATTAGCCTTTCCCACTGGAATATTAATACTCTATGTGTACGTCACTGACCCAATGTCTTACAGGCTAGCGTGCAAGTCTAGCAATTCTATAATGTACACTTGCAATGGGGTTTTTCTCCAGATTAGAAGTTTTTAAGCGGAGGTAAAGTCTGGTTTTCTCTATATTTGTAGGTAACATTGTGCGTTCAAGAAACGCCACAAGTTTCACCAGATTCTTGAAGGCGGCACCTATGATCCAAAACCTCAAACTCTGTTCGTGTGTGCTAGTGTTCGGTACATTTTTGCCCTAGTGTTTGATTCATTTTGCTCTTTGTATGTGCAGTTTGTGTTCATGGTCAACAGTGTATAGTTTCCTAATTTTTTGAATAGGAAAATGGAGTCTCAATATTTTGCCCATTAATACTTAAAAACACTACATACACATGGATATTTTGACCCAGGATTTTTGCACTTATTTGATGATTATTTATACATTTATAATTGTTCCAAAATAATCATATTTGCAGTTTAATCTTTTGTAAACAGTTTAATACTGTTCATTCAATACAGGAAGTTAAAGTGTCTCCTTAAATGACACCACATTCTTTAACTATTACATTACAGACACAGCCAGAATATCTTTTGGACAACTGCTCTTTGCAGACAATTTTAGTCGCATGCCAGTGTGAGGATTAGCATTAGCCTAAACTGGGGGCCCAGGGTAAAAGAATTTATGAACTTCTAACGCAATGCCCAGTTTTTTTAGGTGATGTTTACCATTCTACTCCCTTTTGAAGAGACTCTATTATCTAACAGGATAATTTTATGATCAGAGTTATGTTAAAAGGTAAGTTATTGTGGGAGCTCTACGACTGTGTGTGTATGGCCCAGAAGAGATACTTTTATAAATACAGCTTTCCCTTTTCCAACTCCTACCTAACCCCTCCATAACTTAGATGCCTGGCTGGTTAGTTCTTTGTTTACATATTTAAAGGCAGCAGGTTTTACTGAGAGTCCCATTTTACAGATGTAGCAAAAACTAGCCTGGGATGACATCTTTGCAAACCCTTGTTACTCTGCGGGTCTGGAATAAACTGAGCATGGCAGGGTTATGTTCCTTCGGCAGTGGACCCATGCTCCCAGCTCTGGGCAGATCTATGGGATAAAATAAGGCATCTCACGCCCTGGATTTTAGTTTATTAATAAGGTTTAAAATGAGCAATTATTAATTTTTTGTTTTTTATTTTAAGTTAGGCTGATTTCCTGCTTAATCACTGAGGTGTATTTAGTCAACAGCTTGAAGATAGGATAGTACAGAAATGATATCATACTCCATGGTGTCACATCAAGACAATGAGTTCTTGGAGCCCAGCAGAGCTCCAAGTGTTGAAATCCTGGCTATGCCATTTTTAAGAGTGCACCTTTTGTTATTTAACTTCTCTGTCACTCAGTTTCCTTACCAAATTTATGGCTTCCTGGTTACTGTCATATCACTAAACCCCTTTATCTGCTTTTAAGAAATTTAATGTGGGAGCAGAGATTGATGAAGTCATCGCACATGTTCCTGTAAAATTATTATTAGAATAGGTGCTGTGAAGAGCAGGGTCAGCCCTAGCTGGTTTGGCTCAGTAGATAGAGTATCGGCCTGTAAAACGAAAGGCCCCAGGTTCAATTCCAGTCAAAGGCACACTCCCGGGTTGTGGGTTTGATCCTCAATAGAAGGCATGTAGGAGGCAGCCGATCAATGATTCTCTCTCATGATTGATGTTTCTATCTTTCCCTCCCTCTCCCTTCCTCTCTGAAAATGAATAAAACTATTTTAAAAAATGTTTTTCTTAAAAAAAATAAAAAAACAAGTTCATAGAGCAATGATAGACTACACAGGCCTTCCTGGGTGTCTGCTGGGCATTGGCTCCAGGAACACCCTCGAATATTAAAATTCAAGGATGCTCAAGTCCCATTAAATTCAAATAATTTCTAGATTACTTATACCTAATACAATGCAAATTCCATGCAATAGCTGTTATCTATATTTTTTAGGGAATAATGACAAGAAAAAGTCTGTGCATGTTCAGTATGGATGCAGCCATTGCAGGCCTATCTATATAATACATATCAGCAACAACATAACATTTCCCCCTGAATATTTTTCATCTCATACAGGACCTACATATACGGAGGCCAACTGTAATGAGGTTTGTCAGATGGAAGTCAGCAAACACATATGAAAAGGAATTCATTACCTTAAATTTTTGATACAGTTGTATGTTTCCTTATACATGGTTGTGATAGTTTATAATTACTATCCTTTTTATATGTGTCATTTCAACTCCATTTTGGAAGTGGGCAGGATATAGATGATAAAGTAATACGAGTATAAGCTTTTTGAAGATAGGATTAACTTTTTTATTATTAAACTAGAAATTTGTGCACTCAGGGCAGGGAGGAGTTATTTCGTTAACCAATGTGTATTCAGCTTATGAAATATAATAAGCTTTCAATAAATATTAGTTTTCAAAAGTGAATGAATGATTTGGTAATTGGTAGGTGACTTCGAGAATGGTGGTTTGCAGATAGCACTCGTAAGTTCTCAGTTATTACCTTTCAGTGTCCACATCTATTGTGAAACTAAAAATATTTTGCAGCATAAAATTAGAGGGAACTGACAGAGAGAGGTTAAGTAAGAAAGGAGGAGGGCTTTGCTTTTGAGAATCTCACTGAAAACGGGTGTTTTCTCTGGTGACCTTGGCTAGCTGCTGGGCACTTGTATAAGACAATATGAGATTAGAAGGTAAGGTTATAGAGTCTCTAAGAGCATGATGGTAGTCTAGTAATCTTACAGATGATGAAATTGGACCCAAAGAATACATGTCCCTTGCTCATGTATTGATAGCTAGATAGTGACAGACAATCATATAGAGATTTTCTAAGTCTGCATTTAGTGTCTTTTGATTCTTTCTTTGTCCATTGCCTTCCCAACATTAAAAAAAAAAAAATCTTCATGTCCTTCCTAACTTCCCTTTCCCTAATTTTTTCTTCTTTTTAACAAGTATTTGAATACCTTCTTTCTGCTAGGCAAGTGCTTGCTGCCGAGAATACAAAGATAAATGAAACAAGGTCTTGCTCTTAGATTTTTGTCATGAGTATTGAAGGAGCTGGACCTGAACCTATAACTGGGGGATCCCAGTGCCCCTAGTGCAGAGGGAGCGTGAGAGGCCGAGGAGCATGACGGGACACCGGAAGTTACAGAGTCCTGACAATGACTGAAGAAGAAGAACTTCTGGTCAGGCAGAATAGCAAATGGCATTTGCTATTAAAGTGATTTGACTGCAAATAGTCTTGGGAAATGTGCTGTTGCTTTACTCGTTGGTGACTTGCATTTTTCAGGCTAGCCACTGGGGTGCGCAGGAGAGCCTCGCTGTGACTCTCACAGGTAGAAGTGATCAGACCAGGGCAGGGAAAAGGTTTTGGCTGAGAAACAGATAGTTGGGCTTTGGCTGGAGACTTATTAATGATCGAACTTTACTGTTAAACTGTTAGGTTGGATTGTTATTTATATATTTAGAGTGGTCAGTTTCATTAGTGGGGACCTTCTGTACTAGACAACAAAAATATTTCCAAGCCTTAGGTAATTGTGTACTTAACCTAAGTACATTCTCGAACAGTAAAAAATATAGGTGATCTAGCACTAGACTTCCTTGTGAGATTGGACCAGTATTTCTTGAGATAAGTGGTAGTTTTCTAGGTGAACACTTTAGCTTTCTCTCTCTGCCCCTCCTTCCTGCTCTCCCTCCATCCCTCCATCACTCCCTTATTCCCAATTAATTAATCATAGATAAAATCTAGCACATGACAACTTGATCCAAGCAGAGAAAAGAAGTGCTTTGACATAATAGGATGAGGCTTAAATTAATCCTATATAATAAAACCCTAATATGCAAATTGACCGAACTGCAAAAACAATCAGTCGTTATGATGCACACTGACCACCAGGGGGCAGACACTCAATGCAGGAGCTGCCCCCTGATGGTCAGTGCACTCCCACAGGGGGAGTGCCATTCAGCTAGAACCCAAGCTTGTCGCTGCGGTGGCGGGAGCCTCTCCCCCTCTGCTGCAGGTGGTTGGTAAGGAGTGAGGGGTCCTGGATTGCGAGATGGGTCTCTGACTGACTGCCAGCTAGGCCCGATCCTAGGCCCCTGTGTGTGTCAGAGAAACAAGATCATACTGTTTCTGCATAGTATTTTTTATTTATTTATTTTTTACTTATTACTTATAGGGGAAAGGAAAAACCAACACATTATTTCCTCAAAGGCAAAACATGTTTTAGTTCTTACTCCTGTTTCCTTTAGCAATTAGCATCTGGTTTACCAGAAATATTTCCCAATTATAAACCAAAGGGTTTATACCAGAACTGAAAATGAAACATAAAAAAAACTTAAACTAGTGTGTCCAACTGCTTAACTTGCTATGTTCAAAACTGAGCATCTTCTTCCCTATCCTTGTGTTTTCTCTAACTGAAAACATAGATCATGAAACTATAGAAATTTAGGAATGTAAAGTATTCCCTATTATTTCTTTCCCTTATTTGTTTATCAGCCACCTAGTACTGGAAAAGTCTGAGAAAGCCAACTAATTATTTTGAAATTTGAAATAAAGGGAAAAAATCAAGCATTTACATCTATGTATTGTACCTATACCTCAAGGTAAACAAATATTTAATGAAAGGAGATTTATTTCTGTAAATAATAATTTACCCAATTAATTTAAATAATTAATTTTAATTAGCTTTTAAATGAAGAATGAATTATAGAATTAGAGTGCTACTGTTTTACAACCTCTAATGAAATCTAGACAGTGATCATTCAGTGGCTGCCAACTTTAACAAAAGGCACAACCAGATTTTATTTACCTGAATCTTATCAATTACCTAGATCCAATTTACAATTTACAGGAAATACTGTATTAGGAACCTGCTAAATAGTATTATGGGCATGCAATCACTAACATTCAAACTGGGAAACTACAGGGCAACAAGCGATCCAGTTACTTCAACAAAGAAATTAAAGGAAATAATGAGAGAGAGAGAGAAGGATGGAAATTTATAGATTGAAAGAGACTAACGAGATATGTCAGTCAGCTACAGTATATTGACCTCCTTTGGATTTTGAATCAAACAAACACACTGTAAAAAGAAATTAACAGATTATAAGGGGAAATTTGAACACTATTTTATGAGGAAGTTTATACTCTTTAGAGACACAGGCTGAAATATTTATGGATGAAATGATATACAAACTGAGATTTACTTCAGAACAGTTCATGGTGGGATTGAGTGGGTGGGGATGTTGTCAGAATGAGGTTGTCAGTGAGTTGATAATTGTGAAAATTGGGTGATGGATATGTGGAAGCTCATGATATCCTCCTCAGTATTTTTGTCAGAGTTTTTCCATAATGAAAAGTTCTTGTAAAAAGTAATGGTTAGCCCTTCCCCGAGGAGCTACCTGTTTTGAGCTACATGTCACAGGGGAGGTCTCCTTTTACATTACATGACAAACCTATGTTTCACAAACAACTTTCTTCCCCCAGTGTAGTGAGATATAATCGATATATAGCACTGCATAAGTTTAAGGTGGACAACATAATGATTTACATATGTATATATTGTGAAATGATTAGCACTATAATTCAACCCCACATAGTTATAAGTGTTTTCCCTTGTGATGAGAACTTTTAAGATCTACTCTCTTAACAACTTTTCAACATACACAACGGCATTCATTGTTAGCTATAGTCATAGGTTGTACATTACATCCTCAGAATTTATTTATCTTATAACTGGAAGTGTTTACTTTTGGACAGACAGCCTTCACCCAATCACACACACAGCTCTTTTCTTTTTTAAAAATATATTTTATTGATTTTTTTTTTTTTTTTTTTACAGAGAGGAAGGGAGAGGGATAGAGAGTTAGAAACATGGATCAGCTGCCTCCTGAACACCCCCCACTGGGTATGTGCCTGCAAGCAAGAACCGAACCTGGGACCCTTGAGTCCTCAGGCCGATGCTCTATCCACTGAGTCAAACCACTTAGGGCCACACACACACAGCTCTTAATCTCAGTTGCGAAGCACAGGTGGAAACCTGTGAGAAAGAACGACCCCAGAGCCCGTTGGGAACATGATTGCTGATGCTACCTGCCAGGATACTGTCCTTGGAGGGCTTAAAACGTGGACTCTCCCAGGACCGGGCCCGTCCACAGATGAGACCCCATTCTGTGGGTCCTGACTGCAATCCACAAAGAGAATACAGATCCGTTAGGTTTCTCCTAGGGGCATATTCTGTGTGCCAACCACCCAGCAGCACTTCATGAAAGTTGTCTAATTATAGTGCCAGCGAGAATCGGTGGTGGTTCTGCTTAAGTGAATACTATCTATATTTTCTGTTTGTTAAAACTCCAGCACAGTTTTATGCAATCTTTCAGAAGTGAGACTGGATGTGTTGTGACCTAGAAAGAAAACTGTGGAAGATTAAGTGGTAGGCACAGTTATTTAGTCGTCCCTGAATGGCAGAGGAGCTATAACATACACTGAGTGTCTGCTCTGTGCCAGGAACTCTATCTGATCCTTGGGACATTGCGTGGGAAGTAGGTTTCAGGGAGGGTAAGTACCTTCCCTCGGGTTCTGCAGCCAGTAAGTCTTGGAACTTGAATTTTAACATAATCTGTTTTAAAAGCCTCTTTTTTGAGTTGTACATTCATAGATTTTACTAGTAAAGTATTCTCCTTTCAGTACATCTTTCAAAATAAGGTATGTGGTTTAGAATGTATTTTTAAAAAAAATATATTTTATTGATTTTGTACAGAGAGGAAGGGAGAGATAGAGAGCTAGAAACATCGATGAGAGAGAGTCATCGATCAGCTGCCTCTTGCACACCCCCTACTGGGGATATGCCCGCAACCAAGGTACATGCCCTTGACCGGAATCGAACCCGGGACCCTTCAGTCCCCAAGCTGACGCTCTATCCATTGAGCCAAACCAGTCTCGGCTAGAATGTATTTTTGACACATTCAGAGTTTCACTATTTCTGTGAAATTAGTGGTCTCAAAGTGTTTGTGTGTGTGTGTGTTTGAGGGGATGGGAAGAAATCAATGATCCATTTAGATGGTTTGTTTCCAGTGTGTATGAGGAGGTAGAAATCCAATTGTCCACTAATTTAAAAAAATATAAAGATGATATGATTAGGATGTGAAACTTATAGATTCTATAAGGATTTGCTTTGCTTAGTTATTATAGATGAGAAGAAGGGCAGGTGGAATGAGGGCTTCACTTGGTCTAGATAGCATAGGGTCTGGGGAGTGGCTGTGATTTGAGAGGTTTTAGGGCCTGTTCAGTTGCATTCATGCAGGGCATCAGGAACTCTGTTTTTCAGGCTGCAGTTTCTTTGCTGTGTCAGCATCTCTATTTTCTGGACTCAGAAACCTTTGAGTGCACCAATCCAAAAGGGAATGGGCAGCATGCAAGGTACAAAAGGATTGAACTGTATTAGAGGTTTATGATATCTATATATAAAAAACCCTAAGTGACCAGCTGACTGGCCAGTAGCTATGACACATACTGACCACCAGGGGGCAGATGCTCAACACAAGAATGAAGCCACAGGCATGGAAACATGGAACAGTGATGAATCTCAGAGGGAAGGGGATAGGGAAGGGTGGGAAGAGATTAACCAAAGATCTTATAAATGCATACTAGAGGCTCAGTGCACAGATTCATGCACCGGTGGGGTCCCTCAGCCTGGCCTGTGGGTATCTGGCCAAAACCTCTCTCTGACATCCCCTGAGGGGTCCCAAGAGGGCACAGGCCAGGCTGAGGGGCCCCATCAGTGCATGAATCCATGCATCAGGCCTCTAGTTCACTAATAATTTTGAATGATAAAAACATATCAACAGCTGATAATATAACATAAATGATAGCTACAAAGTCATTATAGTAGTTACAAAATTAGTTTCTTGAGCTAGACATTGTTACTGTTTGTGTTTGATGATTTAAAGAAATTTTGGGCACATAAATATTTTTAAAAAAATTTCTACAGAGACCCACAATAACAGTGGCTTTAAAATGATCGTTTTTATGTCCACTAAGGTGGCAGTGAGAGGTGGAGAGTCAGGACTGAATGCAACTCAGTTCCATGAGTTCAGCCAGGGCTGGGGTGATGTTCGGGGTCATGGACTGTGGTGGTTTTAGAACAGTTGATGATTTAAAAAAAAAAATGGGTACATAAACTTTTATTTTTCTGCTTTTCCCATTAAAAAGTCAGAGTTTTTGTCTTCTCTCCTTAAGTATAGTTGGGCACCTGGCTCACCTGTAACCAGAAGAATGTGGGGGTAGTGATGCTACCTGACTTCCAAGGGCAGGTCTGGAAAATGATGCAGCTTCCGCCTTGCTCTCCCGGGCCTTGCTTTTGGAATTCTGAACCCCTGCCTTGAGGTCACCATGCAGTCAGGCCACAGGTAGAGGTCCTCTGTGGCTGATCTGGCTGGCTCCCCGAATGAGACATATGAGTGAAGGTACCTTCAAGGGATTCCAACCTCCACTGGTCAAACCATCTAGCTGTTGAGTTTTATCTATTTTTTTAAATAATAGATGTTTTATTGATTTTTTTTTTTTACAAGAGAGGAAGGGAGAGGGATAGAGAGTTAGAAACATCGATGGGAGAGAAATATCCATCAGCTGCCTCCTGCACACCTCCTGATAGGAATGTGCCCGCAACCAAGGTACATGCCCTTGACTGGAATCGAACCTGGGACCCTTCAGTCCACAGGCTGACACTCTATCCACTGAGCCAAACTTGTTAGGGCTAGCTGTTGAGTTTTACCAGCTGAGGCCTAGACATCTTAGAATAAGGTGCATTCCCCCTTCTGCAGATTTGCATTTCTGACCGACAAAATTTATAACAATTGCTTTACAGGCTCAGTTTTGGGGTGATTTGTTCATAGCAATAGTAACCAGAACAGGGACCCAGGTTCCTTCTGTGATACTTCTTTGCCATCTTCACATGGTTGTTGTTCCCCCTCACATGGTTCTTAGATGTTGGGCTACCACATCTGTATTCCAGGCATCTGGACTGAAGAGATACAGAACAAAAACACACACACAAAAAAACCACCAAAAAGCACTGTCTTTCTCTTTAAGGACACTCCTAAGCAAGTAGCACATTCATTTCTGTTCACATCTCATTGGCCAGAACTTAGCAAGAACATGGCCACAGCTAGCTGAAAGAAGACTGGGTACTGTGGATTTATTTTATTTTATTTTATATTTTTAATAATTTTATTTCAGAGAGGAAGGGAGAGGGAGAGATAGAAATATCAATAATGAGAGAGAATCATTGATCAGCTGCCTCCTGTATGTCCCCCATTGGGGATCGAGCCCCCAACCTGGGCATATGCCCTTGGCCAGAATAGAACCTAGAACCCTTTAGTCCGCAGGCCGATGCTCTATCCACTGAGTCAAACCGGCTAAGGCTGTGTACTTATTCCCGGTGACTATGTATCTGGCTAAAAACTAGGAAATCTAAAGAAAAAATTGGAGCCCTTGCTGGTTTTGCTGAGTGGTTAGTCAGCCCGCAGACTGAAGTGTCGTGGGTTCGATTCCCAGTCAAAGGCACATAGCTCTGTTGCAGGGTTGATCCCTGACCCAGATCAAGGTGAGAGTGGGAGGCAACCAATCGATGTGTCTCCCAATTTGATGATTAGTCCTCTCTCCCCCTCTCTTTCTCTCTGTCTCTTTCTCTCTATCCTCCCTTCCACACTTTTTAAAAACAAATCAATGGAAAAAAATTGGGGAAGTTATATATATATATATATTTTTTTTTAGAGAAAAGAATGCATGGATATAGGGAAAGTTATAATTTGTGCTACAGGTGTTTGGCCTGATTATACTAAATTCTTTTCTTTGTAGTTTGTAAATGGTATCTATTTTTCTCCTAGGATAATTTTCATTTTATAGACCTCCCAGGAGCAGGTTTGCTGGATAACACTGTATTTTGAATCCATTAATAATAATCCTGTTTTGCAAATTAAAACAAGGCATCAGTGACTTAAAAGAGAATTAAGTTTACTTCTCTCTCGTGTAAAAGAAGTCCAGCAGGAGGCAGTCAAGGGCTGGCTAAGAATGGCTGTACCAATCCTGGGTACACACCAGCACCAGCAGCAACCCAGGCTCTTGTTGTCTTGTTCCTGCAGCCTTAAGGTGCTGCCTTGTGGTCCAAGATGCTTGAACTTGATCCGTTGGGTGGGCTTTCCAGCCAATAGAAAGGAAGAAAGAGGGAAGAAGGAATTAGAAGCACACCAGGTGTCTTTCTTTAAAAAAAATAAAAATAAATAATAATATATATATAATTGATTTTAGAGATGAAGGCGAGGGAGAGAGAGAGAGAAACAGTGCTGAGAGATAATCATTGACTATCTCCTGCATGCCCCCTACTGGGGATCAACACGGGCATGTGCTTGGACTGGGAATAGAACTCTTGGTTCATAGGCTGATGCTCAACCACTGAGCCACCCCGGCCGGGCACACCAGGTGTCTTTCATAGAAAATTCCTGGAAGTTGCCTTGTGACACTTCTGCTTTCGTTTCATTGACCAGAACATTTTCGTTTCTCATGCCTGCCGGGGAAGTGTAGTGTTAAGATCTGGGTTTCTATAACACCACGTGAATCATCAGGAAGCTCTGCTACCACACACCGTCAATTCAGAAAGGACTATATGGTTTGCCAGAACTTGGACCACATTATATATATATATATGTTGAAACACAGACAGAAAATGGTTAGAAAACGCATAGCGAGTTTACAAATGTTTTGGTTTACATTTGCGTTCACACAAGCTGGTTGTTCCCCATTGTTACAAACACTTGAGTTTGTGGGACATCTGATGTTTACTGGCAGGCTGCACATGGCCGTGCACACAGGCTGTCACTGTTCCAGCCTCAGCGCTCAAAGCCTTTTCTGGAAAAGAGCAACCCCGTTTCTGGTATATACATAATGGGCCATCTGTCATCGTCTCTCAGCAGTCAGAGTTGCATTGTGTGAGGTTTTGCTTTTCTAAAAGTATGCTTCTTTTTTATTTTTATTTTTTGCTCCCTGGAAAGATTCCCCTCCCCCCTTTTGCTTTAGAATTGACATAGTCTGAATGAAGATTTGTAGCCATTTCTGGTGCAAGGCTGAACTACAATAGTTGTGAGGCATTGATTCATCCCCAGACCACGTGCAGTTGTGATAGAGCTATTGTGCTCATACCTCTCTTGGGAAAGTACCACGACTCTTTGTTATTCTCCAGATCAAGCAAATGTTCTGCCCTGTATAATAGGGTTGAAAGATATAATTCACTATGAAACTTGGGGAAAATGCAAGGAAAATATGCTCTTTCCATTTTCTAGCTTCTCTGGTTGTCTGTGTGCTTTCCACCTTCTGATAGTAATGTGCTCAAGTGGAGTGTGTTTTGAAGATTACTCTGTTGCGATCACTTGAGCAGTCTGTTGTTCTAATTCACCTGGATAAAATGCTTGTTTCTTTCTATTTCCTTCCTCCCTTCCCTTCCCTTCCCTTCCCTTCCCTTCCCTTCCCTTCCCTTCCCTTCCCTTCCCTCCTTCCTCCCTCCCTCCCTCCCTCCTTCCCTCCCTCCTTCCCTCCTTCCTTCCTTCCTTCCTTCCTTCCTTCCTTCCTTCCTTTTAAATATATTTTATTGATTTTTTTACAGAAAGGAAGAGAGAGGGATAGAGAATTGGAAACATCGACAAGAGAGAAACTTCGATCAGCTGCCTCCTGCACACCCCCACTGGGGATGTGCCTGCATCCAAGGTACATGCCCTTGACCAGAATCGTACCTGGGTCCTTTTGGTCCCCAGGCCGAAGCTCTATCCACTGAGCCAAACCAGTTTCAGCAAAATGCTTGTTTCTTGTGCACAGCCTTGCTCTCTTTCTCTCTGTGCCTGTAGAGGGAGACATTGGTGTGGCTTCTGCAACCATGCCCTTCTGGGGAAGTAAGGTGCTCCCACCTACCAGTGTCTTTATCCTCCTTTTCATCTCTGCCTCCTGGGTGATACCTCTTTTCTGCTCAGTACTTGGCACTCGGTTAGCCACTGAGTCCCAAGTCAGCAACCTGTGAACTTGGGGCTCCCTCTTGTGGTTCAGGCCACAACCTTCACTTGCTTGACTTCACCTTGGATCTTGCTGGAGCCACAAGCCCCCATGCGGTCTGGCTGGGATGCTCAATTGTCCTGGACCATGTGATCGGCCCTGCGGCCCTTGCTGCAAGAACCCTTCTTTCTGCCAGGATGGCCCCTCTGGCCAGTGCCCCAGCTGGAGTCACAGGCACCTCTGTGTCTAGGCCAGTGTTTTTCAACCTTTTTTGGGCAAAGGCACACTTGTTTCATGAAAAAAATCACGAGGCACACCACCATTAGAAAATGTTAAAAAATTTAACTCTGTGCCTATATTGACTATATATAAAGTAATTCTCTTGAATAGGAATCAAATAAACACAAAGAAAGTATTTTATAATTACTTTATTATGAAATATTAAGTAAACAAAATAGTGAAAAATTATAAAATTCTTGTCTTGTCTGCACCTACGGCACACCAGGCAACATCTCGCGGCATACTAGTGTGCCGCGGAACAGCGGTTGAAAAACGCTGGTCTAGGCCATACCAAGTAGAGCCAAGGATAGCTCCTTCTGGTGGTGGGGGTGGTGGTGGGAGGAACAGATAGGAAGTTGGTCTGAGAGGCCCCTTCTCTCTTCCACATCCCTCCTCACAGAATACACCTCCCACTGTCAGGACCAAAGCCTGGACAGGGGCCTCTTTCCTCCCACAATATACTTGTTTCATATGCCACATCCCCTGTGTCACATGCTCCCTATAGCCCTGTGACTCTGCTGTCATAGCTGGGAGGGCTGTCTTTTCTACCCTGAGGAAGAATTCTGCAGGCTACATCAGGTCCCTGAATAAAAGGAGGCAGGGAATGGGGAAAGGAATAAAGCAACTTATCTTTTTAAAAAATAAATTTTATTGATTTTTTACAGAGAGGAAGAGAGAGGGATAGAGAGTTAGAAACATCGATGTGAGAGACATCATCCATCAGCTGCCTCTTGCACACCCTCTATGGGGATGTGCCCACAACCAAGGTACATGCCCTTGACCGGAATCGAACCTGGGAACCTTTCAGTCCACAGGCCGATGCTTTATCCACTGAGCCAAACCAATTCTAGCCTTATCTTTAATTAAGATAGTAGGATGGCTAGCAAAGCTATAGTCTTGTTGACTAATCCAATTTTTCAAGTCAGAAGGGATTAACCATCTTTTTGTAGCACTTCTGTCATCTCTCTTTTTTTTTTAAGGCTCATGAACACTATGCTAAAAGGCAAAGTAGAACGTATGAATAATTTTCAAAATAATTGCCTTATTACACTTGCTTTTAAGATGTGGCAACATTTCAGTCTTCTTAAACTTTACCCCATCTAACTCATTCTCTTTGCAAGAATATGAGGCCTTGCAATCTGAAGACCTGTCCTCAAGTCCTGGCTACCAGCTAGATGATGGGGAGTAAATCACTCTCAGTTAATGGTGCATCAGTTGTTTCATCTTTAAATGAGGGTAGGAATCTAACTCCCAAAGCATATGTGAGTATAAAGTGGGGCGGTTAGTGAGAGCAGTCTGCCGGTGCTGGAGTGTTGTTTGGTGTTATTAATACTACGGTTCCCAGCCCACATCATGCTTTCATCTTTGTGCACTCCTGCTGGTGTTCCCTCTGCAGAGCGTACAGCTCCTCTGCATGTCGCCGGTCTGTTGTGGTACCAGGATTACACGGGGCATGCTGCCCTTAGCTCCCGTCCCACAGGTGGTCAATAGGCCTCTCATTGTGTGACACATATCTTACTATTGTTTCCTCTGTGAGATTTGAAATGCTTTGGTAGAAGAAGCTATATTTTATAGTAGAAGGGATCTCAATACCAGATATCAAGCTGTATTACAAAGCCATTGTTCTCAAAACTGCCAGGTACTGGCACACGAACAGACATATAGACCAATGGAATAGAATAGAGAACCCAGAATTCGACCCAAACCACTATGCTCAAATAATATTTGACAAAAGAGCCAAGAGCATATAATGGAGTCAAGGCAGTCTCTTCAATAAATGATGTTGGGAAAATTGGACAGATACAAAAAATAAATAAAAATGAAATTAGACCACCAACTTACACCATACACAAAAATAAACTCAAAATGGATAAAGGACTTAAACATAAGATGGGAAACCATAATAATATTAGAGAAATCCTCAGGCAGCAAAATCTTTCCATATAGCTCCTAGGGCAATGGAAACTAAAGAGAAAATAAACAAATGGGACTACATCAAAATAAAAAGCTTCTGTACAGCAAAAGAAACCATCAACAAAACAACAAGAAAGCCCACTGCATGGGAAAACATATTTGCCAATGTTATCACCCATAAGGGTTTAATCTCTAATATTTACAGGGAACTCATACAACTTAACAAAAGGAAGATAAACAACCCAATCAAAAAGTGGGCAACGGACCTAAATAGGTACCATATTTTTCGAAAGAAGACATAAGGAAAACCAAGAGACGTGTGAAAACATGCTCAAAGTTACTAATTATCTGAGAGATGCAAATCAAAACAACAATGAGGTACCATCTCACACCTATCAGAAAGGCTATAAAAACAAATCCACAAACGACAAGTGCTGGCGAGGTTGCGGAGAAAAAGGAACCCTCATGCACTGCTGGTGGGAATGTAGACTGGTGCAGCCACTGTGGAGAACAGTATGGAGTTTCCTCAAAAAACTAAAAATGGAACTCCCATTTGATCCAGCGATCCCACTTCTAAGAATGTATCCCAAGAAACTAGAAACACCAATCAGAAAGGATATATGCACCCCTATGTTCATAATAGCATAATTCACCATAGCTAAGATTTGGAAACAGCCTAAATGCCCATCAGCAGATAAGTGGATTAAAAAACTGTGGTACATCTACAAAATGGAATACTATGCTGAAGTAAAAAAGAAGGAATTCTTATAATTTGCAACAGCATGGATGGAACTGGAGAGCATTATGCTAAGCGAAATAAGCCAGTCAGAGAAAGATAAATATCACATGATCTCACTCATTTGTGGAATATAATGAACAACATAAACTGATGAACAAAAACAGATCTAGAAACAGAGAAGCATCGATCAGACTGTCAAACCTCAGAGGGAAAGTAGGGGCGGGAGGAGAAACTAGGGGTTAGGGGGGAGATATCAACCAAAGGACTTGTATGTATACATATAAGCCAAACCAATAGACAGACACCGGGGGTGGGGTGGGGTGGGGTGGGGTGGTGGTGGGGGGTGAGGGCATGAGTTTGGAGGAAGGTGGGGCAATGGGGGGATAAAGATATTACACATATGTAATATGTTAAATAAAATAAAATAAAAAGATATATTTTGTATACTGTACCTATATAATATCCCATAATATCCCTGTATTATATGCTTGTTTTAACTAGTCCTCTTCACTTATTTTATATTTCATATTTGAGAGGGTATTTTCTATAATTCTGGGGCACATTTTGGAGCTGAAAAGAGTTGGAATTAGTTAATATTACTACAAGGCAGTGAAATAAAAAAATAATCCAGTTACATTTACTTCATAATTCTCTTATCTGATCCCTTTCTGATTCTGAAAAGTACCTAATCTCCAAATAAGTCTAACTAGCTGAAGTTATTCAGAACTTACAAGATAAGAAGCATATGTTTTAATTTAAATACTGTATTCATATGTAGTTATGACTGTTGAAAGTATTTTTAGGTTTTAGAAATTTGTCTTCGAGCTATGAAGTCATCTCTTTCATCACACTAAAAGATTTCTAGCTCAAACGAATTTTTTACAGTTGGTTTGTTTGAATCCAGATCTAATATATGTGAGACTTGGTGTTGGTGGCCATGTTTACATGTGTAGTTATTTCTTCAGTTACTGTAATTAAGCCAGCTCAAATTTCACACTTATGCAGCTAATAAATATTTATTCTCAATGCCTGAGGTTCCTCATCTGTAAATTAAGAATAATGACAGGCCTCCCCTGAGAAGATATGAAATGCCGGGTGAGGGCCTGGCATACAGTAAATGCTATCTACTTACATATCAAGCATTGTACTTACTACATCAGAACACATGAATATTTTAAGCATTTTAAAAGCTTCTTTGTCAGTATTGACAAATTCCCATAAGGTTAGGTATACCAGTGGAGTCTTCCCTCAGCAGTCCTAGGGTGCCTGTTTTTACCACAGAATTAGCTATTAGCCAAACTTCCTCATATGCTTCTGTTGTTATTGGCACATCATTGTTTATGTTTTTCTTCTTTGCTCTTAGTCCTGATTTTTATTATATAATTTACTCTGTAGTAAAAGTGTGGGAACAACCACAAAATACATTGACTATGCTTTTTTAATATAGTTTTTCTCTTTTTAGGGGCTAGAATATGACATGCTACCTATAAATACAGATAATAGGAGGAGGCAGAAATTTGAAGGTTTGAAACTACTCTTCTAATAGTAGTCAGTAAAAGTGTATAGAATATTTTTTAAAAAATGCCTGAAAGGATATCTGAGGAGAGTATCCACTTCTCCAAAAATTTGCCTTTGGTTTTCAAGGAAAAATAAAAGTGGGAAATGGGGGGGGGAGGGAGGGGGAAGGAAGGAAACATATGTACTACTATTTGTAATACTTTAAACAATAAAATAAAATAAAAAGTGGGCAAAGCAAGAGTCCTGTAGAAAGTCAAGGTGAGGAAAAGGCCAGCCCACTATGTTATTCTAGTGGGGACTTAGGGAAAAGCTTTTCTCCTCTGACTTCTGTCAGAGCTATTTTTTCTCCTGTCTGTGTTATGTTGTGGGCAAGTTTTTGTTGCAAAAATGTGCCCTTGGTTAAAACAAGTTTGAAGATCTTTTCCTCCTGCCAGAGAAATTAAGCCTCAGGGAGAAGTCTCCTGGCAACCAAACACTAGGATGTGTGTCTTTCCATTTGCTCATCAAGTGCTCATGGGTGCGACTGCAGGCAGTGGGTGCAGTGGTGATGGTGGTGTTGGTGGTGTTGGTGGTAGTGATGGTGGTGATGGTGATGTGGTAGTGGTGGAGATGGTGATGTAGTGGTAGTGGTGATGGTGGTGGTTTTGGTGATGGTGGTGGTGGTGATGATGGTGGTTTTGGTGGTGGTGGTGGTGGTTTTTTTTAAAAAAAATATATTGTATTGATTTTTTACAGAGTGGAAGAGAGAGGGATAGAGGGCTAGAAACATCGATGAGAGAGAAACATCCACCAGCTGCCTCCTCCTGCATACCCTTTACCAGGGATGTGCCTGCAACCAATGTACATGCCCTTGAACGGAATTGAACTCAGGACCCTTGAGTCTGAGGGCTGATGCTCTATTCACTGAGCCAAACTGCTTTCAGCGATGTGGTGATTTTGATCGTGGTGGTGATGGTGATGTTGTGGTGGCGGTGGCGATGGCGATGGTGGTGGTGGTGATGGTGGTGGTGGTGGTGGTGGCAGAGCCTTTCTGGTAGTGGATTTGGGTCACTTGGTGTGTGGCTTCTGAAGCCCTCTAGAGCATGCAGGGTAACCTGGTAACTAGCAGTTGCCCTACAAGCTGTAAACTAATTTACATTTTAAAAGTTTAGGTGAGAGGCAGTCTTATTATGAAATGAGCCCCCGTTGAATTTTTTCCAGTGGTTCAGAGGAGCTGTCTTTGGTGTTCCCCACCCTTTTCTCTCTGCTGCTGACTCACTCCGTGACTGGCCTGTTGTGCTATAGGAGTTGAAAGTGCTGTGCTTGTGAATCGAATCACCCTGTAATTTCCAATGACTAGAGAAGTGTAGCCAAACAACCTGAAAAAAACACTCTCAAACTCTTGGTCAGAATAAAGGAGACCACAACTGTGTGAAAGGAGTTACTAAGAATTCTGTGGTACCTCTATTAGAATAAAAAGAATTCTAGATCACTTTTCTTCACGAAAAAGGAAATTGGTTAGGTGAATTTTGGACCAGGTGTAAAGGCATATGTGGCTCTGCTCCTTGGACGACAGTGACAAATTCATGGTACCAATCAGTACTTATCAATAAAGACTCTGATTATATTCAAGGTAAAAGGCATTAGGACGTTCCATTGTGCAGTAACATAGTCTAGTTCCAGAGAGAGGAGAGAACTCCCAAGTCTTGTTTTTGTCATTGTATTGTCACCTTGGGCAGAATGAAGAATTTATCTGTACCTTTTTCTAATCTACAATATAGAAAACATTTATGCAGTTTATTTAGTTAATGGTTTGTTTCCTCAATAGATGAGGATTTTTCTTTTTCTGGAATTGATAGGGCAAGAAATTTTTCCCCATGTTCCTTCCTAAGTTCCTTGATTTTGGTGAATATGGGGTTACAATGAAAAGGGTATTAGAAACCTGGGTTAAACACTAGCTCTGTGGCCCCCTTGCTTAGAGAAATCTTGGTCCAGATTAAGTTCTTTTAAATGTATTTATTAACTTTTAATCAGTAAGATGAGGACACTGATGTGTAAATACAGTTGTAGAATTATTGGGAGATTATGCAAAATTCTGAGTGCATACCACGGCAACTTTGATATGACTTTGACCTTCATTGTGGGTGCTCAGTGCATATTTGCTCCTTGAATTAAAGTGAGTAGGAAGCCAAGGATATCTGTTGAGGGCCTGCTGTAGCATATTTATACTATATAATCTAATGTTTATAATAATTCTAGGTTGTAGGTACCCTAGTATGGTATGTGAAGATGGTGACTCTATTTTACAGATGAGGAAACTTGAGTTTCATGGGAACAATCATTTTTCCAAGCTGAAATTGCTGGCTAGTGTTGCTGCCAGGTTTTGGACCTGTGTCTGTATAGATTTGTTGTCCTGCTGACTCTTCTGTCTGCTCTCTATCCCTGTCATAGGCTACCTCCCGTAACCTGCCAAATCAGTCAGATCGTGAACTATGTCAGCTATTTAAAGTGTGATGGTACCTAATTCTTGATGAACATATGTGGGCATGTAGTATCTAAATAGGATGTTGGTTGGGATAGGAAATAACATAAAGGTAAGAGGAAATCTGGTTCTCGCAGAAACCAGTAAGCCCTAAAATTTCAAAGAAACCTGAGGAATTATGTACATTCACTAGAATTTGTTTCTAGTATATCTGAGTTGCTGGAGATTTTTGAGAGTATTTTGGATTAATTTGAATTTTAAAATGCATGGTTTAAACTTTACACCTAAAATTATTGAAGGTATTCATAACAGACTATCTCATATATAAACAATGTGGAATATATGTTTATTTCATTTGTTTTCATCCATTTATGTAGTATCTGAACACATTGGGATATATTGAAAGGAAGGGAGAGGGAGAGAGCGATAGAAACATCAGTGATGAGAGAGAATCATTGATCAACTTCCTACTGCACACCCCACACTGGGGACTCAGGTTTCAACTTGGACATGTGCCCTGCTGGGGAATGGAACCACGCTCAACCGCTGAGCCACACTGACCGGGCAACATTGGTTATATTCTTAAACAGACCTCTGATACTGGAAAGAAAGACTAAGATTGGAAACTTTGCTTTAAAAATAATTTTTATTTTTCGATTACAATTGTTGTAGAAGATAACATTAGTTTCAGGTGTACAATCCAATGATTAGACATTTATATAATTTACAAAGTGATCACCCTGATAAATCTAGTACCCACTGGACATGTATAGTCATTACAGTTATTACAATTATTTACTATATTTCCTATGCTTGCATTTCCCTGACTGTCCTGTAGCTACCAATTTGTATTTCTTACCCCTCACCCACCCCACCACCTCCCTCCCATCTGGCAGCTGTGATGTGCTCTGTATCAGTGAGACTATTTTTGCTCTGGTTGCTTATTTTGTTCTTTTAGATTTCATATATAAGGAAAATCATAAGATTGAAAACTTTAAAAAACTCTAATTTCTGTAAGTTAGTACAACACAGATAAAGGAATTGCAGAAAAGTTCTGTAACAGTGACTCAGAATAGCAGCAGGTAGATCAGAAGCAGTACTTACATGTTCTGGCAGCGTACCTGTACTCGGAAGGAAGGTTCTTTATGTTCACATGCTTTGAGGATGCTTCTGTAGAGAAAATAGATTAAAAGAAGTTTTAGGATTTTTTAATTTTATTTGATTCTTGACCAGTCGTGAGAAACAGATACCAGTATATTCCTCTTCTGAGCAGAACCCAGTACCTCTTTGTTCCCCGCCACCGATGCTGCTGATGGGCAGCCACACAGCCCCTGCACTGACAGTACAGCATGGGATCTGGTCATTCCCTGAGGGAGGCGGAATGGCCATGGGGAGCAGGGATTCAAAAAAGCATCTGTGGGGAGAGATTTATGGCATCTATTGTTCTACACTCAAGGGCTGCATGCCTTGTTTATTTGGCCCATGTTAGCCTTTGAGTTTGACATACTTATGCCATCTATGCCTCAGCTCACTGAGCACATTCTATCCTCGAGCTGTTTCTAGACTCCTGATGATTAAGGGTAAAACCAGACTATGGTTTGTTCGGTGACAATTAAACCCTTCAAGCAGGAGATTTCCGAATATGTTCTGTTACCGATTCTCCTTCCAGAGACTTACACTCTACAGCCTCGTCCTTTCGTATCCCAGCCTGGGCAACCGTCACCAGGTGTGCCTCCCCATCTCCTCCCAACCTCCAGCTCCTCCATCTCTCTCTTCCCCCTCCTCCCACACGTCTCCTCTACCCTCTGCCTTCCCTTCTGCAGCCAGCAGCCTAAGAGTGGGGATCCTCTGTCCTGTGTCTTAGTTTCCCCCCTGTATCTTCTAAAGAGTACCGAGTTTTGAATACATAAAACAATTTGCAACATTTTTATTCTCACAGTTACTAGTAATAGTAATCCACTGTGTGTGTGTGTGTGTGTGTGTGTGTGTGTGTGTGTGTGTGTGTTTGCGTGTGTGTGGGGGAGGATGGGACACTTTCTTCCACTCTCCTAGGCTCTTCCAGGAGAAAATGGCCAAACTAATTACACAATGGGCATATAGGAACCTGACTTACACAGAGAGTCAGAGACCCCACCTACATGAGAGGTCCAGAGACAGAAAGGCAGAATGGGGTAGAGAGGACATTCTGGGTTCAGGATGAGGGCGAGGCACTCTGGGGCTTCAGAGGAGAGGGCGGCTATTTTCAGGCTGATGAGAAGAGCAGATGGTTAGTAGCTAGGAGTTTTCTCTGTCCTGTGGATAGGACATAAAAAGTTATTTCTGGGAATAACTCTTTGTATGGGCAGGGCTCCTGATTTAGATTCTTTAAGGGAGAGGTAAGAGTTTCTAATGAGCCCGCAGTGTCTCAGTTGCCTTCGGCTTAAAATAATTCACAGGCCAACGGGACACATCTCCGGGAGGCTTTTTCTTGAAGCCCTTCAACACCAATACATCTTCTTCGTAAAAGATTCAAACAGCCTGGATAGATGCAGAATGAAATACGAGATACATCATACCAATCTCCTCTCCTTCTAGCTTCCACTCTCTTCTGATGAAACCGTTCTTCCTCCATTTGTTGTGCATCCTTTATGTATACTTATTGTTTTTGCACTTTTTTGCTTAACTGTATATCTTAGAATCTTTTTCATGGAGGATGGGTGAGCTATAATTTATTCATCTAGCATCCTATTGACTGACATTTCAATGGTTTCAAATATTTTGCTACAGTAAACATCCTTGTCTGCTAATCAAATGTATGCAGATATTGCCTGCAAGCAGAATTATTGATTCAGAAAATATATGCATTTTAATTTGTAATGAATCTGCTAAGTTGCCCTCAGAAAAGCTTTGGACATTGCAAACACACACACACACACACACACACACACACACACACACACACCAGTATTGTATGCTTACGTCATTTGTAACCGAGGAGGAGCTGCCTTTTTTTTCTTATGGATTAATTGGAATTATTAATCTATTTTGGATATTGTGTATATATGGCAGGCATTTTCTTTCAGTCAGTTTTCTTTTTAAAAATATTTTTTAAACATATTTTATTGATTTTTTACAGAGAGGAAGAGAGAGGGATAGAGAGTTAGAAACATCGATGAGACAGAATCATCGATCAACTGCCTCCTGCACACCCCCTACTAGGGATGTGCCCACAATCAAGGTACATGCCCTTGACTGGAATCGAACCGAGGATCCTTAGTCCGCAGGCTGACTCTCTATCTACTGAGCCAAACAGGTTTTGGCCAGTCAGTTGTTTTCTTAAACTTCATTTACAGTATTTGCTATTATATCAGTTCCTTATCAAACATGTCACCCTTTATATTTTCAGTTTCTTTTGGGTTCTATAAAGTGTTTTGAAATAATCTCCCTACCCAGCCCCTTTAAAAACATAGTCTCCTATATATATTTTTTCTAATGGTTTTATTTGTTTCTAAAAATATCTCATTTCTAATATTGCATAATTTTCTCATGTTACTGCAGGTAGTATAAATCTGTAGATTTTATTGTAACTTTATGTCTGAGATGCATTGTGAGTTCCATGGTCATCTTTCTTGGCAGAAGGATTAAGGGTTTCTGAAATTGTAAAGACCTTCTTTATGAAGATTATAGTTTACATTTGTCAGTGTCTCCTTTTTAAATGTGAATTTTAACCATACTTAGTATTCAGCATAAAAGCTGCAGATTGATTATACTCTGATCAAGGAAGGACTAGCAGAAATCAATGACAATTTCATTTAGATTCAAATCCTAACAAGTAATAGTTACACAAAAGCAGAAGCTAAAAACAAACAAAAAAACCCCCCCACATCAAGATTGGGAATTTAAAGTGATAAGGCCAGTAATGAGAAAGGGACAGCCTTTTCTTATTAAAACCTTTTTACCCTGTCAGCTCTTGTAGAAGAGGGAGGGTTCAGTTTAAGAATTGAACCTCCTCTCAGGAAGAATTGAACCTTGAACATGAAAGAAGAATGCCTCTCTCAACCAAACTTTTGTATTGTGCAATAGCACAGGAATCTGCTGTTGCCAAAACAGTGACAGTGTAGGCAGAGCAATACTCATTACTGCGGGATCAGCTATAGGCTTTGCAGTAATATCTAGGCTAAGAAATTGCTGGGAAGTCACATTGGTATACTTTGACCTATGGACTCTGAAAATGGTTTGCAAACTTTTTTTTTTTTTTTTTTTTTACAGTAAACATCCTTGTAAGCTAAGCAAATATATGTAAATATTTCCTGCAAATATTTAATGGCATGACCATAATGGAATTTTCTTTAAAATCTTTTTTTTTTTTTTTTAAACAAAACAGAAAGGGAGGAGGAGGAGGAGGTCATAGCTAAGGCTCAGAGCAATGCACTATGTTCCTCTAGGTCTGTAGTTCCACAGAGGTGGGTCATTCAGACCAGAGTTGAATTAACTGGAAAATGAGTATCTGTTGTAGCTCTGTACTCATAGGAATAAACCGTAATGATGTTTGTACGGAATATTGATAAGATTTTTCAACTAGATTTTTTGTTTTTTTTAACCTCTCATTTCATCTACAATCTCCACTCCCCAGTGGAATTTGCTGAGGTTGCTGTGGGTGAGGGTCATGTCAGACAGGCACGGGAGTTGTTACTGTAGGATAAGGGGCAGAGCCCCTAGGTGAGGAGTGAGCTGACTTGGGCAGGGGCAGGGGCAGGGCAGGCAGTGGTGCGGTCCAGCAGAAAGCATCTATACTTACCCTGCTCCCTGGTAACCAGCTACACATTGTCTATCACTTTCAGGAGTGTTTTTTCCCCCCACCAATCCCAACTATTTCATCCAGCCAGTTTTCTTTCTTCTGTAACAACGGAAATTTTGTAGCTTTTCAAACCTTTGCTGCTTTTCCTGCATTTGTACCGCAATGCTATTTCTGGGCAATGGTGGGGAGTTGACCAGATTCCCTTCTTCACTTTCCCCACTTTATTTTTTTCCACACAACTCCAACACCCAATACTTCATATTTTCCTCTCCCTCCCTCCTTCCCTCCCTTCCCTCCTTTCTTTCTTCCCTCCCTTCTTCCCTCCCTCCCTCCCCTATCCCTCCCTCCTTCTCTCCCTCCCTCCCATCGTTTCTTTAGATAGAGCCTTTTGTAATGTATGTTTTTTAGTCATTTAAAATTCACATCTTATACTTATTAATAACAACATAGAAATCTTATGCTCCGCCTACTGTTAGTAGAGCATTATGGTTTCCCTTCTTCCACCCTTTAGAATCACCGATCCGCAGAATTGAAATTCCACCTTTTGTGTATTCTCACCCTTGAAATTGCTGCCAAACTTCTTTCCTTTCTGTCAGACCTCGTTTTTTAAAAAGTTAGCATTTTGTTTTCCAAGTATGAAATGATAATATTGAACATGCTTTTGCAAACTATGTACATTCTCTCTCCACCTCTTGCCTTGATTAGAAGGTTAAACCTCTAAAGTGCCTCGGTTTCTTTTTCTGTAAATGGGCATAATCTCCTAGGGTTGTTGGGAGGATGATGCAGTCTTTGTCTATAGCTGAATAATACCTGGCACATAGTAAGTGCTCCCTAAATATTCGCTATCCTAATATATATAAAGAGCCAGGTGCTATCACGACTGAGCGGACAACTGGTCACCATGAAGTGCATGGAGCACCTCGTGGTCCCCACCCCCCCAAGACCCCAAGCTGCTCGCCATTGGGGGGGAGGGGTGGCGGCAGGCAGGACTGGGACTGCTGAGCAGCAGTGGCAGTGGGCTGCTTTGCAGGGTGGCAGCGAGTTTCGAGGAGCAGTCGTGGGGCGGGGGAGTTTTGTGGAGTATGATGAGGTGGTTGGAGCCTTGTGGAGCAGTCAATGGGCTGCAAGCATCACGGAGGATCCCGGGGTGGGCAGCTTCACGTAGCATTGCAGGGTGGCATAGGCCAGTGATGGAGGCCTGGCTAGGCCTAGGGACCCTAACCGCGCACAATTTTCTGTGCGTTGGACCTCTGGTTAATATTATAAACCTCTTCAACTGGAATAGGTGGGTTCAAGCTTTTCTGTAGTGGAGGCAAGGTCTCTGAAACAAAAACCATTAGGAAGAGAGAGAAAGGAAGTGAAGGGGTACTGACTAAGCAGATACATACTTTCAACTTCTCAGCAGAAGTTGATATATATTTTTTTCTTTTATAATATACTAGAGGCCCAGTGCACAAATTTTGAGAGGGATCTCTCAGCCCAGCCTGCATCCTCTTGTGATCCAGGACCCTTCAGGGGATGTCTGACTGCCTGTTTAGGCCTGATCCCCCTAATTGCTTGCCTGCCTGCCTGATCACCCCTAAACACTGACCTGCCTGACTGATCGCCCCCAACCACTTGCCTGCCTTCCTGATCTACCCTAACCACTTGCCTGCCTGCCTGATCACCCCTAACTGCTCACCTGCCTGCTTGATTACCCCTAACCGCCTCTGCCTGCCTGCCTCATCACTCTTAACAACTCGTCTGCCTGCCTGATCACACCTAACCACTCGCCTGCCTGCCTGGTCGCCCCTAACCTCTTACCTGCTTATTTGATTGCCCCTAACCACTCTGCCTGCCTGCCTGATCTCCCCAAACTGCCTCAGCCTTGGCCCCTACTGCCACGGCTTTGTCCGGAAGGTCGTTTGGCTGTCCAGTTTAATTAGCATATTATGCTTTTATTATTATAGATTTACAATTAAGTTAGCAGTCATATATGAATGCTTCAAAACATATTTGCAGTGATTAATCTACCCTGTTTCCCTGAAAATAAGACAGTGTCTTATATTATTTTTTCTCCCAAAGTTGCGCTAGATCTTATTTTCAGGGGATGTCTTATCTTTCCATGTGCTAGGTCTTATTTTCGGAGGATGTCTTATTTTTGGGGAAACACGGTAGCAGTGTCTTTTCCCTTGGCGTGATGGAATTTGCTGGTTTTCTATTGCTGAAAATAAATAGTGATTTTTGTGTGTGTGATGTTTGTTATTTTGGAGTTACTGTTTGTACAGTTTCTATTTAGGCAGGTCTATTTGTCTTATGTTTCACACAAACATAGGAGTGTTGGAGATACGTTGTCTGTTGCTTCTTTGGAATAAGGGTTCTCATTTTAAACATTTTTTTATTCCTTCATGCTCAGAAGTGAAGTCCTTACAAATTAGAGACTCCTTGTTTTCCCTACATTATTAGATTAGGGGTTCCAATGTTTGATGACAGAGAACAGAAGTGGGTTTTTGAAATCAGTTTTAAGATCCCACTTAGGCCGTGGAATCTTAGGCTAGATGCATAATCTCTTGAAACCTTGGTTTTTACATCTTTAAGATGAAGATGTCCCATCCTGCCAAAACCTGTTTGGCTCAGTGGATAGAGCATCGGCCTGTGGACTGAAAGGTCCCGGGTTCGATTCCGGTCAAGGGCATGTACCTTGGTTGCAGGCATGTCCTCAGTAGGAGGTGTGCAGGAGGCAGCTGGTCGATGTTTCTCTCTCATCGCTGTTTGTAACTTTCTATCCCTCTCTCTTCCTCTCTGTAAAAAAAAATCAATAAAATATATTTAAAAAAAAACTTAAAAAAAACAAAAAGATGTACCATCCAGCTCAAAGAAGTATTGAGATTCAAGTGACAGTGCAGGATGTCCCCCCAAAATGTATACACACTTATTTTACATGATTAAAAGAAACACCAATTGAGTTATCAGCCGTTAAAGTATGTATACTTTTTTGGGGGAGGGGACACCTGTGTATGTGAAGTATACGCCAAGGAATACTTGGTAGTGGTCTTCCCCTGAAGGCTATGTGTTTGGATTTTAAATTGATTGTAAAAGTTTGGATTATAAACTTTCCAAATCACCTCCTAGCAGGCAGATTAGGAATTGTTAAACAAGCCAGGCTGGCTGCTGTTTTTATTCCAGGGGAATTCTGCCTGGGGTGTTAGAAGAGAGAATGAGATGAGCTGGTTCAGCAGAGAAATCTAACTAATAACCTATTATTGTTTTGCCTCATTGCCAAGAAAGTTAGAGAACCAGAACCCTCTTTTTAAGGGACTTGGTATGAATGTCGTCTTTAAGATTAAAAGGACATTTAAGCTAATTTAGTTTCTTTTTGGTGACCCTGCATGCGTCCCCTACCCCAAAATGAGGAAGGCTGGCTTTGCTAGTGTTTGTTTAAAAGGGGGAGTCGACAAGTTTTCAGCTGGCAAGTGGGAGTGTCTAGCCGTGTTTTCCTTTCTGCATAGATAGTTAACAGGACTCGGGCACGTCGGAGTTTGTCCGGAGAGAGTGTAGGGACCTGTTGGACCAATTCCTTGCAGAATGATGGGGCAGCTCATGAGACATGACCAAGACTGGAACGCAAAGCTGGTGGGGCTGATGTGCTGTATCGGTCAGTAGTCTCCCTTGCAATGTCACTTGCATGTTTTCAGCTCCCAAGAAGGACAGCCAGCCGCGCTGTCAGTCTTGGTTGGCATGGTGCGACATCAGCAGGCTGTGGGGCACCTTTCAGAAACCTGAATAGGCTCCTGAGAGAGAATTTCCCTCCCTCTTGTGGTACATAGCATATGCCTTTAAATGATCTCAATTCTATGCCTTTAAATAATCTCAGTGCTATGCCTTTAAGTAATCTCAATGCTATGTATGTGATGTGATACTAAGGATTAGATTTTACTGAAAACCAATTGGTGTAAGTTGTAAAATAACTAATGCTCTTTTTGTACGTCTATTTTCCTCAAACTCTCTTATTGCATTCTGTGTTATTACATATTTTCAGCCACATTATACTATATTTTCATTTGAAACCTAGTCTGTAAATGAAATAATTTTCCAGTAGCGGAATGTTTTAAAACTTTATCCAGAAAAGTAACTGGGTAGTCTATAAAACCAGTTGAGTTGGTTTAAACTTCAGGAATAATTTCCCCTTTTTGTTGTCATAGCAACATTGCCGTCAATATAAACCTCAGCGTTAGACATCCCTCACTGAGATGAAATAAAGAACTATTATGAGGCTGGTAATTGGGAAATTAGATGGTGCAACCTGGAATACTCCCTTTCGGAAGAATGCATATGGAAAGTGGTAAATCACAGTCTCCCCAGACTAAAACTTATTCTCTGACTGTAAATTGCTTTCCTGAAGAAAGTTGATGCCCTCAAAGTCCACATTAACTCGTTCCTCATTGTGGTAGCATTTTGGGAGCCTAGTGTTAAAGAGCTTCCCTTGGTATACTTGAATGGGACCCATCAAGGTTTACCATGTTTAAAAAGAGAAGATTTGGATTGTTACTGTTAGAAAATAGTATCAGAATTTATGAATTATGTGTACAATTTGTTAGCTTTAGTTTTGGTACCTTACTCATGAACTTGAGTTGTAGATCATAATCCTAAAATAATATATTAGTATTAACCTGTCAAATATTTAGCACCCATCTAACATTTTAAGCATACCTTTGAGCTTCTGTCAATAAACACCACAGGCAAAATCTCAGTGATCAAAGTAACCTCTAGAGTTAATTATTTAAGTAAATGTCTCAACCAGTACTTGGAAGTAAAGTATTTGATTAAATTAGCTTTCTTGATGTACCTCATGGGTAAGAAATTAATGAATAAATGATTGGTCTTTAGAACATATGTTCTACTTTTTCATGTTCCTGAAGACATAGGACCAGTTTTAATTTATTTTTATGTGTTTTTTTTTTTAACTAATCACAATTAATGAACTTTATTTGGATTTCAATTAAACAAATGAACTGTTGAAAAAATTTAAATAATTGGGATAATGTGAATACTTGCTTGGGTTATTGATAATAATGAAGAATTATTATTAAATTTATTGATGGGGACCAGTTTTTAATAATTTAGAAAAAAGAAATAGATTTTATTAACTTATATACCAAGAGGCAAGATTTTATATAATACACAAACAACATGCTAAATTTCATGGGAAGAAAACATTGTTAGAATTCTTATTATGTTATGATTCAATAAATAAATAAACTTGATGTGGAAGCTTTCTATTCTTTACTTATAAGGATTTAAAATTAATTTTATATTTTAATGTTTTTTCTTGGTTATTTTACATTAGGATCCTAGATTATTATTGGGTGGGGATAATATGGATATTGCCTAGGAAGTAATCTTTATTTTGTCCACTCTGTTTTCTTTGTGCTAGAGGCTTAGAAATGCTGAAAATGTGATATGAGTAGTAAACTTTGGCACAGAAGTCCCATTGTTTGCATTTACTTGTCCAAAGTTCACATCACACAGCAGGGCCACATTTCTCAGCACCAGGCTGTGATTGAGATTGAGGTGTGTTCAGCACTTCCATTGGAAGGATGACAGTATCTTGGGGTAATGGAAGCAACTCTGGAGGGAATCTCAATGCTTGGGTTCTAACTAGAGCTCTTTCAATCTCAAATTATTAAACCAGGATTTTGTTTTTTGTTTTTTTTATTGGAGAGAGAGAAAGGGGCGGGGAGAGAGAGAGAGAAAGAGGAGAGAGAGAGAGGGAGAAAGGAGGGGGGGGAGAGAGAGACACACACACACAGAGACAGAGAGACAGAGAGAAAGATCTATCAGTTGCCTCCCACATGTATCTCGACTGGGAATCAAACCCACAGCCGGGGTATTTGCCCTGACTGGGATCAAACCTACCACCTCCTTTGTACAGGACAGTGTGCCAACCAACTGAGCCACACTGGCCAGGGCCAGCCAGGGTTTCTTTCTGATGGAGAACGCTGCACGTGGTCGGCTACTCTGCTTCCTTTCCTGTAAGCCCAGCTGACTGCCCTGGACAGAGTTGGTCTTTCTCTCATTTGTGCCTGCTTGCATGGTGAGTGCCACAGCCTTTGTGCCGTTAGCGTGCTTACCACACTGCCTTCTTGTCAGGTGCCCTCTCGGTGATGAGCTGCAGAGAGCAAGGGCCTGTGCCCTTTCTGTCTAGTCATGTGTCTCCGCACTTCTGTGGCCCTGGGCTCATCGGAGGACTTGATAGGTGCTGGAATGATGACTGGGTAAATGAGGGAAGTATAGAATCTGTGTTGTGTCAGTAAGGAGGACTAGGATATTGCTTCCCTTTGTTCTTGCCCTAGATACTAATGAATACTTTATTTCTATTCTGAATGCATTAGCAATAGCAAGGCTGAAAGACACTTAAGTCACCATATTTTGCTTTAAGAGATACAGTGGTGTATCTACTGTATGTTATACAAATGATTACACATTGTTATTTTGGTTTGGATTGTTCTTTTTGAAACATAATTCACGTTGTGATATTTATTTGTTGAGTGCATAAAAACATTATAATATCTACTATGGGATAGACAAAATGAATGAGGTATAGATGATGTCCCAAAGGGGCCAACAGATGATTAATACATATTTTGTGGATGGTAATGTTGGGTATTAATTATTAATATTATTGTTCTTGGCAGAGTTGTTACAAGCAAAGTGTCTGGGGGTTTTACATTGGGAATCAGGGAAATTTAACAATTTTAGCATACATTCTGAGCATTTATATTCAGATCCAGCAAGCTTCTGTCTTCTAGGTCTGCTTTCTGCAAACTCTTCTCCAGTTTTTTTCACACCCAGTGTTAATTAAGTCAAAAAGTAAACTAGATGTTTGGGGCACTGAGAATGGACAGGCCAAAGGATAGGATATGCTTATGTGTCTTTAATGTTGTTTCTCCCTGGAAACAGAAAGGGTTTGAAGGTGGTACTTTGGAGAATAACTGCTTATGAAATACAAGCTAGGTTATTTGATCCCTTTTCCTGCCCTTTCATGTTGGTGTTAAAGTGTAGGAGAACTCTGAGTAATATGCCATCATTGAAGAGCTTGGCAGAAAATTGAATCTGAACAAACCATTGAATTGCTTTACTAAAATTCATTTAGCCATTTTCTTATCACTGAACACATTATTTTTTGCAGAGCTTTTCTTTTGCTATTGTAAACACTAGAATTTATATTCTTATAGATACATTTGGTACACAACCAAATTTTAGAAGTAGACTTACAGGTCAAGAGTGTATATATTTTTAAGGCTTTTGATATTTAGTCGTAAATTGCTCTAGAGCAGGGATGTCCAGTAGAAATTTCTGTGATGCGGGAACATCCTATGTCTGTACTGTCCAATATCTTAGGCCAATTTTGGTGTAAACTTAAATAGCCAAATGTGACTAGTGGTTATAGTATTGAGTAGTATCTAAAAGATTTAAACCAAATTACTTTTCCACTAGTGATATATATGTGTGTCTATTCCCTGTTTGCTTGTCAACATCAATATTTTTTAAATTAAAATCTTGACAATTATATAGGTTAGAAAGCTTGATTTGTGTTATTTTATATTACTACTATTCGTTGCTAGAGAGGTTGAGTACCTGTAGGCATTAATATTTTTTCAATGGATTACATATGTCTGTGTTAAGAAGTTCATTTTTTAATTTCTTTTTTTGATATTAATATCAGTAACCTTTGTCTTACCGAGATATTTCCCAACTGATTTATTTTTATATTTAAATTATTGTAAAGTACATACATATACTTTTAATAAATAGGACAAACGTTTTAAAGAAATTTTAGTTTCATTAAATAGCTTAAGAAGGTTCATGGATAAAGAATGAGAAGGAGACCTAACCGGTTTGGCTCAATGGATAGAGTGTTGGCCTGTGGACTGAAAGGTCCCAAGTTCGATTCTGGTCAGGGCTATGTGCCTTGGTTGTGGGCACATCCCCAGTAGAAGGTGTGCAGGAGGCAGCTGATTGATGTTTCTAGCTCTCTGTTCCTCTCCCCTTCTCTCTGTAAAAAAAAACAAACACAAAAAAACAATTAAAAAAATATATGAATGAGAAGGAAAAGAGATGAAGAGAGCCCTAGGGAAAGGACCAAGAATGTCTGGACTCTGGTGAGAGAGGAAAGACCACCAATGAAAGAGAGAGAGGTGTCCCCAGACACAGAGGGGAGGAAGGAAGGAAACAAGAAAGTAGGGGATTGCCTCCTTGGATGCAGGGAGGAAGAAAGTAGTGTAGCGCTGAATGTTCACTTAGACGTTGGAAGAGTAAGATTCTCTTTTGAAATACTAGCTTGATGAACCAGAACATTCCAATACTCTTTCTCTTTCAATCATCAGAAGCTGTCTCTCAAGGTCTGTGCATCCTAGCTGTAGCAACCACAGTGCAGTATTCCTCTCTGTAGGAAGGACCTAGGTGGGGTGTATTTTTTTTTTTTTTAAACAGACATTTCAAAATGGGGCATCTAGGAGAGAAGCAGTATAGTTAGTAATTAAACCAGAGGCCCAGAATGTAAGTCTTGTCTTTTATTACAATTTAAACCATTGGCTCAGTGGATAGAGCATCGGCCTGCGGACTGAAAGGTCCCAGGTTTGATTCTGGTCAAGGGCATATACCTTGGTTGCGGGCACATCTGCAGTAGGGGGTGTGCAGGAGGCAGCTGATCGATGATTCTCTCTCATCATTTCTTTTAACTTCTCTGAGTCTTGGTTTCCTTTTCTGAAAATGGCAATGGAACTGCCTACCCCTTATATGAATGTGAAGACTCAATGGGATGTAACACGTGGTAAAACACTTTGGGCAATTCAGTGCAAGGACTTACCTGAAGGTGTAAAGCTTAGATTGGATATCTTGGTGGTGGTGTGGTGGTGACTGGGGCTTATGCTGCAGAATGCAGAGGACATTTGTTTAAAGGAGTAATGTTGGTCATTGCAGCTCTGGGAAGAGACCAGTCTGATAGAACATAGCTCTTTAATACTTCCTTACAAACAGCCTACAGTTGCCAGAATTCAACAACAAAATTCAAATGCACTAAACAGTTCTTTTTTGAAATACCTTATTTTTGTTTCTGTGCTTGATCACAATTAAAGTCTATTCATGGATTTTACCAACCTTGTTTTATGTCTTTTTCCCCCCTTTGCAGATGAACGGGACAAAGTACAAAAGAAAACGTTTACAAAATGGATAAATCAGCATCTCATGAAGGTCAGTTTCTGTTTCTTTCACATCGTGGAATTGTTTTGCATGCTTTACTGTGCAGTAATTGATTGAACAGCCCCGAATCACAGCCTAACAGTTTAGATTCTAGAGCAGGTCACATGCATTAGGCATCTGTAATTATTCGGTGTGGAGCCTGTGGGTGATGATGGAGGTGTACCCAGTGATCACAGTGCATTCTGTGGCATTAGGATAACCTATTACTGGACTCTAAGAAAATCTCAGATGCTTAAGAAATACGTCAATATTTATATGTTAGGGCATGGGAAAGCTACAATTCTCAGTAAGATTTCTCCCCCTCTCCACCAAGATTCAAACCACGTGGTGGCATCAGATTTATGTGGATGCCAGAGGGTTCGATGAGAATGAAGGTGTACTATAGAGACAGAAGTCCAGACTCATTTTATATCTTGTACTTAATATGACCCAGAATTTGGTACTTGGCTACATACGTTTCTCTGTCTGTGAAGCAGTTCATAATTGCAGTTCTTAAAATAATATTCATTTGTGTGCCATGGCTCATATGATATAAGCTCTCCAGAAAAATACACAAAATTTGCGTACAATTTCATGGAGCTCTTGGATCCCATTGCAGCGCTTCTGTGAGTCTCAGCTGAAGAATGCAGAGGACTTCACAGTTCACTATTAGTCAGTTTCTCCCCTCTTTTGCGGACAGTCGCAAATGGGAAAGAGGCGATGTTTTAAGTCTGCTGCTTGGGACTTGGAAAGAGTTTTCTCACCTAGAAACATTATTTAAATTAAATGTGCTTATAGCCAAAACCAGTTTGGCTCAGTAGACAGAGTGTCGGCCTGCGGACTGAAAGGTCCCAGGTTCGATTCTGGTCAAGGGCATATACCTTGGTTGCGGGCACATCCGCAGTAGGGGGTGTGCAAGAGGCAGCTGATCGATGATTCTCTCTCATCGATGTTTCTAACTCTCTGTTCCTCTCTCTTCCTCTCTGGAAAAAAATATATATCAATAAAATATATGTTAAAAAAAATTTAAAATGTGCTTATATTCTTAAGTTATTCTACAAGTCCTACTGGAACCATCATGTCATATAGGAGTGGTCCCAGTAATGTGAAAGCAGCTGATGACCTATAAAAGCGGTTCTCATTCCAGGGGGCAGATGAGAATTCCCTGCGAGGTGTTCTAGGTGTCCCCCTCTCCCCACCCATTGACAAAAACCCTTTGCCAATATTCCGATACGTCCTTCGAGAGGCCAGATCACCCCTCCCTCATGAAGAATCACTTCTGCAGGGAGGGCTGTTACTGCAGGGTGCAGAATCCTCTGGCGTGTTGGCGAGAGATAAAAGGTTAAGATCCTCAGCTTTTGTGAGGAAATACACTGCGAGTGCTAATGAAGGCTGCCAGCCGATTACCTCCTCTCTCCCAGGCTTTGTCTCGTCTTACATGTACCACGCACTTGATGTGAGTGGAGCTTCCCCACAGGGGAGGGCAGATGTGAGCATGGGGATGGATAGGACCTTTGGAGCTGAAGGCTCTGACAGGATTTTTCCATTTCTGAGGTGCACCTACGGGAAGCAGGGCTGTAGATGAAGGGGTGCCCCTGTGGTGGCTGGGTATCTGTGGGTGAGGGTGTCGCAGAGGGTTGCCCATGCCATCTGGGGCGTAATTGTTAGGGTTCCAGGTTGTGACTTGAATTGTACGGTGGATTTGTGGGGACTAGAGAGAACTAGAAGCACACATGAGGATAACTCCCTCGGGAACCACAGTGCTGGCATTCTGTAGTTACCTAATGGGGGTCTGCTAAGTGCCAGGCATGTGGAACTAGACCAGCCTTATGGGTATTTCATGAATTGGATGACTGGGCATAGGAGAACAGCAGTTGAGCTGTTTGTGCACAAAAGCTGTGCTGCTCCCTCCCATCACAGGGCTGGCAAGGGTATTCCTACTGTGCGTATACCGGGAACCGGTTAGTCATTCGGACAACCCTCCGAGGTGTTTAATTTTGTAGTGACACAGCCTTCAGACTCAGGCCGCAAGGTCCTGAGCGTCTGGCAGCTTTGGGCCCCCAGTTGTCATTTTATTTAGATTCACTCTTGGAGGGCATCTTCCAAACCCTCCTGTTCACGGCCCCTGTGTAATAGCAGGGGACCCTCGCCGCAGCTGCTCACTGGCAGAGCTGCCCTAGTGGTCAGGACAGGAGAGGGAGCATGGGTTGAGAGCAGGGACTGCGCTGTGTTTGATTTCTCTGTGACTGTGGGAGGTTGCAAGCTCTCCCTGGTTAGGAGTTTGTGTTGACTTTTCTCTGCCTCAGAGTTTTAACTCTTCCCTTTTTAATCACCATGACTTAGGAAATTATGATTTTTGCTTCTGTAAATAGCACACATCCAGTGCTTGGGGCTGATTCTGGCAAGGTGAATTTTAAAGGATTATATGACTAAGAAAAGTAAATATTGTGGGGTTTTAAAGGATTGCTTAAGTTACTATTATGTCCATATGGGTAAACGTTCATTCCTTAAAATATACACTGTACTGGTTAGGGTTTTTTAATAGAGATTTTCTCCAGAAAAAAATGAATGTAGCCTTATTTTCAGATTTATCAGAGCTAAAATTACATTCGTTTAAACCGAACAGATTGCTTAATTAAAACTTAGGGTTGTTGGTGAGCTGAAGTCTTTGGCTTTTTTTTTTTTAAGGTATTTAAATTTGAGTGTTCTGGTATTTCAGTTGTATGACTAAGCCTGTCCTTAAACTGGTTGTTCTGACAAGAATGCTTTCCTTTGATTCATCATTCTGCAGAGTCCTTTTAATAATAAAGCCCAGTTAATGCATTCAAGTCTGCTGCCTACACAAGTTTCTTCACACACTGAGTAGACCAATTGTTTACCTCGCAAGTTATGGTTGCTAGGTAAACCATTGGTGTCAGTAACATTATGTATGATTCTTTAGCATAATTTTAATTATTGTACTGAAACATGAGCTGGTTGTTTTAAAAAATACCTGTGACTTTGATAAGCTAAATTTTACCCAGAGAAATATTCTAAAATGTAACATTGATAACATTATTTTATTATGTACAATATTAGTTTATACCCATTCTACTTTATAAACTAGAGGTCTTATATAACTAGTTAGTTTTACTTACTGGTCACATGCAATTCTGTCTTGTCTAGAAATTTGTAAGGCAGCAGTATAAGAGATGGCACCTAAGATTTAAATTTAAGTACCTATGATTAGCTTTTGTGTTGTTCTCAGAAAAAAAAAAAAAGAAGAAGGAAGGAAACCCTTTGTTTTTGGAAACACTTTGAAGATCAGAAGATTCCTTTTTAATTGTTTACTTGGACCCAGAATTAAAACTTGAGCCATGACCGAGAGGCTATATGCAAAAGGAATAATTTAAGGTGATAAGTGATTTTTAGGAGATTAGAATCTGAAGAAGTCCATATAATGGTTTTTCCTTATATTGGACCTTCTAATTGGCAATTGATAATGGAAGTTCAATGTGAGAAACTTTCAAGCTTATAGAGAATTTTTGAGATAATTTGAGCCAAACTGTCAACAATTGCTGGAAAGCAAAATCTCAGCGGGGTGAGATAATGCTCTGTAGAATGGCAGTTTTGCACCTTATTTTATGCATTACAATCAAAGAAGGAGACTAAGTGGGTTACATGAAATCCACTGGTGACAGGTTAGAGAGGCGAGAGAAAGCAAAACGCTGAAACCTCTGGGATTGGATAAAGAGTAAAATGATAGATGCATGCTTCTTTCACACAGGTGGGTACGGAATAGTTAACTGTCAACGATTAACTCAGTGACAACGAGTTGATTTGTGGTCTCCGCAGAGCAGTGCTTGTGCTTTGAGGGGTCTGGGGAAAGGAAAGCTACTTTGACATTCCAACGATGTGTTATCGTAGATGCAAAAAAGACAAGAGACGTAGACTCAGTTTAGGTAAAGGTTGACCTTTGTCAGGGAAGAAATTGGCCTAGGACATGACTACCTACCATAAACTGCTTTCAGTTAAAATTTTTAAATTTCAAACCATCCTTTGTGGTTATGTTAGGTCTCTGAGTTTGCATGACTGCCATGGAGACCTCCCCTGAGCTTGTCAGGTTGAGTATGTGGCCCCTTTTCATCTACAGGAGTGTATTCTTCAGCACTGGTTAGCTCTGTTGTAAATTTATTCCTTAACATTGTGTAATAGGATATTTGGTCTGAATTTTTAAATTTATTTTATTGATACCTAAATGCATTTGGAGAGAAAGAGGTCCTGGGTTCCAATATTGAACCCTGCTTGTTGGTAATCTGCTCGGTTACCACATGGGAAACACCCAACTGACTATCAGATTTTTTCTCTGATCCATCATATCCCTGGAAAGTTTGATTTACCCCTGGCAGAGATATCCTTTGCCCGCCCGGAGAATCAATGACTTCATGGCCCCTCCGAACCAGTCACACACTTCTTTCTTTTTCTGACTTGGTGTCTGGAAGGAAATGTAAATCCCCAGGCTGAGAACACAGTGATAACGCTGCTCTGGCCACCACAGGCAGGCACCTAGGACCTGGGCTGCTTCGCTCCGGCCCAAGCTTCCCCTTTGCCCGGAAGGACATCTGGAATGACGTGGAAAGGACGTTTGGTCTAATTAGCATATTACCTTTTTATTATTATAGATTATTATTATAGACTGCTGCCTTTACTGTCACTACCATTTATTGAAGTTAATGAGTTTAATCCAGCATGAAGTTGCTAGGATGTGGCAGGGCTACCATTTAATTCTTGGCCCTTCTGGTTCTACAGAAAAACGTTGTCTCACCACCATATCATGCCACAATAGAAAGACAGAAATGATCAAAAAGAAACAAAGACAGAGAAGTATGGGGGGGGGGGGAGGGAGAGGGAGAAGCAATATGTTGCTTTACTAGGCTCTAATTTCTTTCTGCATTATTCTGCATATTTTAAGTCTTTTTTTTCTTTGGGCTCAGACCCATTATATGGCCGTACATTTTTATTTACATTCCTCTCTAATCAATTTACTTTACACGAATTGAGAGATATAGATAAAAGTATCTGAAGAAATCAGGCAGCGTTCCTGAAGGTCATTGTTTTAGCTGGAGAAAGGGACCAACTCAGGCATTTTCAAAGAAGAAAAACACTTTTGATCAGGTGTTAACATTCTCAATCACGTTGTGTAGGCCTTCATATCAGAAGTGTCTGCATTCTGTAGTAGGCTGATTAAAGCGGAACACTGCTTTGTTATTTAACACTAGACTCAGCTAGGGGATGGAGCTGTGTCTGTCTTAGTAAACAGTCCATCTCCTGTACCTAACTAACATAGTGTCTAATACTCTGCTGTATTCCTCAAACCATACTAAGAAATGTGTTGCTTAATGAATGAGTGTGAAACCGAACGAAACGTCCCCCCCGTAGTTTATGATATAGAACTATAACCACTACGACCGGGAACTGAAAGGGTTACTTTTGTGGGAGCGACATAAAAGTTAGTCTGGAGGAAAAATAAGTTTAGGACAACTTCCTTCTTTTAAAGCTGAAAAGACCTATTTCATAACAGCTATAGAGAGTAAGGCCCCAAGTCACACAGGTCATGATCACCAGGGCCAGACTTAGGATCTGTTCTTCTGTCCCCTTTCCATGATATATTGTTTCTCCATTTGTGGCTAGAAAGTTTACTCATGTTAACAGACGAGATTAATTTATTTACCTAAAGGTACAAATTAACTTCACTGCTTATTTTCATCCGTTCAGAATGTAGAAGAATATTGCCTATCGCTAGATTCTTCTACCTTGGAAATTATCTTAATAATATATTAAAATTAGATCCTCTGCAGTCTTACTCCATGTAGGGGGATAAAAAAAAATATTTTTCTTTTACCCTTTGAGGTTCTTGGCTCTATAACGAAAGACAGATTAACAAGAGAAAAAACATACAAATAGACTTAATAAAAGTTTTATGGGATATGGGAGCCTTCATAAGGAAATTGAAGACCGGAAGAAAGGGTTAAACCTGAGTGCTTTTATATTAGGTTTGATTAAGAGTGGGAGTCATGGAAAATGTGAAAGCACAAAAGTGTGTGAGGCAAGGGGCGAAAACAACAAGGCCTGTTGGTTTGGATTCTGCTCAGCATGTCTCCACCTGCAGAGGTAAGGGCGCTCCTTTCCCACAGGTGCAGGGAGGGCACTTCTCACAGGAGGGTCTTGTGAGCTGCCTCCACTCCAGCGAGAGGTAGGGTGGAGGCAGAGTCTTTCCAGCACATGCTACTCCCCAAGTTTCTCCAGCTCAAAATATTTAATATGCTGAATATTTAATATGTTAGGCTAGTGTGTCCTAAACCTCATCATGAGGGTGCAGTCAGGTTTCTTTGAAAAATACTTTCTAAAACATTTCTTCCCATAGAAGCAAATAGAAAACTGTTTCTGGACCCTAGTCAGAGTTTACGGTGCTGCACATCCGAGGGGAATTCAGAGATTCCTTTCAAAGGGGCCTGACAGAGGAAGGCAAGGAGCAAAGGACTTGGGAGCCAGTAATCGGAGAGAGATGGGAGAATTTGAGAATGAAAATGGCCAGGGTGTCAAAGGGAGTCCTGGGTCGTGTTGGGCTTGCCCAGGAGTTTGGAAACTATTGCCCATGCAGCAGAGTCAGTTGATCTTAATATAGGAGAGAAGAAATGTCTGTGTTGTAGCAAAGAGAAAGGGAATGACTTCCAAGGTGTTGAGTCTGAGAAAACGGTTGCATACTTCTAAAAATGCTGACATCAAAGTTTGACGGCACTGTGCTGTTGATTTACATTACTAACATATTCAGACACCAATATTTGCTTAAGGAATTCCCTATTAAAATTGTTCAAGTATTCTTGCTTGTGATTTTTTAAAAAAGTAATATTTTTTTTTCAAATAAAATTTAAGGAGTCCATAGTGTTCATTATAAGGACAGTTTTTGCTGCTGTCTATGTAGAGAGTCCTTGACATATAAATGGGGACTTTTATAAGTCATTTCCCTAAGTGGCAGACATATATCATAATCCTGGCCTTGTTCTAAGGCCACTAGATCTTATGTAATGCATATCCTATGTTATGGGTGTTAAGTCCTGAGATCAAGGTGCCATAATACCCTAAAGGAGAAAGAGTGGTCCTCCTCCTCATCCCCAAGTAGATTTTAAGTTTCAAACCTCACTCCATTTCTTTATCTTTCCTTAGACTCACTCCATTTTTTCCCCTCTCAAGGGCCCAGGGCATGTGTCTGTCCTCCTACGATACTCTATTTCCCAGTGTGTTCATATCCCATTTTGGACTTCCAGTCCAGCTGGTCTCATGTAGGATCAGGAGCAAAGCTTGATGGGAAGCTCTGAGGGGACCCTAATTCACTGAAGTCTGTAAACGATAGAGCACTCTAGCCATTCTTCAGGAAAATAAATCTCTGGGAATTTCAGACAGATTCCAGAAGAGAGTCAGTTACGGATGGGAAGGGCAGCGTGGGAGTAAGCTAGTGATGCCCGGAGTCTGCCCCGGTGGTCAGATTTTCCAAGCTGTTCCTGCTTTTCAAGCCTTGCCCTTCACTGTACTTTGGTACAGTGTGATGCTGAAGAGCACCCGCTGTGGTCTGCCAGGCTTGGGTCTTTCTTTACCCAGGGCTTTTTACTGGAGGTGTGACCTTGAACCTCTCAAAGCCTTTGTTTTTGCATCTGTAAGGCAGTGATAAGAATAATACTCTCTTGAAGGCAGGGGAGGGTGGAGGAAGGGGGAGAGATCAACCACAGGACTTGAATGCATGCATATAAGCATAGCCAGTAGACACAGACACTAGGAGGGTGAGGGCATGAGCGGGGGGGTAGGGTGGGCTGGGAGGGTAATGGAGGGGGGATAAGGACACTTATGTAATACCTTAATTGATAAAGAATAAAAAAAAGAATAATGCCCTCTTTATATCTGTACACCTTTTAAAATCATCAAGAAGCTTAAGGTTTGTCCTCCCATCTTCCATAACAGTGGCCCGATGTTTGCATTTTTATGGATTTTAATCATAATATTGAAGCATCTATTTCGTATGAAAATTACTGTTTGAAATTTTAATCTTGTTATTTGTTGTTGTTTTTTTTTTTAATTCAACCTTTCCCAGACAAGGTTATCAGTGCTGGTATCTTGGTATAAACCAATGAATATGACTGTAAAACTTGACCTTGAAGGAAAAGTAAGACTTCAGTAGCTAGAGGAGGAGTTGAAACAGAACAGCACTTTGGGTAGAAGGAACATCATAGTGCAAGCAGAGAGAGATATGACAGTAGTGGCTTTGAGGATGTGACCGATTCAATTCAGCTGACATTCTTTTCAAATTCTCTTAGTCTTTGGGTTGGAAGTTAACTCCATTGGTAGGGTGCTGGGACCCATGTATCTTGCAAATGGGATCTCAGGTTTGGTAGGTGTCAACCTGACTCAAGTGTACTCTTGGTTAAATATGTTTACAAGATAGGGTGCTTATAACATGGGCTAGAGACAAAAGGACTTCTGCTTAACTATCACGCTTTAGTATAAGACAACAATGTGCATATTTTTTGACTCGTCATGCACAGTGGAGAAGAGTGAGCATCCGTGGTCCACAGACTTCTGTTGAGTCGATTAGAATCTGGAAATTTGGCAAAATTGTACTGTCATTTATAAGTTTTCACTTTGAAAAAAATTGGTAGCATCTTTGCAAAATTTACTCTTCCTATGAAAGGTGTAGTTCTGTTGCAGAGATTAATTTTAACATGTGTCAATTTTTTTTTCCTTTAAGTACACAATGGAAAAAAAGCCCTTATTTATAATTCCTTCCGAGCATGAGATTCTCAGATAGTTTTACAGAGGTTTTGTTTAGGTTCTGAGGACTTGGAGTTCCATCTGAATTTAAGGCAACAAAATAATGTTAAGAACAGGGAGGAGGTGGTAGGCATCAGCATGAACTGCAGCAGAGGCAGTGGGATCTCATCATCTGGGGGCGTCTTTAAAAATAGTTTCAGTGTTTATCTCCCAGTGGCAGTTGTCTCGATCATAATCCTGTATTCTGAAGGTTTAGCAGGGAGGATATAAAGCAGTTGTCAGTTGTTTATTTGTAAAGACTTGAGGAAATGGGTTTATGTTTAAAGGAGAGGGAATTCATTTGCACAGGAAGTATTGGAATACTATAAATGCCTTAAAACTGTAAAATATGCTGGTAAGAGACTGTCATTTTTTCCCAATCCTTGAGACTTAGAAAGAGATAGAGCCACCACTTGTGTCATCCCCACCCTTGGTAGTGTCTTTCCCTGGCAAAGAAGGCTCTGAAAGGGACACCAGGAAGTGCCTGCGGTGGTGTGGCCAGAAGACACCCACATTGGCCAGCCCCACCCCTCTGGAGCCCGTGCCACAGGTGGATTTGATTACTGCTGAGCTCTCTCTGCCCTCTATGAGGACTTTTCTTCCAGCCTAGAGCCTGACTCATCCTATTCCAACCATTTCGGCAAGTGGCTTCCTGTTCCCCTGAGGGGTGGGGGCTGACGAGGGTGTTACACACCATCTCTGAAGTAGATGAAGTTACTTTTTGGGGGCTCAGTTGGTTCTTTGATATTTTTGTATGTATTGAGAGTGTAGTGTTCCTTTCTCCCTTCCCCCTCAAAACTGCGCTGAAGTACTTTAAATTGTGCCAGAAAGAGAGTTCTTATTTGCCACAGGTATCCACTTAATTGTTGAATTGCTGTGTAGCAGATCAGGCATCAACAATCTATGAGCCCCAAAGGAGATGATTCAGCTCAGAAGTATTCAGTAAGCCACAACCAGCACTTTAATCAGAATTGCAAAGTAGTTGACATTTTTGTTTGCCATTTCCCTATATCCCTTTCCTGGACCCTTCTCGCCTCACTCACCAGCTACCCAGGGTCCTCCCACTACCTTCTCAGTGTTAGAAGCTCTTCCTCTAGAATCCCATCATGCCCTTGCATTGACTTCTAAAATCCACCTCCTCCCATGTAATTCCATCTTTGAAATCGATAATACAGATTATACATAGGTGTTAAGACAGCTAGTCAGATAAAGTGACCTGACATTAAGGGACAAATGACTGATAGCTTGCCCCATCTCAGAAGTTGTCTTTATTTTCATGTAGGAACTGAATGTATTTTACCTGAATGTACCTCCAATGTATAATAATATATCTGAACCTGTCTTATGGCATTGGTATGACCTTACTGGGGAATCTTTAGTGGGGATTTATTGAGGAAATACACATTTTAAAAAACTAGTTGTTAATTTTATAAATTTTATAAAACTAGTTGTATAATTAAAACCAATTAAAATTCTTTAAAATAATTTTATATGATTTTTATTGAAAAATATGCACAATTCTGTTTCAAAACTTCTTCAATGAAAACTACAATTTGAAAATATGCTGGAATTTGTTTAAAATGTTGATGGTAAAGACCAGTACTTTGATGATGTAGATATAAATTACCTTTGTTAAACAGATATTTTGTATTTATTATATTATTTGGGACTTGGCACAAATGAACTCCTGTATTTAAATATGTAGGACTTAGCTATTAGGATGGTGCATAAAATTTGTTCACTTGTGTGTGTGTGTGTGTGTGGGGCGGGGGGGGGGGGGGGTCCCTCAGCCTAGCCTGCGCCCTCTTGAAATCTGAGAGCCCTCAGGGCATGTCTGAGTGCTGGCTTAGGTCACTGCCACTGCTCTCGCCAGCCAACAGCCTGGCTTCTTGCTGAGCCGCACTCCCCCTGTGGGAGTGCACTGACCACTAGGGGGCAGCTCCTGCATTAAGCATCTGCCCTCTGGTGGCCAGTGCACATCATAGCAACTGGTCATTCCATTGTTCAGTCTATTTGTATATTGTCCTTTTATTACATAGGACTTTCAATAGTCATTATTTGTCTTGTTATATTGCTATAGTCATATATTTACATTTATATCAAAATTTAGTTTTGTTGACAAATTTATTTATTATTTGTTAGAAGGTCAAGTGATTATAACCCCACTTTCCCCAGCTTTTTCTTTCTATTGCCCAAATAGTGAGAATGTGAGAGGAATGGGAAAGAGGTGAGCATAAAAATGCTGGTTATTGGTACCTCCTCCTTTCATTATGCTGTTGAAAACTGCTCTTGATAGAATAGTACTTAACCATGATCTTTTGAAGTAATAACTAGTTTAAAGGTTTATATAAATAATGAGCTAGGAGGATATTTGAAGAACTTTTAAAAGGTGAGACCCCTGTAAAAAAAAAAAAAAAAAAAAGGCAAATCTTTCTGCCATCACTGGGTTTCACCCTCAGAGACAGAATTCTGGTCAGAAACAACTTTTAGTCTCACCTAAAATCTCCCTCAACCCCTGATTTTAAAAGACTACATGGAATGGATAATGACTGTGTCTATATAAGCTAGTGCTCATTTGTTTGACATTGGAATATGAAGGTTGTCCAGAACATGTCTTTAACTAGAGGCCCAGTGCACGAAAACTCATGCATGCATTGTCGGGGGAGGGTCCCTCAGCCCAGCCTGCACTCTCTTGCAGTCCAGGACACCTCAGGGGATGTCCACCTGCTGGGTTAAGCCTGTTTCCTGGGGGATCAAGCCTAAGCTGGGAATCAGACATCCCTCTGGCAGCCTAGGAGCCCTCGGGCAATGTCCAACTGATGGCTTATGTCCTCCAGGAATAGGCCTAGTGCTGCTGAGGAGACAGAAGAGATTCCCACCTCTGCTGCTGCCCTCATAGCCGTCAGCCCAGCTTGTGGCTGAGTGGAGCTCCCCCTGTGGTAGTGCACTGAGCACTAGGGGGCAGCTCCTGTATTAAGCACCTGTCCCCTGGTGGTCAGTTTACTTCATAGCAACCAGTTCCCGGTCGTTCTGCTGTTAGGGTCAATTTGCATATTAACCTTTTATTATATAGGATAGAAATGAACTCCAAAACAGTGAGCAAATATTATAAAATTTAGTGTGCAAAGTAATTGATTTCTGAATTTATTTTTCTCTTTTAGTTACATTATTTGTAACTGCTTAGTAAGATCTAAGATCTTAGTAAGATCCCTGCAGGATGAGGGAAAAGCACATGCAAAACCAGATTTATGTCTGTCTTTATGTTGACAAATAGGAGAAGCTGACAGGAAAGGTAGAGGACTCAAGCCCAAACCAACACAGATAAGAATCAATCACTCCAACCCCCAAATTAATACAGACAGGTGTAATATGCTTTAAAAATTTGAAAATTGAAATTGCCTTTTAAAAAGGTCCCTATGATAATGCTGGGCAGAAAAGAATACAAAAAACAGCAAGTTGAAACCATGACTAAAATGCCCCCCCCAAAAAATGAAGTTTTTATCAGTAATTATAAATGTGTGTGTGTGTGTGTGTGTGCATGTTTAATTGATTGTAGATTGTCTAGCTGAAAGTTTAACAGAGAAACACTTTTTGCCAAAGATATAATCAGTTCCATGTGAAGTACAATAGATGGATCATTTTGCTGCCTAGGGCCAACATTGGTTTGTTTCAAACTCTTTGTTATTTATTTTATTCATTAATACCATAATACATTTCGAGAATCATGAGAATTCTCGTGTTTTCTGCTCTAAGGATTGTGGCCAATCATGATAATTCTTTAAAAAGATATTAGCTTGTAAGAACATGTAATAAATAACTTCAATATGCAATGAGTATTTAATTTACTTATGTAAAACGTTTTTTGTTCTCGTTCAATAGAAACTTATCTGGCCACTGGGTAAAGCTGGCAATAAAACTACAGGTCCACAATGTGTTAAGATATATGACAAATATCTTTATAGTTAAAAAAACATTAAAAAATTAATCCCATTTGGCATTAATGATGCCTTATTAACATATTGCCTAAAAAGTATGACCATCTTTTTTCTACATTCCATAGGATGTTTCCCCATTACACTCCCTCCATCAGTATAGAATTTATATAGAGTTTGAGCTTTGCTTTTTATTCTTTCACAACTCTTAAAGAAATAATACTGAAATAAATTTGTAATATACAAAACTGTTCAGATAGGGCAATGACCTAAGAGAATATCTCATTTTAAGCATTTCTGTGTATTTTATTGATTTATTTTTAAAATGTTTTTATTGATTTGAGAGAGACAGAAAGGGAGAGGGAGAAAGAGAGAGAAACTTTGATGAAAGAGGAACATCAATTGGCTGCCTACGGCCTCTCCTGAGGGATTGAGCCCATAATCCTGGGCATGTGCCCTACTGGGATTCAAACCTGTGACCTCTTGGTGCATCGGTTGATGCTCATTTCACTGAGCTACACAGGCCAGGACATTTCTGTGTATTTTAAAAGATCAATTTACTGATCAGTAATTGATGATGGTGATATATTGATAGACTATTTTAAATTGATTTTTAAAAAATATTTTTATTGATTTCAGAGAGGAAGAGCGAGAGAGAGATATAGGAACATCAATGATGAGAGGGAATCATTGATCAGCTGCCTCCTGAACACCCCCCCACTGGGGATTGAGTCCGCAACCTGGGAATGTGCCCTGAGCGGGAATTGAATTGTGGACCTCCTGGTTCATAGGTCATCGCTCAGCCACTGAGCCACGCCGGCCGGGCTTAAATTTATTTTTTTGAAGTAGAACTTTTAAGGAGGTCTACCAAGAGAATTTGGTAGCTTATTTTTTATAAATGCATGTGTTTGAAGTATAAAAATGATATTGAAAATCATTTTCACGGAAGCTGACTGTGCCCCTTCTCTTTACCCAATTCGTGCAAGGCAGTGAGATGATCTCATTTGGGACAAGCCTTCTTCTGTTATTTATGATCCTTTCTAAAGATAGTCGGTTGTTTTCCAGAAAACTGCATCTTTTAGGTGTAGCACTCTTTAAGAGAGGACTGAGTCCTTCCTGATAGTTTACAAGGTCAAATGTTGGTCAGAGATGCTGTGTCCTCATTCTGTTTAAGAGCCTTCCGTGGTTCTCTTTACTTAGGAAATGTCTACGCTTTTTAAAACAACATGTAAAGCCGCCATGTCTCCTGGCCCACCTTCCTACTTTACCTTCCCATTTCGATTCCATGGACTGTTTCCTTCCCTGCACCTGCAGGTGCATATATCCTTGCCCTTTTCCTTTGTCCTCATTCTTCCCGTCACCTGGCACATTTTCATGTCTTAATCAGGCAGTCTTCTTAGCCTTCAGACTTGGTTAGAGCTCCTCAGAGCTTTCTGAACTGCTCTGAGTGTATTTACTCTAGATTGAAATTTCCTCTCTGAATTTCTGTCATCGCAGACTGCAAGCCTGAAGAGGTGGCACTCTCTTGTCATTCATCTTTGTACCCTTAGGAACATAAGTGATTCCCTGGCATATAGTGGATGCTCAATTAATATTTAGTGACCTATGTGGTAACAGTATATTTAAATTTGGGAAGTAAAACTTTTGTCGAATTTGGATTAGCATCAACCAATACAAAGTCAGACTTTTGAAAAAGGCAGTTTTTAAACTAGCTAGACAGTGATTGAATCTTTAAAGTCGAATTTGATGTAGCCCACATAAAATCAATTGCAATAAAAATTTTACAGTAGTATTTTCAACAGTTAAGCCACTTAAATGGGAAGACCTGACTTCATCTCTTCTATTGTCTCTCAAAAATAAATTTGCCTCTGTCACCATCACCAGCAGCACCCTGTTTAGAATCTCTTTTCTTCTAAGTCTCACCATTTTTTTCTGCTTACCTTATTTTTCTTCCTTAGACTGCTCTGAAGATTGGAAGGTTGGTGCCCTCTAGGGGTGAGCTGCAGGTGCAGCGCAGTACCCACATTTTAGAGAACACTGCACAATTCTGGGAGAATTGTATGAAATACAGAAAATGATGCTTCCCCCTTCTTATGTAATTCACGTTATGCAACTTAATCCCAGAGTGTCTCACAGTGCCTTCACTTTGCTCATCTGCCCCTCAGGCACTATTCATTCAGACAGTTTTTTGTCCCACAGGGAGAAAGTCTCCAAAAAGAGATGAAAGGCTGTTTTATTAAAAATTGAAAACGGAAGGTTACGACTGTTGGCAGTTAGTGGAGTCATTTGTGAAGGAAAGTTACTGGCCAGATGTCTGTGACTCAGACCCGGGACAAAATAAAAAGCTTTTCTGTGTCAGCTTAACTATTTAATTTCATCTTTTCTTTCTCCTAAATTTCAGATATTTCTCCACAACCCCATCCCCCCCCCTCCAGTTCATCCACTAGCACTCTTTCCCCATAATGTTGGTTTGTAATTTTTAACTAACATTCTCTTTCATCTCATTCTTCAGTGAAGAGTAGAATGAGCCAAATTTTAGAAGGTCTTAGTACAGGGTCGGTACCTAGTATTAACTTATCATGTGTGTATTTTTATTATTATTAATGATTGTTGCATTTGTTTTTCATAGAATGATAAATATGATAATGTCGTATATTTATCTAGCCTTTTCATATGCAGTATTTTTGTAGACCCTCAGAATTAGGAAAAATAGGCAGTATTACATGACAACCAATGCCTCAGAATTTTTTCAAGCATTACGATGTTAGTTTATTTCTGCACCCCTCCCAAATTATTTTTTTAAACTTTTTTATTGCTTTCAGGGAGGAAGGAAGAGGAGGAGGAGGAGGAGGAGAGAGAGAAACATCAATGATGAGAGAGAATCATTAATCGACTGCCTCCTGCATGCCCCCTCCTGGGGATCAAACCCACAACCATGGCCTGTGCCCTGACTGGGAATCAAATTGTGACCTCCTGGTTCATAGGTTGAGGGTCAACCACTGAGCCATGTTGGCCAACTGGTCCCCTCCCAGATTCTTAAGAAATTAGGCCAAAGGCTTGAGAGCAGCTTTCCATTTTACATATTTTAAGTTGTCACATTGAATTTTGAAAATATGATAGCTTTTATTTTCAGATCATAGAATTTTTGTTTTCTAGTTTGAACAAAGGCCTTCTCTTTTCAAATTTTTGATTTTGCCAATGAGAAAATTTAGGCTTAGATTATAGACAGCTAGGACTAGTTTATGGGACTCGTGGTAAAAGCAACACTAAAATGCAGACCTCCTAACTTGTTTTGCCTTATAACATGTTTTCTAAGTTTTGAGAGCGTAATATTATTGTTTTTCTTTTATAAACATGCCTAACTTAATTTTTATTTATTGTTGCATAAATATGGAGAAAAATGACACTTTGTTTTGGAAAGTTTCCCTGATGTAGGAGGTTTGGTGCAATCTGGCAAAGCAGGTTGTGCAATAGCCTTCCTATGAAATAAGTGTTCAGAATCACACCCCATCTCTCACTGTCCTGGAGTGAGAAAGACAGGGGAAGTGGAATGAGGAGTGTCATGTGAGTCTTTCAGGACGTGGGTGGGATGGCATGGGTTCAGGAGGCCAAGCATTTGTTGCAGATACCCCTGCTTGGCAGACTGAACAGAGGTTTGGGGAAATCTTTGGTGGTTTGAGCTCTAAAATCACAAGCTTAAATCTGGCTCTTGGAAGAGAGGAAGAAGATGAGGTGAACTCTGTGCTAGTGATAATGGTCATGAAAACCCTCCACCACCACAAGATTTCTGCTGTGCAGAGGAAGGTTTAGACAGAGGTCTTCTAACCTTACATCTGTGAATTTTTAAAAAACATTAAATTTTGAAATAATTATAGATTCATGGAAGCTTTTAAGAATACTGCCTTTATCCAGCTTATAGCTGTGGATTTTTTTTTTTTAAATTAATCCTCACCAGAGGAGTGAGGATATTTTTTCCCATTGATTCTAGAGAGAGACACACACTCATAGATGTGACAGAGACACATTAATTAGTTGCCTCCCACAAGCTCCCTGACCAGGGGAGGGGATCAGTTATGCATCCCAGGTACATGCCCTTGACTGGGAATTGAACCCGTGACCCTCAGGTGTGTAGAGCAACACTCTTAAAAACTGACCATGCTAGCCAAGGCCATCTGTGGATTTTTAATGTGTGGAGTGTATGCTTCTGGCATCCAGATCTTGTGGCTAGAGCGTAGGAAGACCAACAGGGGGTAAAAAGTTGCCTCTGTTAAGTTAGCTCCAGTTGCTGTATCAGAAGTCATGAAAATCAGGGCATTGCCTGTATTTTAAAAATTGTAACTCCATGTATTAGTACAGGCTTATCCTATCTAATAAAAGAGTAATATGCAAATTGACCATCACTCCAACACACAAGATGGCTGCTTCCATGTGATCAAAGATGGATGCTCTCATGTGGCCACCACAAGATGGCCAGCACGGAAGGGCAGTTGGGAGGGACCAGTCCTGCAAGGGAGGGCAGTTGTAGGCAATCAGGCCAGGAGTGGAAAGCAGTTGGGGGGTGGGGGGGGGGGACCAGGCCTACAAGGGAGGGAAGTTGGGGGCAATCAAGCCTGCAGGGGAGGGAAGTTAGGGGCGATCAAGCCTGCAGGGGAGGGAAGTTAGGGGTGACCAGGCCAGCAGAGGAGGGAAGTTGGGGGCAATTGAGCCTGCAGAGAAAGGCAGTTGGGGGGACCCAGGTGTGCAGGGGAGAGCAGTTAAGGGGGACCAGGTCTGCAGGGGAAAGCAGTTGGGATGACCATGTCAGCAGCAGAGGGCAGTTAGGGGCAATCAGGCTGGCAGGGGAGTGGTTAGGAGTGATCCAGTTGGCAGACAGAAGCAGTTATGGGCAATCAGGAAGGAAGGCAGGCAAGAAGTTGGGAGCCAGCAGTCTTGGATTGTGAGAGGGATGTCTGACTGCCCATTTAGGATAGGATTGGGCCTAAACGGGCAGTTGGACATCCCTTGAGGGTTCCCAGATTGGAGAGGGTGCAGGCTGTGTTGAGGGACACTCCCAACTCCTATACACAAATTTCGTGCACAGGGCATCTAGTATTTATATAGTGTGTTAAAACTTGTAATAATTCTACTTGTCTTTGTGAGTTATTAATCTGGAAATTACATATTTAGAGTTTAGATTTTAAATTTAAATGTAGAATTTAAGTAGTAAGAGAATAAAAGTTTAAAAAATCACTGTACGAATGAATACCATATAAGAAATGTTTTCTACTGTCTCCTCTTCCTTGTTTGAGTATTAAGGATGATCCTGGGTTCTAGAACCAAAAGTTAAATTGCTTTTCTCCGTGTAGGTTCGAAAACACGTGAATGATCTCTATGAAGACTTAAGAGATGGACACAACTTGATCTCTCTTTTAGAGGTTCTTTCAGGAGACACCCTGGTAAGTTGTAAATTTCTTAATTCAGTTTGAAGAACATATGCATACGACTAGGATGTTTTTGGCACAGACTGTTCAGATTTTTATAATATTCATCTTTTTGAGCTGCAATTTCTGCCTGAAAAAAAAAAAGGTTTGGTTGGATTTCCAAGCATTTTCAGATTTCGAATGATGTGACTTTGGGAGATTGAAGCACTTTGATTACCTTGCTTATATGATCAGTTTTATAATTAAAATACTATTTTTGTTCTTGCTTTCTTTTTTTTGTTTACCTTGGGTTGTTTTTGTTTAGCAGAAGTTGTATGCATAATATAACCACACATTAAAAGACTCACAAATAGCCAGGAAATAAGCATCGCTTTCTGAAAAATGGTCTAACCCACTCCACAGGTGTCATTTCCTTTATTTTGTGAACATGACTTCCCCATTCTTGCTTACCTGTTATCCTTCATTATGTTCTGTTCATGCTCTTCTTTTCATTTCTGGTCTGTCTTGTGTCTTTGCTGTTCTATCTTCTGTCTGTTATATTCATTAGCCAAGGGAGCGAGATTTTTTGAAGACCTTACGATTGGTGAGTGCAACAGAAGCATGCGAATATGAACAGCATGAGGATGTGGAGGATGAGGATAAGGGGGTAGGTGTCGGCCCCCATAACTCAACTAACCTATAGCCTTACAGTGCGGTGAGCGCTAACGTGATAGAGAAGTAACCCACGGGTTGGGCTCCTTTTTAGAAAACGTTAGAAAGGACCAAAACCCACAATGAGATGGATGTGTGTGAACCAAGACATTGGACAAAGGAAATATTTTCTCTTTAAATTTATTTATAGATTACTGTGCACTGCATGGTAATCGAACAAAAGCACTAAAGGGATAAGATGGCATTTTAGCGAAAGGATTTTATATAAGGACATCTTGACAACTAGCCTGCTAATTTCTATGCAACGTTATCCTATTCCTGGAATTTATTTTTCAAACATGGCAACTATTTTTTGCTTTATCTGAAGGAACTTCTGAAAACTTATTTCATATTTAAGTTTATACTTTAAATCATACCTGTTGGTATTAGATATTTAATGGGCATCCTTTTATTTAGAAAGGGAGAAGGTTTTAACAACCTAGAGTCCTGGCAACTAACAGAGCTGATGATGACAATTAGTTGACCACACGTCCGCCTTTGCAAGACCAGTATGTTTCTTTTGCCATCTACATCCCTAGTGCCCCCTGATTTCATTGGAAATTGTGCCTTTTTTTTTTTTTTTTTTTATCTCGTGGGTGAATTCACCAACATCATTCCTACCTGTTGTATAGAACCTAGCTTTCCATTCTGTAGTCTGCTGTCTTTTTTTATTATGGGGCCTTGGCTTCAGCACCCTATTCATATTTGAGAAGCTAAGATCTCAGTTTTATTTTTTTCCCCCTTTGGAAGATTTGGTGTGGCAAATTTCAGCTTCATTCTTTGTATTTTTGTTAAGCATTTTTCCCAGCTCTGTTTCCTTATGTTTTGCTTTTGCCAACTTGCAGTGATTCTAAAGGGAAACAGTACGAAGGAAAAGAATTATGGTTTGTCATAATTTCCATAGAGCCCTACCAATTTTGTGAAAAACACTAAAATAAAATAAAGAGGAAATATATTATATGGTTTTAATTGCTTTTCTCTCTTCCTCTATCATGGCTAAGTAAAACTCCACTGTCTTTCTCCTTCTTGGTGATTTTTTAATACTAATCGCATGCTACTTTACCTCATTTTCATTCACATGCGGTATATACATATATATTTCTAAAAATCATTTTGATAATTGTTAGAATTTATTAAGAAGGGAAAATGGTATTTAATTCTTCTTGTGCAGCCATACCTTAATACCTGTAGGTTAGATTTGTATTTTAGTGAATATAAAAAAAATTCTATGTTTTATGGTATTGTCTCTTTTCCTTTTTTAAATAAAGCATTTGGAATATAGAATATTATATGTTTAAGTAAAACATATTGGGAAAAATCCCTAGTAGTTTACTATAAATTTAATCCCAGGTAATACAAAAAAATTAGAACTGCCTTTAAAGAATTTAATGAGCTTAGCCAAACAGTAAATACTGTTTTGACATATTAAGATAATCATAATATATATTTATGTAGTATATTGTCAGTGTTATAAAAAACTAGTGTTTTTCATACTCTGCATTTTTCTATTCTTAGCCCAGAGAAAAAGGTCGGATGCGTTTTCACAGACTACAGAATGTACAAATTGCACTTGATTATTTGAAAAGACGCCAGGTAAGATGTTTTTCAAAGACTATAATCATCCTATAATAAAAGCCTAATATGCTAAGTGTCCAATTATTTGTTCTACTGTTTGAGCAGTCGTTATGATGTGTACTGACCACCAGGGGGCAGAAGCTTTGACCGGTAGGTTAGCTTGCTGCTGTGGTCTGGCTGATTGGAACTGGGCGAGAAGGGTTGGACACACCCTGGAGCCCTCCTGTGGCCCCTCCCCAGCCCCAATGGTGCACTGGTGGGGTCTCTTGGCCTGGCCTGCGCCCTCTCACAAGCCAGGACCCTTTCGGGGATGTCTGCAGGCCAGGCTGAAGGATTCCACTGGTGCATGGATTTGTGCATTGGGCCTCTAATAATAACCATGTGTGACTGAGTTAATCTACATAGAATCATGCCAGGGAATGAAAAGGTTAAATTAGACTATGAATTGTAATCATTATACTTGTGCTTCTGTGAGACAAATATTCTAAAATATAAACATTTGCTCTAAAAAGAAGAAAGCTAATAGTAGTTGTAAGCTTAGAGGAATTACAAGTGGCTACATTTCCATTTGAATAAGAGCTACTGATTTTCCTTCTGTTGGAATTTGAGTGCTTTTGCCTAGGAAGTTAATGACAGAATGTTAAGAATGTCTATGAACAGTTCTTAATAGTAGGGAGGCAATACCTTAATTCTTATACTTATTTTATAAAACTATTTTCATAAAAAATAGTTCATAATATTTAAAAATTAAGTACTTTCAATATTTAGTAGTGATGAGGCGATGGTTTATTTTTTATAAGTAGATAATACTGGGTAATGTATAAGTAGTTAAAAATAAGGCAACATTTCTGACTATAGTCTCCAACTGGCTTAGAAAAATCAAGGAAAAGAATGAACACCATATTGGATGTGATCTTGATTTTGGTAGCATTGTTATAATAGTGGTATAAACCAAATAATTGGTAGCTTTCAATGAGTAGAGAAAAGGAGAAAAAGACATTCAGGAGAATTGAAAGTTGCTGAAGACAATGGGAGCTCAGAGGTGGGAACAATTCTGTTTTTGATGGAGTAGGAGGAAGGGAGGGAGATGGGGAGAGGGAAACACTGTCTTTTATTAGTTCTTCATTTAGGTTATTATGAATGTGAAAGTGCTTTTAGTTTTTAAATTCTACTAAATATTATGTGTTCAAATATTTTTAAATGTTATTAGTACTTGCCTTATTATTTTCAATTCCAGTGGAAGTTCCCAGAGGATTAATGGTTAATTATAATCTCCTGGTATGAAATGTATTTGACAGTATTTTCTCTGGGAAGTAAAATGTTAGCTATCATTGTACTTAATTTTTGATATTCAATTCATGATATATAATTATTTTGTCCATCCAGGAGGTAATGTTAGATGTCATCATTGCATTGATTTACTTGAATGCATACTATGACAGTTGTTAAGCTTTATATGTGTATCTATCTATCTATCTGAACAGCCTTACAAATGTCCAGTCACTCACGAATTTACTTATCTTGGTAACAGTTTGTGATAAAGAAATAGAAAAGTAATGCTAGTTTTTATTTAAACCTTTGTGAAAGAAGTGTGACAATGTTTTAAAAATTACTTTATGGTTTAGAACGGTTTCCTACTTAATTGTAAAGTAAAGCTTATTTTCAAAAGACAAATGTCCGATTAAAAAAAATTTCAGGTATCTAAGACTTCTCACTTGAGCTGTATTTTTGTTTTAACAAATGGGTAGTTTTATTACTTGGTCTAGAAGACAAAACCAAATAATCCCTGCTTTTCTTTGTGGTTCCTTTATAATTTGCAATATAAAATGAGTGAAGATAAAACAGTATTTTGAGGATTATTTAAATCATTTAAATCATTCAGTTTTTTTCTTTGTGTAATTTAGCATTACTTTTATATAAAGATAAGTCCTGTGATGGTTTGAAAAACAGTTTTTTTTTTAATCTCTTCTTCATATATAAAACAGGTGAAATTAGTGAATATTAGAAATGATGACATAACAGATGGAAATCCCAAGTTGACTTTGGGATTAATATGGACAATAATTTTGCACTTTCAGGTAAGCTTGATTTTTCTTGATTGTCATTTCTTTTAGCCTCTTATTGCTAGTTCCAAATGGTTCATTCACATCAAGGATGAATTATGCATTCATATCCAATGGAATATAGTAAATTTTAGGCTTCTTTTCTTAAACAATATATTTGTATTATTTCTTTCAAGTAACTGCTTGTGAACCTGGTATTCTGTTTCCTGTTTTTGATAACCTGAAATGTTTTTAGGGCAAAGCTTACAATCTCAGAGTTGGATGACAAGATTCCTTTTAATTGAATGCAGACACATTTCTTTTGTTTATTGGAAAGTATTACGTGATATAGATATATGAAAATTTTATTACTCAATCTTTAATATAGTACGGCTTTCATGGGTCTTATTGTTTCTCCACTATGCAAACTATTTTCTCTTATTGGTAGACACTAGGTGGCAGTATAATTATGATAAAGCGATCTTCTCTATTAATATTCATGTTTTTGTATAGAACTACACTTTTTTCAAGCTAGATTTGTGGAGAACAAATGCAAATACATAAAAATTTATTCACCATGAATGATTATTTAATAAATTGAGAGCTATTGTGAGTTTTAGTTTTTATAAAATGTATCATTTTGAAAAAAAAGTCTTCATTTGAAAAGCTGAGTCCTAATTTTGGAATTTGCTTTTATTTATTAATACTGTGCCTGCACACACATTGTCTGTGTGCAGCACAGAGCTGGCCCACAGTAGGCACGTGGCACATCTTACTGATTGACTGTGTTGTTGGCCTTGAAAGAGGAGGAAGTAGCCTGCCAGCTTTAGAAAGGAGCTGGGGGTTTGAGCCAGCTTTTGAGAGGAGTTAGATTTACTTCTTATATTTTAAAAATTTGACTAGGGCCCTAGTTGGTTTGGCTCAGTGGATAGAGCGTCGGTCTGTGGACTAAAGGGCCCCAGGTTCGATTTTGGCCAAGGGCAAATGCTGGGGTTGCGGGCTGCTCCCCTGCCCCTCCTACCCGCCCCCCCCCCCAGGGGGCATGCAGGAGGCAGCCAATCAGTGAATCTCTCTCATTGTTGATGTTTCGCGCTCTCTATCCCTCTCCTTTCCTCTCTGAAATAAAAAATATATATCTATATTAAAAATTTGACTAGGACATAGGGATTGTAGGGGAATGGTGGAAAATCGTGTACTTGGGGCTCATTTGGGAACAGGGAAAGTCTGACAGGTATGGAGAGCTACAGGAAGTAGAGTCTAGGTAGGTACCAGCTTCTTGAATAGGCAGCAGAGAGAAGATGCAGCAACCAGAAATCAGAGGAGCAGACTCAGGTACCAGGAGATCCAGGGGCCAGGAGTCAGGCAGCCAGACTACAGGTTAACTCACATAGGTGAATGCCCACTCCTCTGGGCATTGATGTCTGGGAGACCCAGTAACAGGAAGTGGAGGCAGGACCCTGCACGCCTGAGGGCTTCCGTTTCTAGAGGACCCCATCCTTAGGGGGCCCAGGGGACTGAGCCATAAACCAAGGCAGATATTTGGGCGTGGAGCCAGACCTTGTTACCAGAATTGGGTAAGGACTAAGTACAACTGACCAAAAGCTGATTTCACATGGATTTCCTCAGCAGCTCTCTTAGGGCGTCTTTAATCAGCCCCAAGTGGATCAGGTTCCTCGACTTTTAGTAGGGTTGAAACTGCAAGAACCCCATTTTGGAGGTTTAGAGACCAACTGGGGCAGGGAGCCAATCACATCACCAGAGCTGGAGAGACAGGTTGTGCTTTGAATGTTGGAGTGAGAATGCCTGTGGGGGCTGGGGAAACACTCAGGTTTTGTGGGGAGGCAGAGTTAAGTTTCATTGTTGGCTCTTTCATTTATGGCTGTGATGGCATTGAATAAGTCACTTAATCATTCTGAACCTGAAAAGTAACTTTTTAAGGGAACTCAGCCTATCAAATTCTATGTAAAATAAATTGAAATGAGCAGAGTCCATAATGAGGGAGATAATCTAAGAAGCGGAGGTGGTGATTTCTGAGTGGAGTGATAAAGGCCAAGATTCAGGTGGGGATGAAAAATGGACCCCAAGAGATGGCATTTTAAAGGAAGAAGAAAGGGACTTGGTGATAGTGAATAATGGATGAAGGAGAGGGAATAAAGATTACTCTAAACTTACAGCCAGGGAGATACAAGCCAACTGAGCCAACAAACCTACAAACAAAAAGAAAACTATTGAGAGAAATGGGGATGATGGTAAAGGGGAAACCCAACACCTTAGTAGGGGTGTCGAACTCAATCAGAGAAGGGGCCAAAATCTAAAATCCAGCCTAAATCGCGGGCCGAATGGTTTACTGAACAGTCATAAACTGTCATTGTGATGGAAACGCAGCGGAGTGCAGTGATGACAGCGCGGTGCGGGCCACATTGCAAGGCCTGGCAGGACGGATTTGGCCCGCGGGCCTTGTGTTTGACACATGTGCCGGGTTCGATGGCATGGTGGGGTATCTTTTCCATTTGTCTGCTGAGAGGTTGGAGGTTTGTGAGCAGAGCTGAGAAGTCAAAGGTACAGATAGACTTGGGAGTTACCAGTGCACAAGTGGCCAGTGAATCTACCAGAGACAAGGGGTCTTTAGGAGACCTAAGAGATGAGCATGCATGGAGGAGAGCCAAGACCAAAGACAGACATTTGGGGGAAGGCCCATTATTGGGGTGAGAGAGGAAGAAGATCTGTTTGGGGAAAAAGAAAAAGAACATTTGATGAAATGGATGAAGCCACAAGGAAATGTAGTGTTGATGAAATCAAGGAAAGGTAATTTCAGGTAGAGAGGAATAATGAACATGTGAAATGCTACTAGAGAGCTTGCAAACTTTAAGACTGATAGTTTTAGTTCAGGCTGGTTTGGCTGAGTGGATAGAGGATTGGCCCACAGACTGAAGAGTCCCGGATTTGATTCCATTCAAGTTTGATCCCCAACCCGGGTTGGGGTGCATGAAGGAGGCAACCAATCAATGTGTCTCTCTCACTTTGATGTTTCTTTCTCTCTATCTCTCTCCCTCTCTTCCACTCTTTCTAAAAATCAATAGAAAAATGTCCTTGGGTGAGGATTAAAAAAACACTGATAGTTTTAGTGTTAACAGTTTTGTTATAGGTTAATAGTTTTGTTTACAAGGAAGACATTGGAGACCATGGAGAAAATACTCTCAAGATACTGTGACCAGAAACCAGAAAATATAATGGACAAAAATGTCAGTAGTAAGTGGTAGTGAATTAGAAATAGCAAGTTTGAGGAAATGTAAGTGAAAAGTCATTAAAAAATAATTTATATTAAAAAAGCTCTTTAAAGTTCAGGTGTCTTCGGAAGAGAGAGGAGGACCAGTGACAAAAGAATCAAAAGGATGTTTTTCTTCTAATATGATCCTGTGGCCTGTATTATAGAATCCAGTGTATTGTAGAACCCAGATTGCAAGATAGTGATTGTTAAATTATTACCAGTTTTTAAAAATTAGACCAACATCTATTAAAAATGAAACACATCAGTGTTTTGGTAAATCAGAAATGTTCCTTTATTTAGATGAAATGACTTTTCTTAGTAGTGTGACAGTTAAAGATTAGAACGATTTTACTGGTTATGCCAAGATACAAGGCTATTTATAGTGGTGGTAATCATCCTCACTCAAAGTGACTGGGCTTTCCCCCCCTCTCTATATATACTTTACATAAATAAATGAAGTAATTTCAGAAGACAAATTTATTTATAAACTATCTGTTATAAGCATCATAAATTGAATCTCTTTTCTAATTAGGCTATCTGAAGGTAAGTATGGCCAACACAGTAATCTTATACCCTTAGCTACCATAGGCTAGATCCAGAGATACTAAGATGAGGAAGTGTATTGTTCTATCTACTGGGAGAATGTTCATAAAACTGACTATAATTTAGGGCGATAAATCTATTGTGATAGAAATAAAAATAAGGGTGTGGAGAAGGAGTGCTGTAATAGGATCAGGAAGGTTTAGAGAATAAGGGGAAGAATTTTCACTGATATTAGAGATTGGCTTTGAAAGATGTTTGCCAGCTACCAGGCAGAGAGTGAGGTTGGGTGTTTCTGAGAGAGGAGTGGGCAGTTGCTCAGGGTGGCAGGGCTGGAGGCAGGCAGATCACTGGCTGTGCCTCTGTTGTGTCAATAGATACCAGTCATTCCACTGTTTAAAAAAAATTATGCTTTTATTGATGTTAGAAAGAGGAAGGGAGAGGGACGGAGGGAGGGTGGGGGGGAGGAGAGAGAGAGAGAGAGAGAGGGAGAGAGAGAGAGAGAGAGAGAGAGAGAGAGAGAGAGAGAGAGAGAGAGAGAGAGAGAGAGAGATACTGTTGAGAAACATCACTGATCAGCTACCTCCTGCATGGCCCCTTCTGAGGATCAAGCTCATAATCCAAGCATGTGCCCTGACCAGGAATTGAACTGGTGACCTCTTGTTGCCTAGGATGGCACTTAACCAACGGAGCCACATTGGCTGGGCAAGTTGTTCCATTTTTAAATTATCTTGAATGATGTTTTATTGCCATAGACACTGCAAATCAAATTAAAAAGGAACAAACAAACCAGAAGCTTTACTATTACCGGCTTGTCTTCTACGATATTCAGTTTTTGCCATTGACGATTGTTTACTTTTCTCTTTAAATGATTAAGGAGAAGCTCACCATGCAGGCCTATAATTAACAAATATCAACAACATTTCTATCTTGACTGTTTAATTATATTCTTACTAGAGGCCTGGTGCATGGCATTTGTGAACTGGGGGAGGGCCTCTCAGTCCAGCCTGTGCCCTCTTGCAGTCTGAGACCCCTCAGGGGATGTTTGTCTGCTGGCTTAGGCCCACTCTTCTGGGCCCAACATTTAAAGGATGTCAACACAAGAGACACAACATTCCAGAGCAAAACTGACCTTTTTCCTTCCCAAAAGGCAGCCAGCTTAAGTCCCACCCACTGTGCTACAGGGAGATCCCTTGAAAAAAGTGGATTCTCTGAAGACCCATCCCAAAATGATAGCAATGGGCAGTGAGATATCCCCTGAGGGGTTCTTGGTGCTGTAGCTGAGGTGGGGCAGTTTCCCGTCACCGCCACTGCGCTCACCAGCCATGAGCCCAGCTTCTGGCTGAGTGGTGCCTCCCCAGTGGGAGCGCACTGACCACCAGGGGTCAGCTCCTGTGTCAAGTGTTTGCCTCCTGGTGGTCAGTGCGTGTCATAGTGACCAGTCGTTCTGCCGTTCAGTCATTTGCATATTAGGGTTTCATTATATAGGATTTTAAAAAACAGTAAGTTTCATCTTATTTTAAACTTTTTTATTGAGTTTATGGGGTTGACATGGGTTAATAAAATTATATAGGTTTCTGCCGAAACCGGTTTGGCTCAGTGGTAGAGCGTCGGTCTCCAGATTGAAAGGTCCCGGGTTCGATTCCGGTCAAGGGCATGTACCTTGGTTGCGGGCACATCCCCGGTAGGGGGCATGCAAGAGGCAGCTGGTCGATGTTTCTCTCTCATCGACGTTTCTAGCTCTCTATCCCTCTCTCCTCCTCTCTGTAAAAAATCAATAAAATATATTTAAAAAAAATTATATAGGTTTTTGGTGTACAATTCTATAATAACTTCATTTGAATATTGTGTGTTCACCACCCCAAGTCAAGTCTCCTTCCATCACCACTTCTTCCCCCTTTACCCTCTGCTACCTCCCCCGCCTCCCTCTCCCTCTGGTAACCACCATACTGAGCTTCATCTTGTGATCAGTCCAAACGCTACCTAGAGGAAGGCAATTATCAATTTGTTTTTATTAGTCAGATGATTTCTGCTTACGTGTAAGTCCAGTCATGCGATACTAATATCCTTTGTACTGTATCTATGACTCAGTGTCAGAAATATGCACAGCTTAATCAGGTTCCAGGCTGGCTTATTATTTTTATAGCAGTGCCCTAGAAAAACTGCATAATATTTAACTAGGGTACAATTATAAAAGTTACATATAAAGCTTAACTGCCCCAATTCATGTATGAGAACACGCAAGTGTTTCTTTTGGCTAAGTGTTCCATGCTTTAAATCATAAAACTTATCTCTTTGCTTATAATGAAAATCCTCATGAGCATGTAATGGAAATGGCCTGGAAATTTATGTCATAGGAAAAATACTACAATCTTAAAAGGTTGATTCTTTTAGGCACTTTGCATTTATCTCCTTCTGCTATTAAATTTCTTTTTTCTTTTTTCTTTTTCTTTATGGCTGCTGATTTGAATGAGTCCTAGTGTATTTTACGTATATTTTTGAGGTTTCTCTTTTATTTTTTCCAAGTGCCAAAATTAGTTGATGCTTCTTAAGGGGGGGAAAAAAGTGATAGGGTAGAGACTCTCTGAAGGGAAATTTGAAAGGCACTTTGAAACTAACTGTGAAAGGCACTTTGCTAAGTGTCTCTTAGCTGGCATTTGCTTTCTGTTTGCACTCAGATTTGCTGAGCCACCAATAGTTTCAAAGGTTAACGCAAACTTTGGTAGTGTAGCTGCAGCTCAGAAAACCGAAAGTTACAGCGAGGGTCGGAATCTTCTCCTGTAATAAAGCCCAGGGTTTGCCTGGCGAGCTCCTCCGCGCTGTAATTTGACAGTGAGCAGTGATGTTTGCCTAAGAGGATTGGTGGCCGGGAATAAGCCACACTGTCTAATGAGACACAGGGACACAGCTGGGCAGGATGCCACGGCCTTCCTTGCGTGCGCCTCTCTCATAAGCAACATGGCCTCGTGCTGAAGAGGATGGTCGCAAAGTCTGAGGGGCGAGAGGTCAGCGTGGAGTTTTGGGATTTCATGGAGAAGATCCAAGTAAAGCCCTGTGTTTGGAAATGAGTGAGTCTGTGGAACTGTGATTTCCTGCAAAGCAAATGGGGAATGTCTGTGGATGCGTAAGAGCTGAGAAGGAAGAACAATATGTAGATCCCACTAAAACTCCTTTGAGCCCTGAAAAATACTCTCCTGGAAGAAGATATTTCAGAAGAAAACTAATCAAGAAAACTGTAGATGTCACAGAGCCAGCCGAGCCAAACAGTGAAAATGAAGGGAAGCTGAGAAGCAGCACCAGACTCTCCAGAGAACAGCCAGCTCTTTCATCCAGGCGACTGGTACGGGAAGAATCCGCGACCCCAGCCCTCCCCCTGCAAGGCGTTATTCCACCCGGGAAGACAGAAGGAGTAGCTGACAGCGAGCAGCAGGAACTTCTGCCGGGTGCTGCAGGCCGTGGGTCTCACCAGGTGACCGTTTCTCCCTCGAAAGACAGGGAAGCAGGAATCAAAGTCAGGGAGCAGGAGGAAAGGATTTCAGGAAAAGACAGCACTCCGTATGGTGCACAGAGGAAGACACACTTAGAGGATGTCAGCACCAGAGACACAACATTCCAGAGCAAAACTGACCTTTTTCCTTCCCAAAAGGCAGCCAGCTTACGTCCCACCCACGGTGCTACAGGGAGATCCCTTGAAAAAAGTAGGTTCTCTGAAGACCCATCCCAAAATGATAGCAGCGGGCAAGAAAAGCAAAACACTGAGAGATTTCGCCCTCATGCAGGACAGCACTTTCAGGTTGAAAAAAAGACGTGTCATTCCCTCTATACTCATGTGCCCTCGGCTTCTCAGGACACGTGTGGAAATGAGGTAAGTGGCCCGGGAGCCTGCGTGTAAGGTGTCAATAAGTACCCCAGGCGCTCACATCTAGTATATTCTTATCAGTTTAAGTGTGAAAGCTGTAGAGTTCTTGCTGCATTTAATTGGTAGCCATAGGGTTGATGATTACGGATTTTATTTTTGTATGACATCCATTTCTTTTATCACACTTGAATTTCAAAAGCCTGCCTTTCTGTTATGGTGAGACTACCTCTTTAAGAGAATGCACCTCTTTGAGTTTCTGTAGCTCAAGTTGCCTGACTTTTTTCCTGTGGCATAGCCTTTGGAAACTTAGCTTCACTGCAGATAACAAATCAGAAAGCACTCATGACAAGATGATAGCTTCATGACAAGCGCAGGGGGGATGCAATACAATTATTAGTACTGACTGGCTGATCGATAAGTTTGAAAAGCCAGATTCTAATTCTCTTATCAGTTTTTATATTCAGAAAAACTCACGTAATTGCTTTCAAGTCTCTCTCTGTGTGTATATTGGGGGCGAGGGGCACCCGTGAAATTGCCCACATCTATTCTGTCTTTGTTATGTGAGTTATTTCCCCAGCCCCAGTCTAAAATCAGAATCTTTTGGGCAGCGCTTGAATACAACACAGACTGCCAGGAAGTTGAGCTCTTTATTCCTGACACTGATACTTAGTTTTAGACAAGTTCCTTCTCTGGGGCTTTTAGTGGACTGAGTATGACTGAGCCCAGCTGGAGTGACTCTGTTGGTTGAGCATTGTCCTGTGCACCAAAAGGTTGCTGGTTTGATTCCCAGTCAGGACACATACCTGGGTTTTGGATTTGGTCCCCTGTCGGGGTCATATATGGAAGGCAACCAACTGATGTTTTTCTTCTCTCTCCCTCTCCCTCTCCCTCTCCCTCTCCCTCTCCCTCTCCCTCTCCCTCTCCCTCAAGTATGTCCTCTAGTAAGGATTAAAAGAAGGTGAATATTTAGGTCCTTCTATCATTTGCACAGCCACAGGATGAGGCATTTATTAGGGCTCGTGTGCACCACCGTCATCATTGGCCTCAGCTGCCGGTTCTCCTGAGGTGCTCCTGTTTATAGACACCACCACACCTTGCCAATATTATGTCATCAATTCTATTTACATTTTACAGTGGCTGCATTTTAAAGAGAAAGCATCCAGTCTATGCTTTCGATTCTTGGTCAAGGCCCAGCAGGGGGTGGACAGGAGGCAGCTGATCAATGTTGCGCTCCCACATCCGTATTTCTACCTCGCTCTTCCTCTCCCTTCCTCTCTATGAAATCAACAAAATTATATTTAAAAAAAGAGAAGGAAGAATCTAGTCTATGTCATTATCTTTGTAGGTTTGGTGTGAAAGTCAGTGCAAGAGGAAGCGACTTGGTTGCCACATGTTTATGAGTGAAACCACTTGGTTTGTTCACATATGTTTTCCAACTGTTTTTTTTGTTTTGTTTTTTTTTGCATAATTTGGAGTTAAATAAGCCTTACATGTTTTCATTAATGGAAACTTTAAGAATCTGTATCCTCATTGGTACTGAAGCCACTTTCCCCCTCCTAATTGTATATCTAATAATTTTTGAGACTTCAATGAAAAATTCATGTGAAAATAAGTCATAAACCTGCCATTCAAATTTGTACAATAATTGTGATATGGAGATATTACCAAAGTCTCCTCTCTTCTAGGTAAAGGATGAATGGTATGACCTTTATTCATCTGAGGAGTTTGAAGTCTCCCTTCCCTGTAGTCCAGATAAAGTGTTTATTTGGTGCCATACAGAGCCAGAACCAGCAGCTAAGCTATTGCTCTTAGGACATTCTTCCTGTTACCTTGGAGGGGTTGGACTCTGTTTGCTTCATTATCTTCGGTTAGAGCTTTGCACAGAGCTCTTTTGCATTGGAGTCTGTATTTCTCAATGGAGAATTAGAGGGCTTTTAGCCCTTGATTAATATCACACTCCAGAAGTGGGCTGTTTGCCGACCCTTTTCCTTTTATTGGTTTCTTCAAGAACTTTTTCATATTCTCTCCATTTGATACATTTTTACTCTGAGACAAGCAGGTTGGGATTAATGACTTTTGACTTTGTCTGGAAGGACATCTGGAATGACATTTGGAAGGTCATTCAGCTGTCTAGTTTAATTAGCATATTACTCTTTTATTATTATATCGATAGATATTGTCAGGATCTGAATAATGAAGAGTTGAATATTTTTATTAATTGAATTTTTATTATAAAACCTTAAAAATTGAGAACCATCTTAAGATATTACAATACATTATTATTCAAGTTCACTGAAATATAATATTTATTCAGAACCTTTTTATTTAACCAAGTTTTTGATGAATCTTATGCTACAGAATTTTACTTAGAATTCAAGGACTAGGATAACATCTAAATGTTTGACCTTTTGCCGAAATCGGTTTGGCTCAAAGGATAGAGCATTGGCCTACAGACTGAAGGGTTCCAGGTTTGATTCTGATCAAGGTCATGTACCTTAGTTGCAGGCATGTCCCCAATGGGGGGTGTGCAGGAGGCGGCTGATCAATGTTTCTCTCTCGTCGATGTTTCTGGCTCTCTATCCCTTTCCCTTCCTCTCTGTAAAAAAATCAATAAAATATATTTTAAAAAATTAAATGTTTCACCTTTCAAATGATAGTGTTGCTCTACAGATCTTGAAAACAAAGATCATTTGGTTTACAGTTAACTAACTCATTTCTTTCTCAATCATTCTATATTTTTTAATGAAAAAATATATTTTTTTTACTATTTCTAGTCACTTGGATTTCATAACCAGTTTGTGAAAATTTAGTTATAAAATAGTTACATAGATTTAGAGTCTCTGTGAGCATTATAATACCTCTATTTTTTCAGTTAAATGAAGGACATGCAAAAGTTTAAAATTCTTTGCTGTGCAAGAAAAATAGTTATATCTATGGTCAATTTTCCCTGTTTATGTGTAAGAAATAAATGAGCATTTGCTAAAGGTAGCCATTTGTGTCATCTTCATAGTGAAAAATATTTTGCAGAGCATTTTCACACATTCTTGAAACTTGGAGACACTAAAAATGTGTTGATTACATTTGTTTCTGCCAGGATAGTTAAAACATATTGGAAGAGATTGTCTTTGGAAGCAAACATCTTGGCTTAAAATTTTGCCTGTGTTGACAAAATCAATATGGATAAGTTTAAGTAACAATCTACACCCTGGTACACAGTTACCATCTCTCACTAGAGGGCAGCCCTGTACTGAACCCTGTGGGCATGTCATTTTAGTTTCTCAGTATCTTTGTAGGGATATTTTATATGAGAGGAAACGGAGGTCCAGAGATCACAGGGTCAGTAAGTGGTGGCGTTATGAATTGAACACTGGTCACTACCCTTCACAGCTGTGTGCCAGTCTTCCCAAGTTAAATTTCTACTTTTGAAATAATTGTTAAGAGACTCAAGAGGTAGCTGAAACCAGTTTGGCTCAGTGGACAGAGCGTCGGCCTGCGGACTGAAAGGTCCCAGGTTCGATTCCGGTCAGGAGCATGTACACATTGGTTGTGGGCACATCCCCAGTAGGGGGTGTGCAAGAGGCAGCTGCTCGATGGTTCTCTCTCATCGATGTTTCTAACTCTCTATCCCTCTCTCTTCCTCTCTGTAAAAGATCAATAAAATATAGGAGATATATATTTAAAAAAAAAAGAGACTTTAAGAGGTAGAAGAATCTTGTGATTCATTCACATTAATATCCAAACTCTCTCAAATAGTATAAACTCTGTTTTTATTTTAACAAAAATATATGGAGGGATTAAATTTCCTTTAATAGTGCTCTTGTGTCTTCCCCAGAACCAATATGGATTTTGTGTTTTGTAGGGAAGAGATGGTTCATCAATAGATCAAGCTTTTTCTGGGATGTGGGATAGCAGAAGAATATAACTTAGGAGATCTTGAGTCAGAAGACTTAAATTTAGTCTTACTTTCCTTATCTGTAAAAATAAAAAGGGGGGGTGGTTTCTTCATTTGGGGATTACATGAAGTAATATATTTGAAGAGGACTTAGTACATTGTAAGCACTTTATGCTGTTATCTTATTACTGTCTTATGCTCTTGTAGAAAAGAGAAAACATTTTGTAACCATCCACTGAGTAGAAGAATTCTATAAGTTTTCAAAATTTTTAACAGAGCACTCTGTCTTTCCTTTGGACCAAAAGCATTCTGCATAAGTAGAGTAGGTTGCCACCTTTCACCCGTCCCCACCCTCCCCCCAGCTTACTCACCCACTCACTATCTCTTCAGCAAATGTTTACTGAATATTATGTCAAACATTATATCCCTCTAATTCCATAATTAGCTTAAAATTTTGAAATTTGTCCACTTGTAGGAACAGAAATAGCCCCTGGGAGGAACCAAATAATTTTCTTTAAAAAAAAATATCTTTATTGTTGAGGGTATTATCGATGTTAACCCTCCTCCCCCGCCCCCCACCATTGTCCTCCTCCACCCTGGGTCTCACTCCACTTCAGGCCTTCACTACCCTATTGTCTGTGTCCATAGGTAATGCATATACTAGTAGGCATATAAGATCTTTGGTTAATCTCTTCCCCCCATTCCTTCCCCCTTCTCTCTGTGATTCCTCAGTCTGTTTCCATGCCTCTGGTTCTATTTTATTCATCTGCTTATTTTGTTCTTTAGACTCCTTGGTCATTTATTTTTATTTTGAGATTCAATAATTGATAAATATGTATTTATTGCCATTTTATTGTTAATATTTATCTCCCCCCCCCCCCCACTTCTTCTTCTTTAAATAAGATCCTTCAACATTTCATATAATATTGGTTTGGAGGTGATAAACTCCTTTAGCTTTCTCTTATCTGTGAAGCTCTTTATCTGACCTTCAATTCTAAATGATAGCTTTGTTGGGTAAAGTAATTTTGGTTATAGATCCTTGCTTTTCATCAGTTTAAATGTTTCTTGCCACTCCCTTCTGGCCTGCAAAGTTTAGCTAATAGTTTCTGGCCTGCAAAGTTTAGCTAATATTGTTTACACCTTAATACAGATACATTTCAAAAGCATTATTGATAGCAGCTCTGATATGAGAGAGGAAGAAAACATAATGCCAGGGGCAAGGCCAGGTGATGCCTTTTTGTGGCATATGTGTGTGTAGCCATTTTCTCTTCCTGTAGATTCTGAGCTTGGATCTAGGAGACCTAAGTCCATACCCCAGGCCTCCTACTAGTGTGCAATGATTCCCTGGACAAACCACATCACCTTTTTCAATCTTAGCTTCTTCACCAGTGGGATGAGGGCATTCACCAAATGGCTTTGAGTTTTTTGAGCTCCTTTGGTTCTTTAATCCTTCCCTGTATCTATAGCCTGCTCTAAACTAATATCTTAGTTTCCTTAACTTCAGAGATACTGCCTTTGCCAATGTTACACATACATTATTTACTTGCTTATTCAATTAAAAATTTGCAGTAATATTTGTTACAATTTTATAATACATCATCTTTGTATTACACCATGTGCTCACCACCCAAAGTCTAGTCATCTTTCATCACATATATTTGACCCACTTTACCTTCCTCATTCTCTTTCCATCCCCCTTCTCTTCTGATAATCATCCTACTCTTGTCCTTATCTATGAGGTTTTTTATAAAATATATTTTTTATTGATTTCAGAGAGGAACAGAGAGGGAGAGAGAAACATCAATGATCAGAGAGGATCATTGATCTGCTGCCTCCTGCATGCCCTACACTGTGGATGGAACCCACAACTCAGGCATGTGCCCTGACCAGGAGTCAAACCATGACCTCCTGGTTCATAGGTTACTCAGCCACTGAGCCATGCCAGCCGGCTGTTTGTTTTGTTTGTTCTTTTGTTGCTTTCTGCTTTATATCCCACATAAGAGTGAAGTCATATGGTTTTTGTCCTTTTCCACTTGTGTCAGTGAAGTCATATGGTTTTTGTCCTTTTCCATTAGCATCATACTCAAACAGTAAACTTGATTTAAACTTTTAAATCTTTTTTTTTTTAATACATTTTAAGTATTTATTTTTTTAAATGAAAATTTTATTATTTGCCTTTCATGGAATAATGAAATACATACATTAAAAAAAAAAAGTGAATTATGTTTTAGGGAGTATCTGACTCAACTTTGGAAGTTGGCTGTTCCTGTGTCGTCAGTGCATACCAGAACCATGACAACATCTGTAAAAATAGGGTGTTTCTGTCGCCCAGTTGTCTGGTGGCATTGACTTCACTCAAAGGACTTTCACATTTACAGCCTCAGCTGACCAACACAGTGAGGCTGTTGCAATTCACTTAGCAGTAAGTGGGTCACCTAGCAATAAGCTGTGAATGGAATCAGAAAGTGCTATGAGATGGGACATGTTGGCTGGTTTTCTTTCATCGAAAATACATTTGGAGGTTCTGTACTGTCTCAAATTTATAAAAATAGTTTTAGATAAATGATGCAGATGAAGCTTAGGTTCACTACTTGATATTGGGTTCTCACTGAGTAGTCTCTGGGTGTGTTCTCTCCGCTGGGGACTTTTGTGTAGTGGTCAGTGTGTTCTGTTATTATTGGAAAGTGAGGTTAATTAGAAACCTTTATTTTCCCAAGATGACAGGGTTCGAACCACAGGTTAAAATTCATCATACCACATGAAAACATGAAATGTGTTTCTCATCTCCCTCTCTCTATATCTCCCCCCTCTGAGTTAACAGACAGTTATTGAGCACCCAGTCCATGCCATGTTAGGCAGAGTATGGAGAGAATGTTCCAAGGTGGGTAGTAACGAGAACAGAAGACTCTAGGAGAGAGGGAACATGTGGTTCACAAGGTTTGAAGTTTATATGATTTAGTCATTGAACAGAAAGAGAATGTCTTGAGTCTGGGGAGATCAGCCAAGACTGAACTCAATTACTATGGCTGTGGAGTAAACCAGAACTGGGAAGTGAGAGCAGAGCTAGACTTTGTGCCTGGATTACTACTAATCCAGGCACTGGGGCTTAGTTCCAGAGGATCTCAGATACTCTCTGGAGCCCAGATGTCATTCTAGGTCTATCATGACTGTGTCTTTATCAGTGTCATTGTAAAAGATGACAATTCCCCGTTTCCTACTTAGAGCCTCGCTCACAACAACCTCTGCCATATCCTTTTAGTTCAATTATTAGGGTTTTAATTATTGGACATTTTCTGGGCTCTCTCCCTAGAAGGAGAATGGAAATATATATGTATATAGTAAAATACCAGTGTTGTGTGTAATGGTATTGTGAGAAAAAGAGAGGTGGATATATGAAAGCGTTAGAGGGTGTATTTGTTGGTGGTGGCATTGCTTTTTTTCAGGCTGAGGTAAGTTTTCAGTGTTTGGTTTTTAAATTTTAATTTTGGACCCTGCTTATCTGGAGTGAAAAATTAAAACAGAAATGGAGATTTCTTTGTTCTCAAGGCCCAGAATTCTGAACTATAAAAATGACTTTATATAATTGGGCACCTGGATTCTTTTGCTATGCTCTGAAGGGCTCAATATAATTTCTCTAAGATATAGCCACCAGCCACATTTCTAGTTTAATGGGTTGAGGACCTCTTATCCAAATGGTTAGATTTTCTGAGCATTTATTTCATTACCAGTGGGAACAATATTCTTGGAAATGCATTTGGAGAACCTGCTTCCAAACATGACCAGACAGCTTTTGAGAATGCCTCCTGTTGTGTATTTTTATAGCCCAAAACTGTTTTCTGTAAACAGCTTGTGGCAGGGCTCTGGAAAATATTTGCCCTTGACGTAAAAACCTTGAAGATCCTTCTTTCTAATTTAGGCTTGGACTATCTAGGAAGATAAATGCATTTAAGTAGAGAGTTGGCAAAATACAAGTTACCCTTTCTTGTTGTAGCCATGTACTGGCACCATCCCATTCTGAGTTCCGCTATCTGGGGAGGAAAACATTCTCCCTGTAATTCAAGTGAAATAAAGATTTGGCCTATTCATGCATGGGCATACTAATATATATAGCAAAAAAGTATATGAAGATTAGGTGTTTTTCTGTTACAGTACTTTGCTTTAACCAATTCAGTACCATTTTCATGTGGGACTTGAATTTATTGTATCTGATAATAATAAATAATAAAATGTTATTTTAGCAGAATCTGTGATAATTTCTCAAATTTCACACTTAAAGCAAATAAGCCAGGGGAAAAAAATTCAGAGAATTTTCTTATTTAGTTAAAAATGTAAAAATACTAAGGCAAAATAATTATTTTGATTATATTATAGCTGCTGAGATGCAGATTAAAATATGATAGTTAAAAATGAACCTCATATTCCCAACAGCGAGACTCAGTTCTAGAAGAAGGCAGAAGCTTTGCTGAGCCCAGAATCACGTTAGGCCTATTATAATTGGGGCTTAAAAGATGCTGTTGAAGTGGAAATTGCATTCACTTGGTTCACATGATAGTATGGTTTTCTGTGATAGATCTTTATAGCTTAAAGTGTAAGGCAAGCATAGAAAAGACATAGAGCTGACTTGACAGGGACTGAGGTTTGGCTGGGTAGTTGCAGGGTAAGGGAAAGGTATGAGGGAGTTGAGGATATTGATTGATGTGTCGGATCATGTAGTGCAGACCAGGTAGAGAAGGAGGTAAAGATAGAAGAGGGCTCATATAATAGATTGGGACAAAATTGAAAAAGGCAAGGACTCTGAGATGTTGGCAAAGCCAGATAATTGGTTTAACTAGAGTTAGGGAATGAAAATGCTAGAAAAAAATGGAAAATTGCTCTGAGAAATTAAATACCTGAGGTGGACTTGTTCTGGTTCAAAGTGATGAGATCCAGGATGTGGTACGTGAACAGCTAAAGCAGAGAGGAGATCAAGAATGTTATGGGGATGATGGAAAAAGGCCAAACTCAGCCAGGTGCCAGATCTTTGGGATGTGGCAACCATTCCTGAGGAGAGAAAGAAGGTGCTAGTGCAAGAGTGGCCTGCAGTGTGCATGGCTAATGGCAACTCTTGGCTTTGCATCACTAGGGAGTTAGAATACATTCGCTCTGTTTGTGGAGCCTGAGACTTGAGTTAATACAGTGGCAAAGACCTGTAAGTTAGTAAAAAGGCAGACACAGTGTAAAGTATTGAAGGTGTAAGAGACTTTGTGTTGCATGGAATAATATTTTTGGGAAGTTTAGGAATGGTGGCCAGCTGTGTCAGGAGAGATCAAGCAGAGGTGTCATAAGGGCATGAGAGGCTCAGTTACAGGAAGAACTTGAATTTGGGTGGTAGTCAACAGTGACCTGGATGTGAGGCACGAGGGCTTCAGGTTTCCAAAAGGAACTCTGGGATAAAGTATTTTGTTTGTTTTTGATGTTAGCTGACAGATTGCTGGTGAGAAGCTTTAAGCAGAAAATACTATAAATAAAATTGTGGTGGGATAAGCTAACATTTATAGTTTTCTACATTCCATGCAATGTGTTAACACTTAATGTGGATTATTTTATCCAATCCTTAGAACTACTCAAGGAATAGAAGTTATATGTCATCATTTGAAATTTTTAAAACGAGGACATGGATTTTAGAGAGAATATGTGAATAGCTCTGGGTCATAATCCTAATTGGAAAGAAAGAAGTAAAACTGTCACTATTTGTAGAGGACAGGATACTATAAAGAGACAACTGTAAAGATTCCATAAAAGAAAAAAAGAACGACTAGAACTGATAAATGATACATATAGTAGTAAGATACAAAATAAATATTCAGAAATTGTTGGCATTTTTGTACACCAATGATGAACTATCTGAAAGAGAAACTAAGAATACAATCCATTTATAATTGCATAAAAAATTCCTAGGAATAAATTTATCCAAGGAGGCAAAATACCTGTAACTTGAAAAATTATAAGACATTGAAGAAAGAAATGGAAGATACAAATAAATGGATAGATGCTCATGGATAGGAAGAATTAATATAGTTAAAATGTCCATACTCTCCAAAGCAATCTATAGATTCAGTATAATTCCTATCAAAATACCAATGGTGTTTTTCACAGAACTAGAGCAAATAATCCAAAAATGAATCTGGAACCACAAAAGATCCTGTATAGCCACAGAAATGTCGAGAAAGAAGAACAAAGAAAAGATATCATATTTCCTGATATAAAACTATACTATAAAGCTATAGAATTAAAACAGCATGTTACTAGCATAAAAAATAAACACATAGATTAATGGAACAGAATAGAGATCCCTCAGAAATAAACCCACATCTATATGGCCAATTAATGTATGACAAAGGAGGCAAGAACATACAGTGGGATAAAGACAGTTTATCCAATAAATTGTATTGGAAAAATTGGACAGATACACGCAAATAAATGAAACTAGACTACCTTCTTACACCATATGCTAGAATAAACTCAAAATGGATAAAGTCTTAAATGTAAAACTCAAAACCACAAACTCCTAGAAGAAAATATAGGCAGTAAAAACTCTAACATTTTGCCTAAACCGGTTTGGCTCAGTAGATAGAGCATTGGCTTGCGGACTGAAAGGTCCCAGGTTCGATTCCGGTCAAGGGCATGTACCTTGGTTGCTGGCACATCCCCAGTAGGGGGTGTGCAGGAGGCAGCTGATTGATGATTCTCTTTCATTGATGTTTCTAACTTTCCCTCTCTCTTTCTCTCTGTAAAAAATCAATAAAATATATTAAAAGAAAAAACAAAACAAAAAACAACAAAACCCTCTACCATTTCTCTTAGCAATATTTTTTTCTGCTACCCGTATTTCCCGGCGTATAAGATGACTTTTGAAACGAAAAAAAAGTCAACTGAAAATCGGGGGCAAAAGACCAAAATTGCACAAAAATTACCTGCAGATCTTGACGGCAAAGTAAGTCTTTTCTTTGAAGTGGGAGGTAGTCTTATACAGCGAATATAGGCCTAAACCTATGTTTTAACTGTAAAATTAGGGGGTCGTCTTATATGCCGGAAAATAGGGTACATTTTCTTGGGCAAGGAAAACAAAAGAAAACATAAGGAAATGGGACTATATCAAATTAAAAAGGTATTGCACAGCAAAGGAAACCATTAACAAGACAGAAAGATGACCTACTGAATGGGGGAAGATACTTGCCCAATGATACATCTCACAAAAGGAGTTAATGTTAAAAATTTATAAAGAACTCATACAATTCAACATAAAAGCACACACAAAACAATCCAATTAAATAGTGGGCAGAAGACCTGAATAGATACTTTTTCAAAGATGACATGCAGGTGACCAATCTACATATAAATATAAACCTAATATGCATATAGACCGATAGCGGAACAACTGAACAACAGGTCACTATGATGTGCGCTGACCACCAGAGGGCGAGTGTGGAACATGGTGGGCATCGGCCTCGGTGGGATGGTGGAGCAGGTGAGCTGGGGCACCAGACCAAGGCAAGGTGCTGGTCGCTATCATTGGGGCGAACCTCTGGTGGTTACTGGAAATTCTTTGCTCCCACATGCCAGGCTCCCGTGTGTCAAGGTCCCACTGGGCTCTTGCACCTGCTGCCAGCGTCAGCCCCGCTCCCATCCCCTGCCGGTGCCAGGCCTGATTGCCTGGCATCATCAGTGGGTGCAAGCGGCAGCAGCCAGCCTTGATCACCCCTGAGGGCTTCTCCACCTCCCCCTGCTCCCAAAGAGCCATCGGGGCCAGCAGCCTCTTCTAGCACTGGCCGCTGGCACCTGCCCGAATTGCTCTGCACTGTCAGCAGGTGAGAGCGGGGCCTGGTGTGGGAGCAGCAGCAGCAGGAGCAGGGCTGCCACAGATGGAGCAGGTGGGACTGAGGGCCACTGCAGGAGGGGCCAGGCAGGAGTGCTGAGAATGGACTGGGACCCACCCCTGTGCCCACGGCAGCCTCATGGCCCACGGTTTCTTTCAAGGTGCACTGGGCCCTTAGTAGACATCTGAAAAGATGCTCAATGTCAGTAATCATCAGAGAAATGCAAATTAAAACCATAGTGAGATATCACCTCATACCTGTCAGAATGGCTGTCATCTGTAAATCAACAAACAACTATTGACTAGGATGTGGAGAAAAGGGAACCCTCAGCCACTGTTGGTGGGAATGTAGATTGTGCAGTCACTGTGGAAAACACTATGGAGATACCTCAAAAAATTAAAAAAGACCCAGCGATTCCACTTCGGCTATATTTCCAAAGAAACCCAAAACACTAATTTGAAAGACTATATGCACGTCTGTGTTCATTGCAGAGTTATTTACAATAGCCAAGATATGGAAGCAACTCAAGTGCCCATCAATAGACGAGTGGATGAAGAAGATGTGACACACATAGACAGTGGAGTATTACTTGGCCATAAAAAGAATGAAATCTTACCATTTGTGACAGTATGGGTAGACCTAGAGGCTGTTATTTCCTAAGTGAAGTCACTCAGACAGAGAAAGACAAATACCATGTGGTTTCACTTACATCTGAAATCTAATGAACAAAATAAATGAACAAGCAAAATAGAAACAGACTCATAGATACATAGAACAGATTGATGGCTGGCAGAGGAGATGGGATTTGGGGGTGTGGTGGAAAGGTAAAGGGATTAAGAAGTTACAAATTGGTATAATAGTTAGAAAATAGTCTCGGGGATGTAAAGTATTGCATAAGGATTATTGGGTGGACCACTTTGTCAAGTATTTGACTGTGCTGTATACCTGAAAGGAATACAGAGTAATACTGAATGTCAACTGTAACTGAAAAATAAAATTGAAAAAATAACTGTTGGCGAATGGAATGTGAACCCAGGCAGCATGAATTGAAACCCTCTCTCATCATCACTGGATTGCCTCCAGGGCTTGACGGAAGGAGTCTTGATTACTTCCTAGAACCCAACCTGACCTGCTATTGCTGGAGGATGCAGGCTGTCTTGTTAATTTTATACCAAGGGTCATGGATAACAAGAGCAGATTTATAGTCATTAGCATTTATTTTTCTTTTTGGCTGCACGGTGTCACAAACAGTTTGATAGAGTCCATTAGTGGCTAATGGTACAGTATATATATATATTTGTTTTTTTTCGGGGGGGAGGTTTGAAGGGGAGAATGGAGGGATTGAACAAAAAAGAAAAAAGAGAGAAAAAAACTCATGGACAGGCATAACAGTGTGGTGACATTGGGGAAGAGGGAATGTGGAGGAGGGTATCAGGGTTCAAGTGGAGATGGAAGAAGGCTTGCCCTGGACGTAGTGAATACACAATACAGTATACAGATACGTGTTGTAGAATTGTGCACCTGAAACGTGTATAATTTCATTAACCAGTGTTATCCCCATCCTATATAATAAAGAGGTAGTATGCAAATTGACCATCACTCCAACACAAAAAATGGCTGCCCCCAAGTGGACACAAGATGGCTGCCACAAGATGGCCAGCAGGGGAGGGCAGTTGGGAGGGACCAGGCCTGCAAGGGAGGGCAGTTGGGGTGAACCAGGCCAGCAGGGGAGGGCAGTTAGGGGCAGGTAGGGGAACAGTTAGGCATCTATCAGGCTGGCAGGAGAGTGGTTATGGGGTGATCAGGCTGGCAGGCAGAATCAGTTAGGAGCAATTAGGCAGGGAGGCAGGCGAGCTGGCAGCAGTCCTGGATTGTGAGAGGGATCCCAGATTGGAGAGGGTGCAGGCTGGGCTGAGGGACACAACCCCAACCCCCTCCCATTCACGAATTACGTGCACTGGGCCTCTAGAACATTCAATAAAAGGGGGAAAAAATACCTTACATCTCCACGTGGAGATTATCTTCAGCTAATTGGAAATATTAATTGGCATTTTTGAAGTATATAGCCTTTTAAATAGTGTATGCATGTGTAACTCTAAATTTGTGTGTGTGTGTGTGTAACAATCCGAAATCCATCTATTGGAAACTTATTTAATGAGAGTATGTGATTTTCCCTTGGTTTGTATTCAGACTATTTTCAGAGTTCTAAATGTTTCCTCCTTTGATACCGTTCCTTGGGTAAAATACTGTTTAGTGCTTTAACCTATTAAACTTAAATTGGTACCTTGCAGTTGAAATTTACCGACTTGGACTTCCCTTGTTACTAGGTAATTACTTTTGTGACTGAACTGGCATGGAATGTTCCTGACCCAGGAGGAAGTGCCCTCCCCCTTCCCAGCTATCTGCTTTGTCTTTATATAGCTGCAAATACCACCCAGGTAGCTCCTGCAAGGCAAGGTTCCCCCAGGCAGTTGATTTCATAACTTGTGAAGGTTAGAAGGGACTTGTGGAATTTTACAGAGAGCCTCAGCTTTTTCATTTGCAGTTTCCGAGGTTAGTTTCTCTGAGCCCTCCTGCTGATAGACTTTGATTATTTTGATTCAGCAAACTTAAGAGCTTTATCTTTTACTCTTCTTTTACACAGAGAGAATTGGGAGAACAACAGAGCCATGTTTGTGCTTCTCCCTTTGTCAAAAAGACCAATAACCAAAACAGTAGAATAGGTGACATGTGGAGCCTGCACTTACTTCACGCCAGGCATTCCACTGTGCTCACCTGTTAAATTCTCACAACATACTGTCATAATTATTGCCATCATTCTTTCACAAGTGAGGGAACGGTGAAAGCAGCTAAGTCATTTGAACGTGTAAGTGGTGGAGATGGGATTTAAACTTACACAATGTGCTTGCAAAGTTCCCAGCATAATTTTAATCTAGAATATCAGTTGGATGTTGGGAAGAAAAATATCGGTAATTTTTTTAGCTCTTTTTGTCCACGTTAGAAAAAAAGACAGAGCCTTGGTGATGTGGCTCTGTGCACATGTGTCAACACAAGGCCCGCGGGCCAAATCCGTCCCGCCAGGCCTTGCAATGTGGCCCGCACCGCGCTGTCATCACTGCACTCCGCTGCGTTTCCATCACAATGACAGTTGATGACTGTTCAGTAAACCATTCGGCCCGCGATTTAGGCTGGATTTTAGATTTTGGCCCCTTCTCTGATTGAGTTCGACACCCCTAAGTTAGAGCATCATCCTGTGCACCAGAAAGTCATGGGTTTGATTCCTGGACGGAGCACTTGCCTAGGTTGTAGGTTTGATCCCTGGTTGAGGTGTTGCTCTGTCTCTGTTTCTCTCGCTGACCCACCCCTCTCTTTCTCTCTTGCTTCTCCTTCCTCCTTCTTTAGAAAATAAATTAGAAAAAAAGGAAAGACATTCCTACTATAAATTCTATATAGTGTGTTCACGATTTATAGCTCTTTTCCATGCCACTGATGTTAACACAGACCCCTAGGAAAGATGATTAAAATCCTGCCGCTTGTCCAGGAGCACGTGTCTGGCTGTGTGCTGGAGAAAGACTGAGGGTGGCTGTCCTCTCCGAGTCCTGGCGGTAGGGACTGCCAGCCCTACTGTGGCCATCGACTGCTGCAGCCTACTTGCCCCAGGTCCCTGGGTTGGCCACGCCTCTGGCTCTTGTGGCATCTGGGAGAAATAAAGGGCTTCCTGTTGTAGCTTGGCATTGCCACGGTGATTAAAGGCTTTCTTTAATCTTGTGTGTTTTTTCAAATTCTCTGCTTTCAGTTGCTCCATTCTGCCTGTTTTGACCTCTGACTTCTGTGTTGTATTTATAATCTCCTAGTAACACTTTACACTGAAAAAAATCTTAAATGTTATCTGCTTCTGCCTCCTACTTCCTCATTTATCGATGAAGAAGTTGGCTCACACACATGACATGAATTATTCAAAGCCATGGGACTCGTGGCCAGGATAGAAGCCAATCTTGTGATTGTGACTCCAGTGATTTATTTTTTTATTACTAAGTGACTTGTTACTACGTGACTTGTATCTCCCTATGTCTTGCTTCCAATCTCTCTTAAAAAAAAAATATATATATATATATATATATATATATATATATATATATATACACACACACACACACACACACACACACACACACACACACCCCTCACTGGGGATGTGCCCACAACCAAGGTACATGCCCTTGACCGGAATCGAACCTGTGACCTTTCAGTCTGCAGGCCGACGCTCTACCCACTGAGCCAAACCGGTTTTGGCTGCTTCCAATCTCTTATTTGCTTGTCCTGACCCTGGCTTGCTGTCTTCCTGATCCCTTGGCTTTGTGTCCTGCACTGGATGAGGAACAGTTGTTTGTTGATGTTAATCCCAGCTTTGGAATTACTGGGTGACCACGGCTCAAGTCTCTAGGTGCCTTAATATCATTATCAGCAGATTAAGGAGGAACCTTACCAAAGAGCTCCTTAAGAGAATGTAAATCACTTGAGCTGGTGACCTGGTTTCTATTATTTAATGGAAGAGAGTTTTAGAAAATTTAATGAAAGCAAAAAAGTATAGGGAAAGCAATCAGGTGTTAAAGGTGTCATGTTGAGTAGGCTGAGCAAGGACTCATACGAAAATGAGAGAACCTTTAGGCCAAGTTGTTATGTAATATAGTTCATTGGAGAGGGTCCTGTCTTGCCATCTTTGCACAATACCTGTTGGATCTTTATGCTGCAGGTGGTCATGTAGATTATTTGTTTGTTTTACTTTTGATCCACTTAAACGTGGAAAAACATTTGCTTGAGTTGTTTGAACAGATCTGATTTATCAAGAGGAATGTAGATTTATTTTTAATGTTGTGACATTTGGATATTACATAAAAATTAGATGCTTAGATTTAATCCAACTTTTTCAATCTATTAACTTCTTTGAAACTCACTTTCCCTAGATACAAATGGGGGAAATAGACCTAGCTTACAAGTGAGGGTTATGAGGATTAAGTAAAGTATCACTAGCACACTGCTTGGTACATAGTAGGTCCTTTATCTGAGTTAGCTTCCTTCCTTCCTAATGATTGAACACTTCCCTTTTTGTTTAGATATCTGATATCCACGTTACTGGAGAGTCAGAGGATATGTCTGCGAAAGAGAGGTTGCTGCTCTGGACACAGCAGGCAACGGAGGGTTATGCTGGCATACGTTGCGAAAATTTCACCACCTGCTGGAGAGATGGAAAACTGTTCAATGCCATCATTCATAAATACAGGTATGGAATCCGTGGGACTTTTTTCCCCTAGAGAAATATGAGCTTCTTTCATTTACACATTTTAAAATAAGCTTTTATTATTATAGAAGCAATACAGGTGCGTGGCAGAAAATTAGAAAATACAGACGAGTAAAAGTAAAAACTTCACATTTCCACCACTCAGAGATCTTCCCTCTAAGCGTGGTGTGCACACACAGGCACACACAGCTGTAATATGTCTGGATTGTGCTAGTAATATAGCAGATAGTAAGCCCTGATATGTAGAATATACAGGTAGGTGACCAAGTTTGTGTATATAGAGAACTGATGAGTAGTAAGGTAAGGGTTTAGTTCAGACTTAGAGCTCACAAATTTCCCAATTATAGTCTCCCAGTGTAGTTACTCTAGTGACTAGCTTGGTTTAACAGTGGCCAATTTTGGGGTGGTAAACATATTTTTGGTGAGAATTAGTAACAACTAAGTCCAAGTTAACATTTACCTAGCACTTACTAAGTCTATCATAAGCAGTTTATATGTATTAATTCATTTAATCCTCACCACAGCCCTAAGGGAATGTTGTCACCCCCAGTTAACAGAAAGAAAGTGAGATACAGAGTAAATCCTTGTTAAAAGTCACACAGCCAGAAACTTGGGATTCAGACCCAGGCACTCTGGCTCTTGAGTCCCTGCTTATTCTATATAATAAAACCCTAGTATGCAAATTGATTGACTGGCGGAACAACAGGTCGCTATGACAGGCACTGACCACAGGGGCAAGACGCTCAATGCAGAAGCTGGCTCATGGCTGGCAAGCGCAGTGGTGGTGGCTGGAGTCTCTCCCATCTCCAAGGCAGTGCTGAGGACTCCTAGGGGATGTCTGCCTGCCGGCTTAGGCCTGCTTGGACATCTCCAGAGAGGTCCCGGACTGTGAGAGGGTGCAGGCTGGGCTGAAGGGACACCCCTACCCCCAGTGCATGAATGTCATGCACTGGGCCTTTAGTTACCTTATGTGACGTTAAATCCCTAGAAAACTATTGATTCAAAACTACATATTTCTTGATCTCAGTTATTTTTCTTAGTTTTTCAAGGTTATATCCTGTTGTTGAAGAACTGAATATCTTCCTAAGTAGAATAAGCCAAAGCTATGTCTCATGAAACTGACAAACATTTGATTACAATAAAAATAATAATTACATAGAACAGTTAATGTTTGGATAACTTTCTATGGGTTAGGTATTCTAAGTGCTATCCATATGTTATCTCATCCAAATCTCCTAACAGGGACTGTTATTATCCCACTTTTACAGATGAGGGACTCAACAAGGCCACACTGCTAAAAAGTTACAGAGCTAAGATTCTAACCGTGGTCTGTTTGACTTGAAGTCCTATTCTCTGCCTCTCCTCCCTTTTCCCTTTCTTCCTTTTTTTCACTCCCCTTCTTTTTTCTCCCTCTTTTCTGTTGAAAATTTTAATACCTGAATCTCCTATATATCCACACCCAAGAGCCCCCTTAAAAACACTACAATAGTCTGCTTCCTTTATGGAACAGCATTTCAATAGAGGGAGGTAGAGGTTGCTGAATTAAAAGGAAAAGCCAGGACCAACTTGCCTACACTCGCCCCAAATCACGTGCCAGATCTCCTTGAGTCACAGTGACAAGAGGGTTGAGTGGTTTCAGATACCGTGATTATCACACTGCACTTCCCATGTGACTTAAAACGTGAGGCCATTCAAGGCCTGTGTAGCTGGGCACGTTCTATACCTGGGATGATAAGATCTGGGTTTTTGAATAAAAATATTTGGATTGCTACACTTAAAGGATTTATGTCATGATGCATTTTTGAGGGTGTGCTCTGTCCTCTTCTTTGAAACCTTTGAGGTAGAAGTGTCACATTTAGAAGCTAAATACCCTAGCCGGGGCCGGTTTGGCTCAGTGGTAGAGCGTCGGTTGGCGGACTGAAAGGTCCCGGGTTCGATTCCGGTTGGGGGCATGTGCCTTGGTTGCGGGCGCATCCCCGGTGGGGGGTGTGCAGGAGGTAGCTGGTCGATGTTTCTCTCTCATCGACGTTTCTAGCTCTCTCTCTTTCTCCCTTCCTCTCTGTAAAAAAATCAATAAAATATATTAAAAAAAAAAAGAATGCTTACATTAAAAAAAAGAAAAAAAAAAAAGAAGCTAAATACCCTAAAATAATTGACTTTTTAAAAACAGTGGTCTCCAGGCATTGTCTCTACAATCCTTATGAAGGATTGCAAGTACAAACTGGTATAGCACACTGTGCATTTTTTTCCTACACAAGTCAATGTATATGTCCAAGATCCTAAAGTTTCCTAGGCAAGTTTAATGGTATAGAGCTTATATTGCTTAAGGAGAAAAATGACTGTTGTTTATTTTGAACTTTTATTTTGGCAGTGTGATCATTTTAGAAAATTGTTTAACTTTGATTTCCTAATTTGTTTTGTTTTCCTTTCTTAGAATTATTGATTAAAACACTGAATATCAGGTCTAACAGCTTACAAGAGTTTTTTGTTGCTAAAGTTTAGTTTATTTACTCTGTGGTTGTGCTTTTTTTTTCACTACAAAAAACTTTTCATCTGGAGAACTGTATTTTAATTAAAGTCCTTGGCTCTTTTTAGTTGAAAAACAATTGCGTAATTTTCTTCTGGCATGTATAAGAATTAAGTGGATGTGGCTGAACTGCAGTTTTCACTGTTGAATGATTGAATGTTTTTGTTTACTCTAATGACAAAAGAGATATAGTTATAAAGAATTGAAAAATCACTATAAGTAGATATTTGGATATTAGATAATAATATTCACATGTAGAGAATAGTGAATTATTTAACAGTTGCTTTTAATTGATAATTATTCCCATAAGTTTTGTGATATATATTTGCTATAGAAACATTATCCACTTATTGGACTTTTTGGATATTGTTTTTAGATAAAAAGTTTTATGATTAATATGAATTTTATTTGACTTCCAGTTCATGGGTTTTGTTTCTACTCAAGCATCAAGTCTAACTACATGGAATACTTTGTTGAGAAGGATCTTAGAAGGGAGTGAGGGCTTAGCAGGAGAGAACCTCATGATTGCTGCATTGGATAGAAAGGGGTTTAAAGCCTCCTACAGTAAGTCTGTGTGCCCTAGATAGAATATGAAAGATTTCTCTGGAGATTAGAAGAAAAATAGATAACATTTGTTATTTAAAAGCAAAATGGTATTATTTGTAATTAGTGTTTTAGTAAGATTTCTGTCTAAGATGTTCTAAAGATTTAGAAATATTGATCTGAAATGGGAACAGAGTAATATCTTTCAGATTTCATGTTAATGTACATATTGTCAAAAGTTATTAATCACATACATTAATTTGGATTTTCTAGCATATTTTTATTGTTCTCACCTAGAATATGACTTTTCAAAGTAGAAAGAATGTCAATCCCAATGAGTAGTACTTTTATAATATAGTTATTCTAAAGCATTTCATAGAAAAATTAACTTTCTAATATTTCTGTGTTTTGAGAGAACAATTATGTGAAATAAAAATGAGAAGAAACTTATATGATGCAACTAATTTATAGATGCTATGCAATAGAAATGACTCATAAAGGTAAAAAGAAAGTAACTGTTACATAGTAGGTACTCCAGAAGTATGTGCAGAATATTGACCACATACTAGTTTCTGACTAGCTGAGCTGTATTTTTTTATGTGGTATCTTTTAAAATGATCGCAGTCCTGCCTGTGAAATAGATGGCACCATTTCCATGTCATCCATTTATTAAATTATCAAGTTATTTAATCAGAGGCTCCTAAGGTAAATAACATGCTTAAGATCACTTACCTTTTTTATTTATTCACTGGAAGAAATTTTTGCAAATTATATCAGAGGTAAAATCCTAATACAAAGTGCTTTTACAAATCAGTAAAATGACCAAGAAACCAATAAGAAATGTAAAAAGGATAGGATCAGGCAGTTCACAGAAAAGGAAAATTGTTACAAGGAAACACTTAGCATACATAAGAGCAAAATCACAACTGAATGGTTCTGTAGTTTTAGTATGTCACACTGTCTTAAAGAGCATGAAGAGATTGGATTATCAGTGGGTAATAAGGTGATAAACTAATATGGTTTAGTTGAAAACATTACAAGAGATGGCTGTATAGATTCTATTTAAAAAGGTCATTGATAATTAGGGAAAAAGAAGACATTAGTAAAACTTTAGACAATAAAAAAATTATAAAATAAAAATAAAATTAAAAGGTCATTGATATGTACATTATGTTGTTCTATTAGTTGTCTTAGGAAATTCTGTACCTGATTTCTTCTAGGAATTTTTTTTTTATGTTTAGTTTTCAATGGAAGGGGTTAAAATAATAAAAATACCATATATCTGTACAAACAAGTTTCTCTTGTTTGTATAGTTTAAATTTTTTTTCAACAATGTTGGAACATGTTAATTTTCCCCCCCACTAAAATCCACACTAGTAAGAGATCTTAGGTAAATAAGCCTCACTATTGCCCCTGGCCTTGATTTTCATTCAGAAGAATAACAAGGAAGACTGGATTTGATGGGCTTATATCAAAAGGATGTCACAAAAGCATTTGATAAGTAACTTAAAAGCAAGAGAGGATGAAGTAGAATTAACTGAGAATCAAGAGCCAAGGGGTTTAGGAGTATTCCCTAAACACTTCCGTGTTTCCCCGAAAATAAGACATCCTCCGAAAATAAGACCTACTTACAGGTTTCCTTCTGAGTGAAATATAAGGCATCCCCCAAAATAAGCCCCCCCCCCTCCCCTAGGCTAAACATGAGAGATTTGGTCCACTGATTCTGAAAGAAATAGAGTCACAAGAAATTCACCAGGAAATTCAGAAATTGGATTGTTGTTATGATGTTCCAGAAGATGATGACATGATTGTCATTGAATAAATAAGTCAATTCTTGATACTGTAGGATTCATAGTTTGTCTGGTTTGTATTGACAACCTCCGTACTACCGTATCGTATACAGGTAATAAATTTCCTTTATTTTCACTTAACAATAAATGTGGAAAAATTCTTCATGGAAAAATAAGACATCCCCTGAAAATAAGACCTAGTGCATCTTTGGGAGCAAAAATTAATACAAGACACTGTCTTATTTTCGGAGAAACAGGGTAGTAGATTAATGAGTTACCAAGGTGTGTGTGTGTGTGTGAGAGAGAGAGAGAGAGAGAGAGAGAGAGAGAGAGAGAGAGAGAGAAAATAAAATTCCACCGTAGTCCACATTCTTCAGAGGTAGGTATTACAAGCAGAGGGTTCAACAGATAGTTCTGTGCTCTTGTGTTTAATTGTGCTCTGGCATCAGGACAAATGGACCTTTTTTTTTTTTTTTTTTTTCTTTTTTTTTTTTCTGAGACAAGTAAAGCTCTGTCTTCAAGCTTGACGTTCAGCTCCTGACTTGTCTTACTTTATCAGTCTCTCCAAGTGGGTATCATTGATGAAAGCCAAGTTCCGCCACAGCAGCACCCAGCATCTCTCAGTGTGAAAACATGTTTGCCTGAGCAGGCATGGACATGAATGTGGCCCACAGGCCAGAAGGGGTAGTACAAAGTGTGCAGTAGGGCCCGGTGAACCTAAGGTGGCGATATGGAAAGATCTAAGTGTGTCAAGACTAAAATGCCTGAGGGATGCGAGGGGGGGGGGGGGTGTTTTGAAGAGAGATTATTTCTGTTTACTAGTTTCTGCTTGTCCTATTCTTGTTTTTAATTATCCCATTCATTTAATTAATTCTCTTCTTAAGAGCTCTGGCATTCTTTCCATAGCTTGTTTTTCAATATATTACCCAAGGAAGACTCCATGTTTTTGAAATAGGTTGTGTTCACGAACATGCCATTTCGATATTTTCTAATTAGGCAGCTAGGGAGTTTTCACTTGTCTGAGTGTGTAGTTGGGAAGGTAGCAATTATTTTGTTCATTGTTTGCCTTTTGAATTAGAATTTAATGGGACCATCATATTTCATTATTTTAAGTGTTTAAAGGTGCTGTAACTGGGAAGGTGAGACTATAAGGCTGTGGTCAGAATCTTGTTTAATAGTCTGACCCGGAGGCCTGTGATTCAGCCACATGCTTGGAGTCAGCCACACCTTGCAAGCCAAACTGGAGTGGACTGTTTTCACAGAGAGAGTAGGCCCCTTTAGGGTATGAAATGTTCCCAGAGGAAGTTGGACTCTTGTTGACTAGAGGATTTTTATCCCTCAGTCAGGTCTGCCCTCAGGCTGCAGAACCCAGAGGGTGAGGCGTGTGTGTGTGTGTGTGTGTGTGTGTGTGTGTGTGTACACATATACAGGTTGGGCTCTGGTTTGTGTGGCCATGGGCTAAGTACAGAGTCTTGTAGATGATGCATTTCTAAGAAGTCACAAGTATTTCAGTTTGTGAGGCAAAATCACATTGCTTACTTACCTTACCAAATAAACTCAAAACTATTGAACCCTGAGAGCATGAATGGTTGACTTCTAAGCAGTATCACACTTTTAAATCCTTAGAGAGCTCACATGCGCTGCTTGCTGGTGCATCTGCATCCAACTCAGGTGTATGAGTTTGTGGCCACATCCGGTGATCATTTTTAGTGTATCTGTACATTTGTAAATACAATTTGGCAGGTAGTGGAGATATCTACTTATATTACCTTCTTTCTGTGTTTCTGGCCCTCTTGCCAAGATTAATTTATATATAAATTCTTTATAATACCAATTCTTCTATTATTATATGAAGTAGTTCCTTATAGATATGAGGTAAGAAATAGCCAACATATTTTTTTGAGTCAGAAAACTGAACAAGTGACCCTACCATGATAGGAAGATGGCTCACTTGGCTGTCCTCACCATGAAAGCCTGGTCAATTTTGTTTGCAGTTTTCACAGTTCTACTCTTTCTTATATCTGTGATTAAAAAAAAAAAAAAACCAACCAACTGAAAATACATGAACAAATCAAGTAGAGTAAAAGGGTATGTATAGAAATGTGATTCTCCTTCCCCTCAAATTCCTGAGGCAATTACTGTTAAATTTCTTTCATATTCTTCCAGAAATTTTCTATGCATATACAAATACCTATTTCTTTTTTTTTTTTGGGGGGGGGTGTCAATTTTATTGAGGTATAATTTACATAAGCACAAATCTTGAAAACATATATGATCTTTTCTAAAACATAAATGAAAGCACAGTATATGTTTTACATTATTCTTCTCCCCTTCATTTATTTTACACATTTTCCGTATCAGAATAGATTTACCTTATTCTTTTAAATAACGCATAGTATCCTACCTAATAAAAGAGTAATATGCAAATTAACCAGCACTTTGCTACATCCACCAGCCAATCAGAGTGAGTATGCAAATTAACCCCAACCAAGATGGCTGCCACCACAGAGAGTAGGAGGGAGGCTTGGGTTTTCCTGGCAATGGAGGAAGCCAAGCTTTCCACATACCTTGGCTGGCCCAGGACTCCACTCAGGGATACAAAGTTTCAATTATAGAAAATAAATTCCAAGAAAAATGGCAGTAGCCACGGAACTGGAGAGGGCAGGCTAGGGTTAGCCCCAGCGACAGAAGAAGCCAAGCTTTCCACCTGCCTTGGCTGGCCGAGGCCTCTACTCAAGGCTACAAACTTTCAAGAAGGTGAATAAACCCCAACAGAAATGGCTGCCACCACAGAGCGAGCAGAAGGCTTGGCTCCGCTCCAGGCTACAAAGTTTCAATTGTAGAAGATAAATAAATTCCAGATACCAGGGCCTCCACTTGGGTCATCAGGGGACATGGCTGGCCTGCAAACCACCACAGGCTCCTTGCTCAGGCTGCCCCATGCCCCAAGGGAATCCCCACCCTGATCTGGGACACCCTTCAGGGAAAACCAGCTGGCCCCTACCTGTGCACCAGGCCTCTATCCTATCTAATAAAAGAGTAATATGCAGATTGACCATCACTCCAACACACAAGATCAAGATAGCTGCCCCCATGTGGTCAAAGATCCTGCCCCCAAGTGGACACAAGATGACCACCACAAGATGGCCAGCAGTGCAGGCAGTTGGGAGGGACCAGGCCTGCAAGGGACGACAGTTGTGGGTGATCAGGCAAGCAAGGGAGGGCAGTTGGGAGGTACCAGGCCTGTAAGGGAAGGCAGTTGGGGGCAATCAAGCCTGCAGAGGAGGGCATTTAGGGCTGACCAGGCCAGCAGAGAAGGGAAGTTGGGGGAAAACAAGCTGGCAGGGAAGCAGTTAGACACCTATCAGGCGGGCAGGGCAGTGGTTAGGGAGTGATAAGCTGGCAGGCAGAAGTGGTTAGGGGCAATCAGGAAGGCAGGCAGGTGAGCAGTTGGGAGCCAGCAGTCCTGGATTGTGAGAGGGATGTCCGACTGCCCTAAATAGGCAGTGGGACATCCCTCGAGGGGTCCCAAATTGCAGAGTGTGCAGGCTGGGCTGAGGGACATCCCCGCCCCCCACCCCCCCCTGCACAAATTTCATGCACTGGGCCTCTAATTCTATTATATGGATGTAACACACTTTATTGATAGCCAAAACCGGTTTGGTTTAGTGATAGAGCATCGGTCTGTGGACTGAAAGGTCCCAGGTTCGATTCTGGTCAGGGGCATGTACATTGGTTGCGGGCACATCCCCAGTAGGGGGCGTGCAGGAGGCAGCTGGTCGATGTTTCTCTCTCGTTGACATTTCTAGCTGTCTATCTCTCTCCCTTCCTCTGTAAAAAATCAATAAAATATATTAAAAAATTAAATGTTCTCTACATATTATATAATAATCTTCCATAGGTGCAAAACTTAAAAAAATAAAAATAAAAAGTTGTATTGTACTTTGTATGTGTCTTGTGAGACAGATGTGAGAATGTTTCTGTAGGATAAAGTCCTAGAAGTAGAATTGCTGGGCCAATTTTAAGACATATATCTGAACTGTCTGCCAAAAGAGTCTTATTGAAATATATGTCTTCTATACTATTTCCCTTCCCTGATGCCTTTAAGAAAGAAACAATTTCTTACTTTATTTGTTAATTGCATTCTAGCAATTTTAATTTACCCTTTGATTTTTCTTCTTCTTTTTTCTAGAGCTGAAATTGTAGACCTGTGTTTCTCTGAGTATTATATGCAAGCTATTCGTCTAAACATGTATGCATTAAGAGTTTACTGGGGTAAAGGGCAAATTAGGTTGGCAAATTGGGAGTGATCTCATCATTTTAACTGAATATCAGCAGTAGGGGCTGTCTTGGGCTAACATAGGCGAGTGTCTATCACAATGACAGAGGTTTAGGAAGTGTGTAATGAAGGAGTCTGTACACTATCAAAATCAGTGCTATTTTCTGTACTTACTAAGGTCTATGAGGCCAGTATGGAGTGGATTGTTTGCAAAGTGAGTCATAGTTTATTAAGTATCTTTTAATTTCTGAGGTTGTGAGATTTCAATCTTGAAGTACTAATAAAGCTTGCTATAAATGACAGTTTCTCATTTTTTGCTTTCACTCTGTGGTTAGTAGAGAGTTTGCAGAAAAAAATAATTGGAAGAATATTTGAAATAAACTCAAGCATCTAGTTTTGAGAAAAAGGAAAATCACCTTCATAGCTTGTGGCCACCTTGGAGTTCTTGGCTGTGTTTCTTTCAACAACATGTGCCCAAATATGAGCATAAAGGAATGCCTACGCCCAGTTACACAACTGTGGGTGGGTCTCCTGCATGTTCATATTTATTTCGGGGAGGGAGTGGGGAGAGAAGGGAGGACTATATTACAAGTCCTTTTTCCCCCATGGGTGGGGTGGGGAGGTGAGATGCTTTTTGCACCAATAAGAACAGTCAGAATACGCTAAGCCCAAACATGATTGAATTCAAACAGTCATCTTCAGGAATTTGTTATGGCAACCGCTTGCCATCATAGCGCAAGTGAGGCAAATTTAATGAATATTTTAATCATGTGATTTATTGAAGGGCAGATGTTAAAGTAGCATATATGGCTTCATGTATCCGTATGTGAGTTGGTGAGTTGTGTTCTGGAGTTCAGAGGGTGTTCTAAGACTGATCTCTATAAAGGGAGTGCTTTGTGTGTGAGTGTGTAACTTCCCCGGGATCCTTTGCCATTCCATGCAAGCTGCTGAGAGCTTACTCATTTCCGGGAAAGCCTGGCCCTGTGTGAGCCCCGCTGTCTGCTTTGTGTGTGCATGTTCCCACGCAGGGAAGCACCCCGGAGAACGTTAGATTTAAGGGGAGATGGGTGTCACTATAACTTCATGGTTACCAGCCTCAAGTGGTTCTGACCAAGCATTCTTTTTCCATCCGTCTTAATTCACCTTTTTGTCAACCTCACCTCGCTTTTGATGACTGATGATCTCTCATTGTTAATGGATAACCATTGTTAACTGATAATCTCAATTCCCTCAGAGACACTGAACCCATCCATGTAAAGCAAGCATGTCAACCTCAAAGGCTAACACAGGCCCAATAAAGGAGGTGTGTGGTCTGTGGGCTGTGAGTTTGACATGCTTGATGTAAAATATGTTTTTTTGCTACCAAGGGACAAACCTCCCTTCAGTTGCATCCACCCTGGCCCCTGGTAATAGAGCAGGCCTCTCTCCCCCTACCCAAGACCTGTCTCCCAACTCCCATGTTCTGGATCCCATCTCAACCACTGCTCCCCAAGCCTTCTTTCTCATTGTATCAGATTTTTCTCTGTAAACAGATCTTTCTGTTGGACTTTAATCTCATTTGGAACCTCTTTGTTAATAAAACAACAAACAGTAACTGCCTTATATTACTCCTTTCCTTAAAGCCAGAGTTGTCTATCTACTCAATTTTTATTTCTTTGCTCTGTACTTACTCCTCAACCTATGCTAACCTGGTTTCTGGCACCATAACCCACCAAAAACACTTTTAGGCTTATGACTTCTGGGAGTGACTTCCCTGTGGCTAAATCCTGTGGACCATTTTCAGACCTCATCTTTCTTCTCAGTATTTGATTTTCTTCTTAAAATACTCTTATTTGTAAAGCTTTATAGGACAACATTCCTTTTTTTTCCCTCCTGTTTTGTGGCCTGCTCCTGCACAGTTCTTTCTGCAGACCATCTCTTTCCCATGAGGCTCGGGTAGAGTTTTGCTAGGTTGCCTGTTCAACTTTCTGTGCTGACTGTCACCCATGCCTATACCCTCTGTTGTTATAACCAGGGTTATAATACTCCCTTCTGTGGATTTGACCTTCTTAATATGTCCCAGCCTTCTGCTACCACATTCTTTTGCAAGTCACCATGGTCCCCGGCCTGGATTCTGTGGGAATGCTTTCACCACTTTAAATTGCTTCTCCATCGGACCTCAGATCTGATAATTTTATCTCTTACCACCTTCCTTGATGCATTTTATTTAATTGTTATTAATCCTCACTCGAAAATATTTTTCCAATTATTTTTAGAGTGAGTGGAAGAGAGAGGGAAAGACAGAGAGAAGCATCGAAAGACAGTGAGAAACACATCAATTGATTATGGTTGCCTCCTGCACGCGCCCCAACTAGGGCCTGGGCTGAGGAGGAGCCTGCAACCAACGTATGTGTCTTGACTGGAATCGAACCTGGGACCCTTTGGTCTGCAGGCCAACGCTCTATTCACTGGGCTATGCCAGCTAGGGCCCTTGAAGCATTTTAATGGTTTTTTATAGTTCTCGTAAAAAAAATATTCAAAATCTCTGCAGAAGTTCATGAGATTGTGCATCATCTTGGTCCCCCTTCCCCCCGCCTTATCTCTCATCTGTCCCCTTGCTGCTGCTTCTCACCCCTGAACTGGCCTCCTTATGCTCACGCTCCCTCCAGGTACAGAACACATGCACACCTGTGCCCTCTACCTGTGTCTCTCTGGCGGGTTTTCTCCTGGTTTGCTTCCAAGCTTTCTTTGGCGTGTTGAGCTCTCGGTATACAAAGTGCCTGTGTTCTAAGCGCAGCAGAGCCGGGCACGTGGTGCATGCTTGTTAGATGTTACGAAAATGAATCAACTTGCTAGTGTGTGGACTGGGGAGAGTTATTTGTAATTGGCAATCAAAGCACCAAGTTCTGCCTTCTCTGACTGTATTTCCTTTACATTGTTTATATGCCAACAGATGGCTTTTTATAACCTGCCCACATTGCTGCTTATACTTCATTTCCCAAGTACTTCCACATGAATCCTCTCTGGAGACCTTGGGCAAATCAGTTAGGTTCTTCAAATCTCATGGCAGCAGCAGCCACAGATGCCCTTCCTCTACCCCAGCACGTTTCCAGTTGCTCCCTGGGGGTAATTGGAATTCTAAATGATACTTGGAATTCCTGATTTTCATTTTTTGTGTGGAAGGTAATCGAGACACAAATTTCTGGATTAGCGTTCTAAGTTAAACAGAGCAAGTTAGGTCTAAATCAGCAGACACCTGAGTCACATCCTTTTACTTTTTCCATGTCCATATAGCCTTTACTCTCAAAGATGTAAAAACTGTCTTATATATATTTTTTAAATGTGGTAAAATACACATAATGTAAAACTTCTCATCCTAACACTTCCCATTTTTGTGTCCAGTAAAGTGGCTTTAAGTACATTCACATTGGTGTGTAACCGTCACCACCACCCATCTCCAGAACTCCTTTCATCCTGCAAAACTGGGACAGTATATCCATTAAACAATAACTGCCCATTTCCCCCTTTCCCAGCCCCTAGCCACCACCGTTCTGCTTTCTGTTGTCCTTTGTTTAATTGAGTAAGAGAATGGGTGCCCACTGTCCTTCCAGAGGGTCCGATACCTCAAACCACAGAGTTAAAGTGCTTTTGATTTGAGAAGCGGTGTCCAGACTTCATCATGTACAGTGTATTCCAGAATTGGGCTAATGTGAAATGACCCCAACCTAAGTGTGCTCTAAGCCTCTAGATTTAAACAATAAAAATCGACACTGGAAAAGAGTGAAAAGGATCGCTGTTTCATGGTGAGGACATAAGACAGTAGGCACGTTTGTATTCATTTCTGCTTTGTGTTTGTCTTGTGACAGTTATCTGATAGTATTGTGAATTTAGAAAAATTGAAGTTGAATGACATGTACTAGTAAATTATACAAGTTTCAGGTTATAACATGATGATTCTATATTTGTATATATTGCAAACTGACCACCACAATAAGTCTAGAGAATATTTGTCATCACACGTAGCTACAATTTTTTTTTTCTTGTGCTAAGATCTTTTAGGATCTACTCTAAGCAACATTCAAATATACAGAACTGTATTATTAACTACTAGAGGCCTGGTGCATGAAAATTCATGCACTGGGGGAGGGTCCCTTAGCCCAGCCTGCCCCCTCTGGCAGTCCTGGAGCCCGCAGGGGATGTTCTCCTGATGGGTTAGGCCACTCCCTGTGGCCAATCAGGGGAAGGCACCACTCCTACCACCACCCACGCTGCTGCTGCCTCTGGCCTCCCTCTGTGGGAGGCGATTTAGCAATCATGAGAAGGCGATGCTCCCATCACGCCTCTGCTGCTGCCACTGCCAGCCACACAGCTGCCTGAGCCTTGGCCCTCACAGCCACCACAGTTTGTCTGAGTCTTGGGCCCTGGGCAGTGTCAGCCGCCACCTGCGGCTTGCCTGGACCTCGAGCCGGCCCTGGGCATCAGCAGCCACCATCCATGGCTTGCCTGACCCTCTGGCAGCAGCTGTGGCTTTGTCCAGAAGGACACAGTGTCTAGTCCCTGCCCACCCATGCACGCCTGCCGTGCCCACAGCCTCCTGCTGATAGGTCCTTAAGGCTTGATAGTGTGAAGACCATTAGCATATTAGCTCTTTATTATATAGGACAATGCATTTTCTCCCAGAATTGTATCTAATTCTCATGTGAGCTCATATATTCATGAGTGTTTGAGGGCAGAAAGTTACTTTGAAATATCTGTACCAAAAATAAATTCTTAAGCAATTTCAATGTTATGCTAGTTTGGTTATCTGTCAGTGTGGATATCTTAATGTTACATGTACACGTATCCACATGCATGTACACATATGGATACATGCATATACAAGTATATATGTTTGCATGTGAATATATACATCTACTTGGTCGAGAAGATGTGTTGTATGAAAGATAAGCATTATTTTTATCCAAAATTATTTTATATTGCAACAGCCACTTTTTGGTAACCTTTTGTTCTATATTTTTTGGACAAATTAAGGGCACTAACCATGCATATAAGTGTTTTATTATTTTTTGGCCTCATTTTATTTTTTATTTTAAAATTTATTTTATTACTATTATTATTTTATTGCTGACAGTATTACAGATGTCTCTCATTTTCTCCATTTTGCCCCCCTCCACCCAGCCCTGCCCCACCCCAGGCCTTCCCAATCCTAGGTCTCTGCCCATTGATTATGCATATGTGTTCTTCGGTTAATCTCTTTCTGTCCCTTCCCTTTCCCCTCCCCCACCACACCCCACTGAGATCTGTTATTCTGTTCCATTCATCTTACGATCTATCTTGGTTTTATAATTCAAATTTAAAATTTATGTTATTTTCTTATAGTTTCCTTTTTTTGTAAGCTATTTATAAACATTTTTTTTAAAAAAAGTTGGCATATAAATATATGTTTTTTGAAATGGCAATCTATGATGATTGAGTCATTCAGAAAAGATTTCATTATTACAAAATAATAACAAAAGTAAGAGTTAGAATTGCCTCTTTTCCATAAAAATCAAAACAAAACAAAACCAAAAAAACCAACTCGTATATATTATTTTAGGCAGCAGGGGGGTTAAATTACATGATTTTGAAAGGTTTCCAGGAATTAAGGAAATCAAAATAGTTCATGTTCAGCCGCTTAAACTATCATTCAGGGACATGGCTGCTGCCTTCTCCATGCTGACAGTATAGTGTAGTCCTTGGTTAGCCAAACCTGAAATGAGAATGAGATTTCCTGTTAATGCTACCCCAAAAGGAGATATCACAGTGCGATGAAACCCATCTTCTTTACGTGGAAATTAGCTGACGTTTGTAAATGTGTTATCCCAGCGGGGCCATGAGGAAAGAAGGAAGGGAGGCAGGCCACAGCACGCGCCTCTTCTGGCAGCTGCAGGCGGAGAGAGGCAAAGCAGTACCGCAGTCCTCCGAGGAGGACAGGGGGAGGGATAGGCTTTTGAAAATGCCCAGGCACTTACTTCTTCATAGTGGTTTTAACGTTTTATCCCTTTTCTTTTTTTGCTTAATTTTTTAATGGGGGAAAGCCGGTTCAGTTTTTGTTCCATTACAGTGTCAAATGTCATGATCAAGAGGTGACTGATCCAAACTCACGTATTCTACAGCTGCTTTTGTGCTGAAATGACTGTGTCATTCAGGAGGGAGTTTTATGTTTTATTCTCTTTCTCAAAAACTCGATTCTTCAATGCCTTGATTCATTCTGCAGGGATTACGCAGTGCTAATGGCAGGGTTCGCGGGACAACATGCTCTTTCTTGTTGCGGCCTTGGCAAATTCAGAAAAGCTGGTTTCCGTTTTTCCCAAATGTGTGAGCTTTATGGGAGCAAAACAATTTTTTGAGCTTAAGGTATTTGTTTTTGTCTAGACTGTTATACACGTCTGTTTAGTGATCCTAAAGTTGGCAGATGTTTCAAAAGGGTCTGTGTGTAGGGGGAAAAAGCTTCTATGTGAATAAAAAATGAAAATCTAGAGGTTTGTCATTTCATTCTTTTATTGGTGACAGTGGACTTTACATGCTGGGCCACTTTTCAGCGATGGAATTGGTGGCATGCAAAACACAAAAGACTTTCCTGGGAAACAAGTAGTAGATAATGCTAGCTGTAGTTCAGGGTAATGAACACTTCAAAGAGTTATAAAGCTGTGACTAGGTTTCTTTGGAAGTCTACATTCTCATCAGATAAAAATAGGAGTACAAATTGCTGTTTACCTTCCCAAGATGAATGGTAGAATTTCAAAGAGTTTCTCATGTAAACAGCCTTCCAAGTAGTAGTGAGAATAACTTGCATTTCATTTGTCCCACTCCGCCTGGGAGCCCTCCTGCCTTTCTGTGGAAGCAGCGTGCCTGTGGGAGAGGGAGCCTTCTCTTAGAAGCTGATAAATAGGCTCTAACTCAGTGACTTTGGGACTGGGTGCCACTCTTTTTGAAGGCTTTACTGTTTCCATATTTGTTTCTGCATTCTTTTAATTATTTTTTGTTTTCTTTGTTAATCCTCAGCTGAGGATATTCCCCCCTCACCTTAATTTTTAGAGAAGGAGGAAGGAGGGGGAGAGAGAAAGAAAGAGAGAGAGAGAGAGAAACATCAATGTGAGAGAGAAACATCAATTGGTTGCTTCCCACATGTGGGTGGGGATTGAACCTGCAACCCAGGTACTTGCCCTTGACCAGGAATTGAACCGTGACCCTTTGTTGCGCAGGCCAACACTCTAACCACTGAGCGACACCAGCCAGTGCTAATGCTTTATTGATTTTTTTAAAAAGAAAATTTTAAAAAAATATGTTTTTATTGATTTTTAAAGACAGAAGAAGGGAGAAGGATAGAAAGACAGAAACATCGATGGGAGAGAAACATTCATGGTTCGGCTGCCTCCTGCACCCCCCTCCTGGGGATCGAGTCCTCAACTCAGGGATGTGCCCTGATTGGGAATCAAGTTGGTGACTTCTTGGTTCATGGGTTGATGCTCAATCACTGAGCAACACTGTCCAGACACTAATGTTTTATTTTTTAGGTGAAAGTTTCCCGATTGGCTTCTGGCCATATTTTGCCTCCTAATTTAAGGAGTATTTTAGGAGTCTTTTCTCATCTCATATAGATAAAGCGAGGTACCCTTGTGGTTTAGAGCAGTGGTCACCAACTGGTAGTCCGTGAGGTCTGAAAGGCTGGTGACTGCTGCTTTAGAGTGTCATGTATGTCTTATGGATTAGGAGGAGAAGTCTAAGGTAGGAGAGAGTGTTTTGTGTGTGGACATGCATGTTTATGAAGATACAAACTAGTGCTTATTTGGCTATTTATGATTCAAATTACTAACTAACCAACCCATTTACCAACTTACTTGCAGATATTTATGGAATGTCTACCAAATATATGCCACTCTTTTATCTCAGCAGGAGAATCAAATACAAATGTGTATTAATGCATGGTTCTTTCCATCTTGGCCTCGACTAGTTGGGAGAAACAAGATGTAGATGCACATTAAACAGTGAATTAATAGGGCAAGGAAGTTCTAAGTGCCAACTTGACTAGTACAGGCCAAGGAGCATAAGGAGTTCAGGGAACAGGGAGAGAAAACTGAGACCCCACTGATGAGGTGGGCTCGCTCTCTGCTTGCGGGGATGAATAGGATTGTAGAAAGTGACGGTGACAGGGAAGGACAGCCTGGATGGATGGGGCATGCCAAGGTGTGGCATTGAACTGAGTATAAGCTTTTGTGTTTGGGGAGAAACATTGAGAGAATGCTGGCTGGATTGGGAGGGTGTTGAGTAGTGGAACTTGCATGGGCTGGATGGGACAGATGTTCTTATAGATTCTAATTATGAGGTATTTGTAGACCTTACCGAAAATTATGTGTGTTCACGTTTTTATATATTTTTTCCTCATTACACTTGCCTTTGCCACACATGTTTCTGAGAGAATTAAGCAATGTTTGGTGAAAATCTCCTTAATGCAGGCTTAGAATTAATATTTGCAGCAGTTGCTATATAAATAGATATGCATGTAAATATAATGTTGGAAAGGCACCTGAGAAAACGTAATTAATACAGTCATTTTTCCCCCCCTAGGCCGGACCTGATAGACATGAACACTGTTGCTGTTCAAAGCAACCTTGCAAATTTAGAGCACGCTTTTTATGTAGCAGAAAAAATTGGCGTCAACAGACTCCTGGATCCTGAAGGTGAGCTGTGGCCTTGACTAGATGTGGCCTGAAGGTTTGGTCAATAGCAATCTGTCAGCATCTTGAAATAATTTGTGTTGCTGCTTTTAGACGTTGATGTTTCCTCTCCTGATGAGAAATCAGTAATAACATATGTGTCGTCTCTCTATGATGCATTTCCCAAAGTCCCTGAAGGCGGTGAAGGCATCGGTGCAAATGTGAGTATTGATTTTCTTCATTCTGGAAGCTTCTGATGTGGCATAGTCTGCTTGACCGATTTTTTTTTTTAAAATATATTTTATTGATTTTATACAGAGAGGAAGGGAGAGAGATAGAGAGTTAGAAACATCGATGAGAGAGAGTCATCGATCAGCTGCCTCTTGCACACCCTCTACTGGGGATGTGCCCGCAACCAAGGTACATGCCCTTGACCAGAATCGAACCCGGGACCCTTCAGTCCCCAAGCCGACTCTCTATCCATTGAGCCAAACCGGTCCCGGCTGCTTGACTGAATTTTTTGATAGTGCTTTTTATCTTAAATAGAAAATATTTTAAAAAGAAGTTGATTTTAATATGCTATTTATCAAACTGATATTGTATGCACTTGGATAGTATCATTCCATTATTAAAATTAAAATTCAGCAAGAAAAAACTCGTTCTGTATCATAAAGTAGGCTATTCCGAGTTACTTTTTTTGTTTGATAAATAGTAGCTATACGCCACTGCATTTTGGAGATACTCATTTTTTAACTTGCTGTTTTACAGCTGCTCTATTTGAGGTATTTGTATAGAACATCGCATGTTTGAAGTCACTTTCAGTGAAGTTTATTACCTCATATGATTCCATGAGAGAAGTTGGCTCGGTATTGCTTCTCTGATTTAACAGTGAGACCCAGAGGAAAGCGATTTATTTTTGCCAGATTGACAGAGCTCCTTTGTAAGCAGGGCAAGGTCTCTGAAACGTGGCTTTGGGTCTTTATTAGTTCACAATTTGCCACGGGTTTGTGCCATTCAGTTCAGCCGTGTGTGTTTTAGTGGCCATGCTAACAAATGCTTATGTGTTTGTAGAAGAGACAGGAAGCCCGATACGCCTTTCACACTTGGGGCTGAGCACCCCTCACCCCGGGCCTTTCTCCCTCCTCCTTGCAGACACCATTACAAACAATTTACTTTGAAGATTTAGGAGCTCATCTTGGTGAGCTCTTTCCCGGTATTTTACTTCACCTTTGTATGCTGCTGCTTTTAGACTTATCCCCCTTCTCTTCCTGTCGTTCTTTCTCTCAAACGTTTCATCTGTTCTTTTGATCCCTAAGTAACTTGCTTCCATGGTTATCCTCTCCTCTGAGTCAGTGCAGTTCTCCAAGGACTCCGTGTTGGCTGTTGCTTGAGAATGTTTCTTGTGGCCATTCTATTGTCTCACTACCTCCACCCCATTCCTGATTCTTAGAACCAGGATGATAGCTTTCCTATAGTTTTTCATCTCCTCCTCTTCTCCTTCCCCCTCATCAACTCTGCACACTATCACCAAATTAGCTTGAAAACTTTCAGTGGCTACATATCACTTGCATGATTAACTCCATTCTAGATGTTCTGACATTCAAAATTCTGCATAAATAAATGGAGCTTTTTTTCATCTTTAGCTCTGACATCTCAATACAAACTGTTTGCTGGTAACCAGGGCATTCCTCTTTCAGAGTCCTGACTCACTTGGGACTCTGTTTTTTATGCACTCCTCTCTTCTTACTCATCACCCCCCCCCCCAAAAAAAAAAAAAAAAAAAAAAGTACTGGAAGTGTGAGAACTGCTCAGGGATTGAGGGCCGCTTCCCAAGGAGCTTTTAGTGACCACTTCAGGCACACTGATGCTTACCTGATTCTTATTTCAACTCCTAGCATACTCTACCAGGTATTTCAACACTTAATTGAATACTGCTTTTCATTTTGCTCGGCTGTTCATATTATGAATCTCTCTCATCTCCCCATCTAGATGGCAACTCTTTGATAATAGGTATTATGTCTTAAAGCATGATATTTTTATTACGACACTTAGCACAATGCTTTGAACGTAATGAGAGCTTATCAAATACTTAATTGAATATAGCAGTTGACAACCTTCCAGTTTTCTCCATTTAAAAAAAAAGTTTGCTAAATGAGTACTCGAGTAATCTCACCATAGACATTTCCTGTTGTTTTCATTCCTGTCTATCGATAGTTTCTTACATAATGCATAGCTCTTTTGAGTTTCATACGTAAAGAGGACTTAGATCTAAAAAGGCTGACAGAGTGGCAACCGACTTGGCTAATGCAAGCTGTCCGCCCCCTTTCTTGAACTCCTGGCAAGTGGATGGTGGAAGTCTTTCCTGCTGTGCGTGAGCACGGCCTCAGAACCCTTTCCACTCAGTGCCCAGACAGCCCTGTCTCTGGTTCAGAATTGGAGGTCATCAGGCCCCTGTAGGTAGCGTGGTTTTAAAGCTGTGCATTGGGAAGGGCTGGGAGTGCATGGACAGGGTGAGGACTGCGTGAGAAATAAATCATTTAGCCGGTTCTCTCTGTCAGGCTTAAAAATATGTAATTACAAGAATGACCTTTGACTAAATTGTGTTAGAAATGAATCTTACTATCTACAGCCATGGGCTTTTCCTGTCATTTTCTTGTTTTAGGATGTTGAAGTCAAATGGATTGAATACCAGAATATGGTGAACTACCTCATCCAGTGGATTCGACACCATGTGACCACAATGTCTGAGAGAGCATTTCCCAATAATCCCGTAGAACTGAAGGTCAGTGGCACTACAGGGGTTAAATAGGATTGACTTGATATTTAACTTGTAAATAATGCTGTAATAATTCTGTTATTTTAAATTTTATTTATTTTTTGATTTTAGAGAGAGAGGCAGAGAGAGAAAAACATTGATTTTTTGTTCCACTTATTTATGCATTCATTGGCTGATTCTTCTGTGTGCCCTGAACTAGAAATTGAACCTGCTACCTTGGCATATTGAAATATGCTCTAACCAACTAAGCTACCTGACCAGGGCAATTCTATTATTTAGAACTTCAAGAAAAATTGCCTTTGACAAGCCATTAATAAATAGGCATTTAAAAAATATACTCATCTCCCCATTATACAGAGATAATAGAGGTAACAACTAGTAATTAAAATGTAATACAGTATCTTAAATAAATTTATAGTCCCTTAGTTTTGCATTGAGGGTGTAAGGTTTGAGAGAGTCTCTAGAGGTGACCTTGCCACTTCGTGTTTGGTGTGTGGGAAATGTTTGAGGTTCACCAGATAACCTGGTTGGAGGGACCCTGGGAAGCTTGTATAAGGGTGGCCGTGGTTGGGACTGTGCCTGTGGTGTCCAATCCTATAAAGTCGCTTTAGATCCTCCTTTTGTGTAGCAGGAGGTCCATACTCTACTTCACTGTGAATTCAAAACACATACCTGACCTCCAGGATCAATGAATTCATGGCTTAGTAAAACATTTGCTACTACTACCCGGCCAGTGTTGCTCAGTGATTGAGCTTTGTCCTGTGAACCAGAGGTCATGGATCAATTCCTGGTCCAGCTACATTCTCTGGTAGTGAGCTTGATCCTCAATGTGGAATATGCAGGAGGTAGCCAATCAAATGATTCTCTCATATCAACGATGTTTCTATCTCTTTCTCTCCCTTCCTGTCTGAAATTAATAAAAAAATATTTTTAAAAAATGTGCTACTACCTAAAAACAGGTCTAACTCCTTGAGACAAAGATATTATAGAAATATAGAAGACATTCTAGATACATAAACTTAATTGAAGAATGCGTTGTCTCATTAGGACCTATAATAGCAAAATAGCCTACTTTCTTTCAAGAAACACATACAATGTGAATATTAGCAGTGAAGTCTAATTCCTTGAGTTATAAGCTCTGTTTTCATGATCGCACTGGAATCACAGACTGCAATGGCCTCGGGTGGGCCTGTGTAAGTTACTCACTGTGTTCAGGCCTCTCTGCAGACCATCTGTGAAGCAGCCCTTTGCTCACATTGCCAGGGGAGTTTGTCCTTGGCACCCAGGCACTTGGCCCGGGTTGATAGGATGCTCTTTAACTGCTCTGAAGCTGTTTGTGTGTAGTCTCCCTATGTGGATGTAAACATCTCCAGGACAAGAAGGATCCCTCTGGCCCCCATCACCACATCTACCACAGCAACGATTAGCTATAATGGCATTTGGTGTTTATTTACTGATGAACATTTTAAAACAGTTACTACGTTTACAACCAAACAGTTTTCAGATTTCAAGTTCAAATTGTTTCCAAATGGATTCCTGTTGTCAGACACTTGGCTAAATGTGTTCTGGCTTCTGATTAATGCAGGTTCTTTAAGTTTTGGAAAAAGTTTGAGTGAATACTCAAGTTACTTGTTGGTGCCTGGGATAGGATATAATATAAAAAAAATTAAAAATATGTGGAGAAAATGCTAGTAATGTTATTAGCCAGCAGAATATTGAATGGAGTCCATCAGAAATGTGTCTGTTTGAAGATTAAAAGGGACTTTAAAGAAAAACAACAACAGCATGAATCAGGATGAAATAATTAGTATACACTTATTAAATGTGGAGATGCTTTCTTCATTTTATGATGGTCCTTCTTAGTAAATACAATATAATAAGAGATTCCAAATTAGTATCTGCAAACTAGATAATAATTTAATTACATGGTTGAAATGTCTATTAATGTAATAAAGCAGTAACCATTAACATCTATCTCTGTTGACAAAGAGATCTGTTTAACTTAGCCAGAGGGACATTGACCTCAAGTTTTAACTTCATCTATCTGATAAGAATTCTGTTTTCAAGGATAGATCCATGGAATAGACAAGAACAGGTTTTGTTTTGTTTTCTCCCCTTATGGAAATTGCATCAGATTATTTTTCCAAAAGCTAATTTGCCACATTTGGAAAGTATGTTTTTATTTATTTTTTTAAATCCTCACCCAAGGATTTTTTTTTAGGGAGAGTGGGAGAGAGAGAGAGAGACAGACAGAGAGAAACATTAATGTGAAAGAAACACATTGATTGGTTGCCTCCTGCAGGAGCTGGGAGAAGCTTGCGACCAAAGTATTTGCTTTTGACTGGAATTGAACCCAGGACCCTTTGATCCACTGGCCGACGCTCTATCCACTGAGCCAAACCAGCTAGGGCGGAAAGTGTGTCTTTTAGGATGTGTTTTCTTGTTTGTATGATGAGATTGTTAATAGAGCTGTAGTAAGTTTTACCACAATTCATTATGCAGACACCAGTGTGGCACCTGCTGAATCACGGCATACATCAGTAGTTACACCCTCATCAAGCCTTACATAACTCAGTCGCCAACTAGCTGGCAGTCAGTACAGGCCTTGAGTATCAATTTTATAAAGGAATTCCACTGAATGCATAGCACACAGTCGGTAGCATTTGAAGTGGTAACATTATGCCATAATGAAAACAGGTCTTTGAATGTTGAGCTTTCATTTATTTTTCCTTTCATTTTAGGCACTTTACAATCAGTATTTACAGTTTAAAGAGACAGAAATTCCTCCAAAGGAGACAGAAAAATCAAAAATCAAACGCCTATATAAATTATTAGAGGTAAGCAGAAATTTCCTTTTTTCGATCAAGTTGTTTTTACATATTTGCTTTGCATTAATTATTATTTTTTTAAATTTTCTTAAGATTTGGATAGAATTTGGACGCATCAAACTCCTTCAAGGTTATCATCCAAATGACATAGAAAAAGAGTGGGGCAAGCTCATCATTGCCATGCTCGAGAGGGAGAAGGCGCTTCGTCCGGAAGTGGAAAGGTGAGCTGAGCTATTTTTGCCATGGAAACCGGGAGGAGGAGTGGGCATCCGGTTGCTCTCATGGAAAGAACTTACATTTTGGAGCCAGGATGAGCTAGGACCAACATTTACCTTTTCCATTTCCCTGGCTGTGTGACCTAGGGTAAGTCACGTAATCTTTCTGAAGTTTCATTTTCTTATCTAGAAACTCTTCTAAGAGGTTTGAGGGGTTAAATCAGTGAAGCAGTATTCAAAAAATACCTTATAGGCTGGGTTGGTCCGTGAAGTATCATCTAATAAGATGGTAACAGGTTTAAAGCCTATCAAATTAGCTATGAGAATTTCTCAAACTGGCTTTTATTCTTTTTTCCCCTATTGGTCCCTTCCCCCTCCTTCACTGCTGTGTCCACGGGTTATGCATATATACATGTAAGTTCTTTGGTTAATCTCTTCCCACCCTTCCCCCTCTTCCCTCGGAGATTTGACAGTCTGTTCCGTGCTTTCATGTCTCTGGATCTTCATCAGTTTATTTTGTTCATTAGGTTCCACATATGAATGAGATCTTGTGATATTGTCTTCCTCTGATTGGCTTTTAAAGCACCGGGGCCTGGATCCGGCAGCTTACAGGCCCATAAAGGACTTGCTTTGCTTCTTATAGTTTTGGCTGTGCCCTCTTTCAGTGGGGCCATGGAAACCAGAGTCTAGACTGCCTCCATTTACAGGGCAGTGAGGTGGCTTCCAGAAAACACTCAGTGAATATTGGGATTAAGCTCCCCTTTGGATATTTCTACAAGTGCATTTATTCCATGAAATTGTCACTGACTTCATCATTCTCTCTCTACTCCTCTACTCAGTGGCCCTGGCAGGTGCCTTGGGAGATGTGTTGGATGCATTTGTCTTCATTCTAGTCCTTACCTCCCAGCCTGACTAGGGGGGATGGGGATCTCTGCTCCTCAGAAGCTGTGAGCTCCATGGCCTGGGCTTCCACCTCTCTGCCTTTCCCGCAGCCACACTGGCTCTCTCGGGAGTTCTGAGTGCCAGGGTCCCACCCTCCTCCATACCCAGGAGGTTTGCAACCCTCTGAACCTTTGGCAGGGAAGTCCAGGTCACCCTGCCCCACTCTCTTTACTCCTAATCATCCTTAGATCTCGTCTTTAGGGTTACTTCCTCAAGAAATTTTCCCATGATCTCCTAGGCTGGTTCAGATGTCTTATTTATTATAAGTCTCGTGTTCACATGTGCCGTTCCTTCATGACACTTATCTCTGTTGTAATTGTATATTTATTTCTGTGATCATTTGACCAAGGGTTACCTGTTCCACCGCTTTGAGCTCCAAGAATGTGGAGGAAAACGTGCTTTCACTGCCCCTTGTGTGACCAGTTTAACAGGGAGCCAGGTATATGGAGAGGCACTTAGTACACTCATGCTCTCTGTGCCCCACACCTGACCTCAGTGTTGTTGAAATGGGACGAAGCAGCGACAATATGAGGGCAAGTGTAACTTGTCAGTCCTTTATTAAATTACTGCTTACACTCTTGTTAAAGTTTAATATTACATCAACATAATTGGATCTTTGGAACGAACATAAACTTGAAATACACGGGATGGGCCTTTTATGGGGGAGGCATTTGTAGGCGATTCAAGAGAGATACTAAGATAATCATCTGAAGCAATGGCCAAGTCGGCTGGAGAAGGGATATGGAGTAGGTTTTTAGTCATAAGAATAGTAGCTGGGTTTTACTATGTGTTAATAAATGAAGGCAGTGCAGGAGTTCCAGGTCCAGGAACCAGTCCATCCCGGATTAAATTAGTAGCTCAACTGTCAAGCCACGTCATTTTAGACAAGTTCATGAATCTCTTTAAGCCTCAGTTTTCTCATTTGTAAACAGGATGTAGTAGTGTCTACCACATTTGGTGGTTATGAGTATGAGGTGAAGTGGTGTGTGTAAAATGATTAGTGGATTTCCAGGCACATAATAATTGCCTTATAAACATTAGCTGCTCTTACTATTTTGAGATTTTCTGTTTACTAACTATATACAATATCCACTTCAAAAAGAATACACATACTTTGAATAATTATAAGGAAAGTGTTTATTAAAATACATTTCATTTTCAGAATTGAGCTGTCAGCTGTTAAAGTGTGTATACAGTTTTTGGGGACATCCTGTATTTGATAAGGCACTTTCAAAATCAAAGCAACTGTGGCTTTGTAGTGTTGGGGGTTAAGAAGATATTTAGGAGATTGTCTGGATAAATACTTTAAGTTTTCTTGATGCAACAAGTTTTTTGGCATTAACTATATATATTGCAAATAATAGCTATGTGGCATGGGAGTGTGTAGAAGACAAATGATAAACTCTTTTCAGGAAAAGGAAAAACAAGCATAGACAATGAAAATTGCAAGCAACGTCTCAATACTCTACTTAGCATTTTGACTTTTAAAAATATAAAGTAGCCGAAACTGGTTTGGCTCAGTGGATAGAGCATCGGCCTGCGGACTGAAAGGTTTTGGGTTCGATTCCGGTCAAGGGCGGTCAAGGGCATGTATGTACCTTGGTTGTGGGCACATCCCCAGTAGGGGGTATGCAGGAGGCAGCTGATTGATGTATCTCTCTCATAGATGTTTCTAACTCTCTATCTCTCTCCCTTCCTTCTGTAAAAAAAAAAAAAAAAAAAAAAAATCAATAAAATATATATATATATATTTTTAAAAATAAAGTAACTGTAGTAAGATTAGAGTCATATTCCTGAGAGCATGTCATTGAAAGAAAGATAAGTGGGTCTTTCTCCAGTTAATTTAACCTAACAAACAAATGACATGCAACTTAAAATGGGAATGGACTTCATTTCTCACCACATGAATTTGTTTACCATGCTTATAAATGCCACCATTCAGCCTTATTGTTATTTGGATTCAGACCTGGCCCTTTATAAAAGCCAGGCTGTACCTGAATATTTGTGGGTTTTTAGCTGATGATTGCTATTGCCTGACTAACTTTTACTAATTGTGCCTGGGCTTCGATGAGGCCTCTGAGCTGTTTTTTAGGTGGTTGCAATTGGATGACACTCGGTGAAAATATTTGGCCAGGCTTTTTTTCAGTGCCGCCCCATCAGCCTACCTTGTCCATACTTGCAGCGTGTTAATGCAAGCTACAAAAGGCAAACCTCAGCTAGCAAACTCGTGGCTTTAGGCGAGATTCTTTTGAATAGTTATCAGCGTATTATTTTCTCTGTGTTGAATATGCATGTAGGAGCATATTTAAGGAGCCATTAAAGCAGCAACATTCAGCTGCCACCTTTTCACCGTTAGAAGTAGAGCTTTTTGCAGATCTACTTTCTAGTGTACTTTTGCTGGTCAAGAAAGAATATCATTTCGGGGCTAGAAATGCACAGTAGTAGTTACAGCTACCATAGTAGTGACTCTGTGTTTAGTAACACCACGAGCACTCGAACCAGCCTCGATTCAAATGAAAACTTTGTCTCTGTTCATTGTGGGCCAACGCTAATCAACTCCTGCATTAGCTTCGGCAATGAATCCGTGGATGGACACAGGTATGGAAACCCTGGTGTGGGATTGTGTGTTAGTCTCAGCGGACGGCGGCCTTTTTTAGCGATTGTGAACTCTGCGACTTCGGAGGGAGAGGCTATATTCTGTTTTGTTCCTTCTTTCAGGTTGGAAATGTTGCAGCAGATTGCCCACCGAGTTCAAAGGGACAGTGTCATCTGTGCAGACAAATTGACACTTGCTCGAAATGCTCTTCAGGCTGTAAGTTAATTTTAGGAGCCTTTGGGTTTGGGGGAGAGGGATCTGTGCATTTGGATGAACTAAAAACGTTTGCATAGCATGTGGTCAGTTCTTGGTATTTTTGCCATTGAAACTTAAGGTTTGTTAAATATTCGGAGCAGTATTTGCTTCATGGAGAAATAGTCAACAGAGGCAAAACATGTTTTTGAACCATAAGGGGGAAAAAAAAGAACTCAAGTAGCCTTGTGTTCCAATATAGCTTACTAGTTTTGACACTTTGTTTTACAAAATTAATATTGACCTCTTTTAAAATACAGGATGCTAAAAGGTTAGAATCGGGGGTGCAGTTTCAGAATGAAGCAGAAATTGCCGGCTATATACTTGAATGTGAGAACCTCTTACGCCAGCATGTAATCGATGTGCAGATACTGATTGATGGAAAATATTACCATGCAGATCAGTTGGTGCAGAGGTAAATGTGCTACTCACCTGCTCATGCCCTGTCCTTCTGTGTCACCATTTCCTGGGCCCTTATGATGGGAATGTAGAGTGGGACGATTTTGTGAATTATTTTTCTTAAGCATTTTTCCGTTGAAAATGCATGTCACGTTAATTCTGGCATATGTTGGTGTGTTAAAAGGTATTTGTTCTGCAAAGATAAATAATAGAAAAACATTTAATAATACATACAATATTTAATATTATAGTACTAAACATACAGTTAAAATATGTGTGGGTATATTTGAAAAGTATCTTTTCTTAATTCAGTGTTCTAGTTTTCTCTTTATATGAAAATGTTTTATAACAAAATGCTGGGAAAATATATGGGTATAAAAAGCTGTATCTCTGGGAAGTAGGTCTGGGGATAGAGATGGAATCTTTTTGGCTGTATGCTATATATATTGCTGTCAATGTATAAGTATATGGATATGTGTGTATATATATATATATATATATATATATATATGCATGTATATGTATATATATAAAAAGTTGTAAATGATGTTTTGATTCAGTTGTTCCACTTTTAGGAATCAATAACAATTTAGGAATTATAACAATAAAACATTTAAATAAATACAGATAAAAACTTTTGGTTTAGATGAGAAATGTTTTATAATAACAAAAGTTTGAAAATTTCCTAAAAGTCAAATAAGAGGAGCATTATCACATCATAGTTCAGTAATTATGTTCATTATAAATGACTAGTAGCCCTGCACACAAATCCGTGTGCCAGTAGCTTTCCAATAGTTTGCTGTTGCCCTCCAGCAGCTCTCTAGCCACTGCCCCACCTTCCTGTTGTTCCCCCCCCCCGTTCCCCCCCCGCCCCCCCAACCCCCCTCCCCTCATAGCTTGCTGCCCTGCCCTCTCCTGTAGCTCTCTGCTACCCGCTTGTAGCTCGCTGCCCCACCCTCCTGCTGATCGGTGATTCAGTTGTTATGCGGTCAGTTGTTACGCTTCACTGTATAATGACCATTTGCATAGTACATCTTTATTATATAGGATAGTTATAAAGACTGTGTGGTAATGAAAGTGCTCTTGGTACAATTTTGTGGGGGGAAAATGTGGTATAAAATTTTATCAATATGATCACAATGTATTTTTCAAATAGTAGACTGTACTTAGCAGTTTAGATTAATAGAACAACTGAATGGAAAGTACAGAGTTTCCCATATGCCTCCTGACATGACTTCTTCCCCTATTAACGTCTTACGTTAGTGTGATACATTTGTTATAATTGATGAACCAGTATTGGCACATTGTGGTTAACGAAAGTCCATAGTTTAACTTAGGGCTTGCTCTTTATAAAGAATGATTTTTACGTTACATCCCTTTTGATTTTATTTTCAGGGTAGCAAAACTGCGCGATGAAATTATGGCCTTAAGGAATGAATGTTCCTCAGTGTACAGCAAAGGACGCATGCTGACGACAGAACAGACGAAGCTCATGATATCAGGAATCACTCAAAGTTTAAACTCAGGATTTGCACAGACCTTAAACCCCAGTCTGAACTCAGGGCTGACCCAGAGTTTAACGCCTTCCCTCACCCCTTCTAGTGTGAAATCTGGCCTGTCATCAGGTCTGACTTCCCGCCTGACTCCATCCCTCACTCCAGTTTACACACCTGGTTTCCCAACAGGATTAGTTCCCAATTTCAATTCAGGAGTAGACACAAATGCATTGCAAACCCTGAAGTTGATGCAGATCCGAAAGCCCCTTCTAAAGTCTTCTTTGCTGGATCAGAACTTAACGGAAGAGGAAATCAACATGAAATTTGTTCAGGATCTTTTGAATTGGGTTGATGAGATGCAGGTAAAAAAAAAAAGTGTGTCCTTTACCTGAAAGTTTCCATCTTTATTGCTATCAATTTCTTTTTTTAAACCTAGGGTCTTTCTGTTTAAAGGGCCAGCTGGACCGCACTGAATGGGGATCAGATTTGCCAAGTGTTGAAAGCCATTTAGATAACCATAAAAATGTTCACCGAGCTATTGAAGAATTTGAATGTAGCCTTAAAGAAGCTAAGATCAGTGAGGTATATGCATTCAAAATCTATATCTATTTCATGTTAGCTTACTGTTTTTTTGTTTGTTTGTTTGTTTGTTTGTTTTTGCTTTTCATGTAAAGACCCTGTGACAAGGTAATAGATACATTGAGTAGGAATCAGAAATCTTCAAGATTCCTAACCTTGGTGTCTTTCTTACACCTTGTTATAGATCCAAATGACGGCGCCTCTTAAGTTAACTTATGCAGAGAAGTTGCACAGGTTAGAGAGTCTGTACGCAAAACTCTTGGTAAGTTTTTATTTTATACTTTCTGTTTCCCTTATCTCTGTTTGTGAAAGATGTGATCCTTACAGTGGTTTTCCTTATAAAGAATACATCCAGGAATCAGGAACGGCACCTTGATACGCTCCATAATTTTATAACTCGTGCCACGAATGAGCTTATTTGGTTGAATGAAAAAGAAGAGGAGGAAGTTGCTTATGACTGGAGTGAAAGAAATACCCACATAGCCCGGAAAAAAGATTACCATGCTGTAAGTGCAACTATGGTAATGGAATGTTAAAGTGGCATTTCAGGTTTAGATCTTTTTCTAATGCATTTCTGAATTCTTTCTTGAATTAGGAATTAATGAGAGAACTGGAGCAAAAGGAAGAAAATATTAAGTCAGTTCAGGAGATAGCAGAGCAGCTGCTTCTGGAAAATCACCCAGCCCGATTAACTATTGAGGTGAGTCAGGAAGTGTAACAGTCATGCTTGAATATCCACATGCGATTATCACCCTATGTATTTTTTCATTGCTGACAAATTGAAAAAATGCCAGCTATCCAATTTTTTATTACAACCTGGCTCCACAGCAATGTTTCTGACACATCATCCTGATTTGCCTTCACTTCCCTTGTTCTAAGTGTGTCACCTGCCCTTCACTGAAAGTAAAGGTACCTTTGTCACCCCTGTAACCCAAGAGGCGAATTGCAGGAAATACAAAGGACTTTGACTTTCCAAACTGTGATGTTTTATTTCCTCCCGACTTGTGTCATGGCACAAGTGGTGAAACCTTGCTAAGCCTCACCTTCCTGCTTAAATGGGAAAATTGCTTCTAACCTGTAGAGCTGTGGTGAGAATAAGAGCAATAATGTAAGGTTCCTACTTAGTATAGTTTAGGGTGCGTAGTATGTTCTTAAGACGTATTCGTTACTGTTATTTAATTAATAATTGTACTTTAGGATCTTAGTTTTGTGAAGTGCATTGAAACAACAAACTGGAAAGGTCTCATTGGAGTGCACATTTCTAATCCAGAAGGTGGATAGTTGATGTGGGATTTTATCACACAGGTTGATAAAATGCAGTGGTGGTGATGGTGGTGGTGGTGTGTTTACTGTAGTTTTCTGGCCTGATATATACTTGTTAGAGTTAGTGACTTTCTAAATTTGACTAACAAGACGGGGAGGAGAGGTTAAGTAAGGTGGCAAGGAGCATCAGACATGGATTAGATGTGTATTTCCAGAGGGAAATGCAGCTGTGCTTACAACGGGACATGCTTTACAGTGTCTCAGATGAAGAAAGAAATGCCTTAGTTCATTGACATTGTCATGACACAGAAGATGAGTGAAATTTCAGGTGTCATTGGGGAGTTTGGGAGTGTGTACATTTGACCTTCTTTTATAGAAAAATAGGGATTTGCATCCACATGAAATGCCAGCTAGGAATGTTAAAGATACAAGAGAAGGAAGGATGATAATAAGGGAAGGAAATTGGAGTAATGAAGGGTCTGGATACACTTTTGAACAGTGATAAACTAAAGACAGAATTGTCCCCAGAGTAGAGAGATGAAAACTGGTAGGAAACATAATTATAGGTTAAGGATTGTTATGGAAATAGAAAATGTGGATGTGAACCTGGTTACTTTTATGTAGAAATGCTAATCTAATGACATGTTTCTTGGGGATAAGATTAGTCATCTTTATGAATTCATTGGCTTAGTCAATATCTGTGTGTACATGGATAATGGTTATCAACAGTATTTCACATTTTATATGAAAAAGAAACTACTGATTTAACAATGCATAATAGGTCTTTAATAGCCATTTTACTCAAAGTAGCTTTATTTGGGGGAACAGATAATATAGTCATGACATGTTGCTGGATTTCCAGTGCAGTTGGAAATTGTACGTACATACCATACAAAAGCTTGCCTGGACATAGGCTCAGCAGGAATGAAATTTTCCAAGAGGAAATATGATAGGCTTACTTAAAGCATCTAGAGTGCTCTCTTCTGGAAGGCAGTGAATTGCACCTTAAATATAATATAAAAGGGTATTGCATGTTCCCCTAAGGAGGTATCTTATACAAGTTTTTTGCCCCCATGAAAGATATGCTTTGTCTTAAATAAAAGTTAAAGCAAACAAATGTTTTAATTATAATTTCTAGTATTATAATTTTTATAATTCCAGAATTACAGTAATATAGGATTGATTGCATACTCTCTTCTTTATCCATCCCAAAAGCCCCAAATATTTTCCTGGTAAAAACGAATAAATTAATTACTCCAGTCCCAAGAGTTTCTGGCCTAGTTTTAGAAGCAAAAACAAGGAGAAAACTACAAAACCATATATTTTGTGTCAAAGGCGTGTTTTATGATCCAGAAATATATAAATTCAGAGAGGAGAAATAAAGTTGAAGGGACAGTGTCATAAAGGAAAGGAATCTTGAGGATTCTAGAGTACAAAAAGGATTGGTGAGAAAGGAGTAGAGGGTTAGCTTGCATCCATTTCAAATGTTAAATTTTTTTTCACGTAAAAATAGCTTCTTCCATATACTATGTTAAGAAAAAATAACTTAAATTTGAAAGAAATTGACTGGACTGATTTAAAAAGTTGACATTAAACTTTTAGGACTGGCTTGGGGAAGTGATAATCTTAGATTAGAGGGACATTCACTACCCTAATTTTCAAGTCTTAATCTGCTAAATAAATAAATAAATAAATAAATAAATAAATAAATCCTACTATCTATGTGGATAGTAGAGTCTTTTCTCCTTTGAAAGCATGGCTGTGTATGCATGTCATTGTTCTCCCCACTGACAGTGGCTGGGTTTTACTTCTAGGCCTACCGAGCGGCAATGCAGACACAGTGGAGCTGGATCCTGCAGCTCTGCCAGTGTGTGGAGCAGCACATAAAGGAGAACACCGCCTATTTCGAGGTATGTGATGGGGTCACCACTTGTGTCCACGGCATTGCGATTTTGGCTGACTCACAGGAAATGCTTTCATCATGTATTGTAAGGTGTACCTAAGGTGCAGGGGGAGATGAACTGAAACGCTTTGTTTGTAAGACACAAAGGATGCATTGAAGCATTCTATTACGGTGGAAATCCTTAATAAAAACAACCTTAAAGTGTCAGAAAAATCTTTATTTTACAAATACATCTCTTACTAAGGAAGTATTTTCAGTACAGAGAGTCATTACCGAGAACTCTTTTCAAAAATGTATTCTTCTTCAGAAGTTTTAGATTATTCTTGGAATTTCACCCCTACCTAAGAATTGCTTGGAATCTAACAAACCTTGGGCATTTATTGTTCACTCATAATTATCTAAGTTCAAGAGTTGCTATTGGGATAAAGGAGGGATGTGGCTATTATGTTGCATTGTTTTGATTTTATTCTGTTCTCACAGATGAGGGGTACACAAAGGGCCCTGGTAATTGAACTTGGTCACTCTGTACTTTACTGGCATATAATCTACTTTAACAACCAGTTTTCATCTTCCCCTAGTTTTTCAATGACGCCAAAGAAGCTACTGATCACTTGAGGAATCTGAAAGATGCCATTCAGCGGAAGTACAGCTGTGACAGATCCAGCAGCATTCACAAGCTGGAAGACCTTGTTCAGGAATCAATGGTACTAGAAAGATTACCTAGAAGTTTCATTAGTAATGTACAATGTACAATGGGAATTTGATAGTTTTCATTATATTTTTATAGGAAGCACGACTGAATATTTCATTAGTACTCTTAATAATTCCACCTTGTCCAATCAAGCATTTAAACATTTATTTTTAGTTTTAGTATTTTTGGTAACATAAGAAAGTGTTTTTTATAGCTTTGATATTTTAAAATGCTTAAAGTGTGTGTGTGTGTGTGTTCATTCAAGTACAAGTACTTAAGTACTTTTTGTATTGTAGGTACTGTTTTAGGTGCTGAGGGTAGAGTATGAATAAAACATACAAGAAACCCCTACTCTCATGGTGCTTACAGGCTAGAGGTGGGAGTAGACAATCAACATGGCAAATCAGTAAAATATGTGTATGTTAGACAACAGTAAATGCTAACGAGGAAGAAAACAACAAAACAAACAAAACCAGGGAAGGGAGATGTACGGGGTGGGGTGGGGAGGGATTGAAAGTTTAGACCTTGTGGTCAGGGCGGCCTCTCTGATGGTTGCATTTCTATAAAGCCCCCAAACAACAGAGACCACAAGTCTTTTGCCACTTAAAATCTGTCTCATTTACTACGTAGGAGGAGAAAGAAGAGCTCTTGCAGTATAAAAGCACAGTGGCAAGCCTGGTGGGGAGAGCAAAAACAATAATTCAGCTGAAGCCAAGGAACCCTGACTGTCCACTCAAAACATCTATTCCAATCAAAGCCATCTGTGACTACAGACAAATTGAGGTACTTAAGCTCCTAGAAACAGACCAGTTTCTGGCATTGTTCATAAGAAACGACAACAACAACAATTCCCAAGATTTGGGTATGGAAAAAAAGATTAGTCAACAGTGATCTCATTTGGTTGTTCTGTTCTTCATTTTAAACCAGATAACCATTTACAAAGATGATGAATGTGTTCTGGCAAACAACTCTCATCGCGCCAAATGGAAGGTCATCAGCCCCACGGGGAATGAGGCCATGGTCCCCTCTGTGTGCTTCTCAGTCCCTCCACCAAACAAAGAAGCGGTTGACTTTGCAAACAGGTTCGTGTGCATTAGCTGAAATGATCTGGGAAGCTCTCTGAAGGTTAAATAAATAATCAATACTTTGTCAGGGCCCACAGGATCAGAAGGATCTAAAACTAGCAAACATGGGCTATTTCACACCCACACACATACGTTAAAAAAGAAAGAAAGGAGAGAAATTGTAGCATGTGTTCAAGGAAAAAGCTTAATCTGTCTTTTCTTTCATGTATTTCAGAATTGAACAACAATATCAGAATGTCCTAACTCTTTGGCATGAGACTCACATAAACATGAAGAGTGTAGTATCCTGGCACTATCTCATCAACGAAATTGATAAAATCCGAGCTAGCAATGTGGCTTCAGTAAGTATAAATCTACACCTTAACCTAACCTGTCCAAAAATGTGGGGCACCTTGTCATGAAGAATAGAGTTTGTGTTTGCTATACCCGTGGTCCGCACACTGTGGCTGGTGAACCACATGTGGCTCTTTGGCTCCTTGAGTGTGGCTCTTCCACAAAATACCACAGCCTTGGCGAGTCTATTTTGAAGAAGTGGCGTTAGGAGAAGTTTAAGTTTAAAATATTTGGCTCTCAAAAGAAATTTTAATCGTTGTACTGTTGATATTTGGCTCTGTTGACTAATGAGTTTGCCGACCACTGTGCTATACGATAGGATGGATTCCAGCAGGGCCAATGTTCAGTCACTCATTCCATGCTATTTGTTATATTCTTACTATTTATGGGGCACTTTCTAAGAATTGGGGTCATCTGGAGATCACACATTTCACTTGATGCTTATATTTTGATAGGGAGACAGAATATAGTGTTTGGACTTCCAGAGATGAGTCCAGTTTAATGTCATTTAATGAATTTTAGAGTCTTGTTCTTCTTTGTTTTTTGAAACCTGAAATTGTTAACAAAGAGAAAATTAATTTCAAATGGTTCTTGTATTTATGACTATTGATTTGAACAGGCCTATACCATGAAAATTTAACCTGAGATCTGTCCCATTTAATTTTAACTCAGTACTATAGTCACTCAGTTATATGGTCCCTGGTCTTCTCTAGATAAAGACAATGTTACCTGGTGAACATCAGCAAGTACTGAGTAATCTACAGTCTCGTTTTGAAGATTTTCTGGAAGATAGCCAGGAATCCCAGATATTTTCAGGACCAGATATCACACAGCTGGAAAAGGAGGTGAATGTGTGTAAGCAGTATTATCAAGAACTTCTGAAATCTGCAGAAAGAGGTAAAGCACGGCATCTTTGTCTTCCCCCTCCTCCCCGCCGACCCCACATAGGTGCTTAATACAGGCTATTTCTTGCTCTGAATGGGAATTTCAGTCTTAGGTGTGTTATGCCACTCAGCCTGTGACAGGTAGACACAGTTGCAGAAAAATTAAAAGCATGTTTAAGGTGTGAATATGCAAAAAGGGATTAATTTTTTTTCTAGTTGATGAATTAATAAAAAGATGCCAACCAAATAGTATGACAAATGATGGCATCTTAATGCATCTGCTTTTCAACATTTTCATGATTTGGCAGTGTAGTGTTCAGAATGATGATCTTTTCGTTTCAGAAAAGATTCATTTATTTTTCCATGTACCAAACTTGGACTTTTAAAAAAGACTTTCTTCTTTAGAGGATCTTTAGATTCACAGCAAAACTGAGAGGAAGGTGTAGAGATTTTTCCATAACCAAACTTTACACAAGGGTTAAAGGAAAAGATTTTTGTCTAGTTTATTTTTATTTAATATAAATTTTATTTGAAACTTTTGATGTTACTTAGAGACAAAAACTGTATTAGTAATATTCTATTTTTAAAAATTTTAAACATGAACATATTTTAATCTACCTTTAATTTTTCAGGATTTTTATTTACTTTTTTAGTTAATCTACAACTAATGCAATTCACATTTTCCTGAACATGAAAGAGCAATATATTACTTTCCTTGAACATAATATGATAGAAATGGGCACCTCAAATGGCATTAGGGAAATTTTATTAACTCTTTGTAAATTGTAGGTCACACTTTTAAGGTTTATGTCCTTAGGATGAGTTTGTGATGATATCTGGTAGCATTAGTCTGACTCACTATGTTCCAGTAGTAATAAAACTGCTATAAAAAAAAAAAAAAAAAAAAAAAAAAAAAAAAAAAAAACACGAGAAGAGCATCCAAATGATAGAAAACAAGATGTTTTCCAATCATTATGTTTACATTCACAGAGGAGCAAGAGGAATCAGTTTATAATCTCTACATCTCTGAAGTGAGAAACATTAGACTTCGGTTAGAGAACTGTGAAGATCGGTTGATCAGACAGATCCGAACTCCACTGGAAAGAGACGATTTGCATGAAAGTGTGTTCAGAATCACAGAGCAGGAGGTGAGATTTGTAAATGTGTTGGGGTATAATTTAACTTAAAGTAAATTACTATCTTAATGACTGCCAACTCCTGTAACTTCTAACATGCTCAACTTCGCCCGGTGGTCACTTTGTAAGGTGTGATTATGTTCTTATTGGTTATTGTAAACCAGCATTTCTTTACTTCAGCTCCACCTCTGACTCAGGCAAATAGGTCCCCCCTTACCTATCATGGTGGAGGCTGTAAGGGCTTCTCACAGTGCAAATCATTAGACGTTTGTTCACCATATGCTACATGCAAAAGCACTAAGTTAGATGTTTGGGCTTGAAAAGATGAGCAATAAGGGAATTAATGATAACAAAACTTGATACTATGGCTTAGTTCCTTTGCTAAAAAGTAAAGCATATGCAGAATTTTAAGTCAGTGATCATAATGTAAAACGTGAATTTTAAAACTGTTGAAAGAGCCCTGGCTGGAGCACAGTGGTTAGAGTGTCAGCCTGTACACAGAAGGGTTTAGGGTTCGATTGTCAGTCAAGGGGAGGTACCTGGGTTCGATTCCCTGCCGGGTTGGGGCGCCTGCGGGAGGCAACCAAACCATGTGTCTCACATCAACGTGGCTCCCTCTCCCTCTCTCCTTCTCTCCCTCCTTTTGGCCTTTTGTCTTCTCCTCCCTCCAGCCCTTTCACTCTCTAAAAATCAATGGAAAAAATACCCTCAGGCGATGATTAACAAAAAAAAAACAGACAAACAAACAAAACCTGTTTAAAGAAACTGTTTCATCTGGAGTGAAAACCCCTAATACCAATGTTTGTTCTCTCTTTCATAGAAACTCAAGAAAGAGCTGGAGCGTCTGAAAGATGATTTGGGAACAATCACAAATAAATGTGAAGACTTTTTCAGTCAGGCAGCAGCCTCTCCATCAGTCCCTACCTTACGCTCTGAGCTCAGTGTGGTCCTTCAGAACATGAACCAAGTCTACTCTATGTCTTCCACCTACATAGAGAAGTATGTGACCACTGTCTTAATATAACTTTGCTCCCGACAACTGTCCTGTTTTTACATATGTGCCATGCATTTAAAATATTCACTTTATGAATATTTATAATTCACCTTTATTTTTCCTTAACAATATAGTAAGTATTTCTAAAGATTTGGGATGCTTCTTCATGTTGAAAGGGAATGTGCCACAGAGATTAGGGCGCAATGTATGATCTTTTCACATTTTGCCTAAAGTTTTAGTAACTTAGCCGTTGCAGTCTGTAGGATTTTCCTCTCAAGCTTGGTCTAAACAATACTTGAAAGAAGACCATCTTATCTTGGAATCTCTTGCTAAATACCACTTGTGGTCCCTACTATCTATCAAGAAGACAGTCAAATGAATATGTCTTGTAGGTAATATGTCAGTGTTTCAACATGAAGAACATGCTATATTATGTATCATAATGGTGCTTCAGGACTGCATGATGGGAAAATAAACATTTACCAATAGAAGGCTGTTGTTTAATTCTCCTTATTAGGTTGAAAACTGTTAATTTTGTGATAAAATATACGCAAGATGCAGAAGCCCTTGTAAAGCTGTATGAGACAAAACTGTGTGAAGAAGAAGCAGTAACAGCAGACAAGAATAATATCGAGAATCTAATTAGTACTTTAAAGGTATGAGTCTCACCTTTGGCTGTTTTTCAAGGTCATACTCTGAAAGTATTTCACTAGCATTTTTTTAAAATATATTTTTATTGATTTTGTACAGAGAGGAAGGGAGAGATAGAGAGTTAGAAACATCGGTGAGAGAGAGTCATCGATCAGCTGCCTCTTGCACACCCCCTACTGGGGATATGCCCGCAACCAAGGTACATGCCCTTGACCGGAATCAAACCCGGGACCTTTCAGTCCCCAAGCCGACGCTCTATCCATTGAGCCAAACTGGTCTTGGCTTCACTAGCATTTTGATCTTCAAACATCAATAGTTAAATATTTTAATTTGATTATATTTACGTTCACTCTGTTGCATATCTCTATAATGCCATAGCTTACTACAAATAAGTATGTTCAGGCATTTGTAATTTGAGGTGAGATCTTGAAAGTTTGAATCTTCTTGACAATAGCTTTTTATAATCAGTTCATGTTGGCAGCAAGTGGAGTTGAAGCTAAAAATTAAATTATTTGTAATTTATTCTCTTGCTGAAAAAGAGAGTTATTTTAAAAATAACTCTCATACGGTTTAACCTAATACATTATTTTTGTATATGAAAGATATTCTTTTCTTTCTCTGATTTTATAGCAGTCAAGGGACTGCTATAAATAAATTGTAAAATTAGGTAAATAACGTGTTTGCTCAGTGAGTGGTTGACACATTTTTATAACTTCCACCTATTAATGTATTTTAGCAATGGAGGGCTGAAGTAGATGAGAAGAGAGAGGTATTCCACTCATTGGAGGATGAGCTGCAGAAGGCTAAAGCCATCAGTGATGAAATGTTTAAGACATACAAAGAACGGGACCTTGATTTTGACTGGCACAAAGAAAAGGCCGATCAGTTAGCCGAAAGGTGGCAAAATGTTCATGTTCAGATTGACAACAGGTTAGTATCTCTTTTTTTGTTCAGGTTTAGTACAGATTTAATGTCTATCCTTATATTCTAGGTAAAACCTAAACTTATTAGGCTGTTTTAAAATTCTTTATGTATAGTTAATTTCATATACATAGTTAATTTTGACATATTTAATTAGAGGCCCAGTGCACAAAATACATGCACTACTAGGGCCTCTAGGCCTGGCTGGCTGGTGATTAGGGCCGAACAGGGCCTTCTGGCTGCTGGCTGGGGCCTCCCTTCTCTGGCTGCCAGCTGCTGGCTGGGACCTTCCTTTGTTCTGTGCCACCCTCTGGTGGTCAGCACATGTCATAGTGCACGATCAAACTTGCGGTCTCCCGGTCTCCTGAGGGACACATTATATATATATTATATATATATAATTATATTCTTTCTTAAATGTTGGATTTAAGTAAAATATTTAACTTCAAAATAAAAATTTCAATTTTATGTTATTAAAACTATTGATATACTCTGGTATTTGGACAGTTAATCTACTTGCCTTTAAAGGCAAGTAGGGTAAAACAATATAGTTCTCCTTTTATTACAGCTTACAATACTCAAACACAATATTTAAATAATTCAAAATTGTTACCAACTTACAAGATTTAGTAAGAGCATGAGCCATGTTGCACTCTCTACTAAACCTAAGAGGTGTAAATAAATTGCAGTGATTTGATGTTCACTTTTATGGGAGATATAAAAACATTGAAAAGAAATAAAAAAGTGAAAGGAAATTTGATGGTTTTAGGTCTCCATCTTAAAAGAAACAGAATAGTGTCTTTCTCATTAATTTCATGTTTATATTAAGGCAAAGAAAATGCTTTAATGATATAATACCATTCTTGAGAAGTAAAATTATATTCAAATATAGAATATCACATCTCTATAAAATATGTGATATATAGGTTTAATTTAGTGATTTTAAATCATATAGACTGAATCATTTAATCACAACTCCATGTTGAACCATTCTCTGAACATCTTGTCCTTATTTCTAAAGTGAACTGCCATCTGATGCAAGCTTTGGGTATGCAAGGCATGCTGATTGATAATGATTATGGCTAAGTTTCCAGTTTTCCTGCTTTTTAGCTTTAGTCCCTTGGGCTTGTCCCTAGGGATATTCACGTGCACAACTCCATGAATAAAATATTTAGATGGAACCCAAGCCAACATGATTACCCTTAGAGGTGTGTCTCAGGGTGCTGTGCCCTTGAATTGTTGTGCTTAGTGCATTGCAGTACAGTTAGTCTGTCTCTCCCTTCTTCACTACACCTATCACCCTTCTAATGGATGCTATTGGAGACGGTGACTATTCTGTTATTTTTTTAGGTTACGGGACTTAGAAGGCATTGGCAAATCACTGAAGTACTACAGAGATACCTATCACCCTTTAGATGACTGGATCCAACAGGTTGAAATTACTCAGAGAAAGATTCAGGAAAATCAGCCTGAAAATAGTAAAACCTTAGCCACACAGCTGAATCAACAGAAGGTATGTGAACACAATTCCCTGTGCTAGGGTTGTGTTTGCCTTTGGCCAGTAATGACCTCTATCTTACTTTCCCTTGTTAAAAGAAAAAACAAAAAGCTATTTGGAAGAAGGTAGGAAAAATCATAAATATTAAAATATTGCAATGCAAACCTATACATATCATTTACTTTGATTTGTTGGAAGTCATTTTGAAAGCATAAGGACTAAGAAGGTGACATGTTGGGGTAATTTTAAAATTTCTAGTGATCATTTAATCATAGTACGGAAATCTCTTTGTTACTCGCTGGTCACAATAGTTTTATGGGATCCTAAATAAATGAAAATAATTAGTGGTAGAAAATTAAATAGCCACATTTGACAGAAAGTGCATTGCTTTGAGATTTTTTTCTGTCTTGAAGGGCCAATAATTTTTAGCTCTGTTATGATCAGGGATAGGTGGGGGCCAAGGGATTAAGTCTACTTTTGGATAATTTTTATGAAGTTTTGTAATTTTTGCTTTAGAGCCCCATGTGGGTGGGTCACTTAAATGGCTTAATCTAGAAGTTTGTGATTTCCCCATAAGGCACATTACATATTATGTACTAAGGGCTAAGGAGTAATACTTTTAAATTATGTGGATATTTCTTAGTTCCTGAGCATCTTAAGTGGTTGAATAGCATAGAATCCCTTTCTCCTTTTTCTTCTAAATTGTGTGTATTTATAGATGCTGGTGTCAGAGATAGAAATGAAACAGAGCAAAATGGATGAATGTCAAAAATATGCAGAACAGTACTCAACTGCAGTGAAGGTATGTGGATCCAGTTATTTACTTCTATCAAATTTACTATTTGGGCATGTGATTCTACATTGAACTTTCAAAGCCTTTACAAGTCATTTCACTCTGTGTTGAAAGTGAAAACAGTCTTCATTTGAAAACTTTTTGACACTTACCTACCTTATAATTCTTTGACATCTGAGTCACATAAGAGCCCTTGGTTTGTTCATTTTCTCTATGTTGCACAGCACATGCACAAATGCCCCTCTATACGCATATGAAATACAGAGCTTTGAAATTAATTTCATTAAAAAAAATATATATTTTTTATTTTAGGGAATAAGGGGAGAGGGAGAGAGAGAGAGAAACATCAATGATAAAAATCATTGATCGGCTGCTCCTGCACATCCCCTACTAGGAATCAAGCCTGCAACCCGGGCATGTACCCTGACTGGGAATCAAATCATAACCTCCTGGTTCATAGGCTGATGCTCAACTGCTGAGCCACATCAGCTGGGCTAAAATTTATATATATATATATGATTTCAGAGAAGCAGGGAGAGATAAATAGAAACATCAAGGATGAGAGAGAGAGTCATTGATCAGCTGCCTCCTGCACGCCCCACCACTGGGGATCAAACCTGCAATCGGGGCATGTGTCCTTGGCCAGAATCAAACTTGGGACCCTTCAGTCCTCAGGCAGATACTCTATCCACTGAGCCAAACTGGCTAGGGCTAAAATTTATTTCTTAGTCACTTTGGGCCACCTCTCTCTCTACTTCCCTCTTTGCCTCCTCTCAGCCTTAGTCTTGCCCTCTCTCTCCTTTCTTTAACAGCGCTAGAGTATCCCATTAAAGAACCTCTAACATTTTCTGTTCTCATGCATTGTGAAATCTTCAGTAATATATCATCTTCAGCCACCCAGATACCCATTGCCATTGCCTAGCTAGAGGAGAGGGAGGCTGAGTGTAGCTAGCATATTGTACTAAATGTTTTCATGAGTTTCTAAAGAGACTTAGGAACTTTCCTCACCATCCTTAATGTTTCTGATTTTATTACCACTGAGTGGACATGTCAGGATGGGATAGGTTTCTAAAAATATTGTTTTGTGATATTTTCTTTAAAGTCATTCAGTGAAACTAAGATCCATTAGGAAGCCTTAGCTCTTTGCTTTAATTAATTTCATCTCATTGACTCCTTTATCCAGGACTACGAATTACAAACAATGACCTACCGGGCCATGGTAGATTCACAACAAAAGTCTCCAGTGAAACGGCGGAGAATGCAGAGCTCCGCAGATCTCATCATCCAAGAGGTAATACAAGTACCGCAGAGAAGGGAGAGAGTATAAGGGAGAGAAACAGCACTTTAAAAATTTTATATATTTACATAATAAAATATACATGGAAACTTGATCATTTTAGCCATTTTTAAGTGCACAATTCATTGACATTTAGTAAACTGATAATATTCTGCTGCCTTGACTACTAACCATTTCCAGAAAATTTTCAACATTCCAAAAAAGAAAGTTTCTACCTATAAACTACACTTTATAAAAATCTTTAATCTGGATTAATTATTAGTTGCAGATGATAATAAATGTACTTCTTGATGAAATGTAGAAGAAAACTGCCATTTAGTATGGTTTGCACAGCAGTAATAAGCTAATTCCAGTTACTATTACTGGGGATTGTGTACTTTGCTTTCGCAAAGCCTAGTTTATATTGTAGTTGTTAATGTTTATTCAAGTCATGTAGGGCATCTGGAGATTATGTTTTTATTATTCTTTTCTTACTTGCAGTTCATGGACCTACGGACACGATATACTGCTCTGCTCACCCTCATGACACACTATATTAAATTTGCTGGTGATTCATTGAAGAGGCTGGAAGAAGAAGAGGTAACCATTAAGTATGAACATCTAACTGAAAAGGAAGTATATAGTATGGTTTGGAAAAACAAAAATGGTTTCATGGTAAATTTATATGGTTGATAACTGATATGTAAGTAACTGTTTTATTATAAAATTATAATGTACAAGAGTAGAGGCCTTGGATTTTTTTTTTTTTTTAACATTTTAAAGATTTTCCCAAATAGGAAATTTTTATTTTCATTGTAGGACTACATTATGATAGGATTAATGTCTTAAATGTTTCTACTTAAATTCTGAAATTTTGACACTGGTGGAATTTTTCTCAGTTGTCTCACAGTTGAGAAGTATACTTTGAAATATAGTTACTACTGTTACAATGCCTGCAGAAATGCTGTATAAACAAATTTGCTTTATGCCTTTTAAATTATTTTACATCTTAAAGGATATAAAACACAGTTTTATTTAGAAATAGTAGATGTTTGTACAAAATGGTAGTACTTTTTAAGAATTGCACAGTTTTTAAAATTTATTAATATTTATTCATTTGCCAAAAAGATTTGGTATATAGTAAAAAGAATGTTTAAGTATCACTCTAATTTGGAGTACTTCTGTAGCTTTGATTCAGCATTTAAAAAAAATATTCACAAATAGAGTAAGGAGTTATTTATAAATATCTTGTCATAAAAGATTATTATATATACTTTTGAAGGGATTATGCTATGCTCTATTATCTTGGTATGATTTCTATTCATAACTTTAGAACAGACAAAAATAGTAGACTGAATGCTAAAATTAGTAAATTGTGGGGCATTAGTCATTTTAAAATAGACTGTTGTTGAAAATTCTGAAGATAATTATACTTAATATAACTGTTCATATAATGAGAGAGCCAAAACAGCAGTCCATGTCTAATGGATATTACATTCCTAGTTTCTAAAAATGTCACTGCTTTTGTAAACTATTTTAGTCTGTTCAATGTTAACAGTTTTCTGCAACTAAGTCACTAACATAGCTAATTGCATGTCTTTATAACTAGCTTTCTTTTTGCTTAGACAGGAGAATCAGAATATTTGTGACCATGCAAATAATTGGCATACATCTCTCATTTATGGAAGAACATCCATAATTTTTAATATCTTTACTTTTTTAAGGGATACATTTCCATTTTAAATGTCATACAGGTCTTTTAAATTATATTTTTAAAGTACTTTAAGTCCTTTTTCTTTTTTATAGTATATATCTTATTGCACATACATGATCCACTTTGCTCAATTTATCTGATGAGATAGAATCGAATGGTATTTCACAAAGTCTGAATATTTACAAATTGTGCTTCTCATCCTTTGAAATGAAAAAGAATGATAGTGAATTGAAAGACAAAACAATATATGCCATGCAAAGACTGTACTATAAAATAGATTTTAAAAGTTCCTGAAAAAAATTCATTACTTAGGAATCATAATAATAGAATGTAAAGGATATTTTTTATAAAAGATATATAGCTCAGTTTTTAGACTCCAAAGAGCAGTGTTTCTGAAACCGAGTCTGAGGAGCCATATGGGAAACCTTAGTCTGAGAGTAGAATTTTTCATAATAAACATTAAAATCAAAGAGGGATGCAAGTTAATTTCAGAAGATAATATCAAATTAGAAATGAAAGGAGAGCATCTGTAATGGGTATTAGATAGATAAGGAGATTTTCTATCTTTATATAGAGCAAAATACTGTATGTTAAAGATTAAATGCTGAGATTAAAGGAGCACATGTCTCCTTGGGGAAAAGTTGGAGAAAACTGAGGGAGTTATTTTTATATGAGTGAGTTTGAGATCTACAAGAAAGCAAATGAGCAACAGGACTAAATGACTTTTTGTAATTTTTATAGTATTTGCTAAAAAATTCAGAGTATTTAGACAATGTGAGATTATTAAACAGTAAAATTAGTTTAATTAAGATACTAAGGATTCAACAATATATTTTTTCCCCAAGAGACTTTTTTATTTTTCAAACCTTAGAACATAACTAAGAAGAAAAGGCTCAAAACTTCTTAGCAAATTTTAAAGAGGTTTTGATAAGGAGTTGAGAAATACCATATTAGAAATCAACTACTCAATAAATATTGAAAATTTAGTATTTAAACAGATAAGATACTTCAGTGTCCCTAAAAGTTGACCCTGATAACAAAATAGAGCATCAGCACTAAGTATTGCAGACTGATATGAGATTTGTTTTATATGAATTCTTATTTAAACCATATTTAGGTTAGCAAAGGAAACAATTGAAGTTCTTGTCAAAATTATTGGGGATCAAGGAATTAGAGGAAGCAAAATAAGATATATGGTCTATAAATTAAACTTTGAAATTCATCAAAGCTTTTCAATTTACAAAAAAAAAATTAAAAAATATCTGCTCTCTAGAATCATTTTTCTATTCTCATTTAAACTGTTTATGATTTTGGGTTGATGATATGAAACTAACAACCTAATGGTGTTAATAAAGAGAAATTACATTGTAATGAAGAACTAGCCCTGATCATGTAGTTCTGTAGTCAATGCAAAGTCTACTCCTCCCAGTTGAGATCGATTCTATCATTAATAGAACAAAAAAAAAAAAAATCTTCTTACATTTTATTCTATATGGAGCTGAATCTCTAGGAATATTTTAACAAACATTATATTTAACAAATATCTTTGTATTTACGGAGTATCTAAAGGTACTTGTCAAGGTGGATTCCTAGGAGGCATGTCATTAACAAGAACAACAAAATCTGTGAGTATGTGAAGCACGTATTTTCTAAAGCCACCAGGGACTGTAGCTGCCTTTGCATTAGCAATTCCGATGGTAATTATAATATGGCAATATAAACAAGTAAAAATTTTGACTTTAGAAATGGCAAGTTTCTGTTTAATGTTCTTCCTTCCCCGTGTTACGTTTTATTTCCTGATTTGGCTCTCTGTCCCAAAGTTCTGTGTTTTGTTTCTTTAACCAACAAATAGGGATGTAAACATCATTTTCAATTTCCATTGGGCTACACATCGAAAACTAAATTCGTGAATGTCATCTTGTTCCTATGTGTTGTACAGTCTTAGCTTGGACTCAGTTGTGAGCGAGAGCAGGAAAGTACTGTTGTGAAACTTTTCAAGTTCACTTAACCTCCCTGTACCTCAGTTTCCTCATCTATAGGCTGTATGTTCCGGAAGGTCCCTTCTTGCTATAAAACCCTGAGCTAGCTAATTTTTACAACCGAATTATTTCCGAGAGACAAACAAACAAACAAACAAACAAAAAAAGGTTTAGAAAGCCACAGAAGGGTTTTTGTCTTTTCCTTTTGCTGCCTGCCTGAAGCTTCCTCTCAGAAGAAGGTGGTGGTGGTGGTGATGGTGGTGATGGTGGTGGATAGTGCTTGTTCTGCATTGAGGTTTGCCTGTTTCTGTAAGTACTTTCCGGAGCCTCGCTTCAGATTTTTAAAGGAAAAAAAAAGGGGGGGAATAAAACAGGCTTGACACTTTTACACATCTCTCCTAGATGAAAAGGTGTAAGGAGAATTCTGAGCACGGGGCCTACTCCGATCTGCTTCAGCGCCAGAAGGCCACGGTGATGGAGAATTGCAAACTCACAGGGAAGATAAGCGAGCTGGAGAACATGGTAGCCGAGCTAAGGAAACAGAAGTCCCGCGTAGAGGAGGAGCTCCCCAAGCTCAAGGAGGCTGCAGAGAACGAATTGAGGAAGCAGCAGCGGAATGTGGAAGACATCGCCCTGCAGAAGATGAGGGCCGAGGGCGAAGCCAAGCGGTACCGCCGGGAGCTGGAGGCCTTCGTGCGGGAGAAGGAGGCGGCCGAGCGGGAGCTGGAGCGCGTGCGGCGGCTCACCCTGGAGGCCGAGGCCAAGCGGGAGGCCGTGGAGGAAAACCTCCGCAACTTCCGGAGGCAGCTGGAGGAAAACACCTTCACCAGAAGGACCCTCGAGGATCACCTGAAAAGGAAAGACTCGAGCCTCAGCGACCTGGAGCAGCAGAAGAATAAATTGATGGAGGAGTTAAGGAGGAAGAGGGACAACGAGGAGGAACTCCTGAAGCGGATGAAGCAGATGGAGAGGGACCTGATGTCCCAGAAGCAGATAGCGGAGAAGCAGCTGAAAGAAAAGCAGAAAATCGAGCTGGAAGCGAGGAGAAAGATAACGGAGATGCAGCTGACCTGCAGGGAGACCGCGGTGCCCCCGTGTGCCACGGTCCACGGGGAGCGGGACAGGCAGAAGGCAGAGGAGCTCAAGCAGCAGGTGGATGAGCTCATGGCCGCCAACAGAAAGGCCGAGAAGGACATGAGGGAGCTCAAGTACGAGCTCAGTGCCCTCCAGCTCGAGAAGACGTCCTCCGAGGAAAAGGCTCGCCTGCTGAAAGAGAAACTAGACGAGACGAATAACACCCTGCAGTGCCTGAAGCTGGAGTTGGAAAGGAAGGACCAGGTAGAGGAAGGGTACTCCCAGCAGCTCAGGGAACTGGGGCGGCAGCTGAACCAGACCACGGATAAAGCCGAAGAAGTCATGCAGGAAGCCAGTGACCTCAAGAAGATAAAGCAGAGCTACGAGGTGGAACTGGAATCTCTTCAACAGGAGAAAGGGAAGCTGCAGAGAGAAGTGGACAGCATCACCAGGACGCATGCCATCACCGAGAAGAATATTCAGCATCTGAAGTCACAGGTGAATGCTTTTCGGGGCGAGAAGGAATTCTCTAACGAAAGAATGCAGTCATGCCAGAGGAAATCAGATCACCTAAAAGAGCAGTTTGAGAAAAGCCACGCGCAGTTGCTCCAGAATATTAAAGCTGAAAGAGAAAACGATGCAAAAATCCAAAAGCTGAAGGAAGAATTGGAGAAAAGTAATAAGTGTGCAGAAATGCAAAGACAAAAGGTAGACGAGCTGATTAGGCAGAATAATGAGACCAAGTTAGCCATGCAGAGAATTCAGGCAGAATCGACCCACGTGGTTTTAGAGAAACAAGCTATCCAGCAAAGGTGTGAAGCACTGAAAATCCAGGCGGATGGTTTTAAAGATCAGCTACGTAGCACAAACGAACACTTGCACAAACAGACAAAAACAGAGCAGGATTTCCACAGGAAAATCAAATGCCTCGAAGAAGACCTGGCCAGAAGTCTAAATCTAGTAAACGAGTTTAAGCAGAAGTGTGACCAGCAGAACATCATCATCCAGAATACCGAGAAAGAGGTTCGAAATCTGAACGCCGAGCTGTATGCTTCCAAAGAGGAGAAGCGACTGGGGGAGCAGAAAGTCCAGATCCAGCAAGCTCAGGTGCAAGAGTTAAATAACAGACTGAAAAGGGTACAAGACGAACTGCACTTAAAGACCATAGAGGAGCAGATGATCCACAGAAAGATGGTCTTGTTTCAGGAAGAATCTGAGAAATTCAAACGTTCGGCCGAGGAGTTTCGGAAAAAGATGGAAAAACTAATGGGCTCCAAAGTTATCACTGAACATGACATTTCCAGCATCAAACTTGACTTTGCGTCTCTTCAGAGAGAAAACTGCAGAGCTCAGGAGAATGCTAAGCTCTGTGAGACAAATATTCGAGAACTTGAGAGACAGCTTCGACAATACCGGGAGCAGATCCAGCAGGGGCAGAATGTGGAAGCAAATCATTACCAGAAATGCCGGAGACTTGAAGAGGAGCTGGCAGCCCAGAAACGTGAAGTTGAAAACCTGAAGCACAAAATGGATCAACAGATAAAGGAGCACGAGCATCAGTTGCTTTTGCTCCAGTGTGAAATCCAAAAAAAGAGCCCCGTCAAGGACTGTAGCTTCAAACCAGATTTTGAGGCGACAGTGAAGGAATATCAACACTCCAGAGACCTCTTCTCGGGGAACACGGGACAGCTTCACCCGACGCCCAGGTCTCCTCTGTTGAGATGGACTCAAGAACCACAAAAGGATGCCCATTGCTGGCCGTCCAAGTCCCCGCTGGAGAAAGAGAAAAGCCAGCAGTGTTACTCCGAGTACTTTTCTCAAACAAGCACTGAGTTGCAGATAACTTTTGATGACAAAAACCCTATGTCAAGACTATCAGAAATAGAGAAGATAAGAGATCAAGCTCGGTACCATGCCAGGCCACCTGTGAGATGTCAAGATGACAAATGTGAAGTGGACCTGGTGAAGCTTTTGGCACCTTTAGAGGTATAATCTGCATTCCCAGACCTTATCAGCTACCTGGGTTAAGTTTCCTCTCTTGTTTCCTTTCCTTGCTAGACCAGATTATTTAAAAATAATGATAAATGTGATTGGCTTTTGGTTGTTCTGATAGGAAATAACGCTATCAATTTCTAGCGATTTACTGAATCTTTACTAGAGATTATTAATCTTTCCTTTTTAAATGTTTGAAATTAAACACATGGATGTAGTGGTTATATGTTATACCTGTGGGGTTATATTCTGAAAAATATGCCCATAAAACTAGAAAAACCAAGCAATTAACTTAAATTTCTAACATGTTCTGTGGAAAAATATCATCTTAGTCTTTTTCTCTCCTCTTTTATGAAATTGAATTTATTGGGGGTGACATTGGTTAATAAAATTATGCAGGTTTCAGGTGTATAATTCTATAATACATCATCTGTATATTGTATTGTGGGTTTTTTTGTTTTGTTTTGTTTTGTTTTTAAATATATTTTATTGATTTTCTTACAGAGAGGAAGGGTGAGAGAGAGAGCTAGAAACATCGATGAGAGAGAAACATCGACCAGCTGCCTCTTGCACACCCACTACCGGGGATGTGCCCACAACCAATGTACATGCCCTTGACCAGAATCGAACCTGGGACCTTTCAGTCCGCAGACCGACACTCTACCGCTGAGCCAAACCGGTTTCAGCTGTATTGTGTTTTCAAAACCCAAGTCAAGTTTGCTTCCATCACCATTTATCCCCACTTTACCCTCTTTTACCTTTCCCCATCTCTCTTCCTCTCTGGTAATTACCATATTATTGTGGTCTATAAGTGTTTTTTCCTTAATCCATTCACCTTCATACCTTTTTAAAAATATATATTTTTATTGATTTCAGAGAGGAAGGCAGAGGGAGAGAGAGATAGAAACATCCATGATGAGATAGAATCATGAATCGGCTGCCTCCTGCAAGTTCCCCACTGGGGATCAAGCCCACAACCCGGGCATGTGCCCTTGACCAGAATCAAACCTAGGACCTTTCAGTTCATAGGCCAATGCTCTATCCAATGAACAAACTGGTTAGGGCCATTCATACCTTTTTAATACGTTAATTGTCATCTAAATAAGCTTCAGACTTTCAAAATATATTATTTATTCCTAAATCACATTTAGTTTGAAATTTTTCTTCTTTTTACTTATCTCACCTTTGTTTCTCTAGGAATTATATTTGGATTGAGTAAAGTGACAGTGTTCTTTAGATAACTTTTAACGCCTTTTAAATTCCTGTTACAGATAGCTAAGAACAAGCAGTACGATATCCATACAGAAGTCACAACATTAAAACAAGAAAAGAAACCCGTTTCCAGTACTGACGGATGGATGTTTGGACTTAAGAGAGGAGATTTTCTTAAGACAGGCTTAGAATCGGAGACCTTCCAGAACGCTGATGGCGACCAGTCATGTTTGGTTAAGGACGATGAGTTTACATTCCAAGGGCTCCGGCACACAGTGACGGCCAGGCAGTTGGTTGAGGCTAAGCTTCTGGACATGAAAACAATTGAGCAGCTGCGACTTGGCCTTAAGACCGTTGAAGACGTTCAGAAAACGCTTAGCAAGTTTTTGACGAAAGCCACCTCGATTGCAGGGCTTTACTTAGAATCCACAAAAGAAAAGATTTCATTCACCTCAGCAGCCAAGAAAATCATAATAGACAAAATGATGGCTCTAGCATTTTTAGAAGCGCAGGCTGCCACAGGTTTTATAATTGATCCCATTTCAGGTCTAACGTATTCTGTCGAAGATGCAATCCTTAAAGGGGTTATTGACTCCGAATTCAAAATTAGGCTCCTTGAGGCAGAGAAGGCAGCCGTAGGATATTCATATAATTCTAAGACCTTGTCAGTGTTTCAGGCTATGGAGAGTAGAGTGCTTGACAGGCAAAAAGGTAAACATATCTTGGAGGCTCAGATTGCCAGCGGGGGCGTCATTGACCCTGTAAGGGGAGTGCGCATGTCACCAGAAATGGCCCTGCAGCAAGGCTTGTTAAATAATGCCATCCTCCAGTTCTTACACGAGCCATCAAGCAACACAAGAGTCTTTCCTAATCCCAATAACAAGCAAGCCCTGTATTATTCAGAATTACTGCAGATGTGTGTATTTGATGTAGATTGCCAATGCTTTCTGTTTCCATTTGGGGAGAGGGACATTTCCAATCTCAATGTAGCAAAAACTCATAGGATTTCTGTGGTAGATATTAAGACAGGCACAGAACTGACTGCGTATGATGCTTTCCTTAGAAACCTGATAGACAAAAGCACATACCTTGAGCTCTCAGGGCAGCAATACCAGTGGAGAGAAGCCACATTTTTTGAATCCTATGGGAATCCTTCTCACATGCTGGCTGACACTAAGACAGGATTGCAGTTCAATATCGATGAGGCCGTGGAACAGGGAACACTCGACAAAGCCTTGGTCCAAAAGTATCAGGAAGGCCTCATCACACTCACAGAACTTGCTGATTCTTTACTGAGCCGGTTAGTTCCCAAGAAGGATTTGCATAGTCCTATTGCAGGGTATTGGCTGACATCCAGTGGGGCAAGGATCTCTGTCCTAAAGGCCTCCCGCAGAAATTTGATTGATCGGATTACAGCCCTCCGATGCCTTGAAGCCCAGGTCAGCACAGGGGGGATCATTGATCCTCTTACTGGCAAAAGGTACCGGGTGGGGGAAGCTCTGCATCGAGGCCTAGTGGATGAGGGGTTTGCCCAGCAGCTGCGCCAGTGTGAGTTAGTCATCACAGGCATTAGCCACCCCGTCACAAACAAAGCGATGTCAGTGGTGGATGCTGTGAACGCAAATATCATCAGTAAGGAGATGGGAATCCGGTGTTTGGAGTATCAGTACCTGACTGGGGGGTTGATAGAGCCACAGGGTCACGCCCGGTTGTCCATCGAAGAAGCTCTCCAAGTAGGTATTATCGATGTCTTCCTTGCCACCAACCTCAAAGATCAAAAGTCGTATGCCAGAAATATCATATGTCCCCAAACAAAAAGAAAGTTGACATACAAAGAAGCATTAGAAAAGGCTGATTTTGATTTCCACACAGGGCTTAAACTCTTAGAAGTATCTGAACCCTGGATGACAGGAATTTCTAGCCTCTATTATTCATCACAATAGAACATGTCGAAATAACTTTGAACGGGAGCGATGCAGTCCAGTTCCCGTGAGCTGTCCAGAGCATGATGAAGTCAGTTAAACATGCAGTCTAGCAATTGTGTCACATACTCAACACAGCATTTATTTCTGGAGGGCTGGAAATCGCTGACGCTGCAGAAGAGAGAATAAAATTGAAAATCACAAAAGATTTACTGCTCTTAAAAAAAGTTTCATTTAACTTTGAGAGGAGTTCTTTTTTTTCTTCTATCTTGCCCACACTACAAATAAAAGTATTTTTGCCTAGAATATAGTATAAGCTTGAACTCCAACTAGTTCAGAGCATCCTTTCCTTAGAACTCTGTACCACTGAATGGATCCAGCCTGATGATCCATTGGATGATCCCTCGCACTCACTGAAAGAGCTCATGTGGAACCAAAGGAGGAGATGCACATTCTTACCCAACATCCCTGAAGCGATGGTGTTTCAGATTGCCTTGAAAAATACAAAAGGGTTTAGTCTTTCTGTATGTAGTAGCCTTCTTTACACATTAAACATTTACCACAATCTCCCATTAGACTTTGTGATGACTAGATTGTGTGTTGGGAGAGGGGGAAAGACTTTTCTTCATTTTATGTATTTTCCAAATGTGTATACACCTTCTCTATTCTTTCAGCCTTCTGTTGTTTCCTACTTTTCTGCCAAGGCAATTGTGTTTGTACAGCTAATGCAAAGGCAGCCACTCAGAGGCCTTCTAGTGCTTCATGAATAAAATAAAATGTTTTTTTTAAATTTGTTATTGATAGACTAGCTGGAAGGGTAGACTGAACATTGAAGAATATTTGTGACAGTTTACTTAGCTACCATAAACATTTTGGAAGCACATCTGCTATGTGACGTGATAAGCATGGTTAAGTGAATGAATAAAAGATCTCAGGAACCTGAGTGTGATGAAAACACATTTTTACACTTGTTTTCTATGGAGAGGTGAGTTTCATAGCTCAGTCATTTACTGGAATATCTCTTTTCTTACTACTCACACCTGTCAGAAGTCACTGGAAGAAGAAAAAAAAGAGCATGTTGAAAAAGCCAAAGAATTACAGAAATGGGTGTCAAATATCAGCAAGACGTTGAGAGATGGAGAGAAGGCTGGGAAATCTCCCTTCTCTAAGCAAAAGGTATTCACTGAGGTCCTGGTTAATCATAATAATAGTGGGTAGAATTTACTGACATGACAGTTCTTTACCCTTCTTCCGTGTCTCCCCCCCCCCCCCCCCCGCCCCATTTTTATAGGTATTTATAATGAGGACCACATAGGTTAAGTAACTTGCCCAGTGAATCACAGTAGGAAAAGGTGTTTCTGATTCCAAAGCCTGAACAGTGTATGTTAGTTTTAGTAGTAGTAAACAGATATGTTGCTCTGCTTTTCCTAATGGTTAGACCTGCTTCTTGATGACTATTTGGAGAATTGCCGAAGAGGAGCAGAGGCATCCTGTTTTGTGCCCAGAGTAAATCCTCCGTATCACAAATGTAGGTCGTCTCATTCTTCACAAATGTAAACAAAGCTTCCTAGAATTACAAAAATACGAACTGGGATATTCACATTTTGGAGGTTTGAGTTTAATTGTGCCTTTCTGGGCCTTTTTTTGTTTTGTGAAGAAGTGCTCTCCAGCCAACCACTGGAAATTTTAGATTTTTTCCCTTACCTACATGAATTCTTTAGTTCTCTGGGCTATTTTCTGAACCCTAACCACTTGGCATTAGCAGGTGTGCTTCTGAGGTGCCAGTGCTCCCTGGTGTCTATGGCACTGCCTCCGCTTGAAGCTCTCAGGGCATTGGTCCTTAAGGTGTGAATTTCAGGATTGCTGCTGCTGGTGGTGACAGCAAATTGCAGCTGTGTTTTTTAAATATGGCTGCTAAATTAAGCAGCACTTTTTTTTGGAAAACTTGTCCTACCCTGCCCTTGCCTGATGTTTGGAGACTTGAGGGGCTGTCAGCTATCATTAGTGTTCCCCCTCTAGCTCGGCATCAGTACTCTTCATCAGCTGACATTGTTGACATAAGTAAACGGGAAACTTCAGCTTCATGTCAATTTTCCCTGCGGCATGAAAGCAGATGTATTTATACAGGGCTCCCCTTTGAAGTTTACAAACCTGCGTATATACTTGATTATTCAATGAAATAAAGCCAAATTCGCGCATAGTCTTGCTATTATAGTTCATTTCTTCCACAAATAAGAAGCTGGAAAGCAACTACATTCAATGTTTTAAATGCAAAACCTTCAAAATAGTATTATACATATATTTAGTTTAAAATGTCTTCTTTTCTTCCTCTCTTGTCAAATAGGAAAATAACTAAAATAGGGACAAGAGCTTAGCAAGAATATCTTGAGAGAATAGTTTCTTTTGAGAAATGTGGATTGTAAACTATTGGTATTTTCTCATTCTGCAGTTTTAAATTCTCCCAAAATTTACTAGCCCAATTTTAGACCTACTGGACATAAAAGTAGACACATATTTTTTTAAATGTAGATTGTGGCTTAAATTATAAATCTCTAATAAATGTGATAAAAGAATTTAAAGCAATTTGATGTGAATAATAAATGTTTTTCAAATTATCAATATGGGTCCATTATTACCTGTAACCATGGAAAATAGACTTGAAATTATTGTACTAGTAAGTCAAATAACATCAAGGGGAATGAGTCCCTTTCATTGGTCCATCATTTACTCTCATTTCTGCTCATTTAAAAGAATGGCAATTAATTTCTGAGGTATTCAGAAATGATATACTAGAAATTAGGAGAAAGTGTTGTGTATTATCCTCAATCAATTTTATGGCTCTGACCATCACAGGCAACTTTCACAAGTGAAAGCCTTAGCAATAAAAAGTATTTACTCTTGATCTGCAGACATACAGATTAAACTGTCATGATAATTTTTTTCAAGAGGAGCATGGTATCCAGGAGCGTGGGGGAAGGATAATACTCATTGGGAGTAGTGTTCTTCATTCATGTATGTTTTGAGCACAAGGAAGACATTGGGCCGGTACTGGACCACTGGGACAAGGCAACCTTGATTCATGGTTGCAGGGGACAAATGTAGGAACCGTATAACGCTGTATTATTACTTCCTTATGAAATAACAAAGGCTTTTCTTAATTATGCATTCTAAAAGTAAAGCACTCCTCTTATCCAGGCCCTTAGACTGATAATAAGTAATGAGTTATTGACTTGGGACCCTCAGAAAATAGACATCATTTGAGTCTTGATGAAACTGGACTCATTTTTTAAAAATTACTGTTGGTTAGCCTCTATGAGGGCAGAATATGAATGCATTTTCATTACCTTACAGATTTCCAGTGAAGAAATATTAACCAAGAAGGAACAATTATCGGAGGCACTTCAAACCATGCAGCTGTTTTTGGCTAAACATGGAGACAAGTATGTTGGTTTTCATGAACGTTTTTATCAATACAGGAAAGTAGTCTTAAAAACATTTGGCAAAATAGAAGATGGTAAATTTCAGCTGAGATTTAAAAAATGGAACTCAATCACAAGATTGATATAGTTTACTGAGAGACTATAAATTTACTGAGATTATAAATTTAGCAATTTAAGTAACTGTAATATAGTTTAGTAATATAGTTTACTGAGAGACTATAAATTTACATGAGATTATAAATTTAGCAATTTAAGTAATTGTCCTTTTTGGTCACTTTAGTCTGCCTTTACCCAAAGCCTAGAAGGTTCTTATTATCCCCATATATTATTGATAAGAAAATAAGCTCAGAGAGGATCAGTAGCTAGTGAGTTGTGAAGACTGCAAACCAGGTCTTAATATAAGTAGTACTGTCTGAGACTTATCTTTTGGAAAATGTGTGTAAGTAAATTCTCCATTTTCTTAACTGAGACCTACGGCAACCTGATTTCTCATATTTTGGTCCTACTTTTTGCAACAAGGCATTGCATATATTTCAGCTCATGCCTCAGACAGAGAAGGAATCTACCCTTTTCTTAAACCCATTTGGCTGGCCACTTTAGGATTATTCTAGAATGATTTTGTATGGTACCTTAGAGAATAATGTTAATTTCCTCTTCATTCATCCTTCAGCTTCAACAAGTTTCATCTTATTGTCCCTTTTCCATGTTGGGACTAACAAGCTAATGCTTCTTGTGTGTACACTGGAGAGGTGCTAATATATTAATTTATATCCTTTCCTTCAGTCCCCCTTTTTTAGGCAACAGAAGCATTCCTAGATGTGTTTAGCACCACCCTTAATTTCCAAATACAGTCATTCTAAGACCTGTGCAGTCTGTATATGAGATATTTTATTTTATGATTGTATACTTATTTAGAAAAGTACTTTATAAAATCATCAATCCTAATGTATCACTTTTATTGCTTGAAGACTTGCACTCTTCATTTCATACTTTCTGGTTATTTTAGATTGACAGATGAAGAAAGAAGTGAACTGGAAAAACAAATGAAAACTCTCCAAGAAAGTTATAATTTATTCTTTAGTGGATCTCTGAAAGAACTACAAGAATTACAAACCACAGGAGATGTAAAGGTAGAGGAGAAGGTAATATTATTAAAATATGAAGCTATTTCAAGGTTCTTAGTTTTACTGCATGATTGTAGAAATGGTAAAGAAATGACCTTGAAATGTGTACATGGCAAAAACATGGAATTTATGTAAGTATTTAGAGATTTCAGTGTTGTTTATTAATTGCAATCTTTCACTTGCTGTCATCAGTTTATGTGACATCTTAATCTGCGCCTTGCATGATAAAAGGAAAGAATCATTCATTTTTCTAACTCTTCTCTTTAGAAGCCATTCTGCTGCTGCATTGTATTTTACTATATGATTATAATGTTATAAAATAGATTCTGAGTCATGTCTAAAGGTGAAGTTGAAGTGTTATGGGATTTGTTGATTTTTAGCGATAACCATAGATTTATTTGAATAACATTGGAACGTATTTATAATGAAGATATCCTAGCATCATCTTAAAATCTAACAGAAATCACTTAAATTTGGCCTCTTCTTAAGATTTTAAAACTTCACAATACAGATTCACATTATTCAATACAATATTCAGGATTCAAAAAGTTACCTTTGTATTCAATTCCCTTATTCCCTGGAGTACTTTACACACTATTTTCCATATTTTGGGGTTATGTAACAGTTTTTCTGGTTCATCATTTTTTACTAGAAAGAAATCTGTATGCTGTAAACATCAATAGCATGGGGTTTGATACTCTCTTTCCTGTTAGTAAACTAATCTCACCCAATTGCAGAAAGCATGGTTTGCCTTCTAGGTACGTGTTCTGTTTTCTCACTGTTGTCATTTACTCTGTTGTGTCTTCACTAACCTTGTAAATGTACACAATATTAAGTTTTCAATTCACAGATGCATGTTGTTTTCAAAGCTTTTATCACATCCTGTGCTGTTGAATAGATCACTGACATAGATCACTTGTGCATTTGAGCTGCCTAACATTCACAGCATTGCCACGCCTTGGTAAGTAGAGGATTTTCATGTTGAAGTGTATTGTTTATTTTTTTAAAATGCATGTGAAGTTTCGTGAAACCCTGCCCACCCTTGAATCACCGACTGACCTGAGGATTTTGTATTTTCCTTTCAGCTGGATAAAGTGATTGCAGGCACCCTTGACCAGACAACTGGAGAAGTCCTTTCAGTCTTTCAGGCAGTTTTAAAAGGCCTTATCGACTATGACACAGGAATAAGGTTGCTTGAGACACAGCTAGTGATTTCCGGTTTGATTTCACCAGAATTAAGACAATGCTTTGACCTCAGAGGTGCCAAAAGTCAAGGCCTTATTGATGAACAAGTTCTGTGCCAACTCAAAGAACTGAATCAAGCAAAGGAGATTATTTCTGCTGTGCCTTCCACCACAATTCCAGTGCTGGATGCTTTGGCTCAAGGCTTGATATCAGAGTCCATGGCCATCAGAGTTCTTGAGATACTGCTGTCCACAGGCTCTCTAGTCATTCCAGCCACAGGGGAACAGTTGACCCTCCAGAAGGCTTTTCAACAGAACATGGTTTCCTCAGCATTATTTTCTAAAGTCTTGGAAAGGCAAAAGATGTGCAAAGATCTTATCGATCCATGTACCTCTGAGAAGGTGTCTTTAGTAGATATTATGGAAAGAAGTATTTTACAGGAAAACACTGGATTGCGGCTTCTACCTGTGAGACCACAAGAAGGAGGCAGAATAACATTAAAATGTGGAAGGAGCATTAGCATTTTAAGGGCAGCTCATGAAGGTCTCATAGACCGTGAAACCATGTTTCGGTTGTTAGGTGCACAGCTTTTTTCTGGAGGTCTGATCAATTGCAACTCTGGTGAAAGGATGACTGTTGAAGAGGCTGTGGCAGATGGGGTGATTGACAGAGATACTGCCAACAGCATTCTGACATACCAGGTTCAAACAGGTGGGATCATCCACTCAAACCCTGCCAAACGTCTCACTGTAGATGAAGCAGTCCAGTGTGACCTAATAACTTCGAGCAGTGCTCTCTTGGTACTCGAGGCTCAGCGAGGCTACGTCGGACTCATTTGGCCTCACTCTGGTGAAATATTTCCTGCATCTTCTTCCCTGCAGCAGAAGTTGATTACAAATGAATTGGCATACAAAATCCTGAATGGCAGGCAGAAAATAGCTGCTTTTTATATTCCAGAAACTTCTCAAGTCATCGGTTTAGATGATGCGCAGCAGTTAGGAATTATAGATCACAACACAGCATCGATTTTAAAAAGCATAAGACTGCCCGATGAAATGCCAGACTTGGGAGATTTAGAAGCTTGTAAGAATGCCAGAAGGTGGCTCTCTTTTTGTAAATTCCAGCCATCAACAGCCCATGATTATAGGCAAGAAGAAGATTGTTTTGATGGAGAAGAGCCAGTGGCAACTCAGAGTTCAGAACAGACTAAAAAAATGTTCCTGTCTTATTTGATGATTAATAGCTACATGGATGCAAACACAGGGCAAAGGCTGCTGCTGTATGATGGAGACCTGAACGAGGCTGTTGGTATGCTACTAGAAGGCTGTGGAACAGAATTTGATGAGGATACACCTATAAAAGAATGTATTGATGCCTTAAGACTCCCTGATGTATTTCTGAATAATGCCCCAAGTAAAGAAATGGGTGAGAGTATAACTTCACCAAGCAGTCTTGACAAATGCCATTGTGGAGAACCTAAACCTAAAGAAATCCCTGAAAACAGAAAGCATGTCTTAGAAGAAGAGTTTAATGAAATGGGAACCAATGTTGTCAGTGAATTTTGTCAGTCGGAAAACCTGATACATATAATGGCAGCAGATCATAAAGTTAAGAATTCATCCAATGTGAATGTCCTCAATTCTACATCCGATTTTACACAGCCTGGACTTGCAGACTCTGAAAATATACCTAAAAACTGTGCCAATCAAAGTCAAGTTGAAAAAAGTGAACATGCAGATGAGTGTAGTCACTCTAAACATAGGCAAAACCTTGAAATTGATTCGATAACAAACTCTATAGTGAGATCAAAAACTAGTAGCATCTGTAACTTGAAAGAAACAGAGACTGAAGATAAGATAGGCAAGGATTCACCTGCCTTTGACTATTCCCCCAGGCTGAGTGCCTTGTTAAGTCATGATAAATTGAGGAATGATTGGGGAAGTTTCAATGATTTACACACCGCAGAGAGCAATGGAAATAAATGTGAAGCCTTTACAGCATCATCCAATGACCAATCCATGTTATTGGGCCCAAGAATGGGAGAAAAACCTCAAGACCAGTTTCTAGGAATTGCAGCTATTAACGTCAGTTTGAAGGGAGAACACTGTGGGCAAAAATCTTTAAATACTGCTCATAGTGATCCTCAGGTTCAATGTCACAATGACAAAGCTATTTCAGATACTAGTAGGGAAGACGAAAAAATACATGCTGCTTCTCAACAGGAACCTGAAGACATGCAAAACGAGTCCACAGTAGAGGAGTACTCCTGTGCCGTAACACCAGCGGATGATCCTGATAATGCCAGTGCATCTCATGCTTATGGCACATCGTTGCTTGAAGAAACTGCTGGTGCTGGTGACTATGAAACATCACTACTGGATAATCAGCAGAAGGACACCGAAACAGACACTGATAGCGATGATGATTTCTATGATACTCCCTTGTTTGAAGATGATGACCATGATTCTCTGCTTCTTGAAAGTGATGATTGTGATTGTCTGCAACCCGAGGACTATGACACTCTGCGAGAAGAAAATGATGGGGCTGCCTCTCCTGGCATTGTTTTTGATGATGTTCCCAGAGAGGAGGAAAAGCCTATGGTGACTCACGGGGGACTAGTTGATAGCTTAAGAGTGAGGGGGAAAGCCCAGTCTTTTCAGGATTGTCTCATAAGTGTGGAGAAAAAGGAATTAAATTCTGATGAAAGAATGCGTTTAAATTCAGTCGGCTCATCTAAGACCAATGAACAGTTGTTGGAAACTGAATCTGAAAGGGAAAGTACAGATAACCTAGAAGGTGATGAGTCTGACTTATTGACTGATTCTGAAATAGTAGGAAGGGAAGAGAGCTTCAGTGCTTCATTGACATTTGATGACACTGGCTGCTGGAGAGGGAGAAAAGAAGGGTATGTAATTGGACAAGAATCGATATCTGATACTGGTCATTTTGATTCTATGCAATATGAAGAAAGTTATGGGGAGTATTTGTGTGACAGTCACCATCAGGATGATGAGGATGATGATTATGATAATGATGATGAAGAAGAAGAAGAAGGAGTAGGAGATGAGAAGGAAAAGCCCATGTGCCAAGATGAGGCTGCTGGTATGGATATCCAGTTGTGTGCTACCACTATGAAAGAAAGGGAAAATAGCCATGAAAATCAAAGTATCAATGAAGTGATTCTCCCGAGTAAAGAGCAAAATTATAGTTCTCTAGAAAAACAGCAGAGTGTCAATGTTTTACAGCGAGAATCAAGTAGTAAAAGTAGCTTAGCTACTGAAAGAGGCAACCTTCCAGAAAATACAACTGCGGTGGATGGAAGAAGCAAAGAAAATCTGTTGAATCCTGAGATGGCCCTTAAGGAGATATTGCTGCCTAGCATTAAAGACACTGAATCAGAACCCACCTTTGGCCCTGTAGGTATTTTACATAACACTGATATTTGTCCAACTTCTGATCAAACAATGTGCTCTGAGACTGTCTTAATAGGAAAACCTGCTGAGGAAAGCCATTTGTCACCCATGGACTCTGTAACTGATAAAGATCATCAAGGAAATGGAAGAGATGTAATGAAAACGAGAGATGACAAAAGCATTATACTAATAGAAGGTGAAACATCAATTCATAAAATGTTCTCAGGTAAAGAAGAGGGGCTTATGGCAGGTCTAGTAGAAGGTGATACACATCTCAAACTTTTGCCTGGTAAAAGTACGAGGGAGAGTCTTGATTTCGTTAGTCAGTTTCCACAAATCACAACCAACGAAGGACATGATCATAAAGGAAGCCTTAAAAAAACAACTGTAGCTCTTAAAGATGAACCAAAGAATCTACAAACAAGTGTTAGTCAAAGTCCTGTTTCATTTAAGAATCTTGAAGAAATATTTGACTCATCTGCTTCCAAAGTGACCAGTGACATTACTTCAGACATATGGTCTGAAGAGAATACAACTGAGAACGAATCATCCACTGATGGACCTGAGAAAGAGCTTGATCTGTTTACTTATTTAAAACATTGTGCAAAAAATGTAAAAGCAAAAGATGTATTGAAGCCACTTGAGGATATCCCAAGTGGTACTTTAATAGCGTTCCCTCCCATGAAAGAACATTTAGGAGTTGATAATGCAAAAGACAAAGCAACCCTTACTCAGGAAGACTCACCTCTAAATGAGCTGACTCAACAGAATGACCTTTGTCCTAAAGAATGTATCTCAGAAGGAGGAATGGAAATTCCTCAGTTCCCAGCAGAAAGAAATGAAAGCACACGTTCGATCTCACCTCTGAGAAATGTGGAAGGCCTTGGAATAAGAAATGATAACTCCAGTAACGCTTTAAGCACAGACTGCACATTCTCAGAAATAAACAATAAGAAAGAAATAATTGAGCAACAGCCACGAGAAGAACAAGCCTTGTCTCCAGGATCCCAAGAAAAAGAGGTTCAGATCCCTGAATTATGTCAGGCATTTGTTGAGGATGTAAAGGACATCTTAAAAAGTAGGTTGAAGGAAGGTCATGTGAATTCTCAAGAGGCTGGAGAACCTTCAGCTTGTGCAGATACTAAAATGTTAATTCAAAGCTTGCTTAAAAGGGTTAGCCCATCACAGTTGGTAAATGATGCAACTAGTGTGCCCAGCGACGACTCTAAGATCAGTGACTGTACTGGAATGTCCCTCGTGAATAACTCACCAGAACTAAGAGCAGAGAGCAGAGATGATCCATTCTGTATTGCAAATCTTCAGTCTGAGCTTCTCCTTGATATACTCAAGCAAAATCAGCGCAGCCAAAAAATGACAGGAGCATTTGAATTGATAAAAGAATTAATGCAGATGGAGTATGATTTAGAGAAAAGAGGTATGACATCTAAAGAAGTTCCATTGCAACTTGAAAATATTTTCCATAAGCTGCTTGCCGAAGGCTGCTCAGACAAAGCAGAGCAGGTTGGAAACTTGAATCAAAAATCATCTACTACTTTTGAGATGGTGCATGAAAAGCCACAGATTCTTGATGAGAATAAAAGCAAAGAAGGAAACCACAGTTCCCTTAATTTACAAGACATAAAAGAAATTGGACCAGAAAATTCTACTGTATGTGCATCAGCCTTGCCAAGAGATGAGAAGCTGGAGGAACAATGCAGTGATTTCCCAGACCATCTGGAATGTATTTCAGGGTCAAAAGACATGACTTCTGGAGATAGCTCAATGGAACAAGTAAGTTGACTTTACATTTCATATGGAAATAACTGCATGAAACATTTGGGAATCATCTCATGCATTTTATTTGATCTAAAAACCTGCATGGAGGCTATTGAATTAAATGTCCATATTTGTGTTTAGTTATCCAGTGAGCTACAGCAGTGTTTACAGCACACATCAAAAATGCACGAGTATTTGGCTTTGCTTCAAGATATGAAGCCTCCCTTAGACAACCAAGAGTCTCTGGATAACAGTCTAGAAGCTTTGAAGAACCAGCTTAAGCAGTTAGAGGTAAGAATTATCTGCTGCCTGTAATGGGTGGGAGTCAGCTGATGTTAGTTTGGGAAAATAAGCAGAGCACTTTACATTTATGTTTTGGATATTAGTTGTATTTGTCACTAAATAACTCTGGGACCTATCTATCTACCTATCTATTTATCTATCTATCTATCTATCTATCTATCTATCATCTCTATCATCATTTTTTTTGTAGACATTTGAATTGGGATTGGCTCCAATTGCTGTTATTTTAAGAAAGGACATGAAGTTGGCAGAAGAATTTTTAAAGTCTCTTCCCAGTGACTTCCCCAGAAACCATCGTGAGGAATTGAGTGTAAGCCACCAAAGCTTACAGAATGCCTTCTCTTCCCTCACTGATGTATCTTCAGAAAGAATGAAACACCTTGTTCTGGAGATTGACAGTGAAATGGTAGGTGTCAATACGTTTCACACTGAGATTGAAGTTTTGAAGAAAATGTGATTATTTAAGAATGTAATCATAAGACATAAGTATTTTATAATATTTTTGATGTGCTAAGCTCTTAAAACAGAATCACCATTTGTAGGAATTTGAATTTTAGAAACAGAAATGAATGCACAATTTTGTTTTCTAGTCTAAACTAGCTGTTTCCCATGGAGAATTTCTACACAAACTGAAGTCATTCTCACACTGGATATCAGAGAAGAACAAATTGGTAAAGGACATGGAGCCAGTGAATGTTCAAGATACTGAGCATGTAAACAAAAGTTTGGAGTTTCTCAAGGCAGGTATCAAAATAACTAAGACAAAGCACATTTAAAAACCTACGGGTTTAATGTAACAGATATTTAGAAAAAATAAGACTTTTCTGAAGCTATGAAGGTTTATTTTTTTCTTTGTGTCTACAAGATGTTTGTTCATAGTTGACACAACTATAAAATAATGTCAACTTTATGGATGCCATTCTGATGCTATCCCAACTGCCTTATGAAACGCTTATCAATATGTTGAGATTTGTATTTATGTTTTTATTTATATATATTATTCAGATCCCTAATAGCATACACTAACCATATAAACATATGAGAATATAAGTAGTTTTTAAAAAATATATTTTATTGATTTTTTTATAGAGAGGAAGGGAGAGGGATAGAGGTTTAAAAACATCGATGAGAGAGAAACATTGATCAGCTGCCTCCTGCGCACTCCCTACTGGGTATATGCCTGCAACCAAGGTATATGCCCTTTGACCAGAATCAAACCTGAGACCCTTCAGTCCGCAGGCTGATGCTTTATCCACTGAGCAAACCAGTTAGGGCAATAGTTTTTATGCATTAGTCCTTTAGTCCTTTTGTCCTTCCTCTCCCCACCTTCAAGTTCTTAATTTGAACAGCATGTCTCATGAAAGTAGGCCCTTGACTTGGAAGTCAGGAAACTGAAATGCTGGCCCACTTAATTTATGTTTCAAATTCCCCATAGTTTCGTTTATGTGTGGCCATAGTTGCATGAGTACTATAAATATTAGCAAGTAATATTTTAATGTTGATATTTCCCTTCAGCGTGTCAAATGTATATCAGTTGGAACTTTACCTTTGGTCAGAGTTACATTTGAAGTATGCTGTGGCAAGCAAGGTTAAAATATTCTTAGAGGGATTTTCATTTTATATAATACTAGAGGCCCAGTGCACGAGATTCGTGTACTGGGGGCAAGAGGGAATCCCTCAGCCTGGCCTTCACCCTCTTGTAGTCTGGGAGGCCTTGGGAGATGTCCAGCCAGCTCGGCCTAAGCCCTCATTCAGACATCCCTAGCACTGCCATGGAAGCAGGTGAGGCTCCTGCCACAACTGCTGCACTCACCAGCTGTGAGCCCAGCTTCTGGGCTTCTTGCTGAGCAGTGCTCCCCCTGTGGAATGCACTGACCACCAGGGAGCAGCTCCTGCATTGAGCATCTGACCCCTGGTGGTCAGTGTGCGTCATAGCAACCATTCATTCCGCCTGCTCGGTCAATTTGCATATTACCCTTTTATTATTATATATAGGATTAATTACCACACTATTTATTTATTTATTTATTTATTATTATTTTTTTAATATATTTTATTGATTTTTTTTGCCCCCCTCCCTCCCTCCCATACATACCCTCCCTCCCCAGAGTTTTATGTCCATTGGTTGTACTTATATGCATGATTTGCTGCACAATTTAAATAATTTCATCATTATCATTTTTACTAGGTGATGAATAGATTTTTGACTAAATGAAAGATATCAATAAAACCTGATCTAAGAAGCATATTCTAAAAATAAATATCATTGTGAATATAAGCTGTATATTACGGCTTACCTCCCCGTTGGTAACTTGTATTGCTTTGTTCATAGAATTTGTTAAAGGAGCTTGGACACATCAGGACGCAGCTGGACACTACTGCCTTTGATGTGCAGTTCTTCATTTCTGAATACGCTCAAGATCTGTCTCCCAGCCAGAGCAAACAGCTGCTGAGGCTCTTAAATACAACTCAGAGGTGTTTTCTTGATGTGCAGGAATCAGTAACTACCCAGGTGGAACATTTAGAGGCTCAGTTACAGCTAGAACAAGATCTTGATGATCAGAAGGTTTGCCTTTCTTTGTGGATTCTGTGTTTTTAGTTCTTCAGTGTGAAGCCTGTAATGTCGATACCCAGGGATTATGGTGTGATAGGAAAGATTTTTCTGGAAAGGCAATTATTGAACAGGGCATAATGTAGCGATTCTACCATATAGAATAATACTGCTTTCCATAATAATGTTCTAATTCATTGTTATAATTCTCATGATTCCCTAAAACTACTGCTTTCCGGGGAGAGTCTTCACTTTTTTCCTACGAGTAGGATATACAGATGCACTCAGAAATATCAAGGGTTAGATTGATGAACATAGGAATAAAGAAAGGTAAGGGTATCTTTGGCCCCTAGGAGGCAGTGAAGCACAGGAGTTCAGAGCAGGGCTCTGGAGCCAGACTGCCTCAGTTTACATCCCAGCAGCACCACTCACTCATTGTGAAGCTAGGGTTAGTCATGAATCCACAGGTTTCTCACTAGTAAATTGAAAATAGTAACAGTGCTGGCCTGGTTGTATTGTGAACATTGATAAAATAATGAATATAAAACACTCAGCACCTTGCCCAGCATGTGGTAGGCTCCTAGTAAACATGATATATGGCTACTAGATGAATAAAATAAACAAGTGTGTGTGTGTGTGTGTGTGTGTGTGTGTGTCTGTAATCAGAAAGTGCAAGATACAAGTAATTGACTTATGAAATAAATCCCTTATTTAATGAATTATATTAGAATGCTGCATCCAATAGCAATCAATAAGGAACAAAGAGGTGGGAAAGGAATCAGACAAAGCAAATAAGTAAAGCTACTGCATGCGATGTTCTTTTTATTATTTCTCGAAGCACCAGGCTTTGTCTCTAGCATGACAATCTATATGCACATGTCAGATATATTAACAGACACATCACGACTAACTTCTGTTTTGATATCCTTTTACAGAATTAATTGTGTGTCGCAGGTTTCAAGAGCTTAAGAAAATGGAATGCTTCTTCCTGTTGGTCAGAAGTTCCATCTCTTACACTCGTGCATGGCCAGTATTCTGCTGAGCAGTTTCATCCAACCACGCTCTCTCTCCTTGTATTTGGGACGAGCTCTTACTGTCTGTGTCACCTTGCTCAGTTTGTACCCCACTGCTACCATGTTTACAGCATACTCAGAAAGCTTCTTTTAGAGGAAACTTTTTGCGAAATGTATTCCAATAAGGAGCTAGCACAATCGTGAGTGTGTGGTCACCCCTGAAGATGCTTTGGTTTTGTTCCCCTGTAGATCGTGGCAGAGCGCCAGCAGGAGTACAGAGAGAAACTCCAAGGGATATGTGATCTCCTTACTCAGACTGAAAACCGCCTGATTGGGCACCAGGAAGCCTTCGTGATTGGCGACGGCACAGTTGAGTTAAAGAAATACCAGTCCAAGCAAGAGGTAGGATTTGGTTTTGCCTCAGTAGTTCTGTGTTGATGTGGAATTCAATTACTATTTGGAAAGTAGTTAGGATTTTGGGGAAAAACACACACACAAAAAAACCACCACAATCATTTTAGCTTTTCTGAGACAAACCATACCTAGATGCCACCAGGCCTCCTGAGCTATAAACTTTATACTGAGAGTCACATTTCCAAATTCAGGCAAGCCAGATAATTTTCTTGACTGATTTTTTGGTGAAATGCTGAGTAGAGGAGATAATAAAGGAGTTTTGGTAGTGGAAATACCTTGTCTGATGAATTAAAACTTGGATCCATTTAAGGCCAACCACTCACTTTCAGAATCAGGCGAAATAGCCATCAGTTAGGGTTCTTTCACTTGCTTAGCTCTTTCTTATCCCTTTCACCTTTCTCTGCAATGTGTCTCTTTTCATTGAAGAGACAAGCAATAATGATAAAGATATCTTTATTTTGATGTCAGAAGAAATAACATTCTCATTGTAACTAGCTAGCTCTTGGTCTAAATTCCAGATACTACACCTTTATAATTTAACCTTTTGAGCCTCAATTTCTTCATTGGTCATATAGTTCCATTGCCATGTTATGGTAAAAGTTAAGTGAATATTGTGTGTTATATGACCAGCACAGTTAATATCACAATGTTGTAGTTCAATAAGTACCTCTTTCAATTCAAATACTCAGAATTTGAGGAGTCTTGAAAGTATGAAAAATAATATGAAAACTCAAACACAGTGCAATAATAGAGAATTAAAGTGCCAAATAAAGAAGGAAGAGGAGAAAATACAGAGAAATCTGGATGTAGGAAAGCTATTTAGAAGAGATTATCTTTGTATAGAAATTATTTTAGTGCCTGGCTGGCATGGCTCAGTGGTTGAGCATCAGCCTATAAACCAGGAGGTCACAGTTTGATTCCTGGTCAGGGCACATGCCCAGGTTGTGGGCTCGATCCCCATTGTGGGACATGCAGGTCGCAGCTGATTGAAGATACTCTATCATCATTGATATTTCTCTCTCTCCCTCTCCTTTCCTCTATGAAATCAATGAAAACATATTTTAAAAATTTATTTTAGCAACAACTTAGTCCATAACTTAGAGAACTACCTGATTTTACCCTGAGCAGTAAATGTATATTAAAAAAAAAAAGTGTTTAGAAATGGAATAAATAATATAGTTATATATCTGAAAGCTTTTATAAATGCACTCATATAACATAAAAATCTGATATATTCAAATTTAAATAGGTTATATACTGAATACTTTATTGTTCAATGTTTTCTAAACTCTATCTCTTTGTTAAACATGAAAATCTCATATATTGCTTTAATGCTATTTGAGATTTCAAATTATAATAATAAAAGCTTAATATGCTAACTAGACCGGATGTCCTTCTGGACGACATTCCTGATGAAGCCAGAGCTGCGAGGGAAGTCTGGGCCTTGGGTGCCAGAGGGAAGCCGGTGCTGACAGCCAGGGGAAGGAGGCCTACTCTTGCATGAGTTTCGTGCATTGGGCCTTTAGTATTAAATATTGTGATTGAAGTAAACCAACTCAATGAACCTACTGAGTGTGCTCTTTCAGTCTATATGTGCTAGACTCTCCTTCTTTGCACAGATCCCCTTTTAGAATCACAACATTGGAAAAGTTAAGTAGGTAGTAATCTGCTAATATGTTTTTCCCCCCCTTTTGTGTTATAAGGATTTACAGAAAGATATGCAAGGAAGTGCACAGGCATTGGCAGAAATAGTGAAAAACACAGAGAATTTCCTGAAAGAGAATGGTGAAAAGCTGTCGCGAGAAGATCAGGCTTTGATTGAAGAGAAACTTAAGGAAGCTAAGATAAAGTGTGAACAACTCAATTTGAAGGCGGAGCAGTCGAAAAAGGAGCTGGAGAAAGCTGTGATGACAGCAATCAAGGAAGAGACAGAAAAGGTCCTTATTCAGGCATGCGGTGCACTGTGGCTTTGTTGAAAGTAGTTAGGATCACAGCTTCTTGATTCATTAAGTGAGGACAGGCAGTGCTAAGCTAACTACAGGCACCCAGGACTAGAATTCTGGGTTTCCACGTTTGTGATTGACCAAATGACCACAAAAAGTTTGAAGAGCTGGCTTTGCTTACCTTTTCTACAAAGTTTAAGTGGGATTCTGAGACTTCCTAATTGTGAAGTATGTGAGGGCTCATTAATTGCTATAGAGTTAAAATTTTGGAATGTGTTTTTAAGAACAGTGGAAACGTCAGAGTAGCTTCCTATTCCTCTAAGGTTTAATGTCAGTGTGTTCAGTTTTCAGTGCATGTCATTGTGTCGTATGCCCACTCTAATTTTAAATGATCTAAATGTTTACCTTTGGGGATGTCTTAAAACTAACACCTGGGCCAGCATTCAGAATACCCATGGTCAACGCCCTTCTCCCCCCCAGGTTGCAGCTGTGAAGCAGCTGGAAGAGAGCAAAAACAAAATAGAAAACCTTTTGGACTGGTTGTCACATGTTGACAAAGACTCAGAAAGGGTGGGGATAAAACAGAAACCGGTGATTGAACAGAACGGGACTCACTTCCAGGAAGGTGACAGCAAGTCGGAGATTGGAGAAGAGGACGAAGTGAATGGTAACCTGTTGGAAACTGAGGTGGATGGGCCAGTTGGAACCACTGAGGAGAATCTGAACCAGCAATACCAGAAAGTTAAGGTGTGCTGTCTTCAACATAATGATGTTGTTAAATCCTATTGTCGGGTCTATAAAAGGTCTATAAAAGAGAGGAGCAACTTGGCACATGTGACATGTCTGGGTTGCTGTCTCCATCTTCCACGTGCAGGAAACTGAGGCCCCGTGGAACTAGTAGTAACTGCAGTATTCTTTTTTATTGTGTGTTCCTCTTAAGTTCATTGGGCTTCTCAGCATCTATATTGTTCTTGCTTAACTATTGTCATAGTGTTTTGATCACTTTAAAATTACAAAATTTTGTATTCTGTTGAACTGTCCTTTTAGGATCATGTAATAGGTAAACATTATACCTATTTGCTCAGTAATTAGGTAAAGGCATTAGCAGTCTCTTAAGGTGTTGTGAGGAAGCAGTGAGTATAATGAGACCTGACTGCAGATGCTTGTTTTAGAATTGGAGGACAGATCTGTTACATTTTCCCAAAGCTTCTCAACAATAGTCTGTGTCCTATGTGATTATATGAGTACTTTCAAGGAGATTGGAAATTAAAAAAAAAATAACATTAGAGTACTTGAAACGTAGCATTTTCTATTCTGAAATTTACCAATAAAAGGCAAGTACTGTGCATCTTGAAAGGTTAACAAGAAGCAAGTTGTCTGTCTATAGATCGTTGAAGTTTTTAGGTCTTGAGGCAACGGAGAGCTCCCCACAACCTCAGAGTAACCCCTTCCCAGCTTTAAAGTCACAATGTCTCTGTTTCCCCGTAGGCCCAACACGAGAAGATCATCTCTCAGCAGCAAGCCGTCCTCCTGGCCACTCAGTCTGCACAAGCCTTGCTGGAGACGCAGGGTCACCATCTCTCTCCCGAGGACAAAGAGAAACTGCAGAAGAACATGAAGGAACTGAAAGCGCACTACGAAACCGCACTGGCCGAGTCAGAGAAGAAAATGAAGTTAACGCATTCTCTGCAAGAGGAACTGGAGAAGTTCGATGCGGATTATGGAGAGTTCGAGCACTGGCTGCAGCAGTCGGAGCAAGAGCTGGAAAACCTGCAGGCGGGGGCAGATGACTTCAGTGGCTTAATGGCCAAACTGAAGCGGCAGAAGAGCTTCTCAGAAGATGTTATTTCTCACAAAGGCGACTTGAGATACATCACAATTTCTGGAAACAGGGTGTTGGAAGCAGCCAAGTCTTACAGCAAAAGAGATGGCAAGGCTGACCAGCATAATACTGACACTTCTGCTGCTCACAGAGAAGTCCAGAGCAAATTGGATCGTGCCACGGACCGGTTCAGATCTCTCTACTCTAAGGTAAGTTTAGTTTTATTTTTTAAGGGGAAGATCAATCTGTGATTATAGTTTTTTATTATTCTCTTAACATTTGTTTTGGAATTAGAAGCGAGAAATCTAAACAACTAAAGCAAGGAAAATAGGTAGTTTTATCTTATTTACATCAGTCTTATTCATCTTCTTTATTTCAGAAACTGTGTTTCAAGTTTAGGAGCCTAAAGTAGTAATAGTAGTTGTTGTTGTTGTTGTTGTTATTATTATTATTATTATTATTATCACTTTAGTTTTGAGTGATTTCTAGGCAGCTCTAACTCTAAAACTCAGTAATACCCAGTTCTACCACCAGGTGGCATTTATGTTTTGTTTCCAAGCAAACAGAGTAGCTTGCTAAATTTCACAGCCTCACAAATTGGAGAACTAAAGTTTCGTCTCAGATAATTCCCTTCACAAATACTGCAAGTGTTTGTTTTGCAGATGTATTTGATCAGTGCATTATTTTAATACTTAATAACTCACAGACTCTTTCAGCTTCTCTTATTCCCTTGGACAAACCGCAAAATTAAGAAAACATTTCTCTGTTTACTATATAAGCTGAATAGACTGGCCAAGTTACACAAGTGATTTGAAGAGCATCATTTACTCCTGGCCTTGGCTTCTTTCTGATGTAGATTATTTGCCCTTCTTGTGTTAATTAATCTTGAGCAATGTATAGAGGTGATTCATTAAGGACCTTGAAAACCCTTCCATCACATACATATCTAGACACCTGGTATATAAAACTCAATGGGAATGTGCTCTGGTAGATCTGCTGCCTCTGACGATTGATATCCAAACCTTTCACTTTGGATCAAGACTCAGACCTTGAAAACATGTCTTAAAATGTGTATAAATTTAGGACTATCTACTCATTTTTATGGTATTTCTTGATTTTGTTAGAGGATGCTTTTTCATATAAAGGAGAAAAATCTTAGCCCTACAGTTCCAGCTCACATTGGTTTGAAGTCTAGTGCTTTCTAAGTTATAGCACTCACAGGTGCTAAGGTTATTTAACACAAATAAAAATGGTAGATTTTAATTCTCCACTCTTTTTCTCTTTTGATATTTTTAGTGCAGTGTCCTTGGGAATAATCTTAAAGACCTGGTGGATAAGTATCAACACTATGAAGATGCTTCATGTGGACTTCTTTCCGAGCTCCAAGCCTTCGAGGTCACAGCCAGCAAACACTTGTCTGAACCCATTGCTGTGGACCCTAAAAATCTGCAAAGGCAGTTAGAAGAGACTAAGGTAAAGAGAGAGAGAGAGGACGGGGACCCAGCCCTTCATTGAGTCTTACTGAAAACCTTTCCCACAGTTTTGTGATAGTTTCACCTGGAAGTAGAACAAAGGATGAGAAAAGTTATAATTAAAGTTATAACTTTAATTTTTAGCAGTCTATTTATTGTCTAACTAGAGGCCTGGTGCACGAAATTTGTGCACAGGTAGGTTCCCTAGGTCTGGTCGGTGATCAGGGCTGATTGGGTCCTTTTGGCTGCCGGCCAGAGCCCTCTTTTTCCTGGCTGCCAACTGCCGGCCAAGGCCTTCCTTCGCTCAATGCCATCCCATGGTGGTCAGCGCACATCATAGTGTGCAGTTGAACTCCCCGTCTCCCGGTCAAACTCCTGCAGGGACAATTTGCATATTAGGCATATATATATATATATATATATATATATATATATATATATATATATTTGAGATTATTTTTCTATTACTGTTTAACCGGGTTGACATTGCTGTTAGGGCTGATTGGTTATATCCCACCACTCCCTCCCTCCTCCAAAAACAAAAACCAGTATCATCTGGGCCACTTGTTTATCTTTATACATATTTATTTTGTTTATTTTTTTCCACCATTAGAATTAAACTGCATGAGGGCAGGTGTGTTTGTTTATTTTGTTTATTGCTCTATCCCCAGCACCGAGAAGCACTTAGTACAGGATCTGGCCATCATAGGTACTAGGTAAATGTTTACCTAGTACTTATGGACAGGTAGAAGGTAGGAAGGGATGTTACTGTCACATGTGGGCTCTGAGGATTAGGACTGGTGTTCTTATTGAACATTCCCATGATTCATAGAGATATAAACTTTTGTTATTACCTAATACAATTTTCAAAGAATCTACCTGCTCTTTAAAAAACGCAGGCTTGATGTGGGAACTGCGTACAGCAGTGGCAAGGAGAGTCTCTGTTTCTTAAATTTAAACATATTTTTACATCATAATGTAAGGGGAAATAATTATTTTTAATTTATTTTTTATTGGATTTATTGGGATGACATTGATTAATTAAATTATATAGGTTTTAGGTATATAATTCTACAATACCTCATCTGTATATTATATTGTGTGTTTACCACTCCAAGTCAAGTCTACTTCCATTACCACTTATCCCTCCCTTTTACAATCTAAGTGGAGATAATTTTTGAAGTATCTTATTCTTATTCCACATAACCAATTATTTTGAGTTTGAAAGTTTAATTTCATTAATCTATCCTGTGATTCCTTTTAGCAGGTGAGTAGCAGTATTATTGGGTCTGGAGCTAGAAAGTAAACACTGTATTGCCAGTTAAACAAATGCCTTTCAGAATTTAGTTGCCTCTGTTAGTTACAGAATTAACTAGGAAAACAGGTACCCGACTGAGTGAGCTTAACCTTAGGTTTTGCCTGAGACTGATGACTTCAGGCTGGAAGAAAGCTAAGTCATCCCCTTGGATGAAACGTGGTAGGTTAAGTCTGACCAAGGCAGAAAGAAGAGGGTTGGAAGTATGGGATGAGAGAAGGAAGTATGGGGAGGTAAGAGGGATGGTGGCCCTCTATTTTCCTGGCTGGAGAGTTTACCGGTTCTACATTAGGCACCAAGGAGATGTCTTGGACTGGTTCAGCCTCCCTACGTTGATGCAGCCTCCAAGTGGTTGCCACATTCCTTTGAATGTAAATTTTTAACACTGTTTTGTGTGTGTGTGTGTGTGTGTGTGTGTTTTGTTTTTTAACTATGGTGGTGAATTATTATTATTTTTAATCTTCCCTGGGATATGCTTATAGATTTTAGAGAGAGGGAAAAGCAGAAAGAGAGGGGGGGGGGGAGAGAGAGAGAGAAGAGGGAAATATTGATGGGTTGCCTTGTGCACACACCCAAACCGTTGATCAAACCTGCAACCTAGGTATGTTCCGTGACTGGAAATTGAACAGTGTACAGGAAGATGCTCCAACCAGTGGAGCCACACCAGCCGGGGCTTTGCTTTTTTTTCTGTTTTGTTTTGTTTACTCTCTCTCTTTCTCACAAGCACAGAAACAGATCTGTCTTAATTAAGTTTCTGATTCTCACTTGATAACTTGTCTAAGAACAGTGTACCTGAGAGCGTTGGAGGAGATGCTGTTACATAGAGACTATTATTTTTATAGGAAATGCCAGTAGCTTTAGGTAATTATTAGGACTGCCTACATTTAATCATATAGCTAAGTATTTGAGTATAAAAAAGTATAGAAAACAACACATTTTAAGTTGTATCTGTATTAGGAAGATGGTTATATCCATTGTAAAAGTAATTTCTTTCTGTAACTAGAGGGGGGGAAAAAAGGAAAAGAAAGGAAAGGAAAGGCAAAAGAATGTATGGCTATTTTAACCAAGCAGAAACGTGAATTAATTTAAAACATCTTATTTGGCATGTACTGTGGAAGATGATTTCTCTATTCCTAAGACAGCCGAGAAAGTGTAAAAAGAAAAGCAGCATCTCAGAGGAGCATGAATTCTAATTAAGCCACAGCATCCTTTTAAAAATTAAATGTGTGGCCGGGACCGGTTTAGCTCAATGGATAGAGCGTCTGCTTGGGGACTGAAGGGACCCGGGTTCGATTCCGGTCAAGGGCATGTACCTTGGTTGTGGGCATATCCCCAGTAGGGGGTGTGCAAGAGGCAACTGATCGATGACTCTCTCTCATCGATGTTTCTAACTCTCTATCTCTCTCCCTTCCTCTCTGTACAAAATCAATAAAATATATAAAAAAAAAAAAAAAAAAAAAAAAAAAAAAAAAAAATTAAATGTGTGATTAAAGTTGTTCCTGGCACTTGATGTTTTCCTCACAGATGATTTCAGCCTTCAGAGAGCGTAGTTTTTATGAGAATCAGGCAGTCTCTATTCCTTTCAGCTCTATTAACAACACTGAAAAGTTATTTTTCTTTAACTATAGTATAAACACATAAGACCACTACAAAAATTCAGCCTTTTCTGTATTTATAATTCTAACTTCTACTTAAAGTTAATCGTATAACACATGTAAATTGAGGAAACCCAGTTGGCTCATTTGAAACATTTCTGTCCAATAGCACATTGTTATCAGCATAATTATTCAAAGAACTGTTTGCTGTGTTGTCAACAATCTGATGCCCCTGGGCTATAATGACATTATGCAAGTTCTGCTTCTAGGATATCCACAAACACTACAGACTTTCTGCCCCACACGAAGCACAGAAAGACAGGATTCTGGGACCAGTCTGGAGGCCTGGGTCTGGGACCAGGCGTGGAGCTCAGTCACATTGACTGACAATGACCACCTTCCAACCTTTCCCTGATCTCTGTGATGGCCATAAGTCAGGAAGCTTTTATGAGTTGGCTCAGGCTCATCTTTTGCTGGCCCAGGCTGGAGACCAAGATTATGACCTTGCAGTATTCTCTGTCCCAGATACTTCTTTCATGATTTAATTTCACTGAAATCTATTAAAGACAATATATGGCATCCATTTGAATACTTTAATTGGAAGTTATGTTCCGCCCCCCCCCCCCCCCAAAGTAATACTATCAACCATGACTGCAGCTCAATTATAACCTGGTATCATGTTAGGAATGAAAAACTATTGACTTCCTTGGTCACAATTAGGAGAGAAAAGGCGTGGGATGTTTTGAAGAGAAGAGGTGAAGGAGTCATTTCTAAGTTTTAGCTGGTTGCAGGGCCATCCTTGGTCCTGGTTGATTTTATAGAACCATGACAGCTTTTACATGCATTTGTTTACTGGTAGACGTTTATATGCTAGGCTCATTATTGGGTTTTGTGAAGACATAAAGGTATTAAAACCCTACCTCTGCCCTTGGGGAACTCACATTCTTAAAAATAATTTTTTTAGACTTCAGTCTGGTTATAGGCAAGGTTCCTTGAGGAATTTCTTATATAATCCTTTCTGTATCTAAACTGTGATCACCCTAAGTCTAGTACCCATTTGACACCATACATAGTTATTACAATACTAGAGGCCCATTGTAGGAAGATTCCTGTAAGAATAGGGCTGCCTGCGACCTTCTTTGCCACCCTGCCTGCTTCCCTCCCTTCTCCCCCACTCTGCCTGCTTGCTTCTCTGCAGCTTCACTTCCTGCTGCAGCACTTGGCTTCCTTCTACTGTTTTTAGTCTTCGCTCTGTGCCTGGATATGAAAATTAACTGCCATCTTGGTTGGGTTAATTTGCATACTTGCTCCTGATTGGCTGGTGGGCGTGACTTGTGGGTGTTGCAGAGGTACAGTCAATTTGTATGTTTCTTTTTTATTTGATAGGGCTTGAGGCCCAGTGCACGAATTGGTACACAGATGGGGTCCCTCGGGTTGGCCGGCGGGGATTAGGCTGAAACCTGTAGTCCAATGCTGCCTGCAGCTCCTGCCTGCCATTCCCACTCATCCCAATCCCATTGTGCCTGCTGTGGGCTAGCATCCAATCAGTCTCGATCCAGAGAGGCTTGTGTTACTGCAGCAGCCCTCACCAGCTGTAAGCCCTGCATCTTACAGTGGGATCGGAATAAAACTGACTCTCTGACATCTTTTAAGGGGTCCTGGATTGGGAGAGGGTGCAGGAGAGGCTGAGGGACCCCACCGGTGCACAATCAGGGCTGGGGAGGAACTGCAGGAGGGCTCTAGGGCATGACTGGCTTATCTTGCTCAGTCCCGAATGGCCAGACCCCAGAAGCAAGCTAACCTACCAGTCGAAGCATCTGCCCCCTGATGGTCAGTGCACAATATAGTAACTGGTCAACCGGTCAACTGTCTGCTCCCTAGTAATCAGTGCACATCATAGAGTCTAGTTGAGTGGCCTTAGGATATCATTAGCATATTACAATTGGATTGGTTGGACAGACTACAGGACACCGGATGACTAGACACATCCTTTTCCTGTGATTCCTCCTTTTCTTTCATATGGGGGCTGTTTCTTTGTCTCCCCATTTTTGCTCCTCTCAGTTTGTCTGGTTATATTGTTCACTGTCTACTATGTTGGCCAAAAGGCACAACATTTCAGCATTTTAGGCTTTTATTATATAGGACTAGAAACCCGATGCAGGAAATTCATGCAGAGGGCTCAGCCCTCGTAGTCCCAGCTGCCTCGGTCCTCGCAGCCCCAGCTTTGTCCAGAAGGTCATCCGGATGGTTGTCTGGAAGGTTGTCAGGATAGTTGTTCTGCTGATCAGCCTAATTAGCATATTAGCTCTTTATTATATAGGATTATTGACTAATTTTCCTATGCTGTACTTTACATCCCCATCACACTTCTATAACTACCAATTTGTATATCTAAATCCCTTCCTCTTTTCCACCCATTTTCCCAATGCCACCTCTCATCTGGCAACCATCAGTTTGTTCTCTGTATCTGTTAGTCTGTTTCTATTTTGTTTGTTCATTTATTTTGGTTTTTATATTTCACATACAAGTGAAACCACATGGTATTTGTCTTTCTCTTATTTATTTACTTAGCATAATATCCATTAGGTACATCCATGCTGTCACAAATGGCAAGATTTCATTAGTTTTTATGGCTGAGCTATATTCCTTTGTATATATGTACCACATCTTTATTCATTCATCTGTTAACAAGTACTTAGGTTGCTTCCATATCTTGGATATCTACCTATCTACCTACCTATCTATCTATCTATCTATCTACCTATCTATCAGCCTCAGTGACTGTTACAACCAGATGACCAGATGACTAGATGGTAGCTATGATGTGCACTGATCACCAGGGGGCAGATGTTCAATGCAGGAGCTTCCCTCTGGTGGTCAGTGCACTCCCATGGCCAACCTTCCACAACCTCTCCCATGGTCCCTCCTCCCCCTCACTGGCCAGCCCAGATTGGCCCAGTGGGGACTGGACAAGACAGCCCCAACTGGCCCTGATTGACAGCCAGGCCTAGGAATCCACCTGTGCATGAATTTGTGCATGAATTTGTGCACCTGGTATCTAGTTGTAAATAATGCTGCAGTGAACATAGGGGTGTTTATATCTTTTTGAATTAGCATTTTGGATTTCTTCATATTTCAGAAGCTTTTATCAAAGTCTACTATATGCCAAGCATTGGTCTAGGCATTGATAACAGAAACCCGAATAAGAAAAAAATGCCTAATTTTTGAGGACGGTATAGTTTGATAGAAGAGACAAATAAATACAGCAATATTTACTACCGGTAGGTATTTATGGGAGCTCCTGGGTGAAGTACTTACAACTAGGATTGAGGAGAGTTAGGAAAGGCTTCCCAGATGAATTTTAAAGAGTGAATACTAGTTCAGCTGAGAATGATGGGGAGTAGGTTGCTAGGAAAGTTGGTATGTAGAGATGCTAAGGTATCTAGGGTGAGCAAATAGGTATGAAATAGCTGGAACCGAAAATAGAGAAAAATGACATTGAAGATAGAATTAAGGAATAGCTTTCACTGGACTTTAAATAGTATGCTCAAGTTTTTGCCTTTTATTGTGAAGGCAGTGGGGATCTACTGTAAGATTTTAAAGAGGGGAGTGATATACATAGATATGTATTTTCCACAAAACACATTGGGGGTCTATAGCAGTGAAGACATTGGATGCTTTTTCCAATTAAGCAAGAGGTTATCTTATAGTGATCCAGAAATACAGAGCAGAAGTCTGATTTTATTTAAAAAAGAAAAAGATACACACATATATATTAAGCAGGTAAAATTGGTAGGTCTTGGTGGTTGATTTGCATGAGGGAAGGAGGATTGAGAGTCGCGGAGGATCCTCAGATTTATTACCTGGGTAATAAGATGCAAACCCAGGAGGAAATACAGGTGTAGAGAATGAGATAATGGGTTCAAATTGAGCTTTTTGAATTTGAGGTGATGGTTTACACCCAGATGGAAACATTCAAGAGGCTGTTGGAAACCTGGGCCCATGGCCAGGGATGAGTTCATCTACAGTCCGACATATGGGATTCGAAATCCAAATGTGAGACTAGAAGAGGAGCTTGAGAACCTCAAGTGGAATTAAAGCCAAGCATGGGGCTGTGTGGCCAGGCAGCCCATTAGACAGAGGTGTTACGAAGGCAGGGCCAGACTTCTGGCAGACTTATCTATGGTTTCCATCTCTGTCCCTTTCCTCCTCATTCTTGCTCTTGAAATGCATCTGCTCGCTCAGAGAACTCCAGGGATCTTTAGTCAACAAATTAAAGGTTGCATTATCCTTTTGAAGCAGTTGGCAGTTCACCATTGCCACTCTCTCTTCTTTTAAACTCTGGGGACAGAAATACTCTGGGCTCCCTTCCCTGTCCCTGATAATGTTTGTCCACCTCTCTCCCCCTCCTTACCACTTACACCTAAATATCCTCCATGATGCTGCATGGCCCTTCTCTTGTGTTTCTGTGCTTTCTCCTTTCACAGTCTCATCATGGGTCCTGACCTTCAGTGCTTCAGGTCTAGTTCTAGCCTGAGTTCAGAGCCTCCTCTGTTCCCAGCTGTGCTATTTCTTTCTACGTGAGTGTCCTAACAGCGCTTGGCAGCTGCAAATTCCCAACAGATGCTCCTTTGCGCCTAAACATTTTTGCTTATGAATCCCATTAATTACCTGGTCTTAGAAGCTTGGAGTACTTCTTTCCTCTAGCTCACCTCTTGTCCCGTGCACCTGTCCTCTCCAGCAGTGATGTCCAGGGGCACATTCTGTGATGATGAGAATGTCCCATGATCTGCTCTGTCCCACATGGTAACCCTAGCTACTTAGAGCTTCGGATGTGGCTAATACAGCTGAGAAACTGAGTTTTAAATTTCACTTGCTTGCAATTGATTTCAATGTAAAAGCCACTTGTGGGGAGTAGTTACCATATTGGCGAGCGCAGCTTTAGATGATCGATTACCAAGTCCTGTGGACTCCTCCCAGTTCCGAAATCAGTTCTACTTGCCCAGCTCAGACAGGCACTCTCCGCCTCGGGACTGCTGACCTTGTCCTTAACCAGTGTCCCTGCTTCATTTCTTTCCGATCGAATGTTCCCGCACAGTGTCACCAACATAGCCTTCCTTTCATAAGACAGCTCTGAGCATGCCAACCCCTTACTCAAAAGCCCTGTTGCTTCAGGATAAAATGCAAACTCCTCAGCCTGACACTGGAGACCTTTCAGTCCTATTGCTAGTTATTCAGCTGCACACATTCTCAGACTGGATGGGACCCTCATTTTCCCCTCGGATGCTTCTGTTGCCATCTTTGTTCATTCTGCAGGGAAATGTCCTCCCTCTCCTCTTCTGTCTGCCCACACCCACACTTGCTCCAGGACCATCTCAGTGCCTCTCTCCAGTGACCCCTCCTCTCAGCTTCTGGTAGAACTGTTTTTTACCCCCCTTTGGCACTTTCCACTAGACTAGACTAGAAGATTCCTGTGGAGAAGCTTTATGTCTGTTTGATTTCTGTGTTTTTCACAAAATGTAGCAAGAGCTTCTTGAATATGTTAGATGTTAAGTAACCTTTATTGAATTAACAGAATTTAGACTCCATAGTGACTTAGGATATGCTTCAAATAAAAGCCTTTAATTGTATTTTTAGGTAGAGTAGAAATGGTCCCAAAGGTTTTCTGTTGTTTGTTTTTATATTTTTTATTCCTGGTGGTGGAGGGCGGGGGGCGGGTACTGTACAAAGCAGAGAAGTGGGAGTTGTGGAGCTGAGGCTGAGGGTCACAGGTTCAGGAATCAGGCCAATTAGCATGAACATATGCTCCAGGCTGAATTTGTATTTCCCCAACTGGCTGATGGTTTTGCTAGCGCCGCTTTATAGCTGGCTTTATTCTAAGAATTCTGGACTAAGTTTATAATGATGAAAAGTTGACTCTGTGCAATTTACCTTTATCTTACTGTTAGTCATTTTTTTGTTCACATTGGAAATCTATTGTTCAGTCCTGAGTCTAATCGAAGCATTCGATCCTTCAGGCTCTGCAAGGACAGATATCAAGCCAGCAGGTGGCTGTAGAGAAACTGAAGAAAACAGCCGAAGTGCTTTTAGATGCCAGGGGATCTCTACTTCCAGCCAAGAATGACATCCAGAAGACCCTGGGTGAGTGCTCATTCCCTTGTTTCCTCTCAGGCACACTCTCAGAGAAGGGGTTCTGACAGACAGGCAGAAGAGGCTCACTAGTGTCTGTTGTCATTCACACCCTATCCCTGAGAAATAATGTTTCTCTCTCTGGCGAGAATATTCCTTCTTTGGCAGGAATATTACAGGCTGGAAATGGGAGCTGTGTAGTTTGAGAAGAATGTATTTCAATTTTAATTTTATATGTAGTCAGTGTAACAGGAACTTCTTACCTGATAATCACCACAGAAAGTAGAAGTTCCCAAGATGGGATTGGGCAGAGCTAGATTCTCAACCTGTGGCCACAACAGACTCTTGAGGAATCTGACTCTACCAAAGGCAGGAGCATGGCTTTAAGAGGATGAGAGACCAGCAGATGATTACATAAATGTTTCCTCCCCCCAAAGAGCACCTGAATTAAAATCTGAATAGGAATTTTAGCCAAAGAGAAGGAAGAAACATTGCTCTTCTAAAACCACTGTATAGAGAGGAAAACTATTTTTTCTTTCTTACAGACATCCAAACTCTTTTGATCTTGTATCCCATCAAATGATTATTTTAGTATACACCCTTATATATATGCATATATGTTGATAAATTATATACACATATTACTATTGTATCCTATCACATGTACTATATTTATAAAACACAAAAATATAAAAATTTAAAGTACAAGACAAAAATCTGAATGGGAGTCCTTTTTCCTATATCCCAGTGCACTGCTATAAGGACTTGGGCATAGGTACGGAGAGGAGAAAGAAAGACTGTATTATATGTACTTCCGTTACTTTTAAGAGGTGTTTTGACATTTTTCCCCCATTGTTAATCATACATAATTTCACTTATATTTGTTTCCAATCCACATGTTACCTTATTTTAAGACTTTAAAACTTCTCTCTGAAAAAATATTTTTTTAGGAATATATGTAAGTACAGGGTGGGGCAAAAATAGGCTTACGGTTGTTCATATGAAAAATAAGTAACAAATAATAAAAGAATAAACTGTTTCCTCTACTCACAGCTATAAACCTATTTTTGCCCCATTCTGCATATTTAAGATTTAGAGGAGTTTCTAAGAAAATAAAAATTTTTTAAATTACTTAAAAAAATAAAAAATGTTGGTACATGTTGTTCTGTACCTTTTTCTAAAATAATTTTTAATTACTAAAAATCAAGAATTTACTTCAGTGACAGTGATATTTCATCACTAAGAAGTTCAAAAATAGTAGTCAGGCTGAAATTGTATTAACCTTATTAGGATAGCTGTTTGTTCCAGAAATCACCTGCCATAACTGAACAGATAGCTGATGGTACCCTGCTGATGCACAGAGCTGCCCAATCATGGCCTGTGGTTCAGAACATTGGCTTTTGTGACTATCAAATGAAGGCTTATGCTTAACCCATTGCTTTTTTTTTTTTTCTCCTGCTGGTGTCACCTCGATGCTCATAAAATGCCGTGCCTCTCCCCCATCAGCATTATCAGGAGGAGAATCTTCATTGCCCTTTAGTGACAGGAGCCATTTTCTCTTTAAAAATCATCTTAAAGTCTCAATTCAGTGAAAATTCATCAAACTGTGTTCTCATGCTATAACATTAGAACAATTAAAAAGAAATTTTGTTTATATGGATATGTTCCCCAGGCCAGCCACAAGCATGTAAGAGATTATTTTTTTATAGAGATATTTCAGTTCCAAATTTTCTTCTCCTGAAGCATTCTATAGTATATCAGACTAAAACATTTGGAAATAATTGAAATACTTTTCAAATTGTTGGGAAATTAAGTGATAACGTTAACAACTAACAAAAGATTGTTTCAGAGAGAGAGAGAGAGAGAGAGAGAGAGAGAGAGATATTAAAAATTGTCCTTGGAACTTCTCATTGGCCTGCAGTATAGAATGGAAGGTGTGAAAATGTAGAGCTTTACATGCAAGTAAAAATTAGACCAGAAAGGTGTTTTTGTGTTTGTTCTTTAGCATCTTGGGTTGTTAGACTTGAAAGTAAAATTAACCTTATCTGAGATAGAACTGTTAATCTTGTTTATTTTTCCCTTTTGCCTGGGATTAAATTTTATTTTAGAAGCATAATCTCACCCTTCTCTATTTTAAGTGGATTTTCATAATCTCACCCTTCTCTATTTTAAGTGGATTTTCATTGTTGTATGTTTTCTCAATACATTTGCACTTAATTTCTGTGCCTTTGAGTACTGTGCTTAGAATGATGATGGGGAGCGGCAGGTATGGAGTGAAGAGGCATCAATAAGGGGAAGAAGGGGACATCTACTTTCAAAAATAAAGATGAATTTTAAAAACATTATACATGTGAGCAAGAGGGAGTGGGAGGGATTTTTTATACATAAAGGTTAATTCTTTTTATAAAAAAAAGGTAAATTTTTAAACATAAAGGTTAAGTCTTTATGACTGTATATTGTTCATTGAGAATAGCTTTGTATGCGTGTCAGCTTTTCCCTCCCATATAGTTATCAATAAGTATGGCTAATTTGACATGCCACATTGAAAACGTGTATTTACTCCAAAGATTTGTTGGTTAGATTGCTTTCATCTCTCCAGGGCAACTCAAATGTTTCTGTATCCAACAATGTTTTTTTCCAATGTGGATGATACACATATTTACTATTTTAAAAAGTATTGGTTTTTCATTCTCCACTGTGATCTTTCTTTTCTTTTTTAATGTTTTAGATGGTGCCCTAATTGCGCATTATGAATTTATCCCTGAAACTTTTTTTTCTCTTTCCAATTTTGAGGTGGACATTTTTGTAATTTCACCTTAGTGTATTTTTGACAAGGAATAGGGCAAAGGTGACTTTTAAGGTGGATAATATTTTCCGATCTTTTGGGACTAGATGACATTGTTGGGAGATATGACGATCTGTCCAAGTGTGTGAACGAGCGGAATGAAAAGCTCCAGATAACCCTGACCCGCTCGCTGAGCGTGCAGGACGGCCTGGACGAGGTGCTGGACTGGATGGCAGGTGTGGAGAGTTCTCTGAAGGATCAAGGCCAAGTGCCCTTGAACTCTGCTGCTCTTCAGGATGTCATCAGCAAGCACATTGTAAGTGACCAGGAAAAAAGAAAATAAATAATACCACTTTAGGGTAAGAAAACACACAGATTAAACTCCCAAGATGCGTAAATTTAAGGAGATAGAACAACAGACATTTTATGAATGTACCAGTACCTGTGGAAAGCAGTGCTTGCACAAAAGCAAATGTATAGAATGATATTTTTTCTATGGCGTAGGGGAAAAGTTTTTGTATCCTTGTTCATGAATAGAATTCACCGTAGAGGGCTTACACGTACATTGAGTCCTGTCTCATTTAGCCTTGCTTCATCCAGCTGCGCGTGAGGTTAATCAGATCAATCTTGTTGTTGTCCAGCCTCTTAAAAATTAGGACCGTGGATAATCCCCAGGCTTCATTAGATCCCAGGGGTCGCTGAGTGGCAGCCGCCCCCTGACTCGTGCAGGCCACTAGCCAGCTGTTCTCTCCTCTCCCTTGAAGAGATTTGGGATGGGATTCCTCAAGGGAGAGATCAGTCATGTCAGTCAGTCCTCTCCGTTGACCTTCCTTAGTCACAGTTTGTCCAAGCTAATGTTGTTATGGACAGTAATTTTTTGAGACTCCGGGACATTATTTGTAAACATCCTTACAAAACATGTGCCCTGGTTGGATTCATTTCAGATGTTGGAACAGGACATTGCGAGTCGCCAGAGCAGCATGAATGCCATGAACGAGAAAGTGAAGAAATTCATGGAAACAACAGACCCATCTACTGCATCCTCATTGCAAGCCAAAATGAAGGACTTGTCCATTCGGTTTTCAGAAGCAAGTCGTACACACAAGGAGAAACTGGCCAGCATGGAGGAGCTGAAAACCAAAGTAGAACAGTTTGAGAGCCTCTCAGAAAAGCTTCAGACATTTTTGGAGACAAAAACTAGGGCTCTCACGGAGGCAGATGTGCCAGGAAAAGATGTTACAGAACTGTCTCAGTATATGCAGGTATGCCTTCCGTAGCATTCACAAGCTGATCAAGCAGAGTAACAATTAAGACAAGCGCATACGTTTACCGGCAGAATTATAATTCGCTGTCATCATTTCAGTTGCTGATGGATTCGTAAAGATCTCTGCTCCCCTCCTTTAAAAATCACAAACCCCAACATATCCTTGAAGCCTTTGCTGGCTGCACTTTTCACATATCATAGGCAATATAAGCTTCTTTTTAAAAAAAAATGCTTTGTTTTTAAATATGTATTTTTTATTGATTTCAGAGAGGAAGGGAGAGGGAGAAGGAGAAAGAGATAGAGACATTAATGATGAGAGAGAATCACTGATCGGCTGCCTCCTGCATGCCTACTACTGGAAATTGAGCCTGAAACACTGGCATGTGCCCTTGACCAGAATTTAACCTGGAACCCTTCAGACTGAAGGCTAACATCACTCTATCCAAACCGGCTATGGCTAAAAACATGTTTTTGAAATTGATTTCAGAGAGAAAGGGAGAGGGAGAGAGAGATGTAAACATCAGTGATGAGAGAGAATCACTGATCAGCTGCCTCCTGCATGTCCCCTATGGAGATCATGTGCCCTGACTGGGAATTGAACCGTGACCGCTTGGTTCATAGGTCTATGCTCAACCACTGAGCCAAGCTGGCTCGGCAATATAAGTTTCTTATGTGCAGCACTCACAAAGGGACAGATGTAAAGAGTGCCTTTTTAAATTAAATGAAGCTTACTGTGTTCCTCTTTACACAGCCTGCTCACATGTTTATTTATATTTAGAGTACTGACTACAGGGCAGGATTATTCTCATGTGAGACGCGTGTCCCATGCATACTTCTTGATGGAATGTCTTTTGAAGATTTAGCAACATCTTACATTAATTGACTATCTAAATGCTTTGTAGGAATCAACTTCTGAATTCTTAGAACACAAAAAAGATCTTGAAGTTTTGCAGAGTCTCTTAAAGGACATATCCAACCATGGCTTACCAGGTGATAAGGCCTTGGTGTTTGAAAAAACAAATAATTTGTCAAAGAAATTCAAAGAAATGGAGGATACCATCAAAGAAAAGTAAGCATCACTTAAGAAGCTGGATTTTCTGCATGATACTAATTATAATACATTATTTATATTTACTTATATAGAAACTTGAAACAATTTTGAAAACTTGTGCATAAGCATCAACTTTATAAGTGCTTTTACATTAATATTTTTTTCAATTAAAATTAAATTTATTTTTGTTAAAATATTTAGGAGGGAAACTCAAGACTTCTTACATAAAACTGGAGAGCATTAATGTAAGGAAAATGTGGTGGTAGTGTATTACTGAAATAACCTTAACTCACTATAGTGTCTGAAGCCTTTGGCTAATACCATCTTTTATTTGCAAAGGCAGAAATAACCTTGAAAAATAGCCCATGGCTCATTGCTTTCTGGGCTCAATTCAGAAGCTGGCTTTTTTTTTTTTTTTTTTTTTTTTTTTAAAAACAGTTTACTTTCTTAGGAGTCATAGCTAATACATGACTCTATGAACAAACAAGATAAGAAACAATAAAAGGAACCTAAGTTGAGCTACAAAGCTGTGTAGAGATAAGCCTTGTGACTGCACTTTTATATTTCTGATCTCATGCTAGTTTAGAGTACATAGTACATCTGGTTTTGCTAACATTTATACAGAAGACCCCCCCCCAAATAGAAAAGAACTATTTCTCTTTCAAGTATTTGTTATTTCTTCCTAATCTCTACTTAAAACTTTTGACTGTTTGTATGAACTACTCAGAGAGCTATATTTTCCACTTTGTCATATCACATCTAATTCACATATTACACAGAAGAAACAGTCTTCATTTTCTTAGGTAAACTCTAGGTTGTTCCTTTAAAATGGATTCAGTTTTAAAACCATGTAGTCATCAGTAATTCGTCCAGCTGGAGTAGACTTTTATCTGCCAATATTCCACACACTCGCACATGTGCACATGTTACCCACATGTTGTCCACGTTCCAAATGGAACTGTCTTCACAGCTGTTCATGTGCTAGGCATGGGCCCTCCCTCCGAGGTGCTGAGGTACAGAAAGATCCATATAGTTAACTGTGGAGCTTCCAGAATCTCTGTAGGGGAGGCACCCCTTAAAACTTTTTAGTCACTATGTCTCTTTTGGTGACTCAACTATGTGTGTTCTAAGGCACCTGCTTTTAGCCATCCAGTAAAGTGACTGTAGTATGCTGTAGAAACCACTAGGTGGCGGTGCATTTCCCCTCATGTCTGTGATGTGTAAATGTTTCCCTCTGGCCGTAAGCACCATATTAAGTGGACAGATCAAAGCTCATTGAATCTAAATAATGTTAAAGCTGTTTATATAGCTTTAGAGCTTATGTAGCCTTATAGAGCGCCTTTACATATGGGTTACAGATTTCTTTACTTCTCCTCACTTTATCTATGGACTCTGCCTTTGAGAAATAGACAAAGAGATTTCACTTCCTACCGATAACCTTTTCCTCCTGTATCAAATGGTTAGAGCGTATGTGGGGGAAGATTTTTTTCTTCTTCTTGATAGTAAGCCCAATGTGAGAATGATTATTTATTAATAATTAGCTCTTTGGAGTATGCACTCTCCATGGCTTAAATTCCTCAAATGGTTTCTGTTACATAGAAAAGAAGCTGTGTCTTCTTGTCAAGGACAGATGGACGCCTTCCAAGTCCTTGTTCAGTCATTAAAGTCCTGGATCAAAGAAACAACCGAAAGAGTTCCCGTCGTGCAGCCTTCCTTTGGTGCAGAGGATTTAGAAAAATCTTTAGAAGAAACTAAGGTGAATCATTGAATCAAATACTAATTTCTCATTTGCCTGTGTCAGTAATTAGAGGTTAAGATTAACAGTGGTTTCCTTTTATTTAGCATCACGTAAGTTAGAGCCTCATGTACGTACAACGTATTTTGGTGATATTTGGAAATCAGTGAATGGGGTTAACCAATCCTTTTGAGGAATTAATTTGTGTGTTTTAAGAGATATATTAGTGAGTTGCTGGCTCTTACGTATCTAAGTTTCCTTCTCCACCAAGTCTTTGCTTAGTGCCAGCTATTTTTTACACCATTTCTCATAATATAAAGTAAAAGAATCCCTCTTCCAGTCAACATTTTACTGTAGCTTGGAGATGTCACTATAACTAGCATTGGAAGGTAAACGTGATTTGAATCTCTAGTGGAAAGTGTACGTTTTTTTTGTTATTTGGCTCATCACAACCTACGACCAGTTATGCCGATTTTTATATTCCAAATCTGTAGAGGTGCGTGGTTTTTTTTGTGTTTTTTTTTTAAATTCATTGAGATTTCGCTGATTAAAACTTGCTATTAAGTGGAATTCTGAATTCCCTTTAAAACTGTTTCTTCTTGTAGCTTGATGGTTACCTAGCATAGTTTCCCATGCTTACAGTTGACAGTTTAGAACCTATGGCAGCGAGGAGTAGCTGGCTTCCACGGTGGCTGGGAGCAGAATGCAAGCTGGGCCCCGCTTCCCTCTCCCTGCTAACAGCGTTAACCGTCACCTGGGCTGTCGGAGCACGTAGGGATGGTGCCTTTTCCCTCCACCCACTCCCCCACGAATCAGGACCCACGATCATCATTGTGTTAAGACATGTTTAAAGAATTTGGATTATAATGTGTAACTTCGAAAATATTACAAAGACTGAAAAATAATGTGTTTTTATACCTCAAGAAATTACAAGAGAAGTGGAGTTTGAAAGCACCAGAGATTCAGAAAGTGAGTGACAGTGGGATTTCACTATGTAACCTCATAAGCGCCGTGACCACGCCTGCAAAGGCAATAGCAGCAGTTAAATCAGGTAGGTGCTTCATTGATGTTCATGGCAAACACCTTAAGAATTGGGCCTATGCGTGTGAATTTTATTTGTGTGTGTTACGTTTTAGATTTTAATGCATAAACTAATCTCAGAAATACAAAGGGAAAGTGACAAGAAAGATGGCATCTTAACCTCTATTAGAAGTTAAGTTTAATAGTGCCATAGAAAAGTATCTGTATTCATCACATTTCAAATCCCTCTATGTTTTATTTTATGAAAGACGGCAGCTAAAAGATAGCCAAATTAATCTGTAAGAATAAGGAACAACATATTAGGGGAGTGGAAAGATCACATTTCAATTTGTTGGGTGTCTTTTTTTTTTTTTTAACCTTAATTAATGGGGATGTTAAAATTCTCTTTGAAATAATGGATAAAGAAAGGAGCCTGGTCTCCTGGGAGAGAAGAAGTGAGGGAAGGAAACAGGTTCTTTTCTGTAGAGTGGACCTTTCATTCTATTCCCATCTGCTTTTCTTCCTTCCACCATTCCCAAAGAAAGCCGGTATGTAATAGTTGAACCAGTATATCCAAATCACAATCTTTTCCATTCTCCTCAATAGAAAGGGAGACTCACGGATGAATAGTGTTCGTAAAATTAATTTATGTTGTGGGAATAGTTTTTAATTTAATATCAGGTTTTCTTTATAAGACAGAATAGACAGAAGGCAGATCACATATCTTGAGTTTCTGAGAGTTTCTGTGGTTTATCTGTCCTGCCAGCCCCCAGCTGTCCCCATTGTGAGGGACAATTCACCTGGGCCTCTCGACCAAGCATTTATTCTGCTCTATTAATCCCATTTCAGGGAACTCTCATATTATATATGGAGTGATGATCTCCCCTTTCTCTCCCAATCAGACTTCCTGAAATGTCAAGTTTATTTTTAAGAAAAGGAATTCAATTGTGTTAGTTCTTTATGCTCACTTTATATTAGCAATAGTAAAAAAAAATTTTCCCCCTATTCTTGATAACTACTACACATAGTAGGAATAAATCTTGAGCATTTTCATTTGAAATGCCTTTCTGTGTCATCTTTTTAAAAAGGGATAACATTTAGGTGAAGACTCAGATATTTAAATGTTTCTGTTTGTTTGGACTCCTCATGTGGTTAGTTTTGGGATATGTCTTCTGTGTTTTGGGTAGGTAAGCCAATGCATATGTGAATGAGGAAGTCTAATTATTTGTTTAACGTTTTGATGATGAAAAAGGTACCAATGCTATATGCTTATATAATTAAAGAGAAATAATAATTACTGCTCACCGAGCCATGTCTATTTGGTAGACAATAGGTTTACTGTGTTGAATTCTTACAGTGGTCTCACCAGATAGGTATTATGGTCCCCACCAGGGTGGTGAAGTGGTGATTAATTTGCCCTGTCACACAGCTCATAATTAGTGGGACTGGGATTAAAATTCAGGTGAGTTGAAAGCCAGAGCCCAAGGACTCAGAGCCACTGTGCTCTCCTCTCTTTGTGTTGACATAATGTGAGTTTAGTAATAGGGTTTTTTGTGTTTTTTTATTTTTTTTTCTATCATGTCTTTTTACATCACTCTGCCTCTATTCAACCCATGTGAACACTAAATACCTGCATCAGACAATTTTCAGTTCCTTAAGTGAGGCAGACATTCTTTTTGTCTGTCAATTGTGTGTGCTTTGTGCACACATATTGAGCGACTTCTGAGCTTCAGAGATTTTATCATTTGTCATTAAAGTAACTTTACCAACAAAGGAACTTTATCACAAAATTGTATTATTATAAGTGTATATTTAATGAGTAATGTATTGTAGTATACTCAAAATTTACTGAAACTAATGTTTAAGATGATCATGTTACCACTGTAAGAATACATTTTGTATAGAAGACAGGGTATGGCTTGATCTTTACACTTTGGATATTCTATTTTGAAATTGAATCATGCAGGATGTCCCAAAATATGGGTACACACTTTGAATGATTATAAAGTCATTATTTATTAACATGTAGTTAATTTTCAAAATTTAAAAGAATCTACAGAAATGAGTAATTTTTTTGGTCAATGCCTATTTTCAAATTGATGACCCTTCTGGTCCAGGCACTGCTGATAGCATGAACCAATGGAATCACAAACATCAAGAATCATTTTGTTCAGTATTTATGCATCCCAATTCATCCACTGCTGCTGGTTTTGTACCATAAACTTTATCTTTTATGCATTCCTCTAAAAAATAGTCTAGCAGCACTTCAGGATATTTTTCTTTAATCAAAGTTTAATCTGGCTTCACCTGTTATTTTAAATCAGTTAAACCTGAAACGGAGTAAAAATTAAGTGACTTATTAGCTGTTAAAAGTGTGTAACATTTTTTTTGTGGGGGAGTTACCTATATTTTACATTTTTAAGTAGTAATAAAATGTTTAAATGATTATTGCTTACAGGGGTTTGATTTAATGTCATTTACTATTAATGTATAGAAATACTACTGAAATTTATGACAAGTGACTTCAGTGTTAATATTTTTGCAGGTGGAGTTATATTAAATGGTGAAGGGACTGATACCCAAGAAATTTTGGCAAATAAAGGTGAATAGTAACTCTTAAGTGCTTATTAATTAAAATAAATGGGTCTTCTTTTTTTAGAGGAGATATTTTTAGAAGTATACAGTAGTTATATTGACATTTCAAATTTGAGTTAAAATGGTATTAACATAATAGTCGCATTCACTATAAACATCATACTTATATGACATCCTATGCAATTTTGTTCATCTGAAATTAGTGAAATCCGGCAGTTTAGTTTGGCATTTGGTTATGTTTCCTTCTTTAGATTAATTTGTGCTATTTTGCCACTTGACATATTATTTAAGCTACTTCCTTGAGTTTGATGCCTGAATAATTAATAAGTAATATTTCATGGTTTTGGTTTTTTATTCTAATTAAAATATCTGTTTCATTCCACTTGTATTATGTAATATCCCTAAATTATTTGTCACTAAATAGCATTATAAGATTATCTAACCTTTTACTTCTAAAATTCTATCACTTGATCATAATAGGCTTAATATTAACAAAGTAGAGGGGAATATCATATAAAGCCAACATTTCTTTCTAGAGCTCTTCTCTAAACATCTTGAAAACGAGTCCTAAAAATGTAATATTTTTTCTTATTCTTAGGATTAACATCTATTAAAAAAGACATGACTGACATAAGCCACAGTTATGAAGATCTTGGCCTCCTACTTAAGGACAAAATAGCCGAACTGAGTACTAAAATCACCAAATTGCAGAAGGCTCAGGAAGAATCAAGTGCAATGATGCAGTGGTTACAGAAGATGAACAAAACTGCAGCAAAATGGCATCAGGCACCTACACCTACAGATACCGAAGCCGTGAAGACCCAAGTTGAGCAGAATAAGGTATGTGCTGGAGACTTCCTGAAGACACGAAAGAGAACAGATTGGTGTTCAGAAGTGAGCCCTGGTGTTCAGGAGGCCTGTTCTGATTTCTTGCTCCATAAACTTCAGCAAATAATTGGCCAGTTTTTTTAATGCGCCTTTATGTAGAGATTGATTACACCAATCACCTATTTTTGCACACAGACATTATAAAGATGAGTGAACTGTTGGGTATAAGCAGCGTTGCCACCTTTAAATCAGTTTAAGTCTGGGATTTTAACCCGTCAGCTATTGGGAAAGATTTATGTAAGGGCTAGGTGTATTAGGGATCTGTTCTGTCTAGTATGAAATAGGGGAGGTCATGCTTCCCTATTCTTTCATAGACAGTATTTCTTTCTACAACTGTCCATACTGGGAAAACAGTTTTACAGTGAGGCGATGATGGCAAAAATGTCTACAAACTCTAACCTATATTTGAACTCTATATTGTATTGTCCATAAAAATGTTTATTTACTAGCACATTCTCATATCTGGCAGTCTTTGTCACCAGGTGTTTGATTCATCTGCTAAGGATTTTATTTTATTGAATTTATTGGGGTGACATTGGTTCACAAAACCATACAGGTTTCAACAAAACATCATCTGCACACTGTATCGTGTACCCATCACCTCGAGCAAAGTCTCTCCCCGACCCCATTTCCTGTCCTTTGCCCATCTCCACGTCCGATTATCTTGTTAATTTCAATCTTTGTGATGTCACCTTTTTTCCCAAAAGGAGTTGTTTCAGAAAAATATGAAAATCTTACTAGGTAATGGGGATGAGTCGTTATCTCTGTAGCGATAGTGTTTCTCTTTGGGATTCCTTTGTCAGATCATTGAAGACTAGTAGGAGCAGGAAAGGAAAGACCCTGTTGAATCCAGGTCCTCACCCGCTTCAGCATTTCACGGTGGAATTTCTCCTCTTTTGGTCATGCTAGAGAAAACGTTCCCTATTGTAATTGTGTTCTTGTCTTTTGATGTAGTAGACGTACTTTAATGCAGTTACTTAATTTTTTCCCCTCCTTCTTAGTCATTTGAGGCAGAACTGAAACAGAATGTAAACAAGGTGCAGGAGATGAAAGACAAATTGACAGAGCTGCTGGAGGAGAACCCAGACACTCCTGAGGCCTCCAAATGGAAACAGACGTTGACAGAAATAGGTATGTTATGTTACACCGACTCCATGAACAGAAGCTCAGTCTCCCCCCCCCCCCCAATCCTAATCTTTATCAAAAAACATTTATCCAACAGCCTCACTTATTTGACAGTTTCACAGTCTATTTTTGCGTATGTAAAAGTGTCATTTCAAATTAAATTGTGCTAACTTGGCATTATTTTATCTGGTGGGTCTCTTTTGGATTTTTGCTAAACACGGTGATTAAATTTATTTTTTATGAAGAAGGTAGATGCTAGTTAATAACATGCTGTGTGTTGAATATCATGTTTTCATTATTGCTTATTTGTTACTAGATTTTTGGTGCTTCTAATTGTTTATACTGTATTATATTTTAATTGAAATGTTCCTTTTAGTTTATTTGTCTAAAAAAAAGGTAGGCTCCCTTCTCTTCCCCGGGGTTCCCTTTGGGACTCCCACATTATGCTCTTGTTCTCTTTCCCAACCAGCATGAAAAAGGAGCTCCCCACAGAAGTCTCATGGTTTGGCCTCCAGAGTTATCCTCCCCTATCCTCCAGAGTTGTCCTGCCCCTATATAAACTCTTTCTCCTAGGTGAAGAATCTTCACAAGCCTAATTATCTTATCACCCCTGTTCATTATAACAATATGGAAAACGAGTGTAAGACAATGATACCAGTTTTCCCACTGCATTGAATCACTTTTCAGAATTCAGTGAGTTAGTGTGTGTACAGCACAGATGAAGAGTACCTGACACATAGTGCTGTGTGTTTGCTTTGATGATAATAAGTATAATTTTACTTTCCATCATCCCATTATTTTTATTTAAAGATTAGACTCAGATATGCCGTGATATAGTTAGAAATCGGTGTGTTTTCATTATCCTAAGGGACCTTAATGTTCAACGGTGTATTGAATCCAATGATAGAGTCCTGTTGCCCTATAATAAACTGTCCCTAATTCAGTGGCTCTCACCTGGGATATCAGAGCTACTTGGGGGAATATTATTACGATTTTACAATAGGGGTGGAGTGAAGAATGTGTATTTCAAAAAAGTTTCCTGATAAGATTTAGATATTTCTTCCTCTCAATTTATTGTTTTGATTGCATTATGATTTTGTCAGACTGTGTGACTACAACGTGCCCTATAGAATGATGCCATTAGACAGGATTTTGGGGAGGGGTCTATTAAAATCAGGCCTTTATTATATGGTATGTTAGATGAGAAAATCCATCAAATCAACCAATTCTGTCCTTCAGTGAATGTTTATTGAGGGACTATTGTGTTCCAGTGCTGGTCAATAACTTGGCTTCAGGAGCAGGCCATCAGGAGGGGCTGGGCGAGCGGGGGAGGGGGTTGGGACAGGAACAGGAACAGTTTCCTAACAGAGGGTAAAATCCAGAGGCGTGGGAAGGAAGGGTATACCTGGAATACATGGAGAGGAGGTAGAGTATGCCAGTATGGGGCTGTGTGAGTAGAAGCCAGTTTGATGATATTGGTTAAGATCAGCAGGGCTGGATCTGAGGATTCATCTTGAAGTACAACCCCTCTAAGATTAGTAGACAAGGGTCATTTTGTGGAAGAATGCCCTGAATGTCAAGCAGAGGTCTTCAGATTTTATCATCTGTGGTGAGGAGTTAATTATTCAAGCATTTTAGCCTAGGAAGTGACATATGTAAAAGTGATTAATTTTTTTTTTTTTTTTTTTGAGAGAGAAATTATTGTAGAACCAAATGCATTGCAGCTGAGAAACACTAATGGCAGGGAAAATAGTTAGGAGACTGGTAGTCTAGATCAGTGGTCGGCAGACTCATTAGTCAACAGAGCCAAATATCAAACAGTACAACGATTGAAATTTCTTTTGAGAGCTGAAAACCGACTTCTGTGCCTATGCACAGAAGTTTAAATGGCACTGTACGTGAGCGCCCACACGTGGTATTTTGTGGAAGAGCCATACTCAGGGGGCCAAAGAGTCTCATGTGTCTCTCGAGCCTCAGTTTAGGTCATTTCAGAGGTTCTCATAGTATGTTCCTGGGAGCAGCAGCTGCAGCAGCACTCGGGAACAGGTTAGAAATGCAAAATTTCAGCCCCCATGTCAGACCTCCTGAATCAGAAATTCTGGGGGTGGGCCCAGCAACCTGTGGTAATCATCCTTCCAGGTGACTTTAATGCAGCTAAAATTTGAGAAACACTGGTCTCTAGGCAAACCATGGTGAGGACCAAAATGGAATTAAGGCATTGGAAATGTAAAGGATGGGTTTGAGGTTTTAGGACAAATGATATAGGAGAGTCATAAAATAACATTCTGAATTATTGCATCTCAGGGACATGGCAGAGAGAGAATAACCTTTGAAATAAATATACAAGTCAGAAAAGTCCACAAATTTTGATAGGAGCATAGTGAGTTTAAAATTTTTTTTTTCATTAAATGCATTGGAGTGACATTGGTTAATGAGATTACATAGGTTTCAAATGTATAATTCTATGATACATCATCTGTATATTATATTGTTTGTTTATCACCACAGTCAAGTAATGAGGTTTTGGTGTTTTCTTAATGTTGAGTTTAACGAATTAGTGAGATTTCTTAGTGTACTTTTCAAGCATCTGGTTACTTACATGCAACTTGAATAGAAGAGGATGATTGAGTGCAGATATAAAAATTTTAGGGTCACGGCACTGGCTGAGAAGCTGAATTAGTGTCATCCCGATACGCCAAGGTTGCAGGTTTGATCGCCGCTGAGGGCATTTATAAGAGTCAACCAATGAATGCACAAATAAGTTGAACAACAAATTGATGTTTCTCTCTCTCTCTCCCTCTCTCTCTCTCTCTTTCTCTCTCTCTCTCTCTCTCTCTCTCTCTCTCTCTCTCTCTCTCTCTCTCTCTCATCAATAAATAAAATTAAAAATTTTTTAAAAATGGGAATCACTTGCCTAGAACTGATCATTGGAGATTTAATTATTAAATGAAAGAATTAATATCCACTGTTCTAGCAGGTCAGTTATATTATAGTTGGATTAACAGACTCTAGAGAACTTCTAGAAGGAATGAGGGAGCTCAAGATCTTGTTTGCTGTAAGGAATATTCCATATTCTGTGTTATCTTCTAACATCAGATTCACATTTACTTTCCTCTTACTTCAGTTCACAGACAACCATCAGGGCCATAAAATCTGTATCAATAAATGCAATTCTCTTAGTTTAGACTTTAATCAGCTCTGTAAGAAAAGTTACAAATGCAGAGTGATAGCAATTACATTTTGAGTCACATCCTGGAGTCTTCTTTGATATAATCATGTTAAATGTATAAGAACCAAACACCAGTTTTCTGTCTTCTTTCAGACTCTAAGTGGCAAGAACTCAATCAATTGACAGTTGATAGACAACAAAAACTGGAAGAATCCTCTAACAATCTAACTCAGTTCCAGACCGGAGAGGCTCAGTTAAAACAGTGGCTTGTGGAAAAAGAACTGATGATCAGTGTTCTTGGGCCCTTGTCCATTGACCCAAATATGCTGAACACACAAAAGCAGCAGGTGCAGGTGAGTATTACTTGACTTAACAAGACAAATGTTTTCATTACAAATAGATTAGCTTTGGAGAGTATGTGCTTTCAGGGCTGTGGAGTGTGTTTGTAATGTCTCCAATGCCCCTAAGATACCATCCTGAGGTTAATGATAAACCCCAAAGGACGAAAGCTGGGAGGCATCACAGAATAGCCTACTGAGCCCAGGGGTGGGTTAAGACCCTTGATCATTTCATATGGATTATGGTTTGCCCAGACCCTGTTACAATGGGCCATCTTTGAAGTGTTAATGTGATTGTATAAGTAATAACATTTTTTTATGAGAAGCTAGTAAATGCTTTTTATTGTTTAGAAATGCCTCCTTTGAGGTTTTGTTTATTTTGAGCATGATAATGAAACTTGTAAACTTCATGCAATACAGTCTTGATGGGATGGGAGTGTGGAGGGGAAGAAACTGAATAAGAGGAGAAAGAATAAGGGAAGCTGAGAGGGAACCTTGAAACCCAGGGGGTTAGTTAGACTAGACTAATTAGAAGTGAATAAATCCACAAGGGATAAAACATCCATAACATTTAAGTCTGCTGGAATCACAGAAGCTCTGTTGGGGTTGAGATTTCTGTACGGGTGAGGAGTGGTGTTAGAGCAGAGAGGCTGGCCCTGAACTTGAAAGATACAAATCCATGTACATCTGCCATGTGAAGAGGATGGAAACAAAAGCTGTGCATAAACATTTAGGGAGAAGTAATCGCCCCCAATCCTGGGAGTCTCTCAGAGATAGATAAAATATTGTACTAAAGAAAAATAAAATGTTTGGGTCTTCTCATTTTATGAGAGACCATTCTGAGCAACATGATTTAAAACCATGATTATAAAGACTGTCAATAAATCTTACGTTCAAAGAAACCTTTGTAAATCAATGCAACATGAGTTAATCTAGTCTAACCCCGTTGGTGTAAAATGCTATAATTTTTTTAAATCCTACAAAGAGAAAAACAACAAATCTGGGTTAGTGCGGTGGGAATTTGTCCAATAGCAGTATTTTCCTTTTATATGAAAATTCGTACATGAATTTTTGTTCCTTTTGCCCAGACTGCTGAAAATATTTATCTGCCTTGTTTTCCCCTTTGGGGGACCTTATTTTGGTATCTCTGTGAAGTACCAGAGCTTTTTGGATTACTTTACTTTAAGGTAATGGCACTGCCCTCAAAATCAAAAGTAGGAAAGCAGTAGCTAACCCTCAAAAAGAAAAAACTAGAGAAGTAAGTAGCATTTCTGTCTTTTTAGAAACTTAGAGCTGTGTTTTCTGCATTTAATTATTCCATGACTTGAGTGTTTATTTACCCTCATTTCCTCTTACCTTAGATTCTGCTGCAAGAGTTTGATACCCGGAAACCTCAGTATGAGCAGCTCACGGCAGCGGGCCAGGGCATCCTGAGCCGACCTGGTGAACACCCTGCCTTCCACGGGATCGTGAGAGAGCAGCTGGCAGCTGTGACCCAGAAATGGGACAGCCTCACAGGACAGTTGAGTGACAGATGTGACTGGATCGACCAAGCCATTGTCAAAAGCACCCGGTATCAAAGCCTGCTGAGAAGCCTTTCTGATAAACTGGGGGATTTGGATGACAAACTCAGCAGCAGTGTGGCCGTGAGCACGCACCCTGACGCTATGAGCCAGCAGTTGGAAACAGCCCAGAAAATGAAGCAGGAAATAGAGCAGGAGGCGAAGCAGATACAAGCGGCCCAGGCCCTCTGTGAGGAGCTGTCAGCGCTGGTTAAAGAGGAGTACCTGAAGGCAGAACTCAGTAGGCAGCTAGAAGGCATCTTAAAGTCATTCAAGGATATTGAACAGAGAGCAGGTTTGTCTCTCTTCTTTTCACACACCCATTTCCTGGAAATAGAGATCTTAGGTGGCCTATTCCTTAGCTATTGCCAGGAACCTGGGATCCTAGAGAGAATCTGTCCCCATCGGGAGCATATGTGAAGAGGAGGCCGCTCACACGAGTGTGTGTGGAGAGCAGGTGTGTCCAAGGACACACACAGTGAGGGTCGTTCCACGCAGACAGTGGAGGGACAGTGTTGGCAAAATCCACCTAACGAAGGAAGGCCCGTTCACATTTCCTATATTCCACTTTGATTTTTAGAAGACGTAAATATTGTTGCCGTGTGACACACCTGTGTCACCGATGAGAAAAAAGGGGTTTCCTTATTTTCTCATCGGCAGTGATTTTTGTCTGACTCTGTCAGACATTCACCTTTCCAGAGGAATGTGTGAAAGAGAAGTGTGGGGCTCTGCTTCCCTCTCGCCTCCTGTGGCCCCGATTCCATGGCGTGGGGACCAGGGCTTGTCCCAAGCAGCAGCAGGGAGGGCCTGGGGTCAGAGGGGCCTGCCTGGGAAGAGCATACTCACCTGCTCTGTCTGTCCTGCCTGAAAAGTAACAAGGTGTCTTGCAGCCGAGTAAAGACTCCGTTCATACTTTTTAACTGATTGAATTTGTTTGCTGATCACATCAGCTAGGCTTACTCATTTACTTTGACATCATATGGATAATATTAGCTATTGAGATTATGATTATTACTGCGATGGACACTTTTATTTATTTTTTAAAATATATTTTATTGATTTTTTACAGAGAGGAAGGGAGAGGGATAGAGAGTTAGAAACATCGATGAGAGAGAAACATCGATCAGTTGCCTCCTGTACACCTACCACTGGGGATGTGCCCGCAACCAAGACACATGCCCTTGACCAGAATCGAACCTGGGACCCTCGAGTCTGCAGGCCAACGCTCTATCCACTGAGCCAAACCGGTTAGGGCACGATGGACATTTTTATAAATACAGGCATTAAGCTAAGAACTTACGTACTGTCCCTCAAGGGCCACAACAGCTTTTACGAATGTTGCCCGTTTACATCTGGGGGAAATGAGGCTTAGAGGTTAATCCTTAGCCCAGGGTTCCCCAGGTCCAGAGAGACTGAGGTGAGACCCAAACCCACGCTGTTCCTATGGGCTTCATTATATTGTCTCTATGATAACGTACAAGTCAGAGAAGTGAAGCAGTCATATTTGATAAGAGATGGATTCCTTATCAGCATTCTTGGAACTGTGAGCAGCTGTCACTTCCACTTCCTGGAATGGAGAGGACCTCGCAGAGCAGACAGCACGTGACTGTCCTCTGCCTGTCCTCCACCACCCTGCACCTTTCCGCAGTGTTCCTGATTCCCATCATTCCCCCCCCCCCCCCCATTGTCTTTTTGTTGATGTTGCCCCTACCTCTGGCTCCCTTTACCCTCTTTGTCGATAACTTGTGCTCACTTGTAGTTCTTATAGTCAGTGAGGAGAAAACGCTAGCTGTTAGATAGTCCTGTACACGTATTTGGTGATTTTCCTTTTTGGCTTCTCATAGATTAAATCAGCATTTTGATGTAAAATAAACATGCCTGTCATTTCATTTTTAGAGAATCATGTCCAGCACCTTCAGTTGGCCTGTGCCAGCTCTCATCAGTTTCAGCAGATGTCTAGAGAGTTTCAGGCGTGGCTGGATACAAAGAAGGCGGAACTAAACAAGTCTCAGCCAATATCAGCTAAACTCGATGTCTTGGAATCCTTAATGAAAGATCAGGAAGACTTTAATAAAACGTTGACTACTCAGTCTAGTATTTATGAAAAAGCCATTGAGGAAGGCGAGAAGCTGTTATTAGAAACACAAGGGTCTGAGAAGGCAGCCTTACAGTCACAACTGAACACAATTAAAACCCATTGGGATGGATTTAATAAGCAGGTGAAAGAAAGAGAAGACAAGGTAAAAGATTGCTTGGGGAAAGCCCTCAAGCATAAAGAACACGTGGAGACTCTCCGGCCCTGGATAGACAAATGTCAAAGTAACCTGGAGGAGATCAAGTTTTACCTGGATCCTGCTGAAACAGAGAAGTCTATTGCCAAGCTAAAGTCTCTGCAGAAGGAGATGGACCAACACTTCGGGATGGTGGAATTGCTGAACAACGCAGCTAACAGCTTGCTCAGTGTCTGTGAGACAGACAAAGAGGTGGTAACAGATGAGAACAAATCACTGAACCAGAAGGTAGACATGGTCACTGAACAACTTCACACTAAGAAATTCTCTCTGGAGAACATGGCCCAGAAGTTTAAAGAATTTCAAGAAGTGTCCAAAGAAGCGAAGAGGCAGCTCCAGTGTGCAAAGGAGCAGCTGGAGGTCCATGATTCTCTGGGACCCCAGGCTTACAGTAGCAAATACCTGACCATGCTGCAGACTCAGCAAAAATCACTCCAGGCCTTGAAGCAACAGGTAGATTTGGCCAAAGGCCTTGCACGGGACCTTGTGGCAGAGGCCTCCGACTCAAAGGGCGCCTCTGATGTTTTATTGCAGGCAGAAACCGTAGCTCAGGAGCATAATGTCCTAAGTCAGCAGGTTGATGAGAAGTGTTCCTTCTTAGAAACCAAGCTTCAGGGCATTGGACATTTCCAGAATACCATCCGGGAAATGTTTTCCCAGTTTGCAGAGTTTGATGATGAACTGGACAGCATGGCCCCCGTGGGGAGAGATGTAGACACATTACAAAAGCAGAAGGAGGCTATTACGGCCTTCCTAAAGAAACTAGAAGCCCTCATAGCTAGCAACGACAATGCCAACAAAACCTGCAAGCTGATGCTGGCCACGGAAGAAACCTCTCCTGACCTCGTGGGAATCAAAAGGGACTTGGAGGCTCTGAGCAAACAGTGCAAGAAGTTGCTGGACCGAGCACAAGCCAGAGAAGAGCAGGTAGAAGGGACAATTGAGCGTCTCGGCGATTTCTACAGCAAATTGAAGGAATTCTCTACTCTGCTTCAGAAGGCCGAAGAACATGAGGAGTCTCAAGGCCCCGTCGCTATGGAAACAGAGACCATCAACCAGCAGCTTAATGTGTTCAAGGTAGGGAATTCTTCATTTTTACTGAGCACTTTTATTATTATAAGGCATTTCTCATTGCTATTGAAAGGAGATGGTCTCTCTTGTAGAACCTTGTCATATGACTGCCACGCGGTGTTGGAGCATAAATGGGGTTATATCCAGGCCCATGGGGGAGGGGCGTTTCAAGCTTCCTGGGGGTTTGAGCCCTCATAGGATAAGGCCCGAGATGATACAAAGAGTTCAAAAGAGTGCTTGGAGCATCCCAGCACGTTTCTACAAAGGCTGAACCTGACATCATGGAGTCTGTTAATGATCTCATTCACGGCTGACATCTGGAGGGGCCAGAACTGTGTTTTGAACTCTGCTGCCGGGGCCATTCCTGTACATGAAAGCTTGTTCTCTTCGTGTTTGTCTCCCAGCATTTTCTTTAATGGTGAATTATAGGCTTTTCCTGCCCTTTCCTTTTTTTTTTTTTTTTTTTTTTTTTTTATGGTCTTCTTATCCTTCTTAATTGAATTTCATTTTGTAAACTTTTTTTTTTTTTTTTTTTTTACTTCCAAGAGTTCATGTTTTTAAAGAGTAGGGTTCCTTGTTGTAATCCTGGTTTTATAGAACAAAGATCTTGGGTGCATTGCCCCAGCGGGTTAGGAGGAAATCATTCATTCTTTGATTGGACAGTAGGCTCCTCGGAGCTGAGGAATGTCTGCCGCTTGGTAGCGCTCAGTGATGCTTGAGGAAGGGAACATGAGGTAAACATGGTCGGCCGGGTGCGGTGTCACAAGAATGGGCCTCATTTATGATAGGAAGCACAGAAGTGGCATCTCACCAGGGGGCAAAGCTATGTTCCTCCCTGCACGGAGAAGGTCTGAAATAGCAAGCATTTGCTGCATGGGACTTATGAATTTGTGCTGTGGGCACATGCCCTGTCCTATTGATGAGGCGTGTCTTACTTTCCAGTAGAGACTAGGGTGGGGATAAGCCCCACCATTAGCACATAAAGGGTAAAATAAGACCAAATAAAAACAATTTGCAAAGCCTAAATTGTTTCCCATGAGAAGTGAATGTAGCCGAGACCGGTTTGGCTCAATGGATAGAGTGTCGGCTTGGGGACTGGAAGGTCCCGGGTTCGATTCCAGTCAAGGGCATGTACCTTGGTTGCGGGCGCGTCCCCGGTGGGGTGTGTGTAGGAGGCAGCTGGTTGATGACTCTCTCTCATCGATGTTTCTGGCTCTCTATCTCTCTCCCTTCCTCTCTGTACAAAATCAATAAAAAAAATATATTAAAAAAAATTAAAAAAAAAAAGAAGTGAATGTAAATGAAGTGGACTTCCAAATTCTGTGCTGTTATATTTGACACAGTGTTTCCCTTGTTCATCCTTAATAACAGTATCAAGGTGACTGAGTTTTGAAAACTTCAGAATAACTTCATTTTCTCCTTTTCTTCTTCTTTCTCCTCCTACTTTCTTCTCTTCCTCCTCCTTCCTCCTTCCTCCTCCTCCTCCTCACTCTCCCCTCCCCCCATTATGGTTATTTGCTGTTTATAAAGTGCCTTAGAAGCCCCGTACCTTCAGGGCTTAAACATCTTGATTCTGAATTTAGATCTTGATTCTTAAGGTGAAGAAAATTATCTACTGTTGACATTACTTTCTTCATTACTCCATCAAACTTCCATATTTCTGATTTGCAACATGGAGACTTCATATGAGAGGATTCTGTGTGAGAAAAGCCAAGCTTTGTGGCAGTTGCTGCCTCTCAGCCTGGGGGAAGAGCTTGAGGAGGGGTGAGTCTCCTCTGAGAGAACATCGGACTTTTCTGAAGAACTCAGGCAAAACTTGAAAGCATAAGTGACAGTAACCAAGCTGTCTTTTTACTCAGGAAATTTAAGCATGCTTAGTGCCTTAGTGAAACATTTTCATTTCTCTAGATTTTATGTAAATTTGTATTGAAAAACAAACAAATAAGTTTCTTCATTTCTCTCCACTACTTCAACTATCTGTAAGAAAATGGGCAAAAATGGAGCTGCTGCCTGAGGGTGGTGGGAAATGTGGCTCTCCATTGAGAGAATTCTTTTGAAAGTGAGAAAAAGCAAGAAACAGGAGTCCTCTCACCACTGCACTGAAAGTGTTTTGCAAATGGAAAAGTACTAAATTTAGCATCATTACCGTCAGTGGTTACAGAGATTGTTGTATTCGATTGTGAAGAAAAATAAACCACTTAGGGTGCTACGTCAGTCTGTTCCCTGGTATCTTCAGAGGGAGTTGATTGGTTTTAATGACATTCACTAATAAAAAAAATATAATGATATACCACCAATGTCTTGAGACCCAGTGATTCAACTAAAAGTTTCCAAGTGGACAGATCATCTGCATTTAATATAGTCTAGTGCCCTGGCCAGTGTGCCTCAGTGGTAAAGCATTGGCCTGTGCACCAAAAGGTCATGGGTTTGATTCCCAGTCAAGGGCATGTACCTGGGTTGCAGGTTTGATTCCTGGCCCCCACTGGGGGCATGTGCAGGAGGCAACCAATTGATGTGTCTCTCTCACATCAACGTTTTAGCTCTCTCTCTCTTCTCCCTCCCTTCCACTTTCTCTTAAAAAATAAAATCCTTGGATGAAGATTAACAAAACAAACTAATGTAAAAAAGAGTATTATTATGGTAAATAATTTGGTAATTTATACATTCACTAGTTCTGTTTATTTGTGTGTGTGTGTGTGTGTGTGTGTGTGTGTACACACTCGGGCCTGCGTGCTCTAGAAAAGGAGCATTAACCACAGCTAACACTGATGTGTCAAGCCTTTTTCTAAACTCTCTTTAATCCTGTTAACAATCAGGAGATGTGGGTGCTGTTATTATCCCCATTTTATTCTAAGGAAGCTGAGATCCAGAGAGGTTCTGTGACTTGCCCAAGGTCACACATGCAGTGAGCGTGAGAGCCTGGATGTTTATCACATTGCACATCTGTTATTTTTTCTGGGAGATGTTCAGATCCGCTTTGCTGTAACCTTATTTGGCGGCCTGAGTAACCAGCCATTGTTCATTTGAATCCAAAGCATCAGATACATCCACTGGAGGAACGTGTTTTATAACAGGCTGCTATGAGAACATGGGATAAATATGTATGAAATTGTCTTAGAAACTGATATGTAGATGCTGTGATGGTGATGGTGGTGATTGCCACCAACAGGAGAAATCAGACCTTTCATTGTCCTGGTGATTATATCTTAAGTGATAAATTAGTTTACAATTTAGATCTTAATTTAGTTTCTGTAGGGCATAGACATTAAGTGGAATGATTTGTATTGAGTGAAAAACCAGTAGTTTGCTTAAAAAATAGCAAACTACTAGTTATTCTAATTTCTACAAATAGAACAGAAAAGCACTGAAGTTACTGGGTTTTTAAAGTCTATTTTTCTTTTAGACTTCAAAATATTTTCCCCCCGTTACTCTTTTTGGTAGATTTAGCCTCGCCTAATGTCACAGATAAAATCTTACAATAATTTTTAATAATAAAAAATAAACTACCTTTAGAGTTGGACTAAAACTTAAATAATAGCTATTACCCAGTTACTCAGTATGGAGTGCCTTTTATTTGCTAGTAACTTAATGGATTATTCAAAGTAGGTAGGACAGACTTTCTCTGCTACCATTATCTCCCTCCCCCAAATTCAACCTAAGAAATAACAGTTAATATCCTTGAAAGGACAAAATTAACTCATGTTTAAGATACCAACCCAGACATAATGATTAAAAATAAATGCTCTTCTGAACCACATGTCCTAACTCACTGTCAGCAAAAACTATTCCAAGTGTCAAAAATAGATTGGTGTTACCTTTTGAGTTAGCTTCAAGTTTTTAAACTATTGTGATTGTGTAAGTTCCATTTGCCATAGGTTTTTCTACTTCTAAGTATTAGTCATTGGACTAAAATGTGTGACATGCGAGGTGTTTTCTATTACTGTTGGTAACTCACAGTACCATCTTCCTATTTACACTTTGCTCTTATTACATTAGATTGTTTGCACACTTTCGTAAATTCTGAGGCAGAAAGTCTAAAAGTCCTTTGGGGTTCCCCCTATCCCTACCTCCTGTTGAAAACTCTTAGGTCAAGATTATCTTCAAATCGAAGCTACATTATTAAGTAATATTAATGTTTCCACATTTTTTATTTATTTATCAAAGACATATGTAGCCAACTATATACAAGGAACATGTCCTGGCAGTTCTCATGATGTCATCAACAGCCAATCAGATTTTCTCATTATCATGAAGTAATCATTATCACCATATTGATTTGATTTAATTTCAATGAAGATCAAAGAAACTTGATGTTTTACCACACATGTACTGTCACATTGTAGCTAAATATACACCCCTCCCCACTTCTATCTAGGCCATGGTAAAAAGTCTCCGCTCAGAACCTGCTTACTGTTTATTTCTGCCCCAAGAGCAATTCATTTTGTTCCCACATAAAAACACATCGCTGGTGCAAGTCTGACTGAGCCGGAGATTCCGCCCCCCACCCCTCAAAATGAAAATAGCATTACACAGAGCAGAGAATTTTTGAAGCCAAGTTGAAACCACAAAGACCAAGACACATACCTAATTAAACTGTAATAAATTTTCTCTGGTCCAGGTGATGACACTGTTTAACCCTGGCAGCATTATTTGAATCCTGGCTGAACTAAAATGCCGGGTGTCATGAGGTGGAAAAGCCAAGTAATTTCAGCACTGTTTGTAAATACTTTTGCTGAAATGCAAATAGCTTTTAAAGACACTTATTAAATGATTTTAAAACAACCTCTGTGATATCACCATATATTTATTTATTTATTTATTTATTTATTTATTTTAAATATATGTTATTGATTTTTTTACAGAGAGGAAGGGAGAGGGACAGAGAGCTAGAAACATCGATGAGAGAGAATAGCTATTAGCTGCCTCCTGCACACCCCCTACTGGGGATGTGCCCACAACCAAGGTACATGCCCTTGACCAGAATTGAACCTGGGACCGTTCAGTCCACAGGCTGATGCTCTGTCCACTGAGCCAAACCAGTTAGGGCGATATCACCATATTTTTAAAGATAACACTGTCCAAAAAATGCTTTAATAGCGGTTTTTAAGTGTGCCCATATTGTTATATACAGGCAGGCCCATGATATATTGCTCTCCATTTTTGTTGAGAGCAGGGGGAAATTAAATAGAGCTGTTACAGAAGAGGTTTCTGTTGAAGGGGGGGGGGGGGATTCTTACTTGGCTGGATTTTTTTTTTGTTTTTTTGTTTTTTTGTTTTTTGTTAATGAGAGTATATTAGCAAGGAAGCTGTGTGATACCCCCCTCTGTTATTTTTAAAGGTGAAAATATGTTCCCTACAGAAACTGCAACTTGATACCTGGGCTTTAGAGGAAGATCACATTATTTAATCAGCTACATCCAAGCGGCACATAAGATTCTGGGAAGAAGGAATATCACAGGTGATGGGCTAAAGAGAGCCCCACTGAAGCAGAGACCACACGAAGCTACTGAGAGTTGGAGCCAGTCCTCTTCGTAGTATTACTAACACCTCATATTGTCACCTGCACAGCATAGATGCCCTCTTTCCCATCACATGGGAATATCCCATACTGCTCCGAAAGCCTTGTCCAAAGGGCACCGGCAACGTGGGTCCTTTTTCCATGTTTGCTGCTGATTAATGCTGCGACTCTCCATGTTACATAGCCTCTCTTAACTTCTTTTACTTAATACTGGGGCCTGAAAACAGGTGTTCTAAGGGCAGTTCCAGCCGGAGGTTTTATAACAGGATTTTCTAAAAAAAAATTTTAAGCTGTTGTTAACAGGATAATCCTGTATTACCAATGGAAAGTGATCCCCTAAAAAGCATCCAACTGTATTACCTACCGTCATTATCACAGGCCCCTTAGATAAAAAGGATACTTAGAAAATGAACTTAAGGAATGTGGAAAGTTGCTTAAAGGTGTGTCTATGTCTGTGTGTGTAAGAGGGACAGAAAAGAATTTGCTTTGTTGTTAATTTGATAGGTTTTTTGTTTTATTTTTTAAAATATTTATGTAAGTTTCCACTCATTCATGAAATCATAGCCGAGGGTAGCCAGATGCTGGGATTGTAAATGAAGTAAAAAGCTTTTGGAGCTGTGCAAGAACCAGGATACCAGAGAAAATGTCTGCGCTCACGGACTGTTCCGTACATATCTTTGTGTTAATTTCAAGATTACTTATTTCTTTTGTCAGTGTTTTAACATGAAAAGTGTTTTCAGATTCTTTTTTTGTTAATCTGAAGGAAATTAAATGGGATCTTTACTATGTATATTGGTTTTGTTTGCTGGATGGCTTTTTAAAAATCAATTTTAGCCGAAACCGGTTTGGCTCAGTGGATAGACGTAGGGGTGTCGAACTCAATCAGAGAAGGGGCCAAAATCTAAAATCCAGCCTAAATCGCGGGCCGAATGGTTTACTGAACAGTCATAAACTGTCATTGTGATGGAAACGCAGCGGAGTGCAGTGATGACAGCGCTGTGCGGGCCACATTGCAAGGCCTGGCGGGACGGATTTGGCCCGCGGGCCTTGTGTTTGACACATGTGGGATAGAGCGTCAGCTTGCGGACTGAAGGGGTCCCTGGTTCGATTCCGGTCAAGGGCATGTACATTAGTTGCGGGCACATCCCCAGTGGGGTTGTGCAGGAGGCAGCTGATTGATGTTTCTCTCTCATCGATGTTTCTAACTTTCTATCCCTCTCTCTTCCTCTCTGTTAAAAATCAATAAAATATATTTTTAAAAAATCAATTTTAGAAGTTATATATGCACATGTGCATATATTTTAATTAATAATTACCTATAGAATTATTTTGTGTTATAGACAGAAAATGTTTTTTATCCACCATCATCTGAAGATGGGGGGAAAACATAGTCTTAGTAGTATTGTAGTAACTTATAGGGAGAATAGCAAGTGCTTATTAAAGCCTAGAGGCCCAGTGCTCAAAATTTGTGCATGGGTAGGTCCCTAGTGGCTGTCAGCTAGGGTCTCCCTTTTGGGGCCTTCGTTTGTTTCATGCCACTCCCTCATCCCTCATCGTGATCAGCACACATCTAACTCCCGGTTGGTTGAACTCCCACCAATGGGGACAATTTTCACATTAGCCTTTTATTATATAAAACTAGAGGCCCAGTGTACGGATTTGTGTATGGGTGGCATCCAGGCGGATCAGGCTGGGCCCACTGTGGGGAGGGGCCATGGATGGTTGGTTGTCTGACCCCACCCCCGGTCCAGGTCAGGGGGGGGGGAGGGGGCAATCAGCCAGGGCCAGTCAGGTAGAGGGGCTGCAGGGGGTTGGTGGACTGGCTCTGCCCCTGATGGGGTGACTGATCAGAGGGAAGAACCATGAGTGGTTGGCCTGCTGGCCCCACCCCTGGTCAAATTCCCCTTTGAACTCCTAGTCAAACTCCTGGTCAAGGGATTGATTTGCATATTAGCCTTTTATTATATAGGATATTTTCCATCAAGATCAGACAATGAATCCATTAAGAGGTTCTGAATTTGTTTGCTTTTGTGATGGAGTATAAATAGCCTACTTTTATAAAATATAAGAATTTTCCACTGAAATATTAAGTAGCTATTGTATATTCATCTGATGGTTATCTTCATAAACCCTTTTAGCCATTTGTGAGGAAGTGTATTAGTTTGAAAACTAAAAATATAGGATGTTTTCAGTTTTCATTAGCAAATGGCCTATCAGAATTAGAAAGAATAAGAGAAATTGTTGCTCCTAAGGCATATTTTTATACTCATAGCAAAAAAACACACAGATATCTCTTGTTTGGCTTCTAATCCAGATTTCAATCTAATCCAGATTGTCAGTTTTCATGAATAATGTTGTATTTATTCACACAAACCTTTTCCCCCTTATTACACATTGGATTTCTTAATAACTCCACTTTTTCAGCTTTAAATTCTTTTTATCAACATGTCTTAGTTGATAAAATTAGCCTTTTAACTTTTCTGTGAAGTACAATGTTGTACTTAGTGGTAAGATTTTTGAGGGAATTCCTTTTTGAAAGATTTAACTTTGCAAATATCAAAATGAACAAATGCTCTGTTTTTCCATATAATTTAACTAGAGGCCCAAAGCACAAAGATTTGTGCAAGAATGGGCTTCCTTCCACTGGCTGCCGGCAGTGCCTTTGCTCTGGCCAGAGCTGCCTTTCCGCCCTCCCACACTGCCCAGAGGCCTGGAGGGGCTGGAGTGGTATAGTACACCTGTGCTGTCGCCATGGTGATGACACAAACATCCTCCCCCACCCCCATCCACTCCTGCCTGAGTATGCAAATTACCCTGGCATATTTATTGAGTTAATTTGCATACTCACTCCTGATTGGCTGGTGGGTGTTGTGAAGGTACAGTCAATTTGCATGTTACTCTTTTATTAGGTAAATTAGTATTTGCATACTTTTCCAAGATCATCTTGCTTTAGAAGTTACTATAGCTAGATCCCATCTAGTAGGCTATGTAAAGTAAGTAATGTATTGAGAAAATTTAACATTGTATGAAATAATAGTGTTGGCAGTTTTTCAGAAAAACTTCGGTCATTTTATTCATTGTATATTTTTCTAATGAAAATGTGAGAGATCTAGCTATCATGATTAATAATGAACACAATTTATTATATCTTGATTTTTATTAACATCAGATACAATAATATTTAAAGTAGCTGTGTAAACCAAATTTGGGAGGGAAAGGTAAACCAGTCCAATTCTGTTCTAAATATAAGTTCTTTCATGTTATCTAGATACGTCTTTGGAATATGGTTTCAAGTAATAAGATATGTGTGTGTGTGTGTGTGTGTGTGTGTGTGCGTGCACTGCTGTCATAAATATCAGTATAATAGTGCACATTTTAACTTGAATCAGAATGTATTAGCATTATCACTTATAGAATTAGTCAAAATCAGTTTAAAAAATAGGAATCTAGCTGTTCGGTAAATAGCATATACTTAAACATGATCAACTAGAGGATTTTTTCACAGCACTCCCTACTTCCAAACTGTGTTCTGTCACTCAGATTTTCCATTGTAAGGACAGTGCCACTTCATCCCCCTGTCTCAGTGTCTGCCAGTGCTGGCCATGGGGTTTGGTAGATAGTGAGCATTGTTTGATGAATGGTTGAACTTATGAATGAATTACCTTTGTAGTTTTTAAAACGTACTGTCCACCTCAAATGTGAGGTTACACGTTGCTCTTCTTATTGTACTAATGATTCAGAGTTGGAGTGTAAGGTAGACTGAGCTAGGGCCATTCTTATGAGAAGTTCTCAGAGTATTTAGAGAAAGGCACTCATTCACATTTCATGGAAACTTCACTGTTGTATATTAATATCGCCATGAATAAGTAGCTTTACAGGCTTACCTGTCACGATAGTGGCCTGTGGGCCCTGTCCGCTGTGGCTCAATGTTTAGAGTGTTGGCCCTCAAATCCAGAGGTCTCCCGTTAGATTCCTGGTCAAGGGCATGTACCTGGACTGCAGGTTCAGTCAAGGGGAAATACATCCTCAGCTAAGGATTAACAACAACAAGAAAGATAGTGGCAATTGGGACTAACTTCGTCTCTCTTAATTCCTGGCCTAGTGCTCAGCCCACTGCTCAGACATGGTAATGTGTGTGCATGTTTTTCTTTTTCTTATTGTCAGCACCTCAGAGCAGCCTGGTGCTCTAACTCCTCAGGATCTAGTGCTTGTTGAAACATTTCCCTTCTTGTTTATGAAAAATGGGCCTTGAATTGATAGTGTGATATTGATGGGTATTTTTTAATATATTTTTTCAACTTGATGACCACATACTGACTTGTATCTAATAATTGTTGAATAGGTGTGCTTACTTTATAGAGTCTGGTTATGCACTGATTTTTAAAAAAGATTTAAGTTTTAGGTTTGTAAGAATAGTCTTGGAGTTGTTTTCTCAGTAAAGGAACAAAAGTTCTGTCCGGTGTCTTTTCTGTAAAAGTTTGAGAAAACATAAGGTTGTTTTTACCAGAGCTGCCTTCTTCACTTGGGATCAGTGCAGTTTTATGTACAAATTATTATCTTGTGAGACTGAGAAAAGATAGTCTGCCTTCACCTATTACTCTGTCTGCTAATCTGGCAATGTTGCTTATTTTGTAAAATAAAGGATGGGTAGATTGTATTTTATCTAAATAAGAGTATTAGTCCCCCTCCACCCAGGGCTGAGGCCTGGTTTGCTGAATTTATTTTCAAACAGTATTTTAAGAGTGTGTTTGTTCAGTAGATAAAAATCTGTGCATGTGATTTTGTTTATGAAATATCTGGAGTCACTTACTTGCCCTTGATCTGTTAACCTCAAGAGGGCTGCATGGTTATTAGAAACTACTAATATTCATGTCAGCGGTGCTCAGGGCACCCTGCCACGGGGATAATTTACGCTGCAGAACGGTTAGACTGGAACTTGGGCTTTTTAAAAAAGGAATGACACAACACTCTGACTTCAAAGCGATCCGCCCTTCGCACGGGGCAGATACTAACACGGAGTCTTGCAACTGTGTGAGGGAGTGGCTTCAGCAGAAGGGTGGGGACCTGTTAGCTCTTTTTCAACCCATTTAATATTCAAATGAGCACCGGCCTTTCAACCTCTGCGAGCCCTTCCTCTCTCTCCCTTCCTGCTCGGAGCTAGGTGGTGCGTTCTGGGCGACTCTGAACCCGAGCTGCCCCACTCTCCCCAGCGGGTCTGATCTGCGCTGATGTCACCAGCAAGCTGTTGCACTGCAGCCTCCCGGCCTCTAGGTTCCTCCCCCTGAAGCTGCTGCTGCCCCGGCTCGGAGAGAGGGGCGAGGAGTCAAAGACACGATGACTGCGGAGTGAAGGCACAGGCGGGCTTGGCAGCCGAGGAGGAGCGGCGGGAGCTGCGCGCCCGGAGCGCTCGGCGGGCGGAGGGACCGGGAGCCGATGTTGCCCCCAGGGAGTGAGGCCGGTCCCGGGAGCGCCCCGGCTCGGGAGGATGCCCGCCCCGCCGCCGCCGGGGGCCCTGCTGCCCTGAGGAGCTGGGAACCGGGGACAGCGCCGGAGCTCCCTGCCGGGGCTCCCTTTCTGCCTCCGCCCCCCACCCCCCTGCCTCTCCGCAGCTGCAGCTAAAATGCGAGGCGACCTGCGGCCGCCCCGGGTCGGTGTCCGAGGCTGAGACCTGTCCGGGCTCCCGGCTGGAATGGGAATGACGCTGCCTGTTGCCTGTGCCTTAGAGTGACCTCGGAGCTCTTCCTCGCTGCTTGCAACTGCCTCATGCAACTGCCTCAGGTGGAATATGCCTTCCGAAGGAGCATCAGATAAGACTCTGGAAACTGCGCTTTTTTTTTTTTTTTTTTAAAGGAGAGTTTCTAGAACACCATGCTTTCTAAACTGTTTACTTTAAACAGTCGCTGGATTGTCCTGGCCCGGCTGTCCAAAAGTCGAATTTTCTCTCCCCCTGTCCCTCCTTTGGGTAGTTCTGATTAGCCTCAAAGAAGCTTAATATGGGAAGAAAAACTGCCGTTTGAATCCAGATTATTTATAGCTACTTACCCCCCCCCCCCCCCAAAAAAAAAGGCAAAAGAAAGATTTTAACTTTCTTGCAACCTTAGACTGATTTTTTTTCTCGGAAGATCTGTTCTGTGCCTTGATCTGACAATAGTACGTGGTCCTCGTGTTTGTCTTTTAAGTCTCTGAAGCATGGTTTATTTATACAGGGGATAGAGCTGTGTAAGCCGTCTTTAAGTGGATTTACAGTTAACCAGAGCGCTGCTGCCTAAATTAGCATTTAGCCCGCTGAAATGCTTGCTCCCTTGGAAATTTTTAATCTGGAAATCTCGGATGCAAAATTAGACTAAAAAAGGGAAATGAACTGACAATGGAATGTTCTGACTGTTTGAGCCACTGTTGAGTGTATGTTTGTTGTTGTTTTTCTGTTGTTTTTGGAGTTATGTGAAAGGGAACTGTGGGGACTGGGGGGTCGGTTGGTTAGGTGGTTTCTGCTCCGTGTTCTTGATGCACTTTATTTTTTTAGAATCATTCTAAAAACGACCAGCTACAAGGATAGTTGCATGTAGACTGTTGCACTGATGATGACCTTAACCACCTCATAGATTATGGCACACGTTATTTGAGCATGTGTCTTTATGCCGAGACACTGTATAGTTAGTTCTGTGCAGAGGCATCCCTTTTTCGAGAGATGCTTTGCCTTACGTCTTAATTTCTGTCTCAAGAGTTGCAATATTTGCTTTAACTTTCCACAAGATGGGGAAGCCACTCAGCAGACCAGACTGTTTACGTCAGAATCCCCCGTGTGTAGGGAAGGGTGAGGAGGAGGAGGACCTGAACATCGAAGACTGTTACGTACCACAGCGGTCCATCTATGACACCGTCAGGCTAAATGAACAGATAGACTCGGGTTCAAAAGGCAGCCTGGCTTCCAGGCATTTCGGAGACCGGACTTTGCCCTACAGTCACAGGACACTGGATGTCAGTTCTCTATGCTCCAACGGTGCCCTGGCTTCTTCCAACGTGTTTGAGCTGAGGGGCCGGGAGGCCCACACCCTCGATGAAAAGATGATCTTCGATGCGCTCAAACTCAACAGCGACATCATCCGAACCACGGGGCTGCCCAAAGCCAAGTCTCACGCCGAAAAGAAAGAGCATCGACGGTCCTGGAGGATGTTTGTCCCGGCCAATTTTATGGATTATGCGAACAAAAGCGAAAGCTCCTTTGTTGAACCGGCTGATGTGTCCCACGCGGTTGGCAAGGCCAGCAAGGGCAGGTGGGGGACGAACTCCCTCACGTCGGAGGAGGACGACTCTGGCTTGTGCAGCCCTCCGGCCGAGAGGGAGGAAAAACAGGCCATTTTAACCGGGGACCAGTCACAGATCAGAAGCTTGTCTTCTGCCGAAGACATTCATGTAGCGGAACAGCATGCACCCTTGCTTCCTGCCCACCCCGTTAGCGAACAGAAAGTCCCCTTGCTTTCCTGTAGAAGCGCCCGCCCTGATGAGAGCTTCCAAATGGTTTTACGTGGCATGTCTCCCCTGGAGCAAACCACTGGTGTGGATGGTGGGAGGGAAATCCCGGGTGAACACTGCTGCCTGCAGGATGATTGGGGGGAGACCTCTGTGAAGGGTGACCCGTTAATGAGAGATGGAGAAGATGAGCGTATCTCTAACCCAGGAGGGGAAGGGAAAACCTATAGACCGGGAGAATTCCCCATCACAGCAGAGAGCAGGGAGTGTGTGGCAGGTTCTCCTGAAGACTTGGGGCTCTCTCATTTAGATTTGGGGGGAAATCACGTAGATGGTGGAGGCAGAAGCTTGGAAGAAAACGTGTCCCTGTTACCACGATGCGATTCGGAAGAATCGAACCCTCCACCTAAAGAAGAAGTGGAGGCCCCTCCTTCTGCCCAGGAGATGGAGGTGGCCCCTACGAAGTGCTCCCCGAAATTCAGAGCAGCGAGAAAGAAAGGTCCCCGGAAAACCAGGGTCCGGGCAGGAGTATTGGACACGGTCTGTAATGGCTTTCCGTCAGTTCAGGTAACTCCCAGAAACGGGACACGCTGCCTGCCAAATTGTGTGCTTCTGTTCCCAAGTGGTCGCTGGTGTTTCCTCTGGGGGTGGGGCCGACGAGTGCCCTCCGAGGTGCCAGGTATTGATAAGTGGATCATCACTGCAAACGAATTGGGTGGGGGGTTGCGGGAATGATTGCTCCCAGCTGCCCAGAGTCCTGCTATTGGTTGTGCAGCTGGTGGCTGTGTGCCATCACTCAGAATGCCTCCACTGTGAATTTATGTGAGCATTCAGCTTTTACACAAATTGTGGTTTAAGACACTGCCATTTAGGGGCAGTAGCACTGGATTTATTAAGCTTGAACAGGCTTAGTCATGAAGGTACAAACACAACATTATATTGTTGTGGTCTGCGAAGTACTCCACTCGAATTAAGGACGTCTTAAAATGTGCTGCAAGTTTCCCCCCAGTAGCTCTGCCTGTGGAAGCAGAGAAGTTGCATTGTGCTGTAGTTTGCAGCCTAGACAGCTAGCGTCTGACTCCCTGTGAGTGGTGAGTGAGGTAGGAGAGGGAAGGGTGCAGCCCCGTAATCAGCAGAGGTTGCTGGTCAGGCCTGTAATTTTTTTCTTCCCACTTAGACTGAAGTTTGGTTATTTTGGTAGTTTTTTTTTCCTGAGCTCTTCTGGTAAACTTTGCCTCAGAGATAATTTTACTTTATTTTAAGCTTCTCTCTGTGTGTGTGCTTATGGACTAGATGAGGGAGAAAGTCTCCCTGGGTAAGTATTTTGCTACCACAGAGAGATAAGGGATTTGGATAGTTTCAGAAAAGTTTCTCTTCTCAGTCCATGAAATGATTGCTCGAGTCAGCGATGCCCTTTCCCGGAGCATGCTTTAAACGACATGCTAGTGTAAAAGCTTGGCTAAGTACATTTCTATGTAAAGGATCTTGCAGTTTATTGGTAGAAAGTAATGAGGCTCTTAGGAGTGCATAGGTTCTTTAGTAGTTAACTTTTATAACCCTCAATGTATTTTTGTAGTGCCTCAGAAAATTACCACAGACTCACCTGGCCCTACTCTGATAGGCAACTCTAAAATTAATTTCTTTCAAACCAAGGTAAGAAAGAGATTAAGGCCATTTACTGCAACATTATATTAGGATGAACTTTTTTTTTTGTCCTGGAAATTATCTGAGTGGGAGAATAGAACTTTTCCCAGACAAGTTCTTGGGCTTAAGAATGTAGCAGTCCCTCCTCCTGTGTGTGTGTGTGTGTGTGTGTGTGTGTGGTCAAACATATCCACAGCAATTCATAGGAGTAGTAACTTAGAAAGTGGTATGGAAAAGAAATAGAATCATAATACCGCACCAAACTCTATTTTTACCACCTTGTCTCAACTTTCCAATGCCTTATTAAGGAAATGTATGCCTTTTAAAAACTTACGAAAGCTTGTGTTTTTGTTCCTCAGTGACTTGGGGAATTCTTATAATTTGTTTGATTAAGTGACTATGGTATTGTTATACAGAGACAGTTCTCCAGTGTGGAAATTGTCTATATGGGAGGGGAACTCTGGAGGAAATGACCATTTATTTGTTTGCTGTTCCTTAATGTACTCAGTCATACAATAACACGGAAGTAGCCTGCTTTTGGGGCCTTGGCCAGAATCTAGAAAGTTTGTCTCCTGCAGCCTCTGTATCTTTCACAATTGTTTTCCACGCTGTGCCTGAATTTCATCCTAAGTACTGTTTTGGTATTTGCCTTTGTTATTCTTCATATGTTCTGCCTAACTGTTTGTTCACTTGGGCTATTGATATATTTGTATAGTGCCCTACAGTATAACAGCTCAGAACACTAGACCTTGTCTCACCTTAATATCTTAGCTGGAACTTTCCTTTCTGAGTTAAATTAACTTACTGTCTTTATGACATCCTTTAACTTATGTATTAAAAAACATTTATATTGTCTATGAAAATGTTGATCTACCCTCCACCCCCCAGTTAGAATTATCTATTTAGGGGTTATATCATTCATTCTAAGACATAATATTACTTTTCTATACTGATGTTTATTTGGCAAATAATCATCACGTACAATATTGGATGTCGGGTACTATGGGAGGTCCAGGGCATGAAACTATTATAAGGAAAAGAGAACTTTCTGCTTCCATGGAGCTTGCATTTTGCTCTAACACATTAGTTCTTTGGACAGTTACTGGCAGGCAACCGGGGACCATAAGTTGAATGGGAGGAGGAGTCGGGTTTCGGGGGGCAGTTCTGGACAGCTGCTGACAGGGGAGGCCGTGACCAAAGCATAACCACAGTTGCTGTGCTGGTGGTATGTGTGATCAGGCCCAGGAGTGAGGTCTCCATGCCTCCTGCAAGCCTATTGGCATCTTGATAGACATTGAGGGGGCTAGATGTTTAGAGATACATACTACTGCAGTGCTTGCCTAAGCCACTTTTTCTTTTCCTATCCCTGTATTTTGGCCCATCTGGCAAGTCATAGATTAGCATCGTGGATTACTTTATCTTCTTGTCAGTGATTCATCAAACTTTAATTCCAGCTAACAGCAGGCATTCTTAAAGAATGCCTGTAAGAGCCCTTGCCCAGTAAATAGGTTCATCTTGGACCCATCTGATCATTTTGTTCATTAGCATTTTTCATACATTTTTATACTATAGTTAAATTGAAATGATAGGAAATTTCTAGTGCTATGATAATGAAACAATAAAGAGAGGACATGCACTGTTTTCTTGGGTTTATAGGTAATCTGATTAAATGTACTTAGACTATTGTTTTGTATTCACGACTCTTATTAATGAGGTTGTTATGATACAAATACGCAACAAAAATTATCTTTATCTCTAGTGATTGATATCCGATCACTGAAAAAATGTTTATATTTGGTGGTTATTAGGTCATATAACTCATATGATTATTGCTCTTCCAACTGCAGGTATTCCAAAAAGAAGAGATTGAACCCTTGCAGGTTAAACAGCAAGATGTCAACTGGTTGGGCCAGGGCCTTATTCAGAGTGCTGCGAACAGCACCAGCACCCAAGCTTTGGAGCAGGACCTGGACGATGTCAATGCCAGGTGGAAGACTCTCAATAAGAAGGTAACTTTGTCTTCCCCTTCGCCGTCCTTTCTGTTTGTTATCAGTCACCAGCATTTGTTGTGACCACAGTTCATATTTACAGTAGCCAGACTTCCCTAAACACGTCCACTTTTTTTTATATTGCTGTGAACTGGATGGCGCAGACTCCAGTGCCTACCGGGCTTGTGAGGAAGCAGAAGCGAAAGCAGCCAGCTGGAGGAAACAGGGCCTCTCCCTGTCATTATCTTGACTTTGATAGAGACACAATAGTGCAGGTGTAATAACAGGTGGCCCGTGACACTGTCTTGTGTTGAGAGACCTCATGCACCTTTAAAGGTACAGTAACCACTTAGCTCCAGCAACGCATTGCCTTCTGAGGTTCTATGCTCACTGTTGCCAAAGAGTATATTTGCTTTCAAGGAACCTGGAAAAATCTCCCTTTTTTAGTGAAATCTTCTAACTTTCAAACGTTAGCAACAAATTTCACCGTCTAATAGGTCACACTGTGCGAGTGAAAGCAACTATGCCTGTCTGTCTGCTCTGGACTAAGGGTTGCCACCCTCCTGATAGACCATTAGTAGCAAATACTATTTTATGTATAGGGTAGAGATTCCCACCTTTAAAAAAATACCCATGTGGGAAATAACGCTCTGATATCTTAAGGAAATAATGCTGACCCACAATAGCAGATCTTCCCATGGCATAAATTACCAGAAAATTGTGATTCGATGGCAGTGCCTGTCAGGTGGTGGTGGTGGTGGTGATGGTTTGCACACAAATTTTGCTGCATTGAAATCTTAAGCATCGCCAGGTCTCAAACCCACATTTATCATTCTTTGAAGTCGGATTCATATTGTAGTGCACTTTGAACACAATTGGAATGCAGTGTCAGATGAAAATATATTCCATGGTGCTTAAAATATCTTGCCAACTACTTCTTTAGTACAAAAAGGAGATCTATGAGAAGGGCAGTAGGGTATTGTAGGGCCTAGAGATTTCCATTTACCAGAAGACAAAGGCCCTGGTCAGTTAAATAAGGGCACAGAGCTTGGAGCCAGCAGAATTTAATGGGATACTTTATAGTTATTTTGCCTAGCAAAACAAGAATTCTCATTCTCTCTGTTATAATCATTATTTTAAAATCATAGTCTTTTTTTTTTAATCATTATCCCTGATATGCATCAGTAGGAAATAAAAAAAAAAAAATGAATCCCAAGGATACTAATAAAAGTGACTAATGCATTGTTTCTTTCAGCAGCCTGAAAATAATTCAGTCATTCATTGCTAATCATAAATGCATAGGATATTTCCAAAATCACAAAGGTTTTGTCTTTTACATTGACTGTTTATGATGGTAGCCTTCTCTTCTTGGCTTATTTGCCAAAGTTTGATGCTATTCTACCCCCCAACCCTTCCATTGTCTATGCTTTGGGTAGACTTTAAATGAAAAAGAAAAGAAAATTTGGGACCAAATAGGAAGATAAACATGAAAAGTGGTGGCCGGTAGGCACTTTCGTTGTTTCATTAAGCTAGTAAATAAGTGGGACCAACTGGCACTTTGCAGGTGGCTCAGCGAGCAGCCCAGCTGCAGGAGGCCCTGCTGCACTGCGGGAGGTTCCAGGATGCCCTGGAGTCCCTGCTCAGCTGGATGGTGGACACCGAGGAGCTTGTGGCCAATCAGAAGCCACCATCAGCTGAGTTTAAAGTGGTGAAGGCCCAGATACAAGAGCAAAAGGTAAGTCAGTGATGCTTCTGGATTGTGTTTCCTGTGCCACATTAATAATGAAACTCTATTTATATTAATAGATTATCTTAGCTAACTGGTTGTTGATGTTCTAGACATTATTTTGTTGTCCACTTAACAAATATTTATGGAACCATGTGCCTCGGATCAAGGCATTGTTCTGGGTGCTGGAGCTATATCACCAAATAAAAAAAGATAAAATTTCCTCACCGAGTTTACGGTTTTGTGGGACAGGAGGAACAGGGAGAGAGAAACAATAAAACAAATGAGTAAATTGTGATAAGTTAGCAAGTGATAAGTGAAGCAGGCATGGGATATAAAACTTAGAAAGTAATAACAAGAATGAGGGACAGGAAATGCTAGAGTAAAGGATGTGTGTGTGTGTGTGCGTGAGCAGTTTTAAATAGAGAAGTCAGGGAAGAAGGGGACTTTGGACAGAAGTGTCACCGTTCCTTTATATATTAGGTTGGGCATATGAAATTGCCTTTGGTATAGATTAAATATGGGCTGGTTCAGCCTATGCTAAAGAAGCAAATATTTGATTCACATATGCTGATGAATGTGCTGCTACATCTTTTGACACTCAGTAAGGACCAAGTTGGAAAGACACACTCAGTAGAGAGGTGATGTCTATTTGGGATCTCACATACAGTTGTGCTCCCACTGGTGCTGGTCACTTAGTTAGCACTTAGTGATGTTCTCAGTACTAACTTGTCAGCCATGACATGAAAGGACATGTGGGAGGGGCCTGGAACAAAACACATTGGTGAGTTTTCTCCTGGATGAAACCTTAAGAAGAAGGGGATGGATAAAGAAGCTTCATTAAATTTTGAAATTCAGAACTTTGAAGACTTTTGTATTGGGAAATTAACCTATTAGAAATATATTTACAGGTAAGAATTAAACATCACAGGAAACACTTATGCAATTTTTGAATAATTTGTATAATATATAATGCGTAGTAAAATCCTATATAATTAAAGGCTATAATTTTACTACTATAATATGTAGTAAAATCCTATAAAATAATATGTAAATCAACTGAATGGCCAGTCGCTATGATGCACACTGACCACCAGGGGACAGACACTCAATGCAGGAGCTGCCCCCTGGTGGTCAGTGCGCTCTCACAGAGGGAGTGCTGCTCAGCCAGAAGCATGGCTCATGGCTGGCAAGTGTAGCGGTGTAGGTGGGAGTCTCTCCCACCTCCAGGGCAGCACTAAGGATGCCTGACTGCCGGCTTTGGACATCCCCTGAGGGCTCCCGGACTGCGAGAGGGTGCAGGCTGGGCTGAGGGACCCCCTCCCTGAGTGCACGAATTTTGTGCACTGCGCCTCTAGTAATATATAATATATGTAATATTCAAAATATATAATATATAAAATAACTGCTGCCTACCATTCACAATTTAATTTAAATCTTTATAATTCCCCCAGATTTATTGAACTTATGCTTAGCCAATAAAACCTATTTGATAATTTGGCTTTCTTAGTTGCCAGAGACTTTGCTATTAAAGTTGATCAAAAGTAATCCACTTAATGCCGAAACCGGTTTAGCTCAGTGGTAGAGTGTCGGTCTGTGGACTGAAAGGTCCCAGGTTCGATTCCGATCAGGGGCATATATGTAGGTTGCGGGCACATCCCCAGCGGGGGGGTATGCAAGAGGCAGCTGGTCGATATTTCTCTCTCATCGACGTTTCTATCTCTCTATCTCTCTCCCTTCCTCTCTGTAAAACATCAATAAAATATATTAAAAAAAAAAAAGTAATCCACTTAAGTAGTTTTCTTTACTGCCTAAACCTACTGGTGGACTTTGATTTTATAATGACTCTAACCTGTGTCAAGAGGGTTTATTTTTCTTCTTCCTAAATGTGTTTCTCTACCTCCTACTTCATTGGTCTTGATTACAAAATGAAAGTGAGTGAATGCACTTTTAGCTTAGTATTACTTCTGGCTGCCTGTCCATTTCTTTACCCCTTATCTATCAGTCAGGATCAGATGAAGGAAACCGGGAACTAGGTGGTATTTTATCCCCTGTGCCATTCTCCTTGTTAGTTAACATGGCGCCTGTGCATAGGTAGCTTTGCTCATGAAATATTTGCTTGTTTAGGTAAGAGCAAGGGAGCCCTGAGCTCTGCCCACCTGTATGAAACATTCCATTCCAGGCTTCTTGAAATATTTACTTAGAATTGAACTGAATTTTTGTCTTCTGCTGCTAAATCCTGAAATATTAGTCTTATTTAGTCAGCTTTGGAGCGTTCTCATACATTCCACCCTCTGTTCCTTTAGGGAGTGATATTTAAAAGCCTTTGTTTGGTTTTCATCCTCATGGAGGGTTTTAGGAGCAGACCCCACCTGTAAAAAGAGCCATGAGCCTCTGCTTTTGCCTCACTAGCTTTGTGAGCTTGGTCTGTGTCTCACCCTATACCTGTACGGCACTGTTTAACACCGGGAAAGGTTTTGAACACAGTAATGACTTGTAATAATCTGTTTTGTCTTAATGGGACAGATAATTGTTGAATGTATAGGACGATTCCCCTTTCATTACAATAATGGGAAATTGTCACCACCAGTGCAGTGGAGTTATGCTAAGCAACACCTTCTACCCCATTATTTTGCATTAAAATTATTAATGAATGGTTTGGCGGCCTTATCAATATTAGTTTTATCCACCATGAAAAGCCCCTAACCCAGTGTCTGACACAATCATAATGAGTCATTAAGCAAAATGAGTTACTCTTAAAATTCTACTTTTCAGATCCTTTGCATGTGAATTTATTCTATATATATATATATATATATATATATATATATATATATATGGCACAAAAGTGCCTAGAATAGATTTTTCTTTATGTTGATACAATTATTCCTTTTTTTTCTTTATTTCTTTCAAGCTTCTCCAAAGATTGTTGGATGACCGCAAATCTACTGTAGAGGTAATCAAACGAGAAGGAGAAAAAATTGCTGCCACAGCAGAACCTGCAGATAAAGTTAAAATTTTGAAACAACTGAGTCTCTTGGATAGTAGATGGGAGGCATTGCTTAATAAAGCTGAAACAAGGTAACAGACACTACTTCTGATCTTTTGTGAGAGAAGCAATGGCTTTAACAGAGATGTTTATTTGGTAATACTTTTCTGATGTTTATCATGAGAGCACAGATAACAAGGGCTGTGTATGGTACCTCTCTCCTCATTCCTCTAATGGTAGTGTCTTATAATCGCCAGACATATCCCAACTCGTTGTTTTGAGAAAAACATTTATCTTGAGGGCAATTTATTCATTTGTTTATTACATAGTTATTGCCTGTCTGCTATGTATCAGGTGCAGAACTGGGCTCGACAGATCATCTGTGTCCTCAGATAGGGTACAGTCTAGTAGGTTTTACAGCAGTGGAAAAGTAATGACAAATGTAATGTTTCAAAGCAAAAATACAGTGTGTCATTTGAGCAAGTAATAGGAAGAACATAGTCTGGGGGCAGGGAAGTGACAGCTATAAGCTATCTTCCAAAGGCGTAGTAGGAGTTAGCTAGGAAACTAGGCAGGTGAATGGTGCTGTAACATACATGAAGAGGCCGGGAAGCCTAGAGCATGGCTCCACTTTGCACTCCACTTTTCTGTATTTCATTCTGCATCCTCTCTCTTGACCACTTTTTGAGGAGTAGCTACATTAAAGTGTAGCCACCTAGAAATTTTGGGTTGAAAATCGATGAAACACTGGATAGAATATTTCCATACATTCCTACCTCCTCTGGAGCCAAAATGGTGAAAAGAAAAATTTGGCTGACTTTGAATAATGGAGTAGAATTAATTATAGTTCTAGGACCTAGAATAAGGTGCTCCTGAGGAGGTTAAAGGTTTTGTGTTGACCTATAATACATGTCAGTAGATTATTCCTTCTCTGTAATGCCTCCCATGGGGGATACTCTCTACTTTTTCCTACAAAAATGTGTTCAATAAATATTATCTTATTGTCATTATTATTGATGATACTGTTGTTATAACTTTACTATTGTTACTATTATTATAACTATTATTGTTTTAAATATTATAACTAAGTTACTAAAGACTTTCATAAGATTCAGGCACTTGAGGTTGGTCTGTTGTTCAACTTCAGTTTTATTTACTAGAACGATTTTAACATGTTCTTTAAATGTGAGAGATACTAATTTTAGCCCTAGAAATTTTCTAAAAAAAAAAAAAAAATGTTTAGAACAGAATTCAGAAGCAAGAGAGTGAAGATTTTTATTGAATATGTCACACAGTCTTCACCCCTAAAGGACCTTTATCGTGACGTGTTTGTAGGAATCGTCAGTTGGAAGGCATCTCGGTGGTAGCACAGCAATTCCATGAAACCTTAGAACCGCTGAACGAGTGGCTCACAACCATCGAAAAGAGGCTGGCAAACTGTGAGCCCGTAGGTACCCAAGCGTCCAAACTTGAAGAACAGATCGCACAGCACAAAGTAAGATACTCCTACCACCTTAGCAAGATTCAGTTCTCCCATTCTTTTCTTGGTTTTATGACATAAAATTTGAGTTATGCATTGTTTTCTTTTTATGAGTCATTGTGAATTAAATCCATTTCAAATGTCAACTCTTCATTCTGTTTATGTTTTTATTTTTATTTGTCCATTCTGTTTGTTTCTTTCTTTTTTCTTTTTTTTAACTTTATTTAGGCCTTAGAAGATGACATCATCAATCACAGTAAACATTTACACCAGGCTATTAGCATTGGCCAGTCCTTAAAGGTTCTGAGTTCCAGGGAGGATAAAGATACGGTGCAGAATAAATTAGACTCCTCTCAAGTGTGGTACATTGAGATTCAAGAGAAGAGTCACAGCAGGTCTGAGCTGCTCCAGCAGGCCTTGTGTAATGCTAAGATTTTTGGGGAAGATGAAGTGGAGCTGATGAATTGGCTGAATGAAGTACATGACAAGCTGAGCAAGCTCTCAGTCCAGGATTACAGCACTGAGGGTCTGTGGGAGCAGCAGTCTGAACTTCGGGTATTTTGATTTATTTTATTTTATTTTATTTTTTCATTTTGGTTGCCATTATTTTCTGAGTCTTCCTTATTTCTGCATTATTTTATGTTTGTTTTGATGTAGGTGTATCGCTATACTCAAATACTTTGTGTATACAGATAACTTTTAGTGAACTTACCTTAAAAAAGAGATTGAATGTATCCAATAGCCGATTTTGCACTTTTCACTTCTTATTTTATTGCCATATGCAAAGACCCATAATTAACAAGTGCTCTAATATCTCTATGTAGCTCATTTCCTAGAGCCCTAAGTATTCTCTGAAACACAGAGTGCTGTCAGTTGTGGTAGATTAATCTGGGACCTGGGCCACAGTGACAGAAAGAGGAGGGTAAACATGGGGATAATAATGAATATTTGAAAATGTGGGTGCTTACTCAAATATATCTCTATAAAGCCTAATGAAAAGTTCTGTGATATTAACTGATGCTAATGTGTATTTAATTTTTCTTTCCCCACATGAAAATGGTACCTGACTTTTAGGTTCTGCAAGAGGACATACTACTCAGAAAACAAAATGTAGATCAGGCATTGCTAAATGGTTTAGAACTACTTAAACACACAACAGGTGAGATATCTCTCAAATTAAGTAATTATTAGAGTCAACATTTAGCATTGCTTTCACATTGTTTTAGGAATGGGGATAAAACAAAAAACGTTATCATTTGTGAGCCACTCCAACCCTTCACTCTGGAGAATACTTTGAAGACAGACCGAGTTGGGTGGGAATATGATCTCACTTTTTTTCTCATGATCTCACTTGAGCTCTTAATGGAAACTGAGTGTATTACTCATGACACAAAGCATTGTGGCACAGGAGATGGTCAGAGAAGCCGACGCTGGAGTTACATTGGTTTTCCGCTTGCGGAAGGCTGTTGTTCTAGATGAGCGCATAGACTGTAGACAATATTATTATTTTTTTTATATTTTAAGACAGACTGCATTCAGTGACTCATACTGTGGCTAAACCCAGGTGCCATACCTTCATGCTTGAGCTTACAATCTAACTTGTTTTAGTAATTCCTTTGGCTTAGGAAAGTTTCACTAGACCTCTATCCAGTTCAGCCGAGGTGCATGATGGGGGCAAGTACCAAGTTGGAGAAATTCATTATAGTATCTAGAGCCTTGAACTCCAAGTCTGAAGCCCATGACACAATTTCTGTGTGTGTCTGAAAATGAGATAGGGGAATCATGCAGATGAGTGTATTATTTTTAATATATGCACACATATATGCCAGGCACTGTTCTAAACACTTAGCAAATGTGAACTCGTTGAATTTTCATCACAATCTTATGAAGTAGGTTCCATTCTTATTTTCATGTAATGAACAGTGACCAGCAAGGGGTCCAGTATCTTGTGAAAGGGAACATTGCCACAAATTCAATGTTTTCAGGCCATGAAGTCGGTATATGAATCCAGACTGTTTGAGAGCTGGAAGCACCATACATAGTTACGTGATACTTTCCACATAACTGAAGGCACTGTGGTCCTTTCCAGTTTCCATATTTGCATTTCTGGACCTATTAAGATTTGCCAGAAATCCTGGGAAAGGTTAAAGCCCAGAAAAGGGCCTTTCTTGGGCCAGAACTTGTCGTTTTGTGTGTTTTTAAAAACATTTTTAATTGATTTCAGAGAGGACGGGAGAGGGAGAGATAGAAGCGGACAATGATGAAAGAGAATCATTGATCAGCTGCCTCCTGCTCCTCCCACACTGGGGATGGAGCCTGCAACCCTGGCATGTGCCCTGATGTGGAATCGAACTGTGACCTCCTGGTTCATAGGTCGATGTTCAACCACAGAGCCATGCTGGCCGGGAGAGTCAGAACTTCAGAAAAATGTTTTCTAAAGTGCCCCTCCCCCCCCGATCCTACAACCTTGAAAATCTCATCAGTATATAACACTCTCTGAAGAAACCCTTCCTTCTGCCCCCTCTCTTTTTCCTTTCATGAGCTATAACATGCCTTTGAAATTTTAGGTGATGAAGTTTTAATAATTCAAGATAAATTGGAGGCCATTAAAGCAAGGTACAAAGACATTACCAAATTGAGCGCGGATGTAGCCAAGACTCTGGAGCAGGCCCTGCAGCTTGCAAGCCGACTGCACTGTGCACACGAGGAGCTCTGCACCTGGCTGGACAGAGTGGAGGTGGAACTGCTTTCCTACGAGACTCAGGCTCTGAAGGGAGAAGCTGCAAGCCGAGTGCAAGCCCGACAAAAAGTATGCTCTGATTTATGCACCTTGGACCTGTTTGCTATCTTGAGGGGGCGTCTTATCCACACAGGAATGAAGCGCTATCTCTCTCGTGTCATTACTAACATGCTGAAGGATGCCTTGGTGGGCGGGGGCCCAACAGAAATTGGCAGCAGGTCAACTGTGTAAACTTTTAGGGACCCAGAGATGAAAACAGCGTATTATAATTTATTCTCAGAGTCTTATAGTTTATTACACAAGAGACAGGATGATGAAAACAGAAAAATAAAATCAAGGAAAAGGATCACCGTTTCCAGAGATGCACGCAATTTGGTTAGAATAACACTATTTTTATGAGACAGATGCATAACGTGAGGTGGCTTTTAAAATTGTATTGCAAATGTGATCTTCTACCCTGCTAGTCATTTTTTTCCCCCCTGAGATATGAGCCGGTCTTTATCATCCTTGAAGTATGATCATATCTGGGGGAAAGGGAGTCAGTGAGGTCAGGCTTGCTGAGCCTATAATGATTCAGCTGGGTTGATTTAAAGCCAGTCTGGCCTCTTTTCAAGGGTCACTTGATCCTGGCTCAGACTTCCCTCTTTATTTTACTTCCATGGCACCTGATGACTTGGAGCAGTGGTTCTCAACCTTTCTAATGCCGCGACCCTTTAATACAGTTCCTCATGATGTGGTGACCCCCAACCATATTATTATTTTTGTTGCTACTTCATAACTGTAATTTTGCTACTGTTACGAATTGTAATGTAAATATCTGTGTTTTCCGATGGTCTTAGGCTCTACAGCAGTGGTTCTCAGCAGGTGGAGAACCCACAGGTTGAGAACCGCTAGCAGGGTCGCAGCATTAGAAAGGTTGAGAACCACTGACTTAGAGGTTACCAGACAGCAAAGAATAATACAAGATAACTTGGTTGGTTTTATTTCCCAACTTACAGACATTCAGATTAAATTTCAAGGGTGAAATCTCGCCATGTTGGCAAATGTATGGTCCTTCAGAACTTTTCAGGAAACACTTTCCCTGTTGCTTGAAATAACAAAGGTTTCTAGAACCTAGCTGAAACCAAGAGTGCCAGCGCATTGCATTTTTGGCCTTGCAAAGCATGTTAGCCCCAAACACATTAGGAAAAGGAGCAACCTGTTCAGACATGAAAGCATTTACCCACAGGTTTGCATGCTTTCTTAATTCTGTTTTCAGGAGCTGAAAAAGGAAGCCAAGAGCTGCAAAGCCTTATTGGATTCCCTTAATGAAGTGAGCAGTGCCTTGCTGGAACTGGTGCCCTGGAGGGCGAGGGAGGGGCTTGAAAAAATGGTGGCGGAGGACAATGAGCGCTACCGATTAGTGAGCGACACCATCACCCAGAAGGTGGAGGAGATCGATGCCGCCATTCTGAGAACACAGCAGGTAGGGGCGAGTGGTTTGTTGTCCAGGCGATACATTTTCCCTGGCTGTTCCCAGAGCCTCTACCTGAACAAAGATTTCCGTTAATAGTGTTTCCATTCATTGGTTCTGCTTCCACAATGAAAGGAGGGATTTGAAAAGATTTTGGTTACTTGGACGTCTGAGTGCCGGGGCTCGGCTAATCTGCACATTGTCAGCTGCCATCTGCCCCTCTGTTTCCCAGACGGATCCTCACCAGATCAGCCACTGGGTAGATCATCCCTGCTTTCCAAAGAAAACTCTTTTTTTGTGTGTGTACATATTTGCATATGACGAATGCTGATTTTATGCACTGGCTAAGTCTAATCAGTAAGTGAGTGAATATTTTGAGTTGTCATGCACATCAGTATTAGCTGGTCATTTGCATGGAGCTATATGGCAAAGAGTGGCTGTCGTCTTTCTAACAAGGGCAGAGTTGTGTTGGTAGAGCTTTTCTCTGTAAAGGGGAAAAGGTTAGTTTTCAATCTATCTGTGACTCACATGGAGTTGGAGTGGTTCCAGAGAGTTTTATAGGTACCCAACCATTAGCCACAGCTCCCTCAGAAAATTATAGCCAATGAAGGGGGGGCAGGGGGGGTAGAAATAGAAGTTTACAATACATGTTTTGATGAGCTTTTATTGAAATCCCTGGATATTTACATTAAGTCATCAGCGCCTTATTGCCAGCTCTCCGGGATGGGGTTCGTGCAGTGGCTGTGGAGCAGAGCGTGAGAAGGTGTCTCACTAAGCTTTCGCTAGTGCCGGCCAAGAGCAAGAAACACAAATCAAGCAGGCTGTGTGGGAGCATCCGAAATTAATTTTCTAAGGTTGCCGTCAAAGTGTGATTTATACGGTTCTGGGGCACATGCCTCGCTGCTCATTTCAGTACTGCGCTCGGGAGGCACAGAATCCGACCAAGTACAATGGTAGCAGAAGGCCTGCCTGAGAAATGTCTGCGGGGGAGGGCATTCATGCCCCTGGAATGTTCTTTCACAACTGTTTTCAAAGCTTGGAGGGACTTGTATGCCTCTTTATTATCAGAAAATAAGTGTGCTTGTTTGTGAAGTTTATTCGGATAGTTGAAAATACTGAATTTTGTTTTTTTCCCACCGAAATTTATTCTAAAGCTTCAGAATTGGCTCTGGAGACTTCTCTATACATAGCAAGACAAATATTCTGTTCTCTTGGGAGTAGTTAACTGTGGTTGGCTAGTTCAGTGCAGCAAGATAGTACCAAGGTGACAGGCTGAGCTTGTGTTGGTTAGTGAGCTCAAGCATGTGTCCAGTTCTATTTAAGGTTTTGCAAGTGTTTTCCAAAGTTAAAAAAAAAAATTAAAAATATATATATATATCAGTGCAGTATATATCTTCTAGAACCCAAAATATATATCCTTTAGGAAAATTACAATTATTTTTTTCCTGATAAAATCATTCCTTATAGAAAATGTTAAGATATTCTGAAAGAATACAAACCCATGGAAGAAAGAATGTATAAACAAAGTGGTCTCTATCCTTCTGGCTTTCCTTCTGAGAGAGAGAAAGAGAGAGAGATTGAGAGAGAGAGAGAGAGGAAGAGAGAGAGAGAATATGGATAGTAAACATATTTTAGTACCAGTAGGTCATGCTCATGTCATTAATATCTTCTGGTTGTTTATCTGTATTTGTTCTGCATTTGTGTGTGCATTCCTTTGAAATGCCAGCAAGTCTGTCCAATGGAATGCCTGTAGTAATAAAAAACAAAACAAAACAGTAAAATGAACTTAAGTCATCAAAAAAATAGAGAGAGAGAGAGAGAGAGAGAGAGAGAGAGAGAGAGAGAGAGAGAAGAAAGAAAGGAAGGAAGGAAGGAAGGAAGGAAGGAAGGAAGGAAGAAGAGAAGGAAGAGAAAAGGAAGGAAGAAAGGAAGTAAGGAAGAAAAGGAAAGAAGAAGAGAGAGAGAGAAGAGAGAAAGAAAGAGAGAGGAAGAAAGAAAGGAAGGAAGGAAGGAAGGAAGGAAGGAAGGAAGGAAGGAATAAGAAGAAAGAGAAAGGAAAGGAAAGGAAAGGAAAGGAAAGGAAAGGAAAGGAAAGGAAAGGAAAGGAAAGGAAAGGAAAGGAAAGGAAAGGAAAGGAAAGGAAAGGAAAGGAAAGGAGGAAGGAAGGAAGGAAGGAAGGAAGGAAGGAAGGAAGGAAGGAAGGAAGGAAGGAAAGGAAGGAAGGAAGGAAGGAAGGAAGGAAGGAAGGAAGGAAGGAAGGAAGGGAGAAAGGGAGAAAGGGAGAAAGAAAGAAAGAAAGAAAGACACGGTTTAGAGCCGGGAGGAAAATGTGCAGTGTGGTAAAGTGACCTGCCTGTGGTCCCACAGCTAGTATGTGGTGGAGCCGCAACCAATTTTATCCAGACCTCATTTTTCCACCCTGGAGTGCCTCCTTATAAATTACATTGGGAGGGGAAACCCTGGGGGTGGTCCTTTTTGTCTCACCTCCTTCATTAATGTGAAGGGAGGTGCCGTTGCTATAGGGAAAGGGACGTATGTAGTGAGGATATTCCCAGTTTATAAGGACTGGGAGCCATGAGGCTGCCACACCATTAGGATCACGGAGATCACTCTCCAGGCAAGTTTAAGACAAAATTGGAACCTGCCTCTCTGAATTGACAGGGATTTTAGTTTCACACTCAAAAGAGTAGTTTCTACACCCATAATTTTCAGATTTATAAAGGAGCTAATGTGTCACTGAAATTATTTTACCTTTCCCATTTAGAGATGTTTTGAATTAGAACCAGAGTACAGTTTGATACTGCGATATATAAAAGGAATGTGATGCAAAATAAAGAAAAATCTTCAGACCTACATTCTATATTATATACTTTTTGCGGTATATACAAATCATCTAACATTCTCTCTCTTCTCCATGTAAAACATGGACATGATCTGACCACAGCCCATCTCTTTAGACATGTCTTTAGACACATACTCTTAGTGTTAGTAACACTCTTCCATCCCAGATCCCAACCCCCAACAGAACCACACCCACCAGTGTGACAAGGTGAGGATTTGTGCCTTGAACATGACTTGGTAATTTTTTAAAAATATATAGTTTATTGATTTTTTACAGAGAGGAAGGGAGAGAGATAGAGAGCTAGAAACATTGATGAGAGAGAAACATCGACCAGCTGCCTCTTGCACACCCCCTACTGGGGATGTGCCCGCAACCAAGGTACATGCCCTTGACCGGAATCGAACCCGGGACCTTTCAGTCCGCAGACCGATGCTCTACCACTGAGCCAAACCGGTTTCGGCATGACTTGGTAATTTTTAAGTTTGTAGATTTCATGTTTTGTCTTGGAGTAACCTAGTTAAATTAAACTGAATTTTGAATACCTGTTTTCCAAGCAAATTTCTCTTAAGATGTTTCATCTTTTGCCACAGTAAGGTTGTTTACATAACCAATCCAGCACATTTATAGGGTTATAACCTGCTTTTTTGGAATTCAACAAATGCATAGGGACTTTGTGAACTGTCAGGCCACTATCAGAGTTGTATTGGCTTCCAAATATTGACATGAAAGATGTCCAGGAAAACATTAAAAAGAATTAAAGTTCGAAGACATAAGGGAAGGGAGCTATACGCATGTCTTTTAATTAACATGTACTTTCTAACTGCCCTGTATAAGTTTAGTTTTTTTAAAAAGTTCACACTTGCGTGGGTAGATTTTTCATATTAATCCTATATCATAGTAGCAGTTTTGAAAAGATGTGGCATTAAATTTTAAAATCATGGGGACAAGAGCCTTATGTCCTTTTGAGTGATGTTTTGTTTTTATTTGGGAAACAATTGAGCAGCCTCAATTATGTGCAAATGAGTGACAACTGTGTACAGTTAGTGCTACCAGTCAACTGGCCCCCAAATCTGACCACAGATTTGTAGGCTCTGATATTCTGAAGAAGATACATTTTTAAAAAGAATGGAATCATTTATTACTTTTAGAAAAAATAGGAAAAATTGAAGTGGACAAGGCAGCGTTGAAAACAGTGGTGATGAGCTTCATAAAATAAAAAAGAAAGAAAACAGAATAAGAAAGACACTTGCCTCCTAACATTGAACTCCGTTTTCTGAGTTAGAAACTACATTTTTACATGTTAAATCTACACAAAGTAACACATTTTTGTTGCTTTCTTCCGTTGAGTTGCACATTGAACCAAACAGCCCTGTGGAAATGGGAAAGGCACTTTTGCTTAAAGGATGCACTGATTTGTAGCCTGAATTCTGACCACTGCGATTGTTTAAACCTCAGAGAAGCTCATTGTTGTCCTCTGCCTCTTATAAATGTACAATTGTCAAAAGCCGCTAAAACGTGTCCGTCTCCCTGGGAGTTCTAATTGCCTGGTTTATTTTAGCAGATCCCATAACCCCGACATAAAGGCACATGTATTGGTGATTTGGGTCCAATTAAAATAAACGGCTCATTGGGTCATTAGGATTCAGCCATGGAGAAAAAATAACACCATAACACCTGTTTATTTCTTTTAAAGAACTAGAAGGAAACCTCTCCCACGGAAGTGAGATTTGTTCAGACCCTCCAGGTGTTGGGGTGGGAAAGTATGGCATGTGGTGTGAATAATGTGCAGCAAAATGGAAGGAAGTGCTAATCAGAAGAGAGAGATAAGATCCTCACCAGGGGAAGGGAGTGAAAGGGTGTCCTTGAGGTTAAGGTTCCTTATCACTCTCAAACCTCCGTTGCCACTCAAGGGAAACTTTCTAGATAAATCCGAAAGCAATTTGTCAGACTGGACAAATGTTTAAATAGGAAGTTAGAACCTACCCCTTATGAACTGTTGTGGCATTTGAACTGTTTTTGGTGCAATCGCATGAGTACTTTTAGTTCACGGAGCTCAAGAACAAGGGGCAAAACATGGCAACAAAGACTGCAGAAAGTACATGTTAATTAAAAGACATGCTATAAAAAAATAAATAAAAAATAAAATAAAATAAATAAAAGACACGCTATAGGCTCCCTTCTCTTAGGATCCAGTCAGACCACCTTGGTTCAAATCTCAGGTCCAGCATTTCCAAGCTGAGAAATCTCTGGCAACTCAGAGAACTTCTCTCTGCCTCAGTTTTCTTGGTGGTGAATGGAGTTACTGGTAATATCTTATATAGTTGTCAGGATTAAAAGAGATATTACATGCTATGCACTTAGTGCCTTCAGTAGAAGGTTGGCTGTTACCAGTTTAGAGAGTGTATTACAGGAATATTTAGAGATAGCCAAATAAAATGTATTTTTCTAACTTGTAAAACATCCTGAAATGCTAGTTCATCTGTAATAGTGATGCTGTTGTAATTAACCTAGTTATTAATAGCAGGAAGGGAGCTATAAGTGGCCAAGATTGATGACTAGACTCCACTTATGATGCATACTATCCAAGTATTTCCCAGAATGCAGTTGCAGATGCTAAGATTATCTACAGTTCATTTGAAGTCACTTTTTATTACTCGTATGAGCCATGGGCAGATTTATTAAGATTTGGTAATCTTGCTCTCGTGTTGCTCACATATAAAATAAGCAGTTTTTATGGTTCAATGGAAATAACCCATGTTCAGCAGTCATTTAAAAGAGCCACAGAACTTAATAAAATGCCTTGCTTAACTGTAAATTGCTTAATGTAGACCCTGTGGCTATTCCATTTGTTGCTAAATAATAAATATTTGTCAATTTAATTAAACACACACACACATATACACACACACACACACACACACACACACACACAACAAAACAAAACACCACAACAACATTCAAAGACAGAAGGGAAATTTCTGCTACAGTCTTGTTTTCTTTCAGCAGAGCAAATATTTGCCTGGGTTAAAGAAACAGTGTTTGAGTTTCAGCTTTCCATTTTGGCAACTTAGATGGCATCATCATACTGTTTTTTATTGGCTACTTTTTTTTTTTTTTTTTTTTTTTAAAGAGAGGGAGATGTGGTACTAAGCTAATATTAACACTAACAGCCTGCCTTTCTTTATGAGGACTGTCATATAAATACTAAAAATTGCTTGAACACATACAAGAGGGATGTTGTGTCGCTTTATTTTTTTTAGGGACCAGCAGAAGAAAACAAATCATTACTGTTGAATTTTATTCGGATATCTTTTGCACTCAGGTAGAAGGCCTGGACTGTTTTTCTCAGTTCTATGCTATTTAAGTGAGTCCATGAAATGAAGTTCTACCTTGAAGTTCGATTGTACAGTATATGGCTTTAAAACTAATAATCCATGCATAGAAAACTCTTGTACTTGTTTTAAAAATTTTTTTTGGATGACATTGACTAATACAATTATATAGGTTGCAAGTGTCCAAATCTATAATACATCATCATCCAAAGTTAAGTCTCCTTCTATCACCATCTGTTCCTCCTTTATTCTCTTCTACCTCTCCTCCCCTTTGGTAACCACCATGCTGTTGACTGTGAGATTTTTGTTGTTGTTTTTTGCTTAATCCTTTCACCTTTTTCACACAGCCTCCCCAACCCCCCTTCTTTCTGACAGCTATCAGTCTGTTCTCTGTATCTATGACTCCGTTAGTAGTTTATTTTGTCCATTAGGTTCCACATAGAAGTGAAATCATACGGTATTTGTCTTTCTCTGACTAGATTATTTCACTTAGCATAACACGTCTGCTTTCTAACCTCGTCAGCTAGTAATCCATGCACAGAGGACTCTTCCATGTGTTTTTTAGGAGCCTTCTTTTCCCACATCTGAAGCTGAATTAGTGATTTTTTTTTCACTCCATCCTCTCAGGAGTCTATATAATGTTACATAGACTCTTCAAAGTGTGAATTCTTTTTCAATCTAGTTTCTTATCCCCACCTTTCTCACTCCTCACCTAGTTACCCACCATCCCCCTTCTGGATTTCCAGGTTCTCTTAAAAAATTAGAAGGTCTGGCAGTACCGGATTTGAATACTCATGATGTCCATTACCCGCTAGATCTTCCAGCTGAGGCTGTTGGTTGGTTACCATTTTGTTATTGGTGCTTGTGGTGTCACTTACTTCACTTGTACGTGATAAGTGCTTGGCCCTGGAGGGCATTGGGGTTTATCTGATGTAAGGTATTAAAAAATGGTCATGCTTTCTGACTTGGTAGTCATCGTCTAGGAATCCACCCTAAGGAACTAATTAGAGATGTCAATAGAGATTTATATACAAAGATATTCATTACAGGGTTGTTTATATAATAACAACAACAACAAAATGCAGAGACCCTAAATGAAAATATGCTAAAATACAATGGTGCTATTTAAAAATCACACATAAAAGAACATGCCATGGGAAATGTTCATAATAAATGAAAAAGCAGGATATGAAACTGTTAATGCAGTATTATCCAGACCTTTATAAACCTTTCTCAACTGTTGGAAGAAAATTCACCAAAATACCAATGGTATTCACTCTAGTTTTTAATTTTATTCTGTATATTTTTCCGTATCGTATGAATTTCTACCATGAATAACTATTATGATCAGGAAAACAAAAATCTCTTGAAATAGTTAAGAAAGCTCTTGAGTACGTTTTCTGCTATTATTAAGTGAGATGTAAAAAATTGTACATGAGTCATTTGGAGATACGTTCTGTATGTGTAGAAACGTATTATACATACATTTATATACACACAGATAATAAAAAATGGGAACATTTCTTTTTTCTTTTCTTTCTTCCCCCCTCCTCCCTAGGAATTGTATATTTAGAACGCTACCTGCATATCATATGGTTTAAAGTGATGAGGAAATGATTGAAAGATGGTATTCAGCTATGGACTCTTATAGCTGACCAATTTGGATAGTGCTCCTAGGGAGAAAATTTCTTATGACTTCCAAATGAAGTCAGCAGTGTTTGGTGTCCTAAATCATGGATGCCAGGTTATGGATTCAACCTGTTTTAAGAGCTTGTGTTTAATTACTCTTGGAAGTTGTTTTCCTTTCTTTGTAACTTCAGTCATGATCATGATTTATTTCAGGATGTCCTGAAGAAATAAGCTCAGATTTTCCCACTTGTGTAATAAGGATATTGAAAAGATAGGTACATAGGTATTTTTCTGGCAACAGTTACAGGAACTTGCTGACCTAATTATTTATCTTTTGTTTAGTTTGACCAAGCGGCTGATGCTGAGATATCCTGGATTACTGAAACAGAAAAGAAATTGATGTCTCTGGGTGACATCAGGCTTGAGCAAGACCAGACGGCCGCTCAGCTGCAGGTTCAAAAGGTGAAAGGCATTTCCAGTTACATCTCAATTATCTGCTCGGCTAGAAAATGTGCTCGCATGCTTTACTTTGCCGAACTCCACTAGTGTAACTTGGTATTTTCAGCTACTTTGCCTAATGGTTTTCATTTTATTCTTATCCTCTCTCTCTCTCTCTCTCTCTCTCTCTCTCTCTCTCTCTCTCTCTCTCTCTCTCTCTTTTTAAATCTTTATTTTTGTAAATCACAGACATTCACCATGGAAATTTTGAGACACAAGGATATTATTGACGAACTTGTTAAATCTGGACATAAAATCATGCCCACGTGCAGTGAAGAAGAAAAGCAATCAATGAAGGTATAATCTTGTCTGTGACTGGTAGTGACACTCTTGAATAAAGGCATCTGTTGAGCTTTCAGCCCTAGGAAAGAAAGCACTTTTCCTTTAGCCACAGCTGCCGTTGAAACAGCTAAGTCATTGGTTGCAAATAAGGCGTGTTTCAAGCGGTCAAGAATAACAGTGAAAGGAATATTCCTGAAGGGAGTCACCCTGGGGCAATAATCTTTATAATCTACAGACAAGCGATTCAAGGTTGAGCCCTTGGTTAACTGGTGTGCATTAAGCATTCAATTAATGTTCGCTGCATTATTGCCATTATTATTGTTATAAATTGTTATTATAAGTGTCAACCGTTGTTTACATACTTCAGAAACATTTGGGCCTCTTGAGCTGGAAGAAAAACCAGAGTATGTGGTTCTCTCTAATACCAAAATTCATGCTGGAGGAAGTTACTGTAAGCTGAATAGGAGGGAAAATGAGCTGAGTCATTAAGGAAGCATCCAGTTTATGTAGTTTTAATGATTCTCTAAATTGATGGAAAACCAGCCGCATTGTTTCACATTCTGGCATCTGAAAAGCCTAAAGAAATGAACACTTCTAATAGGAAGTTATCCCATGGCAAAAACTAAATTATATAAATGCCTATGCCTAAGGTCATATTTTAAAGGATGTACATTTCTCTTAAGATATAACCTAGATGAGTAATACAGTGTATACTATATAGTAATACTTTCTCTTTTATTTATCCTCCACAATGGCAATTTACTTGTTTATAATTTAATCTTTCCTTTATTATTTTTGTAAAGATTCTGACATGGAAAGCACAGGTCATCACGTAATAATTTCTCTATCATTCTGTGGTTTATTTGACCGCTGTTGTGCTTTATCTTCTGCTATTAGTTCATGATATGGATTTATACCGTAATCTAGATCACTTTGACCACCCCATGAAACCAGTGGATAGCATAATGTTCTATATTTATTCTAAGACATGTAATTAATTTTGCTGACTACCAGTTCCTCTTATAATTTCATTAGTGGAAGGCAGTCTTTTTTTTTTTTTTTTTTTTGAGAAAGTAATGTAAATGTTACTAGATTCAGGAGTCATTTTCTAACCTAGAAGACACTGAATTTTTCTTATTATGTTTAGAGAAGTCACTGTCTTATAAAAATTTGAGGGAGGCCTTGTTTTTGTATTTTTTTATTTATATTTTAATGTTTTTCACTTAACATCTTTTTTGAGAAGTTATGTTATTAAATTCCATGATTTTTTTATGATTGTGTAGAATTCCACTGTATGAATATGTCATAATTTACCAGCCTGGTCTTCCACATTTTTGCTATTGTTTACATATGGATATGTATAGGGTTTTTTTTTTTTTAATTATTATTATTGTGTTAAAAACACTTAATATTAGCAGACACTGGAATATTATTCAGTCTTTAAAAGGAAGGAAATCCTGCCAAATGCAAAAACATGGATATGAAACAGGGCCTTTCTTTAATTTAAAATGAACTTTTTAATACATAGTCACAGTTAAAATATAAATAGTTTTTATTGATTTATTACTGTAACATACATTATTGAGTGTCTCCTCGGCACCAGGAGTCTAGTACTGGACCAAACGTTCTTGAGTATGTGTGCTACCTGGCCCACCTCACCAGTTACACACATTTCATCATCTTCATTTCTAGAAAAAACTGGACAAGATATTGAAGAACTATGACTCCATCTGCCAGATAAACTCAGAGAGATACCTACAGCTGGAACGGGCACAGTCCCTGGTTAACCAGTTCTGGGAAACATATGAAGAACTTTGGCCATGGCTAATAGAAACACAAAGAATCATCTCTCAGCTCCCCGCCCCAGCCCTTGAGTATGAAACTCTAAGACAACAACAGGAAGAACATCGGGTAAGCTCCATGCGAAAGGAATGCTGTATTCCCTACTGAAAGAGAATCATGATTTTTATGATGATTTTCTAACTATTGTTAGACACCTTACACGACGAGGACATTTTAGCAATATTCTGTTCTGGTCTGCACAGTTCGCTTACCTTAGAGTTGGCTTACCTGTTATCCAGGTTTACAGGAAGAAGACTCATGTGGGAAGACAACATTGCGTATGTCATTAATTATATCACAGCTTTTATGGGATGGCATATAGCATTAACCACCTGGGTATAAAAACAATTTCCATCTACAGTGTTAGAGAAATAAGTTTTTAAAGCACTTTTAATTTGTGCATCTTGATTGTTTTTAATTTTTATATTTTGACTAAGTTTTATATTTTATATGTACTAGAGGCCTTGTGTGTGTGTGTGTGTGTGTATACACCCACACCCACGCACACACATAAAGTTTAACTCACAATATATTACATCATTGTTTGAAGTATCTGACATACTAATCTTGTTTGTTTATTTTTTTAATGTATTGGCATTGGAGAATATCTCTAAATGAAGTATTTATTTAGAAGAGAGCTTAAGAGAACACTATTTAACACAAAAATGGAAAGTTTATGGAGTTCTCTGTCTAAATCATTCAGCAGGAGAAAGACTTACAAACTATGTAGAATTTAATTGAATTTAGTGTAAAGGTTTATTTGTGACAAAAATCCTGATGCCTGTCCATTGGATGATTTTTTAGTATAAAATGTTTCAAGGATTTCTTCTACCTCAAGATGAGATTTGAGTAGCTACATTATTAGCGTAAAATCAGTTATTATTATTGATTTAAAAATTTCAAAATTGAGTTAATATTTTTGCATAATTTTCAGCTTTCAAAACAAACTTATGATTTTCTATATAAAGAGAACTACAGAACTGTGTAGCCAAGTCTTCAAATTGTTCAAACTAAACTTTTCAGACTATGTTCCCCCTTCTAGAGCCGCTGTCCTCTGAAACTTCACAATATCTTCTCCAGCTATTTTTGGAAATACCTTTCAATTCATTCTAGCCAGGAATGAAAAATGGTTCCAAGAGCCATCTTACCAAATGGTAGATATCTTGAAGTTACATTAGGTGTCTCCAGCATACATAAAACTGGACTCTCATGGTAGTATAATGCTGCCAGGAGTCATTTTGTTACTTATGAAGCAAAAGACATCTCCTCTGGAGCCCTTTCTTCATGCATACACACATATACCCACATAGGCACCTAGTAGGTCTTTTCTTGTCAGTCATGAAATGGTTTTACAAAGGCTCATCTCACTGCTTCCCAAGCAAAGGTGTCTCGTAGTAGTGCTACACAGATGAGATCTACTTAGACTCTAAAGACTCAAGAACTCCTAGATCTCTCATGTTACTTGAGAGTCCCTTGATAATTCAAAGTGAGTGTGAGCTTGTTTTACAAACATGCCTTATAGAATATTGAAATGGAAAGGTGTGTAACACATTTCTTTTCCATTAGATTGTATGTTAGCCAATATAATCATCACCATCTCTTATTCTGTAAAGCAGCATGAAAATATGGTCTAACAATATGAAACAAAAATAAAAAAAATCGCAGCCTAGACCACCCAGGAGCTAGACTGCAGACATGACCTTTTCCACATTCTTATGTGCAACATGTTAGGTTAGATCCCCCTCCTTTTGTAAAAATTGAATTTGTGTTTACTTAGCTCTTTTGCAAAAGAATTTTGAAGTCACCTTCAGAAACACTTCAAAAAAAGTATATTACATTGGAGATGGTTAATGATCTAATGAAGTGATTCCCTCAGTTTTCAAAAGAATTTCTTGGTTGATTTTAGTGGGCACTTTTCATAAAAAATGGTATGTGGCCATCCTGATGATTCTTATTGATGAATGATAGAAATTAAAATATTTGCAGGATAAGGTTGGTAGCTTTTCTCTAGACTGTTTTCCCTGAATATAATTTCTCTCAGACAAGCTTTTATTTGGGTCTAGATAGCAAACAGTTTGGAGAATACCTGAGGACAAGGAACTGCTGATTAGGGAACCAAATGAATAATGTGGCATAAATGGAACACTCTCCAATGCTTTACAGAGATCAGCCTTAGAGAAACCTGCAGGCAATGACTGATCTTTCCCCTGGGAGTGGCTTTGGATTTGGCCCATGAAATACTGCCCAGTGGAGGTACTGGGTTCCATGGATTGTAGATATTCCAGATTTATTTGTCTCCCTAAAAAGAATGGGGCTTCATTTTAATTTCATACTCATTAATATAAATATCATTGTGTCATTGGTTAGACATTGTTAAATGTATTCATTTAACATGTTTTTCCTTAAATACATCTTATAAATAATGCTCATATACAGTTGTGTATTTGATATTGATTACCCTAGCATTCTTTAACATTTAAAAGTAACTATAAATAGTTCATTCATGTGTATATATTCATATGTCATATATCATATATGTACACAGACTAGATTAATATATATATATATATATGTGTAATATAATATACATGTACATACTTTTTATATTGATTTACATACAATTACAATGCCTTGTGGGCTTACCTCACCTAAGGTAACTTTATACATAGTTTTTTTCTTCTCTCAGCATTGTGGCTACCTTCTACTGAGGTTCTTACTTTTTCCTTCCTTCCTTTTTCTTCTTTCCTCCTTTCTTCCTTCCTTACCTCCTTCCTTCCTGCCTACCTCCCTTTCTTCATTTTTTCCTCTCTTTTTTTGCTTTTTCCCTTCTTTCTTTTATTTTAATTAATATTTGTATGTATTATGGTTGTGCGTAAAGAGGCATCAAGAGTTATGGCTTAGTCTCTGTTATGTTGGGGACACATAGTAAGTTCAGAATCTTTTTATGTAATATGACCCTTGGCTAATACTCTTGTCAAAATATATGATGCTATAAAATGCATAATGAACTAGAATCCGTTCTTTCCCTCAACCAACGTTTTTCATGTGTCCTCAGAAGGACTTTGACACGAACAGACTGCTGTTTAATCTTCGTGTCAGGGGCATCTCTTTCTGGCAAAGAGTTGTACGAGCCATCATGTCTTAAGTGCCTTGAGAGGGGAGGGTGTTTGTTTGGAGTTTCCTGCCAGCTGGATGCATTGGGGTTGCAGACAGCTGTAATATGGAGGTGTGACCCTCAGATACTGAGAAGCTGTTTGGTTTGTTATAGCAACTGCGAGAGTTGATAGCCGAACACAAACCTCATATAGATAAGATGAACAAAACTGGGCCACAGCTATTGGAACTGAGCCCAGAGGAAGGCTTTTCTATCCAAGAGAAGTATGTGGCAGCTGACAGCCTTTACAGTCAAATTAAAGAAGATGTCAAAAAGCGAGCCGTGGCCCTGGATGAAGCCATTTCTCAGTCCACTCAGGTAATGATGTGCACCAGACATATGATTGGGTTCTTTCAAACAACAGAGCATGGAAAGACATTTCACCGCATCTCCTGATTAAATTTCAACTAAAATCATTTCACTACATTATCTCTTGAGTATTGATATCTTCATCTCTGGGAGATGGAGTTTGCTTGAGTCTAGTCCTTATATCAATATTTCTTTGTCTGCTTATAGATATAATAAAAAATAATTTTAAATGACTTGAGAAATACAGTTGTCCACATTGTCCAAATATTTAAATGTGTCTATTCAGAATATAATGCAGTATTTGCCATTTGGAGAAGTAAAAGAAAGTGTTATTATCACTATGAATGAAGCACTCCCAAGAAGGCAATAAGAAAGAATTGAGCAAAAAAGAAAAGAAAGAGAAAACTCATGGACATGGCCAACAGTGTGGTAATGGTAGGTGGGAGCATAGGGCTGAGTGGAGGTAGAAGACAGCATAGAGGGGATAAATGGTAATAGGAAAAAGTGAAATAAAGTAGACAAAGAAGTAAAGAGTGAATGATAGATAGGCTGAATAAGAAAAGAAAAAATACAAAATTGGAAAACGATTTTTTCTGTTTTTGATATATCTTTTTTTAAGTTGCATTTGAAATTACCTGTGATTTCTATTTTCAAGATTTGGTTTTTATAAACAAAATGCTGATATTCAGTGGTCCATTTCCTATAATGTCGAGTGAGTGATGATTCCTTTAATGTTGAGGATAGTGTAGAATCTATGAATGAACACATTTTTATAACTTTGTTTCACTGTCTATGGTAACTTCACAAACAAAAGTTTAAAATGCTTGCATTAATCTGATTATGTGTTTGATCATGAATTAAATACAACCATTCATTTCAGCATCAAACATTTTTCAGTTCAGGAAACTTATAACTTAAGAAACTCCTTTAACCAAAACTGCCCATAAATTTCACATTTATTAATATAACTTTTCTAGGATGCCAAAAGAATCAGTAAAAGTGAATAAAACAACCCATTTTGATAGACAAACACCCAGATTACTTAACTTATTTTAAAACGTTAATTTGAATTAAGGTAACAAAGTGAAGCAGTAGATGAAATGCTCTCAGGTGTCCCACTTATACATTAAAATATACCATTTCTTAATGATTCACTCGGTTACTTGCTAGAAGCAATCCAGATTACGTAAGTAATGTGGTGCAGAGAAGGTCATGTCTGTCTGTGAATCATGGTTTCAGGATGTCTTGATACACCAGCTGGATATAATTCTTTGGATGGATGTGTCAACAAAAAGGACTAAGATTGAGTTCTTGTTTGTGACATTAAGTAGATGTGGTTTTGTATGTGTTGGTTTTTTGTTTGTTTTTAATTTTCACACTGGGTATCAGGGATCATTTTCCCATAAGTGACACCTTTATGTTACCACCAGTTCCATGACAAGATAGACCAGATTCTTGAGAGCCTGGACCGCATTGTGGAGCGCTTGAGGCAGCCACCCTCCATTTCTGCTGAGGTGGAGAAGATCAAGGAGCAGATCAGTGAAAACAAGAACGTGTCGGTGGACATGGAGAAGCTGCAGCCATTGTATGAGACTCTGAAACAGCGGGGAGAGGAAATGATTGCTCGGTCTGGGGGCACTGATAAAGACATATCTGCCAGAGGTAATGGATTTCAGGATAGGGAAACAATTGAACTTTAGTCTCAAGACAATTCTACATGTTCACGCTGTTGACCACAGTCCAATCGCATATCGGGGTGCCAGATTTTAGAAAAGGTATTACAAATACAACGTGTTTGGGGTTGGAGGGCTGTGTACATTAATCCCTTGTTAATGTCTTCCTGTGTTTGTAAAATAATCGGTTAAATACAAAGTGAGCCATTATACAAAAATCACTCATTCTCCGGACCTTTTAAACCAGTTGGTGAAAGCATAATACCAGTAAGATTAAGCCTAGGGATTGTTTTCCTCATTACTAACTACACTACCTTACATAGAATGGGTATTCTATCCCACTTAGCCACAGAAATGGCAACCAACCATGACTGCAACCAGCCAGTCTTAAAGACATGAGCTGAGGTAGAAAAAAACATGTACACAGGTTGGTGGAAATTCATGTTAAGAGCCAAACCCGGTTTGGCTCAGTGGATAGAGCGTCGGCCTGCGGACTGAAGGGTCCCAGGTTGGATTCCGGTCAAGGGCATGTACCTTGGTTGTGGGCACATACCCAGTGGGGGTGTGCAAGAGGCAGCTGATCGATGACTCTCTCTCATTGATGTTTCTAGCTCTCTATCTCTCTCCCTTCCTCTCTCTAAAAAATCAATAAAATATATATTAAAAAAAAATTCATGTTAAGAGTTGGTGTTGTATAGTCTAGAGCTTGAACTCATGTATAATGATGTATCCACCATTATAGTATCATACAGAATAGTTTCACTGACTGAAAATACTCTGCCCTCTGCTTATTCATATATATATATATATATATATATATATATATGCGCCCAGGATATACACCCTACATTGTTACATTCCTGGGACTGAACAGACATCTGTCCTTTTGATTTGGAGACCATAAAGAATATGTACTTAGGTAGTTATTTCCCTTTCCTTGGAATTAAGGAGACCTGATGAACTTGGAACTGGATGGCCTTAGGTCTCCCGTAAACTCACTTCCCCTTGAGCATCCACTGTCATCAGAAAAGCCTTCAGCCAGATGGAGCTGGGTGTCCTCAGATCTCACCTTTGTCTGAAATAGGCTGGGACTCACAAGACTGGGATCAACCAACATTTGGTCCAATTTTAGAGACCATATTGAATCACTGTTTCTGTGTGAACCAAAATGTTCTGCTTTCTTGCTGAAATGGGGCTGACATACTGCCTTTTTGATATCGTTTCGCTCCCTAGCTGTTCAGGATAAGCTTGACCAAATGGTTTTCATTTGGGAGAACATCCACACGCTGGTGGAAGAGAGGGAAGCCAAACTGCTGGATGTAATGGAATTGGCAGAAAAGTTCTGGTGTGATCACATGTCCTTGGTCGTGACCACAAAAGATACCCAGGATTTCATCCGGGACCTGGAGGATCCTGGAATTGATCCCTCCGTAGTCAAACAGCAGCAAGAAGCAGCAGAGGTAAGCAGAGTATCCCATTTAAAGTGAAGAAATAAGTTGTTGTATGTTGTAAAGTGAATTGCTTTGGTAAATATTCAAAATGACTCTACTGAAATTTATATTTGGTTCTGAAAGTGGAAAGCATAGTGAGATAGTAGGAGAATAGCACACCCACGCATTTTACTTCAGGCAGCATATATTTTAAGATTCCTCTCCATCCCTCCTGCTTCAGCCTTATTTCAGGGCCTCATTTTCTCACTTGTTTTCAAAAGCCATCCAAAGTGATACCCTTGCCACAGTCCCTTTCCTTGCCAGGCCTCTAGCCCTGCTGCCAGTCGTCTCTCTAGATCTGCTCTTGCTGTGTTGTTGCTTCAAACCCCTCAGAGGCAGCCACTGCCTACGGATGAAGTCCAGACTCCCTGGGCAGGGTCTCTGGGCCTTTATATCCCAGCCAGCCGGTGCCTATGTATCCAAAGCAATTTTCTTCTGCTGCTCCTATGGTGGTACACACAGGGGCTTTCCCCCAAACTGTTGTGCTCTTTCTGGCACCTGCATCTTTGCACATTATTATTTCCTCTCCCCAGAATGTCTTTCCTGTCACTCTTCTGGCAAATCCCACTCAAACTTCAAGATGCAGTTGGATAGTTGCCGTCTATGGAAAATCCTTTCTTGTTTCCTTAGCAGAGCTAGTCGGTGTTCTCATAATACTTCCTCAGGCAAAGGACTCTATGCATAGTGTGACTTACCATGCATGAGTGAAATAGTCATATACCTATTTTTCTTTGAATGCTCAACCCTAGTTTAGGGCTTGTCTTATGCTTGGTAAAGGCTTCTTGAATTAATATAGTTAAGCAACAAGATAAAAGCAAAGATAGAATACTGGATTTCAGTTACGGTTTTTTGTTTGTTTTGTTTTGTTTGTAGTTTACATATACTAGGGTAAAAATATAAACCCAGAGCTAGATTAGCCTAAATCCGCTAAGCAAATACATTAATTTGTGTGAGGTCTTTGAACTCATGTTTTACTTATGCCTATTTTAAATGTGTATTGTCAAACAAGGCAGTTTGAAAAACAAAATGTCTTTGTAAGTTTTATAAGTATTGTTGTGTTGATGCTTTAAAAAAAGTTGTTCTGGTATTTGTTACATAGAAATATTTCCTAAATATTGCCCTTTTAATAAATGTTTGATATTTGTTGCTCAAAGGATGTTTTTATTTCTTAAAAATATTCTTCTGTTATCTTTCCTCATTGAAAAGATTAATTGCAGAGACTTAGAATAGAGAAAGAAAATGGAAATTGATTATAACCCCACCTCCTAGAAATAACTGCCATGAATGCTTGTGTGCATCTTCTTAGTTTCAGTGTGGTTTTGCTTAAAATTCTACGGCTGCCATTTCTTATTCCAGGCCATCAGGGAAGAAATAGACGGACTCCAGGAAGAGCTGGATGTAGTGATTAACCTGGGCTCCGAACTCATCACCGCATGTGGGGAACCCGATAAACCCATTGTCAAGAAGAGTATAGATGAGGTACATTTTCTACTCTTACCAGGATGCTATGTTTAAAGGTTTATTCACTAAGGCATATTGATAGAAGTAGTTGAAAACGTATGACAATAAAAGAGTTTTAATGTTTCTGTTGTAGTTAAATTCAGCATGGGATTCTCTCAATAAAGCTTGGAAGGACCGGGTGGACAGACTGGAGGAGGCGATGCAGGCTGCCGTTCACTACCAGGATGGACTGCAGGTACGGGGATTCGGGTGGACCTGCTGGGAGAGGGAGTCGTGCTGACTGATGTCTCCACATCTACACACTGGCACCACGGGCGCCTGCAAGGGTCCGTGCAGTTTCCTCCTCTTACTCCAATCCATGTTTTGCCTCTAGAAGATATTTCTGGCACTTGCAATATATATAGATTTATATACACATTTAAATACATTTTTACACACACATTCAGTGAAAAGAAGTATTTTAATTTTTCAAGTGAAAGTAAATATTCCCTCACAGTCTTTTTCATAAATGGCTCAGTGCCAGGCGCTGGCATGGACCTGCGTCTGAGCTCTGTGCTACAGTTGAGTGGGGTAAGATGAATGGAATAAACACCATCTAAAATATCACCAAGTTTCACCAAAGTCAGAAGTAAGGAAATTTGATTTGAGGCCAGTGTTCCCCCAAAACAAAAATAGGTTTCTATTTTATTAGGTCATAATCTGTTGTGTAAAAAGGGTTTTCTTCTCTTTTTTTGATGCACATCGTTTCCTTTAAAAGCTATTTTTCAGATCCCTCTGGGTTTTCATTTAGTTTATTAGCCATTTTTAATTAAAAAAATACTAAAAATTATCTTGTCAGTTGAGGCCTGGTTTGGGCTGTTTCTTTCCCCACCTTCCTTAACTTGATTCCATTTTCTGTCGTTAAGGCTGGCAAGAGTTGAATCTTTCTTCCCTTCTACCACATGGAAAAAGCCTTTCTAAGTATTTCCATAACACCAAGTGACTATTATTTTTAAAGCTCAGACGAGAACGTCTTTTCCTTTTTATTATGCCACTCCACTTCTATATTTGTAAAAATAAATAGCGTAAGCCAGGCTTTATGCCAGCTGAAAGGCGTGTTGAATTTGGAAATAGATGAAAAAATTCACTACAAACAAGCCCTTTTTATTTCCCCCTCCACAGCTTTCCCTTTCTCAACCAAAGTGATAATTCATCGGTTAGATATCCGTGACTAGTAACTAACTAATTGAGGCCCAGCTCTCAGTCTGTGAGGCCAGATCATGATTTTCACGTACTTTGGGAAGTCATTGAGTTGTGCCCTCCTTCATGGCTAGAAATGTTACTGTCACCACTTGCAGCCATTTGACCTCAGGAGCCATGAACCATAGGAGCCACAGGCTGAACACCATGATTCATACAGTCTCATTACCACTGCAGGGGAAACAAGGTCCATCATAGGTTAGCAACATCATCTGTGGGACTGAAGGGCACCTTGGCTTACTAAATAGCTATGTTTAGCTGGAGCTAGAGGTTGGGAGCTCCAGAAGTTCCAGAGGTTTTGAGGTTGGCTGTAAAGTAAAATAAATTCTTATTTCCCAGGTTGCTGCTTAAGTTCTTAGAGTTTATCAGTGGTAACTTTAAAACAGATATTGCCCTGGTCGGTGTGGCTCGGTGAGTTGGTTGTCCTCCTGTGCACCAAAAGGCTGCCAGTTCAATTCTAGGTCAGGGCACATACCTGGATTATGGGCTCAGTACCTGGTAGGGGAGATCAGGAGGCAGCTGATCTGTGTTTTACTCTCACATGGATGTTTTTCTCTTTTCCTCTTCCTCTCTAAAAAAAAATCAATTAAAAGTCTTAAAAATAATACCAGATATTTCCCAAGGATTCCCCCTACTGTATGGTCTGGCAACTTCATTAAAGTACAAAATAATTTTGTATAGTCAGTACCCGAAAAAAAAAAAAAAAAAAAAAGTGAGTTAAGCCTTTTTAGGATGCTTATATTACCTAAAAATAATAAGAAAAATAGGGAATTTTGAAGTCTATGTTGCAATTCAGAATAATAGTCTTTAATATTAATATTAATCATTATATATGCAGGATTTTTACACTAACCTAATTGATATTGAAGGGTTTAGTTGAGTCAAATATTTATTTTCCTAAATGCCAAACAATAAGTTTTTTGATTATTTGAATAAGTATTTGAGTTTGAATCTTTTTCTTCCAACATATTTATACACTCTGCTTTTAGGGGGACATAAGAGAGTACAGAGAGTTTTATTTCCTGTGATTGAGTTTACAAAACGTTTTTCTCAAATGGGCATTTAAAGTTCTTAACATTCTAAAATTCTATAGAATAGAATAGAATTTCCTTTGTAAACTTGGACACATAATTGGAGGTGACATCTATTTCATATTTTGGACAACTGTTGCAGTATATTGTAGCTTTTACCTATTGAGAATGAACCATCTTTATTATTTGTAAAATAGACTCATTGCATATTATCTTCACAGGCTTTTCTATAACATCGAGATATTGAAGCAGTTTCAGATGTAGTTAGAATGACATGTGGACTAATGTGTTTTTTCAGGCAATATTCGACTGGGTAGATATTGCAGGTGGAAAATTAGCTGCAATGTCTCCAATTGGAACAGATCTTGAAACTGTCAAGCAGCAGATTGAAGAGCTGAAGGTATGGCTGAGGGATAATTTGTCAAAGACTTTGCTTCTGTTTTTAAGTTCTTCACTCACAGGGTTCTCTTTACATAACTGTATTTATTTTGCATAATTGAGGTATTACATTTTGATTATGAAACTAGTTTATATAGTACCTTCACCTGTTAACCAGTATATAAGTGTTCCTTAAATAAAGGATATAAAAATACTAATAGTTTTCTTCTTACTAAATCAGTATCTGTTTACTTCAGAAAAAAAAAAAAAATCAGAGAATACAAAGAAGCAAAAAGTTGGGTTTTTTTGGCTACCCAAACTGTTATCTACTCAGAGGCACACTTGAGATATAATTTATAGCCTTTGACATATCCTCTCATGGGGGGGCAGGGTGAGGTATAGGGGTCATGCTTTATATCAAACATATGAGATAAAACTGTAAGGATTTTTATAGCTTTATTATTCAACAGTCTGCTATTGTCAATATACATAGAGCAACATTTTTATGTTCTTCATTGTGTTCAGAATAATTCATTTAGTCTTACAGGCTGAAGAACCACGTATAGGACAATTGTGTTTCTCAAAATGTTTGTTTATCATCTGCTCTCCTCTCTATTTTTTTTTTTTTCCTTTGGGGGTGAGGGGGAGTTCTTCATCTCCAGTTGTGAAAAGGGCTGGACTGTTTCCTCTTAGAATTCCTCTGAGCTGATCATTTATCAAAGTGGAATCGGCGATTTCCTTCCGACTTTAGGTGTCCATCCATAGACACATCACACCATTTCCAATGAACTCTGTTAGATTTTTATATAAAATTATGATTTGGCTTTAAAATTGTAGCATTTTCATCTACAAGCGTGATATAGAATATTTTGTTTAGAAGAAGAAAAAAGTGGGGATTTTTGGAGAAGTTTACTGTTACCATCATTAGATTGGGATTTTATTTTAAACTTTTTTATATGATAATATAGAAACCCATGACATATTTTATATACCCTTATGGCTGTGGAGGGCTATTTATTTTGGACATTTGCATGTATCTCGGTGGTTTTCATATAGCTGGTGGGTTACGAAGGCTCTCTATGAAATGAGGTTGTCTGAGATTGCATTTCAGTTCATTCACTTTACTAGCTAAACAATCTTGGGAAAGTCATCTAACTGGTCACACTTCTGTACCCTTAGTTTAAATTGAGGATGAAATTATTTTCTTTATTAGTTTATGGAGAGTAACGTATATATTGGTTATTATTTTTTATTTTCATATGCTTGGAAAAAATTAAGGGGCTGCTTAGTTATTACTTACCATTTAATGATTTACTATTATACATTAAATATTTTATGAAAGGACAGTTTCCTATTACAAGCAACCGTTTGTTAACCTGTATTGGTTGGCAAAGGCAAGATTACCAATATGTGTCAGTAGCACTGGGAGAGGGAGAATAGTGTTATTCTGAGTCAGCAGTGGATGAGTCAGAGGGAAAACTAAATATTAAATGAACACAACACAGCTATAGAAAACAAGATGTTCAGTGGATGTAATATATGTGTATATTTTTTAGGAGTAAATATTAATTTGAATTTCTTAGAGATATTTTTCTGAGTTTTTTATATGTCTATAACATTTTGTTTTCTTATTTGCTATAATTTCAAAATTCATTTATTGAATATATATAATTAGATATTGAATTAAGTTTAGCCCTGAAATTTGTTATTTTTGTTGTTGTAGAGTATAAAAATGAAATATCAAAATTATAAATAGAAATATCTTTTCATCAGAAAATAATGAATAAAGGAAAAAGAATTCCCTTTTTTGGGAATTTATTTGGTAAACTGTGTGTTACATTTTAATTCCTATTCACCCTACTACCCAATAAGAAGTATGAGTTATAATATAGGTCTAACCCATAGAATTATTTTTGTTTAAAGTTATGGAGTTACAGCAAATTTTTCCTGTATATCTCTTTTAAAATATAGCAATTTAAGTCAGAGGCCTATCAACAACAGATAGAGATGGAAAGACTGAACCATCAAGCAGAGCTTTTGCTGAAGAAAGTAACAGAAGAAAGTGACAAACACACTGTTCAGGACCCATTAATGGAACTGAAGTTGATATGGGATAGTCTGGATGAGAGAATCATCAACAGACAGGTAAATACCAAGACTTTTGTTAAGAATTTATAAAATCCCAATTTTATGTATTAATGTAAAATAATTATTAAAAACTAAAATTAGGTGATTACGTAAACTTTGGAAGCCCCTAAGTTCTCTTATCTATAAAAAGCTAATATGCAAAGTGTTCCCTTGGGAGTTCAATTGCTCACTATGGTGTGTGCTGAGCACTGGGAGGTGGTGCGAAATGAAGGAAGGCCCCAGCCGGTAGCTGGCAGCTAGGGAAGGGAGGCCCTGGGCAGCAGCTGGAAGGAAGGCCCCAGTTGACAACCAGAAGACCCCAATCGGCCTTGATAGCCAGCCAGGCCTAGAAACCCTACCCATGCACAAATTTCATGCACCAGGCCTTTAGTTTGTTTGTTTGTTTGTTTGTTTATTTCAGGCCTCTAGTTTAGTTAGAACTCTCTCTGCCTGTCACATGCCATTTTTTAACCATAAAGTGTTTCAGACTTAGAATGTAGAAGCTTGTGACAATTGGGCTTCACTGGATATGCTTATAGACTTATGCTGCAGGGAACATTGATTCATTGCCTTTGTTTTTATAAATATACTAGAGGCCTGGTGCATGAAAATTCATGCATGGAGGGAGTCTCTCAGCCTGGCCTGCTCCCTCTGACAGTCTGGGAGCCAACAGGGTTGGGAGGCAACCTGGTGATCAGGGGAAGACAACGCTCCATCACACTTCTGCTGCTGCCACTGCTGGCAATGCAAGCCTAGGCCAGCCCTGGTTACCTGAGCCTCAGGCCAGCCCTGGGAGGCTGGGGGCTGAGGGGACTGGGGAACTCTGGAGGCAGGTGTGCAGAGTGGCCAGACCTGCCTGAGGGTGGGCCAGCCTTGCCATGTACCTGCCGCCCCAGTGGGGCTGAGGGGACTGGGCACTGCCATCTTGTGGATGAGGGCAAGCCATCTGTGAGGGTGGGGCAGTCAATTAGCATATTCCCTCCTTATTGGCTCTGGGTGCTGCCATCTTTGCAACAGCATGAGGGTCAATTAATATATTTCCTCTTTATTATATAGGACGTTATGCACTATATCAGGTTTGTACATGGATTTATTTTATCTCTACTTTTTTGTAGCATAAGCTGGAGGGTGCCCTGTTAGCCCTGGGGCAGTTCCAACATGCTCTGGACGAACTCCTGGCGTGGCTGACTCACACCGAGGGCTTGCTAAATGAACAGAAACCCGTGGGAGGAGACCCTAAGGCTATTGAAATCGAACTTGCCAAGCATCACGTACGTAGCTGTGGTTGCATTATTACGTTTCTTCTCTATACATTTCCAGTTTCGTCAGGTTTTTTTTTTTAATGTTTCCTTATGCATTTTAAATTGTCATTTTAACACAAGTTCATATTTGAATTTGTAACTAAAGGTTAAACTACTTAAAACACACTTCTTAAAAATATTATAAAAATGTTTTTCTCGTTGCTCAAGGGAATTATCAAAAACAGCAAGGATGGGAAATTTTTGGCTGAATTTTACTAGGGCTCAGGCAGGTTTAATTCCCTGATCATACCTGTCATCGCATTAATGTAGCAAAGTTTCAAAAGTTGTTGAGAATAGCCTAATAAGTTATAGATTCAAAATGTTATTCCACTGTAGGTAGTGTGTTTTTTTCTTCTGTTCACCCTGATCTCATTTGCTGCTTGAGTGGCACATCTAACATACCTCTATCTGTTTGTCTCTCATTATGTTGAGGCTTGCTTTTCTGGCCTTTTGCATTCCCAGTCTTTTTCTTTATGAATTAGGTCTTTAACATATTATGTGTAAAAGAGTTTTCATGTCCTGCACTAGATTTAAAGCTTATAAATTGAAAATTGAGATCTTCGCAATACAATTTTATATTATTGTCATCTTTGTGACACTTAGTTGGTAAATCTTAATAGAAAGTTCCCTCCCTTAAGTCACTAGGCTTACTGAATATAAGGTTATGTGCTCAGCAGTGTTATTCCTGATATTCAACAGCCTTTCACAGAACCTTAACATTCATACCAATAGTGGTATCTTAATTAAGATTAGGTCCTAAATTCTAACCTTAAATAAGATTTTTTGATTGTCAAATGGAAAAAGTTTGTTTTACATATTTAGTAGCATTTAAAAGGAAAAAGTATTTTTTTTTAGCACTCTAAGAGTATGATATGCAGTTTTTGACTATTTGTGCTTTAGTTCTCCTTCCATATTTTTCCCCAGAATAATTTTTCCCTAATTTAAAATTTTCTTTCTTTCTTTCTTTCTTTCTTTCTTTCTTTCTTTCTTTCTTTCTTTCTTTTTTTTTTTTACCTTGTTCTGTCTATATTTGTAGTCATTGCCCAACCACATTTGATTAAGCAGTTATATTATGCATCATTAATATTTTTAATTTAATGTCATGGCTAAGGGCAGTAATGACTGGTGAGGCTGACTCTGCACGTAAACAAAACGTGTTTATTCTCATAGTGTGAGTTTATAGCATTTACATTCCATAAACTTAGCAATTGCCCTAAAAGGTCATATACATCAGTGACAGGAACTTGGTAGAATACAGTAGAGGTGGAAAAATGAGGCACTCTGACCCAGTTATTTGGGCGAGGGATGAGTTAGGGACCTTTTATTTCTGTTCGTTTATCTTTGTGCATTAAAAATGGATCTCTTTCTCCTTTCATTTCTCAAAGGTCAAAAGTTAAAGGACTTAGAATTGCCAGAACAATTGTTGGAGGAAGGGAGGAAATGTTTCCATCCCCTCCTGCCTTTTTCTCTAACTCCTAAGCTGTGGCTTATATAGGACTTGGACCATTTAAGAGAATGACTTTTTTAGAATCATTTTTTACATTTTGGCTACAAGGATATTTAAACCTGACCTTACTCCCAATGTTAGCATGCCTGAGAGCATGCTTATTATAAAGAAGATTTCTTACTTAGTTGATTTTTCAGGCTTTGAAAATCACTCCCTCACCAGATACTTCAGAGAATGAGTATATACAGTCAGAGAAACAGTGATGGTTGGTGGGTGGTACCCATCAGTGAAAATCCTCCAAGTCCAGATGTGAGATGCCTTACCTAGGACCGGAAGTGATGTTTCTTTCTCATGGACAATCCCGAGTCAGTGAATGGAGAGAAGGATTATTACTAGTTTTTATTAACATTCGAGGAAGGATTTGTCTGGTTCTCAAAAACAAAACTACAGTCTTCTTCAAAGGAAACTATTACTCAGCTATATTTGTTCTTTAAAGTGTAAATCTTGCCATTCTTTTCAGTATGAGAAAATTGATCTTTTTAGCCTGGCAGTTGCATTCTGTACTGAGCCAGGCTCGCCTATGTTAGTGCACTGAAGTGTCATTAACCCATTCTAGTATTTCTGCCGTGTAACAGAATAGGAGGACATTATTTGCTGGGATATGTAGCAAGCAGTTCATGTGTATTTTCTAGTAAAAGAATAGCTCGAATTTGGAATGTCGGGCTTGAGAATCCCCGATATACAGTGAAATAAATCTATTTCCCTTTAGTGCCAGGGCCTCCTCCTAAGATGCCTGTCAACTTAGCAGTCAATTCCAGCACCATTCCAATGAGAAGGGATAAAAGAATATTCTAGGATCATTTTCCCCTTCTAGAGTGCTAAATGTAAACCCTACTGCCATTTATCTTAGAAATGTAATAATTTTATATTTGAAAATGGATATATAAAAATAAATATCTCTTAAGTTGTTTACTTGCAACATTAAAATTAAGTTCAATTAAAATGAGCTTGAACCATATGAATACTTTTAGAGCCTTTTAATTATAATGTCTGTAATACTTAATGTCATCCATTGCAAAGCTATTCTAATGGGAAGAACTTGCATTGGTCTCCCATAATCATTTCAGGGATGTTGGGAGACAGGAAAGCTGCAAAGGTAAGGGAAAAGAAGTCCATCGTTTTAAAACTTTTTTTTAGTATTGATATTCTATGTAGATGATGTTTTTGTTTCAAAATGCTTCAAAACCAGGAAACAAAACCATTGCATTAAAAAGGGATGCTAACATAAACTAGCAACCATTGTGTTATCTTAATATTTTCAGGTGCTCCAAAATGATGTGTTAGCTCATCAGTCCACAGTGGAAACTGTTAATAAAGCAGGAAGTGATCTACTTGAATCAAGTGCAGGAGAAGAAGCAAGCAGCCTTCAGAACAAGCTAGAGGTTTTAAACCAACGCTGGAAAAATGTTTTGGAAAAAACAGAGCAACGGAAGCAGCAGCTGGATGGTGCCTTGCGCCAGGTGAACGAGAGAATGCGTTCTGAAACTGTCTATCGTCCTCAGGACCAAAAGAGCATGCAATGCTTCCGTTGGTTTGCAGACAGGCCCCTGCTTAATTTTCCCACCTCAAGGAGAAGTGTAAAAATAAGTGGGATAAAGAGCGCTGATGAGAAGGCTCTCGAGTTCTTAGTGTAATAGTCTTATCTTGTAGCGCCCTCCTGAAGAAGAGAGGTAGTGCCAACCTGGTGGCTGGCACCTGGCTGTTCTTAGGAATGCAGAAAGAGACTCAGCAGGCGGGATTGTTTAAACCTTGTTTTCGGTGTGGAAGCGACAGTATTTACGGCCCAAACTTAAAACTCTCTGTCCCTCTAGGCCAAAGGGTTTCATGGCGAAATTGAGGATTTGCAGCAGTGGCTGACCGACACAGAGCGCCATCTGTTAGCATCCAAACCCCTGGGAGGTTTACCAGAGACGGCCAGGGAGCAGCTGAATGCCCACATGGTGAGTGTGTTGTTTCCTACAGCTCTAGCCTCAGATTAAGAAACGAACCATCTTGTATGGGCCCTGGTGAAAAGTAAATCGTGGCAGGAGGTCTAAAGGATATAGAGTTTTACAGCAGGAATCTCTGTGTGTAAGTGCTAGAAACACCATTTACTGATTTAACTTTTCAAATCTGAACCTATTCTTTACTTCAAAGGTTGGTGTGTTCAGAACATGGAAAGAGGTTTTAGAAAGTCTAGACATTTTTTTAGAAGTATACCTTCCCCCCATAAAAATGATAAACTTGTATGGGTAGTGATAAACGTTGTGTAAATTAAAAACTGTTGCTCTTTGAGTGAAAGGAAAAATTCCTTCTCAAGTAATCAGAATTGACTTAAAAATTACTGCTGCTAATCATTGCATTTCCAGCTTGCTTCACAGAAGCCTGGAAAATATGTTTTTGTCCTGCTCACACAAGGTCACTTAACTTGTTTTGCTGGTGACAGGGCTGCATCTTCAGCTTCATGCTGGACCAGATAGAGACAAGAGGAGGCTTCTGTTTGTCCAACCGCAGCATTCTGCTTCTGGGCTGGTCCCACCCAGGTCCTGCGGCCCTGTCAGTGCCAAAGCATAAGGAGGGAAAAAATAATTAGAATCAAGTCTCTGGCTTTCTTTCACAGAGATACGGGCTGACAAATTGAATGTAGGCTGCCTTTGATTTATTGACATTTGTTATTCATTTCCCATTATAAATCAGCTCTAAAAGTTCTAAGTGAAAACAGCCTGTTTCAGAGTTTGAAAACGAATCCTCTAATTCTTACACTTGTGAATTTGCATCAGGAATTCATTTTAATATTCAAATGCTGATAATTAGTATCTTATGGAATAAAAGAAGTAGTATTCAGGAATTTGACAAAAGAAATGGGCCACTGAACATTAAAGTCTGCACTCTTTGGCAGATGTCTAATGCTGTTGTAAGAGCTTATTAAAACTGTACTTATTTGGAAATAATTTGGAATTTGGTGATGTGGGGAGCAAGCAACCATCTTGGAGGTTTTATGAAGAAGCACAACAGAGTTAACATCTTATTTACTTCACTGTAGCCATGAGGAGTTAAAAATAAATCTTACTAATCCATTATGAAATTTTCTAGAAACCTTTCATGTATCTTCATTATTTTAGAAAATTATTATGTCTGTGATTATGTTGTTACTGTTTTCATTTGGTTTATTTTTGGTGCTACAAGTGACCATTTGTTCACTGAAAAAAATAATTGACTAAATAATAACTTTTGGGAGTGTTTGTTTTTTCCATAAAACCTGACTGACTTCCAGATACTTCTTTACTTTCCTGGAAGTACCACTGTAGCTATTACAGTGTTCATTAAATATAAGTATAATAGATTCTTGTACAAACATGCCTGGAAGTAATCTCTAATAAAATGTTATTAAAATGTTAAATTAGAAGAATATAAGTATGAAATTGAACAGCAAAGAGCTTTTCTTTAGAATACTTTACTTTTAGGAAAATATTAGATATTAGCTTATGTGGTTTGGGTGGGATATTTGCTATAACCCGGCATAATTTACCAAATTATAGATATTCCAAGATTTAAGAGATTCTAAAGGGTTATTGATATTTGTAATGCATTTTTAGTAATATTCTTTTGATTTGGTTGTGTTAGTTGAAGAAAACCAGAAAAATTAGAAGACTATAGTTTCCTGAGATTTGGCTATATTTAAAACTTTTGCTGTAGGATTAAAAGTTTTCAATAGGTGATAAGGTCAATATGTTTAGAAAGGGTTTTTTTAAGGCTTAAGAAATTATAAAGTTTTGAGGATGGAAATGTTCTGCAGTAATTAGTAATAGTTGCACATCCTTGTGAATATACTAATAAAACACTGAATTTTATACTTTAATATGAGCGAATTCTTTGAATTACATGTCACACTTAAAAATTATGAAGTTGAAAATGTTAGACATAGAATATATAATTTTTCAGTTGGGGAGCTATGATTTGACCAACATTATAATCTAATCAATGGACTACAACTAGTCTTAATATTTTTATAGGAATGTAACTCTTGTTTCATTGATTTTAAATTCTGGATTTATTTAAGCAATATTTTTTTAAAATTTTTCTATAGAAGATACACATTGCATTCTAGTTGAAAGCTTTAAAAATGTTATAAGTGAGAGTAAAATCCTCAAAGTACTACAAGTTTGGCTTTTTTAATTCCAAAGTCTTAATAATCAATTTAAATGTCTTACTAAATTGAGTCTTTATTTTCTACCCACTGAATGTCTTCTGAACCCAGAATTAAATTATACCAAAAATATTATAGTTATTGTATTAGCTAGTCCCAGGAGAGACTTAAAACCTGCTTTTCAAAGGAGGAAGTCAAGGTTCAATGAGGTTAACTTTTTAGCCAAAGGTTGGTTACTATACAGTGAAGCCTTTCTCCATAGCATTTAAAATACTGTTTTACAAACCTTCGCATGCCAGAATGGGTTGGTGATGGTGGCAGCATTTCTGAGATTTCTCGGTAGACAGTATGGCTATAGGTTTAGTTGTTTCAATATAGTGAAGAGTTATGTCTCAGGGTTATGCTGTATGCTGGATAGAGATGAGTATATGATAAGGGGCTTGGGTTTGATGAAATGGAATAAGAACTCTTAGACTTTATTCTCTTAAAGAGTGATATAACTTGGGGGTTGGGGTATCTTGATAGGAAATCTGTGCCGCCTTTGATGTGAAAGAAGAGACATTTAAGAGTCTGATGCAGAAAGGCCAACAGCTGCTTGCAAGATGCCCTGAATCTGCAGAGACAAATATTGACCAAGACATAAATAACTTGAAAGAAAAATGGGAATCAGTGGAAACCAAACTCAATGAAAGGAAAGTATGTGCCTTGATTAATATAATAGAATGAATGTGTTAGTTGTTTTATTTCATGGGTTTTACCTTATCTCTGAGTAGCAAGATCAGTGGGACATTTAATGATCCATGTTTGAATGTATTTTTGTATACATGAGGCGTTTTCATGGGGTCAGTTGAAAATCGTATTCTGTCTTAAATGAAGAAAAGAGTTAAAGGAATCTATTCAAACATAGGTAACAGTGTATCAGAGATCACTGTTACTAGCTATATTTTTAAATTTGTGAACTACTCAAATTCTAGGCTGTTAAATAATTCTATTCTGGTCATTCTTATTAAACGAAAGGATGTATGTAGGGGAGGGAGTGAGGGAGATCAAGAGAATGAAATAATTGTCCATACTAGTAAGCACTTACTTGACAAAAATCCATGATATTAAAAAATATTACTGCTGCCTGGCCAGTGTTGCTCAATGGTTGTGTTGACCTATGAACCAGGAGGTCGTGGTTCAATTCCTAGCCAAGGGCACAGGCCTGGTTGCAGCATTGATCCCCGGTAGGGGGGTGCAGCAGTCAGCCAACAAATGATTCTCTCTCATCACTGATGTTTCTATCCCTCTCCCTTCCTCTCTGAAATCAATAAAAGCAGATTTTAAAAAACATTACTGTTTAATGCTGTAAGAAAAAATATTTAGTAGGATAGGAATAGTACTAGATTGTAAGTCCTCGCCAACACAGCATGTATGTGTGTGAATATATATATTTCATAGTATTATAATTCCAAAAAACTAATCTTATGACTGTCAAATTTTCATTTTACAGATGCTTTTTAACAGAACATTAACTGTTCTATGCTTAACTGATCCCAAACCATAGTTTAATATATATTAAAATGTTTCTAGCTGCAGTGAGATGCTTCTTAATATACTTCAAGGTGTTGGACTTGCCAGTACCTTAGGGATGGTCCATTACTTTCATAAACTGTTTAGGTAATATAGCTTATGCATAAATAAAATATGGAATGGAAGGACAGCCACAAGAGAGTGGTTTAACTGGGAGGAAAAAAATTCACTTTTAAATATCATCAAATACTAAACAACCTTTTTTCGCAGACTAAACTGGAAGAAGCCCTCAACTTGGCAATGGAGTTCCACAATTCTCTCCAAGACTTCATCAACTGGCTCACCCAGGCTGAACAGACCCTAAATGTTGCTTCTCGGCCAAGTCTTATCTTAGACACAGTCTTGTTTCAAATCGATGAACACAAGGTATGCCATAACTCACACGGAGAGCATTCTGACTCCAGACCTTTTAGACAGCTGGCTGTTTTCATGTCAAAAGCACGAATGTGCTAGTTTGAAAACCTTTCTTTTGTCCTTTGAAATAGTTTCAGCTTATGACACCAGAAGCATTTTCAAGATAGGTCTGTTCCTTATTTTGTTTCTCATTTTAACCCCCTCCCCCTTTTTTTTGGGGAAAGGTCTTCGCCAATGAGGTAAATTCTCACCGTGAGCAGATAATAGAGCTGGATAAAACTGGAACCCACCTGAAGTATTTTAGCCAGAAACAAGATGTTGTCCTCATTAAGAATCTGCTTATCAGTGTCCAGAGCCGATGGGAAAAAGTGGTTCAACGGTTAGTAGAAAGAGGAAGATCCTTGGATGAAGCAAGGAAGAGGGCCAAGCAGGTAAACCTTGATAAAGATTCTCTGAACCTGGCAATGCATCAGTTCTAGCCTTTAAAATACAGGTTATGTTAGTCAAGGACTGGCCATGCAGGCTGCATGAGGGATAACAATCCTGGCACGAAGCCAAGGTGTTCCTTTCCTGGAAGGGCTGTGGCCCGGGTTGGGATGATGACATTACTTTTTACCCGGCAGCAGCTTCAGGCCCTGGGGACTGATCCTGAAAAGACCGATTATAGGTTGTCTTCATAGACAGTCCATTATCTGAAGCCCTCAGAATTCTTGTCACTGGGTTGGTTTGTTTGTTTCTTTGTCCTGTCAACCTCCACTCTCATACTTGGAGTGAGACATCTTACTTTATGATAAGGCTACCTTTCATTTAGTTCCTAAGCCAGACTTCCTTCAAACTGTCAGCTGAGAGCCAGACATTGAGCCTTCTCAGACAACCTTCTGAAAGGGATATTCTGTGTCTGAGTGGGTGGGGACTCCTCACCTCCCTGAATCTGCGCATTGTTGGCAAGCCTTTATTTCTTTGCTAATATTTTGATACAGCTCCATCCCTCTTCTAAACTGTTTGAATCTCTTGGGGCTGCATTTTTTTTTTTTTAATCTAGTGACACAAGGGACTAGCTTTACTTTCTTCACCTGTTTTTAATATTGTGTTCTAGACTACACACGGAGGAGAAGCAAAAGCGCATGTCTTTTGTTCTCTAGCAGGAAGAAAGATGCACTCACCTTGTTTGTCAAAGTTGATTTTTATTCTAAACTAGGAAGTGTAATATCAAGGCTTAGTTTTTATGACTCTCTCTGTCCTATTCAGTTGCATTTGCCCATCGTTGGTGCCGGGCACCATTGTTTGGGAGAGCTAGGCTCACTTGGGTGATATAAAAGATGTCCTGGGAGTTTAGTGTTTCACTGTTTAAAATTATCAGCGTAAGTTTTTAAGGGCTTTATAAATGACGGATTACACTGTTATAGGATTACATGCCATACATCCCTCTTTGAGTGGGAGGTATGATATAAGCAGTATTATAAGTGAGTCCCTGGAATGGAACCAGTCCCTCATGATTCTGTAAGATAGCATGAATACTGAGCCTGACATTTTCCTCTCCACATATGTAACAGTGTCATCTGTAGTTGAGGCATTTTTGAGTTAAGGACATCTAGCTTATAAAAATCTCTTGGGTGCCTGAAGCCAGTTGCCCATTCTATTCTTCTCTTCTCCATTTAATCAATTTTATTTTGTTTGTTTCATAACTTCATAAGGATTATCCTTCTGGTCTCAATGCAAAAGCATAGCATTTCTTCTGTTTGTACCATTTAAAAATCGTTTTGAAAGTAGGACCAGCCTTAGAACCTGTGTGTTTATATTACTAAACTTACCATCTAATTGTTACAGCCAATGTTATTTGTAGTAAGACTACCTAACACCATGACTAGCTGTATCTAGTCAAAGTAACCATGACTAGCTGTATCTTTATTTTATTTTTTCTTTCTTTCTATTTTTTTAAATTTTATTTTCTATTCTAAGATCTCAGTTTTGGGCTCAGATGTTGACCATAGTTCTCTGACTTGGACAATGTCTGTTCCTGTTCTGTCCGCCATGTTTTCATGCTTATATTGATTAGCATTGTGGGAGGGGTGTGTAGGGAGAGCTGGTTTGATGAGATGATCTCCAAGGGGCCCTTGCAGCTTTGCGGTTCCGTGCTCTTATTGTGCTGCTTTGGTAAGAAGTGTCTTTTTGCTATTCCATTATTAATGTGCTTTGATATAAAACACATTTTATTTTGATTACCTAAGTCTTTGCTATGTATCTGTTCACTTAACTTTATTATAAGACATAATTTATAACCATTTTCACAACTTGGTCTCCAAAAATAGTACCCACTAGTTCTCAGGAATAAACAGAAAACAGACTGTGGGTGAAATGAAGTATATGTAGCACCAGACTATTTCAAGGTTGATGACAAAGAGAATTAGATTTTGTTAGAACTCAAGTACTATGGGTGCTCTTACATACCAAACCAATTTCGTGAGGCACGGATATTAAGTTAAGGATTTTGATAGCAAAAATAAAGATGTTCAGCTATCTTTGTATCAAACAGGAATGAAATGACCTCTTTTTGTTCTTATTACATTTTAAAGCCAGTTTACAAACTTTATCCTCTCTCTCCCATTTTATTCCTTTTCTTAAAATAAGAGTTAAACACCTTAGAAGTCAACCCAGGAATGTCAAGAGACAGCAGTAAGCAAATAAAATTCTCTGAGTTGATGTTAACTAAGAAAAAGGAAGGGAGGGAAGTTTTCCCTGATGCTTTCTAACATATCTGTTTTTGTTAAACTTTGTGTGCTTGAATGAATTATAACAAAGTGACAATGGACAGGACCACACATGCCAAGTGTAAACAAGACAGTTTGTAATCTGCTGTTGAGACTACTGCTGTTTTCTTCCTCAGGGGAATTGTTGAATTAATAATTTTCAACATTTCCATTAACGTTAATTTCTATTTTAAATAAATACTAGATTTTAAATATAGTGTGTAGTGAAAGTTTCCTGGACAAAATATCAATTTCTTCACAGTTCCATGAAGCTTGGACTAAACTTATGGAGTGGCTAGAAGAGTCAGAAAAGTCTTTGGATTCTGAACTGGAAATTGCCAACGATCCGGACAAACTAAAGACACAACTCTCGCAGCATAAGGTGAGTCTCCAGTTAGGAAAAGCATTTGGTGCCCTGGCTGAGTGGCTCAGCTGGTTGGAGCGTCAATCCAGTACACCAAAAGATTGCCTGATTATGGCACATACCTATGTTATGGGTTAGATCCCCCATCTGGGTCGGCGAGTGTACTGGAGGCAACCAATCAAAGTTTTTCTCTCTCACATCGGTGTTTTTCTTTTTCTCTCCCTTCCTTTTGCTCTAAAAATCAATAATGAAAAAACACACAACAACATGTCCTCAGGTGAGGATTAAAAAAAAAAAAAGCATAGTATGTCTTTATATATTTCAAGATTACTTTTCATTTCTTACCTGGCTTTACATTTATTTATCACTGGAAGAGAGAAAGGTTGTTCAATGTGAACTATTATACATGAAATTTAAAACAATTGCCCTTCACATTGGTCCATTCCATTATGATCTAGGTAAAAGAAAAACAGACAAAATTAAAGCTGGAATTCTTCCACAACCTAAAACATATAAAGGTTTTGTGGAGGTTAAAACATTGGCATTTCAATTTTATCACAATTGTCTTATCTTGTATTTCCTATCATAAGCCATGTAGAAGATAATTCTATAGTAAAAATTAATGTAAATTTCTTTTTAACAAGTGCATTGGGGGAAATTGGTTCCTTCTGCAATGTGTATGTGTAGGTATATGAAACTCCATCCTAACCCTCAAGGAAACACAGTCAGTGGCTTCCTTGTGTAAGATCTAGAGACATTGCATTTTATATTTTCTACCTTTTCTGTTCCTACCACATGGCATTCAAAGTGCGTTTCCCCATCCTCCTCAAATCTGTTGAGTTTGAGTCCTTCTGTCATTCTTTTTGATCATCAGCACTCAGGATGAGGATGTGGGTAAAGGGCAGTGGTTCCTGCAAATAGTTGCACAGTTTTAGGTATCTACATATAAGTCATTGCTTGAAACATGATCATTTATAAAAGGATTGAAAAAAATATGGGGCAATGGAAGGTCATCATCAGAAAATTCTAGATGGTTGCTTCGATTAGTGAATCCACCTACCTCGGAAAGTCACGATCCTAGGAAGATGGAAGGAAACATATCGAGCATCTGTTTTGGCAAGATGAGGGCTTATGAATGGCTTGTCCTGCTGGTGTCCCATGTCCCTGAGCTACCACACGTAATGCTGGCAGTACAGTGACGGTGAGCTGCATCTTCCTTCCTTCCCCCTCTAATGGAAAAACGAGAGCCTCCTTCTCAATGTAGAATGTCTTATCTGAACTTGATTGTAGATGTCGTGTCATGTAGTCTTATGAAAGTCTACTGAATATTTAAATTAGAAAATTCTAGAAATAACAATATGCAAAGAATCCTGTGAGATTCTCTATTTTCCCTACTGTGATCTATTGCCACAATCACCATTTCTTTGAGATAAAGATACAAGGTTCATTAAGCCAATTTTAAAAGAAGTCTTTTCTGTTCATTATTTGGGTACTTTTTGTCCTTAAAGAGTTTTAACCTGCCCTGTATTCAATATAACATTTGTTGTGTATTCGCTCTGTGAAAGAGATCTGTCAATACCGTGCTTCTAAAACTAGCATTCTGTTTAGAATAACATGAAGATAATATGTACAGAGAACGGCAGAAATAGTGTGATATTGTAATTGTTCTCATTGTTAAAAAATTTCCCAGATGTAGTTGCTTCCTTTTTTACAAGACAAAATAAATATCTTAGTCATTATAAGACACTTAAACTGTCTCGCTTTTAAAGGCAATAAAAACTTATTAGGTAATTTTAACTGAGGTTATTTTGGAAAATTATACATTTGTATAGCATTTTACTATCTGGGGTGATTCCAATGTGCTTCCAGGATTGAGAATCACTACATTAAGTGTTCTCATGATAGTTTATGAGCTTGTAAACTGACTATTCAGTTGTCCTTGCTTTCTTCTCATCCCTGGGATTATGTATTCAATAGCAGTTGGCCCATTCTTTCTGTTACATTCTATAAACACACAGAAAATATAACCTGATAATGAGAGGCTTACAAAGACAATATCGCTGCTGCAGAAAGGCTTATAATTGAGTTGTGTAGAAAGAATAGAATTCACCCCTCCTGCACATATGCACACACAAATGAAGTATCACATCATGGAGGTCGTGTTAGCAGGATAGCTATTTGGTACTTGGAAGAGTAATCTGTAGCTCTTTTGAGACTTTGGTAGGTCAGTATAGAGGTAGAGAGGAGGGGTGTAGGCCTCCCAAGTGGTGTGATTAGAGTGACCAGTAAGTCTAAACATAGGGACCTAACGGTGTGGTTCTTATTTGTCCCTCGCCCCAGTTCACAGATAAAATTACATGTAAAATTATCATGAATATAGGAAATGTGTGCCAAAAAAATGTTTGGCAAAACACTCATAAATTTATACAGTATTGAGTCCCTCCGTGTCCTTACTGGACCGATAGTTACTCATAGAATGTTAACTACATTTTCCTTCCTAAACCATGGGATTTTCAATAGTTTATTAGCAATTCTGTGGTATCATAACTAGCATACTGTTTATAATATATAGCTACAAAAGATTTGGGATTTGTTTTTAAATTACTTCCTCTATAGTAGTAAGTGCTCTAGGAGACACCTAGCTTCTGAGAAAGATAATTTGAAAATGTAAAGATTATTGTCTATCCTGATGTGTTCCGGTGTCGAGTACAGCACTGAACTGTTTGACTTGATTATTTGCTGATATCTTGCAATGGTTAGACCCATTTATTAGAGACTAGAGGCCTGGTGCACAAAATTTGTTAAATGTTTTAAACCCCACAAAAAGCACCCTCTCACAGTCCAGGAGACTTCGGGGGATGTCCGATTGATGGCTTAGGCCCACTCAAGAGGGCTTAAGCCATCAGTCAAACATCCTTAGCATTGCTGTAGGGTCGGGAGAGGCTCCCACCACCACTGCTGTATTACCAGCCATGAGCCCGGCTTCCCCCTGTGAAAGTACTTTGACCACCAGGGCAACTCCTGTATTAAGCATCTGCCCCCTGGTGGTCAGTGCACATCATAGCGACTGGTCGTTCCGCCATTCAGTTGATTTTGCATATTAGCCTTTTCTTATATAGGATGCCTCTTTTAATGTCTCTTACCCATTTGTGTATTAGTCCCAAGTATAAATGCACATCGTATCCTTGTTTGACATCTAGGAGTTTCAGAAATCCCTTGGAGCCAAGCATTCAGTGTACGACACCACCAACAGAACTGGGCGTTCTCTGAAGGAGAAAACCTCCCTGGCTGATGACAACTTGAAACTGGATGACATGCTGAGTGAGCTCCGAGACAAGTGGGACACTATCTGTGGAAAGTCTGTGGAAAGGTGAGATGTTCTTTAATGAACCAAACATTTGGTCACTTTATAGACCTCTTTCAGATACACAAGAGCTGTACTTTGCAGGGACATTTTAGGAACCTGAAATATGTCCGTTGCCTGGGAAACGTCTCTGGTCCTTAGTCTCGGTGCACAGTGTCTGCACTGAGAAGGCTTTGCTAATCATCACGATTGTTTTTAAGTAGCCAATTCACTCAAAACTTATAACATTCCCCAAACTTCTGTCATCTAACACTTGACTGATCTTTCAGGTCTTCTTTTGTCCTCCTTAGTCCAATTTCTACAAAACTACTAGGTAGTCTTTTTAAAAGTAAGTGGAAGCTGATCATCCTCTGCTTCATGCCCTTAAGGAACTTAATGTTGGTGTGAACTAAAATATAGACTCTTATTGGGCAAGATCCACTGATCTCATCCCTGTGTTCCCCTCCAACTTCCATCCATCCCTTTCTAATCTTTCCTTTTCTCATTACACTTCAACATGAAGGCCCCCCCAAAAAAATTTTTAAAAATATATTTTTATTGACTTCAGAGAGAGGAGGGGGATAGTAACATCATTGATGAGAATCAGTGATCGGGCTGCCTCCTGCACACGCCCCCTACTGGGGGTTGAGCCCGAGGTACCTGGGCATGTACCCTGACTGGGAATTGAACCTCGACCTCCTGATTCATAAATCGACGGTGCTCAACCACTGAGTCACGACAGCTGAGCAAAGGCCCAAAATTTTTAAGAAAAAACAATATACTGAAAGAGTTTAAATATATTAGAAATGTTTTCAAAGTTTTCATTGATCTTAGTCAAATTGCTTTTGTCAGTATCCAGATAAAATAGAGTATTATGTTCCATTCTAGGGAACTTCACAGTAATATTTTTGTGTTTTTCTAAAAAATTTAAAAATCTTCTCCAATCTCAAAAGGTCATGCTTTATACAATGTCATATAGTCAGATAAGTCAGATAAATGATTTCTTTTATATGACATTCTTGAGAATACAAAAGATCAGTGATGGCAGACAGATCCGTCAATGCCAGGGTTAGAAATGGGGGTAGACTGAGACTATACAGAAGCAGCACAGAGAGATTTTGGGGTGATAGAACTGTTCTGTATCCTGGTTATGATGATAATTATTACATGAATCTATCTATACATGTGTTAAAATTCACAGAACCATATATCCAAAAACCCTCCATTTTACTGTATGATAATTTAGAACATAAATTAAAAAAAAAAAATTTGTTTTTGTTAAAAAGCTATACTTTCGTCCTAGCCAGTTTGGCTCGGTGGATAGAGCGTTGACCTGTGGACCGAAGGGTCCCAGGTTCAATTCTGGTCAAGGGCACATGCCTGGGTTACGAGCTCAATCCCCAGTGGGGGGTAGGAGGGCGTGCAGGAGGCAGCCAATCAGTGATTCTCATCATTGATGTTTCTATCTCTCTCTCCCTCTTCCTCTCTCTCTGAAATCAATAAAAAAATATTTTTAAAAAACCATACTTTCATGAAGAAATGGAAGGGTCTGTGGCTTCCAGAGGTGATGATGAAGGAATTTTCCTGGGACAGTGCCATGCATTTAAGGAATAAAAGAAAAGGATTGAGAAAAGTGTTTGTGTTTTTGTTTTTTAAGGGAAGCAAAGAAACAGCAGAGGATACCAATACATTGTTTTTTCCTCTGAGTTTGGCTCAAACTTCAGTACATTTTAGCTGTTAGGATGTACAGGCGGGCTTTTTTGTTGCTTGGATTGATTCTTCTCCCGCCTACCCCCCAGACAAAACAAATTGGAGGAAGCGCTATTATTTTCCGGACAATTCACAGATGCCCTGCAGGCCCTCATTGACTGGTTATACAGAGTGGAGCCCCAGCTGGCCGAAGACCAGCCTGTCCATGGAGACATTGATTTAGTGATGAATCTGATCGATAATCACAAGGTATTGTTATCTGGGTCATTTTATTCATTTCATTGTGATTATTCTGGGTAGAGAAGAAACTGTTTCCCCGTAGCCTTTTAAAATCGTAGATACTATGTAACATGCTCCATAATAATCTTTAATACTGAGGTGTATGTGCAGCTGAGCAGAATCAGGAAGCCAACGTTAAAGATGGTGTAAGAAAATCATTTTAGTGTCAATGAAAGTGAAACGCTTTTGTTTTGAATTTCCAGATCCAAGACCTTTTAGAACTTGGAAAGTTAATTTCATTCCCTGGTGCTTTAATAAATGTTTCAAGAATGTTTTACTATCTTTTTTTTAAAATTAATTTAAATAATTATGTAATGTAATTTAAGAGCATTCATTGAGTGACCTGGAACTTGATCATTGCATAAGTGGATAGATAATGTGACATGATCTATGGGGTCATGGTCAGCTGCTTTTCTTTTTTTAAAAAACGTTTTAACCTTGCTCTTGAACTACAGCAACTTATGAGATAACCTCATATGCTGAGGGATTTGATTATTATTTCAAGAACATTGGTTTCCTCGAAAATCATCTGATATGTATGTTAAACTGTGCAAATCAAAGGTCATATTTGAGACCTCCAGCTGATATTGAGTGTAAGGTTCTATTATGATCAAATGCTATTACAACTTAAAGAGCTTAAAAACAACAGGAGGTACTATACTAATGTAGAAGGATTATGTCTGAGTTTAATTTATATAAAGATATCTTACAGCACTACTTGAATTCATGTTGTATTTCCCCTCATCCTTTCTGAGTTCAGAAAATTTATTTCATTTAAAAATGCTCTCTTTCTACTTCCCTGGTTATGCTCTTTTGATCTTATCTATTTTCTTAAACAGCTGGTCCTTTTGCATATTTAGTTCCCCTTTTCTGGCTCTATTATCTCATTATATCAATAAAGGAGAGTTTGTTATTTTGAATATTAAAAAATAAAAGAATAAATGAAGAACATTGATCAGGCCCACACAAATAAAAAATTTAAAGAATTACGTTGCCTCGCCTATATTAAAACAAATGTTTTGTGCATGATTAATATAAACCTTTCCATTCCCTGGCAGCCATTCAATGAGTAATGAATAGTGTAATGTTACTTTTTACATAAATACCATTTTTGTAAGCTCACTGTCTAAACATTTACTCCCCTAGGCACTTGCCAGGTTTTTTATATATTAAAGGTCATCAAGAACGAATTAATCATCCAGCATTAGTAATACAATTGGAAGGCTCAAGAAATTTAAGTATACAGAGTACATTGGAAAGTCTACTCAGATCTATTGGACTAGTCCTATCACAAGAATGTTGAGACACTGTCCCATCTATGCATGTGTGTGTGTGTGTGTGTGTGCTCCCACGCACACGTGTGCACCCATGCATGTGTGTGTGCAAACATCTTGTTTAACACTATTCGAAGGAAATCAGCAAAGAATTCATCACTGGTTTTAATGGGCTCTCTTTTATGAATGGTCCGAGTACCAAAATAGAAAGCCATGGATACAGCAATAGTGATAAAATGTACTTGGCAATATTTGTGATCATTTTTTTAAAGAAAGATAAGATAATATTGTTCTCTACATAAAGTTGGCTCTTTGAAAGATCTAGTCTCATAAACAGACTCTTGTATCAGAGTTAAAGATCCCTGGGCTTGTATTTTGATGAAGACTGTGACCAAAAGAAGCCAAATTAACTCCTGGTTCATCAGAGTTCACCTGAATAAGATGGAAGCAAAAACCAAAAAGTTTTTACTCCAAAGTGACAAGGATTTAAGCTAATTAAATTTGACATTATGGGTTAGTAGTATTCAGGGTGCTGGAAAAGATGAAGGCATGCTACAGAGAAAAGGGACTACTACACGCCAGCTTTCCATGAGATTTCCTGCCATTGTCATGAAGTACCCCAGGATTCCTTCATTACTTGTTAGTCTCTTTCATTTGTTTACACTAAGTAAAAGTAGTGTGGTAGCCAACACACACTTGGTACTCAGTAACGATGTGAGAGGAATCGAGACACCATTTTAAGGAATCATAGAGAAGATGGAACGTGATGCATTGTTTTATGGAATTGAAATAAAGGGTGGTCACCAATATTTGCATCCAATGTGTCATTTAGAAAAATAGGGTGGTTCACTCAGAAGAATGTTACAAGATCGAACCAATTTATACAAGACTGCTATTAAAAAAAACCAAAATGTTATTTTTCAGTTACAGTTTTCATTCCATATTATTTTGTATTAGTTTGAGGTATATAGCTTGGTGGCTAGACAGTCATATACTTTACAAAGTGTTACCCTAATATTTGTAGTATCCACCTGGACCATACGTAGTTACTACAATATTACTGACTATATTCCCTGTGCCGTACTTTATATCCCCATGACTGTTTCGTAGCTGCCAGTTTGTACTTGGTAATCCCTTCGCCTTTTTTCCAACCACCTTCCAGGCTGGCCTCTCCACTGGCAGCCAGCAGCCCGCTGTCTGTGTCTCAGATACGAGACTGGCGGTAACGATGCTCTGACGGATCCTGTGAACAATCCCAAGTCTCAGAGATCTCTCCATGATGTGATTGTTTGCACACATATATTTGAAACTATGTTTTACTGTTCGGGTTTTGTAATTAAACATTAACGCCTATAAAAACATGGTTTTCGTTAGGCCTTCCAAAAGGAGCTGGGGAAGAGAACCAGCAGCGTGCAGGCCCTGAAGCGCTCCGCCCGGGAGCTCATCGAAGGCAGCCGGGACGACTCCTCCTGGGTCCGGGTCCAGATGCAGGAACTGAGCACACGCTGGGAGACCGTGTGCGCACTGTCTGTGTCGAAGCAAACTCGTTTAGAAGCAGCTCTGCGCCAGGTAAACATTATATGTACTTACAGCAGGTGTAGGGAGAAGGTATTGGGGCCTCCATCAGAGCTACCCATTTCTTAACCAAGACCATCATGGAGAAGGATATTCTTAGAGCATCAGTGCCTGGGTCCTCCCCCTACTCCACCTGCCCCCCCCCCCCCACCGGAGCCCCTCGGTGTCTTTCCACCAAAAATGTAAATTACTTCCAAGGGCGGTTTCCTAATCTTCCCATAAGTGTGCTGCTTGAGTAATTGTTCAGCCCTAGTGTAAGATGGGCTGCCATTCATCTAAAACCAGATTGTTAGAATAGTGAGTCATTCTTCATACATAGGCCTTTTTAATTTTTTAAAAAATATATTTTTATTGATTTCAGAGAGGAAGGGAAAGGGATAGAGAGATAGAAATATCAACAATGAGAGCGAATCATTGATTGGCTGCCTCCTGCACATCCCCTACTGGGGATCGAGCCTGCAACCTGGGCATTTACCCTTGACTGGAATTGAACCCGGGACCCTTCAGTCCTCAGGCCAACACTCTATCCACTGAGCCAAAGCAGCTAGGGCCGTAGGCCTTTTTATATATTAGATGCTTCCTAACATTTGTAAAATGCAGCACCATCTAGCTTTATCTTCTTAATGGGGACAGTGCATATGATTAATCAATTTAAATAGAAAACTTTTTTTTTTTTTCATTGAGAGGAAGAATAAACTGTACTAAGCATATTTGGAACTCTTGTTTGGGGTGCGTGTGTCTGTGTGAACCTGTAGGCAGAGGAATTCCACTCGGTGGTGCACGCCCTGCTGGAGTGGCTGGCCGAGGCGGAGCAAACCCTTCGTTTCCATGGCGTCCTGCCGGAGGACGAGGATGCTCTTCGGACCCTCATTGATCAGCATAAAGTGAGTTACGTAAATGCTAAGTCAAACTGAATGAGGAAATCAAACAAAGTAAAGAAAATGGACTCGTGATTGCAAATGTCAGTTGCATGAATATTTTCCCTCCCAAGAACTAGTTAAAGATCTAATACATTTGAGAATTCACCTGTGTCCTCCATACTTGCACAGGTGTGTCCTATGCACCTATACACAGGTATGTATAGCTATCCTTTTATGTTTCCTTTATAAAGAAGGTGGTTATTCTAGAATTAGTCACTCGATTTTTTTATCTTTAGGAAGCTTATTGATTTTTTTCTAGGGGGTTATTTGGTATCTGACCAAAACTGGTCAATTTTGTTGCACTTTTATGTGCATTTTAAAGATGAGGTTTCCTTAATGAGCAATTTGGCATAAGTATACCATTAGAATTGTTCATTAATAATTTTGACTTTCAAGACAAACAAGTAATTTAATAATTGGTCTTCAAATTTAATTTTTTAAGCCTCTGCCAATTCTGTTTTAAATCAAGGGCCACCTTAAATTCTTTTAAAAGTAACTCTAGGATAAATTATAAGTTGATAAAGGAATTATGTAAGTAGACATATTATTAAATAATAAAGTAAAAATCTGGCCGTGGAGGTTCAGATCAAGATCTTCCTGTGATAATGCGTAGAACTAGCAAAACCCTTAAGAGAGTGGTACAGATAGCTCTTAACAGATGTTTGGGTTTCTTTAACCTTTGATTCTAACTACCAGGACTTTGTAATGCTAGCACTCAGTGTTATACTGATGTCAGGATTCCTGTTACCTTTAAAGGATCTGTTTGACCACTGGGTGACCTCGCCTTCCAAGGTCAAATTAGAAATACATCATCAATTCCAGTGTAGCATGGGTTACATCATCTATGGAGACTTCTTATTTTAATTACTGTGCTCTCTCAATGATGCATGGTGTAACCTATAGTCATGAAATACTACCTTGTCATTAATAAAAGTGATGGGAGTTTGTATAACATTATCTGGAGGAATGAAATGCTACCCACATCATTTAAAGTTGGAGCTAGAATGGAAGAATTCAGCTAAGAGTATGAAAAGTGTATCAAATTTACTGTGACTACTTTATTCAGTTCAGAATTTTAAAAATCTAGTCTGTGTTTCCATAGGCTGACCACCAGCCAGCACTGAGTTACTCTAACATTCTCGGCCTGGGGAGGGTCTCACCACCCTCCAGCAGGACCAGGCACCCCCAGGAACACTAGGAGGCAGGGATCCAGAGCAGCAGAAGTGATGGTTTTTTACAAAAATTGTACGTCCTCCAATAACATTTTGTTATAATATTGAAGAGAGGCAATAGGACTTTAACTCCTGTTTATATCAAGTCGCCTATGATAAAATTAGTTTTGTTGTGTCATTTTGCTTAAAGTCTCAGAACCTATTGGCCATGTTAAGTGAGAACTTACTGTTTTAGGGTAGAGGTCCCCATTTTCTTAAGCACACTTGCAGAGCTCTCTGATTCATGAATCTATGGACAGAGTTCTGGTGACAGAAAGTAGTGACGTGTGAGAGGCATTTGTAAAATAGCTGATGGGAAACCCTTTCCTTGGACTTTCGCGGCTCATCTGTGCTGCTGGGGCAGAGAGCGGTTCTTACCGGCATGGAGGGGAGGGACAGCTTGTACCCTGTGTGCCCGCTGTCTGGCCCTCTCGCTCCAGCCTCCCTCTCACACCTGCCTGGCTGGGTGTTTGTGCCTTCTCTCCCACACCCTCAACTTTCCTAGCTCCTTGCCCCGCCTTCTCGCTTCCTTGGTACCTTTTTGGGTACATATTCCTATCTTTCCTGACGTAGTTAATACCATTTAAAATACTATCTTCCTTGTCTTATTTGTTAGGTGTTTGTTTTTGTTTTTTTCTCCAATCAGTATTATTTCTATTTGTGGTATTACTGTCTCTCCCAATCCTACTTTCCATCAATACGATAATTACAATATCTCCCTAATCAGGAGAGAGTATAACTTGTGTATTAAAAATGTGTAATGTAAATCATGAGATAGTATCATATAACTGTATTTTAAAATATGTAGTAGAAAGTACTTTGTTTCCTATGTTTGTGCCTTCTTCTCCCTTAATGCCCCAATTAGTGGATCATATTCAGGTGTGAAGACACCAGCTGAAGTTCTTGTGTATTTGTTGAACTTTGCCAGTCACATGACTGTCACTGGAGTTTTGTTTTCAGCCATGCCAGCAGCTAATGGAAGCTTTTGCTTCTGCTGCAGGAATTCATGAAGAAACTGGAGGAAAAACGAGCTGCCCTCAACAAAGCGACCAGTATGGGGGACGCCGTCCTGGCTCTCTGCCACCCCGACTCCATCACCACCATCAAGCACTGGATAACCATCATCCGGGCCAGGTTTGAGGAGGTCAGTGTGGCTCCAGCCATCTTCAGAGCAGTGGCAGCTCTGACAGCCAGCCAGGCAGGGGGTGTGGAAACGTCAGCTTTTAAGATGCACTCACGGCCCTGGGAGCCTGAGGCCTCTGCAGAGAGAAATGTCTGCAGCATAATTTTCCTTGAGCATCACCTGTCCCTGCAATCCACTTTTCTTTAGACAGGGAGAGGCATTTGGCAGCTACATCCCTGAAACACGAAAAGGCAAATACTTGCTTCACTGTGTAGTAACTTACTTCCTTTCTCTTTTCCACACTGTGTCTGTCGGTTGAACAACCCAGTGGTTGGATAGTATTTCATAGCAGTATATGCGTATGGAATGAATTGCATACACAAAGCACATTAATTATGTATCTAAGATCTTAGCTATTTTTATTTCTACGTGGAGTAAGCCTACATGGTCCTTCAGAGAATGCATATTTTAATGTGAGTTGGAGAGCAAAGAGAAATCTGGGTGATTGGCATACATCTCTAAACTTCTGAAGGTGACAGGCATCCTGAGCTGGGTCTTGGTACCACGGATGGGATCTAGAAAGACTTCCAGCCCAGGATGATCCTAGTTCACACTGAAATTATTCACTAATATGGAAGAAATTCAGAGACATTCCTATTTTTCCGCCAGGTGTTGGCCTGGGCAAAGCAACATCAGCAGAGACTAGCAAGTGCCCTGGCTGGGCTCATTGCCAAACAGGAGTTGCTGGAAGCTTTGCTGACTTGGCTGCAGTGGGCTGAAACCACGCTGAGTGATAAGGACAAAGAGCCCATCCCCCAGGAAATTGAAGAAGTAAAGGCCCTCATTGCAGAACACCAGGTAAAGTAAACGCCATCCTACCCCTGTCTTCTCGGGTGATTTCTTTCTTTCACGGCTGTAGTGCTCAAAGATCGCTTTGTACCTTCACTTCCATTCCTCAAACACACTCTTCAACTCTTTCCAACTGGGTTTCTAATTCTACCACTGCCTTAAAACACCTCACAGATACTGAACTTTGACGGTCTCTCCTCTTTATCTGTTATCTTCCCAAAACTCTTTCCTTTTTGGCCTCTGTGAAGGTGCACTCATGGGCACTGCATCAGATTGGCTCCACCCCTGCCCCCCTGCCTCTCGCATTCTAAGTGGTAGCTATAGACTCCATTTTTCTCTCTCTCTCCTCTCTTTTCTTCTCTCCTTCTCTCTTCCTATCTGCCTCTCTCCTTCTCTCTCTTCCTCCATCTCTCCCTCCTTCTCTCTCTTCTCTCTCTCTTCATCTCTCTCCCTTTTCTCTGACCTCGCCCTCAAAGGCTCATTTGCTCCATGTTTGCATTTTCTACTGTTTGCTGCTGAACATCTCCTGAGATGTCCACCATCAGAACTCCAAATATGCATATATATATATATATATATATATATATATATATATATATAAACTATATATATATAGTTTTACTCAAAAAATCATTTCTCGTTCTAGCTGGTTTTGCTCAGTGGATAGAGTATCGGCCTGCAGACTGAAGGTCCCAGGTTGGATTCTGGTCAAGGGCACATGCTTGGGTTGCAGGCTCAATCTCCAGTAGGGGGCGTGCAGGAGGCAGCCAATCAGTGATTCCATATCATCATTGATGTTTCTGTCTCTCCCTTCCTATCTGAAATCAATGAAAGAATATATTTTAAAAAATAATTTCTCTTGTATATCATGCCTATCTTAAACTCTGAAATCATGGGCAAAACACTAACCTTGATCTGTTTGCTTGTTAGTGTAATTTACATTTACTTAGAGAAACGTTGTGTCAGCTTAGGTTGTTAAGCAGTGAACATTGCCATTATATTTTAATAAAAAGGTAACTGTCATGGCCGTGCACTGTCTCAGGCCATGTGCTCTGTGATCAGAGTTCTCTAGTGTAACAGATATTCCAGAAATGTGTCACTTTTCACTGTCATCTGACTCCTCCTTCCCTCATCATTTTTCACAGCAGCCTCTGCCTTTTGCTACATGCTCCAGATAGAGGAATGCATATCATAATAATAAGTATATATATAATATTGATCATATAGTCAACAATAATAATAAGCCTAAGGAGACAAGATAAGAAATGGCAAGGTAGTCAATCCTCTTAAATATAAACTTTAATCTGATTAATGTTTACCCTCCTTGGCAAACCATACTCATTGACAGAAATATTTAAATATATCCCTCATTTAATGTGGATGCTTTTTGTCTCTTTATATCACAGCCATCTTAAATGTGTAGGTGAAGTGTGCCATGGAGAAGTCTTAGGGACCACCCCAACGAGCTAGCTCCTTTGCAGACAAATGCTCATTTTGAGACCCTTTGAAGAGCGTGGACTCTTGATTCTGGCTGGTGCACACACAGGTTCCGCTATTCACCCAGCCGCTCCCATGTGTGGTTTTCAAATGACAACCAGCTGCTTTTGTAATACTGGAATTACTTAGCAGCTATAACCTTTTATTTAGTCTCTAGAAATGAGAAAATGCTATGTCATGATGGTTTAGTTCTCCTCCCCCTCAAAAAAAAAAAAGATAAAACATGATACGATCTATTTGTTTTTTTTCAGAAATAATAGTGTGGTCCTTTTATCTTGTTGTTTTTAGTTTGTTTCTAAAGGTGGCTTTCTCTGTGTTTAGTTGATATCGATGCTTGCATTTCAGACCTTCATGGAGGAAATGACCAGGAAGCAGCCTGATGTGGATAAAGTTACCAAGACCTACAAGAGGAGAGCGGCCGATCCTTCCTCGTTGCAGTCCCACATCCCCGTCTTGGATAAGGGACGAACAGGAAGTAAGCCGTGGCCAAGTTTGATGGTTAAGCAAGGAAATTGGTTGTCTTTCATTTTGGTTTATTGTTTGAAGTTTTGGAGCAATTGGTGATTCTACGTGAGCTCTCTATTGTAAAAGGTTTTCTCGAAAGAGTACATGGGCTCAAGTTTCATAGCCACCTGTTTAGAAATAAAGAAAAAGACACATCCAGGTCACAGTATACAAGTTCATTGGCTTGAAGTCTGTCTTTTCAATTAGCTAGAAGAAATGGAAAAGTTTGCAGGAAGAACTGAAATCATCAGCCCCTTTGAATCTTCTCGTTTTGCTTCTGTTATAGAAATAACCTTAGAGTTGAATGGAACAGAAATGACCGTAACCTGGATAAAGTTCTTGACATAACTGTTCAGTAGTGACCAGCAATCTGATAGATTTTTGCCCATGTTCGTATAACTGTAGGCTACCTTGACCCAATGAAGTGATATTTAAAAAAAATAGCTAGCTTGGAGAAGATTTTTAAAAAGCATGATTTATATCATTTATGTGTATATTTCTGAATGGTGCTATGATAAAAACAAAACATTGTTTCAGATCTATTGTAGTTACTGTATTTCACAAGAAGGCAAAGCAACAAAGTGGTTAAGAACTCTGGAGACAGACTCCTTATCTGTCCACGTCACTCACCAACTGGGAAATGTAACCTTCAACAAGTTACTGAATTCTCTCTCTCTCTTAGCCTCAGTGTTCTCATCTGTAAAGGGGGATAATTGCAACCTTATTGGACTGTGGTGAGGATTAAGTGAGCTAATGTTTGTCAAGTGCTTAGCATATTTTCTGGCATATAGTTAAATGCTCCATAAATATTAGCTATTGATATTCTGACATGTGTAAAGCCCTGTGGGAGATAGGAATTCTGGGCAAATCCCAGATGGACAGCAGCTTCCTATATGACCTTAAGCCACAGTAATTTTTCTAAGCCACAGTTAACTATTTAGTGAGTGAGGAAAATGTGTTGAGACAATTATTCGGTGAAGTTGTAGACATTGGTGAAAAAATAGCCAGAAAGGGAGCCAACTTCAGTGAGGCGGCAAGTTGTGTGTGAGGCTAAGCCTGGGAACCACAGTGTCAGTGGGAAACGGACCTGGGTGCAAGCGAGTGTCCTACTTCCACATTGGACTGGAATTGTCCAGTGTCTCATTCTGACTCCAATGGATGCCCAGTATTCTTGCCCTCATTTGCCCTCCCCTGTCCTGCTTTCAGCCTTATTCTCTGCAAAGGGCAACTAGGTTTATGTAACTGATTCTGACTACTCTCGCTACCCTGGGAGATTTCTGTTATCATGCCTTAACAAAGGAATGCCTTAACAAAGAGGAGGGTCACAGCGTACTTCATTCTCATTGAAGTGGCATGAGTTTGAAGCTCAAAAAAACATCTTAAGCATCCATTCATTGAGAGAGCTTTCCAGTACTTAAATGCACCTGCCATTTTTAAGAGGCATCATCTAAACAGGGTATTTCTAGCTATCCTACCCAATAATGAAGTCGATTCAGCCTTAGCTAGGAACAGACAAAGGTCAAACCTTATCATATCTCAGAAGCCTGGAAACTGCCGTGTCCTAACTCAAGTTTTATTTTGACAGGAAAACGCTATACCCCAGCCTCCAACTTATACCCCTCTGGGTCACAGACACAAATTGAAACCAAGAACCCCAGGGTCAACTTACTGGTGAGCAAATGGCAGCAGGTCTGGCTCCTCGCGTTGGAAAGGAGGAGGAAGCTCAATGACGCCTTGGACAGACTGGAGGAGGTTCGAACACTCGCATGTACACTCCCCATATATATTGTCATTTCCTCCATTTATTACCGGGACACATTGCCGACGTCTTGATTTTTCAACTTTCCCGATAATACGTCAGCAAACTTGTTATTTGAGTGTGTGTTTTACTTCAAAAATTAATACCACGAGTATGTACATTTTTGTTGGGAGGCGGGGGATGTGATATGTGGGACTGGGATTTAGGGAAGCAATAAGGTGAAAAACTAATATGTCTTAACATAATCTGAAACTGGCTCAAGAAAAGGTCTCGCCTGGGCTGGGTGGCTCCCCTGGTTGGAACGTCACCCGCCCCTGTGCCAAAAGGTTGCAGCTTCGATTGCTACGGGAGGCAACTCATCAGTGGTGAGGATTTTTAAAAACCCCACACAAGATCTAGCTTGACATAGGTTTGCTTGGTGGTATTAACTGGCAAATATAACCATTTATAATTCAGCTATTTTCCTTCTATTCATTCTTTGATCTGAGAGTTAGAGTTCATTGTGAAACTGGGGCATTGTTAGCAGTCTAGGGGAGTGCCAACTGCGGAGAGTGAGTTGTGCTGCTGAGCTGGGCATGTTGCCTAGTGGCTCTGTCAGGAATTTTCAGTAGGACTTTTTTTGGGAGTTTTATTTTCCCCTGTATTTGTAAAGAAAAGCCAGAATGACCACAGTGACAAGTAATGAAATAAACTTTACAGGAAAAGTTTTTTTTTGTTTTTTCTGAGTCTCCTTTATAAGATTATACCTTCCTTTGAAGGGGAAAGATACTACCTGTATATCTAGAGGCTCATTAAAAATAACTTTCTTCATAGAAGCTATAGCTTGAGCACAGCATTAACTACCCCCAAATATTTTCTGCCCATTTCAGCTGAGGGAATTTGCCAACTTTGATTTTGATATCTGGCGCAAAAAATACATGCGATGGATGAACCACAAGAAATCTCGGGTGATGGACTTCTTCAGGAGAATTGATAAAGACCAGGACGGAAAAATAACCCGACAAGAATTTATTGATGGCATTCTTTCTTCAAGTAAGTCCCACGAGGAGTGACCGAAATGTGTGTAATTTTTAAAGAAAACAAGCACAGTTTCAAATTGTGGGGCCAGTAAACTCGTGTTACCCATAAAGCTTTGCCTTTAAACTTGGCTATGAAGTCACCACTCTAAAAAAGAAAAGTGTCTTTGTAAAATTTGTAAAATTTATGACTTTGGAGTCACACACCCTTAACTAATTGTGTTTCCTCACACCACTGAAGCTGTGTCCTCATGAGTACAATAATGTTAATAAACTTTGATTCTTAGATTGTTTGTGTTGCCTGGCATAGTGGAAGCCAGCAAGCCAGTCTCTCTTCCTTTCCTTTCTGATTGACATTCTGATCTAACATGATCACTAGGAGGAAATTAGAACCCTTTCATATAAACTTCGGAAGGCACACATCATCCCCTTGTTTGATGGTTCAGTCATGTGTATGTGGTAGCTCTGGCACATATTACTAGAAGTCATTCTTAAAGTAAATTTCATACAAATTATTCCTTAAGGAAAGTGGTAGTTGAAACATTTGAAATTTGCTAATATTAAACAGTTATCAACCTAGAAAAATAGCAATTTCAAACGATTCACCCTAATAGTAATTAAAGATAACTTTAGTTTGTGTGTGTGATTTCATTTGTTATTATATAAATTAATTTTTTTAAAAAGGATTTTAATGTATTTTATGACCCTGATAATTTAATCAGCCACATTAAAATTAAAATGTACAACTGAGAATGTCTTAAGGCAGAATTAAGTAACACTACCTACTATTTTTTTTTTAAAGACAAGTCTTTTTATAAAGCGTTATAGTAAGTAGCAGGTCTGATAAAGTTTAATTGGGAATATTGTGTGGCTTATACTGAGAGTGTCTTAACTGTCACTTGTATGTGAAATCTAAATAAGGAGTCAGACTCATAGAAACAGACGAGTGGCTGCCAGGTTCTGGAGGAATGGGAGCAGGTTGGTAAAAGGATGCAGACGTTCAGCGGTAAGATGAATAAGGCCCGAGGACCTCACGTGTGACATGGTGACCATAGTTGCTAACACTGTATTGTATTATTGAGGGTGGTCCTGAAATGCTCTCTCTCACACACATAAAAGATAAACACTTATGTGAGGTGATAGGTATGTTAATTAACCAGATAGAGGAATTCTTTCCCTGATATATACAAATATCAAGTGATTACAATGTGCATTGTAAATGATCTTACAACCTTGTCAAGTAAGTAACATCACTTGCTGTTGTTTTGAAAATACGTAGAGTTCCCCACCAGCCGCCTGGAGATGAGCGCAGTGGCGGACATCTTCGACAGAGACGGCGATGGCTACATCGACTACTATGAATTTGTAGCCGCCCTTCACCCAAATAAGGATGCATATAAACCTGTCACCGATGCTGACAAGATCGAAGATGAGGTACTCACTATCTTTCCATTGCTTGCAGCAACATGCCTGCACAGTGTGTTCTGCCAGATCTCAGGCGCCATGCATGCAGCCCTTTTACTTATTTCCATGTTCAGTGGTTGGTCAGGGTTTTAAGCATTCATTATGTAATGCTAACATTAAAGTGGACATCTCATTGTTTTTGGCAGGTGACGAGGCAGGTAGCTAAGTGTAAATGTGCAAAACGATTTCAAGTTGAGCAGATTGGAGACAACAAATACAGGGTAAGTTTTCAAAGTCACTTTGTAGTACTTTTAAAGGGTAAAACTCGAAATTTGTTTGTAATTTGACCTGCATTGTTTTCCAGGAGTGCTAATTATTTATTTTTACCTCATATAAAAATTGAATGGTATATGACTAACTCTCATCATTTTAAATTACATAAAAATAGCCTGCATTTTTTTATATAAGGACATATGTTTAACATGTATAACATGTACATTCCTTTTAAGGAGAAAAATATTTGCAGAAAAACACATTACTTATATTTATGTTGCTTCATATGACTTTACCAAAGGCCCGGTGCATGGATTCGTGCACCGGTGGGGTCCCTAGGTGTGGCCTATGGGGATTGCGCCAAAACCAGCAGTCCAGCATCCCCTGAGGGATGTAGTAGTGGGTGAAGCCGCGCGCAGTTAGGGAGGAGCCTGAGCCAGGGCCTGGAGCCACATTGCTCCTGTTCATCTCAGCCCCACTGTGCCTGCTACGGCCTCCGCTCAGTAGGCTCGCTGCTGCTCCACTGCGGTCTCTGCGCACCCGTCCTAGGGCAGTACTGATACTCACATGACCGAGAAGCAACTGTCGGCTCTTGCCCAGTGAGTCCCGATGCCAATCCCTGGATGAGGGAGGGGTGCACAGGGAGTGTGTCCGTGGGAGAGACTCACAGGACCGCAGCTGTGCTTGCCAGCCATGAGCCTGGCATCTGGTGCCCATTGGTCAGCTGAGCAGTGCTCCTGCTGTGGGAGCACACTGACCACCAGGGGGCAGCTCTTGCATTGAACGTCTGCCCCCTGGTGGTCAGTGTGTGTCATAGTGACCAGTGGAATGGTCGCTTAGGCTTTTATATATGCAGATAACCTATTTTATATGATTACAGGTAAGTTTTCATCTTTCAAATAATAAAGCTATTCCAAGTCACATCCACAAAATTAAAAATGTTGTCTAATTTTATAAAATGAAAAAGAGGCGATGTTTTCCACTTGTACGGTAATATACCCTTTTATTCAGTATCTCGATACCTTGGTTTACCTTCCTCAAAACAATTACTTGAAGACCAACATGACTTCATCATTCTTTCTCATTTTTGGAACATCTCTGATATGTAGTAGCTAGAAAGAAAATGTGCCAGGTATCCCTAATACAGTATGTTACTTACAAATGAAACGTTACTCATGTTTATTTATATATTTATATTTACACATTGAAAAATATTCGTCTAAGTATTGGAATTTTTAGTTTAAATTTTAAACCCAGAGATTTTCAGAAAATTTACATAGGGAATTTTCTGATTATTGGGGTTGAAGTTGGATACCTGCACATCTGTAAACTAGATACTATCTCTAGAAGCCCTGAGTGTGAGAGTGTGTATAATCTACAGCCATATAGAAAGTTTCCTGTTGAACTAATTATATCTTTCTTCCATTTTTTCATTTTTTTATCAGTTCTTCCTGGGAAATCAGGTATAATTCAGTGGAATGTATTCGCAAGTTCCCAATGATTTTTTTTTAAACTTTAATTCATAGTCATTAAAGCTTGCCATGGCCAATCTTTCCCATGCTGCCCCCCTAGCTACTACATTGTTGGTTGGCGTGGTGGTTCTGTAAATGCTATAAAGGGTCCTTGATCCAGGATCCCTTTTTGCCTTGTGTCTCAAGTGAGGAGATTACCTTTAAGCAAACCAGATAATGAACTGTAGCTTGGCTGGTTACAGTGTTACACATGCCATTTTTGGTTCCCTTTGCTGATAATACTATTAGCATAAGGTTTATGCCAGTACTCACTGGAAACACATCTCTACATAGCTTCATTGGTGTTTACCACTGAGGATGTGTGGTACACAGTAGCTAGAGAAGGATCAGCATTAGGCAGAGACACAAAGACAGGGCACTCAGCCACAAATAATGTGTCCTCTCCAAAGCAAACATCGTCCATTTGTCCTAAATCAATGTAGAACTGTGCATCCTGTGAGTAGAAATTTTAACCCTGGGGGTTTTGAGTGTTGTAATTCCTCCTGAGAAAACATATCTCTTGTCACTTACAAAATCTTAGTCACATTTTATGCCATTTTGACCTCACATTTAAGTCAGTTTATAAACTGTGTAGTGGCGCTGCACAGAAGAATTTTAGAACTAAAGACAAGAGCAATCACGTTTTGATTTAAACAAGGAGAATATATTTTTTTTTACTAAGTGCTTTTGGAAAAGCTGTGCTTTTTATGGTACCTTACCGCATCATATTAGTTATTACTCTGCCTCACAGTTTTGAACCCATATTACATCTTAAACTTCAAATTATCTATGGTCCCCACTTATTCAATCACATAACGGTTTCGAGTAGAAATGTGCAGTTAATTTGAATAGAGGTTTTAAAACCGCTGTCTGTTATAATACATAAAAATTTACTTTTCTCGTTATTTGGAGTAGCAATTAGCACAGCATCATTTATTTGCAGAAAGGATTAAATTCCTCGAAAGGTTTTCTTTCATTGAAAGCCCAAAGAACAGCATTAGTCTATTTTTTTCTTGTCTCACAATTTGGCTCTTAGGAAAATTAGGGAAATTCTGAAGACAATGTTAGATAATGTCTTCTCAAATTAAAATTTAAAATAATTTGTTTATTAAAATTGAAATTTCACATGTGTAAAGAACTTCAGTTAGTTCCTTAAAACTTTTCTTTTGAATGTAATCCTGAACCAAAAATGCCAGGCCTTATTATCTGGTTACTTAAGGGTAATTTTCTTTCAATCCCCTCCTTTCCCTTTGCTTATCAGCAGCACCAGATTTTTTTCTAACAAAATAAATATTTTATTTTTATTTTTTACACTTCAACTACATTATAGAAATAGGCTCAATTATAGAAAAGTTGAATCTCAAGGCTTCAAAATGGACTCAGAAATTGCAATATAAAAAGGGTTGAGGTAAAGCGCATGAGTTCCTGCCGGTGCATTTTACATGCCTCTGAGGTCCTCCTGAGTTTCAGGGTCTTGAATGGTTGGCTTTGTTTTAGGGTTCACTTCCTGAAACTCAGGGGTTGAGCGTATTGAAGAGTAGCAGATTGTTTCTGCTTAAAATGTTCTGTTTATCCATCACGAGCCTAGGCAAATAGTCAAAGTCACAACTGTATTTTACCTGCCTTAAAAAAAAAAAAAAAAAGCTATTTATGTTTAATTGACTGTTCATTTTGCTATGGTATCTGCGGGTTGGCAGCCGTGAAATTTAATATGGTGCCTTTTATAAGTTGGATGTGAGCCTATTAGAAATGATTTAAAAGTATAAAATTATTTCTCATGGGCTTTCAAAACAAATAAACCTTGTGATCAGAAACCACGTGTAGTCTAGACATTTATTCAGGACTTGCAGAATATATATCCTATCCAAGTGATTGGAGATCCATGGAAAGGGCAAGACAAAGATGACTGCTTATTCCGCTCGGCAGTTTACGGTACAAACAGTTTGAAGAGAAAGCCTTTTGGATTTGAAAGCTGTATTCATTAATGTGCCAGTGACTGTTCTAATGCTATAGTAATACAAAATGGCACAGTCATCCAGTCTTTAACAAATGGGTTTACCAGGTTATTAGCGGTGCAGACATTTTATTTGGCTGTGAAATATTTATTGGTCATGTTCATTTACTACATTAATGCCTTATGAGTTTATGAAGATTTCTCCCACAGATTTTAGTGGCAAAGTTTTAGTGTAAGAGGAGGTTTTAATGAAGAAGAATCAGAGTTTACTACATCTTCTTTAGAATCATCTTGCTTTGTATAAACCCTGGGCAAGTGGGCCTGTGCTTATTTTCATGGCTTAATTTCTAGAAACATTTTTCAATCACCTCGTTACTAATCTATGTGTCACAAGAAAGAAAAAAATTAATTTTAGAAGAAATCTTTCATATTCTATTTGATAAACCTTTGTTATCTTTTTTCAAACTGTTTCTTTTGGGCTAAATCAGCATGCAGCAGCCTAACGCAGACCATTACAAACTCCTTTTTTTGAGATTTTACTAATCGCTGCGAACTAAGCAAAACATTAAAAGTCGGTTGCTTACGCTACTGCAGATCGCACACCACCCGCTAGTGTAGAATGAGTAGTGACAATTAGAGGGTCTTCTTTCTTCATCTTCACAGTTTGGAGACTCCCAGCAACTGCGCCTGGTCCGCATCCTGCGAAGCACCGTGATGGTTCGCGTCGGAGGGGGATGGATGGCGCTTGATGAGTTCTTGGTGAAAAACGACCCTTGCAGGGGTAAGGAGATACCTATGTTGAGACTATCGCACCATAAAAGGATGTCGGTTTTGTATTCATTTCCAGCAACAAACACATGCTCGGGTATAACTTTGGTCATTTATTGACAAGAGTGTTTCACATTGCTCTGTCAGCCGGAAGTTTCCAGAGAACTCGTGGCAGTCATTAAACCGTGTCCTTCCTGTTGCTTTTTGACTTCTCTGGATAAACATGGGACTGGAGGCGAGAAATACTAGATTTTCTTGATAAGACAATCTCATCTGCAATTTTCAAAATGAGCAATTGCACCAACCAGGGGAGCATTTCATTTCTCATTAAATAGCAAAGGAGGAGGGAAAGGAAATTGAGGTGATGAATACTGAAGGTACTGGATAGTAGAAGTTTAAAAGTGAAATTTTTTATACAAGTAGGAAGAAGTGAGGAAAGCAATACTCAAAGATTAAAAACAAACAAGAACTGATAACCCAACTCTGACTTTGAAGTGGCGGAACATTAAAAATACAGACATAAACTACAGCTCTCACCATGTCTACCAGCCTAAGAGCCCTCGATCAGCTTTTAATTCCCCTTATTTCTCAAATCCTGTTGTCAATTTTTGAATCCTTAATTGATTCACCTTACAGGTGGTCATTTGATTATAATTTCTAGTTAGCTCCCATGGACTCAGCAGTAGGCCCATTTTTCTTTGAAAAAAGACAGAGATTTTTGTGCTTTTCTTGAACCCATTTTAATCCCTTCAAACAAACAAGAGCAAATGTTGGTGCCAGCACTATCAGGAGGTCACGGTTCCCCCAGTGGGCTCTTGGTTACTGAGCTGCCACTGAAGACACAGGTGCGGTGGGTGAATTGCCATGTGGTCAGCAGGCCTCTGCGGAGCCACCGTAGGATGATCACACAGCCATACCTAGGAGCTCTGCTGGCTGCACGTTAAATGGTGTGAAATGACACAATGTTCCTTTTTGTTTCATATTTTGAAAATAATGCAGTCGAAGGTAATGCAGTTCCTTTTATGAAACAGAGAGATTAGAACATGCAGTGTTCTAAAGTTAGCATGACGGTGGCAAAGCCTTCTTAATACATGTTTCTTACTGAGTCAAACCTTTGAGCGCTTTTCCTGATGCAACTTTTCTCCTAAATGTGTGCTGAAGGCCGGACCTGAGCATCCCTTTGCATAGTCAGCTACTGACTGTACTTTGTTTCTTTTCCTGCTAACAGTATTCTTTAATGTGATTGATCTCCTGTGTCATTTTTTTTCTAGTTCATCATCACGGGAGTAAAATGTTACGTTCGGAATCAAACTCTTCAATTACTACTACTCAGCCTACTATAGGTTGGCAACCCCTCTCTTTGCCTCTCCCCTCTTTACCTTTTCTCTCCCCTACTTTTACATTCCTGCTTTAATTTGCTTTAAAAATAACACGCTTCATCCATTGCGTATGGCTTATGTCATATCCAACTGAGCTGGTGCTTCCAGACGTAAAGTCTGAACATGTCACACACCTGCGGTGTGTTGCAAGTGTAGGTGTGATGTAAGTGGTCAAACACGTGCTAACACGCTGCATCGGGTCCTCGTGGAGTGTTCTCCATGCACACATGTGTTCGTGTGAGTGTGGCATCACCGATGACCTCCTGGGTCCCTGGGTCTGGTGTTTTGTTATCGCATGTTGGTAAAAGAGAGCTATTCAAGGCATAAAATAAAAGGGCTAGCTGCCTCATCCCAGTGGAAAATCTGAAATTTCAATGTTGTCCTCATGATTAACAAGCCATCTGCCATTCTGTGTAACTCCGTTGTTTGATGACTCCCAATGTTAAAATTATGGCATTCTCCTTACCCCAGCAGTATGTGCAAAAGGCACAGTCCCTGCTTGACTGGCTTGTCTTCTCAGTGTGCGGGGAAGGGTCATGAACCCATGTGGGCATCAGGAGCTGGTGGATTAACAATACTTTAGCATGAGCTTTTCCATTTTCATGCTGACTCTTTCTTTGGTAGTGGTTATTCTGGCTGGTGTCTAGTGTTGGAATAAACACACTCTTCCTTTTCTTTCCCCCCCAAACTGACTTGTATCCAAAAGGAATGCATTGCAACGGAATGCATTCACCTTTTTTTGTTATGCTGAGTTGGAGTTGGCATGGAAAACGATGTCCTCAAATCCTCAGCGTTATCTGTGGTGGCCAGGTGGTCGTTCTTCCCAATAACGATTGAACGCCTCTTGTTTTCTCTCCTCTTCTGTTTTGTGTACCTCCTTACGCGATCCAGCCAAAGGAAGGACGAACATGGAACTTCGGGAGAAGTTCATTTTAGCAGATGGTGCCAGTCAGGGGATGGCTGCTTTCCGACCTCGCGGCCGAAGATCGCGGCCTTCCTCGCGTGGAGCTTCACCCAACCGATCGACATCCGTGTCCAGCCCGGCTGGCCAGGCGGCCTCCCCGCAGGTCCATGCCACCAGCACTCCCAAGGTAGGACTCGGGTGGGAAATGCTTTCCTCCTCCCTTGCAATCCGTGCCTTGAATACACTTTTGAATGTGTTAGGACCCTAGAATCTGTGAGCTTTCTCCATTATGTTCCTTCTCACAGTACAGCAGATGAAGGATTATTATTATTTTTTTTAAATGCATGCTTTTGCCCTATGGCCCCTGTAAGACTGGGCGCTGCTTTCATTCCCTTTCAGATTGGTTTTCCTTTGTGAAGCTTCATTCATTTTTTTGGTGTGTATGATTTGCCATCAGATCTTTCCACGTATTTTTAATTATTATTGTTCCTACTGTGAAATGTGAGTCTTTGCTATGAGTATCTCTTTCTGTGGCTTTGTGTTTTACCTGCTATCCTTTACCTTTGATTTGCCATTGTTCCATACAGATCCTTCATCCTTTAACACGCAATTATGGTAAACCATGGTTGACAAACAGCAAAATGTCAACTCCTTGTAAGCCAGCAGAGTGCTCAGACTTTTCCGTGCCATCTGCAGAGGTATCGTAAGGCCCCAGATTCCAGTCTAACAGCCTTTCATTGAAACTATCACCCACTAACATTGCTTTACCTCTCCCTGAATATATGTAATTTTGATACTGCTATGTCTTTTTTTATATATATTTTTATTGATTTCAGAGAGGAAGGGAGAGGGAGAGAAAGATAGAAACATCAATGATGAGAGAGTATCATGGATCGGCTGCCTCCTGCATGCCCCCTACTGGGGGTCGAGCCCACAACCCAAGCATGTGCCCTTGACTGGAGTTGAACCCTGGACCTTCCAGTTCCCAGTTCAATGCTCTATCCACTGAGCCAAACCAGCTAGGGCAGTGCTATGTCTTTTTAATAGCCTTGTATAAGATAAATATCAACCCACCAGTTCTTGGAAGACATGAGAGTAAAGGGTTAACAGAAAAGACAGATTTTAGATTTTGTTCCTTGCATAATGTCAGTTTAACATAGCCACACCTGCAGGTTCTGCACCTTATACTTAATTTTACTTTTCTCTCTTGCGAGAGTGAAATACAAGAGATTATATCCAGACTTAAGTAAAGTTTCTTTTAAAGCTGATGGTATGCTTTTGCTTCTAGACATAAGAAATACAACCAAACCCCTTTAGGTGAGGAGAGGTGGTGCCATTTGAAAGAGAAATCACTTAACTGAAATAATTTTCATTGAGTGTTCACTTGTAGGCAAGGTTTTTCTGAATGTCTGTTATACTTATTTCTGCCCCAAAACACTGGGTGGGTGAGACATAAGAGTAGGGGCCTACTCATGCAAACAATTATGTGTCATTTTCAACATATCTTTATTAGACTTCAATGGCTATTATTAAGCAAGCTCTAGCTTTCTTAATATGGCATGATATATGGGGATACGATATTTAGCTAATATAAAATTTGCCAAGATTAACACATGGATCCTTTACATTCAAGTGAAAGTCAACCATATCTTTTAAAGAACTTCTCTGTAAAATGACAAACATAGGCACCAAATAAGCACATGTTTGATTAGAAAAAACACACCCATAATCATTAGGGGGAGAAAATCCCTAAATAACGGCTTTTGAATTGAAGTGAGTATTTCAGGTAAAAGGCCAGAATCCAAGACTGAAAGTGATATGCTGCCCTTAGAAAGCCCTTTGTGCTTTTCATAACACTTTCTTATGTATTATTTAATCCTCACATCAGTGATAAAACATAGGCAGGGAAACTTTGGTTTCCCTCATGCCTCAGAGGGAAATGATGGAAATGACATTAATGACAGGGGTAGAAATGGGGCAGAAACAACTCATTCTTCAACTCCTCCCCATTCCCCAGCCCCTCCTTTGCACCCTCTCCCCTAAATGAGAAGCAGTGGTATTATAACATCTAGATGTGTCTGTCACTCATGATGGATCTATTGTAGCAAGAACTGAGTCCAGTTCAAGGAACCTCAAGCAACATGTTTGCTTTAACTATTTCAAGCTGCTATGTTAGTTCACAATTTTAAAAAGTAGAAAGTCTCCAAATCAAAGTCTAAGCATGCTAATTTTGCTCAAAAGAAAACTGTGCTTTATTTCAAGTAGGCTCATCAGACAAAAACAAAAACAAAAAACAGACAGACAAAACAACAGTGTACCTTTATAGAAGGGCTTAAAAGGTAGGGTTTAGAGCAATCCATTCAAATCCACCCAGACATTCTGAGAATAATGCTTCCTGTCTTCCATGGTAATAGATTCTGCCACCTTGAGTAATATGTTTTTTAATTGTGGGTCCTTACTCTCTTATGGATAATTGAGATATTCTTGGTTAGGAATTTAACTAGATTAGAGATGTCAGATCTTGGGCAAATCACTTCCCTCCTCAGGCCCTCATTTTTCACATTTGCAAAAAAGTTGTGATTAGATGAGTTGGGAAGATAAATTGTGGCTGTCTGTCCGAGAATATTTTGAAAACTTAAGTATTATATGTATAGAAGTAATATATAAATTCTATAGTTAAATATGCATAGAATACATATGTAAAGTATATGTATAGAATATATATGTATGGATATATATGTAAGTGGATTATAAATATTATGTTAACATTACAGATTTGTAACCCTGATGTATCAAAATGTCTTATATATTCTTTATTAAACATTTAAAACCATTTAATAAAGGGACAGTTCAGTTTTTTTAAATGCACACATAATTTGGATAAATTTTTTCAAATAGCCCCCTTTGAATTCAAGGAATATGACAGTCCCTACACTTCTCAGGAAATTGGTTTATTTATTTTTTTAACTTTCAGAGAATTTTCAAAATATTGTAGTGATCTATAAAAAGTGCAGTAGTTTTAGGCTTATGATAAAATTTCTCTTCTATGAGAATTTTAAAAGAATTATCCCAAACATTGCCTAGGTATTTTGTACGTAAGGAACACAGAAGTTCATGGAGCCAGAAAATGAAGTGACATTTTACCAAGTTCTGAAATGTCACTTTTTTTGCAATTAATTTGTTTAAATTATGGCTATCTCAGCTTTACTTGTTTACTTATTGTTCTATTTATGTTGGTTCATTTCTGACTGTTTTCCCAAAAGCGTTGGCTGTAGCGCGTATCCAAGCACAATTTTTCAGAGCCCCATCTCCTCTCTGTGCCAGGCAGTCAGCATCGTTTCATCCGTATTTCTTAATTCCTTACTATTTACCCACAGACTGAAAATACTAATGTACTCACAGCTTAATTTGTCTTTTTTCCCCTTACCATTATTTGGGGGTCTCCATTTTTTGTGTTTATTCTTCAGCACGAATTCCTTGTCTTTGGAAGGTTCCCTTTGAATTCAGGGAGAGAATAATAGATTAGTGGAGACAAGCAAGTGAGAACCCCATGCCTCGCCGAGGAGGTCTAGCAGAGGGTTTGCAGCCATTTTTAAAGTGTTGTCAGTGATGAACTCGAGCAGAGTTTTGACATGTGCTTTCACTGATCGAATACAGGGAACACCGATACAAGGAAGCAAGCTTCGACTTCCAGGATATTTATCAGGGAAAGGCTTCCACTCGGGGGACGACAGTGGCTTGATCACAACTGCAGCTGCCAGAGTCCGAACACAGTTTGCTGGTGAGTGCTGCGTGCCTTTTTTTTTTTTTTTTTTTTTTTTTTTTTTTTTTTTATCCTCACCTAAGGATATTTTTCTCATTGATTTTTTTTTTTTTTTTTTTTGAGACAGTGGAAGGGAGGAAGGGAGGATAAAGAGAAAGAAGGAGACAAAGAAAGAAAGAGACAGAGATGAGTGAGAGAGACACATGGATTGGTTGCTTCCCACACATGCCCTGACCAGGGCCTGGGATCGAACCTGCAACTGAACTAGAGACACTTCAGTGCACAGGCTGACGTACTAACAACTCAGCCCCATCGGCCAGGGCGCATGTATTGCTTTAATGGCTTTTGAAGTATACTCTGAAGATGGAAGTCCCCTGTCTTCAATGGGAAGAGATTGTGAACTGATGATGCTGTGTTCTTTTGAGATGACATGTAACCCCAGTAATTCCCACCAAGATAGGGGATAAATGAGCCATGGGAGTGGGTGACTAGAAAACCCCTTTGGGAGATGAGAACAGAGAAAAATGATAATAGTATCCTGCCCCTCTTAGCTGGAAAGTCTTGGTCCTTCTGTCTGCATGGAAAAGGTCCTGGGCTCTATTTCAGGTGGTTAGAGAAACTCACCCATACTGGGCCCGACACCAGTGCCTCTCATCTTTCTCACTGGAGAGTGAGCCTAACCTCTGGGGTTCTGTGCTCAGCAAGCCTGAATTTTTTTTTTAAAGTTTCAAGTCCTTTCAATTACTGGTCCTCGGGCCAAACCTGCACCTAAGAGTTTGCTCCGTGTGTGCACTGCACGCATCTGGGTATACACACTGAACTTGGGAATGCACAACCTTACGTTAGAGCTGTGTTCTTTGTATCTGTTTGTGGTGAATGGAATCCTCTTTTAAGCCCAAACCTAAACTGTGTTAGTATATCTAGCTTTGTGTATATTGCATCTGCTCAGAGGGGGGCTGCCTACCCTTGTGGAACGGAGAGAACCATGAACTCACAGTGTTTTCTGAGTGCCCACAAGGTGTCAAGAGCAATCGCTGAGATCCAAGGAGGCAGGAGGTTTCCCGAGTCTCCTGCAGGGGGACCCAGTGCTGAGGGTGACCTGTCTCTGCCTTTCCTCCCCAGATCCCAAGAAGACTCCCAGCCGACCAGGAAGCAGAGCGGGAAGCAAGGCTGGCAGCAGGGCCAGCAGCCGCCGGGGCAGTGACGCGTCAGACTTTGACATTTCCGAAATCCAGTCCGTGTGCTCCGACGTGGAGACTGCCCCCCCAACATACAGACCTTCACCCCGAGCAAGCTCTCGGCCGTCCACAGCCAAGCCTTCTAAAATCCCCACCCCCCAGAGGAAGTCACCGGCCAGCAAATTGGACAAATCCTCGAAAAGATAGTGCCATTGGTCCCACCAAGGCCCTTCCTTGAGCATTTATTATTTAAGTTTGAAAGATGTAAAATATGATGTAGAAATTATTGTGAAATATTGCAAGAGGTGAGTTTAAAAATTCTGCAGATGGCCTTATTTGTGTATTTGTCTTTTTATTTTATCTGTATAATTTTTTTTTGTCAGATACTCTGGGGTTACAGTCACATTCTATGTGAGGGGAAGGTAGAGTTTAACACGCACTAACATTTCTGCACCGTCACGGCGGGAGCACACACTAAAACCAATTCCCGTACCTGCAGGTAAGTCCACGTCCTCCAAAGCCACAGCCCTACGTGGGTAGCTGACGCTAAGGATACCTCATGACTTTTTCTTGTTTTTGTGGAAACTCCGAAGGGGGGAAAGACACACACACAAGGGATCCATTTCAAGATGATGTAAATGTAAACTCAAAGCTGGAGGGCAGAAAGGCAGACACATCCTCACCCAGCTCTGTAAGTTTGTATCTGACAGAGAACTCTGAAGCCCCTGCGAGAGCTATGATGGTCAGGAGCCTTGCACCATCTCTGTGCCATTTCTTCACATGAGGCCACAGGTGTCCCGGACAGCAGACCTATTATACTGTAAGAATATCATTATAAAGTGCATCCATATAACTGTGAGGTTTTCTTTTGCTTGAGTGGACAGTAGCACTTGTATCATTGAACTCATTTTGTATTAAAGCAATTTTTGCTTGCAGAAAGCTATGAAATAAAACATGTCCCTTAACCACATTGCTATGGAATTAATTTCTTTTTTCCCTAGGGAAAAAAATCCGTGTATTTTTTTATGAGCAATATCAATTTGGAGTGACCAAAAGATACTTAAAAATGGGTTTATTTTGATTTCTCATCTGAAATAATCATGTTCTGGTATTATATCTATATTTAATAAATATATACATTTTAACTTATTATGTATACTCACTATAGAAAGATATTAGTGTGCATTTAATAAAACATATTCACTTGCATATATGGAATACTTGATTATTTAAAGTGAATTTTTTCTGTTCTTTTTTTGTTGTTCAAAATAAATGTTATCTGTATGATGTATATTACTAATAGTGTTAACAGGCTAAGCTTGGGGATATCAGCAATATGATATTATAATAACTATATAATAAAATTATATGAGCTACTCATTCTATAAATATATTGAATAAGTGTCAACCATCTGATAGCCAGGCAGTGGCCCTGAGTCTACAGAGTTCCTACCCTCTTCTATTCAAGGGGGAAGAGTTAATAAAGAAATAAATCATCAGAGCACATAAGCTGCTTACAGGAGCTATGTGATAGGGTTTAATTACAGTAATATAGTAATATTCTTCTGGTCTGTGTACCTTTAAAAAGCAAATGAAAGACTTTTCCTAACTATAAAATAATGGTGTCAAATATAATGAGAAGGATGGCAGATTATTACTTTGGGTATGATAGGTCACAACTTTCCTCATAACTCTGTAAATTTATTTTAGCAAATGGCCATGGTGGAGTTCAGGTTCAAGGGAGTAATATATGCTTCCTGCGTGGCCTTTTTCATGGGAGCAAAGTTGAAGAGTCTGGAATTTCCACAAACAGAAATTAGGTGCCATTTTTAAGTGATAGTAATTCCTTCTTTCTTGAAAGTATAGGTCTCAAGTGGGAGCTTTGATGGAAAAAGTAATTCTAACCTAAGAGATCACATGTTGTAATTCCTTCATTTGATTATAAGCATGTCACCCAAGATGGCAGTTGAAATTGTTGTTTTTCCTTTGGTGCTTTGCATGAGATCTCATTTCCATTTCAAAGACAAATGTAAGGGAATGATTTTATCTAAGCCTGTTTGAATGCCACCCTGTTAAAGAGCTAGGGGTTTTGATTTTTTTTTTTTAGTAGTAAAATAATCTTTTGGAGAAAAATAAGAGCTTTAAGAAATATTTCAGAGATGTCTTTGGGACTGCTCCTAGTTAGCAACGGCCCTCAGGGGAACTTTTCAAATATAGATGTCTGATACTTGTTTCCTCTTGAACTAATAATGCTAGAGCCTCAAGTTTCACTGAAGGCAACAGACAGTCCTCTTCTTATACACATTCCTCCTCTTTTCCTCTTTATTTTTGGTTTTGTCTCCTTCTTGCCTGCCTGCCTGCCTGCCTTAAAACACACACACACACACACACACACACACACACACAAATACACACACACACACTACAAGACATTGGCATGAATCTCAGCTCTAAATATCTTAATGTAAAGGCTGGTTCTGTTAAGAGATAAACAGGCAAAGTAAACTTTAATAAAGAGTTTGAGAAAAAAAATTGATTGGAATCGGTAGTACCAAATTAAATGTGCTTAGGAACACCAACTGGAGCTCAGAGTCTTTTATAAAGAGCTCAAGAGACCTTGCTGGTTTAGCTCAGTGGATAGAGCGTCAGCCTGTGCACTGAAGGATCCCAGATTCAATTCTAGTCAAGGGCACATGCCCGGTTTTGGGCTCTATCCTCAGAATGGGACATGCAGGAGGCAGCTGGTTAATGATTCTCTCTCATCATTGATGTTTCTACCTCTCCCTATCCCTTCCTCTCTGAAATCAATAAAAATATAAAATTAAAATTAAAAAAAAAAGAAAAGGCAGAAGGCCAGGCCAGTGTGGTTCAGTGATTGAGCATCCACCTATGAACCAGGAGGCCATGGTTCAGTTCCCAGTCAGGACACACATGCCTGGGTTGTGGGCTGGATCCCCAATGGGGGGCATGCAGGAAGCAGGCAATTAGTGATTCTCTTATCATTGATGTTTCTCTCTCTCTCCCTTCCTCTCTGAAATCAATACAAAATATATTAAAAATAAAGAAAAGGCTGAGAAGCAAAGCAAGGAAATACGGGTGGGCTGCCACCCTAGCTGGCTGGCTGTGCTTGCTTATCCTTAGTGTTTTGATTTTGTAACCTTGAGGCAATCACAGGCTTAGGGTTGGGTTTGCTTGTGTAGGCCGTACAGTCCTGCATGCCTCGGAGCCACCTCTGTCTAGTAGCCTCCTTGTGTAATGAGCAGTTCCAGGCTTAAAGTTCTCCACTATGGCCACGATAACTTAAGATTGTCTTTGGTAAGATTAACCTACTTGTCCAGCTTTAAAACAAAATGCTCTTCACCGGAATCCTGGCACTGACCTCAGTCCGGTTTCCAAGTCGGCCGCTGTCCATTCCTGGACCCCGTCCGACTCTGGCTGGTTTCCGGGCCCAGACCGGAAACAGAAATGCCCAGGTGAAGCCTGCAGCGTGTAACCTGAGGCTGCGGAGCCAGGAGCCCACACCGACTCACCGCCGCCACCTCCAGAGGCAGCGCCGGGAGCAGGAGCCCAGCGCCCGCAGGTACCCAGGCCTGGTTGGCATTGACCCCGGGGCAGCCAGCAGCCTCCTCCGCTTTCCTCTTCTCACGCCACAACTGTCAAGAGACAAACTGAGGCCTATTAAACATTTTATTTTTTTCATTCAACATTTTTATTTTGGGGATCCACTCAGGTTGATATATGTAGTACTATTTTTTATTCATTTTTTAAATTACTTTATTGATTAAAGTATCACATGTTTGTCATCATCCCCCTCCCCTCCCTATTACCATCCCAAACCCCTCCCCACACATGCCTCCGCTCCCCTGTTGTCCATGACCACTGGTTAGGCTCATATGAGTAAACATTTTAAGAGCTTATTTGAGGTCTTGCTCCCCTGACCTGGCTGGCGATGGAAAGAGGCTTTAATTGGAGGCTGAAGCAAAGGAAGGAAATGATTGGCCACAGTTGGAAGCCTGGTTGGCTGCTTATGATTGGTTCTCCTTAGAGCTTTGATTTCATAGCCTTGAGGCATTTATAGGCTTAGATTTTGGTCCCCCACCCTCTGCCTCCCAGGCCCCCCTCTCGCTCTAATGGCCTTCTTGTTTAATTAATAGTTCTTAATCCTTAGGGAGGCGAGTTGGATCATAAAGTAGACATTTTTTGTCTTAAAAAACAAAACTAACTCTTAATTATTGCTACCTCCTTTTGAAATAATAGAACATCTCTCTTTGATATCAGTGCAAAAGTAGATGGACCTGGCCAACTCTCAGGTCTGGCTCCTTTTAGGCAAATCCAGGTGGAAGGGCTCTCTCTGGTTGGCTCTGGGGAGATTGACCTGTGAATGTGAAAAGGAGAGCCTAGGAAAGGATCTTGTTTCTTTTTCTTTTTTTTTCTTTTTTTTCTTTTTTTTGTAATTTTAATACTTGCCATAAATAATTGTAACAAGGGAAATTATAATGAGTTGCAGTTTTACTCCTTTTTGACAAGGTGCTTTGAAATGCATGTGCTTTATTGTCAAGTGTGTGATCTGATACCATCCAACAGAACATTTGCTAGTGCACAAGCTATTGTGTGTCTGATGACACTGCCTTAGACTCTGCCTTCTATGCCAATGGTCTCCAGATTTCCCAATAAAAGTTTTTTAAGCAAACACTTCCAATGAATGTATATTAATGTCTTCTAAGTTACTATTTGGACATGTTTTATCGTGAGTTAATTTCTCAAGGCTCGGTATAGTCCTGGGGCAAGATTTCTCTTTAACAACATTGGTGATGATGTACAGACATATTTCAAATAGTTTTTGATGCGTTTTTGGCCAAGTTTGCATCACATCTGATGAGATCCACCCTAGTTTAACTCACGATGCGGCTCGTGTTAGAAGTGTCATCTCTGGCATTTTCTTCTTGCAGTAAGATCTTAAATCCATATTGTTGTTTATTTTTCTAAATTTTGCTGGGATTCATATAAGCCATATATTGTAAAGATTATTTCATTAAAAGAGATAAAATATGTCATTTCGCCCAGTTTATATAGATAAACTGCAGCTTACATATTGAAAGCAAACTAGGAATTAGGGAGCTGTTGGGTGCCCACTCTCTCCTCAGGTCAGATGCTGATCATGAGAGGACACTGTGGAGGTCACCAAAGGACAGGCACCAGCGTCAGTCTGTAGGAAATGTTTGTGAAGGTTAATTTCCTCCTCCTCCTTTTAGATGAAATATAAATAGACATCTTATTTCCGTAACTGTTAAATCACTGTTCTACACTATTTTCTTCTACCTTTTCTCGGCCATCTTTTTTTCACAGGATAGAAGTATGCAATAAAGATTCTTTCTCCTCTGCTCCTACTTATTCCAGAAGTTACACCTGTGCTAGTGGTTTTATGTAATCTCAGGCATGCCTCTTTTTATTGTGCTTTGGGTCATCATGCCTCATGGGTGTTGCATTTTCTTCCAAACTGAAGGCAAGGCCCACCAAAAAGATCCCGACTCGTTTTATTGTGAGACCCACTTTACTACAGTGATCTGGATTTGGACTTGCAGTGTCTCTGAGGTGTGCCTGTATAGTCCCAGTTAGCTATTCTCTGAAAATTCAGGGTGGAGGGGGACATATGCCAATATTCCTGAAGCCACAGTTTTCTGACTTTTATTACCTCTCGCTTGTGCTTCTCTAATGATCACCTACTTATCTCCTCATTTCCAAAGTCTACTCCAGACATCAATTTGGAGGAATTGAACTCAAGGTGAGAGACATGCCTTTGACATGAAGGGTTGGAAGAAAGGGTGATTAAGGTGGGACAAGGGAAGTTTAGTAAATTACCCAGCAGTGACTTACTTCTGTCAGCAAAGTATTGTAAATGTGTCCTGCTTGGAGTTAAGGAGAAGGTTATAGGCTAAGGTATTTGAGTGGAACAGAGAAGGTTTGAAAGAGCTGAGACCTTGGGTTTGTAGTTACTCTGATCTACAGGGTGCAGCCTGGTGTAGGAACAGAGAGGGCAGGAAGTTCATTAATCTAGAGTGTGGGTTTTTCTAGCCAGGCTTAAAAGAAAGCAAAAGATATGAGTAATGGAAAGAAGCAGAGAGCAAATGATGGGTTGTTACCTCAGAATCAGGGGTTAGGTACTAAAAGGGTTTGGGAGGAGAGCACACTGTGGGAGGGAGTTTGGATCAGGGTGGTAGAAGGCTAAAGCAGTCTGGACGAGCAGGCAGGAATATATGGGTTACCAAGAGTGACATATTCAGGACATTGTCTAAGGATTGCAAGAATGTGAATTTTCATGGCCTCATCAGTTTGTTAAAAATTAGTCTCAGCTGTTCCAAGTCTTCATTGATTTGTATGGTGCTTATAGCATGGAATCTGCATGGAAGAGCAATAGTCATCTAGAGCTGGGGAGAAGGTGGAGGATCCTTCCTTTCATCTGGGATTAGTTATGCTTCAAAGCCCCAAGTAGGCTGATGTGTGTGTGCGTATGTAAGAAGGCAGGAGTCTCAGGCTTCCAAAGTATGGAATGTTGATATATAGTTAGTAGATCTACCCTGTTTCCCCAAAAATAAGACAGTGTCTTATATTAATTTTTCTCCCAAAGTTGTGCTAGGTCTTATTTTCAGGGGATGTCTTATCTTTCCATGCACTAGGTCTTATTTTCGGAGGATGTCTTCTTTTCGGGGAAACACAGTAGTTGTTGGCATGAGCTAAAAAAATAGATTACCACAAAACTACATTTTTGAAAGGAGGACCAACCAGGAAGAAAAACGGACATAGTTAAGTTTTTAATTGCTAGTGTAGAACAGTTTGTTTAAACAATAACCAGTTAGTGAACATATGTTCTGGTCAACAGTTTAGTCACATTATACCTGCTTGAGAATTGACAAGTAAATTCAGGGAAACAGCAGGTTTGAAGAAATGTCTCAGATATAAACCATAGACTTTACAATGCCTATCCAACCATGGATTACTTTGGGGTTGTTTCTCCCAAGGAACCTTTTGTTTCTTTAGGTACTTGATTATGCACATGTTGGTTTTTTATCACAGTGTAGGTTTATAAAGCTCTTAACATAAATACAGGGTATCCCAAAATTGTTTTCACACTTTGAATAATTATTAATTCCAATAGGTTAAATTTGAAAAGAAACATCAGTTGAGCTATTAAAAATGTATGTGTATACTTTTTTTGGAACAACCTGTTATTTATATAGTAGAGGCCTGGTACACAAATTTGTGCACAGGTGGGGTCCCTCAGCTTAGCCAGCAATTAAGGCCTATTGGGGGGGGAGGGGATAGTTCGGGGGAGGGGTCATGGGAGGTTGGCTGTGGGAATGCACTGACCACCAGGGGGTAGCTCCTAGATTGAGCATCTGCCCCTTGGTGGTCAATGTACATCATAGCGATTAGTCAAAAAGTCATTGGGTCATACTGGTCGCCTAGGCTTTTATATATATAATGAAGTTCCCAATCAGTCATTGGAATAGTATATAAGGCCCAGTGGTGTGTGGCTCAGTGATTGAGCATTGACCTATGAACCAGGAGGTCACGTTTCGATTCCATTCAAGGCATATGCCTGGGGAGGGGGGGGGGGGGGGCTGGATCCCCAGTAGTGGGCATGCAGGAGGCAGCCTATCAATTATCTCTTATCATTGATGTTTCTATCTCTCCTTCTCCCTTCTTTTCTGAAGTCTATACATATCAGTATGTGTATGTGTGTGTGTATGTATATGTGTGTGTACATATATATATATGAAATATTAAATAAGAATTATTTTAAATTTATAAATAACTTAAATGAAGCTAGAGAGATTATTACAGCTAAAAAAATAAGTGAGTAGATAAATATTTTCACACTGGGACCAATAATCATTCTACTACACCTCATCCTTTTACCATCTAAAGATGGTAACTTCACAAAGAGGACATGATCATGACTTCTCTCAGGAAACCACGTCATATCTGGATTTTCCAGAGCAGCAAACTTTATCTTAAAATAATTTTTAGATAAGTTGGAAAAGTCTGTGTTCCATAGCTAGATTAATTCTCATTGTTTCACGTCTCATTGAATTATCTGATTCCAAAAAATGGTGACCTTTTAAAATCGGTTTGCTGATTGTGATGGTCTGATTGGAGGCAGCTAATATTTAACACCGCCTTTCCCTCCAATCATTACAAGATGCACAATGAGTTCCTCTGCAAAGTTGCTTCATCACTCAACTGTTGGAGTTCTTATTTCTCCTGCTGCCAAATTGGTATCCTTAATGACTTGCCTTAACTAGACTTTTGAATATTCTACCTTGTAAATTCATTGACAGCATATGTATGTAGATAAATATTGGAACTATATTTGGTGTAGTGTTTTCAAATCATGACTATATCATGGTGTAGTGTTTTCAAATCATGTGGTTTTCAAAAAATTATTTAAGATGTAGAGACACATGTATGTATGATCTAACCAAAAAATCTAATAAATATAATAAGGAATGATGTAAATTTCTATTTTTTTGTTTTGATCTTAGTCAGTTTGACTATAGTGCTTTATAAAGTGGTCCTAGGCATTTATCTTGATTCTGTCACTCACATTAGATAAACTACAAAAGACCAAAGTTACTTATTATAAAGTAATTTATCTATAGTTATTTTAGTCTTTAAAACTTAAAATATTATAGGCTGAAACCGGTTTGGTTCAGTGGATAGAGTGATGGCCTGTGGATTAGAAGGTCCCGGGTTCGATTCCGGTCAAGGGCATTTACCTTGGTTGTGGGCACATCCCCAGTAGTGGGTGTGCAGGAGGCAGCTGATCGATGATTCTCTCTCATCGATGTTTCTAGCTATCCCTCTCTCTTCCTCTCTGTAAAAAATCAATGATATATATATATATATATATATATATATATATATATATATATATCTTAAAATAGGATGATACTTGTATTGCTTTTCATTGCTATATTATAATTTCCCTAAACCTGGTGATTTCAAACAACTTATCTCACACTTTCTGGGATCAGGAATCCAGGCAAGCCTTGTTGGGTCCTTTGTTTTAGGGTCTCTTAGGAGGCTGCATTCAAGGTGCCAGCTGGAGCTATACTCATCTGTGTCACAGTTCACTTGGGTCAAGATTCAGTTTTAATTCACTCATTGGTTAGTTGGTCATCAAGGTTCTGCTTCTCATGGGCTGTAGGACCAAGGGCCTCCGTTCCTTGCTAGAAGCCACCCTCAGGTCCTTGGCACATGGCCCCTCCAACATGGCAGCTTGCTTCACCAAACTATCCACACCAAGAAGACAATAGAGTCCAACAAGAGTACAAGTCACAGTCTTTATAACCTCAGCCCAGAAATGACATCCTATCACCTTTGCCTTATTCTTTTAGAAGCAAATTACTAGATCCAGCCCACACTTAAGGGCAGAGGATGATATAAGGGCATAACTACCAGAAGGCAGGGATCATGAGGGCCATCTTTGAAAGCTACCTAATACAATATTCAATCAGAAAAACTTTATTCTGATCCTTTAACTTCTTTATATAATGGAAAGACTGCTTTAGAAATTTCAGTATTTTTCATCACACATGACAAATATGACACATCAAATTTCAGTTACTAGGACAGCACAATATAGAATAGAAGAGGAGTATTTATTCAAAACTTTGCAAAAAAGTTACTTATAATATTGGAAAATGAGCAACACAAGGATTCAAGTAGACATTGTCTATTCCAAGCCATAGGATGTGTGGTATCTGACATTTGAAACAAGAAACAAAAACAGATTAGAATACAAATGAGCATCAGTGACTCCCTGATAGGGTGATGCAAAGGCATAGGTGAGAGCATTGATGGGGCCAAGACTCTAGGTTGGGAACTCACTGGAACCCAACTCACCCCAACTGGTTAAATGTTGTCTTGCTTCATTTGCCTTCGCTGCATCCCCTTCCCTTGTAATCCTGGAGACTTTCAACTGCTGTTATATGAAGGCATTAGATTCTCTCTACCAGGGAACACCTAATTCTCTTGGCTGGGAATATGTGCTTGCTGTCAGCAGCGCCTATGTGTTCCTTTGCTGCCTAGGAGCCCCCGGGAATTAACTAGTTGTCCAGGATTAATATCTTTTTTAAATTTTCTTCCATGGGATCCCACATTTGTAGCGCATGCATTTTAAAAGACCCATACCCTTTTGTGAAGCAGGAGAAAGGAGTCTGGCAGCAGATAAAACATGCTCGTATGGGCCTCCCCTCTTTGTTTGTATGTCCCACTGTGGTTTTATATTTGGTTTGTGCCCAATGAGATCACTTTCATATTCAGAGGAACTGATTCATTGTGTTCTCTAGAAAACTGAAGTACACAAAAGACATCATGAGCAGGCTCTGTTTTGTGGACTTTGAACTAAAGTTTATCCAAGAGATTTTATATATAATGAAGCAACGCTACTTAGAGATTCTGTAGCAGCCAGGAGCCGGCTTGCCTGTGAATTATTGTTAAACAATCCATAAACAATTGAGATATCACTTTTTATTACCATACACATATATCAACTATCAGGGAACAAAGCTTTTTCAATTTTTATGACTTCTAGAGAAAAGGCAAAAGAACACCAGAGCCATTTTAGTGGGTTTGGCATTCCCCACCCCACACATCACAGTGGACAGATGGGGGAGCGGGGGAAATGAATTTGGTTTCTTTCAGGTCACTGTGCTAAGAACTGTTTTGTTTTGTTTTTCATTTTCATTCAACCCTCTGAGATAGCAGTTACCCCCAAATATGAAGAAATCGAGGCTCTGAGAATTACATGCCCAAGGTTACCCAGTTAATAAACAAGAATTCATATTTACTAGCCGAGTTCCTAGCCGAGTTCCGTCGGAACCTAAAACCCTTGCTCTTTCTACCGCACCCTGCTACTTGTGTGAGCATGTTATTTTATGTCTGTGTCCTCACCTATGTCTTATTGATCAGTTTCTTGCTTTATTTGTTCCTAACCTGAGTGCTTCAGTAGCTAAAAAACCTAAAAATGTATTTTTCCTCATCCTGCTCCTCTCACCAACAAAAAAGCTTTAAAAAGCACATATTTTTAAAAATTTGCCTAGTTTATGCAAACATTACTCACCTGAGAGCTAAATGTGGGGAGAGATTAGGAAGGGAAAGGCAGAAGGGTTTAAAATGTCAATTGGGAAGCAACAAGAAACGTGGGTCTTTGACCCCATGATGTATATCTGAAACACACAACTGATTTCTGCTCAGCTCTGGAGGGAAATCCTTGACTTTAGAGGATAATATGTAAACACTGTTTAGGATTAGGCTGAATTATGGCTCCAACTGGGTAGAGAGTCCATCTTCTGTGCCAAGAGTCAGTAATCTTGGCCTGTGGTTGCCTCTTATCTCTTTGATATGTGGTGCTTTGGTCTCTTAAGATCAAGGACAGCCTTTGGAGTGAAGTACGTTTTTCTTCCTCACTGCCAGGTAGAAAGTTGTTCCAAACCTACATATAGGACTAAAAATGTCAGAACTATAATATCATGTATTATGCACCTACTGATATGATTGCAGGAAAATATTAGGGAAGAACAATACCTGATTCTAGCACACATTCTAAAACACATTTGAAAATGCAAAATAAAGCTTATCTTTTTTTTTTCTGCTGAGCTCAGAATACTGAAAAGACCTGCTATCATCTTTGCCAATTACTTTCCCTTAAAAAAAAAAAAAAAAAAAAATATATATATATATATATATATATATATATATATATATATATATATTGTGTGTGTGTGTGTGTGTGAGGATATATATATATATATATATATATATATATATATATCCTCACTCTGATGTAACATGATACAGAGGGTGTTTTTTTTTTTAGTTAATAAAACTAAGATTCCTCAGCTCTTTTTCATCAAAGTTTGAGTTTCTAACTCAAGAATTATTTTAAGAAAAAATTATGGCAGGCCTTTCTGGTGTGGCTCAGTTGTTTGGGTGTCATCCTATGTATGGAGAGGTTGCTTGTTTGATTCCAGGTCAGGGCACCTGCCCAGGTTGCAGGCTTGATCCCTAGTAGGGGCATGCAGGAGGCAGGCCATCGATGTTGCTCTCACATAGATGTTTCTCTCTTCTCCCACTCTCTCTAAAACTTCAATAAAACTATTCTTAAAAATAACAACAACAGCCAAAACCAGCTCAATGGATAGAGTGTCGGCTTGGGGACTGAAAGGTCCCGGGTTCGATTCCAGTCAAGGGCATGAACCTGGGAGAAAGGAACAGGGAGGATCCAAGATGGCTGCTCGGATAGACACCTAACCGCAGCAGCACACAACAATTTCAACGGAATACAACTAAAATGTAGAGTGGACATTGCCCTGAGCTACAGGTAGTCGACTGACTGAAAATTCTACAACAAGAAGGAAAGAGAAAACCAGAAGGAAAATCAGAGGAGCTGAAAAAAAGCCTAAGGTACGGAGACATGCTGCACTCTCGCATGCACGCGCGCGCGAAGAGGTCGCAGCCCGAGAGGAGGAGAGGACTGGGTGCTGCCTGGCATTCCCTAGTAGGAAGGAAATAAAACTCCCGGCCTGGGCTGAACCGCCAAACCGGCAGCGCTGAGCCCCAGTTATGGGCCAGACCCTGGGGACCCAGGCTCCTGCAGGGGGAGACGGGGCTGTGAGGCAGAATCCCAGGGGAGCAGCGAAAAGCAGGGCCCCTGGAGTCGCGCCCAGATTGCATGCAGAGGACTGAATGTTGACTCTGATGCTGGATTACCCTAGCCGGAAGAAACAAAGCCTCCGGTGGCGCTGAGCCTCAGTCTGGACTGCTCTGAACCCCAGTTCTAGGTCAATCCCTGGGGACCCAAGCTCAAGCAGAGGGAGACGGGGCTGTGAGGTGGAGTCCTGGGAGCGCGGCGAAAGGCCGAGCCACCGGAGTCGGAGTCGCGCACATTGCTTGCAAGGGAAGGAATGTTGACTCTGATGCGGGATTGCCCTGGAGGGAAGGAAACAGGAGCCCCGGCCATGTTGGGCCCCAGTTTCGACTGCTCTGAACCCCAGTCCTAGGCCAGACCCTGGGGACCCAGGCTCAGGCAGGGGGAGACGGGGCTGTGAGGCGGAATCCCAGGGGAACAGCGAAAAGCGGAGCCCCCAGAGTCGCACACACTGTGCGCAGATGCACACAATGCATGCAGAGGGCAGAATGTTGACTCTGATGCTGTATTGCCCTGACGGGAAGAAACAAAATCTCTGGCGGTCCTGAGCCCAACTCCCGACTGCCATGAACTCCAGTTCTAGGCCAATCTCTGGGGACCCAGGCCCAAGCAGAGGGAGAAAGGGCTGTGAGGTGGAGTCCTGGGGGAGCAGCGAAAAGCAGAGCCCCCGGAGTCGCGCACACTGCGCGTAGAGGACAGTCTGTTGACTCTGAAACTAGACTCCCCTAGCGGGAAGGAGAAAAAAAGCTCCAGACTAGAGGAACGCGACAAGGAGCAGGAGCCCCTGCAGGACACTGGCCAGCCAGGCACCAGCAAGGAGCCGGGTGACGGGGCCCCCGGGGGGGGGGGTGCGCCCCTGAGCCTTCGACCGCTGAGCGCTGGCAATGGAGCCAAGGCCTGGGGCTGCTTCCTGGGCGGTGCCGACCCCGGCAACAGGCTGAAGCAGCGCAGGAGCCCGCGGAGAACAAAGGGGTGCCACAGGCCAACCTGCTGAGCTCCCAGGACAAGGAAGAAGAAACCAAAGAAGTTCTCAATCTGAAGAAATCAAGTGAGAGCAAAAGATAGTAAAATTACTTAAGAAAGAACACAAAGAAGATCTTGAAAAATCAAAGACTAAGTCAGAACTCAACTCACCAGCCAACACTGCAACATAAATGCGTTTGTTTTTTTTAAGAAAAAAAAAAAAAAAGGACAGAATGTTGGAACGGCGGCGGCCAGGCCTAGTGTGGCCAGGCACAAGGCAGTGGCAGCCGGGGCTGGAGCAGCAACGGCGAGGCCCCAGAGCAGCAGCAGCCAGAACCAGAGCATCAACAGCCAGCACTGGAGCAGCCAGACCTGGGGCAGTGGCAGCCAGGCCTGAGGCGGAGGCTGCCAAGCCCAGGGTGGTCAGTCCAGGAACACCCAGACCCGGAGCGGCCGGGCCCGGAGAAGCTGGGCCCAGAGCAGCCGGGTTAGGAGCAGCCAGGCCCAGAACAGCAGTAGCCAAGCCTGGAGCAACTAGGTGGGAGCAGCAGTGACCAGACCCGGAGCAGCTGGTTGTGGAACGAACCAGAGCAACAGAGGCCAGGCCCGGAGCAGCCAGGCCTGGAACAGCTCGCTCCTCGCCTGCCCCTCCCCCACGGCTGCCTCTCAGACATGGCTGGAAACTTTTGCGGGAACTTGAGGGTCTGCTGAATCAAGTGATGAAGGCTTAGATCTGGATGTGTTGAGTTAGTATAGCGCTGGGGTGTTGATCTGTGTTGATCTGTGAGTGCCTTGGGTGGGGCCTGGATGAGGCTGGTTGACCTATTTGGAAATGTCTTTTGTGTGAAGTGTATCATTGGGCATGTGGAGGTATTATTGATATGAGAAAATGCTAAGTAACTGATTTACTATCTGAAAAGGGATTTACTATTGGGGAAAGGGAGGGAGGAAGAGACTGAACATAAACTGTGCACCTATGGATGAGGACAATGGGGGAAGGGGAGGGGGTGGAGGGTGGGGTGGGAACCTGGTGGAGGGGGGGAAGAAATGAGGAATCTTTGTAATAATATGAACAATAAAGATTGATTTTAAAAAAAAAAAGGGCATGAACCTTGGTTGCGGGCATATCCCCAGTAGGGGGTGTGCAAGAGGCAGCTGGTCGATGTTTCTCTCTCATTGACATTTCTAGCTCTCTATTTCTCTCCCTTCCTCTCTGTACAAAATCAATAAAATATATTTTTTTAAAAATAATAACAAATAAATGGCAGATGAAGATTTAAAAGAGTTCAGAAACAATCTGGACATGCTAGATTGGCAACCTATAAATAAAAGCTAAATTTAACAAGTTTTAATAATTTGGGAATGGGGAAACCAAATGTGGGATCTAAGGGGAAAAAGTGATTGTAGTTGACAGATCAGTGGGTATGTATTAAATGGTCTTAAACTGCATTAATACACGTACACGGTGGGGGAAAAGTAGGTTTACAGTTGTTCCTATGGAAAATAATCTCTCTCTATATATAACACCCCTTTAAATGATCAGCAGACTGGCCAATCGGCCAGCTGACCAGTAGCTATGACATGCAATGACCATCAGGGGGCAGACACTCAATGCACAGGCATGGAAACATGGAACAGACTGATATATCTCAGAGGAAAGGGAGGAGAGGGAAAGGCAGGAAAAGATTAATCAAATATCTTATATGCATATTAGAGAAGTCCAGTGCACTAATTTGTGCATTGGTGGGGTCCCTCAGCCTGGCCTATGGGGCTTGGGCTGAAACCAGCTCTCCAACCTCCCCCGAGAGGTCCTGGATTGCAAGGTGTAGGCCAGGCTGGGGGACCCCACTGGTGCATGAATCCATGCACTGGGCCTCTGGTACAATAATAAATAAGAATATAAGAATAAACTTGTGTTCCACATACTCACAACTGCAAACCATATTTTGCCCCACCCATACAGTGCCCAGAACATGGGAACTGGGGGAAGTTCTGCTCCATTGTGGCACCTCATTATAAGATATAGGCAACTGGCCAGCCTCTATAGGCGAGGGACCAGGATATGTCTCAGAACCATATTGGAAATGGACATCAAAATTTGGAAGAATAGCCGGGACCGGTTTGGCTCAATGGATAGAGCGTCGGCTTGGGGACTGAAGGGCCCCGGGTTCGATTCTGGTCAAGGGCATGTACCTTGGTTGCGGGCACATCCCCGGTAGGGGGTGTGCAAGAGGCAGCTGATCGATGACTCTCTCTCATCGATGTTTCTAACTCTCTATCTCTCTCCCTTCCTCTCTGTACAAAAATCAATAAAATATATTTAAATAAAATAAAATAAAATAAAATTGGTTTAAAAAAAAAATAAAAAATAAATTTGGAAGAATAAAGTCTTACATTCTTGGTTACTATAAATTCCTGCATGCTAATTATTTCAAAGCTACTTTTGCAAGAGAATCTGCACATATAATATACTATTTAATTATAACAGATCAATTAAATTATAGTTAACAGGTTACTTGTTATAGCTTCAATTTAAAAAATCCTCTAATCCCAGCCATTGGATTTTTTCTGTTATGCGGGCCTTCCTACGCACCATATCTATTCGGTCTTCACAGTAGCTGAGACAGGAAAGGCTCAGCAACACTGAGTTACTTACCCACAGCCACCAGCCTGTACAGAGCAGAAATTCAAATTGCAAAGAAACACCTCCACACCCATTCCTGACTAGCTACCCAGAAGGAGCTAGAAGGTGATTTACAAGGAGAGGCTGAAAAGAGGGGTGGGGAGGAGAAAGCCAAATGGGGTCCTGTGGGATACTCTGCCACCTGGGGGGGAGTGGACCCAGTCAAATTCAAGTCATTAGGAATGGAGCATGTGGCTGAACAGAACTCCAGATGTTGCCTAATGGTAGTTCCAAATTCAAAGTTACCGGCAGAAAGAACTGTGCCATGCCAGCACAGCCAAGTGTTCGGAGAGCCTGAGGGAGGGCGGTGAAGGATGGAGAAAAAAGACAGACAAGAGAATAAGCTGGGTTTAGGTGGATCTTCTAAGCCTTGTTGAAGCCACAGAACAGATCCAGACTGCAAAGCTGATGCTTTATTTATAGTTAGGGGCAAACAAGGTAATTTACAATGTTTTTGTAAGTTTCACTTGTTTTGGCAGCACTTGCTGCCCCTCCCACAGCCCATCAGCTACCCAGGAAGGATCTAGGGAGCAGTCACAAGATCAACCTTAATTATGCTTAGAGGACTGAGCCCTCTAAAGCTGGTACTTGTTTGCAACTTTGCCAGCAGGTCAGTCCGAGGCTTATTAACCCTATAACCACTCCCTACAAAGAACTGTGCCCACAGGATCTTGCCCTGAGGCCTGGCACCACTTTTGCCCAACCATCTGTGAGGAGGTAGGAGAGGGAGCTCCATTCTTTTAGAGGAAAGCTGAGAGCTGAGTCCTGCCCTGAGGACATTCTGGGTTAAGAGGCACTAATGTGCAGGAAGCAACAAATGGGATGTGCTACAGAAAACCAGCTTTGTCTTTTGGTAGTAAAGTACCTAGATGAAGGAGCCACATTATCCTACTTTGATGTGTTACAGTCTTAAAAAGGAAAGGAAGAAAGAAAATCCACTTCAACTTTTATGTGAGCTAATAGAAGTTTCCCAACAACTGACATTTATTCTCTATAACAAATAAACATAGCCTCAAGGTTATCATTACTGTAGTTGAGAAGTATCTATTAAAAATTTCTGATTATTACAGGAATATATATATATATATATAACTTCTGAGACTTGGGATCCTTCATGATGACTACATACAGAATACATGTAGGATAATCAGTAGGTAAACATCCTGTAACCATTTCTCTGCTCAGCCCCCAAGAAAGAGGTAACAGCAATCTTAATATCTGACACTTATAAAAACAGTCTTGTCTGTATGTCCAGGATTATTCAGAATTGTGGCAGACTAGAACTATCACTTTAACTAGGCTTAATGGCATTACTTGGGGCTTGTAAGAATAATAATAATATATAATATATAATATATAATATATAATATATAATATATAATATATTATATATTATATATTATATATTATATATTATATATTATATATTTTTTTGATAAATAATAATAATAATAATGATTTCCCTGTAAGGCAGGTAAAAATATCTCATTTTAAAGATAAGAAAACAAAGAGGTTAAATAAACTGCCCAAGGCACAAAGTAACAGAACTATAACCAAATTTTTCTGACTTTAATGCTGCTATAGCTTTCTTAAAAAATATGAAGGACCACTAATGGGTAGAATACAGATTTTTATTTCTTCAAGGGAAAGATCTTTTTATTCATTATAGCTGTTCTGAGATGGTTGCCTTGGAAATAGAGTTGTGAGATAAAATGTAGGGCACCAGCTAAATTTGAATTTCAGATAATGATGGAAAGTATTTTTTAATAAAAATAAGTCCAAAGCATTCTGTGGGACATTCTTATATTAAAGTAGAAGCCCAATGCATGAAATTTGTGCAAGAGTAGGTCTTCCTTCCCCCAGCTGCTGGACTGGCTTCCCTCTGGCATCTGGGACCCAGGCTTCCCTCCCAGCCCTGGCTTCGTCCAGAAGGATGGAAGGACATCTGGTTTAATTAGCACATTATGCTTTATTATTATAGATATTATTTATTGTTTATCTGAAATTGCCCTTTATTCTCATTAAAAATATATATGTTTTTACTAGAGGCCCAGTGCCCAAATTTATGCATGGGTGGGATCCAGATGGCTTGCCCCGATTAGAGTCAATTGGACTGGGCTGGCCAAGCAAGGGGCCACAGGAGATTAGCTGGCTGGCCCCACCCCCTGGTTGAACTCCCAGTTGAGGGGACAATTTGCATATTAGCCTTTTATTACAAAGGATTGATTCCAGAAAGGAAGGGAGAGGGAGAGAGAGATAGAAACATCAATGATGAGAGAGAATCATTGATTGACTGTCTCCTGCACACCCCACACTGAGGATTGAACCCGAAACCTGGGCATGTACCCTGGCCAGGAATCAAACGTGAGACCCTTCAGTCCTCAGGCTGATGTTCTGTCCATTAAGCCAAACCAGCCAGGGCTTACCCTATATTCTCATTTGCTTAATATAGTGACCCCATTTGGAAAAGATTTGTTTCCTGGTGCTGGAGATTAAACTACTAATGATCACATGGAGGTGGTGCATTGTTGGTCTGATAGTCAGAAGGCATAGAGGTGCATGGAGTGTAGGGTCATGATTTCTTTATCTTCATGGGTGTCTCCATTGAGTCCAGAACTAGGCCAGGTATTAGAGGGGCACCGAGTGACTCTGCAGGCCATGACTTTGAGGAGCAGTGGCTTTTTATGGTCTGTCCATTTTCATGTTTCCTATTCCTATGGCAGGATCATCTCACTGCTCTCCAGCCTCTGGTAGGTATAGGGGACAGTAGTGAGTAGAAAAGAAAACATTTTGCTCCTTATTAATATTTTTAAAACTACGTTGGTGGTGGAGGATTGTGTTTCTACCCGGAATTCTGGAATTTTCACCACTAAAATACAGCATTTCCCATATATTTTCTGTTTCGTTCCCCCAAAGATTAAGGCATTGGAAATATCTTCCTAGAGATTGGGATCAGCATAAATTACTTCTGGCAGACCCTCCAAATCACACAAGAAGATAAAAGTTGGCTCTATTTTGAAGTGGATGAAACCATATATTTGGAAACATTTCTAAATGTTTCAGAATAAAGCACTTTAGAAGAATTCTTCTGTAATGGATGTTGTATAGCCCATAGTATTAATGACCTGTCACATGAAATTCTTAAGTAAGTTCATGCTGATAATTGACAAATAATGAAAGTTCAAGTGAGGCCCCTTTCAAATGTGGTCCTCCCATGCAGTGTGGTCTGTTTACTGGAGACTGTTGTTAAGACTGTGAAAACAATCCCTGTCTGTTTGCCAGAACAGCATGCAGGCTGCCCAAGGCATGAAAAGGCAGTTGTGTGTGTGCTTCGTGGTTTCTATATATATATATTTTTAGGTTCAATTATGAGAAGTACTTGAAAATGGCCTTAGAGAGTCAGGGACCAGAGCCATATCCATTATGTAAGAGAAATACCCAGTCTTATGAAATGTTTTTATTTTAACTGGTGCACACCTGCCTTCCATCAAATAGGATTCTGTTAATGTACCCAAACCAGACTGAAACTCAGAAAGCCTCACAATATGAGAATTCTTCAAAATATAATTTTAGAGTGCTTTTCTAAGCAAGACCCAAAATTCAAGAGTCATGAAGTCCAAAGTCAAACTGGGGAGATGTTTTAGTGGGAAAGAACACAAATTTCTTAATGAGCATGAAAATGCAAATCATGTTAGTGGATGAATGGCTAACCCTACTTAAATTTGAGAGTTTTGAGATCCCACTCTCCCCTAGTAGTTTGGTACCGGTAAATGTAGAAAAGTCTGACTGTGCGCAGTGTTGGCGAGAAAGTGGTGCAAATGCCCTCATGAGGCACTGTTGCCCAGAGCGAAAACTGAAGTGGACTCTATAGGAGATGATTTGGCAATGTCTGTCAAAGCTTTAAGTATACACCCATTAAATGTAGTTCTGGAAATGTATCTAACAAGCCTGGAACAATTTTCCTAGAAAAATAATATTATCCTCACCAGACCCACCTTGCTTGCCAAATACCCAGGTAGTGAATTGGCATTGCCTGGGGGAGAACAAGAGGGAGGGAGGGGGAGAGAGAGAGAGAGAGAGAGAGAGAGAGAGAGAGAGAGAGAGAGAGAGAGAGAGAGGAGAGAGAGGAGAGAGAGAGCTAGCTTATCTTTGGTTTCTAGCATCCCAGGGTGCTGGTTGAGCTGAGCTGGAGTCCAGAGCGAGTGTGCAGTTTGTAAACTGAATCTCCATAGAGAGAGCTGTCCATCAAGGTGTTAGCTGGGGATACTATATTTCATAGGGAAGAAAGAACCCTACGTACATGAACTCCTCTTGAAAAGAGTGGCATTGGAGACATTCCAGGATTCTTCCTCTTTGAATCTACCCAATAGTTAAAGCTATTGTTTGCTCTTTCCCCTTTGAGGCCTATGCTCCCTGTTCCCTCAGTGTGACTGGCCTTCACTCCCTCCCTGGACCTCAGTTCCCTTCATATATAGTATACAGTTTTCCAAGCACGTTTCCAGCCCCCCAATCCTCCGTATCCCTCCCTCCTCAGCAAATGCTGGATGGAGTCCTGTGCCTGGGGCACGCCATGTCTCCTGCACTGGAATTCTCAGGCCTTTGCAGCCTGTCTCCTAGGAGCATTTCCCTTTAATCTCACATTTGACGAAGACAAATGGACATGGCAGACACTTGGAATAAAGCCACTATTGATGTGTCCATTATATCCGAGGACCTGGGAGGATCAACCCTTGCTCCACTGCCTCTTCTCTGTTCTCAGCTTTTCCTATCCTTAGTTTACTTATTTATTCTTTTGGTAACATCTTAATTTTGTTTTTAATAGGGAATACATTTACATGATTCGAAAGTAAAAACTATAAAATAGGTGTACATGGAAGTGTCAATCCCACTCCTCTTCATCCCATTTCATTCGTTTCCTGTTTAATTTCCTAGTGGTTTTTGGCACAAATGATTGTGTGTCTATGTGTATATACATATAAATACATCTATATTTCATATCTCTCTAGCCTATCAAGAACGGAGTAGAAGAAAATATATTTTTTACTCCACCTTGAAACCCCATCTACAGGCAAGAATACACATTAGCAAATATTAGGTTTGAGATGTGTTAGAAAACCTTTGGAGCCTGATTTCTGAGATTCTAGAATTTTACTAAAAGTTACCTATTTCTAAATATTTCCAGCTGGTATTTGCTAAGTAAAAGATAGATGCAGTTGGAAAGGTGAGAAACTTCTGACTCTAGCACACAAATGGATAGAAATAATACAGGAGGAAGATTGGTAAGCTAAATGCTTTGAAACTATGTCAATCTATCTCTCTTTGAAAACTTCAGAATTTTTTTGCTCTTAGATCAATTCATGTGATTACTCTCAGGTGTATCCACTCTAGATTCCTTTCTACCGATTCTCTTTAAGCACCACCTTTCTCAGCTTACAGCCTATTTCAGAGACCACTAGTTGTTCTCTAAGACCCTTTTCCCTTTTTTCTTTTAACAGCAGATCCCTCATATTTAGCTAAACACATAATATACCAGCTAAAGATGATGTAGTCTGGATTCTCTTGCAGCTAGTTGTGGCCATGTGACAAGTTCTGGTTTGATATGAAAGTTTTGTATGCAAATTTGTGATTACTGGTGGCTTTCTCCATCCTCCTGTCTAGAACATGGATATGGTAGGGAGCTATTCTGGACCATGTAATCCAAAGATGGCTAAGCCACAGATATAAGGAGCTGGACTATTTTTGTTGAGATTATTACCTGGGATAGAAAATATCTGTTATCTGGAGAGAAAAACAAGATCTCCTATCTTGTTTAAGCTATTTTATTTTTGTCTTTATTACAAGTAGTTGAATCTGTATCACCTAAAAGTTGAATCACTTGCTGTCATTTGCATGTGCAACTTTGGCTGCACTGGGCCCCAAGTAAATATTACATATAACTGCAAGCATTGAATATGGACTCAAACTTTTAGTTTCCATTTCCAAGTTCCAGTGAGAAGGAATCTGATTGGCTAATCTTGGGTCAGTTACCTAGTTTGGTCCAATAATCTGTGGAAGAGGAGGAGGGTTATGTGGTGCAGAGATTTGTCCTATCCAAAGGATGTCAATGTTGCAGGTTCATTAATACTAGAATATGGATATTAAGATAATTATTGACATACCAGAAACCCTGTGATGTAATGCATATGTCAAGAAAATAAACTTTTAGTGATTAAAATAATTAAAGCTTCTAAGATATGTTGGAGATCAGCAAAAATTCAATCCAAACCCCCAGAATGCTCTACTTGTGTAGGACAGTATAATAATCACTGAAATTAATCACCCTGTATAAATAAGAACTCAAATCATCAAAGCACTTTTCATTAATGTTTATCCATTGACTTGACAAAGCCTAGAAAGTATACCTATAGATATTATAAATCACAGAAATCAGGCTTCAAATACTTTCTAACACCTATTCTGACCTCTACCAATAATACATTTAGCCTAAATTAACCTGAGTAAAAAACAACAATAAAAAAACACCCTAATATATTCAGGTACTTCATAGGATATTTAGGTTACTCAAGATTTTGCTCTCTGTGAAGTTTTTTAGCGTGACATTTTCAAAATGGTTTTTATGATAATGCAATTATACTGGGTTCAATAAGTACATTTAGCTTCCACAATTTTACACTTAATTGTAGTCACACTTAGCCTTTATCCAATGACAATATGAGATACTAGGGATAAATTTTCTGAGATTCTCTTTCTCTTTATCAGTGAAGCCATTTTATTTCCACACAGCCTATACAGTAGCATTTCCAGACATGTTCTTCTGACCATCGGGGCCCATAAATACTGTGGGATAAGAGGGGTTGTGAAATACATTAGGAAAATATGCAACAAGTTATAGTTCCCTCTTGCTAACTGATCATGTTATTCATAACTAAGACTTTGACACCTCCTGCTGAAGTGAAATGTATGTACCTGTGTTTCTCAAAAACAAACAAATGTATGTACCTGTGTTTCTCAAAAACAAACAAACAAGCAAACAAACAAATAATTTTAAAAGGCCAGCTTCCAATAAGTCCCGAGAGGCACAATACACAATAGACCATTGAACATTCTAAATATCATTAGCAGAGAAACTCACTACCTTAGATTTCACCTGGCATTTGCCAAACTGATTTGCCTGCCTGCAAGACCCCTTTTTTTTTTAAAGTTAATTTTCCACATTAATTACCTATCATCTTTCTGTGGAATATACTTTGAGAATGGCTGCTTGTTCTCAGGAGCATTGGTTTCTTACTGGCCTAAAACAAGAACCATCATGTCCACAGCCCTCACATAAATCATGGCCTGTTAGTCAGGCTGCATTACATAGAAATAGAGGAGAGTTCCTGGAACTGGATTAAAGTTTACCTATGTGGTTTACATAAAGCACACCCTTGCTAAGTAATTAGTATCAAGCAGATCTCCTTCCCCACTGCAATTTGCCCAAATTATTCGGGTGTGACTTAGCCCAGAGAGGTTTTTCTGTTGTAAGTCTTTTCCAAGGATTGAGCCAGTTTGATGTCCGCCCTGGGTTGCTTAAAATATTTGGAAACTTATATACCTTCTGAAAAATAAATGGGCAGCATGGGCCAAACTTTAAAGATAAATATTCCAGATGAAAACAAATTGATAACCATACCCAGATGTTAATTCAATGAATGCATCTCATGTAATGCCATTGGAATGGCAAATGCCAAGTTTGGGGCAGCTAAAGCCGGGGAATTTTTAAAGTCTTCCTGACTGCAGTTAAAAGCCACATGTCCTTTGTTGGTGAGGTCCTGCTTCTCTCAGTAGCCGTATTTAAATAGACAAGTCTCCAAGCAGTCTACGAGAAGTCATTATAAACCCATTGCAGAATAATTCTAGGAAAGGTACCTCACAGCATAATATGAAAATGCAAAGACAAAAAGGCATGCAAGCCAAAACTTCACCCTGAAAGCAATTTGGGCAGGGATGGCGGGTTGGGAGAGCGGGGAGTTAATGCCACTTAATTTTTCTTGATTTATTTAAAAGAAATAAATATCCCTTTAATTCATATTCAATCTAAATGACTAGCTAAATATAAGAACAGTAACTTCAAAGGACTGTTTACACATCTAATTTTAAAATTTTTTTCTAGCTTTATTGAGATATAGCTATTACAACATTGTGTAAATTAAGGTATACAATATGAAGATTTGATACACATATATAGTGAAATCTTTTCCACAATAAGTCAGCTAATTAGGTATCCATCACTTCTCATAATTACCATTTTGTTGGTATGATGAAAAAATTAATGCTCTATCATAGCAACTTTCAAGTTTACAATCAAGTATTGTTAACTGTAGTCACCATTCTGTGCCATTAGATCTCCAGAACTTGTTCATCTTATAAGGTGAAAGTTTATGTCCTTCGACCAACATCTCTACATTTCCACAGTCCCTCCGTCCCAGCAATCACCATTTTACTCTTTGTTTCTACAAGTTCAATGTTTTTAGATTCCTCGTGTAAATGATATTATACAGTATTTCTCTTTCTTCATATGACTCATCTTACTTAGCATAATGCCCTCAGGATTCATCTATATTATCACAGATGGCAAGATTTCCTCCTTTCTCGTGGCTGAATAATATGCAATATATACTATATATATATATATATATATATATATATATACACACACACACACACACATGTACACACATATACATCTGTTGATAGATATCCATTGTGAATAAAGCTGAGATAAACAGTGCTGATTTCTTTTCAAAATAGTGATTTCATTTCCTTTGCATATACAGTAGTTCCCTAGCCACTGGGGATATGTTCCAAGCCACCCAGGGATGCCTACAACGATGCTGGCCTGGGATAGGTTGATGCAGCAAATAGAAACTGTTCTTCTTTGTTCTTCCTTCCCTTCATGTGCTGTTATTCCTGGTTTGTTTGTTTTGTTCCACTGTGTTGCTGAAGTTTCTTAAGTGGACTCCTGAGTTCTCCCAGAGTTATTTTTGTTGGTGGATTACTGTCTAATTCTTGATCTTTAGGAGGGTGGGATAGGGAATTGAGGCTGAGGGCTCTTGATTCATCATCTGACATCACCACCTAAATGTTTTAAAATTAAAGTCCATAGAGTTATCATTTCTTCTAATGTTTTGTTTGTTTGATTTTGTAGTTTTTTAGTTTTTGTTTGTTTGTTTGTTTGTTTTTTAGCTTTTGTCTCCTGTTCATAGTTGACAATGATAGGAAGCCACTTCAAGATTCCTCAACTTCTGTGAGGCTCAGTTTTCTCATACCTAAATGAAATGATAGGGCAATAGATGTTTCAGATCCCTTCATTTTGTGATTTCAGTGTAATTTTTGGCCCATGGTGGTGAGAATTGATAAATACTTTATTGAATAATTCTGGATATTTGGACACCTATTCTGACCTCTACCAAGTACAGTAGTTCTGCCATCTAACAGACCCAGATTAATATCATGGCTCCACAATTGATTAGTTCTGCAAACTTGAGTAAATTACCCTCTCCAAGTCCTCTATCCATCCTATATAATAAAAGACTAATATGCAAATCAACCAAACGGCAGAATGACCTGTCAATATAATGTGCACTAACCACCAGGGGACAGATGCTCAATGCAGGACCTGCCCCCCAGTGGTCAGTGCACTCCCACAGGGGGAGCACCACTCAGTCAGAAGCCGGGCACTGGTGAGCACAGTGGCAGTGACAAGAGCTTCTCCTGCCTCTATGACAATGCTAAGGATGTCCAACTGATGGCGTAAGCCCATTCTTCCTGGGGAAGCGGGTCTAAGCCATCAGTCGGACATCTCCCAAGGGCTCCCAGACTGCAAGAGGGCACAGGCTGGGCTGAGGGACGCTGCCACCCTACCCCCTTGAGTGCACACATACACTAATTACTAAAATTCTGTGGTGCACCAAAAATATGTTTTTCTGATTTGACAAAAAAAAAAAAAAAGTATAATTTTGATTCATTCACACCGGACAGCTATTGTTGTGTTGGCTACTATCATGTTTTTATTTGACAATATAAGAGAAAAGAGGTCTGTTGCCTCTGACTAAATAGTCCCGTATCACATGTTTTAAAAATACTTGTGGCACAGCAGTTGAAAATTGCTGCAGTAGGGAAATAGTACTGAATACTCATTTCAATAAATAGTAATGAAGTAACTGGATATATATATTCACATTTGTATGTGAAATGAACCAAAGAATTAAGTGTGAAAATTAAAACAATTAAGCTACCAGCAGGGGAATAAAGGGAAAGTACCTTTATTTTTATGAAGTTTAAGAAGTCATAAGACTAATGATAGTGATAAAAGTTAGAGAGTTGATTAGGAAGGAGTGAGGGTGCTAGAATTATTTGTTCCAGATCCTGACCTGGTGGTTATAAACATTTATGCATACATACAACTCATTTTGCTGTACACTTACTAGTAGATGAGGGTGGTTTACTCCATAAAAAAGTAGAAATAAAAATTAACAAATGCATCAAAAAAGAAATACCAATGGAAATGAGAAAACATTTTCATATTTGTCTTCTCATCTCCCATTTCCACACACCAACCCCAAGTGAACCCTTATCAGTTCCTTTTCTCCATACTGACCAAATAAACAAACAAACAAAACAAACAAAAAAAACACTTAAAAATCATTTAAATGACTAAATCTAAGTTTCTGTGAGAATATTCCTTGGTTTTAACTCTAAATAAACTCAAAAAAAGTTCTCATATAATCTAATAACTTGGAAAAACTTCAAAATTATATTCTTTCTGATTGATGTTTTGGGTTTCTTAGGATATATATTTCTAGAAGTAGGATCACTGGGTCAAATGATAGTTCCATTTTTAATTTTTTGAGGAAACTCCATATTGCACCCTTATGTTCATAGCAGCATAGTTTACAATAGCTAAGATCTGGGAGCAGCGCAAGTGCCCATCAGTAGCTGAGAGAATAAAAAGCTGTGGTACATTTACACAATGGAATAATATATAGCAGTAAAAATGAAGGATCTCTTACCTTGTGAGACAGAACGGAGGGACCTGGAGAGTATTATGCTAAGAGAATTAAGCCAGAAAAAGACAAGTATCACATGATCTCACTCATATGTGGAATCTGATGAACAAAATAAAGTAATGAACAAAATAGATCCAGAGACATAGAAACATAGAACAGACTGATGCATCTGAGGGAAGGGAAAGAGGATATTAACCACAGAATTTATATGTATATATGCATAACCCATGGATACAAGCAATAGTTTGTATTGTAGTTTGGTGAAAGCCTGAGGGGAGTTATTGCAGGGTCTAGGGGGTCAAAGGGGAAACAAGGAGACATCTATATACTTTCAACAACAAATACACATTTTTTAAAAATTCAAAATTATATTAACACTGATGAGAAAGCTCCTGAATAAAATATTGACATCAAACAGAAGCAAAATTGCTTGGCAGTTTAATCACTGTAATATATTATGAGAGTAACACAGTCACTGTGCTAAGCCTAAGGAAGTCCATAAAAATGAGATGCAATCTCTTCAGTGAGTTCACACTCTAATCTTAATATATAAAAAGCCAGAGGCCGTCACAACCTAAATTACCAGATGAATGATCAAACAGCAGGCTGCATGGGGCGACCAGACTGGCAGGGGAGGGGGAGGAGAGTTGGCAACAACCAGGCTGGCTGAGGGGATCAGTTAGAGGCAACCAGGCTGGCAGGGGGTCAGTTGGGGGCAACCAGTCTGGCAGAGGGGGCCTTGTGCAGCCTCAAAAGAGGTTGCCATCTAACCCCTTCCCTGGAGGCTTGGTCTGCAGGAGATGGTCACTGGGTCCCTACTAAACCTATAAAATAGAATGGTCTTCCTGAGCTAGGCATCCTGTCCACCTCAGGGTTAGAAGTCATGTTTCATCCAGATGAAGCAGTTTCTCATTCTAGAACCTCAGCCCTGTAGCATGCAGGGTAGCTAACAAAGAGATTTTTCCCCAGGGAATTTCTGGGGCAGGCTGGAAATTGAATTTTCCTTCCTCCAGCACACCAGCACCACTGGCAGCATTTGCAAAATTCCCAGTAATTAGGTTAATTTGCCAATACTGCAGATTCAGGGAGCGTTTCATACTTGATTTTGTTTTGCTGTGTATGCGTTATTTCCTCATCAGTGCTGTAGTTGAATTTATTTTTCTCAAAATTACACAGGGCTTTTCCCTGAGCAGTTAGAGAGGTACTCCCTAAATGAGAGCTTTTTTGTTCATCTTTGATTTTAAAAAGTGAGTTATATTTGATATGCAACATTGTGTATTTAAGATGACAACATATTGATCTGATACATTTATACTCAGTATGAGTACCATTGTAGTATTACCTAATACCACTATTACATCACATAATTATCATTTTTTCTAGTGTTGGAAACAATTAAAATCTAGACTCTTAACCCTAACCAGTTTGGCTCAGTGGATAGAGTGTCGGCCTGCAAACTGAAGGGTCCCAGGTTTGATTCTGGTCAAGGGCATGTCCCTTGGTTGCAGGCACATCCCCAGTGGAGGGGGTGCAGGAGGCAGCTGATCGATGTTTCTCTCTCATCTATGTTTCTAACTCTCTATCCCTCTCACCTCCTCTCTGTAAAAAAAAAAAAATCAATAATATATATATATATATATATATATATATATATATATATATATTTAAATCTAGTCTCTTAGCAAATGTAATGTTTATATTATAGTTTTATTGCCTATATTCACTGTATTAGATTTTTAGGCCTTAATTATCTACTAGTTGCATCTTTGATTTTTGGTACAGGACTTTGTTCTTTATATTCTCAGGCAAGGCACTATTGACAATTTGGGCAGTTGTAACTCTGTACTGCCTGCCCTGTGCATGGTGGGGTGTTTAGCAGCTCCCATGGATTCAATCCTCCTAATGCCAGCACCATCCATACCCCCAGTTGTGGCACCAAAAATGTCTCCAGACAGTGCCAAATGGGGAGAGAATCACCCTCGATTGCACCACAGCTTAGTTTAAGGATCACAACAGGAAGAAAGCCAAGGAGAGTTAGTTATAAAATCCCAGCTGGGACATTTCTACCACAACCAGCCCAAACGCAGTCTGGGGTCACCTGTCCCCTCACAGGATCGTGATGAACTAGCTCTCAAGAGCACAAACTCATGTAGCTTCTAGCCCTGGGTCTGACACATACTCTGCAGAATAGTTTTGTGGTGTGAATGAAAACAGTGAATGATGCATACATAAAAATTCTTCCTAATTCTTCCATTACTTATCGGTTATGTCCTAGGCATATCATAAAACCTCTTCAAGCCCCAGATTTTGAAAGTTAAAATGGGAAGAATAAGGCCTATACCTTACACAATTGCTGTGAGAATTAGTATAATGGATACAAGGTGTAGTATATTGCCTGTGCAAGCATTAATTATTATTCTAAAGAGGGTCTGAGTTTTGGAAGAAAAGAGAGATGGAGCAGAAGCATTTAGGAGGATACAGTGCTGGTTGACTTATAGGTGCTGCCTTACAATTTGTTGGTCACAGAGCTTCCTTACAATTTGTTGGCCAGCTCAAAAGGCCAGCTGATACATGATAAGACAAACCGTGCTGAGTGACTATGCTGTACAGATGGGTGCAGGAGATAAAAGAAGTAGTGCCCAGCCTCTGCCCTCAAGGAGTCTGCATTCCCAGCGGGAATAGACCTGGCGATTAAGCAGTGGCAGCAGCAGTAGTATGATGCTCTGGGCCATCCTTCCTTTACCTCTCCGAGCGCCATGGCGGGTGCAGCACAAGAAGTCTGGAATGAGTTGAAACTAGATACCTTGAACTAACTTGTAAATGTAACTTGCATGATACTCAGCTGTAATACAAAACTGTCATGAGGCGCGGTAGGGAGGGCATTCAAAAAAGAGAGAGCGAGAAGCAACAATAATAGATAATTTAAAAAATTGATATCCTTCCTACCATTTCTCCCAAAGACCAAGTTGTTTTAGTTTTTGTTTTAAGAAGATGGAGGATTAATGGCATGTGGTACTTTTCATAAAGCACAAGAAAACTTCTTTTTTTCATCTTATTAAATGTCTAAGTTTTTTACTACTGCGGCTCTTCCCTGGCTCCGAACTGATCTCCAAAATTGGTGCCTCTAAGTCCCATTGGTGCAGGCTTTCTCTTCCCTCCCGCACCTCCGCAGCTCAAATCGTCACACTCTAGGATGATTGTACCTTCAATGAGTCTTTCCGTTGGTGCTGATTCCCACTCCCTGGGTGTTATATCATCGACACTTTTCCTACTAGGGAGCATGGGTCCAGGAGAGAGGAAGAAGCACTTAGAATTCTCCTTAGAGCTAGAGATAGGGAAAGCGGCTACAAACATGCATCAACTACTGATTTTTTTTTGTTTGTTTATTTGATTTATGGAATGATTGGGAGTTAATCTTAAAAGAAATTTGACTGAATTTCCCACTCTGTATATTTTTTTATATGTATGTACATGGCACAAGGGGCTGCCTGCCTCAGTTTGAACTGTATGATTGTTCTAGCAATTTAGTCTGTTATTACACTGACAATTCCCCTTCTCCCCTACTCTTCCCTCTTCCCTCCCTACCCCCCACCCCCTGCTTCCCCTGCACTCAACCCTTGGTCAGAGACCCCCCAGGAATCCACCTGTTGTGGAAGAAAGTTTGGGTTTATCCATTTTTTCCATTGAAGGCGACTCACTCCATAGGGAACTACGGGGTGTCTCAGCAAGGAGGTGTAATAAAGGACTTACTACAGAATTGGGGCTTGTGTTAGGTGACTTGGGTGCTGGTTCAAGGAAGCAGGGTTTTATTGCAGATTAGATGTTATCAAGAAGCAGAGGTAGGACCACTGGCTATGATTCCTCTCTGGAAGGCACAGAAGTATAACCTCACAGGCTTCAGTCACATACCCAGCTAGCCCCTGCCGCACAGGCCCATAGTCTGAAAACATCATGGAAAAGAGTCTCTTTACTCACTTATTTTTGGAGGTCCTTTTAGATAACCCCAATTTCAACTCTTGTCCTGTAAATAGAAAGTTAAATGCTGCTGTTTTCTTAGTCCAATGAGACTCATCGTGCAATGAAGTATCTAGCGTTTTATGTAGTGTCTTTCCTATTTTTAAATTTGAAAGCCGTTCCAGGAAGTGATAAATTGTCATCGCAGGCCTGACCACAGTTTGCCTCCAGAAGCAATTTCATGGCTTACTGGGTAAGTTTGTGGTCGGCTGGAAAGTAAATGAATTGCTTGAGCTGGGGCTCATTTTTCAGGGCTTGTCCATCTCAGAAAGCTGTGTGACTTTTCGGTCACCTTGAGCACATTGGTGCAACTAAATGCTGCGTGCGGTTCATTTCCATCTGTCACCTCGGCATATCTCCCTTTGAGTTGAATATTTGTTTGTGAATTTTCCTTTTGCACTTACTTTGTTTATGATACAGATCCCTTAAACACCAGACTGCCAACTTAATTCTCCACAGCACAGGGTCACCCTTTCGAAAAAATACACATTATGCTTTCTGCAAATAGATTATAATTGGGTGGTGTGCACCGCACAGCTCTTGACCTCCTCTTGAACTCAACGATCAGAGTGACTTTGCCAAGGTTGCCCGGCCCAGCTCTGTTATCCCAAGACTTCTGGTTCTTAGGAGGTGTCATTGCATCTGTCACCTCCTATCCTCAGGGGATTGGTAGCCAGATGCAGTCCCCTCAACAAATTCCCTGGGCTCATCAGTGGACTTAGAGGCATAAGGCAACAGCATCTCTTAAACTCCTGTTTGTGCTCTCACGGTTTGAAGGATGCTAACTACTTTGGCATTTTTTAAATAACAGACTAAGAAGATTTCGTAATTCTCTTATCATTAGCTCTTGTACCAATAAATCTATCCTGTGTGACACTAGATGATTCTTTCTGGCTTCTCAGTGAGATTCCTTTCTAAAACTGTAAGGATTGCAGTTACGACCAGGTCCTGATGAATATTGCAGGTCAGAGCTGCTTGGCACACACACTTGGCTTTCTCAGATCCTCTGGGCTTTGTAACTAAAGCCAGAGCTCGTCTAGCATCCAGCTTTCGGGAGAAACGGAAAAGAGCCCACAGGCATGAGAAGTAGGAGAGGTCCTGAGCCTTCCGTGCTCTGAGAGGTCGACAGCATCTTCAGTGTGAAGATGAGAGACTCGTTATACAGAAGGACCACGGTCAGCCCACATTCAAAGATAGAACTTGGACCCACAATCTGTAGTGACCATTCTAGAACGCCAGCCAATGGCTCTTACCAGCCCCTTCAGTATGAAGAGGTTCTGACAGCCCCCAAGGAGGCAAGAGGATTCTGCTGTGTTTCTCATTTTCATCTGTCACCCCCAGATGAAAATGAGAAACACAGCAGGCCTTCTGCATAGGATGCTTGTAGCACAGAGGGCATCGGCAAATGTGCACATGCTCTGCTCTCGGAGCATCCGGAAAACCCTACTGCTGGGCCTCCAGAGTGTCACCTTTACATTAAATTGCAACCCCCATAAGCTCCCTCTGTCACCTGGCAGGGTCAGTTTAAGGAAGAAACAGCGCTAACCACCTGCTGGCTCTATTACATTGAGTAAATGTTTAGGAATTGAAGTGCACCTGGGAGCATGGAACTTGTACTGGATCAGCCATTTTGACGTTTTGCAGTGTGGAGACAAATGAAGGATCAGAAGAGTGCCAAAGTAAAAGAAAAAAAAAATTAGATTATTAATTTGAATTGACTTTGACAAGGGCAGGTTTTCTCCTGAAGAGAGGATTCTCATTTCTCTTCCTCCTTCCCTTTGCCTCAACTTTGCTCCAATACCATTGACCCATCCCATATCTCAAGTACTTGTGTATGAAGAGAGAATAGAACCATCAGGAGTTATGTAGCCACAAGGTTTTCTTCTCTTACCCATGGTAAATTTTTAAAAAGTGAAAAATCCCAGAAAAATTACAAAGTAGGCGTGTTTGTCTTTGGTGTTTCTCAGCGCCTGGTGACCTTGACCTTGCCCTGGCTCCCCAGGAGGAAAATTTCACCCTACTCAGCCCTGTCTGTCACTTTGACCATGCTGCTTCCCCCATACAAGGAGCGTCTTATTTTCAATATTTTCATAACCCTATATTCCCATTTCTAAAGTAATTAGTGGCCAGGGGTATTCCATGGTGTGCAGGATGAACTGGACATGATAAAGCCCCACAGCCAAGAGTCCAGGTCTAGGTCCCTTTTCAGCCACTCTGAGGAGGGAGGTGATCATCCACCAGCTGTGCACAGTGGGTAACTTACCTGTCTGAGCCTCAGTTTTCACATCTTTAAAGTTGATGTGACAATAGTAATATGTAATACTTGTTGAATGCTTTCTCTTTGCAAGGCACTGCTTTAAGCATGTCATATCTCTTCACTTACTAAACCTCACAACAAATTTAACTTTATGCTCCTTGCTTCCTTCTCTAAAATGTTTGTGTGTGTGTGTGTGTGTGTGTGTGTGTGTGAGAGAGAGAGAGAGAGAGAGAGAGAGAGAGAGAGAGAGAGAGAGGGAGAGAGAAACTTAAATCTGGAAAATTTAGATATTTCAACTGACATCTAAGTGCTCATGAAAGTATTCAAGTGGGGAAAATAATGCCCTGTTAATAATGAGTCTGGCCAAGACCGGTTTGGCTCAGTGGATAGAGCGTCGGCCTGTGGACTGAAGGGTCCCAGGTTCGATTCTGGTCAAGGGCATGTACCTTGGTTGCGGGCACATCCCCAGTAGGGGGCATGCAAGAGGCAACTGATCGATGACTCTCTCTCATCGATGTTTCTAGCTCTCTATCTCTCTCCCTGCCTCTCTGTGAAAAATCAATAAAATATATTTTAAAAATTATTAAAAAAAAATAATGAGTCTGTGTGTGATAGGTATAAGAACTGCAATGATCATTGTTCTTCACTGGGTTTATGGTAAAGGAAAAGTCACTCACTTATTCGAGGAACACTTCAATGGAGCCTTATTTTGTTTTTCTTCAAGAGGAGTAAACTTTCTCCATACTATTAATCAGTAAACTGATCTCAATTTATTAGTTTCAGGGTCTTGCTCCTTCAGATACTTATTTAAACCATCTTCCACACTTAATGGAGCACAGAAAAACTAAGCTATTTGCTAGTGACGGGCCCATAACTAAATGGAAATGTGTAGAGCAGTAATACTGTGTTTATGAGGATGTAAGTACCATGAGGACAGGATTTTGTCCATATCTTTTTCGCACGGCTGTGTTCCCAGAGCTTAGGAAGTCTGCCACATAGCAGGCAATGAATGTTTATTGAATCAATCAATGAATGGACAGACAGGACTGCAGACCCAAAGGCACACTCTTTTCTTTGTAGCATTGCTCTAAGCAGAGCTGTAGGGAGCTTGTCTGCTTTTTTTTTTTTTTTTTATTAATGAATTTATGCAAGTGAGTGAATGAATGTTCTTTAAACCCTTTAAAGAGTTTTAAAAACTGTAAAGCACTATAGAAATAGAGGGTGTAACTTTTATTTCCTTCTGGGTGTGTGTATGGGAATTTCTGTTCCACCCGGTATCAGGCTTTCTAAGTTTGTTCTGAGTCTATTTAAAGAAAATGCATGTAAGCAATAACTAGAGCACTGTGTTCTATTTGAAAATTGAAAAGGGTCCATGAAGTAAAACGTGAGGAAAATCTGACTTCTCTGATAGTTTGCTGAGTGTGTGGCAGATGTGTTTGTAATTCAGCGTAATTGTTTTTCCACTAAAAGCCAAAACTAATCCTTTAACAGCTTCTTAGCACATTAGACTCATTCTTTCGCTTTCTATCAGTTCCATCTGAAGAGCCAGCTTGTCAGTTTAAGAGAAAGCAGAATGACATTCGCCCAGATGTTCCAGGGAAGTGCAGGGAGTTAGTTGGATCACTGTCCTCTATACTTAGCTTGATGTGCCGAGTTATCCTAGCAACTAGTTAGGGCCCACAACAGCTCGAAATACCCCTGTTGGGCCCCTTTTCCATGTTTTGTCCAGTTAAAAAGCCTTGTTATCAGTAATTGAGGAGCTGTAGCTCTTTACAATCTAGCTCTCCATCCCACAGTGCTCAGTAACCCACTCAGAGAAGTATGAATTGTAGATTTTAAAGCTGATGACGTACAACTAATGATAAAGTTATTTATTCTGCTTATCCATTGGTGATTTTAAAGTGATTTATTTAGAACTGAAATTTCTCACAAACTATATTGAGTTCTCTTGGTTGGGCAGATCCATCTCTTTGAGGTGTTTTTTTTTCTTCTAATTTATACCTACCTACTTTATCTTTATTTCTATGACTTCTGGACAGTTCTTTTGTTGTTGTTGTTTACTTGTTTTTAGAATGAAACTTTTCTCTTTAAACCATCAAATAAATGATAGAAGGTAATTGCCTATAAGCTCACTCTGTGGAGTATTACTCTATATCATTAATAAATATTACAACTTAGTTTTCAAGCTTTTCCCAAAGACATATCTTGAGATTTTTCAGGAAATCTGCCCTATTTTAGAAGATGTGAAGGGAAATTTTATAAGTGTTCTGGCCTAGGGGTGGTTTATTTAACTGCTACTTATTACCCCCTGGGGTGGGAGTTGTGAGAATGCTAGCAAAGAGCAGAGCGGAGATCCAAGAGGAATGTCCTCTGTACAAAGGTCTTCTGGATTTCCCCCCTGAAGATGTTAGGCTGCTGTTTGGTGAGAGGATCAGAAAACCTGGACCCAACTGGCTGCAACAATAAGGGTTTTATTCATTTGACATTCCAAGACATCCTGGGTGAAGGCACATTCCAGGAATAACAATTTAGGCTCTGTCTTTGCTTTACTGTGACCTCTTTGGGGCCTACCGTCCACTGAGGGTTGGCTTTATTCTTCATCTGGTTAATGAGAGGCTATAACAATCCTAGGTAGCACCTCCTGTTTAAAAAATTATTTTTATTGATTTTTGAGAAGAAGGGAGTAGGAGAGAGATATAGAAACATCAATGATGAGAGAGAATCATTGATCAGCTGCCTCCTGCATACCCCTACTGGGATTGAGCACACAACCCAGGCATGTGCTCTTAACTGGAATTAATTCAGGACCTTTCAGTTCACAGGTCTACACTCTATCCACTGCACCATACTGGATAAGACTACTCAATGTCTTTTATCATATCTCTATGATTCATTGTATGTGATTTATATATACTATTTTTTTATATTTATAAATTACATTTATCTATATATATAAAAGCCAAGAGATCTGAAGGACCGGCATGACCAGTCACTATGATGTGCACTGCAGCCAACCAACTGACTGAATGGGATTGGGGCTGGCCAGCCAACCTCCTATATTCCCTCCCACTGGTTAGCCAGCCCCAATTCCCCCTATTGGGGTGGGCTAGCTAGACCCCACCTGTGCACTGGGCCTCTAGTTTTATTTATTTTGAGAACTTATTTCTCATCCCAGGTTGATAAATACATAGTTTAATAATTAATCATAAATCTCATAAAACATGATAAATTAGAGTTTGTTTTTTAATTACCTGATAATTAATATCATTATATGTGATACATGATTTTTGGACTGGAATACACGATGTTCCCTGGATCTTTGTCTGTTGGAGTCAAAGAATGAATCCACAAACTGAAAATGGTATGGCAAAGGTGGAGACTTACTGGAGAACAAGTACAGACCCCACATGGGGAGGGGGAAAGAAGCTCACAGCACAGACTCCCAGTTGGGGAGGAGGAAGAGTTCCACCTTCTTCCACTTCCTGTTTCCACTGATTATAAATGCTCTAAGTCCCAGTGTCCTGATATCCCCTTGATTGGTCCATATTCCCTTTTGAATTGATTACTATAGTAACCCCAGAGGCCTCCTCCCTCATTGTCCTCCTATTCCTTTTTTATTTTGTAAATAAAGACTTTAGCTACCTACAGTTCTCTTTTCTTATGTAAATATAACTCTTTCCACTCCCTTGTGTTATGGAAATGTACCTTCTCCCAGCTCTCTTGTCTAGTGAAAATGTAACTTCTCCCAGTCTATCACCCTGTGTTTTTTTCCATGAACCTCCAATTCTAAAAATTTCCTAAACCTGCCTATATCCCCCTAAAATTCATATTTCATATGTTACAACTAACGCAATTTAAAATAGAGAAATAGGATGATAATGTATTTTAACAGCATTGGTTAGAATAAAAAAATGAAGGAAATATATTGAAAAAGGGAAATAATAAGAATTAATTAAGGCCTTCAAATCCATCAACCAGTGGAATCTACATGTATGCTAATTGAGCTAATAATTATTCCCTACTTATTTTTTTTTTTTAATTTGAGAAGGGAGCATTGAAAAGACTTGAATTATTTCTTTTTTAAAAAAAATATATTTTATTGATTTTGTACAGAGAGGAAGGGAGAGAGATAGAGAGCTAAAATCATCGATGAGAGAGAGTCATTGATCAGCTGCCTCTTGCACACCCCCTATTGGGGATATGCCCGCAACCAAGGTACATGCCCTTGACCAGAATCAAACCCGGGACCCTTCAGTCCCCAAGCTGAAGCTCCATCCATTGAGCCAAACCGGTTTTGGCTTGAATTATTTCTTACTGCCAATGTAAGAAACATTCAAACCTGTAGAGAAATTTTGTGAGTTTATTTGAGCCAAACTGACAACAATTGCCGAGAAACAAAATCTCAAGGGATTGAGAAAAATGTTCCCATAAATGGAATTTCTGCACCTTGCTTTATACATTTACAATTAAACGGGAATTTAAGTGGATTACATGAAATCCACTGGTGATAGATTAAGAAGGTTGGAACAAACAAAGGAGAAAACTTCTGGGATTGGATAAAAAGTAAAATGATAGATACATCATAGAGGTGGGTACAGGATAGTTAACAGTCAGAAATTAACATGATAACAATAAAAATGAGGGGATTTGTGGTCTCTACTCAGGTAAGGTGCCTATTCTTTGTGGGGTCAAAAAAAGGGAAATTAAATTGTTTTTGCAAAGAGATGTTTATCAGGTATATTACCATAGATGCAAAAAGACAATAGACAGGCTTAGTTAAGGTAAAGATTGACCTTTGTTAGGGAAAAATATGCCTTAGGACATGATTACCTGCTAGGAACAGTTGTTTTTAAGTTTATCTCTATTGTTGAAAGTATTATAGATGTCTTTTTCTCCCACCCTCACCCCTCATTGACCCCTTCTAGCCTGAACCTTCTTCTCTCCTACCCCAGTCCTCCCCACACTATTGTCTGTATCCATGGATATACATATATATATATATATATATATTTATATGCATATAAATTCTTTGGTTAATCTCTTCCCACCCACCCGATCCACCTTCCTTCTGATATTTCAAAGTCTGTTCCATGCTTCTATTTCTCTCAATCTATATTGTTCAACTGTTTATTTTATTCTTTAGATTCCACATATGAGTGTGATCATGTGATGCTTGCCTTTCTCTGACTGCCTTATTTCCTTTAGCACAATTACTCTTCTGATCCCTCTCAAAGGGTAAGAGATACTTCTTTTTTCATGGCTGTATAGTATTTCATGGTGTAAATGTACCACAGCTTTTTTATCCACTCATCTGCTGATGGGCACTTGGGCTGCTTCCAGATCTTAGCTATTGTAAATAGCACTGCTATGAACATAGGGGTGCATCTATTCTTTCTGATTGGTGTTTCAGTTTTCTTAGGATATATTCCTAGAAGTGGGATCACTGGGTCAGGTGCCAGTTCCATATTTATTTTTTTGAGGAAACGTAGTACTGTTTTCCATAGTGGCCTCACCAGTCTGCATTCCCACCATCAGTGTTCCAGGGATTCCCTTTTCTTCACATCCTCACCAGCACTTGTCATTTGTTGATTTGTTGATGGTAGCCATTCTGAAAGATTTGAGAGGATGCCTCATTGTCATTTTTCATTTGCATCTGATGATGCAAATAAAAACAACAATAAGGCATCTTCTTCATATGTCTCTTGGCCTTCTGTATGTCCACTTTGGAGAGGTGTCTATTTAGGTCCTTTGCCCATTTAAAAAAATATATATATTTTATTGAGTTTTTACAGAGAGGAAGAGAGAGGGATAGAGAGTTAGAAACATCGATGAGAGAGAAACATCGATCAGCTGCCTCTTGCACACTCCCCACTGGGAATATGCTCACAACCAAGGTACATGCCCTTGACTGGAATCGAACCTGGGACCCTTCAGTCCGCAGGCCAACGCTCCATTCACTGAGCCAAACCAGTTTTGGCTCTTTTGTCCATTTTTTAATTGGATTGTTTGTCTTCCTTACGTTAAGTTGTATGAGTTTCTTACATATTTTGGATATTAACCCCTCACTCATCAGCTATATCATTGACAAATATGTTCTCCCATACAGTGGGCTCCATTTTTTTTTTTAATATATTTTATTGATTTATTCACAGAGAGGAAGAGAGAGGGATAGAGAGTCAGAAACATCGATGAGAGAGAATCATCGATCAGCTGCCTCTTGCACACCCCCTACTGGGGATGTGCCCGCAACCAGGTACATGCCCTTGCCCGGAATCGAACCCGGGACCTTTCAGTCCGCAGGCCGACGCTCTATCCACTGAGCCAAACCGGTTCCGGCCCATTTTTGTTTTGTTGATGGTTTCTTTTGCTGTGCAGAAGCTTTTTATTTTGATATATACTTTTTAAATTGTATTCTTAATTCTTATTTTTTAATTTCGTTGAAATTCTTTTTTTTTTTTTAACTTATTTTGTGGAAAAACATGTAAGGAAAGTATCTAAATTAATAGTGAAAAATAATTTTTTTTATATATTCCGGTTCATGAAGGCCTTTTTTTGGAAAGGAGAAATAAATTGAGAGAGCTTTGGTGAAATTCAATTGAATACAGGCCCAAATATGGAAAATCAGTACTTTATGAGGTAGTTTTATATAATTTTTTTAAAAAACGAGGGGGTTGGAAGAGTTGGCGGAGAAGAGGGCAGCTTTGCAACTGACCAGTTCTAAGAAGGCTAAAAAAGAAATGAAGTTTCTTTTCTTTTCTGTGAGTTTCTGGCAAAAATCTTAATTTCTTTCTTTCAGGTAGGGAAGCCTGCCAGCCTGATAAAATGGAGCAACTTACATTTTCCCCCCTGCATGTTATAACGAATGTAATTTGGCATCTTTTTAGTTTGGCAGCAGGCTCTATGTGAATTATAGATTAGTGAAGAGATGATTGGTGTCAAGTCTTACTCAACGGTTGTCATTGTACATCTGTGAAAACTCACTGGTTCGAAGCCACTTCAAACTAGTACTTTATCTAATGCTTCTTAATTTGGGTTTTATTTTATTTTTTTCTGTATATGTCTTTTCTAATATGTCTTAAAACTCCTACAGTGGACCTTTGCAAATGAATCAGAATCTGGAAAATATGCTTTTCTGGCCAAATCTGGTTCACCTCAGTAGTGTTCTAAAGACTTTTTGTGTTAAGTGCAAGCATGCATATACCAAATTCCATGGGGCCTTCATCATTTTTAATGTGAAAAGAATCTGGTTTTGGTTTCTTTAATCTTTTATGGTCAAATTGGGTCCAGAAGATGAAACCATGGACTTATAGTTTTTAACTAAACAAAGCATTGCTAATGGAGAGGAAATGTGTGGAGATCCTGTGTAATCAAATTTCCAAGATATGCTTTCTTGTAACAAAGAGATCTATTTAATACATGAAATAATGCCCTCTCCTCTTAAAACCACAGTGAGCAGGAAATAATTTCAGAGACTCAAAGTCTGGTTTAATTTGAGATCCACTTGGAACAGTAGACCTGTAAAAAAGATGTAATGGCTCACCTCTTGCTGTGTGATCACAGACAATTTTATGAATGCTACTCAAGTGAGTAAAAAACCCTTTACATGTGGTCCATTCCAAGACTTTGACAATATATCTTCATAGTTATTATTTTCTCCAAAATAAGTGTTCTTAAATTGTGACTTGTGACTGTCCCCAGGACCTATGGATGAGTTCAGGATATCTATGGAACTCTAGAATTCTGAATTCATTTTTCTTGATAGAGACCCCCCGCCTTTTTTTTTTTTTTTTAAATCTTCACCCTAGGGTATGTTTATTGATGTTTTTAGAGAGAGGAAGAGATGGAGAGAGAAACATTAGTGTGAGAGAGAGAAAAATCAATCAGTTGCTCCCAAACATATCCTAACCAGGCAGTGAACCTGCAACCTAAATATATGCCCTGACTGGGAATCAAACGCACAACCTGTGAGTGTATAGGATAATGTTCCAACCAACTGAGACACCCAGCCCTGGTAAAGGGATCTTAATTTTCATCAGATTCTGGAAGAATTCACTGATGATCCTCAAAAGTTAATTATCACTTGTAAAAGACATATTCAAGGCATTTTGAGCCTCTGTTTTAAGGTTTCTCTTCCATTGTATAGAGTTAAGTACTGAACAGTGGCTAGAATTGAATCTAATATTTAATTAGTTTAATATTCATCACATTATTGTTCTAATGTAAATTTTATATATAGCTGGGCCACATAGCATACTATGATTATATTTCTTATGTTGTAGATTTCTCTTAAAAAATTATATATATATATATATATATATATATATGGCTGTTATGCTAAAGTGTCCATCTAGGTAATGATGTTACCTAGCAACACCCAGCTTCCTCTCCCTAGCAACACTAGCCTCCTTGCAGTTTCTTCAGCCCAGGAACACAATTTGCTTTATAGCCAGGTGGGAACATTTCACACTATAACCAAATGTCTGTGGAGCATTTTCCCATGCCTCATCTCATTTGATCCTCACAGAAGTACTGGGATAGGTAAATAGGAGACTCAGTGGAATCCTATTTATTTTCATTAGATGGAAGATGGAGATTTAGAAAGTTTAGAAACTTGACCCTACTGGAAAGAAGCAAAAAATGGTGGACCTTAAAAATGACTTTGGGTTTTCTCGCTGCACGGAATATAGTCAAATACTGTTACAGTTAAATATTTTACCCTTTGTTCTCCCTGCATGATCTACAATAATAATCTGATTTGTGTTGACATTTACTGCTGTGTTGCTAACAATTACCTGAAAGAGAATTTGGGGCTGGAAAAAGTTTAGCTACATCAGAAAGCAGGTCTAATTAAGCAAATTTATTCTATATCTATAAAAGCCTATATGTATTGTGCATGTGTGACTCACACATGCACAATACATATAAAGCTTTAGCTTGAGCCAATTAGATGCATGTGTTTCAATCTGTCATTATTGATTGTGAATTTGGTTGACACATAAAGGAAGGGCAAATAGTGATATTAAAATATTTCTTCAAATTAATTTCCTTTCATTGTGCACGAATGTGTGCACCAGGCCACTAGTATTTTAATAAAAGTTGTGTTGTGGTGAGATCAGACCTCCATTCAGCAATCATGGAACTGGATTTCTGGCTATGAAAGAATTCAGAACCAAGACTCAAACTATAAGAGAAAGTTTATTTACTAGAAAGTTATAGAGGCAGGAGTGAGCTGTAGAAGAAATGGGCTCAGGAACAAGTTACAAAGGCAAAATAACTTTTTCTCTCCCATTTCTCCAATATATTTATGTGCTAATATTTAATTAGTTCAATATTCATCACTTATATTATTATCCTCATGTAAATTTTATTTATAACTGGGCAATATAGTATAATATGATTTTATTTTTTTTAATATTATATAACTTTTGCCCCTCTTGGAGCTAGTAATTATTTTAATGTTCTAGAAAAACACCTCCAAGAGATTATTAATCTCTACCTATAAAAATATATTTTGGAAACATTGTTTTATACAATAATCTTAAATCCACCAAACTAACTTTTTATCAGTAAAACACTATGGTTTTGATACTTTCAAATATTCTAGTATACTAACTTTTTATCAATAAAACACTATGGTTTTGATACTTTCAAATATTCTAGAATACTAACTTACTAACTTTTTAACCATAGTGTTTTATTGATAAAAAGTTAGTTTGGTAGATTTAAGATTATTGTATAAAACAATGTTTCCAAAATATATTTTTATAGGTAGAGATTAGTAATCTCTTGGTAAAAGGACATATACAATATCATTAACATTTTTATGAATCTAGGCAGCAAAACCAAAAGTAATATAAAAAATATAGGTTCCCCCACTCCCATAAATATCATCAACTGTTAACTTCCACTGAGTAATAATTTTGTTCAAACATCTAAGGATAAAAACAAAATTAAATTACATCAAAATTATTAAAATGATGAGCATTTTTTCAACCATTTCATGAAAACCACAACTGGATTCATTCCTGCTCTGGCATGTTTTAGTATACAGGTACTCATGGACTCTGCTGATTCCATTTTGTCCCACCTTTGCATTTGCATCTATGCTTGCATTCCTATATATTGATAAATTTCTTGCAACAAGGTCTGGTCTTTATCCATGTCCTCACTTTTCACTTTTCTGTTATTTCTCTTAAAGCCTGCAAGAGTGAAAGTTTTTGGAGTGGAAGTCCTAGATTAACCCCTCAAGATCTGCAGGTAAGCAATGAGTGCCGGCCTCAGTAGTTCTAGAATCTCTAGCCCCATGAAGCTCCATAAGGAGAAATGACTTCTACTCTCTTGCCACTCACTTCCTTCAGTCAATTGGATCCTACTATAAAGATTGGAATCCTAGACTTTGGGGGGCCAGTCTGATCTTTAAACTCTTCATCTTCAATTGATTCTTCTTCAGGTAAGTGATAAACTTTGATGCTATATATTGGTATTTCAATATCATCAAGAATCCATTTCTTTAACCACTATCATTTCTTTCAAGTGAGGGCGCCAGTTTTTGTAATTACTTTAATATATATTATCTTCATAAACTTAGTTTCTAAGAATTTAAGTTTATGCTCAAAAAGGGGAAATAGAGTAAAACAACAATGCACTGTTCTTTGTGATATGGCTACCTGTTCAAACCACTTTCATCATGCAGATATTCAAACAACTCATCAATGTAAGAGATATTTTTTAAAATTCTGCAACTGATTGACCATCAGGGGGAAGCTCCAGCATTAAGCATCTGCCTCTGGTGGCCAGTGCACATCATAGCAATCAGTCAACTGGTCATTTGGTTGCTTAGGCTTTTAGACTTGTGTGTGTGTGTGTGTGTGTGTGTGTCCTTTAATGACCAATATTGTTGGGTTTCTTTTCATGTGCATAATGGCAATTTGTGTATCTTCTTTGGAGAAATGACTATTCAAATTCTTTGTTGATATTTTTATTTGGATCATTTGTCTTTTTATATTTGAGTTGTAAAGATTATTTTACCATTTTGGATACAAGTCACTTATTAGTTATATGATATTTTCCAATAAGATAACTTTCAAATATTTTCTCCTATTTTGGGGGGTATTTCCTTAGAATTTTTAGGGAACTTTTTTATTGTCTTCTGGGGTCAAGTTTGCTATCGAGGAGTTCAGTGCCATTGTAATTCCTATTATTATGGTAATTTTCAAAAATATGCAAAAGTAAAGAATAATATAGTGAACAACTATATATTGTCACCTACAATACATAATAATATCTTGCCAGCTTTGTAACATCCATCCATTTCTTTTAATATTTTTCCCCCTGGAATATTATAAAGGAACACAAGCATCTATTATTTTACCTGTAAGTCCTTCAACAGCCATCTCTAAGAAATGCGTTTTCTCTTAACATATTTATGATGTCATTATTACCTTTTTAAAAATAAATGATAGTGCCTTAATGTTATCTAATTTTTCATTTATAGTCACATTTCTTTTAATGCTTAAAATTTTATTTTCAACTGGATAACAAAGTTTATTCAGTCATTCTCCTATTGACAGACATCTGGACTGTTTTCAGTCTTTTATTGTTACAAATAACTCTATAATAAATATTCTTGTGCATATGTCATTTGGCATATATGCAAATATTTCTTTTGGATAAATTCCTAGAGTGTGATTGCTTGGTCTAATGGTAAATGCATTAGATATAGCCCAAAATCCTTACAAGGGTATTGTATAATTTTGTATTCTTTTGATTTACACATTAATATGGAAACACATACACTTCAATTCTCTCTCTACTTTTATATCACTTTTTGGAATTCCAAGTATTTAGGCATTTTCCCTTCTATCCCAATCCTTTTAATTTTGTCACACCCCCTTTCCTTATTTTTCGTTTTGATGGCTTTCTTTTCTTCTCATTTTCTGAGAGAATTTTCTCCACTTTGTCTTTAAATATGTCCACTAGATTTTAATTGCAGCTGTCATGTTTTAATTTTCAAGATATTTATCTGAAGAAAACCAAAACATTAATTTGAAAAGATATATGTGGCCCTATGGTTGTAGCATAATTTACAGTAGCCACAATAGGGAAGTAACCTAAGTGTCTATAGATAGATGATTAGATAAAGAAAATTAAAATGTGTTGCATATGTATGATGGAATATTACCTGGCCATAAAAAAAGAATGATGGACTATTAACTGGCCCTAGCCAGTTTGGCTCAGTGGATAGAGAATCAGGCTGTGGACCAAAGGGTCCTGGGTTTGATTCTGGTCAAGGGCATGTACTTTGGTCTCTGGCTCCTCTGTGGCCTGGGCCCTGGTCAGGGTTTGTGTAGGAGGCAACCAATTGACATGTTTCTCTCACATCGATATTTCTCTATGTATTTCCCTCTCTCTCCCATTCTCTCTAAAAATCAGTAGAAAAATATTCTCCAGTGAAGATTAAAAAAAAAAAAAATCTTACCATTTGCAAGAAGATGGATGGACATAGAAGGTATTATGCTAAGTTTAACAAGTCAGACAGAGAAAGACAAATATATGATTTCACTTATATGTGGAATCTAAAGAACAAAATAAAACAAGAATTAACTAGCAGAAAAAGAAATGATGAAGGGAAAGGTGAAGGGATTAAGAAGTAGAAATTCAAAGTTACAGAATAGTCATGGGATGTGAAATAAGGCCTAGGGAATATAGTCAATAATCCTATCTAATAAAGAGGGAATATGCTAATTGACCCTCACACCATTGCAAAAATTGTGGTACCCACAGCCAATAAGGAGGGAGTATGCTAATTGACTGCCCCGCCCTCAAAGGTGGCAGTGCCCACATCCACAAGATGGCCAGCAGGGGAGGGCATTTGGGAGTGACCAGGCCTGCAGGAGAGAGCAGTTGGGGGCGACCGGGCTGACAGGGAAGGTCAGTTGAAGGCAATTGGGCCAGCAGGGGAGCAGTTAGGTGTTGATCAAGCTGGCAGGAGAGTAGTTAGGGGGTGATCAGGTTGGCAGGCAGAAGTGTTAGGGACAATCAGGCAGGCAGGAAGGCGAGCGGTTGGGAGCCAGTAGTCCCAGATTGTGAGAGGGATGTCCGACTACAGGCAGTCGACATCCCTTAAGGGGTCCTAGATTGGAGAGGGTGCAGGCTGGGTTGAGGGACCCCCCCTCCCCAGTGCACAAATTTCATGCATTGGGCCTCTATTATTGTAATAACCATGTATGGTATCAAGTACTAGATTAATGGGGGGGGGGTCATTTTATCTATAATAAAAACATAATATGCTAATTAGACCTGATGTCCTTCTGGACATCCTTCTGGATAACCTTAAGGAAGAAGCTGGGGTTGCTGGGTCCTTGGTGCCTGCTGGCAGCTGGAGGGAAGCCCGGATCTCAGGTGCCAGAGAGAAGTCCAGGTTCTGAGTGCCAGAGGAAAGCCGGTGCTGGCAGCTCGGGGGAAGGAAGGCCTACTTTTACACAAATTTCATGCATCAGACCTCTAGGAACTTATATAAATGTCTAATTCACTATGCTGTACACCTGAAACTAATAAAATATTGAATCTCAACTATAATTATAAAATAAAATAAAATGAAATGAAATATTCCCTTGTGGAGAATAGACAGTAGGAAGACAGTGATAGAAATAGAATAGTTTGGAAGCTATTGCAGTAGCACAAATGAGAAGCAATGATAACTCATAGGCTACTAGAGTAAGAAGTGGCCAGATTTTGAATATATTTTAAAAGAAGAGTTGATAAGATTTGCTCAAGAATTTGAGTGCTTCAAGGATAAATCTAAGGTTTTAGGAGGCAGCGTAAGACAGGTTTTGTTCCTACTTACTATAATAAGGAAGAGCCATTTGGGGAGGAAAATTTCAGTTTTAATCCTATTATGTTTGAGATGTGTATTAGAGATCCAAGTTTCTTTATCAAGAAGGCAGTTGGATATATGAGTCTGGAATTCAAAGGAAAGGTCTGGGCTAGATATGTAAATTAGGAGTGATCAATATCCCATGCCATTTAAAGGGAAGGAAAGAAAGCTGCAGGGACTAAGTTCTGGGACACTAGCATTCAGAGATTGGGAAGATGAGGAGGAACCAGCAAAAAGACTGATGTGGAGCAGTTGGCTAGATAGGAGGAAAACTGAGAGAAACAAAACAAAACAAAACAAAACAAAAAAAAATGTTTCTGAAGAGGAGATGAACTCTGTCAAATGCTGTTACTAGATTTGATAAGATGAGGACTGAGAATTAGCCATTGCATTGATAATATAAAAATATGTTTTAGCCGAAACTGGGTTGGCTAAGTGGATAGAGCATTGGCCTGTGGACTGAAAGGTCCCAGGTTTGATTCTGGTCAACGGCATGTATCTTGGTTGTGGGCACATCCCTAGTAGGGGTTGTGCAAGAGGCAGCTGATAGATGATTCTCTCTCACTGATGTTTCTAACTCTCTATCCCTCTCTCTTCCTCTGTAAAAAATCAATAAAATGTATTTAAAAAAAAATGTTTTGATTGAGTGATAAGGGCCAAAGGTTTGACCACAGTGGATTTAAGGGTAAATGAAAGAGAGAAATTGGATATAGCCAGTACACTGTAGGTGTTCTATTGTGGGTTTTGCTGAAAGTGTGACAGAATGATGTAATAATAGGTAGAGATGAATGAGTTCAAGCCTGTTATCTCCTCCTCCTCTTTTTCTCCCTCTTCTTCCTCCTTCTTCTTATGAAAATGCCAGAGGGAATTATTGATTTAAGAGGAACAATTGATGATGCAGTATAGGGAGTGGACTATTATAACACATCTGTTTTTGGGTGATTAGGGGTGGTGATGGAATTCAGTAAATATTGAAAGAGCTGGCCTTGGAGTGAAGCTAAGATCAATCACTCATCCATTTTTAATGGGAGTAAATGCAGAGTATAAGAGTATACAGATGCAGGTAGATTAGGAGATTTTGTGGTAATAGCAAGTAGAACCTCTTTTCTGACTATTTCTATTGGTGAAATAAGAAACAATAGCATCAGCTGAGGATAGGGCTGAAGATGTACGTTTGAGAGAAAGGAGAAGGTTTGAAATATTAATCGAGAAAAATATGAATGAAACAGAAAGAAGGAAGTGTTTTGGTGCTTCAGATAAGCTTTAAAGGCCCACATGGAGTAAGTAATCACAAATTTAAAATAAGTTAAGTCAGCATGATTTTCTGTGTTGTTGTTTTTCCAGCCATGTTCAACTGCATAGGCACATGCATGGAGTAAACAAAACTAGGATTTGATTAAACAAGTATGTCAACACGAGAGAGCTGAGCATGTATGTAGAATAGTAATGAGGACTCCAGGCACAGATAAATTGAGGAAAGTACTCCTGGAGGAGGGAAGTTCGAGGAACTGAGCAGCCAGGTTATTGGATAGATTATGTATGTATTGAAACTGCCAAGTGTTATAACTGGAATAATCTTGAAGAAAGTTACCCATAGAGGTAGAAAATTTAGATGGTCGATAATATCTTGGCCACCATGAATAATGTTGCAACCACTATGGAAAGCAGTCTGGGGATTCCTCAAAAAATTAAAAATAGAGCTACCATTTCACCCAGCAATCCTTTTCCCGGGTATATACCCCCAAAACTTAAAAAACATGTATTCCTAGTCAGGGAACATGCCTAGGTTGCAGGCTTGATCCCCAATGGGGGTGTGCAGGATGCAGCCAGTCAATGATTCTCTCTTATCATTGATGTTTCTATCTCTCTCTTCTTCTCCCTTCCTCTCTGAAATCAATTTAAATATACTAGGGCCCGGTGCATGAATTTGTGCACCAGTGGAGTCCCTTGGCTTGGCTTGCGGGATCAGGCCAAAGCTGACTCTTCAACATTCCCCCAGGGGTCCTGGATTGTGAGAGGGTTCAGGCCAGGCAGAGGGACTCCACCAGTACATGATCAGGGCCAGGGAGGGACACAGGAGATTGGCTAGCTGGGGAGGGACTATGGGAAAGCTCCAAGGTGTGTCCAGCTCGTCTCATTCAGTCCTGATTGGCTGGACCCTAGCAGCAAAGTAACCAGTCACAGTGTGTAACCAGTCACAGTGTCTGCCCCCTGGTGGTCAGTGCATGTCACAGCAAGTGGTTGAGCGGCCTTAGCATATCATTAGCATATGGTTGAACAGATGACTGGACTACTGGACACTTAGCATATTAGGTTTTTTATTATATAGAATTTTTTTTTAAAAAGAATATACAGAACCATTGGGTTGAGCTTCTGGTGTTGTTGTTTTTCAATCACCAAGGGACATAGGTCAGGCCTTAAGCTAATAGAATTTTAGGGAGACAGTTTCTGCCATGAGCACACACAGCTCTGTGGGACCTTTCTTAAGCCCGGAGCACAAGAAGCTCTGAGAAGCTGTTTACTCAAGCCAGAGGTACTGCCTAGGCCACAGGAGAGGCAGAGACACTGGGAGAAGAGCGAGCTCATGAGATTTCTTGGCACTACCTTCTCCTTCTCTATGAGAACATCATATATAGTGTGGTTTATTGTTTTGTTTGTTTGTTTTCTGTTTTTTATACTATCTTTTTCTCAAGGTTCCTTTTTCCTGTGTGTTTGGAACTCTGTTTTCAAGACCTCAGGGAAGGGTATAAATGGAAGCCCACATACTACGTCTCTATAAAAATTATAACAATAATAAATTATTAATGAAATGTGTCTTATTCTTCTACCTTGACATCTATATCTTTATAATAACTTGGAGAGTCAGACTCAAGTTTATTATGGTAATCATGTTATAATATACAGGGTGGAGCAAAAGTAGATTTATAGTTGTTCATATGAAAAATAATATAATGATTAATAAAAAATAATGCAAGAATAAACTGTTTTATATATTCACCACTGTATTCCTACTTTTGCTCCACCCTGGAAAATATCAAATCAACACATTTTGCACCTAAATTTACCCAGTGTTACATGTCAGCTATATCTCAGTGAAAAAAATCAAATTTAGGATTCTTTGAGGGAAGGGGCTGAGGACTAACCTTTCAGTATAGAGCTCTGCTGAAGCCCACATGATTTCAGAACTATATATCTCCACACTCATCCATGCTTGCTGTCCCCACAGTTAGAGTCTCTCCAGAGACTACACCTCCAGTCTTCTACCGAGTGTTTTAAGTCCAGTCTCTGGGCTACTGTGGTTTGGCTGACAGGTCTGGACATCTGTCTACTTCTCTGCCTAACTTTTATCTGAATTTTATGCTTTCATCTCCACCTGAACTGTGCTCCATGCCCTTAAACTTCTCATCAATTCAGCTTTTTTACTAGTACTTGCTTCTGGGTCCCACATCCCCTTTTTACCTTTCACAAGTCTTGTTCATCAGCTTTCCAGCTTTCAAAATCTTTTTTGCTGTCATCTCTTCTATAATTCTTTTTGCAGTGCCAGGTTTATGCTTATTTTAAAACAAAACAAAACTGTCATTTTGGGAACTTTCCAGAACATTCCATGAGAGGTGTAGAAGCTAGGAGCGGCGGCTACCTGAGCTGTGCACAGCAACGTGCTCTCTCCTGCTCCTCCACACTTGCCTCAGCTTGCTCACCGGCTGTCAAACAAAAATGGTGAAAGAACCACTAACTATGATGTTTTGGAATTTAAAACCAATGCCACCCAGGAAGAATTGAAAAAGGCATATAGGAAGCTGGCCTTAAAATACCACCCTGATAAGAATCCAAATAAAGAAAAGTTTAAACATATTTCTTAAGCTTATGAATTGATCTTTGATGCAACGAAAAGGGAATTATATGACAAATAAGGAGAATAAGCAATTAAGGAAGGTGGAGCGTGTGGTGGTTTTGGTTCCCCCATGGGCATTTTTGATATGTTTTTTGGAGGAAGAGGAAGGATGCAGAGAGAAAGGAGAGGTAAAAACATTGTACATCAGCTCTCTGTAACTTTGAAAAACTTATATCATGGTGCAACAAGAAAACTAGCTCTGCAAAGGAATGTGATTTGTGACAAATGTGAAAGCTGAGGTGATAAGAAAGGAGCAGTAGAGTGCTGTCCCAATTGCCACGGTTCTGGAATGCAAAAAAGAATTCATCAGATAGGAGGACCTGGAATGGCTCAGCAAATTCAGTCTGTGTTCATGGAGTGCCAGGGTTATGGGGAATGGATGAGTCCTAAAGATAGACGTAAAAGCTACAACAGAAGGAAGATAGTTTGAGAGAAGAAGATTCTAGAAGTTCATATTGATTAGGGCACAAAAGATGGTCAAAAGATAACAATCCATGGAGAAGGAGACTAAGAACCAGGACTGGAGCCAGGAGATATTATCATTGTGTTAGATCAGAAGGACGATGTTGTTTTCACTCAACAAGGGGAAGACCTTTTCATGTGTACGGACATACAGTTGGTTGAAGCATTGTTGTGGCTTCCAAAAGCCAATAGCCACTCTTGATAACTGAACCATAGTCATCATTTCTCATCCAGATCAGATTGTCAAACATGGAGATATCAAGTGTGTATTAAAAGAAGGCATGCCAATTTATCATAGACCATATGAAAAGGGTCTCCTAATCATCATATTTAAGGTAAACTTTCCTGAGAATGGCTTTCTTTCACCTGATAAACTCTTTTTTGGAAAAACTCCTACTTGAATGGAAGGAAGTAGAAGAGACTGATGAAATGGACCAGGTGGAAACTGGTAGACTTTGATCCAAATCAAGAAAGATGGCACCATTACAATGGAGAAGCATATGAGGGATAAACATCATCCTAGGGGAGGTGTTCAGTGTCAGACCTCTTAATGGGGCCAGTGAATAACACTACTGCTGATATTATATACAGTAGTGAATGACTGAAGGACTGTAATCATAATATGCTCACTACTTACTGTAGTTTTTGTATTAATATTCAAGTATAGTAGTGTTATAAAAGTTAAAATGAAGAATAAACTCAAATTAAAAAAAAAACTGTCATTTTAGTGGACTTTTGTAAGATAGACAAAATAAATATGTTTCTTTAACTTTGATTGGAATTATTAACCCTTCTTTTTTACTGGTGCCAACCTTCTGATCATTATGATGACTACAGCGAACTTCTGCATTGGGATATATGATGACAATATACTGTTTAAAAAGAGAAATACTTGGAGTCTTTATATTTCAACACAGCACAAGTTTTTAAATGTTTTTCACTGACCTGATTCAATGACTGAAACATTTGGTTTACTTAAACACAGTAGTTAAGAAGGCTGAATCAAATGTGGTTTGATTTTCCAAACTTTCTAAGGGGTGTAGTAGATGTTTATTTTTGTATCTGTCTATAATATACCATCATATTCTGGCAATCAGTTTAATTTTCCATTGGGAACTACCCCCTCCCACTCTCTGTCCAAGTGTTTGAATGGGCCTAGGTCTGGAAGTTGCACATGATTCAGCTATGTTAAAACATAGGATTCACCCTCTGACTGCCGTAGTTGGTTCAGGGATGAGTATCTGACCCAAACCAATTCAGCACCTAGAACTTTCATTGGAACTCTTCAGGAAGATATAATCTTTCTTAATATGGTCACTAAGCTGGGAGGCTGTAAGGCCAAAGATGCTGGTGGCCATGCTGCCCCCCATGTAGGCAAATACTTGTGAACGAATAAAGAAAAGGACACAGAAAAATGGAGATTGAAATCTGATGATGTTGCTTGTTGCTAGAGACCCTAGGTCCAACAATGCCTGAAAAAATCTTGGACATTCTATGAACCAATGAATTTTCACTTGTTGAAAACTAATTTATATTGTTTTTCTGCTTTGTGCAACCATAGAGGTCATAATCAAAGTAGAATATATACAAGGCTGTGTGTGTGTGTGTGTGTGTGTGTGTGTGTGTGTGTGTGTGTGTATGCTCACGTGCTCACAATAGAAAGAGAATATGAATTCCAAATAAATCATTGCTCTTACTTTCTTAAGAATAAATATAATGCCATTGTACTTGTAGAAATAAGTAAAGTTATGTTGTTCATGTGAATATGGACTTTTTATGTGTGAATAAAACAAGAAAGCATGATGCTAGAGGTATGACTCTTGATAGAGTTCTTTTCAAAGCCTTTGAGGATGATTTCATCTAACGCTAACAGCTCACAGGGGAATTTCAGAGGGTAAAAAAAAGTTAACATTACATGATTCTACCAGATGTGGGATAGGGAATAATTTTAGAATTTAAATAACTAAAGAGTGCCTCTGGTGTGCTTCTAATGTTTCAGTATATGCAAATTAGATTTTATATAGTGCATCGAATAATATGGCCAACAATGGAGTGAAATCTATCTTTAATTGAAAGCAGAAATAGAGGAAAGCTGGGATTGGGAAGCATAATTTCCAGTTCTAACAAAAGCTGTTTGTTTACACTGTGTATTAAAAATAGGCCATAATTTTAAAAAAATCATAGCGAGATCAGTAGAAAGGAATTCGTTTCAAGGAATGAAAGCAGATTGAGAGACATAGAATAAAATTCTACATATTTGGCAATCATTCAAATGTAAGAGAAATTATTATGCACAATTTTAAAAATTGTCCATAACAAAGCAATTAATAGGGAAAGTAATGAAATATTGCTAGATTGGAAAGTAGAATTGATAGAAATACTATCAGAACAGCATTTTGACATGAATTTGTGCTCCAAAATAATTTAAAAATACATTTTCTGCAGTTTTGCATGAGATATCAGACTGGATTCATAATCCAAGCAAATATAACACTGAAACTTAATTCTTAGACTATGAACACTTCTGCTTCTTCCACATCTCATTACATTACTAAAGGCCTGTTTATAACAGTTTAATTTACCCAGTACATTGTACTAAACTATAAAGAAATAAATCTAAGATGTAGCAAAAGAAAGAAAACACAATTTGAAGATATAGAAAAATAATTAAACTTAGATATGATAGGAGGTGCTGGAATAATCATATTGGGAATTTAAAACAATCGTGACTTATATACTAAGAGCTCTAATGGGTAAAGTAGAGAGAAAGTAAGAACAAGAAGGCAATGTAGGCTGAAAGATGGAAATTCTAAGAAAGAACCAAAAGAAATCATAGAGATTAAAATGACAATAATACTATAACAGGAATGAAGAGTGACTTCAATGGGTTTTTTAGTAGACTGGACATAGCTGAGGATAGAATCTCAGAACATGATATATCAGTAAAATGCTAAGAAAAACAAAAGAGCTAAGAGAACAAACACTGAAATAAAACTAGAACAGAATATCCAAGAACTGTGGGAAAACTATCAAAGGTACAATATATGCATAATAGGAATACCAGAAGAAGAGAAAAAGGAACAAATAAGGAATGAGAAGAAGCATTTGAATCCAAAATGACTAAAAATTTCCCAAAATTAGTGTTAGGCACTAAACCACAGATCCAGAAGGTGTTAGAGCACATTACTCAGGATAAATGAAGTAAACAAACAAAGAAAAAAACCACAATTTTATTTTCAAACTATAGAAAATCAAGGATTAAGGAAAAATCCTGATGAAAGCCAGTGGGGAAAAACTCTTTACTTAAATAGCAGCAAATATAAGAATTACATCTGATTTATCTTCAGAACTCATGCAGGCAAGAAAAGACTGGAGTAAAATATTTAAATAATTGAAAGAAAAAAAGAAAGAAGGAAAGAAAGAAAGAAAGAAAGAAAGGAAGGAAGAAAGAAAAAACTCCTACCCACCTAAAATTCTGTACCCTGATCTTTCAAAAGTGAAGGAATAATAAAGACTTACTAAGATAAAATTAATAAGATTTATAGTCATTATATTTGCAAAAAAAAGTTGAAAATTATTTAGAAAGAGAAAAAAAAGATATAGATCAGAAACTTAGATCTACATAAAGTAAAGAAGAGTAGCTAAGAAGGAATAAGTGAAAGTAAACTAAGAACTTTTTTTTTTATTCTTTAAGTATATAACAGTTTTTTCAAAATAATTATAACAAGGAAACCAAAAGCTGTGTCTTTAAAAAAAAATTAACAAATTTGATAAAGCTCTTACTAAGCTAACTAAATAAATAAAGAGAAAACACAAATTACTAATATTAGAAATGAAAGAGGAGACATCACTACAAATACTATGGACACTGAAAGGATAATAAGGAATACTATGAATAAGTTATAATCACAGTTTTGATAACCTAAATGGACCAATTTCTTGAACAACACAATCTGCCAAAACTCACAAGAACAAACACATCACCTGAATAGGCCTATATCTATTAAAGAAATTGAATCAATAATTAATAATCTTCCAAAACAGAAAGCATCAGTCTTAGATGGATTAATGATGAATTTTATCAAACATTTAAGAAATAAATTATAACAATTCTCTACAGTTCTTTTAAAAGATAGAAGCAGAAGGCACACTTATTAATTAAAGTCTATGAGACTGGAGTAAAATATTTAAATAATAGAAAGAAAGAAAGAAAGAAAGAAAGAAAGAAAGAAAGAAAGAAAGAACTCCTACCCACCTAAAATTCTGCACCCTGTAAAATTATCTTTCAAAAGTGAAGGAATAATAAAGACATTTTCCTAATATCAAAATCAGACCAAGGCATTATAATAAAAATATAGACCAAAATCTCTCATGAACATAGATGTAAACTTCCTCAATAAAATACTAGTATTATCAAATCAAATCCAGTAATGTATATAAAAAATTATATACAAAAACCAATGGGATTTATCCCACTTATGCAAGACTGGTTCAGCATTCAAAAATCAATTAACGTAATCAATCACGTCAACAGGCTAAAGAAGAAAAATCCCATGTTGGTATCAATAGATTTAGAAAAATCTTTTAACAAAATCAAGTACCTATTCATGATCAAAACTCTCAGTAAACTAGGAATAAAGGAAACATCCTTAACTTAATGAAGAACAGCTACAAAAAATCTATAGCTAATGCCATACTTAAAGGTAAAATAATATTTCTCACTCAAATTAGAAATAAGGCAATGTGACATTCCCTCCTAGTACTTCATTTATTTATATTTTATATTTTTATTGACTTCTGAGAAGGAGGGAGGAAGGGAGGAAGAGAGAGAGAGAGAGAGAGAGAGAGAGAGAGAGAGAGAGAGAGAGAGAGAGAGAGAGAGAAACATCAATGAGAGAGAGAATCATTGATCAGCTGACACCTTCACTTCACACACTGGGGATGGAACCCACAACCCATGCATGTGCCCTGTCTGGGAATTGAACCATGACCTCCTGGTTCATAGGTTGGCGCTCAACCACTGAGCCATACTGGCCAGCCCTAGTAGTACTTTATAATCATTACACTGGACATGCTAGCTAATGCAATAAGACCAGACAAGGAAATAAAAAGTATGTAGATTAGGAAAAATGAAATGAAACTCTTGTTTGTAGGTGACATGATTACTCTTTCAGAGAAAATCTGAAACAATGACTCAACAAAAATTCCTAGTACTAATAAGTGATTATGGCAAGTTTATAGGATAAAAAGTTAATAAACAAAAGTCAATTGATTTCCTATATACCTGCAATGAACAAGTGGAATTTGAAATTAAAAACACAGTACAATTTACATTAGCATCCCCAAATCTTAAATACTTAGCTATAAGAAAAATATATGTACAAGATTTATATGCAAAAACTATAAAACTCTGATGAAAATAATCAGAAGAACTAAATAAATGGAGATATATTTCCTGTTTATAGATAGGAAAATTCAATAATGTCAAGGTGTCAGTTTTTTCCAACTTCACCTATAGATTTAATTCAATTCCAATCAAAATCCTATGAAGTTATTATGTAGACATTGATAAACTGATTCTAAAGCTTATACCAATAATCAAAAAACTTAAGAATAGCCAATATCATATGGAGAGACAAAAACAAGCTAAAGGACTGACACTATCTGACTTCAAAATAATATAAAGCTACAATAATCAAGGTCGTATAGTATTGTTGTGATACTAGAGAGATAGATGAATGAAACAGAATAGAAAGCCCAGAAATAGACCCACATGATTTTTGGCAAAGGAGCAAACGGAACATAACAACTGGACGTCACATGAATCTAGTAAAAGATTACATACGTTCCTAACAAAGCTAACTTAAAATGGGTCACAGATCTAAATGTAAAATGCAAAACTATAAAACTTTTAGAACATAGAAAATCTGAATGACTTGGCATTTGGTGAAGACTTAAAATACAATACAAAAGGTACAATCCATGAAAAAAAGTAATCAGTAACTGAATTTCATTAAGAATAAAATCCTTGATCAAGAGAATGAAAAGACAAACCACAGACTAGGAGAAAATATTTGTAATAGACACATCAGATAAAAGGCTATTACTTCAAATACACCAAGAACTCTTAAAACCGAACAATAAAAACAAACAACCTGATTTAAAAATGAGCCAAAAACCTCACTAAAGTAAATATACAGATGACAAATTAGGATATGACAAGATGCTCCACACCATATATCATCAGGGAACTGCAAGTTAAACCAAGGAGATACCACAGGCATCCATTAAAATGGCCAAAATCCAGAACACGGACAGCACCAAATGCTGGTGAGAATGTGGAACTCTTATTCATTGCTGGTGGAAATTCTAAATGACACAGCCCCTTTGGAAGACAATTTGGTGGTTTCTTATAAAACTAAACATAGGCTTAACTTATGATTCAGCAGTCATGTTCCTTGGTGTCTAGCCAAAGGAGTTGAGAATTTATGTTCACACACAAAAAATAGAGATGTTTATTGAAGCTTTATTCATAATTGCCAAAACTTGGAATCAACTAAGATTTCCTTAAGTAAGTGAATAGATAAATAAACTGTGGTACATTCAGATAAAGGAATATTATTCAGTGCTAAAGAGAAATGAGCTATCAGGACATGAAAAATATGGAGGAAACTTTAGTACATATTACCATACGAGAGAAGACCATCTAAAACAGTTACATACTGTTTGATTCCAACTTTATGACATTTTGGAAAAGGCAAACCTATGGAGATAGTAAAAACATCAGTGGTTGACTTAGGGGGAAGGGAAGGAGAATAGGTAGAATATAGGATTTTTAGGGCAGTGAAAATATTATGTATGATACTATAAAGGTGGATACATGTCATACTTTGAAAATACTTTGTATGATATTATAATGATGGATTTATATCATTATATATTTGTCCAAACTCATAGAATGTACACCAAGAGTGAAATCGAATGAAATGGAGTCTGAGTGATAATGATATATCAATGTAGGAACATAATTGTAACAAATGTATCACTCTTGTGGAGAATGTTGATAATGGGGAGAATATGCGGGAGGGTAGGCATGTGTGAAGATGGCAGTATATGGAAAATCTCTGTATTTTTTTGTGAACCTAAAATTCCTCTAAAAAGTGAAATCTATTAAAATATATTTAAAACCTTAAAAAATATCCCATTACCCTGAAAAACTATGTTCATGAATTTATCGAAAGAAAATGGAGACTTCTATTCTGGAATGTTAAGCATAGAATTATCTTATGTGATAAAGTAAGTAGTCCAAATATCTAGCATTTAGTAACTGGAAACTGGTTAAATAAATTATGACATATCCACAATCCTTTTCTTAAAATTATGGTGTAAAAATATAGATAGACTTGGCTGGGTGACTCAGTTGGTTGGAGCATTGTACACCATATGGTCACAGGTTTGATTCCTGGGCAGGACACATACCTAGGTTTCAGATTGATCCCCGGTTGGGGTGCATATGGGAGGGAACCTATCAATGATTCTCTCTCTCTCTCTCTTTCTCTCTCTCTCTCTTTCTATTCTCTCTCTCTCTCTTTCTAAATATCAATAAAAATATATCCTCAGGGGAGGTTTAAAAAAATTCATTGATATAGGAAAATATCTGTGACTTACTAAATTCATTCAGTCAGCCAGGCTGGTGTGGCTCAGTTACTGAGTATCGATCCAAGAACCAAGAGGTTGCCAGTTCCAATTCTGGGTCAGGGCACATGCTGGGTTTGTGGACTCAATACACTGTGGGCAGGTGCAGGAAGCAGCCACTAGAGATGTTTTTCTCTCATGGATATATCTATCTCTCTATTCTCCTCCCTTCTTCTCTCTCTAAGAATTAATAAAAACATATTAAAAAAAATAAATAAGTTCATTCAGTCAACAAATGTTTACTGACACAGAACATATGTGTTTATTTAATAGGTATATTTCAAGAATCAGATTGACTATAATGTCACATGGTAGAGACAGATGACTAGTGTTAAAAAATTTTCACAATCTTTCTTAAAAATGATTCATCCTTCCTTATTTATTTACTGAACTATTCATTTAGTCCTTAAGTCCCTAGGGTTTTAAAACATATTAAGAAACAGTTTCAAAAATTGATTTCAATTGCAGTTTACATTTAATATTATTTTCATGTGAACAGCATATGAATATTATTTTGTATTAATTTCATGTGTACAGCATAGTGGTTAGACAATCATATACTTTACAAGTTGTTACCCTGATATTTCCAGTACCCACCTGGAATACATAGTTATTACAATACTAGAGGCCTGGTGCACAAATGCATTGGTGGGGTCCCTCTGCCTGACCTGCGGGGATCGGGCCAAATCCAGCTCTCCGACATCTCCCAAGGAGTCCTGGAGTGCGAGAGGGCAGTTCTTAGATGACACACCCCGGAACTGGGCTCCCTCCTCTCTGGTTCCAGGTGCCTCACCTGAGAACCACAGCTGCCAAGTCACCACAGCTTGGCAGCTCCTGCGTTAAGCATCTGCCCCCTGGTGATCAGTACATTTCAAAGCTACTGGTGGGAGCATCTGCCTCCTGGTGGCATTGTGCATCATAACTACCATCGGACTGTCAAACGGTTGGACAGTCAGTTAGGCTTTTACATATATAGATTATTGACCTATACTTCCTATGCTGTACTTTACATCCCTGTAACTATTTTGCAACTACCAATCTGTACTTCTCAACACCTTCACCCTTTTCATCTCATTCCTCAACCTCCTGCCCTCTGGCAACCATCAGTCTGTTCTCTGTATCTATGAGTCTGTTTCTGTTTTGTTCATTTGTTTATATTGTGAGAAACTCTTTGAACTCCCTCCAAGAAGGTGAATTCCTGTTTACCTTTCCCATGAATATGAGCTGGTTCTAATGATTCACTTATAATAAATAAAATGTGGAAGAAGTGATGATATGTACTTCCAAGGCTAAGTCATAGAAGGTGGTACAGTGCAAAAGCCTTAAGAAATCTACGTCAATGTAAGAAATTCACCTCACCTGAAACTACCTCGCTGGAGACACCGTGAGGACAGAGCACATAGAAAACAAGAGATGCCAAGGACATCCCGCTGTCCAGCCCCAGCTCTTTGTCTTCCAGCCTGGGCACCAGGCTGGTAAGCGAGGGACTCTTTAGACAATGCCTGACCCAGCCTTTGAGCCACCGGCCCTGGCTGACCCTGAGTGGAGCAAAGACAAACTGTTCCATCAAACCCTGATCACATTGCAGATTTGTGAGCAAAATACATGTTGTTGTTTTAAAAGCCCCTAAGTTTGGAGGTGATTTGTTATTCAGACTTGGATAACTGGAACAATGGTTTAGCTGTCAGGCACCTTACAATCTTATGTACAAATCTACAAAGGTATGATCTCTCTCTCTCTCTCTCTCTCTCTCTCTCTCTCTCTCTCTCTCTCTCTTTCTCTCTCTCTTCCTCCCTCCCTCACCCAAAAAGCCAAAACATGTTGGTAACATTGTTTTTTTGGGTGGTGGAATCTTTGGCAATTCCTTTGTATTTTCTGTGATATGCAGATTATCTGATATTGGTAACACATTTATTACCTCTATCATTAGAGACTAACTCAACAAATGAGTTAGCTGAATAAACAAGTAGAAAAGATGAATCACTTCTGTAAAGGCCATGATAATCTTCTAACCCTAATCACCTGTCTACAGGGTGACGCATTATAAACCACTTTATTCTTGAAACATGTTCATTAAAGTGCACTTCTGTGACAGTCGCAGTATACTGAGCTCCCTGGCTTCCCAGACCCTGCATTCTCAACACAGGAAACACGACCTTGGAGGAGAGAGAAGCAATTGTGGGTGGCTGTTTAGTAACTTGTATCCAGTGTAACTGCCATCAAATCTATTTTCATCAATATTCGGGTATTTAAAAAAAAACAAAACACAAAACCTAAATGGGCTGCCTCTGGATTCTGGGTATTTATAATCATGTTCTTCATTTTTCATGTCATGACTCATGGAAAAGAGAAGTCCACAAAGCTCAGATGGATGCCTACAGTGCTTTCCCCAATGACCCATGCCAGGAGAAGATTTCTGGGAAGATAATCATCTGTCTGCTTTATATGCATTTCAGATGCTCCTTGCATAGAGGGGAAAATAGGAAAATAGCTGTAGCTTCTTGACTGTTTGGGCAGTGATTGTGCGGAGTGTTTGGTTGGTGATGACATTTGCTTTCTATTTCCACATCAAATAAGGCAGTCAAACATGTTGAGGAAGCTGCTCTTAGTAAAGAATAATTAACATTTTTGTCCCCGGGGAAAGATGTCATGGATTTGGTCTAGAAACATCAGGCTATTCTTGTAGTAACCTGTGAAAGTCTATTGCATCTTATTACTGTGTCAGGATGAGGGCCAAAAGTAGACAAACAAGAGTATAAAATTTATCTTTGCTTTCAGAACTCTGGAATATGTCCATTTTAATAATGTTTGAGGCAAGGGAGAGCTGGTTTCCCAGCCCAGTTATAAATAGCTTGATCTTTAGTCCAAGTTCAAGCTGCAGAAGGTCTTTGGGCATCCACTGATCAGCTGTGCCCAGCCTCTGCACCAAAACAGTGCCCCCCACCCCCACCCCCCAGACTTTAGTTACCTAATATTGTGAAAACGTTGGCTGTAGTGTTACATCAAACGCTCTGGAGGGTGACAGCATTTGCTTTCACACATTTAGTGATTACTACGTGCCAGACACTGCTTTGCACAGATTAAATCCTTACTTTACTTTCCCAATAGCCTTGAGAGGTAGAAAACACCTTTATCCCCATTTTATGGAAGAGAAAGCTAGAGCAACGAGAGAATATTGCCCAAGATCACCCAGCCAGTATGTGGCAGAGATAGGATTATAAAGATAGAAATAATAAATATGCTATCGTATTATCAGTACTTACTTTGTAGCAGGCTCTTTGCTAGACACTTTATGTATATTAATGAAAAATATCCAAACCTTGGAAATAAGGCAAAATGATGACTGCATGCCTTTTCATGCTAGGACATTGTATAACAGGACATCCCCTGCCTCCCACACCCAAAGGATTATCTTATTCTCTAGCAATGCATCTTTGTTTGACCTTCTGTTTACTATTAATAAATTTCAGGCTCAGATGGAATTAGATGCCAATTTGTAGCACGTTGATACATTACAAAAAATGTTTGAATGGTAGAGATGCAAATCGTTTTTATAGAAAAGGTATCCCAAGTATTAAGTTTTATTACCTGGTAGAATAGTAACCAGTTTTACAAATATTTTGGCAATCTTATTCCAGCACTTTTCATTTATAATGTAAATTAGGCTCCCATATTCCTTTATATTAGCTCTGTCAATATAACCTGCTGGTTTCCTCATTAGTAAGCTAAATAACTTTTTGTCTTATGTTTACTATAAGTTTTGAAGATATGAGAATAAACAAGTCATCTTTTCTGTCAAAGAAGGCAGTTTAGGCAGCTGCTGTTTTTGCCCAATTGACTTGTAGCTCCCCTGAGGGCCGCCATTTTGAAATGGCAAAGGTCAACCCCTCCCCTTTTCCTTTGAATTAGCCAATTGCTGTGAGCCTAAGCTCTTTCAATCAAGAATGAGGAACAGTTGAAACCGGTTTGGCTCAGTGGATAGAGCGTTGGGCTGCGGACTGAAAGGTTCCGGGTTTGATTCCAATCAAGGGCATGTACCTTGGTTGCGGGCACATCCCCAGTAAGGGGTGTGCAAGAGGCAGCTGATCGATGTTTCTCTCTCATCGATGTTTCTAGCTTTCTATCCCTCTCTCTTCCTCTCTGTAAAAACTCAATAAAATATATTTTTAAAAAAAAGAAAAAAAAGAATGAGGGACAGAGGTCCTGCATCAGACATAAAACCCCAAGCAGACCATCCTAACAGTGTGTGAGTTGCTAGACCCTGAGTGTGCACACCCTCCTGCGGGAAAAGCAAAGACATTTGTCTTGCTCTCTGGCTCCCAAGTATCCTTTGTGTTCCACCAGGACCCCTTATGTCTAACCAAGGATAGTCATGTCTTGAACATTTTCCAAATTAAACTACTTAACTCCCACAAAATCCAGTGAAGTAGAGAATGTTGTTTTCTCTGTTATAAAGAACCCAAGGATTAAAGATGTCAAATAACTAGCCCAAGGTTTCACATCAATAAAGAAAGGAGCTAGACAGAGACTCAGGGCTGCCTTCCTCCACAGGCTGTGTTTCACTCAATGTGCTCAACTCCCTGTGTGCTGAGTCACTGAGGCCTGGGCCTTATTCTATCCATTTATATAAAAAGCCAGAATAAGTTTTCATACCAAAATAAATTTCACAAATAATCTTAAACCTTATTGGAATAAGATGGTATATAAAAATTTTAAAAAATAATAAGGAAATTGTCCACCTCCAGATGTAATCTATAGATCTGGCTTTGAAGCTCTCATTTCTGCTAAAGGCTTCAAATGTTCTAAAGGGCAGACTTTTCTTTAAAATTAATTGGAGTTGAGAAAAGTAGTCATCTTCAGGATAATGATCTAACTAAAATAATGTTCTTACTTGGTTCTTATTAAAGATAAGAACTCTGTGGTCACTAGGCCCTACTTTGGAGTCCTTACTCTTGATTCCATATTAGTAACAATCTTTCTATTAGAAAATGAAAATGTTTCTATTTTTTTTTTTTTCATATTTGGTTTTGCTTGGCCTGGCTGTTGTACTCTTCCAAGTACTTTGGAACCAAAACTAGTTGACTATTATATTAATGTTCTCAGATTCCGTATACTAGAATAATCTGGTGCTGTTAAAAATTCAAATTCTTGGGTTTTGCCTCAGATTATACCACTTAAACTTATTTTATGAATTAGTCTCATTTCTAAATTTTTAAAAAATTGTATAATGAACAACCTTTTGTTGATTCAGTTTTTAATTTGAAGACACATTCTTATTGAAACAGTTTTGACACTAAGTCATGAGTAAGGTGAATCAGAATGACTGGAGCCAAGTATATGAACTTTAAAAAAAAAAACCTAGGTGATTCTTATACATACTCGTTAAGTGGTTTGGTTAATATTCTAGTCCTTTATTTATTGGAAAATTATTTCTCAATTCTGGGTCCTAAATTTGTCATTTATTTAAACAGTAGTGATAGCTTTTGCCTTATTGACAGTAAATGATTTTTTGCTAGAGTTGGAAGATGCTGGCCAAACTTCTATGAAAGTTGGTAGGGACAAGGTCCTGAAATCTCTCAGGAGGGAATAATTAGGCTTTGGGCTTTGGGCTTTGGGCACTCTGCAAGGCAAAATTGAATTGCTGGGTTTAGAAAAAAAAATGAGCATAAAGTGATGTCAAGAACTATTCTTATAATAATCCACTAGAGGAATTCAACGAGTATTTTTGCTAGTAGGAGAAAAAATTAGCAGACTTGAATATAGATCAGTAGAGATTATGCAATCTAAAAATACAACTAGGTTAAAGAGCGGTGTACATTTTTTACATCAAATATGCATCATTTTTCCACACCTATTGTCTAATTCTCTTAAACCAACTAGATGGCCAACAATTCAATTCTATTCTGACACCACGTAACTGGAGTTAGCATCAGATACCACAAGTTAAAGGACTTAATCCCACTAGACTGCTTCTACTTCAAATACCAGCTGCAAGTATGGTTCCCAGGAAACCCACACTTAGGTCCAGCTAATAACAAATTCAGGGTTCTAACGGACACTTCACCGTCACCTCATGTTTGATACTTCTTGAGAACAACTTACAGAACTCAAGAAAGTGCTCTGCTTGCTATCACAGTTTATTACATAGGATACAAACAAACTCTCAGATGAAGAGATACATAGAGTTGGATCTGGAAGGATCCCATGCACAGGGGTCTCTGTCCCCATGTAGTCTGTGTCTGTGTGTACCACTCTTCTGACACATGGGTATACTATTCGCCAACTCAAAAGCTCTACAAACACCATAATTTGGGGATTTTTATGGAGATTTCATTATGTAGGCACAATTGGTTAAATCACTGGCCATATGTGATTAAACTCAACCTCCATCCTCCCTGAAGATTGGGGATCACCTTCCAATCATGTGGGTGATTTTTCTGACAGTCAGCCTCCCTCTTGGAGCTATGCCCACCCTCCAGCAGAATCATCTCATTAGCATATGAAAGACATAATTTACAGAGGTTTTAGGAGCTCAGTGTCAGAGACCAGACACAAAGACCAAATATTTATTTTTTTATTACATCATAGGTAGAAAAAGATAATCCATGCAAACAGCATCCATAGAGTGCTGAAGTATTCATACTAAGATGAGACAACATAGACTTGAAGACAAAAAATATTGCTGCTGATAAGGAGGGACATATTGTAATTCCCTAATATCCTGTAGAGAGGAACTGATGAATGAGAAGAGAGGGGTGATCAGAAGCTATGATCATTGCTCACCCTGCAGGATTGGTTCAGGAACAATGGCAGGCCCAAACATGAGCAGAGCTCATTAGGGTAAAGAAGTTCCAGGTATATGAGCTGAAGAAGACCAGCTCAGTGGAAGCCTTTCCTTTAATTCCATTCTTCACAACCTCACACTTTACCCATGTTCACTTTTATCATGGCCTCCCCATGAACCTTTAGTGGAAATGATTTTTTGATCAGGTTGAGTCCTAGAAAAATGAACATCTTATATCTTATTAGGAATAATGTTGAGAGAATATAAATTAGAGAGGGTGGTAATTCAATTTAATGGTTGAATGGAATGTGTGCCTTGAAGAGGACTAAGCTAAGAAATAATGAACAGTTGTGAAAGAATGAACAGGAGAAAAGTACTTGAGAAAGTGAAAAATGTTTAATATAGCTTACGAAGGGCAAAATCTTTCCATTCATTTACTATCTTAATGACCTAGTGATAATAAAACCAAAGGAATCATCAATCTTCCCAAGAGTCATTTTTATAGTGATTGGGTGGGTTTTAGTGTATAATCTCATGTGTCCACTACCAAAATTATATTTATTTAGCATTAACACACATGATAAAATGATTACTTTTAATCTTTAAAAATAGGTACAGTTCTTTTTTTGTTGAAATTATACCACTTAAACTTATTTTATAAATTAGTTTCATTTTTAAATTTTTAAAAAGATTGTATAATGAACAATCTTTTATTGATTCAATTCTAAATTTGAAGACACATTCTTATTGAAACTGTTTTGACTCTAATTAAGTCACGAGTAAGGTGAATTTTGAGGTATACCAATCTTGGCATTTTTCTATAAGAACGAAGAAACCAGAACCCAAAACAGGGAAATTGCAAGTTATAAAATTTATTCATCTAAATGTAATCTTTGTTCTTCTTATCAGGGAATTATGTTATTTTTGAAACAGAACTTTTATGCCTTTTATTGTGAGTTAGCATTGACTTATTTCCTTTGTACAGACTAAAAAATAATTCTCTTTTTAATTCACATTTTCATTTTAATGGGCTTAATTAGGGTGACAAATCCCTGGCACTTGATTTGTGAAATGTTATGTAAAACACAATGACATAGAGGCTATTTAAATAATTTAACACTTTATTATTTCCATTTAAATTTTGTTTTGTCTCAGTTTTCCCTGCAATGAAAAGGGCTTATCTTAGTAGCAGCTACTAGTAAAGTATGTATGCAACATCAATTTTAAAAGGGCCCAAGTAAATTTCATTTATAAATCTTTTTTATATTTCCAAGGTAAAGTCACTCTGAGAAAGAATGTTAATACCAGGTTGTCTGGCCAACCCCTTTTACTTTATGAATGAAGATGAGGGTGCTTTGATTTCTCCCTTTAACCCCCACATTCAACTGGTGCCCAAATTCTGACAATTTTCTTTTCTAAATATTTTTCCAATATGTTTTTCCCTCTCTTTCCCTACTTCCATTGCTTATTCATGGCTTCATAAGATTTTATCTAGAAAACTGGTATTCCTATTTTCTTTTCATTCCCTTTAAATCCATCTTTCATCAACCTCCAAATTCAGTTATTTAAAAAGCATATCTTAAAATGACACTAGATATCATTAGTCACTAAGGAAATGCAAATAAATACCACAATAAGGTAACACCTCACACCCACTGGGCTAGCTATAACACACACATACTCACACACACACCAACACCAATAGAAAAAGAAAAGTGTTGGCAAGGATATAGAGAGTTTGAAACCCTCATACACTGTTGGTGGGAATGTAAAATGGTGAAACTGCTGTGGAAAACAGGTTGGTGTTTTCTTAAAAAGTTTAACAAAGAGGTACCGTGTGACCTGACAATTAAGTATATATTCAGTAGAACTGAAAACAGGCACTCAAACAAACACTTGTTCACAGATGTTCACAGCAGCATAATTCACATTAGCTACTTAATTCACATTAGAGCAGAAACAAGTTGTTCATCAAAGGCTGAATGGATAGATGAAAATGTGGAATATTCAAACAATGGAATATTATTCAGCCTTAAAAAAAGTATGAAGTATTGATAGATGCCATAACCTTGAAAACATTATGGTAAGTGTAACCAAATACAGAGGTCACATCTACACTAATAAAAGATAAAGATGCAAATTGACCATACCTTCCTTATGCCAATCAGGAGTGAGCATGCAAATTAACCTAACAAAGATGGTGGGTTAATTTGCATACACAGGCGCTCAGTAGGCTGGGGTGGAATGCTTGCATCATTGCCATGGTGACAACACAGGCATTCACACCGCCCCCAGCCGCTCAGAGCCTCGGGGCAGCATGCGAAGGTGAAAAGGCAGCTCTGGGTGGAGCAAAGGCAGAAAGGCAGCTTTGGGCCTGAGCAAAGGCTGTGCCAGGTAAGGAAGGCCCATTCTGCACAAATATTCATGCATCAGGTGTCTAGTATTATATAATTCTACTTGTATATAATATCTAGAATAGGTAAATATAAAGAGATAGGAAGTAAATTAGTGATTGCCGGGAGCTGGACAGAGGGGAGTAACTGCTTACTGGATACAGGTGGGTGTTGTTTTTTTTTAGGTGATTAAAATGTTTTGGAACTTACTCTGGTTAGCGTGGCTCAGTTGGTTGGCATCATCCAGTATACTGAAAAGTTGCCAGTTTTGATTCCAAATCAGGGCACATGCCTAGGTTGTAGATTTGATTCCCAGTAGGGGGAGTGTAGGAGGCAGCCCACTGAAGTTTTACTCTCACAGTGATGTTTCTCTCTCTCCCTCCCTCCTCTTCAAAAATTAAAAAAATATTTTTTTGGAACTTGATAGAGATGGCAGTTGTACAACATTGTAAATGTACAAAATGCTACTGAATTGCCACTTTAAATTAGTTAATTTTATGTTATGTGAATTTCACTTCAAATAAAAAAATGTTTTTAAAAAGTAGATGAAGAAGGCAGAAAAGAAGTTCACAGTGATGCAGTGTGCAAGGACTCAGCATGCTTGTGCCAGCTTTGAAGACTAGGGAAGGGGTCATGAGCCAAAGAATGTGGTGGGCTTCTAGAAGCTGGAAAAGGCAAGGAGATGGATTTTCCTCTAGAGTCTCCAGAGAGGAACTCAGCCCTGCCAACACCTTGATTTTGCCCAGTGAGACCCTTTTCACCTTCCCGTGCTGCCCCGAGGCCCTGAGCGGCTGGGGCGGTGCAGAATGCTGTGTTGTGGCCATGCTGATGACGCAAAACTATATAACAGTGTTTAAGCTGCTTAAGAAAAAATCATAGCATATAACCACTCCTCTCAAAGCTGTTCCAAGATACTTCATTATTACTGGGAGATAAGTTCTTCACTGTAGCAGGTAACCTGTGCTGGAATTTGATCCCTGCCAGCCTTCCCAGGGGCCTCATTCATCATTCCTATTGCTGGTGCTGCCCCACTTATCTACTCCTGCAAGACTCAGCTTAGACTTTTCCCCTTCAAGCTAGGTGTTCCCATAGCACCTTGGGTGTGTGCTGTCCTTGTAATTGCATCCTTTGACTTATGTACAGAGTAGAGGCCCGGTGCATGAAAACTCATGCATTGGAGGGGGCATCCCTCAGCCCGGCCTGCCCCATCTCACAGTCCAGGAGCCCACAGGGGTAGGAGGCAACCTGGTGATCAGGGGAAGGTGACACCCCCATCATAACTCTGCTGCTGTCTCGGCTGGCCCTGATTACCTGAGCCTTGGGTGGCCCTAGGCGGCTGGGCAGCCACCATATTGTAGCTGTGGGTGCTGCCATCTTTGAGAGTGTGGCAGTCAGTTAGTATATTACCTCCTTATTGGCTGTGGGTGCCACCATCTTTGTGAGGGCATGATGGTCAATTAGCATATTCTCTCTTTATTAGATAGGGTTAGGTACAACTTGATTTCATGGCAAGTTTTAGGCCCCAAGACCTATACTACATGCTTCTCCAAATTCCTGTTGAAAGCAGTGCTTATAAAAGTTTGCTGAACTCATAATGGACAAAATTTAGTCCAGATTGGTGACATCACTTATAGGGAATTGCTAACACAGCTGGGAGTCAACCTTCTTTCTAGGCTGGTGCTGCCAGGAGCTGGCAGATAGCACTCAGCAAGGAGAACTTACTTGCTTGTAATTGTATTGGCTGTTTCTCTTAAGGACTTGTGTTTGTGGACCGGGGTAATTGAGAAAAGCATCACTTTTCCTCTCTGATTTTGCCTTCCCCATTTCCACAAGTGTAACCAAGCCCTTTGAGGCTCTTTGGGTGTAGAGGAAGTTTTTGTTATTGGGCCGGAAGCAGACGTTTTCAGTAAGCTCTTTCTCTTCCTGGCTTTTATTTTTCTGAAGCCTCAGCTTGGACAAGTTCATGGGAAGCTCATTTAAGGACCATCAGAGGAGGAGAGGGTTTCCTCTCTTTAGATCAAATGGAAAGGTCAAAGAAGAGAAGTAGGGTGTGAGAGGTGATTGGACAATAGTCACTGGACCCCAGTCATGTGCAGAAGCAAAGAGATGCCTGTTCAAGGGAGCTGTGTGGGCTCACCAGTGAGGACCTCAGGGACACCAGGGAGAAATCGACCATTGTGGGCCTTTCCTCCTGTTTATATGCAATACCTCACCTTCTGATTAAATGTAACAAAAGTATCAAGCTGCAGGGAGGTGATCTAAAAGATTGCCTTGTCCTCCAGTAGCTCCTCTGGCCACCTCCTTCAGTATCTGAAATGATCACATCTTAGCTTTTTGGAAATTATTGCCATAAAGTCATTAAATGAGGTAGCTGTGTGCTAGAAGGACTGTTAAAGAGGAAGCCAAAGAACTGGGCTGTTTCCCAAGAGCACGGGACCAGGCTATGAAAGAGGTGGTCTTCCTTGGCTATTAACCCTTAGAATAGTGCTTCTTAAGCTCCATCCTCTGCCCAGCTCCAGAATAAGCCTAGGGAAGTCAAGCTTGTTCTGCCCTTATCAAAATCAGGAGACCTACTTTGCCTTTAAGTACCTATGATAGGAGACAGGGGAGAAGTGAATGTGACTTCAAATCATTAGCAGACATTGACACTATATCATGGAGGAGTTTATCAGATCATCCAGTCACTTAAGAAAATAAGGATCCAGGGGAAGGGTAGTCAGAAGGGAGAGGTTTTGACTAAATTGGGAGGGGGAGGAAGGAAGTGGCTGGAAAGGTTAGGATGGGGCAGGACTGGAGGATGGTTTGGGGAAATGTGAGGCTGCACACTGACTATTAGAACCAACATGGAAGCCCCAGCCCCTGGAGTCAAGGAGAGGCAGTGCCTTAGCTCAGGTTTCCATAACAAAACTATTGTCCCCGTCCTGGAGGCTGAAGTTCAAGGTCTGTGTGCCAGTATGGTCAGGCTCTGGTGAGAGTTCTCCTCCCAGCTTGTAGATGGCACCACCATCTGGATGTGTGATCACCTGGCCTTTGATTGGAGCATAAATGGGGAGAGAGAGGGAGTGTGTGTGTGTGGGAGGTGAGAGCAAGCCAGTCTACCTCTTCTTAGAAGGCCACCAGTTGCGGACCCCATCTCTATGACCTCATGTAACCTTAATTACCTTCTAAAAGCCCCATCTCCTAGGGCTTCAATATATCTAATATATATTTGGGAGGGGGTACACAGTTCAGTCTATTGCAGGCGGGTTGGTGAGGAGAACTTATCTCCCAATTTCACCTTAGGCAATACCTGCTTCTTTACAAGGCTGTCTTCTTAAAGAACAATAGCAGCAAAGTCACTTGATTTACCTATAGAATTATGGAAATATGGAGACAGTACTGTGCTTTTGTTTTACATGAAAGACAAGTATTTTGGAATGACCGGTGGTGAATTAGAAGGGGGAACTTGAGCATTCCACATGCAGTTCTCAGGAAAAAATATGGGATTAGTCATCAACTTACTGGAAATTATACTACTGTGCAGATCATATATAATAAAACTCCGGAGCTCTGACAAGTGGGGTCTGCTTACTGCTCTAGTGGTGGTACACTTGACTGCTTGTCTAACCAGATGTTTTTGTTACTCTTCCTTTTATAATTCTGTATCCATGTCATCAGGAATAATTTGCATGTAGGTCACAGATTCATATCTATTGCTGAAGTCAAATTCCTGGCAAAGAGGATGAGAGCCAGGGAAAGCTTTTGCATGGTGCCATTGTAAGTGTGTCACTATCAGAGTCTGAACATCAGCCATCACCTGAGATTTGACAAGCCGAGGTGCTGGAAATGTGAGTTCCAATTTGGAGTCAGTTTGTCACTTTTGGCTTCATTAAAATACAACTGTAGATCCTTAGCTGACAATTGGAAAAATAGTCCTCACTTTGCTAGAAGGTAGGTCTTCATTCATTTGGGGATGATTCCCATCAAACTGATTAAAGAGAAAGTTTTATTAGGATTGCCTCCAGCAACTTTTGTAACTTGTGTTAGGTGAAGGTTAATGTGAAACCAAAAATATTACAATATTCCTTCTGCAAATCTTGTAAAAATAGAAGTAAAAGTTTTCATGAATCTCTTTGTCACTGAGGCCATGGTCTCACACTCTTCCCAAATAAATATTTCAAGGATAAAGTGAAATAGTACTCCTGGGAGTCTAATTGCTCCCCTTTGAAATAGCAGTCATATAGTCTCTCTCTTCATCTCCATCAGGTGGGCTTTAGTTAAGTGGATGGCAACAGAGAAGGTTTCTGCTTAGGCAGAGATCCACGGGCCAGACGGCAAGTAATACCTGGATTCAGGTGTTGATCACACTCATTCATTTTCCCCCTTTCTAACAAAATCACAATAGCCAGAGGTACTGTATTTTTCAGACCATAAGGCACACTTTTTTTCCCTCAGAAGTGGGGGGGAAAAGTCCCTGCGTCTTATGGTCCAAATATAGCCTTCACATATACTTTTAAAAAAAAGTTTTTTTACTTACCCAGCTCTGTGTGGTCTCTGTGTGCTTGCCCGGCTCTAAAACGGTTCTAAATGCTGCTGTTTACTTTACAGGGTTGATTACATGTGTTTATGACTGTGATGTTGGGTTTTAATGCACATAAAATATTTTAGGACACTATTTGTTTCAGAATCTTTTTTTCTTCATTTCCCTTCTCTAAAAACTGGTGCGTCTTATGGTCCGGAGCATCTTATGGTCCGAAAAATACGGTATATGGTTAATATTAACTTCATAATATTTAAACTTGACCACATAAAAAAGGTAAAACATATATCTTTGTCAAAAAAATAATAAGTGAAACTGAAAGAAAAACGACAAGCTAGACACAGGAACTGCAACTTATAAAACAAAGAGCCGATTTCCCAAGTGGTTGTCATTATTCACAGTAGTTCTGTTCTATAAAATTAATTTGAACACTGAATTAGCAAGTACGGAACCATTGCTCCTAGGGGAGACAGTGTAGTTTCCTACAAGCCTTTGGTCACAACATTTTTGTCAACCAATCGATACACAACCTCATTTTATGTGTGTCCCTGTTTCAAGACACCTTATTTACTATATATTATTCCTTCATTAACACTGAACTCATAGCTAAGAGTGCCATAGCTCATGCTAATTATGTTAGGTGCCATTTTAGAACCTATCAGATTAGTAAAGAGAGAACATTTCGTTAAAGCACCATGTTGGAGAGGTCATGTGGAAACAAGCACTGTTGTGTTTTGTCTGTGGGAATGCAAAGGTATAGGATATTAAATACCAAACCATATATTCTTTCACCTAGCAAGTCCAAGTCCAAATATATTCCCATTTTGTCCACGCAAAATGACAGATATAGAATGTTAGTCATTGCAGCTGCAGCCTTGTTTAAAAAGGCAAAAATCTCGATAATAATTTAAATGTCCATAACAAGTTTCTGGTTAAAGGAGTGATGATACAGATACATCAAGACTAGTAAATGGTATTCAATTTTATGAAAGAACTAGGGGCCCAATGTATGAATTCATGCACCTTGAAAGTAATGGGCACAGGGGTGGGTCTCAACCCATCTTTTGCACTTTGCCTGGTTTTCTCTTTGCCAATAGCCCTGCTCCTGCTGCTGCTGCTCATACCCACTGCTGGTGCCAGCCCTGATGGCCCTTCAGGAGCAGGGGAAGGTGGAGTAGCCCTTAGGGACAATTGGGGCTAGCAGTTGCCACTTTCATCTGCTGATGGTACTGAGCAATTGGGACTGGCTCTGGGTGCCAGCTGCGGGTGCAAGCAGAGCTGATGCCAGCAGTGGGTGTAAGTGGCAGCTCTGGCACTGGCAGCAGGTTTGAGCAGGGCTGGCTGCCAGCCCTGATTGCCCCTCAGGAGCAGGGGAAGGTTGAGAAGTCCTGAGAGGCAATTGGGGCTGGCATCTGGTGCTCACACCTGCTGACGGCACTGAGCAATTGGGGCCAGTGCCATCAGTGGGTGTGGGCGGGTCCAGCACCAGCAGCAGGTGCTAGTGTCAGGCAGGACTGCAGCGAGTGGGAGCAAACAATTTTCAGTAACCACCAGAGGCTAGACCTGATGACAGTGACCCATGTCCCGCCTTGGTCTGGTGCCCTGCTCACCTCCACCATCCCACTGCCAAGTTTTGCGCTCTTTCGCCTGCTGCTATTGCTTGCCATATTCCCTGCGTGCCCCCTGGTAGTCAGCACACATAATAATGACCCGCTGTTCTGCTATTTAGTCTATTTGCATATTAGCCTTTTATTATATAGGAAACCTATTATGTGATTATATCTGTCTACTTGTAGATTCTGGATTACTCTTCTTCCCATCCCCTCCTCCTCTAAACTTAGAGTTTTAACAGTTATGAATATAAATTTTGGGACAGGAGAGTACAGTGAGGAGAAGGTGGGAAACTGATGTTACGGATTATCCTGCCTTAGTCTACTTATTTACTTACATATTATCTATATTAATCTGTATCATATCTATGTTTAACTCTTTCTTTCTGCTAAAGACTTCTCCCCTGGGTTTTGAATTATAAAAAATTTAGGTCATGCATCACCTTGTAGACCAGTCAAAGTATTTACAGATTCCTCTCCTTTTTTTCTTTTTTTTTAAATATAACTATTCAAATCTCCAGGACCCCTATCCTATTTCAACAACTCACATCAAATTTCCATGCCTCTTAATTTATTTAGATAATTGAGGCCATAAGGTATAAAATGTCTCTAGTTGATGTCCCTCTCTGAAAGATTTGTCTACATCTCATCAGCACATCCTTACTTACCCCCGTGACACACGAGGGATGAAGCTCTTTCAAGATGCCCTGAATTCACCTTTCTGGAGCCTGCCTCTCCTTGGCCCCTTACAAGATGAAAGTCTCCCTCTCTACTGATTTAATCTCCTTTGCATATAAAGACTGACTGTTATGTTTCTCTCCATAAAGCAAAACACTCTCTCCCCTCACCCCTGCCCCCCACTTTCTGGTTATTGTCAGATCTTATTCTGTCTTCTTTTCTCATACAAGATGCCCTGAATTCAAGTTTCTACATCCTGCCTCCATCTCTTCCCTTTCTCTGAATGTTGGGATTCCCAGCTGGTGTTCACAGTCCCACTCTTTGGAAACTGTTCTCACAAAGTTAGAAATGTGTCCTCAAATGTTGTAGCCAACGGATAAATTCCAATTATTATCTTAAGAGCTCTCTTTTTATACTCACATTATTAACCAGTCAGTTCTTTCCTCTTCAAACCCAGACTCCTGAGGCTTGAGTGACATCTCTCCATTGGTGTTATTCCTACATTTTGACTGGTCCCAGCAGTCTCCATTCTTCCTTTTACCGGAGAACACTAATGTTCTGGGGAACACATCAGCTCCCACAGCTCTTCCCACCCTGTTTTCATTTTCTTTTAAAAATCATTGTTGAGGTATAAGTTTTGCACAATAAGTAGTACCCTCTTAAAGTGTACAATTCAAAGAATTTTAACAAATATATACACACATGAATCTAGGACAATCCAGATGCAGAATAATTCCATCATACCTAAGGTTTCCATTTTTGTCTATTTTTCTTCTGATCCCTGACTTCAGCAACTAATGAAATCTGCATTTTGTCACTGTAGATTAATTTGCAATTTCTGGGGTTTTATATACTAGGAAATAGAATAGTATACTGTGGACTCTTGTTTCTGGCTACTTTTCTTCATCATAATATTTTAGTTTATAATGTTTTTGATTGTATCAGTAATAGACTTTTTTTTTTCTATGAAGAACTACTTTATTATATGGATACTAGAGGCCTGGTGCATGAAAGGGTGGGTCCTCTCAGCCCAGCCTGAACCGTCTTCAATCTGAGACCCCTCAGGGGATGTCAGACATCCCTCTCACAATCTGGGATCGCTGGCTCCTAACCACTCACCTGACTGCCTGGCTGATCACCCCTAACTTCCTCTGCCTGCCAGCCTGATTGCCCCTAACTTCCCCTCTGCTGGCCTGGTCATCCCAACTGCCCTCTCCCACCAGCCTGGTGGCCCTTAACTGTTCCCCCCACCCCCGTTGGCCTGGTTGCTTCTTACTGCCCCCTCCCCCCCTTCCTCCAGCCTGGTCTCCCCTCACTGACTGCCCTGGTTGTCCCTAACTTCCCCCCTACCAGCCTGGTCACCCCCACTGTCCCCTCCCCCCACACCCTCCAGCCCCACCCCCGGCCTGATCACCCCATGCAGCCTGATATTCAGTAGTTTGGTCATCCCTCACTATCCCCACTGCTGGCCTGGTTGTCCCACACAGCCTGCTGTTCCATCAGCCATCTGGTTGTTTTGGTCGTGATAGCCCCTGGCTTTTTATATATATATATTAGGATATCATATTTTGTTTATCCACTCAGCTCTTGATAGACATTTATGTTTTCTAAACCCTCTTTTGTTGTTGTTGTTTTTTTCTCTCTCTCTCACCAAAATTTTGTTCTTAATGCCACTTGCTAATTGTTTCATTTTCTTAAACTTAAATTTCACTCATGTTTTGTCATTTACCATGTTACTTGGACATATAGGTTTCTCTATACACTGTCAGAAAACAAAAAAAATGATTTAAAGTACCCTAAGTACATGCATATTTGAGTGGAATTACTTAGGATTTTTTTTTTAAATTTGAATTCTAAATGATTTCTTTCCCAAAGGAAATTGCTTCTAAGTAAGAATGGTAATCTTTTCCTGCAGAGGACAGGTTTATCTCTGGGCCACTTTGTCACCTTGATGGCAGCAATGGTTAAGGTTTCTATAGAAAGGCATGCTGATGTTTAAGTAGACCAGAAGTCCTGACAAAGCACTTCCTTGATTTAAAAACAGCAACAAAAACTGCCAAAAAAAAAAAAAAAAAAAGAGAGAGAGAAAAGTACACAACATTTACAGGGATTTCAGTTATAAAAGTTGATAAATGAAATGAAGTGTTTTCTATCACACATTTGAAATTTAAGCTCTTTGAAACTTTTAAAGTGCCAGTTATCCCTTTTCCCCCTCCTATTGTTTCCTGAACAACCACATCTCCTTTCCTAGTTTTATCAACTACCTACTTGTGGAAATTCCTAAACCTCCATCTTCAAAAGTGACTTCCCAACCCCCATGTACCTGTTTGACATCTCCACTTGGATGCAATATAGGATAATGTCTGGACTGAATGCAGCACATCTACTGTCCCCATTCCCATTTTCTCAGCTCTCTTCCTGCCATCATGTTTACTCATTGGCTCCCCATACCCACCCACCCCAAGCCACACATGGTCAATCATTAAGTGTTTGGGTTTTGTATTAGTCATGGATCCAGCAGGAAACAGATGGCATGTTTAAATGCTATGACTAAAGGATGTAAGAACTACTGTGTGAAGGTACTCTTTACAAAGAGTGGCCATGGTAAGGGAAGCCTACAAAGGATGGAGCAGTGACCTGGGGCTAGGGTAGCAGAGAGTGCTATCCACTTTAATCCTGAGAAGGCACAGGATCAAGTAGTGAGTACTGGGCAGAACCTCCAGAGAATGGTTGTATAGAGAAGGAGCTGTGATCTCGTGGACAGGCAAGCAGAGAAGCAATATCTCAGACCTGACTTTTCTTCTACTTATCTATCTTCTGCTGGTGCCTCCCTCTTGCTGAACCCAGATGGAGGCAAGCTGACAGATGGATAGACAGACAGACAGCTGGTTGATACACTCTCTATAGCTTGTCAGTGAGCAGAGTGGATAAGCAAGGGGAGAGGATCTGGAGAGCCAAACGGAAAATATCCAGCACAGCTCCTGCTGCTGGGACTCAGCATACAGCTATTACTATTTATATTGGGGTTTTGCTGACCTTGATGCAATCTGTACATGTCCCCTTTCTCATTCCCTAACATTCTTTCTATTCTAGTCCCTTTGGTTCTGGCTTTTCCCCACTTTTCTTCTAAGCTAGCTTTCTGCCTCCAGCTGAGCCCACGCTTCCCAAGAGTTATAGCCATGAGTGAGACTCTACTTGGCATGTGGTAGGGTTCCTGCTCTTTGGGGCACAGTGACACTATGTGATGGCTGAAGTTGTTTATTTCTCTCAGCAAAGATTAGATTTCTGGAAAATTTCTCCCAGAGGATTCAAATTTCCATGAGAGCCCTACTGGTATGGCTTAGGGGTTGAGCATCGGACCCAGGAACCAAGAGGTCACTGATTCAATTCCCAGTCAGAGCACATGCCCAGGTTGCAGGCTTGATCCCCAGTAAGGGTGGGGAGGGCATTGCAGAAGGCAACAATAGATGATGTTTGTCACTCATCGATGTTTCTACTTCTCCCTTCCTCTCTCTCTAAAAAAATCAATAAAAAATATTTAAAGAAAATAAAAAGAACAACAAATTTCCATGAGACTGAAGAATCTTACTGTATTCTAGGTGACAGAAAGGGTAGAAGATTAAAGAGAATGGGGTGAGGATCTTGTTTAGAAGCAGTGGTTTCCTAATAATGTCTAGCTGTTGCTGAAAATACTTTCTACAGACCTTCTAAGGCTTGGAGACAAAAAAACAATATATCTTACTTTGAGAAATTACATGCACAAGATCCCTTTTATTCATCGTATTTCTTGGTTTATTCACTTGAAGGTATATTGTAGTTTGCTGTTCTGAGGAGGTGAAACTAGCAAACAAGGTTTGTTCATTCACTTCTTTGCAGTTCGGTATTTGTACACTTTAAACGCCTGGTGAATCATCAGGAGAAAGTCTGTATAAAAAGAAAATGTTTATCATGGGCAGCTATTTCCATTGGAAATGTCACCTCCTCCAAGCTATAAGGTCCTTGTGAGTTTGTGTTTGTGAGCTCCATTGTCCTTGGCCACCAAAATGGATGTTTCACACAGGTTGAGCCAATCATAAAGTCCCATTTCTCTAGGGGTTGCCCTTTGGTCCCCAAAAGATCAATAAGTATTCTTGGCTGGGTTGATATAAGTTACTTCTCACCTGGAGTTGTGAAGCTGGAATGGTGTGAGCCTGTGGCAGTCATCTGAAAGCAATAGAAACCCGCTTTGGATGATTTAAGCAGACATTTATGAGAACATTACTGGCTAGCAGAAGGAATTCCCAGGATGGCCAGAGAATCAGGTACTCTATTCAACAACCAGGAACATGGCCCCAAATTATGACCCAGGACAGGTCCAGTGAGGACACCTTTGCCACTGTGGCTAAGCACAAAGCCCTCCAGCCTACAGAACTGACATGAGCACAGGATCCAAGACACCAGCACAGAGCCACCCCAGGAACGTGGGCTCGGCAGGGAGAAGGTCTCAAAGTTCTTGCCATTTTGTTTGTGTATGTGTTTTTTCTTCTTCTTCTTTACTTCTTTGCTTTATCGGGGTCTAGTTCCAAATTTAGGACGGCTGTGTTTGGTTGGCGTTGTCTGGGTTACATGCCTGAACCCCAGCTGCATAGGAGTTTGGGAAATCAAGCATCTGACATTTTCCCTCTTCTGCATTGGAAGGGCACGTGCCCCACCAAGACTTATGAGGTGGGAAATTCCCAAACAGAGAGAGGAGTTCCAGATGCTACAGAACAAAACAATGATCAGCACGATTACAACAGCTACTTTTCCTAGTCATGGGAGAACTCTTCTGCAGAATTCAGCCAAGGTGGAGAAGGAAAAGCCAAGAAATGAAGAGACAGACAAAACCCAGATGATATTATCGAAGCTTCTGAATCGAGATGTGCCTGAGACTTTTTAACAAAACAAAACACTGATCTATTTGTTTAAGCTGATAAAATTCCCCCATTGGCATAAGTTACCAACTCCCTATGAGTTGAGCATCTGTCACTTGTAAATAAAAGATGCCTGCCTTATATGGTGCTGCTTTCATTATTAGTGTTGAAATCATATTCCTGCTCCTTGGTGGGGACATTTTTACTGAGTCTCCTCTGCCAGGGCTTTCTGAACACTCTCAGCATGCTGGCAAATGGACAAGCCTGGGTGAGGAGGAGAGAACCACCGTGCCTTATCCTGTGTGCATGCTGCCTCAGACAGCACTCCCAGATTTGCCCTAGCTTTGCTCCAGACTCCTGTATTTAAAAAAAAAATATTTTTCTCAGCTGGAGAGACTGAGAACCAGCCGTGTGTCCGATGGCAGGGTAAAGGTGTCCACTCACTTTGTAGATTGGTAAGAACAGGATCAGGGTTGAATCCTTCCCCTTCAGGAATTGGTATATTTGGGTGCCATGGAATTAGTTTTCTGGTGTGGGATGCATCCCAAGATTTATCCTCTGGAGGAATGAATGAATACCTTGGAGTTGTCTCCTCAGTCCCCAAGACATAGGGCTTATTGTCTGGTCCCTTTCACCCTCTGGCCACCCTAGGTCACGGGTCCACCTTGATCACAAGGAAACTGGCCCAGCTCTACTGAGCAGGGCCCTCAGGTTGGGTGCTGGACTCTTCTTCCTGCTTGTCTGATGTCTTCCTTTCTCTGAAGACCCAGGAGAAATGGGTGAGAGATCAAGAACTTAAAGAACTAAAGAAGGGAATCTCTAAGGTCTTGTTGGCACCCAAAAATGTGCTCATTCCTCCTGAATGCCTGAGACTTTCCCACAGAGAGTGTGGTTCTCTCACCTGGTGTCCCTGGGAGGCTGGACTACAGATTCTGCATGTCTCTGACACTTTTGGGGTTTGTGAGAACTGGGCCCTCAACCCAAACTGGCATTTCTTAGGGAACTGTGATTAATTCCAGGCTGCCAAGAGCTGGTGAAATGCCAGAAGAAAGGATGATCAGGGTGTACGGGTTAACCTGGGTTGGAGTAGAGGTGAGTGAGGCCTGGATTGCAGTGGAGGTGGGTGAGGCCTCTGGCCCCTGGCATGGCCAGGAACTGCTGAGGCATTCACCACCATGAGGCAGCAGTTTGACCACGATGCTGTCCTTTAACTGAGCTGATGCCAAACAACCTGTAGGATGCCCTTCCTTGCACGCCATCTCTGGGTACACATCCAGACTCTAAATCCACATTTGCATTAGAATTTGCAGTAGAAGCTACTGAGTAAATAGCAGGTGCTGAAGAACGAAGTGGCGATACATTTTTAACTTTTCAAACACGGATGGCATTTCACTTCTCTTGAAGCTTTCAGACTCTGGAACTTATCACACTTGTTGGCTACATTTCCCTCGGGACCTGAAGGCTTCCAGCAAACAGGAGTGACGGGTGAGCAGAGGTTGTGGTCGGCATATGGTGTGGATCCTAGAGGAAGTGAAAGCAGGTTTGCACAATGACCCTTCAATTCTTTAAGGCATTTCCTTTCCCCATAACAACATCATATATTAATCCGATTAGGAGTATGTAAATAAGCGGCCTCCTTCCTCTTAGTCTCATCTGTTGCTCTGCAAAATCTGTTCTTTCCCTGGAAGGGGAAGGAACTGATGTAATTGTTCTGCGTGGAGGACAGCGAAGAGCCACGGGATCCCTGCCAACTACATTTCCTGCCAGGGCCTGCTCCTTCCCGCAGTTTAATTATGAGCGATTGTTTGGGCTGCGATGTGAAGAAATATTAGAGAATGGAAAAGAAGAAGAACAGAGCTCGGAATATTCTGCTGCAACTGATTCATGCTTTGGCACGAACACTCCACTCGATTTCATACTTGAGCCTTGAGACGGTATCACAGGGAGCAACCTTGCCATATAAGCACATAAAGCCCAATTCCACGGGTTATTTTGAAAAGGTTCGAGTAGAAGCATGTGAAAAATGCAGGAATAACATTAGCCATCGGGTAGAGTTCTGTGTGAATCATGTGTTATGCCTTCATGGAGGGCCGGAGTTATTTTAAACTGGAGGCCAGCACCACTGTATTTAGCTGGTGTGTCAAATTTTACTGCTTAGTTTTCATAGATTTGACAAATCTCACATTTTACCGAAGGGCTCTGATTAGTTCCCACTATGTGTGCTCAGGGAGGAACGTAAAGCCAGGGGAAGCTGAACCCTGTGAGAAAGGCTGGGGACAGACTTTTTAAAATATTCAGGTCTGAATCGGGCAGCCACAGAGCAGAAGTATCCCCAACTGGTTGCAATGGGAGAGTGAACGGGGGCGAGAAAGAGTCTGATAGCAGACTCCATGAGGGGCATTTTGTGTACCTGTTTTTTGATTAATAAAGTAAAAGACAAATACAGAAAAGCTTAAAAAATAATTTAAAATAACCGTGTATTTCCCCCCTCTTCCCCGAATAACCCTTCAAGTCTTTTCTTTGCATGAATTCACACACAAGCATATATTTTTGTAATTAACAAACATTCAACATTAAATGTTCTATAATAGATTTTTTCCAATGAAAACATATCATGAGCATTTCCCTTGCTTTTAATTAGAGGGAAACAAGTTTTAGTGGCTATGATTACATTGTGGTTGTTTTAATTTGTATTTATTTGAGTATCATTGAGGTTGAACTTTTTTTTTTTTTCATGCTTATGGCCATTTATGGAATTCTTCTTTGGTGAATTGTCTATTCATGCCCTTTGCCCATATTTCTGTTGGGGAGGGCATTGAATTCATCCAAATTGTTTTGAAAGATAGTTCTCTTTCTGGTTAAACCTATTGGCTCCTTTTATCATGCATTGCAAATAGATTACACATTTCTTTGCCTTCTGTTTTGTTCAGGATTGTTATTTTTTTTAAGTTATTGCCTTTTTTTTTTTTTTTTTTTTGAGAGAGAGAGAGAGAGGGGGGTTGCTTTTTGTATGTATTCCTAATGAGTTCCTTGGCGTTGTCTCCTCAGTCCCCAGGGTACAGGGCTTATTGTCATGTTCCCTTCACCCTCTGGCCTCCCTGTGTCACGGGTCCACCCAGATCACAAGGAAACTCCCCCCAGCTCTGCCGATCAGGGTCCCAGGGGTGGGTGCTGGACACTCTTTCCTGTTATCAGATGTCTTCCCTTCTCTGAAGCCCAGGGGGTGGGGCCTTTAGGGCTTTGACCAGGAGAAATGAGTGAGAGATCAAGAACTTAAAAAACTAAAGAAGGGGTTGAACATTGACCAGAGATTGAACCCGCAGCCTTGGGAGGACACTCTAAAGAACTGAGCTACCCAGACAGGGCCAGGGATTTTTTTAAGGAAGATTTACATACTTATACAGTCACATATGTCAGGTTTTTTCTTCATGTTTTCTTCTGCTGCTTTTATGCCCAGAAAAGCCTCTGGGTCCCAAGATTGGAAACTCTTCACCCAAGTTTCTTCAGTTATTTCATTAATTCAATTTTATTATTATTTTACTTTTATTTTGTAGTATATTTTTATTGATTTCAGAGAGGAGGAGTGAGAGAGATATATAAACATCAATGATGAGAGAGAATCACTGATTGGCTGCCTCCTGCATGCCCTCTACTGGGGATCGAACCCACAACCGGGCATATGTTCTTGACAGAAATCGAACCCAGGACCCTTCAGATCACAGGCTGACACGCTAGCCACAGAGCCAAATCGGCTAAAGCTGTTTCATGGATTCAATTTTACATATAATTCCTTTTTATATCAGGTATTTCTTTTGCTGTGTGATGTGCAGGGTGGTTTTTAATTGTTCATATTGTTGAGTATTATTTTCTATTTTGAATTGATGTATGTTTATTCTTATACCATTACCACAGTGATTAAATTATTATAACTTTATAATATGCCTTCATATCTGAAGGTAAGACATCCCTCTATTGCTTCTGAATTTCCTTGGCTATTTGTGCCAGTTGAATTTTTTTTTCATAAATTTTAGAATTTTATCAAATTGCCTTTGGGAAAATTTCCCCTTTAGGAACATAATGGTTTTTTCCATTTTTATTTAAATAGTCTTGTATATTCTCTCTTGGTATTTTTGTAATTTTTTTCACATAATTCTTAACACAGATAGTCTATGGGGGAAAAAAGAGAGCTTAATTTAATTTTTTTTAAACACCCAGTTTGTATGCAAATATAATAGAACAAAATAGTTGATAATTTCCTACTGTACAGGTCACCATCTACTATGGAGATTTCTGAACATTCATAGAATAGATAAGAATTACTTCTAGTATCTGAATGTATCAAATCAGATATTTTATAAAAATAAAAAGATCTATCTTTTTATCACATATGTCAAACATGATCAGGTATCTAAAGCTCTTTATAATGTAACGTATTTACTGAAAAGTTTTAATAAGCTTTCACCCATGTGTTTACTGAAAAGTTTCAATAAGCTTTCACCTTATGATCTTGCGTATTCAATCAGAAAGTGAAAGCTGATAGATATAGAGATGGTAAAGCAACAAGCAGGCTGTCAAATTACAACGGGGAGGTTAGGGAGATCTGGGGGAGATCAACCGAAGGACTTATATACATGCATATAAGTACAACCAATGGACACAAAACTCTGGGGAGGGAGGGCATGTATGGGAGGCAAGGGGCAATGGTATATGCATAAAGATAATAATTTAATAAAAAAATTAAAAAAAGAAAAAAAGAAAGTGAAAGCTATCATAATATTAAGGAATTATTTCTTCTTTACAAAACTATCAATGTTTAAAGTAATTTTTAACTGAATTGAATGTTCTTAATGGAATCAATGGGGTCTATTACTTTTAGTTAATAAAGATGACCAAAACAATCAATTCTTCTTCTTTTTAAAAAATATATTTTATTGATCTTTTACAGAAAGGAAGGGAGAGAGATAGAGAGCTAGAAACATCAATGAGAGAGAAACATCGACCAGCTGCCTTTTGCACACCCCCTACTGGGGATGTGCCTGCAACCAAAGTACATGCCTTTGACCGGAATAGAACCTGGGACCTTTCAGTCCGCAGACCAACTGAGCCAAACCGGTTTTGGCAAAAAACAATCAATTCTTGATATTCAGCTAATAGTTGATATTTTGGATTTAAACCTAATATTTACTTGGATTGACTTCTAAGTGATCTATACTCAATCTAGTTAATTTTCAAAGATGGTAGAAAACACTGTGCTGCCTATTCTACAGATAGAGTCCAACACAGCAAGAAATAAACCAGATTTATATGATACTAGAGAAATTATGTTGATATTTTTTTAATCCGATAGTCACAGTTAAATGAAATGAATGGTATAGTCCATATTTGAAGGCTGTTGTGGAAAATTAAAAATTAGAGAATTGGAATTTTCCTTCCTCAGCATTACTGAGAATATGAACAGGAAATGCCCCAGTGACCCTCCCTGACAGGGGATTAATGGTAGGAAGTGACCTTGAAACTACTCTCCCAAGAAATATAAACACACTTTCCCTATCAGACAAAGGCAGATAATTCTGAAACAAAGGAAAATGTAAATGAATTTTAATGGGAGTGAGAAGAAGAGAGTGTGGAGTGAGGACCTGCTTCCAACTATGACCAACTGCAATATTAATCAAACAACAAAATCATCCCTGCCCTGCATGCACACTTCTGCACTTTTAACCAAGTCTTCCTTTCAATTACAAAAGAAAGAAAGACAAACAGAAAGAAAGAAATAAGTAAAGAAAGAAAGTCAAACCATTGAGTATTAATTTTTCTACTGCAGTTGTGCAGTTGGTATTTCATCATCCACCTAAAATTACTATGAAAAAAAAAAGTCATTTTATTTCTTCTTGATTAATTCTTATACCTAAACAATATCTCTTTAAAGGCTATATATTTAAAATTTTATTTTTGTCTAGTTCATAAGTCAGAAATTATAGAACAACAAATGATGGAATAACGTAAAAGAGTAATATTCTTCTAGAATAATTTATTTAATTTTTAGAATCATTTATTCAATATGAAAATACAAATACTCTGAAAATACCAACCCCCACCGCCACCTACTGAGTCAAAGGAGAGATTGTTGAGCATTTCTGATTAAAGTGTGGAGATTAGTACACATTAGAAATGCTTGATTTCATTTCATAGTGTTTTTTTTTTTTAAATAAAGCAACTGTACTCAAATGCTTATGGCTATTTATAATGCACTTTTAAGAATGATTTCATTTCCAAGTAAGAGGAGACTGTGGATGAGTGGACTTAAACAATAAGGGTATTGGTCAGCTCACATTACGAGATGTGCAGTGGTGTTTGCTCCAGACCAAGCTTATTCATTGGCTTGACCTTCTCGATTCTTTCTCTGCTCTGGCATTCTCAGGGTATTTGTAAGGGATTGGTCATCTCCTCATTGTCTCAAAGCATTATTTCAAGACACAGAATTAGCCTGTAGAAGAATGTGACTGTTTTCTCTTCCTCCTGTTTTTTGAGAGGGAGAAACATTTTCCAGAAGTCTTCTCCTTGCATCTCATTGGCCAGATCTGGGCCATGTGCCCACTCCTGATCAATCACTGGCAAGGAAAATAAGACAGCCATTGTGAGTTTAGACTCATCAGGTTTTATACTCTGAGTCACATGGGGAAGTGATAAATAAGCAAAAAAAATCTGGGATTCTACAAGCAAGAAAGACAGAGAAGGCTATCATACGTGCTGAGTAAGCAGGGAATAGTGGCATTTTTAATCATTTTCAAATATTTTAATATTGATTTTAAGTAAAAAGGAAAAGCTACTTAGTTTACATATTTCTGATGTGCCATTAAGCTATGTATTTATCTGTAAGACCACAGAGACCTTATGTAATTCTTGAAATTTTAAACTTCTTATCTAGATGTAACTTTGAGGAGATTTCATTTTTTGTTAAATAAGTTAAGGTACAGTATCTATACAAGTGGATTTTTTAAAAGATTTTTTTTCATTGATTTTTAGAGAGAGAGAGGAGGGGAGAGAGAGAGCAACACTGATGTGAGATCGAAACATCAATCGGCAGTCTCCTGCATGTCCTCCATCATGATCGAGCCGGCAACCCATGCATGTTTCTTGACTGGAATCAAACCAGCAATACTCCAGTGTAGGGGACAAGGCCAAACAAACTGAACCACACCAGCAAGGACTACAGGTTGGTTTTTAATAGTACAAAGGACACCCCAAAACTTTAGAAGTGCCATTCGTCTTCCACGGTTGACCACTTCTCCCTCTAAAGACAAATTAGCCCAGTGGGACTGAAACAAGCTATTGCTTCATCAGTTGCTAAAATCACTGTACTCTTTTTCTTGCCATGAAACAATTTTCCACTCATGGTACCATGGAAACACTCATCTGAAGAAACCTGCAACACTTCTGAGAGGTGTTGGCCTAGAGTTCAAACCAAATACCATCACCTAATTGCTCCTGCCACAGAGTCTCAGGAGTGAAGAATTCTCCCTTTGTTTGCAACCTGACAGAGGGCAGAGCTCCTCAAGATATATTGTTTGCAAGGGAAGAGAGAAATACGACTTTACATGACATCCTCCTCTTGGTTAGTTGCTTTTTTGGCACCGGTTGGTTATACATTTGGATGTTGCTATATTTTTAAAAAACGTAAGTCTTTTCCAGAGGGAGCAGCCCATTCTCATTTCTGATACTCGGCTTCTGAGAATTGATGTGATCTCAGCCAGACAGTCATCAGATTTTCCTGCTGTTAGACCTGACTGTCCAAGCTGAAAGCCTGCCCCAGGACAGGTCCAGGGGTCTACAACGTGCAGAGAGGTGTCACTGGAACATCAGCTTTGGCAAGGCTGTGCCCTAATCACGGTTTTGTGTGATAAATCAGACCATCTCATCTTTTAGTCCTTTTATACTTCCATCTTCTCTCCTTTGTCTCTGCCAGGAGATTTTGTTTTATGCCTTTCCTTCCTTCAAATATGATTTCAGAAAAGGAATCCAGTAACCTCGGTCACATACAGGGGTAAGTGCTAGAAGGTTAGGGACATATTTGTGTTAATCTTCCCCTTAAATTTTCAAGTGAGACACATTTCTAATCATGACATTTAGTCTTCAGTAAAAGCCAGGAAAAAGATTTTATTCTTGCTTTCTTTTTTAGGGGGTGAAATTTTTCCTGGGGAACCTCAAAATCCTCTTATATTCTGAAGTGCCTTCCTAGTATTAGAGAGGGGGCTGTGGGGAAATGAAAACAGACCTGGAAAGAATGGAGTGTTACAGATGATGTAAAGGTTCAGAGTCAAATCTATCAGATCGATGAAACTGCTCGATGGCAAACCAGCCCCCCAACCACCCCTTCCACTAGGCTCTGACAAATGAGCTGAGAGAACATTTACCACCATATTGGAACTCGTAGTCTTGTAACCTTGGGTGGTCTTCTGGCCTTGGTGAACTAGATTGAGAATAAATCTGACTAAAGTAGTTATTTGAATAAACTAAACTATTAGAAATAACTTAGAAAATCCTAAACACCATATTTATATCCTACATACAGCCAAAGCAGAGGGGAGGCATCTTACCTTAAAACATTCTAAGAAAACAATAGCAAAACCTTTAAAATAAGAGGAGAAAAAAGAATAAAAAACCAAGAAGTTAAAAGGTCAGAGTATATACTAGAAAGTGACTTTTACTAAACTGTTCTTTGAAGGATAAACCTTAGCACTTTCCTTAGAATCAAGAGATGGCTGAGGGTACACGGGTCTTATTATCTCTATTGTCCATTCATTTGGAGAGGGGCGGGGGGAAATCCTCACTCTCAATTCAGGAACCTCTCATGTAGACTTTTATATAGGAAACATTGAAGAACACAGAAGATAAAGTGATTTATTGCTGGTGAGTCATTTTGGGAAAACGAGGATAGCTGTTTAAGATCATTAGAGATTTGAGAAGGTTAGGGAGAGCGTTTGTGGTGAGTTGTAATTGTTTTTTCCTGATAAACTTGACTCGACTATTTAGAGATGAAGCAGTCTCAGATTTAATCCAGAGGTTAAACGAGATGCTAGAATCCATTTTAAGAACCTCCAAATATACGTTTTCTGGAATCATTACCTATAAAGCAAGATTCTAGAGAGATAACATAAGCCCCCCACATCCTCTCTTGGGGAAAGGGTTTTACACAACCAACCCCACAGGGCTTTCAGAGCATTCATTCACCAGTGACTCAGAAACAAAATACTCTCTTGAAACTCCTATAGTCCCTCTTTAGAAGCCTGAAAACGTGCCCAGTAATATCCATGAGAGATCAGACTGCTGCTTTTTCTGGGGGTCTTTAAAGGGAGAGATACCATCGAGCAAATTGGGTAGAATAAGATCTGAGCTGCTTTTACCTTGTCATCTTTCCTCAGGGGAAAGCAAATTGTAGCCCCAGAGCCGCCCAGGGGAAAATGAAAGGCGCCGAGGCCAGCTGTCTGAGAACCGGGGAGGCTGTGGCTGCGAAAGGCAGCTCCGCACAAAGCCCCTTTCACCAGCTGCTCCCGCGGGTCAGATGGTTTGCTGTGGATGGAGATAAATTGGATTTATGGGAGGGGTCCCTCCACAGGGCCTAGCACACAATCCCCTCTCCTGGTCAAACAGGAAAGCTCATTCATCTGTGAACAACATCCAGGAGAAAATGGCCCTGGAAGATGGTATCTGTGAGAGAGCATTGTGTGCTCCTGAAAGAGACGGCTTGTTTCCATGGAGGCGGAGGCATCACCGGGCTTCTCATTCTTGTCCGTCTGCCTCTTCTCTAAAAGGTCGCTGCCTAGCTTTTCTCATTGAGAGCACCTGACCGTCTCTTCTGCCAGGATCCATTAGTACCCTCTCCATGGCTCCCTCTGCCAATGAGAAATAATTTAACATTAAAGAGCTCAGCATCAACAGCCCTCTGAGAGAGAGACACATACTCCGTCAAAGATGTAGATATTTGTTTTTTTGTTTTTGTTTTTTTCATTCTAATGAAATTACACAACACTCACTATGCTTGTAATGCATTTATCTTGGCAGCCAACCTATTGAATACTTGCTGATTACATCAACCATCAAATCTGATGTCCAGTGCGAACTATGAGCTAGTCCAGATCAATCTGGTCCAAATTATCTGCTCTATTCAGTAATTATCTTTCTATTGATCTAATGACTGTTCTGCTTTGTCACCTATTAGCAATATAGATATTGCTTTTAAGTCAACGTTCTCAGATTCCTGCAGTAGCTTTCAACTTGGGAATTCATAGTTGACCCAGGAGTGTTCGAAAGTGTGAAAGTGTGTGTGGGTGGGTGGGTGGGGTTGGTTTGGGTAGGGAGCGGGAGGACATTTTGGATTGTTCCAATCAGATTTTAGTAGACAGCAATCAAGGATGTTAAACACCCTAAAACAAGTAGGAGAGACCTTTCCAATGAAAGACTCCCCCACCCAAAATGTCCAAGGTGAGTACAAATGGAGAAATATTGCTCCATATCTGCCTCTCAGACCCAGGTTGGCTTCTCCCTAGGCATCCCACTCATCTCCATCTCAAGCAAATCTGAAACACACAACTAACAGGTAATGCTACAGGTGATTGGCCTCAAAACCACTCCCACAATGAACTGCTCCCACAATGAACTGCTCTGAGTGTAAAGTCAAAAAGACCTGTACTTAAGTCTCTTTCTGACACTAACAGTGTCTTAGCCCCTGAAAACCCCTGTTTCCATATCAGTAAAATGAAAGCATTAAAGGTACCTCACATGGTTATAAGCCTAAAAAGAGATGAGTGTGTGGTCACTTTGTAAATAAGAAAGATGTGTACACATGATACCCATAATGTTTATTTGGCCAGCTGCTTCTGCTATTGGTGACACCTCTTTAGGACAAGGACACCTAAACCTGGTCCCCAGAAGTTCAAGAAAGTGAGTCCTTGGTCTTTCAAAACATGCCTTCATTTGTCAGTGTAGAGATGCCAGTTTGTTCTCCATTCAGGGTTACACAGAACAGGTGTCATCCATTCCTATTTCATGAAAGGGTGCCCCAGAGAAGTTATGGAGGCAGAACTAGTCTCCTCTGGCCTTTGGTGAAGACCAGCCCTGTTAGAGATTCAGGGTAGAGAGTCAAAGGCATTAGGGAGAGGCAGGCTCTGTAAGCCCTGGAGACTCGCTTGAGGGGCAAGATGGGGCAGGATGAGTTTGAAGGCTGTTCTGCCCTGTGAGAGAATCATAAATCCTCTCAGTAGGCACTGATCTGGGATCCAAACATACAAACACATAGGGACTTGCACAGTGATGAGGGAAGGGCGGGGGGCTGAGGGCCTAGCAGGTGGGAGCAGAGAGGGTGGATCCATGCCAAGCAATTGTGTTTAAAGGTCAGAAGGTGGGTGCTCTGGGAGTGGGTGATGGAAGAGATGAGTGAGTGGATGAGGGACCAAAAGGTACAACATTCCATTTATAAATAAGTCCTGGGGATGTAATGTGCAGCATGTGACTATAGTTAATAATACTGTACTGTACCTTTGCAAGTTGCTAAGAGAGTAGATCTTAAAAGTTCTTATCACAAGAACAAATTTTGTAACTATGTACAGGGATGCTGTTAACTAGACTTATTGTGGTGATCATTTCACAATATCCATAAAAATAAGGGCATAATATGCTAATTAGACCAACGTCCTTTTGAATGACCTTCTGGACCAAGCAGGGCTGTGAGGGAAGCCCGGGTCCCGGTGCTGGAGGGAAGCCGGTGCTGGCAGCCAGGGAAAGGACACTCTTGCACAAATTTTGTGCATCAGGCCTCTAGTATACAAATATTGAATCATTATGTTGTACACTTAAAAACTAATACAATATTATATGTCAATTATATCTCAATTTAAAAAATCAGCAGGGATGGGAGGAACTGTGCTCAAAGGTAAAGTAGGAAAGTGTCTTGGTGAGTGAATAGGGGAGAGACAATTTTTCAAGGAAAGGCCCAAATGGAATGTCAGTCAGATAGGGTGAAAGTCAAACCTGGTTTTCTTTAAACTCAAAGTCACTGCTACTGTGAATTAGTAAACATCCCAATATTTTATTTTTTAAAGTATATTTTTATAGATTTCAGAGTGGAAGGGAGAGAGAGAAAAACATCAATATTGAGGGAGGTCTTTTGCCCCCTACTGGGGATCAAACCTACAACCTGGGTATGTGCTGGGAATTGAACTGTGCTGTGACCTCTTGGTTCACAAGTTGATGCTTAACCACTGAGCCACGCTGGCAGGGTGAAAAAATTCCAATATTTTAGACCATTAGATCCTTTAGAGATCTGTAACCTATGTTGGTCTATATAAAAATATGATCTTAAAGTATCAGCTTGGTTAAATTGACAAAATAGCTTATTCATTTAAAAATTATAAAAAATACACCATTGTAGAAAATTATAAAACAGAGATAAGCAAAAATATGAAAGTTCAAGGTACTCATAATCCCACCACATAGTGATAATCATGATTAATATTTTGGTAAATTTCCTTCATGTGTTATCACTGTTACAAGTTTGTGGTTTTTTTTTAATAAAAAACTGAGGCCACGTTTTATATACTCTTTTCTTTTTTACTTGCAAGACTATGTCTTTCTAGTTTGTCCAAGTTTGCCACTCATCAGTGTTTCATCTTCTGGTAAAATCAGAGGGGCCCCTGTGGAGTGTGAGGTCAGGCAAGGACTGCCAGGGGCCAGGGCTCATTGTGTTCCGTGAGCCGGAGGCCTGATTCATATCCTCTCGGTGACCAGGAAGGTGGTGGTTCTTGATGGGAGGCCAAATGGCCAGTGGGCCAAAGGAAAAGGTTACGTCTGCTGGCAAACAATGCTCAGTAACCTTGTGGGTGAACCATGGCCACTCTGAGCCTTGTTTCCTTGTATGGGCTTAGGTAGAACTGGGATTTCTGGAGTCTTTGAAAAGATGTTGGTCATCTTTCTGTTGTTTGTGCTATAGAAAAGCACATCTACAGATAAAATATAAGTAAAAATCACCCATAATTCCACAGATCAAAAACTGCTGTGAAATTCTTGATGTTTGGACCTTAGTCTTTTGTTCTTCATTTAAAATGATCCTGGGGCAGCCATTATGAAAAGCAGTACGGAGTTTCTCAAAAAATTAAATGTGGAACTGCCATTTGACCCAGTGATTCCACTTCTAGGAATATATCCTAAGAAACCTGAAATACCAATCAGAAATAAGGTATGCACCCCTATGTTCATAGCAGTGTAATTTACAATAGCTGAGATCTGGAAACAGCCTAAGTGTCCCTTGGTAAATGAGTGGATAAAAAAGCTGTGATACATTTACATCATGGAATACTGTGCAGCAGTAAAAAAAGAAAATCTCTTACCCTTTGAGACAACATAGAGGGACCTGGAGAGTATTATGCTAAGTGAAATAAGCCAGTTAGCAAAAGACAAGTATCATCCCATGATCTAACTCATATGCAGAATCTAATGAACAAAATAAAATGATGAACAGAATAGGTACAAAGACATAGAAACATGTAATGGACTGTGGAATTTTGAATGGTGAGGGTGTGTGGGAAGAGATTAACCAAAGAACTGTATGCATATATTATGGACACAGACAAAAGGGTGTTGAAGGTCTGGGGAGGGGGCAAGAGCTGGTTAGAAGGGGCCAAGGGGGAAGAAAGGGGACATATGTTGTACTTTCAAAAATAATTTAAAATAAACAAGTAAATAACATGACCCCACCAACCAGAGATAAACATTGTTGACATTTAGATGCCATTATTCTTTTTAAAACAAAAGTGTGATCATTCTGCTTGCAGTTTCTTTTTCTCCCGGTAGCAAACTAGTATGAGCATTTCCCTCAGGCCAGTGCATAGCGTTCTACATCATTTTGCATGAATACCTGGTACTTTACTGAATGTATTACAATAAAGGAAAATAATATATTATCATTGACTTTCTTATTTTAAACTGTAGACTTATTTTCAAATAATGTTTATCACATTAAAAATAAAGTTACACATTTGAGTTAGTGTATCCTGCATTTCTGGCTGGTCTTTTTCATGTATTTGATGTTCTCACAATTTTCCTTAACATTCTCACTAAATTCTTTGAGCATCCTAATAACCATTGTTTTGAATGCTGTATCCAGTAGTTTGCTTGCTTTCATTTCATTTAGTTCTTTTTCTGGAGATTTCTACTGTTCTTTCATTTTTTACATTTTTTTTTGTTTGGTTGTTGTTGTTGTTGTTTTGTCTCTACATTTTGGCTGCTTCCCTGTATTTGTTTCTATGTATTAGGTAAAGCTACTAATGAAGAAGAATTTGCAGGCAATCAATAGTAGATAGAGAACACTAAGGATCAAATCAGTGATTTGGAGTATGAAGAAGCAAAAAACACCCAATCAGATGAGCAAAAAAGAAGAAAATAATTTTAAAAAATATGAAGATAGTGTAAGGAGCCTCTGGGACAGCTTCAAGTGTACCAACATTCACATCATGAGGGTACCAGAGGAGAAGGAGTTGAGAGAAAGATATTGAAAATATATTTGAAGAAATAATGACAGAAAACTCCCCCCACCTGGTGAAAGAAATAGGTATACAAGTACAGGAAGTACAGAAAGTCCCAAACAAGATGAACTCAAAGATGCCCATACCAAGATACATCATAATTAAAATGTCAAGGGTTAAAGACAAAGAATCTTAAAAGCATCAAGAAAAAAGCAGTTAGTTACCTACAATGAGTGCCCATCGACTGTCAGCTGATTTCTCAACAGAAACTTTGCAGGCCAGAAGAGAGTAGCAAGAAATATTCAAAGCGATGGAAAGCAAAGACCTACAAGATTACCCAGCAAAGCTCTCATTTAAAATTGAAGGTCAGGCCGAAACCGGTTTGCCTCAATGGATAGAGCGTCTGCTTGGGGACTGAAAGGTCCCGGGTTCGATTCCGGTCAAGGGCATGTACCTTGGTTGCGGGCACATCCCCAGTAGGGGGTGTGCAAGAGGCAGCTGATCGATGACTCTCTCTCATCGATGTTTCTAACTCTCTATTTCTCTCCCTTCCTCTCTGTACAAAATCAATAAAATATATTTTAAAAAAATAAAAAATAAAATAAAATTGAAGGTCAGACAAAGCTTCACAGGCAAGAAAAAGTGAAAGGAATTCATCACTACCAAACCAGTATTACATGAAATATTGAAGGTGTTTTTTTTTAAGAAAAATAAAAAAAAAGTAAAAAATTTGAACAATAAAATGGCAATAGATACATATCTATCAACAATTAAATCTAAAAATAAAAATAAACAAGAAACCTAATGAATAAAATAAACTGATGAACAAAATGGAACCAGAGGCATGGAAACATGGAACAGACTGATGAATCTCAGAGGGAAATGGGGCAGGGGAGGCAGGAAGAGATTAACCAAAGAATTTATATGCATATATGCATCGCCCATGGGCACAGACGATAGGGTGGTGAAGTTCTGGGTGGGTGAGATCTGGGTGGAGGAGGACAATGGGAGGAGAGGTAAAAGGGATGCATCTGTAATGCTGTCAACAATAAGGAATACATACATACATACATACATACATACATAAATAAATAAATAAATAAGGCACATAATTGTTTCACCTACAAACAAAGTCATGCTTAATAAATGCCCTGGTATTTGTGTATGAGACAGAGTCTGGGTTGGAAGAAATCGGGAGATGGACATGTGACTCTGTGGTTGAGGGACTGATTCAGAGTAACCTCTTATTTTATATTGTAGGAGCCTGAGTCTCAGCAAAGCTAAACTATCTGTCCCAGTGACATTGCAAGCAAATAATAGCAACTACAGGTTTCCAACTTCCTGTCTTGTATCCTTTATCTGTTAACGTGTAAACTCAGTAGTCTTAGATCTAAAAATGAGATAAGGGAAGAGAAAGGCGGGGTTGCTACTAATAATTCCAGCATTCTATCTACCTGCGGCTTAGAGAAATAAGTTTTTGTTATTCAGATGTATTTGCGTTATTTCCGAGGATTGGTGCATGAAAAGCTACCATGGCTGTTTGCTCTCTTCACCCGACACCATTTTCATTTTAAACCTCTTCCATGCCTTTTAAATTCATGCTGCCAGCTGTCTGCCAACACATTTTTACCTGTTGCCACTGCATTGTCCTAGGCCTGCTGTTTTAGTTTCCATGTCTGTGAACTCTTACTGCCACATCACCTCTGTTAGTTCTCAGGTTCACAGCATTTACCATGCCAGAGGATTCTTTCTTTCTTTCTTTCTTTCTTTCTTTCTTTCTTTCTTTCTTTCTTTCTTTCTTTCTTTCTTTCTTCCTTCCTTCCTTCCTTCCTTCCTTCCTTCCTTCCTTCCTTCCTTCCTTCCTTCCTTCCTTCCTTCCTTCCTTCCTTTCTTTCTTTCTTTCTTTCTTTCTTTCTTTTCTTTTTTTTTTTTTTTAATAAAAGGGCCTTTTCACATGTTTCATCAGGTTTGCAATATTCTCATGCACATCCCGGGTCTGCAGCATCAGTTCCCCCTGATGCTGCAATTCCACTACTCAGAATGGTCCAGTCACCACAGGGGTGTGAAGCCAAAACGGAGGTCTGGCATAACACACCCGGCTTTATTCCGTCTTTGTGCAGGTAACACACACCCTCCCATCCCTTCTTTGTTGCTTTTATTAGTCATCTGCTCTCTGCTTTCTTGCCACCATCTCTTCCAATCCCAGGAGAATGATTTAAAGTCTTATGAAAAAGAATCAGTGCTACAACATCACTGTTGTCATTCTTTTGGGGATAATCAACAAATATTCATTCATTTATGTGATTATTTATTCACAATGCAAATAACATTCTTCATTGGTGTTCTGAGCACATCCTGTCTTGATAGTTTATGTTCCTCAGTTTGCAATGACTTTATATTGAAAGAGGACCACAGATTAGATTACAGAATATGTTTCATTTCCTTTGATGTAGGCCTCGGCAAGACTTCAGAGGCTGGCAGTCTCCTTTGTCTTGCTTTTCAGACTCAGATAAGAGAACATCAATCTTGCCAAGGATCCTTCTGCCAAAATCACCCAGTTTAATTTAATAAGCTACATGGTTAGGACTGGAAGTCTTTATCTTTCATCCTGTATTAATATGCCAATCCTAAGCACTACTGAAAAATGGGAACATAACTCATAAAGAGAAATTTGGGTGTGTGCTCTTTTAGAAAAATCAGTCACCTATGTCCTAAAACCTAATATTTAAAAATGTAACTTTATTTAGAAGTCATAAATAGAAAAGCAAGCACCTGAATTCCATGATCTGACTTGAACTAAAAAAGGGAAGAAAGGTATTCTGAGGTGCTTTGCCGCCCTCTGGCGGCCAATCATCTCAACAACATAAACAACATAGATGTAGCTTAGTGGCTCATTTTGAAGGGGCCTTGATCTGTTCCAATCCCCAGGCTTTATAGGGAAGGAAACCAGGTCCCAGGGTCCCGTGACTGATTCAGACTTCAGGGAACCATAGAATTGCAGTGGGCTAATTTACTGGACGTTTTTGCATATGTTTACATATGTATAAATATATATACACACGTATGCATGTATATATGCAAACACACACAAGTCCTCAAATAATGTTTCATTCAACTTAACTCTTGTTGATATCAATTGTCTTATGCTAAAGCTGGTTTTATGAAATGCTATTTTGCCTAAAGTCGCAGGACCAATTGATGACAAGTGAGGACTTAGTCTCTCTCTATCTATCTATCTATCTCTCTCTCTCTCTATATATATATATAATATATATTTGAATAAATATATAAATATGTATATACTCATATATATTTGAACTAGTTTTCAGAAAATAACTATTATCAGGAAAACTTTTCTACAGTAATTTTGATGTGTCATGAGCTGAAATATTCTAATAACTTATTTTGAAATTGAATCAATCAATTAAAATTTGTATTCTATGAATAAAATTTTAAAAGAATTATTCAGTATAAGTAGAAAACAATACTAAAAGAATACAAAATGTGGCTTTGCTTTAGGTAAACATCTTTTAAATGGAAGTCCTTTGGTATTCAGAAGGGACAGCACTCCGCACTTTTTGTTTAAAACAAAGATTCCAAACACATTCTTACACGTCTGTTTATCCATTTGGCCATAACGAGTATATTTTTCGCAATCTAAAATACTATTAATAAAAGTGACTTCTTTTTTAGACTATTTCGAGATTTTAGATCTTTTCTTTCCTTCTTTAATTTATATTCTTTGAGTAGTTTTCCTGACTTTGAGCTATGTTTGGGGAATGTCATATTCTAATGTTTTTCCTTTTCTTCCTTTAAATTCCAGTGAGACTTAATTAAAAGCATTAGGAGCATAATGACATAATGAATTAAGGGCACATAGGCTGGTGGGATAGAGTAATTTTAAGTTCTAGTTCTGTTGCCCTGCCTGCCTCCTTACACACTGTTGGAGTGGCCACCACATAGATAAGATAGCTGGCTAAAGAAGAAAAGAGGATGTGGTTCAAATTACACTTCACAGTCATGGCTTGAGGATTCAAATTCACAAATGAAATTAATAGCTTAGAGAGGACATTAACATTTAAGTTATACTATAGCATCCTCTGGCTCACATTTGAATTGGGGGACTTTTTTACTTAATAATGTGCAGATTATCCTCAAATGTTGTCTCTTGATTCAAACAAGAGCTATAAAATTGTAATAACACCTACAGTTTGTTGAGAACAGTCTAAGTGTGAGCCACTGTATTGGCCTTCTCTGCATTGTAATTCCTCAAATATAGAACAAATGTCAGTTGCACCATATTTTATCAATCACTAAGGAATTTAAAAATATGCAATTGAAGTATTATTAGATGTTTTCATGTCACACAGGATTATCTGTTGTATACATACTAAAAATGTTGTTTTGGACTTAGCTAAATGATGGTGTATTTAATCATATCACTCTTGTGCATACATGAGAAAAATATATATAAATAAATTCAGTTGGTTGGGGAATTCTTAAAATATTTTTTTCTTTTTCTTACTTTCAGAGTTTATTTTTATCAAATCACTTTTTGACTCAGAGTTGCTGAGGTTCTTGTCTCTCTATTTAATATTGTTTTCTGTTCTTAGGAATGCAGGAGACACAGCCTTTCTTTTCTTTTCTTTTTTTAAAATATATTTTATTGATTTTTTTTACAGAGAGGAAGGGAGAGAGATAGAGAGCTAGAAACATCAACCAGCTGCCTCGTGCACACCCCCCTACTGGGGATGTGCCTGTAACCAAGGCACATGCCCTTGACCAGAATCGAACCTGGGACCTTTCAGTCCACAGGCCGTCGCTCTACTCACTGAGCCAAACCGGTTTTGGCTACGGCATTTCTTAAGGAGGCTCCCTTAGGACCTCTGGGATTTCTTTCCTTGCTGCTGACACCTGTTCTGCAAGGCTGGGGGGGTGCCTTCTTGAGCAGGTTTTCAGACAACTATCAGAGCCCACACTCCTTCTTTAAACCATTCTGAAGTGGTCTAGACTGGAAGTGGAGGAGTTGCCAAGCATGCCCCAGGGTTAGTTCCTGCAGTGAGCTGGTGTGGACAGCTGGATAGTGACTGCTTCCTTGCTAATAGGGTTTTAAGATGCTGCAGGTTATAAGATACATTCCCATTCTGCAGATGCTCAGTTGTGGATAATCGTGCACATCTCAGTTCAGTGAAGTATGGAGTGCTACCCTTTAATCATTAGTGTAACTCTGTGAGGTAGGTATGATTCCCTCTAATTTACAGTTCGCTCAGGAAAACTATTCAAGAATACAGAAAACAGACCTCATGAGAAGGATGGATGAGTTGGTCCTTCCATAAGTAACTATTAGAAGAACTGAAAAGTGGTTATACTTGTTCACTTACCTGGAATCAGGTTTCCTATTGATAGAGAAACAAGTTTCTTACATAGGGAGTATCCAGAAAAAATTTCACAGGTACTGCAGATTTTACAAAAGCACTGGTAAAATGTAAGTGGCTTTTGGTTATGATTTCTGAAAAACAAATAAAGAGACATTCCATAATTTTTTTATGCATCATATCCTGAACCAAAACCATTAAAGTTGCCATGATTGATTCAGGGTCAGGACCACTGGGTACTTGGTGTTATTTCTCTAAATGGGCGGTTGGGCTTCTCTACGGAGAAACTTTTTCTTCAGTAAAAACACAAAAGCCTTGCCTGGCAGGTGTGGCTCTGCTAGTTGAAACATAGTCTGGGGCACCCAAAGGTCTGGAGTTTGATTTCCAGTCAGAGCGCATGCCTAGGTTTCACATTGATGTTTCTCCTTCTTTCTTTTCCCTTTCTTCACACACACACACACACACACACACACACACACACACCACAACACAAAAGCCTTCAGAAGGAAGTGGTTCACAGCAGGACTTGGTGGCTAAGGGATTTATCCGTTGAAACAAGAATGTGTCAACAAATTCCCCAGGCATGCGCCAAGGCAATGCTGGAGGAACGTAAGCTGCTAGCAAGCTGTCAACATCTGGCCACAAAAGAGACCTCTGATGAGGAAATCACATTGTTGTTCCATAAGGCAGTCACCATTTTCCATTGGCCACCTTTCAAGCAGCACCTCTCTGATGTTATTACAGAGACAGAATAGAAATGACACCCTGCCCCCCACAACCACACACACACACACACACACACACACACCGGGGGACATTTGGCTGAGTCTGTGGACGTTTTAATGTACAGGCCTGGAGGTGGGTGGTAGTGGTACTACTGACATCTAGTGCATAGAAGAGGCCAGGGATGCTGCTACACATCCAAGTGACAGGAGAAAAAATTGTCAAGCCCCAAATGTCAATGGCCCCGAGGTTGGGATTCCTGGTCTAGTCCCTAATTGTTCTTCAGCTCCAGCAAATAGTCTTCCCTCTGGAAAGCCTTTCTGGGCTTCTCTTCCCTGGGCCCTGCGCTCGTCACCTTCACAGAGCTTACCTCTCTGTTCTGAAACCAGCTGCTCTTACTGACCTGCCTTCACAGTATACTTGAAGCTCCGTGGAGATAGGGAGTTTGGTTTGGTCACTATTATGTCCTCAGACACACTGGCATTGCGCCTGAGTACTTTACGTCATTTCAAATAGGTGGCAAAAATCCAATTAGAGCTAGTTTAGGCAAAATAAAGAATCCCAGGAAATGTTGAAAACCTGGGTTTAGCAGGGTCAGGGTTGTAGTGTCCAGGAACAACGAAAGTTGGCAAGTCTTTCTCCCTGTCTCCTGTCCCTGCTTCTCTCTCTGTGTGACCTGCAGCCTTCCTCATGACGAACATGGCCATGGACAGTTCTTGAGTTCTCAGGCTCATGTCTGCCTCCCCTGAAAGGGAATAGGCCCCTCTTTTGGGGTCCAGTTCAAAAATTCTGAGGAAATTCTGTTTCCCGTGTTGGCCACCTAGGGTCAGTTGTCCATCCTGAACTGTTCAATGGTGGACAAAGCTAAAGGCAAGAGCAATTTCTAGAACAAGAGGCATACTGAGCAGGCAAAGCATTGGTGTCCACTGCACAAGAGCATGTAAGCCCTCAGGGATTATCTCTTCAGCGACTGCATATTGAAAAGCTCAGAGGAATGTAACATGGGCCAAGCTACTTAGAAGAACCTCTAACTTTTATGGGAAATAAAGTTTCTCGTAAGAGGGGATGTGGTTGCTTGAGAAGTATGTGTTTGAGGGAAGGTTTCTATAAATTGGGGCTCCTTGGTCCCAAATCCCTAAAACTCTACTTATTAGTTTAATGATTACAAAAGCTTTTTGGCTTATATAACTCTGAAGTCAGGGTAGATCAAGCTGCAGGCATGATTAGGGTCTTCATCTGTATTGACGTAACTTGACGTAACTCTGTGTGTAGACTGCCTCCACATATTGGGAAGGATGGCCATGGGAAGTCCCAAACTTACATCTTCCCAGTTTAGCCATGGAGAAGAGAAATGTCTCATATGTCAATACCTGGAAAGACTCTAATTGCCTTTTTGGGGTTGAGACCAACACTGATCAGTGCCTGTGGTTAGGAGAATGGAGACTGCTGACTGGTGTATTTACATCTGAACATCACTCTTGTGATACAGACTGAAGTTGTGGATAATAGCCCACCTGCTGCCACATGGGTTAAAGAGTTCCTTGAAGGAACTAGAAGAAGGAGGACAGGAAGCATGATAAAAAGACAAAAATACTGTCCATTGCATCTCTCTACTGATTTGAAGAAGAAAAACTTAATAACTCTGAAGCCATTTTACCAAGTAAAGAAACAAAGACTGCCTACTAAAGAATAATAATAAAAGTATAGACATTTTAGTTATTTATACTTAGTTTTACACACTTAATTACCACCTAACTTTGGCTGACACACTTTCTCAAGGTGCTGTCTGCTAACAGGCCAGGAGAACAGGGAGTGATCATTATTCGAAGCCCTCTGCACGTCTCTTTCCCTCTGCTTCTGGGCCTCTGCTCTGCTCCCATTCTGAGAGTTCAGATTTGATGCCAAGGCCTTAGGAGCTTCATCAGTGTTCTTACCTTAATAACTATAACCCAAGAGATGAGAAAAGGCTTTTATGCTGTGATAGGAAATTACAAATTACAAACAAGAATAGAGAGAGTAGTGTAATAACCCCTTCTCAGCAACCATCAACTCCATTCTTATCACATCTTCCATGTCTGTCTCCTAGTCTCCTGGAAGCCAATTTCATCTGAACTTCCTGTGTATCTCTGAAAGATAAAGATGCTTTAAAAAAAATCACAATGCTATTATCAAAACCCTAAAAAATGAGCAATAATTCCTTCTTTTATTATTTACTTAGTCATATTTTATATATATTTTTTGTAGTTAGGATTCAACTAAGATCCACACATTATAATTGGTTGATGTGTCTCCTAAGATAATTTCAATCTATAGGCTCCTCCATCTTTTTCTCTTTTGTTTTCCTTGTAATTTTTTAACTGAAAAGCCAGTGATTTGCCTTTTAGAGTTTCCTACACTCTGGATTGTGCTTATGGTTTCTCTGAGGTGTTGACCCATAAGTGGTGGTGAGTGCCTACAATATGGACATGGAATGATTACTAGCTTCTGTTTCTGTGATCCTAGTAACCACCCATCCAGTAATTTTCTAGGGGTTTCAAAATGATGATATTCTAATTATATCATCTATATTATAAAAAGCCAGTGGCCAGAACACTGAAATGACCAAACGACTGGTCACCAGGAGGTGCATTGGTGGGTCCCACGGCAGCGGTGGGCGGGACTCTGGGTCTCTTGCAATTTCACTCGATGGGCCTCTAGTATCTTCTTAATTGATTAGCTGGAGTGACACACAAAGAGAAATCTCCTTATCAACTCTGAAGTCCCTCTGAGGTTTAATTGGTACAGGAACTGCAGAATAAAAGCCTGATTCTTCCCCTTATTAAATAATGAATTGTTTTCCCATCATTGTTCTGGTGACAAATGAAAACTGCTTTTTATTATCATGGACTTTAAACATGTTGGTTGTATTTTATTCCATTCTATTTATTTTTATTCTAATTACTCTTAATGTTCAAGTTAAGTTGTCCCATCTGTGGCCAGTGGGAATCTATTCAAGTTAGTTCCTGCCTTTTTTTTTTTTTTTTTTTTAAATTTAGACAGCTATTTCATTTCTGAAATGGACACTATTTCTATTGGCCTTACCATGCAATATAAATGGATGGCTTGATTTTCTCCCTTAATTAAAACAATTTTAAAATACTATTTTTATTGAAGTATAATATATAAGTAAAAAAATGCCTACAGCCCTATCAATAAAAAGAGAATTATCAGCATGCCTTGGCCCTTTCTGGTCATTACCCCATTCAAAGATTACCACTACCTGACTCCTTGCACCATAGATTCATTTTGCCTGGTTTTGACTTTATATAGACAAAGTCATACAGTATGTTCTCTTTTACATCTGGTTTGTTTTATTCAACCTTTTGCTTATGAAATGCATCCATGTTCTTATGTGTAACAATAGTGTATTCATTCTCTATTACCAGATGTTAGACCTCTTGGATGAATTATCTAACTTTTCAATTCTCTTCTCTTGCTTGTTAAAAAAAATTTTTTTTGTTCTACTTTGTGGTGGATTTTCTCAACTTTATGTTCACCTTTTCTTCTGTTTACTGCCTTGTCTCTGTGATCCAGGTCATTTTCCTTCTGATTGTTTTACTATAGTCCTTGCCTTTTATTTACTAGCTTCCCTGAGACTCTGGTTATTTATATTTAAATATAAAATAGTCATTTAGAAGCAACTGTTGGGTAATGATGAGAATACACATTTTTATTTCAGAGAGAACTAGAAATGTTAGAATTCTGATTACCTAGTTGCTTTATAATAAATCATCCTAAACTTAGTGCAAAAAATAGCAGCATATTTATTATTATAGTCTCTCAAATTCTGAGGATTGAATAGACTCAAGTAGGTTGCTGTCAGAGTGAGTGGTTTTGGGTCAGAAGGAAGATTTGGCACTCTCACATCTGGCTCCTGGGCTAGAAAGACACATGAAGGCATTATCTTACCATAGAGATGGAAACTCTAGGGATGGTCTCTTCTGACAGCCTGGGAAACCATGCCCTATCACCTCTATAGCATTGCTGGCACTAGGAGTGAGCCGCTAAGGCCAGTCGGTATTAAAATAGCGGGACTTGGACTCCACTCCCTGATGGAATGAATGCTGTCATTTGTAGACATGTTTTACAGCCAGTGCAGTTGATATGTGCAGGTCTTGTCTTTAGGGCTCTTGAGTTCTTCCTAAGATGAATTCTCCAGTCTATAAGTCTATCAGGCAGTAGGTCAGTGTTGGATAGGCCCATCTGCTGGTGTCCTTAGACTGGGATGCAGAGAGAAAGGAGATTGCAGTTGGCTTGTGGGAGTGACCATGGTTCAGAGAACAGGTTTTCATTTAATCCTCCTTTCTTCAACTGCATTTGTTTTTCCTGAGCAACTTCTCTGAGTTCAAATTCCCTGGGGAGCTGGTAGTCTAATTGCTCCATGTAAACCCTTCCAACACATCTCTGTTTTCAGATAAACACCAAGACTTAGTGCTTGTAAGTCTTGGGTCTTTCTCAGGTATTTGACATGTCTTCTGTCACATCTCTAGATTTACTTTCCATTTCTCTCTACCCTGCTTAAGACCTAGGGTTCCTGGGTTCTGCTTTCAGCATCAGTAATGGTGCTGTGTGAGCCATAGCAGAGCCTGATACAAGGAAAAATTAGTAATCCTGATCCTGTCTTTATTTAGGATTCTGTTATTTTGTACATTGTGGAATTTTTTTTGCATCTGTTTTCACTTTTTAAGATACGGAATTAAAATGTCATTTGTCTTGATTAGTGAGTATTACCTTTGTCATCTCCTTTGAATTTTGCACCCAATGGGGCATGTTTCACTGACTTCATCCTAGTCCGAGCCCTGACATTTTGATTATTATGCTGCAAGTCTGTGTTCTGTTAAATTCACCTAGAAAGTGCTGACTTGTCTGTCTGTCTGTCTGTTTGTTTGTTTGTTTGTTTGAGCAGGCATTCAGCTCGGTGAGGTGCAGGCTGCATGTTCTCTCACAGCTTCTTTCAGTGGTGGTTCCACATCAGTGCAGACTTCAGAGGCTTTGCCATGCTTTGTGTCTGCCACTGGCCACCAGGGTTAGTTCAGGACCGGGTGGTGGTTTATGTTGTAGTTTAGTTCTCAGTGCCTTGCTCTGCTTCTTTGGATAAAGAAAATGCATGTGGCAGTTTGAGATTGAGCCTAGGACTATGTTGGCTCATACACAGAATTTGGGGATCCCTTGCTGAGATTTCAGCCATACTCCCTCGCTCCCACATTCCCCTTTACTGACCCCTCTGCCCAGAAAGATGAGGCTTTAGTGTGCTCTTACAAGTGATTGGGCCTGCCCTCAGGAGATGCTGCAAGAGGCAAGAGAAAGGAAAAACATAATGTGAATTCCCCTCATTCTCTTTCCACATTAAGGATGGCTTTTTCTGTCTCTCAGCACCAGTCACTGCATTACAGAATATTTAAGTATGTACTTTTCTTTGCTGTATCCTTCAATATGACAAATAGAGACTGAATAGAGACCCAAAAGAGAATTTAGCAGGACTGCTGATGCCACATAGAACATAGGCTCTTTATGTCAAATTGGGCAGCTAACTGCCTTTGTAGAACCCACAGACTTGCTAGGTTGTCAGATCCATGCCTGTGTATCAGGTCTGTGTCTCTATGTGGCACTGGATTGGGTGCAGAGAGGGTATCAATCAGTATCTGTTAAGTGGTCAGTGACAGACTTCAGCACCATAACTATTCAAAGTTTGACTACAGCCGAAACCGGTTTGGCTCAGAGGATAGAGCGTCGGCCTGCGGACTGAAAGGTCCCGGGTTCGATTCTGGTCAGGGGCATATACCTTGGTTGCGGGCACATCCCTAGTAGGGGGTGTGCAAGAGGCAGCTGATTGATGATTCTCTCTCATCGATGTTTCTAACTCTCTATCCCTCTCTCTTCCTCTCTGTAAAAAATCAATAAAATATATTTAAAAAAAATAAAGTTTGACTACAGAAAATTATATCCCAAAGTTCTAAAATTCATAAATGAGCTAATTTTTCATTACACAGGTGTCTCTGTTAGTCAGAACAGACACAGGGACCTCTGGTGGCTGGCCTGTGCAGGAGTGGGCTGAGCGGGAGGCCAATGTGTCCTTGGGTGAGAGGATTCAGCAATGACACCCTAGCCTGTCTCCGTGCTGTCCGGCTCTAGTCTAAAGCCCAGGTAACTAGCTTGTAGAAAGTAGACCCAGCTGATGGGGGATCTGAAATCCAATCCCGGTGCATGCCCAGCAATGCTGCACCCTCTTCTTCCACATTACTAGACAGGTCATCTGGGGGAGAGCCGTCAGGACGTCAAGCCCTTTGACTCAGATCCAGAAAACAAAACTCAACTGAAAAATCACTAATGCTCTCATTGGGTAACATTTCCCTGAAATGCATGTTAGCTTGTCTTTTACTTATTCTCTCAGTACACATTGCTTAACGTGTATTTTGTGAGAGGCAACCTGAACATTCTTTGAGGGATAAGAGGAAATATTTATTTAAAAAGCTGTGGTCGTTGCCCCACTCTCCTCTCTCCACCAGCTAGCGTTCTCTTGGATGCTAAGACATCTATATCCTATACTACAGGTGCTCTGAGAGTAGCTAGTCCTTCCTGAGTCATCTCTGCCTATCCTTCACATTGTCCTTCTCAGCTGCCCATGCTGTCATCTCAGGCTGCCTTATCCCCGCTAAATTGGTGGCAGACCATGGGACTCTCAGCAGCCCTCTACTCCTTCCCCCCAATTTATAGTGGACTAGAAGCGCACCCTTGACCTAGCTGGCCAGTTAGATTCCTTCTACTGATAATTTTAAATTGAGACCAAGTTCTGAATTGGCTAGGTTTACCTGCTGATGTGGCTTCAGATGGAAAAAAACTGCCACTTTGAGCAGAACTTTGGGGCCAGGTGGCTCATTAGTAAGGAAAACGTATTAGTCTACACTGCAGAGAGAGGAAGAAGAGCCTGTAGAGAGGAGCTGAGTAAAGAGTCTGTGTCAGCCCCTGAGAGAGGTGGAGAGAAACGGAGAGAGAATTATATCTGGTTTCTACTGTGTCCCAGGTTCCCCTGAGGTGGCTTTACTTTTGCCTTTGATTCCAGAAACTACCCCAGTTCCTTAGGGTAAAAGTCCTTTTAGTGCCAACTCTAGTGGATTTCTGTGTTCTTTGTTTTCTTTTTAACAACAGAATTTTTCTTGATTAAAATGACAAAACAAAATTAATTACAAGCTACATAAAATTATTACCAATAACATAAAAGAAGACAGCAAATAATTCTGACTGGTTAATTAGAAAGATAGGCAAATTAATTTTACATCTTTTCTAAATTATCACTTTGCTCCTCTTCCCTCATTACTAAAATAAAATTTAAAATTCTGTGCTTTGAAATTTTTAATTATTTTATTTCTGATTGATGATGTTTAAGCATTTAATCATATATAGGGGTATCTATCACCACTTTGGTGTTTGCCCTAGCCTTTCCAATTTCTTTGGTCAGAAACCACTTTTTTGGCAAGACTACAACTTGAGATAATTATGGCTTTTCAGGCTGATTTTGTTTTCTAAACATTCTTTTGATTTATGATGACTCAACTCTTCAGTCTGTGTGGTTAACTTTTGTTTTTCTTTGTGAGGGTGTGATCTTCATGGATTATCAAACTCTGTCTTTAAGAAACATAAAATTAAAGGAACTAAAGTTCCATTTCTTACCTCAATTCATTTTACTCTCTTTTAATGTTTAGTATCAAGGTGCCCGATAAGAAAGACAGTGCCTTCTCACTAAACTGATAATTCTCATGTAGTGAATTATTTTTAAGATTCATTTTCTTAGTGCCCTGCCCAAGGAATAGAAATACTTTCAAGTCCTCTTCCTCGGAATCTATTCTTTGTTATTTTCTCACTTTAGGGACATTTCCCACCTGGAAGGAACATTTGGTAAAGGAAAACTCTATTTCCCCTTCTTCTCTTAGTAATAGAGACATGTGTGGCATCTTTATGTTTTGACTTAATCAGGCTAACTTTTCCCATTAAATTTTAACCCCTACCTTTCTCCATCTTCTTCAAATTAAATAAAAACACTGATTTCCTTTGCCTTTCTTAAATTCATAGATATATGATACGAGAAATTTTATGGTAAATCCTGGATCAAAAAAGAAAAGTCCACAAAGAGGAAATGTTAGGATTGTAAAACACCATCCCTTTGTCTTCCAAAGGAGGGAAATTTCCCTGTTATGGAATCCCAGTGTGTCTGAGGGAGTCTGTGTAAAGGATATTGCATTTGTTTTCTTTGCTTTCCCTCACCTTTCTGATTGTAGTTCTTGGCTCTTTTCACTCTTTCAGGTCTCTCACAGAATCATCCTTTCCCACTGACTTCTCTTACCTCCCTGGAGATCCACTCAACTTGTCTTCACTCCTTCTCATTCTTCCAGAAATCTTACGTTGGCTAGAAAATTTTCTGATGAATGAGGTAAGGACTCCCACACAGTAGTTATGTGGAAAATGCTCCTAGGTTTGGGGGAAATTAAATGGAAAGGAGGGAGAGTCAATGTGGGGTCTGCCCTGAGTTGGTCTCTACATGTCATCTTAGAACTCTCGAGAATCCTTCTTCAACTCACCCAGCCACAGTTATGTCCTTCGGTCTCTAGTTCAGTATGATTGCCTTTCACTCTGGACTTTAAAAATCTTAAGGAGAGAGAGCAGGTTTCTCCATTCTGCCCTTCCTATGTGTTCATGACCCCAAGTTAGCAAATGTTTGTTCAGCAAATTAATAAATGAAAAGGACCTTCTTGTTGTTGCACTTACTAGTATAATATGCAAGTGACTATTTATTCCCCCTCTATTTAGTGTGGTCCCCAGCCATTCCTCTATAGAATGACGTGGGCCATAGTGAGTGAGAAAATTAATAATTTTAAAAAATGAATGGAATATGGGGTTGGCATTTTGAAAACATTGAACTAAGTTTTTAAATTTCCTAAACCAATAATACTCCTCAGCTCCCCACACATGGAACCAATGTGTTTTGTTATTTCAGTGAAATAATAGGTACTCTTAGAGAAGAGAAGTTATCTTTTGATTTTCATTCTCAGAGCTGACATTCTTGCATTTTTAACAATATAATGTCATAATTAGAAAGAGATTTTATAAATCCCTGAAATTTCATTTTACTCATTGAGTTAAGCCTGGCTAACTCAAAGCCAAGAGTGTTATTGTAACCTGTGGTTTCTGACCCTGTTTGCATATCATAATCACTTGGAGAGCCTTAAAAAATACTAATGCCCAGATCCATTCCTAGGGACTTTGATTCAATTATTGTATTTGTTCTAAGATAAAAATAAAAGTCAGATACTACTGCTTTTTAAATGTTTCCCACATTATTCTAATGTGTAGCCCAAGTTGAGAACACTTTTTGTAAACATCTCTGTAGTGTTTCAAGGCCTGACAATCTGATTATGGCAAGACCCCACTCCACCAGAGAGGGAGAAACAGGAGAGCAGGGCAAACAGATCAAACAGGATAATATGACTTTCTCCTGAGGACTGAACCCTGGCATCAGGGTCGGTAAGTCAGTAAAAATGCCCTGAAACGTTGGTGGATGCCTGGGTGTCATAGTTTCTCAGATGTTTCAATGGACAATCCTAAGCCACATAGTCAGGTTTTGTATTCAACCTGGTGCTGAGCATGAGGTTGCCCAGGTGATATTTTAGGAATATCTGAGGAGTGTGACTAAGTGGGTGGGCCAGAAGGAAGCCTGCAGAACCCAAGGCTGCTGAGAGTTCTGGAACTCAATGGGGATGAAGAAGTGGCAACAGAATAGGTTGACTAGATAAACCCACATTGAGATGGGAGATTCCTGAGTGCAGAAACCTCCTGCAAGAGGCTCTGACAGAGAGCACTACAGTAAGAGGCATCATAATACCCAAGAGACCAGGAGGGACCAGACTCTTTCAGTGGGCAACAGAGCAGCAAAATCCTGGAGGGTAATTGTCAGAAACTCTGCTTCCTGCTACCCTGTGGGCAAGAACACCTTCCGCTCTATACAATTATGACTCTCAGAATACTTAGCTCTCATAAGGACTGGAACTTCGAGTTGAATCAATATTCACTCCAAATCAATTTAGACCAATATACACTGGTTTAAGCCAGAATATGATATAATTGTCATATCTTCTGTTATCAATAACCTTAGGGACAAGAGGGCAAGATAAAAATAATTATAACAAAGTTATTTTTCTTATAAGGCTGGGTTTTGGTGTGTAAATTTTTGAGATGACACACATAATATAAAGGATTAACTCAGAAGTAGGTCTAAATAGTTTCTCAATACTATCCTATATAATAAAAGGCTAATATGCAAATTGATGGAACAGCAGAATGACTGGTCACTATGACGCGTACTGACCACCAGGGCAGATGCTCAATGCAGGAGCTGCCCCTGGTGGTCGGTGTGCTCCTACAGGGGTTGCACCACTCAGCCAGAAGCTGGGTTCATGGCTCGTGAGCACAGTGGTGATGGCGGGAGCCTCTCCCACCTCTGTGGCAGCACCAAGCTATCAGTCGGACATCCCCTAAGGGCTCCCAGACTCCGGAGGGCACAGGCCAAGCTGAGGGACCCTGCCGAGTACACAAATTTCATGTACCAGGCTTCTGGTTTTATATAAAGTACTTTTAGTACAGTGGAATGGTACCCAGTAATAAAAAGAAACTGCTGGCACATGGAACAATGTGAGTGAAATGCAAAAACAATGATCAAAAGAAGCCAGACTCAAAAGAGCACATGTTCCATCAATCTATTAATATAAATTTGAGGAGTAGTTGAAAATAATCTATGTGATGGAAGTCAGAATAGAAGTAATCATTGAGGTGAGGGTGGTCTTATTAACTAGAAGGGCATGAGGGGGTTTTCTGGTTGATGGGTATGCTCCATATTTTGATCTAGGTGGCAGACATATAGATGTAGACACAATTAAAATGTCATTGAGTTGTCCACTTAAGAGTTGTGTATTTTATTGTATATAAATCAAAAATTTGAAAGTACTAAAAATGTAGGGAGTAAAAGAAGAAAACAGCTCTATTCATTTTTCACCCAAAAAATGTGGGCTAAATTGTCAGAATATAAAGCCAAGTGTTAAGAAGTGAATGATGCCAGACAAAAATATATGTGGTGCCTAAATGCACTAGTGGTTACTCAGCAAGCCCCCCTGGAATGGTGGAGAGAGAAGACAGAAGATTTAGACGTGAGCTATGAGGAAAATGTGTTTTCACCAAAAGTCCCTGGGCCTCCTCTGACAACTTCTTTTTTTGTCTTGGAAATTTTTAGATGTCATTCTGTTACCACAGCATTTTTCCAAAACTCTCCTCCTGGAATTGATTTGTCTAAAGACATACTGGCTCCTTTAAAATAAAAGCTGAGCTGTCAACACATCCTAATGGTATTTTGGGGAGGAAAGATTGGTGCCATAAGTGGCCCTAGAAGAACCAGGGATCGTGCGTGGGTATGCTCTGAGACCTTGGGAAAGTTGCTTCTTTTCACTGCGGTGAAGTGGGGAAAATAATGGTTTCGATATAAAAAAGACGTGAATTCAGCACCTGACTTTACCTTTTCTACCTGAGTGATATTGCAGAGGCTGCTTAGTCTTCCAGAACCTTGGTTTCTTCATCTGTAGAAGGAGAGAACTCCTTTAAAGATTGTGCTGTGGAGATTAAATTAGATCATACATAGGAACTTGGCATATGGCCATCTCTCAACAAATGAGTCCTTATTATTTTGGGGGGCTATAGGATTGCAAATGACTACTTACCCAAATATCGCCATCAGTCCTGGGTCTTGGTTTACACAGGGATATTCTTCTGGCATCCTCTTTTTTTTTTTTTTTTTTTCCCCAGTTCCCAACTCAAATGCTCTCTGCTTCTAATTATATTCTGCCCTTTATCTCCCTTGTTACTTTATAAAGTACTTAAAGGAAGAGTGTATTTTCTCTTCACCTGTGCAACCCACAGAGGGTCCTGCCCAGTGATTTATATAGGTAAATACCTATTGTTTGTTAACTTGAAGGATTCTTTAAAACTGCAATTGTGTTAGTAAGGAAAATATTTACTATTAGTATTTTTGCAATATTTTATACCCCTATAACTTTATCATATCACCTGCTTAATAACTACCAGGGAACGTTTCTTGAGGTTAGGAAGAAGCTATTCCAACATATAGTTTATGGGAGAACATGGTAGTGCCTAAGGATTGACAAGATTTTGGCTGATACTAACCCTGTTTATTAGTTATCTATGGCTCTGTAAGGATCATCTCCAAAACTCGGTGTCTTAACAATAAATCTTTTATTATCTCTCACAGACAACGAGAGTTAAGAATTGGGAAGGTGGCTTGGCTGAATGGTCCTGACTTGTTATTTCTTATTAAATTAGTTAGGTATCAGATGGCTGTAGTTATCTGACAAGGTGCTCATGGATGTCAAGTTAGTCCTGGCTGTTGATGGCAGACCTCAGTTCCCCTCCATGTAGGTCTTTCCACAGTGTTGCTTGAGTGTCCTCACAACATGGAGACTGGCTTCCCAGAGTGAGCAATCTAAGAAAGCAGGCAGAAGCTGCAATACTTTTATGACATAGCCTTGGAAATTACATAACAGCACTTCTGCCCTATTCTATTGGTCACACAAATAGCCTTGATTTAGTGTGAGTGCAGACTACTCAAGGGCATGAATATCACAAGGCAAGGATCACTGGAGTCATTTTGGAGGTGGGCACCAAGTTCTGGCAGTAGGAACTAGCTAGACTTATTCCATGTGCTTCCTTCAGGGTAGTGGGGTGCACTACATTTGAGTCCACTTGCAGGACTGCTAAGTTGTACAACCGCAATAGGCTTTGTTAGCATCTCAGTATGTGTACCCTCCTGAGTTGTGCAACAAAGTAGTCCACTGGAAGGCCTTGAGAAAACTGTTTTGGAGGGACTTCTACTGAAATAAGGGGAATAGAAATTACAAAAGCAAGCACAACATTAGAATATACCCACCTATGGAATACACTGAGGGAGGATGTTTCTCTTATTTTCACAGGTCTATCTCCAGTGTCAGAATAGTGCCAAGCATGATACATGTTTAATCAATATATGTGGGATAAATGAATGAATAATCTGCTTATTATAAACAAATTATAGGAATATTACTATGTAAATATACATATAATAACAGATTATTTATCATTAATGTTCAGAAATGGTTGTGTTAGGGTTAGATGAAATTTTTACTTAAACATCTAAAGAATTTAGTTTTATAAATTTTTTTAGCATGGTATTTTCTTGCAAAACATCTTTCTTTTTCTCTTTTGTATAGCAGAGTCATGAAAGAAAATAGGAAAACTGTAATTGTATTGGAAACATTACTTCTGGAAATAGAGTCTTTTGGTATTTTCCTCATATAGTACATTTTTAAAATTGAATTTATTGGGGTGACATTGTTTAATAATAAAGTTAACAGGTTTCAGGTATACAACTCTACAATACATCATCTGTGTATTGTATCGTGTGTTTACCACCCTAAGTCAAGCCTCCTTCCACCCCCACTTAACCCCCTTTACCTTCTTCTACCCTGACCCCATAATAGTACATTTTAAGAGATTGTTACTATTACATGATGGAAAACACACAGTGGAAAAATGTTCTTGGTGAAATACACAAGAAAGATAATTAATTCATGTCAATGACTATATGAAAAATAATTTTTCTTTGATCTCTATGAAACTGAATAATGTATTTTATTTGAATAACTTTAGCTACAGAAATAGAATTCAGGAAAACTTGGAAGGCAGATTTGAACTCTGAAAGTGGAGTTGCTCTTCACAAGGGAAGCTGCTGAAACCAACAGTCAAGAACGATTGTCCACCACCTCTCAACCTCCAACCTTAGCTAGTTATTATTGTGACTTTGCTTCTGAAGCCGAGGGAGGCATCTGAGATAGGTGAAGTAGTCTCCATCTCCACTCTACAAATGTGTAAAGAGCCAGGGACAAAATCAGTTAAGCAGGGTCAAAATAGAATTGTTTAGCATTTAAATTGGGCTGGAAGTTGACAGTTATTGCTTCCATATGCAAGAAAAATGCAAATTTTTACAGCTTGGCATTAATTATTATTTGGGGTCCAAATTATTATTTGGAGGCTCTTAAAATGACAGACTAGGAAGGCGAGGGTTAACTTCTCAGGCAATGGGACTAGAAGAGTGAGTTTTCACTTGCACTGGGGAACTGCTGCTCCTTGTGACAGAAAGCAAAATATCTCTCATGGAACTGTGTATCTTTTCAAAGACCAGGTACAGACATTGAGTTGCTTATTAATAGGCTTGCCTTGCTTCTTGGTTGGCCCCAGGGGTGACTAATTTTAGGGTAAATTCTTCTCTCAACCCTGGGATGTTTCAGAGTTGGGTCCACAGGAATACAAATTTCATTTTCCTAGAGCCCCATTGAGAAACAATCCAAGGTCTATCCCTATGTAGGCTTGGAGTCCTTCCGTTAGCTGTTCCCACCTTAAAATTTCACATGAATGGATGGCTGTGGGCTGTGGGCTGTGAGTGGTGTGCCCCATGGCACTGAGCTTCAAAGTCTCTTCCTGCTGAGGAACTGACTGAGGTGCCCAGGAAGTTCTAATTGGAAATGTCCTGCAAGATTCTGCCCCACAAGTGCTGAGAACTGAGAACAGCCAATCACACCAGCAGGGACCTTTCAGTGTGGTTTGTTGACAAAAGAATGCATGAGGAAGAAAAGAGTTTTAGATGGTGGTTCCGCTAGTCTCCTTACCCTGAAGGGTGGCTTGTGCTTTGCAAAGTTTGTATATCTCCAGTTCCTTGTCCACTGAAAGCAGATAGCAGCTTATTTATTGTAAAATGTTTGTTTCCCGGTCTGATACTTACTAGCCAAGCCACTTTGAGCAGAACACATTGGAGTGATTTCTTCTCCCCCATCCTATTTATTTATTTATTTATTTACCCAGCTTTATCAACCTGTACCCTGCCTCCACCTCTCCCCACCCTACTCTGGCCATCACCACACTGTTGTCTATGTCCATGGGTTATGCATATATGCTCTTGGGCTGATTTCTTCACCTTCTTTCATCTAGTCCCCCCTATTTCCCTCCCCTCTGACCTCTGTGGAGTGTTTTTCCATCTGTAAAATGGAAGTAGATGACATATAAGCCAGGTGGTAAAATTCTAATATGGTTGAAAATATTCTATGAAGTGTAAAGTAAGGTGCATGCATTGATTGCATCTTGCCCGTGTAGCACCAGACATTCAGTACACAGACAGGTCAGCTGCCTGTTCTGTGGTGAATTCTTTGCTCGCTCCCATGAGCATTTAACTGCAGTGGGGACGACCAGGGCAGTTTTGTCTCAGGTCACCAGGATTAGTAATATGGACATTAGGATGAATTGAAGCAAAATAACAAATGCTTAGGTGGTCTGGGTGGAACTCAATCATCTATATAATAAAAGCCTAAGCCAGTGGTCGGCAAACTCATTAGTCAACAGAGTCAAATATCAACAGTACAACAATTGAAATTTCTTTTGAGAGACAAATTTTTTAAACTTGAACTTCTAATGCCACTTCTTCAAAATAGACTCGCCCAGGCCGTGGTATTTTGTGGAAGAGCCACACTCAAGGGGCCAAAGAGCCACATGTGGCTTGCAAGCTGCGATTTGCCAACCACTGGCCTAAGCAACCATAAGGGCAGAACAACCAGAACGACCTGTTGCTGTGATGTGCACTGGCCACCAGGGGGAAGATGCTCAATGCAGGAGCTGCCCCAGGCCTAAAGGAGGACTGCTGCTCAGCCAGAAGGTGGGCTCATGGCTGGCAAGCGGAATGGCAGTGGCAGGAGCCTTTCCCCGCTCTGTGGCAGTCCTAAGGAGCAGAGAGCCAAGTAGTAAGGAGTGAGGGGTCCCAGATCGCAAGAGGGATGTCCAACTGCCGGCTTAGTCCAGGACCATCAGGGAGAGCAGGTGGACATCCCCCAAAGGGCCCTGGACTGCAAGAGTGTGCAAGCTGGGCTGAGACCCCCCAGCACATGAATTTCGTGCACCAGGCCTCTGATGCAGTCATAATAATCCAGGATGTTTAGAGTAACTTTTCTAATATAATACAAGCCATGTGTATACATGTCTGGAACTAAACTTCTATTTTTCCCAAATTTGCCTGCTCCTGAATTACATGCTCTGTCCCCAGGGTACAGCAGAAACCAAGTTTTTTTTTTTTTTTTAAGTTTTTATTTATAAAAACTAGAACCACAAATTAGAATGTAAATCCAGAACTTTCAAACCTAGTCCCACATAACTTTGTTTAGCATTAAATACAAAGGAACTCAGTCATATGCCATTCGGAACCAGGGAGGAAAATTCCATTTAAAAAGCCAGTTACTGTTAATGACACTTCAGGGGAAGAAATGAGCATTAAAGTGAATGTCAGGCTATAATTTTAAGTTGGTCTGGACTAGACGAGACTTGAATTTTAATATCTGCAGATGACCTCAAATCAATGGTATATCTCCAAAATGAAGTTAAAGTTTGATGTAGCACACTGTGAAGGTGGTGCATGGAGAACAAGAATTAAGAATCACAAAGGTGAAGTGTTTTGACATTCATAACTCTTAGTGTGGTGTAGCATTTTCACATAATGTGAAGGACTGTTTAGAGGCAGGACAGCTTGAAGAAATCATTTATTTTCTAAGGAATATACCTTGCATCGGAAGTCTTACAGAGTAGGGATGAGCGCTGAAAGATCTTGGAACATCTCAGGCCTTCAATAAATGGTAATGGTTGTTATTGATACTGTTATTTTTGTTATGTAGTGGAGTTCTTGAGAAACCCATTTAAATAGCAAAGAGGTTCATTGCCTAGGAGATTTTAAAAACTTGGGCTGTCCGATATTCTCCTGTCCACTCAGTGGTTGTTATATTGGTGGATCAAGAAAAACATCCAAGAAAAGTAACATTGTAGAACATGTTTGAAAGAGAAAAAGAAATGAGACAAACCTCTTTAAAAAGCTAAGGTCTAAGGGAAGAGCAGTTCCATGTAACAATTAAGGGATGAGGATTCATGGAGATTTAAATGTGGAGAAAGGCATAGAAAGTATTTACTTAGTTAAAACAAAGCAGCTGAGGCCATATTGGTTTGGTCAAAATAACTAGATGAAAAACAATCCACCCATTGTTTTGGACTAGAGAGGACAAAATAACTGGTTCGACAAATTTCTTTCTCCTGGGGCATTGACCAAAATTTTGGCATTGCGTAGACACAACACAAATCACAGGGCAGGGAGGAGGTACCAAGGAGGATCACTTTGCAGATACTTTAATAGGTTCTTAGCTAACAATAATGGCAGTCACTTGAATTTATATAATTCCTTAAAAAGTATTTTCATATAAGTGACCTCATTTGGTTGAGACTGGCCTTAATTTGTATTCTTCAGCAATGCACTGTTACATAACCTTGACGAAAAAATGGGAAAAATAATTGATCTTGAAAATTTATAGAATACCAATGGCTGGCCCTTCTTTAGGTCTTTAGGGGGAAATCTTTAATATAAGAATATTTTCTTCTCATCTGTTTTATTTTTAAAAAAAACTTTATTACTTAAAATCTCACAAGGTGAATAGTATCTACATAGACTAATAGATAAAGAAGACTGGAAACTTTTCATATCTTTTTTCATAACTAGAGAGACAGTATAAAAAATCAGACTGCCCAGGTTTGAAACCAGCTTTTATCCCTTTTTAGGTGTGTGAATTTGGGCAAGCTACTTAGCTGCCCTGTGCCTCAATGTTCTAATTTTTTAATGATATGGATTAAAATGAATGCATGGGCTATTCCAGTGGTTCTCAAACTTTTTGCTGCCTTAGAATCCCCTGGAGGCTGAGTTAGTATGTGGGGGAGGGACAGAGAATTTGCATTTCTAGTAAGTGCTCAGGCTGATGCACTTTGGGAATTTTGGGCGTATTTAGTTAATTAATTATGTAAGTAAGTGCTATCAGAAGACAGAATACTCTGCAAGTTTTCAATAATGTTAGCTGTTATTATCCCTATTGTCTTCTTCTTCATTATTGTCATCATTATTGCCATCAGGCAGATAATAATGAATGGAATCCATAGAAAAGCAGTCCCCCAAACTCTCACGGTTAAAATAATAAACTTAACACAAGATGGAGGCATTTTTCAGCATTCCTGAGCAATTACTATAGAACAAAGTAAAGTGGGTAACCATGGTGGCCTCCTTGTGGGCAGCCCAGCCTGGTTTACAACACACTGTGCAATAAACAAAGACCAACCAAATAGAAAAGCAAAGGCTATTTATTCTGACCTTCAAACAGCAAGAGAGTCAGACACTATCACTTGTGTTTTGACAGAGAATCAAAGGCAGAGAGTGGGGAAGAATTATGATGGAAAAAAAGAAGGGCCTCTGGTATGCCTTGGTTTGAGGCCCTCAGCATAGAGAGGTCTGAGAAATTGGGTTTCTAAGTTCACAGGTGATGCTGATGCTAGTCTGAGGGGCCCACTTTGAAACCAGTGTTCTAGGAGAGCAAATGGACAAGTATGTATATAATTCGAAATTGTGATAAATTCTGCAAAGGATAGAGGATCCTAATTTGATTGGGCAGCCAGGCAAAGCCCTCTTTCTGTAGCCTTTTGAGATCTTATAAATTTTTACTGAAACTGGCCTCTCACAATATAGTGATGATGCTCTGGCGTGTTTAAAAACATTTATGAAAGGCTAACTAACATGGGAACCATGACACTGAGGAATTTAGAAATGAACTCTACATTGCAATGTTTTCAGAACCCATTTACCAAATGTTGCCTTTACGTCTACCCTTTTTAATCTCTCTATAGTACTTGGCACTGTTGACTAACCAGCCTTCTTGAAATTCTATCCTCAGATTCCATGAAGTTGCATTTACCTGGTTGTGTTTGAGTTCTTTTATTTTTTTCCTGTTTTCTTATGCCCAATTCTCTAATAGTGGGTATCTACTAAGATCTGCTCTAAATTCTTGGTTCCAAGTTACAGTAATTAAACTTCATTTTTCATTTGCATGATTCTAAATATTTAAAATTTAGATTAAGGAATTAAATGTTTTAAAATATGAATGATATATTTTGAGATAAATATATGCATATGTTCAAGAACAACTCCTTGTTCTTGACTTACTTTTCACAATATAGCAAATCAAAATATCCTTCTAGACTTCCTATGATTTTAAGATATAATAGAAGGCTATAATGAATAGAAAACTTAAAAAAAAAAAGCAGGTAGTAATTTTAATTTTTGATATTATAATGGTGTGTGGTGTTTGATAATCAAACTATCTACAGAGAAGGTTCATTAATAAGATTCGTGATAAGTTACGTCCTTGGAGAAAATTCAACCCTTTGCACTCCGAACCATTCTGGACATTGGCTACCAGCTACTCGACGCTACTTTGCGGCGGAAACGTGTGTTGAATTAACTCAATTCCCCGTAATCACTAATAAACTGCAACGTCCCCCCTGAGAGGGGACATCCGAGTGATATGCTAGAATTCCGATGTCCCCTGAGAGGGGACAGCGGAGTGCAAAGGGTCAATTTGTGGTTAAGACTGCATTCTCTATGGGTCTATGCCATATCTTCTCCATGTTGAAGTTACAATGGTACTATAGACCATCATAAGAATCACAGGCCAATATGAAACTTTATAAAACTTAGTTCAAATATCTGAGACTACATGACACACCTGTGATAGGACAGAAGCAGACTACCTGAGCTTCCTCTGAGAGTTTGTGCGTTCTGAGTTTATGATAGCATGACCTAAACCCGCAGCTTGAGTTTGTGAACTTAGATAGGCACATTGCTACATAAACAGCTGTCATCAGCTGCATGTTCTCAGCTGAATAAAGAGACCTTATTTCCTGACAAACAAGCCTTTTCATTTCCTCTCACCTCTAAATGAAACTGCTGTAAAGAAAAAAAGTTCAGGGGCCCTCTATTATTCAGGCAGTCATATAAAAATCAAGATAGGAAGTGGTACAATGTGGTTTTACAGATTTGGCTTTTGACTAGGTACTAATGTAAACTATATTTCCTGACTTCCTCCACCCCCCTTTAACCTCCCCAACAGCACAGTAGCTGGGGCAAGGCTTACAGAACCAGTGAGGGTGGTGCCATAATCACTGTGTGTGTGAGGGTGTGTGTGTGTAGAGGGGGAGAGAGAATGATTATTGGCATACATAAAATACTTAATAAGGTAGTCCTTAAACTGAAGATCCTTTAATCTTGAAATAACTGTAGGTGCATGTTGTATAGTAATGGCAGCAATAGTAGCTATCATTTCTGAGCCTGTACTATGTGCCTCATCTGTTATAATTTGTAAATACATGTTGCTTTTCTTATTTTAAAGATGTGAAGGCTGAAATTAGAGAGGTAACATCACATGTTCTAGGTCACACAGCTAGTAGGTGGCCACGCTGGGATTTGAACCAAGGTGTGTGCTGGCCCTAAACCTCAGCTCTGAATTACAGTATATGGTCCTTTGTTTTTAGAACTGTTTCCATGAAGCAGGAGTCTTGCTGCTCCTGGAGAATTTGGATTCAGCTGGTCAGGTGATCCTGGTGTTGTCACTGAACCCCCCAACAGACACAGGCAGTGAGCTTAGTTAGCCATTAACTGGTTTGTATAATATTTTCTCCATACCAAACATTTGATAGTATGCTCTTTAGTTATATATTTTTTAAATAGTAGGTGAAAAAACATACTGTAATAGTGGAGATCAATATTTAGAGTAACTTCTTTCTCTCAAGAATTTGAAAATATTTTTTAACAAAGTAATTTTTTTGGTCATCAATTCTACAAAGAGAGTGTAATAGGTAGGATATCAAGTGTTTCTGCTTTTGGAAACAGAGACTAAAAAAGCAATTCCATTTACCATCGCAGCAAAAAAATTAAGATACCTAGGAATAAATTTAACTAAGGAAGTAAAGGACCTATATGCGGAAAACTACATGACACTGAAAAAAGAGATAGAGGAAGATGTAAGGAGATGGAAGAACATACCATGTTCATGGATTGGTAGGATCAACATCATCAAAATGTCCATACTTCCTAAAGCAATTTATAGGTTCAATGCACTCCCCATTAAAATACCAATGACATATTTCACCGACCTAGAAAGAACTCTCCAAAAGTTCATTTGGAACAATAAAAGACCCCGAATAGCCACAGCAATCCTGAGAAAGAAGAGTAAAGTAGGAGGGATCTCAATACCAGACTTCAAACTATATTACAAAGCCACTGTTCTCAAAACAGCCTGGTACTGGCACAAGAACAGACATATAGATCAATGGAATCGAATTGAGAACCCAGATATCAACCCAAATCACTATGCTCAATTAATATTTGACAAAGGAGGCACGAATATACAATGGAGTCAAGACAGTTTCTTCAATAAATGGTGTTGGGAAAATTGGACAGACACATGCAAAAGAATGAAACTAGATCACCAACTTACACCATTCACAAAAATAAACTCAAAATGGATACAGGACTTAAACATCAGACGGGAAACCATAAAAATACTAGAAGCATCCACAGGCAGCAAAATCTCAGACGTATGCCAAAAGAACTTCTTCACTGATACTACCCCTAGGGCAATGGAAGCTAAAGAGAAAATAAACAAATGGGACTACATCAAAATAAAACGCTTTTTTACAGCAAAAGAAACCATCAACAAACAACAAGAAAGCCCACAGTGTGGGAGAACATATTTGCAAATGATACTACTGATAAAGGTTTAATCTCCAACATCTACAAACAGCTTATACAACTAAATAAAAGGAAGATAAATAATCCAATCAAGTGTTTCTGCTTTTGATGCACTGGCAAACACAGCTTTTACCAGTTGAAAGACATTTGATCATTATGTGACTCACTAATGCTTCAGAATGACTTGCCATTCATTCAAAAACATCTCCTGGGCTTTGCCAGTTTTGTGGAAAACATGACAAGCAGAATCTCTACTTGATTCTTTTTTCAGTGCAAAGGACAGATAAAATAATTACCAAATAGCTGATGAATTGTAACCCCTTTCAGTTGCTTGGTACAGGTGAAGTAATGTACATTTGTGATTGGGAATCTGTCTTAAAACTAATGGCAAGTGAAGAGACAATTATGCACCAACTTTGGTGGTGCAAAAGCTATTCTTGTGTTGTACCTAGAGGTCACTGTGCATATTGTCATATCAAATTTGAATTGGAATAGATTTAAAAATAGATAAGAGTTATTCATTGAAAAGAATCCCTATTTAAAAAAAATTTTGATCTTAAAAGTGTTTGCAGCTGCCACTGAAAGACAAGTTTATATACTTGGCTTATATAATGTTCAATTTATTTTAACTCATGCAATTAAAGGTCTAAGAAATAATTCAAGAATTTGGGGGGATAAATCCTGAGCCGCTTAAAATATAAACATTTAAAATGTTTGATCCTGCCGAAACTGGTTTGGCTCAGTGGTAGAGTGTCGGTCTGCGGACTGAAAGGTCCCAGGTTCAATTCCGGTCAAGTGCATGTACCTTGGTTGTGGGCACATCCCCGGTAGGGGGTGTGCAAGAGGCAGCTGGTCGATGTTTCTCTCTCATCGACGTTTCTGGCTCTCTATCTCTCTCCCTTCCTCTCTGTAAAAAAACAATAAAATATATTTAATAAATAAATAAATAAATAAATAAATAAATAAAATAAAATGTTTGATCCTAAGGGCAAACCATGACTACACCTTCAGCGGAATGTCAAGTGTGTGCAGCTATTTAATTACTCATTTTTTATATTTGATGTTGGAAGTTGGGGGATAAGAGAGAAAAGGGGAATTTTCTTTTTTTTTTTTTTAATTAATTAATTTATTTATTTTACATATTTTAATGATTTTTTTTTGCCCCCCTCCCTCCCTCCCCCATATCCCCTCCCTAAAGGGGAATTTTCACATGTAAAAGATAAAGAAGAGTATTTTTCCAAGTTTGATACTGAGCTGAACCTAATCTATATGTTGAGAAAGGCATGTGACTATCTTTCTGGATGAGAAGTTATTAAATCTCTTAGCTCATGCTGGACAGTTTTCAGATAATTAAGAATATAATGAGAAAAATGTAGAGAACTTTGGTGGAGGAAGGAGTTACAAGGAAAGGAGACAAGGAAAGCAATGAGTCTGCTTAATTTAGACAAAGCAAAATTTAAAGACATAACATAAAATGTTAGAAAAGATGATTCATACTAATGCTTCAGTCACTTTCTAGAAACCATGTGATTATCAGTCACAGAACATGAATTATTGGAATAATGATGTATCATTAGAAAATATGTTGGATACGTTTCTATGTCACCTTTCCTATCTCTTGACTATTTGGAATATGTAATTTTTTTTTAACATGGTTAGCAAATTACCCAACTCCCAGGATCCACAGTGGGCATCCTGACCCCAGATTTATGGGTTTGTACTTTGTCTTATTTATATTCCATGAACTGGCAACTTTGAACCCTGTCTTACTTATCCTATATAATAAAAGGGTAATATGCAAATTGACTCTAACAGCAGAACGACTGCTTGACCAGTCACTATGAGGCGCACTGATCACTTCTGGGTCTCTTCCTCTGGCTGGCAGGTTCTGATTGCCAGATGCAAATGAGGAGCTAGGGGTGGGTGAGGGCGGGGGGCAGGGCTTGCTGCCGGCAGCTGGGAAAGATTGCAGGCCAGGCCTAGGGACTGTATCCATGCACAAATTTTGTGTGCTGGGCCTCTAGTATTCTATAAGATAGCAAGTTGGTTCCTCATTACCAAGCCACCTCTTCTCAACATGCATCTTCCCTACAGCTGCCGGCTTAGTCCCAGATTGAGATGGCCGTACAGCCAGGCCTTATGGTCAGTGCATTATATGGATGACTATCCCATTATTTCTCACTGCCATCATAGGAGGCAAGCACTGTGACTATCTCTATTTACTCTAAAAAACAAAAACTCTTAGGACAGTAACTTGCCTAAGAGTAGCTAGTTACTAACTAGTAGAGCCAGGATTTTATATCAGGACTGTTTAATCTGTAGAGTTCACATTCTCAACCATTATTCCAAGATGGGTATAATTCTCTGAAGTTTTTAAGTGCCTCATTGACTTCAGATCACTCCTTTCCTGACTTGGAATCTTCCACCTGAGGGCTTCTAGCTGCTGATCTGTTACTTGATATTTTTTTCATATGCTTCATTTTCCCCTTCACCATATGTGGGCTTCTGGAAAAAGGCCCATTTTCTTGTTTCTGAATCCATTGTTTTAGTCTCTTCCATTCTTAGGCTGGACCATTTCATTTTATTATTCAACTTTACTATAGGCCATGTGTCATAAAGCTCACATTTTAATTTCCTTTAAAAATGTATTGAGATAATACTTGTTTATTTCTGCTCACTTGTAAGCACATGTTCTGAAATCCAGAGCTTATCTAAAAGTTGTTGGATTTTAAAAATGTTTACAGAGTTTTGGGAAGTTTGAAGGCAGTACAGAATATTAAGAGAGGTTCACAAAAAGGATTACATCAAAGTAATAAAGTTTTATGCCATCTGTTGCCAATTAGAAGGTTAACTTGATCATACTGGTTTATATAAAAAGGAAAAATAATCCATTTTGAAGAAGCATGCATCTCTATCAACCATTTCCTAAATATATATAGTTGAAATGAAAGCATTTCCTCTTCACTGTTAAGATTTCCCTTTTATGGAGCCTAGGATTTTAGTGGAAGTAACTTTTGGGGACAGATGTAGGTGTGCATGTCTAGTGTCAAAACAGAGTCATTTCTGTATTTCACACTATTGTGCCTGATCCAGTCAAGATAGAATTAAATATGTTTTTAGTTGGATGTATGAATTGAATTAATAATGTTTTTATTTTTACAAAGAGGTTTTCAGAATTTCCTCTATGATTTAATCAAAACAGTTACAATTGCTAGCAATATATATTTTTTAAAAATTCTAAGAATAGTGTCAACTGATCACCATGTAATATCGATAACCAGAGAGAAAAATAGGACTATCATTTTGATTTGTGATGCTATTTTACATTATTGCATTGCAATATCACTTAATTGTAATTCGATTTGTTTTTAGAATCTTTCCTCTGGCAAGATTTGAGAGCCTAATGGAATTAGGAAGAAGGGAGAAACAAAGGGTATACTTTCTAAAATGGGAAAAAATATGATTATCCTGTTGCTTATAAATCAGTATATTTTTAATAATTTTCCAGGTTGTTTAAAATAATATATATGAATTATAAATTATATTTCAATATAATAAATTTAAGCTAACTAAAGAATCTAATTATTCAAAATTACTGCCATTGATTACTTTCAGAAGGATTAAAAGAGTTTCAAATTTTAATTAGCTCTTCACTTTGTATATATGCATTTAGTTAAAATGTGTGAAGAACTTTAATAATAAAAGGCAACATATCTAATCAAATTTATTAAAATAGAACCTGTGGGTTTTCCCAGACTGCTCTACCTTTGCGTTAAAATTCTTAATGTTATCACAGCGAATATTTTTCAAATGACTGTTAGAAGAAGGACACAGTTATATAGAGTATCTGATTTATTATATTAATGTGAAAGAAGTGGGTGGAATGCAGTTTCATGGCTGTCCAGATGTGGTGGGACATCTGTTTTAATCTCATTTTCCCCTGATTAGGGTCAGGGTTGGGTCTTTCTTCCATGCTACTGACACCTTCCTATCCAGGAGTGTAGGACGCTCTTCCACCTCATGTTCAGGGCCAGGAAGGGAGAGACAGAGGACTTTACAGCATGCTTGTGTTATTTCCCTTGCCCATAGTTCCATGGGGACCATGTGTTAAATCCATTGGTACCTATACATGTGGTAGTTTTCATTACAGGAGAGAGATCTTGACTTCAGGGAACCCCAGTTTTTTATAATGGGTAGGAAGCAGGCCTTCCCTATGGTCTGCAGGGAGATATCTCTAATTTCTAGGACTGATCGGAAGACAAATAGCCTTGAAAATGTATTCTGGAACAAAGTGCAGTCAGAGTTACTGCTCATCAGATGGCAGAAACACGGGCAACCCATGGAGAATTGGTTCCTCACTGTGGTGTGATGAATATGTGTGTTTAATTGTGTTTTGCAATTTCTATCAGTTCTCTACTCCTAGTGAACAAACCTATAAAATTTAGTGTTCTCATCTATAAAATTTAGTATTTTTTCAACTAATATGTATTGAATGTTCCCTGTGTTCAGGCACTTTTCTGGGCACTAAGAATTAAGTAGTAAACAAAGCAGCAAAATCCCTGCTCTTACACAGTGTATATTGATAATTTTAAAAATTCGGTAGTTTATAGTGAGTCAAAGATGTTAATGCTCTGGAAAGAATAAGACAGAGAAGGAGGAAAAAGATTTTCTGGGTGGAGTGTTGGGGGAGAATGCATTGCTAGAAAACATTTGTTAGGCTTTTCTCATAAAGTGATGTTGGAACAGAAGACTGAAAGAGGTGAAGGTATAAGCTCTGTGGATATTAAAGGAAAGAGATTTCTAGGCAAACAAAACAACAAATATGAAACCCTGAGGCAGGTCCTAATTGGTGAGTTGGAGAAACAGCAAGGGAGTCATGTGTCTGGTGTAGAGGGAGTGAGAGGGAAAGAAGTATAAAATAATGTGAGAAAGTGGTGTGTGTGTGTGTGTGTGTGTGTGTGTGTTTTGTCAAATGCTGCAGGTTACTGTAGGAACTTTACTATTCACTCTGGATAAGATAGTAAGTCACTGAAGGGCTTTGAGCTAAGAAGTGCCAAGCTCTTATTTTAAAATAAGATAATAGGTTGAAAATACCATGAGGAAACACAAGAGAAGAAGTGGGAAGACCATGTAGGGGGAAGAAAATAATCAAGGATGATTCTAGGGTTTTGGAGCAGGAGCCTGGAAGAACTGAGCAGCCTTTTATAGCAATGTGGAAGGCTTTGGAAGGAACAATTTTAGGGGGAGGGTAAGATATAAATTTTGGGTATGTCTTGCTTTGAGAGGCTTATTAAATATTCAAGTGGTATGTCAAGTTAGACACAAGATCATGGAGTTGTAAATATCTAGTTGGTATTTATAAAGCTGTGAGGCTAGACAAAACCACTAGTAACAAGATAAATAAAAAAGAGAGGAAGAGTTCTAATGATTCCTGAGATACTCCAAAGCTTAGGGATAGGGATGAATTCAAATGCGAGAAATAGTGTAGACCTGGTCTAATTAAGGAGGAGTTGCTAAGGATCCGGACAGATATTATGTGTGATAGCTTGTCAGGTCTGCTCCATGGCATAGAAGCTTCTATGCAATTCAGGCACACAGTAAAGTTCAATAATCATTTTTGAAGTTATTGTTTTAGTTCTGACCCGTAAAGAGTGTAGAGGTCATCATTCCCATTCTTACAACAAGAAAAAGCTGAATAAACCGGAAATAAGTGACTCTTCTTGACCTTCAGAGAACTGAGGTTGTGGGGCAGACTACCACTCTGAGATCTAGAGAGAGTTGAATTCAGACCTTCACAAGTGAACTCAGAGATCTGCTTAACTGGAGCAGAAGCCACGAGAGCCATGACCTGGTGGAAACACTTAAATGATCATGTCGATGACTTGCTGGAGGTTGAGTGTAGACTGGAATGAAAATGAGAATCTCCTGGAGGCTGCAGTCTTCAATCCTAAGTACACTTCAGGAGAAGTGGTGAGCTTCAGTCTAGGCTTGAAATTGGACACCTGCTGTTTGGTGTCTGCTGCTCAGAATTTTTAATGTCAAATCCCTGAGTATTTTTATGAAACTATAATTATTTTTAAATAACAGTAATCTGTTTGGAAATGTGTTTCAATTTGTTGTGTAATTTATATACATTTATCATTTGAACCCCTTTGCAATTCAAGTTCATGAAATTGTAATATAGAAACACATGTGCAAAAAGGAAATTGGTTAGCAGTGACATCACACTTCCTGTGAATGTGACTTTAAGTTGTTTTCTTCAGAGGGGAAGAGAAAGGACTCAAACTAGCTCAGATAAAGATCCCTGTGCAAGAACAGAGTTGGGATGGGGGAGAGGAAGAGGAGGGAAGAAGGGAGGAAGAGAAAAATCTCAAAGGAAGCTAGGCACAGCCTCTGGAGAAAAATGGGGACTGTAGTTTGGAAATGGAAAAGATTCACCCCAGAGATGAAGATAGACCTTTATCATGCCCCTCAGTTGAAGGAGTCAATGATCATTGCTCTTCATTTTCCTCTCATGTATACTTCTGTAATAAATTGACTGATTCTCTCCTTAGTTATCAATTTAAATTTCAGAACCAGAGACTCTTATGATGCCACCAGTCATCATTGGCCACCTTTAAGTAGAGCTTTTGTATCAAATTACCTCATGGCTGGTTGGCCAGTCTATGGGCTATCTGTTCTGGTGGGATCCAATCAAGAGCCGGGGGACTGGGCCTGAGGAGAGGGGAGGGTTTTCTGCAGGTGGAGGAGAGCCACCCTACCCAGGGCCCCTTCCTGAGTCATTAACCCTTCAAAAAGGACAGAATGTAGATGTCCCTTGTTGTGTAATTAGATAAAAAGAAAGTCAGTTTGAGTTGACATTTATGAATTTGCCTCATTTATAGGCACTCAAAATGTCTATATTAATGTTGGCATTAAATCCTGGTTGCATTTTTTTTAAGTGATTTAATTTGTGTTTGCAGTGACACTCCATAAAACTGTAAGTGCTCAGAGAGTCTAGCAATTACATAATGTCTACAGCTGACCCACTATATGAGGAAATATCAAGATACCAAAAAAAAAAAATGTTACTGTACTGCCCTCTTGTGGTTTTCTCTTGGATTTACAGTTACTGTACTGCCTGCTACATATAGAAAGCAATCTTTGCACTAATTCTAAATTATAAGGGAAACTCTTTGCTTTCTGTTCTATTTAGAAAATGCACTGAATAATATAATAATATTTATTTCTTACCGTGGGAAATCACAAAGTAGGCTCATCAAACTCTACGGAGGATGAATGTTTGAACCTTAGAAGCTTTTCAATGTTGTTAGAATTCTATACAACATCAGGAATGGAATGAAGTTGAAGGCCTTTGAATCCAACCCAGCCATTTTAAAGTTGAGAAAGAAAGCTCCAAGATTTAAATATTTTGGCTGAAGTGCTGCAGATAATTTCCAGTAGAACTGAGCCTAGAATCCAAGTGCCCTGTCTCCTGGGCAGAGAATCTTTCTTGTACTTAACCAAATATTACAATCATGCATATTCACTTGGGAGAGGGCTCAAGGTTTAGGCTATTATATAAAGAAATAAGATGTGATAATACTAAGAAAGGAAAATTAATCTATCAGTTGTCTGAAGGAAGGGGAGGGTATATGCTTTCTCTCTCTCAGGGAAAAATATTCAGTAAGGACAACTTGTACCTGCAGAAAAGTTAAAACTCAGGCTTTGAACCTTTTGATAGTGTCAGTGATTTTTAAAAAATGGCACATAGAATCATACAGATTAAATTCTACTTAAAAAAACAACACCATACGAAACACCAAGAATTAATCTCTTACTTAAATTGATGACCTTTCCCATATGTTCAAAATGGAACAGAAAAGCCAAAACCTATCATTTCTATTAACATTGTTTTTTTTTTTTATTCAGGTTTTTCAAATATTGGAAACAAAGATATGAAGTGCCCTTATCTGCCTACCTAAGGAAGAACATTTTAAAGTAGTTATACCAGAAATGATTATGTTTCAGTTTTGCGGTAGTTTAAAAGTTCTAAATACTACTTGAGATTATTGTTTCCATTTTAGTGGCAAGGGCTCTGGATAGGATCTGGTTAGACTCGAACTTCCAGATGCTCTCAAAACTTAATACTTCCAGTCTCAAGTCCAGACAAAAGCTATTTTGCTAACAAGTCAATCTGTATTTTTGTATATGATTTCTACTTTTATAGACTTCTTTTAAAAATAAAGCACATTTCTGTAAAAATGAGAAAAATATTATCTTCCTTATTGATTCTGGGGCATTATTTCTGGGCAAAGCAGGAGAGAGGAGAAAATATGCTGAGCAAGGCAGAGGCAAGTAGGGAAGGTCTACGGGAGTGTCTCTGTCCCTGTTTCTGAACCCAGGTACTGTTCCTTATTCACAGAATGGGTTATGTGGGAAAAAGGAGATAAAATTTTGTGAGGTCATAAAATAAGGGTGGGGCCCTCATCAGATAGAACGTCACCTTATAATAAGAGGAATATATATATATATTCCTCTCTACCATGTTAGGACACAGCAAGAAGGTGCCATTTTCAATCCCAGAAGAATTCTCAACCTGACCATGCTGGCAGCCTGATCTTGGACTTCTAGAACTATGAGGACATAAATTTCTGTTCTTTAAGCCACCCACACTATTGTATTGCAGCTCAAGCTGACTAAGCAGGACACATAGAGGTTCTCTTCTTTACTCCATCCCTCTCCTTTTCAGGATATCACTCTGAGAAATAAGGGAGGATTGTGCGGAGCATAGGAGAAGCTGAGCATCTCTACTACTGTCTCCAGGTAAGTGGTTGCTTTTGTCTTGCCTTGTATTTCTCACATTCTGGAAGCTATAGAGAGGGTTCACAAGAAATGGATTTGTCAATGCCACTTTTAGCAGGTATTCTATACATGGCACATTGCCAGATAAAAATCCTACTTTATGCTAGTCACTGTGCTACACACTTGCTATCATTATTTAATTTTAACTTTGCAAATTTTGGAAACTAAGGCTCAGAGGATAACTTAGCATCCTTGTAAGTGGTGGAACAACAAATCAAACCAAAGTTTGCATGATTCTGAAGCCCTAGTAGGGGTGTCGAACTCAATCAGAGAAGGGGCCAAAATCTAAAATCCAGCCTAAATCGCGGGCCGAATGGTTTACTGAACAGCCATAAACTGTCATTGTGATGGAAACGCAGCGGAGTGCAGTGATGACAGCGCGGTGCGGGCCACATTGCAAGGCCTGGCGGGACGGATTTGGCCCGCGGGCCTTGTGTTTGACACATGTGCCCTAGATCATTCATTCCATGGCACTATGCTTTGGCCATGTTAGTTCACTTACTAGCTGCCTGTTAGCTGGACCCTCTTGCCCCATATCACCTTTAATGATCCAAAGAAATCAATGGAGATTTATAAGCATGGCTCAGTAGTCAAAATAATAAAAGACATGCACCCTGTGGCTGGTCTTCCTAGTATGAGAGTCTGCTGAGTCTTACTGACTTCTTACTGACTTCTTACTGACTTCTCTGATGGTTTTGCCACCGTGGACCATCCCCTCTTTTGTAAAGCTCTCTTCCCTTGGTTTCTGTGATACCAATTTCTATTGGCTGTCTTTCTAACTATCTAACTCTTCCTTCCCTGTCTCCTCAAGGGAACTCTTTCCTCCATAAGAACTGCCGTGGCATTGGTATTCCCCAAATATGTCTGTCCATTGTTCTTACTCTAAATGTCTTTTTTCTTTGGGCATCTAATGTCCTATGTATTATTATTATTATTATTATTATTATTATTTTACTAACACCCATATTCTTAGGCCTTCCACGTACCATCTCTTTCTTTCCTTTCTGCCTTCAAGTCTCTCCTGAGCTTCAGATCCTTGTATCAGGTACATGCTGGATATTTCCCTTTGAATCTCTGAGAGCTATTTCAAACAAATTGTACATCAAAACTAGAAGTTTTCATTCAAATGTTTTTACTCAAACTGATCATTCCCAAACCCAGAAATATCAACAACTTCCCAGTCACCCAAGCAAGAAAGCTTAGAGTCAGTCTTATTTTTTCTTCTTCTACCTTTTCTCTCTTATCTAGCCAATCACCAATTTCTATCACAGACTTTATTCTTTCTCTCCTTCCCTGTTGCCATTACTCTGGTTCACAATCTCTTTATTGCTTGCCTGCATTGCCCTTCTTTCTGCTTCCATTATTGATCCACTTAAATCTTTCATACTTCAGCGAGACTAAATAATCTAAAATACTAATATAATCCATTGTAAAGGAGAAAATTCAATCTCTAACACAAGGTGCATCCAGTCCTTATCATCCAGTTGCTGACTTCTTTCTAGCCTCATCTCTAGTCACCTTTATAGCATACATATATCAGATTCCAGGTTTGCTAAATTTTTATAGTTCCCTGTTCACATAATCCTTTGGTCAGCTCACTAAACACTTTCCTCTGTTCATTAGTCACTGCTGCTCCAAACCTTCATTCAGCAAGAATAATGCCTATAACTTCTCATTTATTTTCAAAACACGTTTTAGGTGTCACCCCCTCCAAGAAGCCTAAGGTTAGGTGATGTTGGGTTAGGTGTCCTTTCTTTGTGCTAATATAGAATCCTCTGCCATTGAACCCAACATTTTGTAATTAATGTGTGTCTTTCTTTGCTCTTCAGAGTCAGTGGGCTGAGCCCAATGCTTAATGGGTCCTAACAAATGGTTGATAGACTGCGGTTATTTAAGGGCAGGCTGTTTATGTCAGAACCTCCCACTTCAATACCTTGTGAGCCACCATTAAGTTTTTAGATGTATATTATATTAATTATGCTTATTAATTATACTATATAATTAGTTATCTATGTATATAAAAGCATAATATACAAATTATCTCCTTGGGAGTTTGACCGTGAGACCTAGAGTTCAATCACTCACTATGACATGTCCTGATAACCAGGGGGTGGCACAGAATGAAGGAAGGCCCCAGCTGGGGAAGGGAAGCCCTAGCCAGCAGCCAGAAGGCCCCAATTGGCCCTGATCTCTGGCCAGGCCTAGGGACCCTACCCATGCACAAATTTCATGCACCGGGCCTTTAGTATTAATAATAATATATGTACATATAATCATGTAATATGCATGCATATATGTATATCTATTTATATAGTTATAAGCACATTTAGTAACTGCTGTCTACAAAAGTATAGGAAAACTAATATAGATATCTAGAGCTATACTGCAGATCATTAGAAGGAAAATTATGTACTTTGTCATGCATATACAGAGTGTAATTTTCCTCTACTTAACCACTGTAAAGGCTTCCACAGCATTATTCTCAATGCTTTTTTCTCCTTCCCGTTGTTTATCCAATAAGGAACAAGGGAAGGCATTAAAATAAGTAGGGTAGCACTGCAGGGGCCCAAGTGACTCCCTGCCAAGGAAGGGGCTCTGCCCTGGACCACTCCCATCATTGTGTCTGCAGCACATGTTTTCAAGCAAATGTCCTGATGTAACAACTCATGTCCTGGAGCTAGTTTCTACTCACTAGTCCAAGACCTGTATTCTTTGGCTTAATCTTTTACTCACAGTCTTTGTGTGTTCATCTTGCCAGGAAAAGAGTCATGTGTTCTGTAGAACTAGTGTTTGAGGGGCTACCATTAGGATTTTTGGAAGTTTTCTCCTTATAGAAAAGTGCTTTTAAATACATTGGCATTTTATTGCTAAATCCATGTTATATGTATTTTTTAAACTACAACTGTTTATTAGTACTGGCTTTGTAAATTAAGTCTCTGTTAATTTGTTACATTTGTGCCAGGGATTAAATGTTTGAATGTTTTAAATATCTACTCCTCAAATGTACTCATGGGCCAAATAGGTTTTTGCTGATAGGAAAAATATATTAATGTATATGCTAATACCAATATGCTTATATAATATATTTTAAATATTCCATAACAATATTTAAATAGTAAACACATTACTATATTAATAATATATATATATATATATTCCTTTGTTTTGGACATACCCCTTGGCATTGGACAGTAAAGTTTTTGCCAGAAGTCATACTTAATTGCCATACATGTTATTATGGCTCATTATGTATTTGGAAATGGTCTCCAAGTAACTTTATATAAGCATAAAAAGAAAGATGATCCCATGTACATTTACATAAAATTTTTGTTTAGTAGTAAATACGGGGCACAGTTTTAGCAGTGGGGAAATTTATTTCAATTCTGTGGGACTTCCTACTTGTCAGGCATTAAGACAGTGGTTCCCAATGTTGGATGGATAATATCCTCACCTGGGGAATGTTGAAAATTCTGATATATTCTCAAGCTCTTCTCCTGGAGATTCGAATGCAGTGAGTTTGATGAGAACTTGGGCATTAATGTTTTTAAAAACTCTCCAGTGCATCCTAGTGTGCAGCCAGCACTGAGAATAAAAGGCTGAGCATCATTAACAAGTAATTGAAGGTCAGATGGAAGCCTGTCTATTTGCCCCAGCCCTCAGCCCTCCAGCCTGGCCAAGATAGCTAATCTACAGCATATTATGTCCCAGAGAATAAGAGAATTTACTGTCACTCTTAAGTATCTAAAGCCAGGCTGCCCTCCAAATTTTCTGTAATGACGGACATGTTCTGTCTCTACCCTGTCCAAAAGAGTATACACTAGCCAAACATGGCTACTAAGCACTTGACATGAGACTAGTACAACTAATAAACTAAATTTTATCCCTGGTTTGGCTCAGTGGATAGAGTGTTGGCCTGTGGACTGAAAGGTCCCAGTTCGATTCTGGTCAAGGTTGCGGGCACATCCCCACTGGGAGGGGTGCAGGAGGCAGCTGATCGATGTTTCTCTTTCATCAAGGTTTCTAACTATCTGTCTTTTCTCTTTTCTAACTATCCTCTCTGTAAAAAAGTCAATAAAATATATTAAAAAAATAATCTAAATTTTAAAATTTCAGCTAAAATTTAAATAGTTAAATTTAAACAGTCACATGTGGTTAGTATTAGACATCACAGATCTAAAGGATACAGAAGTGGTAACTTCATATTTCCATTTAATCTCCTTTGGAAGACTGCATCTGATATGTCTAGACAGAAGTAATCTTGTTCCTATCGGTACGTTTCTTATTGCTGCTGTAACAAATTACCCCAATTTAGTAGCTTGAAAGAACACACATTTATTAGTGTGAATTCTGGAGGTCTGGAGTTCCTAAAAGTCAAATGTCCAAAATGGGTCTTACAAGGTGTTGGGAGGGCTTTGTTTCTCTCTGGGGGCTTTAATAGTGACTCTGGTTCTCGTCTTTTCCAGCTTCTAAAGGTCACCTGCATTCCTTGGCTTGTGGCTGTTCCCTGCATCTTTAAAGCCAGTAGCATAGTGTCACGTCTCTTCCTCCTTCTTTCCCTCCTTCACTTATCATGACCCTTTTGACCTGATTAGGTCCAGCCGAAAGATCCAGGCAATCTCTTCATCTCAAATCCCTTAATTTAATTATATCTTCTGAGTGCTTTTTACTATGTAACATAACATATTCACCAGTTTTGGATTAGGATGTGGGCACCTCTGGAGGGCCATTATTCAGCCTATCGCACTATTGTAGTGACTCTGCCTTGCCTTATAGATTTTCTATCTAACTCTCTGAGTGTAAGTGGGTCTTACTGATTTTAATTCCTAGGATAAAGCTGTGTCTTTCACACCATATGCACTCAAAATACATTTGGTGGAATGAGGTTATTAAAGTAAATTAAAGAAGAGAGAGTATTTGATAGATGCTGATTGAGTGAATGAAGCAACAAAGTGGGTCCGGAATAAGTAAATTAATTTTGAACATCTTCATGGACTGAAATATTCAATAATCACTTGATCAGGCAACCCATTAAACAGATTTTGGGGCAGATTCACAACTCAAATATAGATTGAATAATTGGGCTGAGGTTTGTTTATTTTAGCTAAATATGTACCTTGGGCTAATGGGCTATGGCAGCATGATTCTCTAGGAATTAAATCAAGAACTTACGCATTATTTGATGAAGAAAGTTAGTATATAAAAATCTATATGATTACTTTTATTAAGCTTTTATTACTTTTATTTATGTCTAATGAGTAATTTATTAATTTATAAATTAAGAATTTAATAACAATGTATTCCACAAAATTTAAACATACATACAAGTAGAAAGAATTATATAACAGATCCTCTGTACCTATGACCTAGCTTAATTAGCTATCATCCTAAGGCCAGTCTTATTTTAATCTATTCACTTTCCACTCTACCCCAGCTCCATCTCCACCCTAACCCTGATTATTTTCAAGCAAATCCCAGAATTACATAATTTTATCTAGAAAATTAATCATTTATAAACACATTTTGGCAGATTTGTTAATGAATTTCCTCATATTCATGTGGACTTCCTGCACATTTTGCTGGCTTCATAATCTTTCTGACATTTACTGTCTTTTCTTTGCCTTATGTGGAATTTTGTACTGAAAGACAAACAGAACTAAATATAGAAAATGCTAAACAGGCCAGCCTTGTTTAATTTTCCTATTACTTCAATTCATATTTTAGAAAGTAGCTTACAAAGTGGAAATTTATGAGATTACAAGTAGAGTTAAAACAATATTTGCATTTTTACTTAAGGGGATAAAGAGGAGCTCTTAACCACAGGGGAAATATGAGTGAAAAATCCAAGCTCTATTTCTTTTTATTTTAGGCACATAATAAATAATCTTAAGGTAAAACATATATAATTCAGTTTAAGAAGGAACATAAAGGACTTTCAGGATTGGGAATATTCTGAAGGAAAATTTCTTCTAGAAATAGGTGAATTCTAACCTAGAACTGAGAAATAAACTATTGATGAAAGTGAAAGTCTGATCATAAAATATGAAGCCATACAAAATACAGTTTTATAAAATATTAAAATATGGCCCTGGCTAGGTATTGCTTAATTGTTTGACTATCGTTCTGTGCACCAAAGGTCATGGGTTCAATTCTCCATCAGGGCATATACCCAGGTTGCAAGCTTGATTGCTGGTTGGGGTGCTTGCAGGAGATAGCCAATTGATGTTTCTCACATTACTGTTTCTCTCTCTCTCTCTCCCTCCCTCGCCCTCCCCATTCCTCTCTCTCTAAAATCAATTAAAAAACATTAAAAAATATGAAATGTTTCTTTTGGGCACTAAAATACTATCTTTTCATATATATCTATATATAGTTTTTATAAATGACCTTCTTCAATATATTAAATATAATAACAAAAGGGCACATTATCAGGGTTGGCTGGGCTGAAGAAGAATGATGATTTTATTATGTTAAAATCATACATCATTTATAGTTGTCTCTATCTTTCTACCTTTTACTTCTGTCTTGTAATCTTAAACTATCAAGAACCAAAGCAAATTTATTAATTCAGTGCTTTATTAAAAAATACAAATTAAATATTTGGAGAAACAAATAAAATCAATTTCTAATTTTTCATGTCCAAATTTGCCATTCTAAAATTGATCAAGCTGAAATTCCCTTTTATGCCACTGTTTGAAATCAGAAAGATTTTTGAATCTGTTTTATTCGGAATAAATATTTTTAGCTATAAAGGAAATATAAAGTGATCTAATTCAGCTCCATATTTGGGCTCTGAGGTCTCTGGATTAAATGAATTCCTGAAGGGTCCCCTAGCTAAAAAGTGCCAGTTCAGAAACAAGAAACCAACTTTCTTACCTCGCAGGTTGGTGCCCCCATCCCATTTATTACAAAAGATGAGGTTTTATATCAAGTGGCAAATCAACAAAACTACTTGATTCTGTTAGCTATGGTGGTATAGAAACAGATACTTAATTAAGTAATATGACTTTGAATAAGAATTGTTTTAAGCAGTTACAGGGTTCTCCCACTATCCAAAAGTAAAGCATTCCCATGAAACATTTCATAAACTGAAATGATGTAAAGTGAAGAAGCCTTTATTTATATGAAAAAAAGTTTGAGTATTTCTAGACCCCCCAAATAACTTACCAAATCATACCAAATAACACATAAAACCTAAAATAACACTAATAAAACAGGAATGATCTGATAAATACACAGGCCGTATGAAGTAGAAATGATGGATGCACAGTATAGCTTCACTTACCAGAATTGGGAAGCCAGTAAGCACCATGGAGGGCTGAGAGGTAGTGATGATGGTGTGTTAGTCTAAGGTTGGGAGGTTGGAGTGGTGGCAGGTACAGGACCCTGGGGCAGTGGAGAGAGAGGAAGAGGATTACATATGAACTTATCATCATCAGAATCCATCATCTGAATTTGCATCTTATATGTCTGTCTTATATGACTTCTTGTATGTATGTCTGCCTTGATGTTGAAGATCAAGTTTTGTCGTCTGTTGTGGCTGGTGTAGCTCATGTAGAAGTCTTGAAAAATGACAGTATGCTTGACTGCTTAGCCTCACACATTTTTCTATTATACATTTTTTGTAGGCATTCAAAACATCCTGCAAGCCTGCCCTATACCTATATGCCCTCTCAAAAATAGAAAAAATAGCCAGGACCGGTTTGGCTCAATGAATAGAGCGTTGGCTTGGGGACTGAAAGGTCCCGGGTTCGATTCCGGTCAAGGGCATGTACCTTGGCTGCGGGCATATCCCCAGTAGGGGTTGTGCAAGAGGCAGCTGATCCTCATCGATGTTTCTGACTCTCTATCTCTCTCCCTTCCTCTCTGTACAAAATCAATAAAATATATTTTTTAAAAAATAGAAAAAAATAGTTTTTTGGGGGAGGAAAAGAAAAAAAATTTTTTTTTCTTCCTGCAATCATTGTAGCACTGTTAGTCATAGCAAAAACTCATGTAAGTGTTTCACATTCAGTTCCTGGATGAATTCCCTTTGGGCTGTTTGCTATGGTATTTGGTTTCCATTTGTATCTTTGGCTCTTGGGATTGCATCAGCTCTTTGGTCAGGTCTTGGTCACCAGATGCCAAAATCTCCTAAACATCATTTTCATCAATTTCCACAAACCCAACTTCCTTAGTCTCTTGCTTCATAGAAACCACCTTCTATGATTACTTTCTCCAGGTCTATGGGAACATTTCAGTAGCTTCAGTATCAGCAGAAGCACTCTCTCCAGGAAACTTTAAGCCATGAAGCTGCCCTCACCTCAGTAACTGATCAAACCACCCCTGGCTACCTTTAAATTCCACGTTTGCAGAACTTGCAGCAACTATAGTCAGTACTCTTCATTTCAGCATATTAAAAAGATTGATTTCTCCTTAAGTATAAGATTACTTAACAGAACAACATGCTTTGTACACTCATCAGTCATCCATAAGTAAATGCCAACTAAAAGAGAGCAATTTGGTACCAATAGAACCAATAGTTACTTTAGCCATTTTCAAGGTGTTTTTTCTCAATATGTAAACAGTAGAGATAGTGGGTGCAGGCAAGTTCAAGGCACAAACAATGTCTTTATTTCATTCACCATGATAAACATGGCTTAATCGTGTCTAATTTTAAACTAAGTGTAATACTTTCATGAACTCTCTAAGGCTTTTCTGATACCTTAGGGTGACACATTTTCCTAATAGGTATTCAAAATAAACTGGACAACGCACAGTTCAAATCTCTGGCAGCTTGATGCTGAGATGCTGAATGTAGTTCCCAGGGAAGGAGTGTGGCCAGCCTTCTGGTCAGAGTGTGTGCTGCTCTGTAATGAATGGTTCACTGCAAAACAAACCTGAGTGCTATTTTCAAAACAGCGAAAATCTCCTCTAAGGATGTCTTCCTGTTAGCAAAAATAGGTACTGTCATAGGCCTTTCCTAAAAGTGAAATGGCAAAGTGAACTTTCAAAATTCCAGGGGATATTTGTATATGACTTTAAGGCCCTTGTAAGCTTTATGGTGATGAATTTATAAGGTGAGATCCTGGTTTGAATTTTTTTAAATCAAATACTAAGTTTTTACATATTAATGTGATAAAAGGAAGCCAAACATTTCCAGAAGATCACATACAAATAGAGGGAGGAAGAGAGGGTTAGGAGCCTGCCTCTGGTTTCTGTCATGGTTGATATTAGTGAAGGTGATGGTGTGTTTACAGTGGTGCTGAGCAAAAGACTTCTAATAACAGTCATCTCCTCACACCCTCTACTATTTCTCTGAAGACATCCTTCACTTCCTTGCTTTCATTGGAACTTTGTTCTACCTGAATATACTCCCTTAACCCTCTAGTTGCAGGATTGAGAGCAGGGGCGGAGTCATTCTCATTCCCCATTATTATTTTCAGATCATTTCTCTTCCATCCTCAGACCACACATCCAGTTTCCAAATGCACATGTAGAATTTTGGGGGCTAATTAATTCATTTTTAATTGCATTTATTGGGGTGACATTGGTAGGTTTTGTACAGGCACAGCAAACTCAATTGCTCCTAACTCCCATCCAACTGACTAATCTACTCCATGTCCTGTGCTCACTGTCTCACAGAAATATACCCCAAGTTTGCAACTGCTAAGAACAAAAACCTGGGAATGATACTTGGCCCCTCTCTACCTGACCTGATTCAGTCAAGTCAAATTCTGTTAATTCTACCATAAATATATATCCAATCTGTTTGCTGCTCTCCAAACCTCTTGATATAATATTGGTTCTAGTCAGCATCATCTGTTTCATCAACTGTGGCCATAGCCTCCCTCACCACTTGACGTGGTGCCTCCCAATTTATTTTTCTACACGATGATAACCATGTGCAAAGTATTTTTTTTTCTTGTAGCATCTATATTGCTTAACAGAAACTGAATCTCGGGAAAACAAAACAAAACAAAAATTCTCTCATTAACACAACTCTTGCATGTTAAACCCAGAAATTCTGACTCCTTACAAGGGTTCCACCCACATCCAGATGCCTTTTCTTCAGGTCTAAAGAAAAAGAAACAGTATAGCATTAAGACACAAACACAGGGTAAAATTATAGAAGGTGCTCAACTTTTAGACCCCAGCTGTAACAATGTTCAGCTGTTTGAGGAACAAATTCTGAGTCAGAATTAATGGCATTTAGATGCCATCAGTCCACGGTGCTGTGACCTTTGAGAACTATAACTTCATTGTGTATAAATTGTTTTCTGCTTCCAACATCTCATTTTATTATCAGCATAAACTATGCTCATTTTTAAAGTACTTTAATTTTCAGATTGTCATCAATGAAGAAACTAAGCTCCATTCTTTGGGCAGAGTTATAATAATCAGTTGCCCATGAAACCAAATAAAAAAGAAATTGCAATCCATGAAAGAACATAATAAATGTCTTAATTATTCTTCACTACATTTTTTTCTAGCTTGGAACTATTTCACAATACAACAAAACATTAAGCAAAAATAAAAATATATATGTTGGCCCACATACAGGGACCTGCCCACCTTTGTAAGAGCAGATGGCTACTGATCAAATTTTAAGGTCAGTGAAAGGTAATCTCAGGTTTTACTTGATTTAAGCCAAAGAGAATAAACAAAACAATGGAATAAGAAGAAAATTCTGGGTATGCTGGTTTGGGGAAGGGTTTACTGAGATGAATTGGAAGGGCAGAGAATGACAGAAACTAGTTTTTACTTGTCCAAGATTTTATTTATTCCGCATAACTCTACTTCATTGTAACATGATCTGTATTCAGTCATTGTTCTATCAAAGTGTGTTGTCAGTTTAGCCTGTTTTTGTTTTTGTTGTAGTTGTTTTTTAAAAAAAAAAAAAAAAAATATATATATATATATATATATATATATATATATATATATATATATATATATATATATTTGTATTGATTTCAGAGAGAAAGGGAGAGGGAGAGAGGGAGATAAACATCATTGATGAGAGAGAAGCATCGATCTGCTGCCTCCTGCACACCCCACGCTGAGATCAAGCCTGAAACTCAGGCATGTATCCTGACTAGGAATTGAACCATACCCTCCTGGTTCATGGGTTGATACTCATCCACTGAGCCACACCGACCAGGCAGTTCAGACTATTTTTAATGTTCCCCTTCCTTTAAAATTTAGAAAATATAGGTGGTCCATGTTGGATCTTTATGGGATATGGACAATTTAATATGGCAGTGGGCTACAGTAAGAGTTCTGATGACTGAAAATTCAAGAAGTGGGTACAGGGATTTCCGATGTTTCATGGATGGTAATAGTCCATGGTGAGCCTTCCTCGTGTTGTTAGACCTATTAATAAGCAAGAGCCTATGGATAGTAAATCATTTTGGAAAACCATCCTCATTTTGATAAAATGTGCCATATTTTCATTCCTATGATCTGTTTAATATATTTAGTGTCTGAGGAAAAACATTTTTCAAGTATACTGTGGACAATTATGAATATTTATTTGAAGATGAAATGTAAAACTAGTTTTTGTTCTTGAGAAACTCTTCTTGGTGGTTAATAATATGGGAGTTTTACATGAAGTTTTCTCATCTGGTCATCCATGTGTTGGTATTTTCCTCCCCAAATGTTAGTTTACTATAATGAAGACACAATCTAAATACTGTTTGAAGTTGAAGCTTAGCATTACATACAATATTATCTGTCAACAATTTAAAGCCAAGGAAACAAATTACAAAATCACCTTTGCATGTTTATTATCCTGGCACCTATGTATTTTTCAAGAGAAAACATAATAATAGTTTAAAAATATCTTTAAATGTGTACAAAAATTTAAAATAATTAGTATATTCAATAGCTTAAAGAAGTAATTTTGACCAGGAGGTTGAAGGGTAATTTTGCTTAAATATAGTTTTCATCTAAGACTGAAAAATGCTATTGACTTAATTATGCTCATTAGAAATTATTTGGATTGATTAGTTATCTTCATTTTAAAATATGATATATGTTGGATATACTGTTCCTTTGGAAGTTTTAGGTTAAACAAGAAAAGATGACATATTACCCATTATGTTTTAAGACAGACTTTGTTTATTTTTATGTTGAAATATACTATTATTTACATAAAAATAAATCAAGATCTCAGCAAAGTAGGAATGAAAAGGAATTTCCTCAGCCTGATAAAGTACATCTACAAAAAAAAAAGTCTATACTAACATCACATTTAATAGTGCTTTCCCACTATGATCACAAACAAGATAAAGATGTTTCTCTCACTGCTATTCAACATCGTACTATAAGTTCATCATACTATAAATCTTGAAAAAGGAGCAAAGATAAAATTCAGTGAAAAAAGGATAGTATTTTCAACAAGTGTTGGAACAACTGGACACATACAGAAGACAAGAAAATCAAAAGTAATAAGGAATTATAGCAAGATTGCAGCATACAAGGTTAATATACAAAAGGCAATTACATCTTTATGGACTAGCATCAATAATTGGAATTTGAAATTAAAAACACAATACCATTTATATTAGCACCAAAAAAGTAAAGAAAAATAGGTATAAATATAACATGTATGTCTAAGATCTATATTAGAAAACAACAAAACTGTGATGAACAAAATCAAAGATTTAAGTAAATGGGGAGGTAATCCATGTACATGTATAGGAAGATTCAATATTATTAAGATGTTTGTTTTCCCACAGTTGATCTATAGATTCAGCACAACTGCAACAAAAATTCCAGCATGTTATTTTGTGGATATTGACAAACTGGCCATAATATTTAGTATATGAAAAGACCAAAGGCCAAGAATAACCAACAGAATATTGAATGAGAAAAACAAAATCAGAGGACTGACAAAACTAAACTTTAAGTCTTACTATAAAACTACAGTAATCAAGACAGTGGGGTATTGGTGAACTAATAGACAAATAGGTTAAGTGGAACAGAATAGGATGCCTAAAAATTGGCCCACACAAATATAGTCAACTGATTTTGACAAAGGAGCAAAGATAATTCAATGAAGAAAGGATAATCTTTTCAACAAGTGGTGCTGGAACAACTGGACATCTACTTACAGACTTCCACAAAAATTCATTCAAAATGGATCATAGATGCAAGCTATGAAACTCCCATAAGATAACATAGCAGAATATCTAGAAAGCTGTGACTTTGGCAATGACTTTTTAGCTCCAATTCCAAGGCAGGATTCATGAAAAAACAATTTGAGAAGTTGGACTTTATTAAAATGAAAAACTTCTGTTTTGTGAATATTTTTCAAGAGAATGAAAAAACAAGCCACCAACTTAGAGAACATTTTTGCAAAGCACATATGTAATAAAGGAATGATATCCAAAATACAAAGAAGTCTTGAAATTCAACAATGAGAAAATAAGCAATCTAATTGAAATTTGAGCAAAAGATCTGAACAGACTTCTCACCAAAGAAGTTACTAAGCAAAAGAGATTATCAACACCACTTGTTATTTAGTAAATTAAAACAGCAATGAGATGCCACAATACACATATCTGAAGGACCAACATCTAAAACACTGCTAACACCACATGTTGGTGAGAATGTGAAGCAATAAGAACTCATTCATTGGTTTGTTAGTCTCTTGCAAAACTAAACATTCTTCTATTATATGATTCAACAATTGTTCTCTTTAGTATTTCTCCAAAGAAATGAAAATTCATGCCACAAAAATCTGCACATAGATACCTATAGCAGTTTTATTTATAATTTTCCAAAGTTGGAAGCAACCAGGAAGTTGCTTCATTAAGTGAGTGAATAAATGAACTGCACATCCAGACAATAGAATATTTTCAGTGATTTAAAAAATGAGCTGTCAAGCCACAAAAAATAAATAAATAAATAAATAAATAAATGGAAGGACTTTAAATGCATATTGCTAAGTAAGAGAAGTCAATCTAAAAAGACTGCATACTGTGCGATCCCAACTATATGACATTCAAGAAAAGAAAAACCTGCCGAAGCCGGTTTGGCTCAGTGGTAGAGCGTCGGTCTGCGGACTGAAAGGTCCCGGGTTCGATTCCGGTCAAGAGCATGTACCTTGGTTGCGGGCACATCCCCGGTAAAGGGGTGTGGAAGAGGCAGATGGTCGATGTTTCTCTCTCATCGACGTTTCTAGCTCTCTATCTCTCTCCCTTCCTCTCTGTAAAAAATCAATAATATATATATATATATGAAAAGAAAAACCTCTTGTAACAGTAAAAGAAACAGTAATTTCTAGGGGCTCAAGAAAATGGAAGGAGGGATGAACAAGTGGAGTGCAAAGGATTTTTAGGACAGTGAAACTCATTGGTATCATATGGTAATGGTGGTGGATATATGTCATTCATTATAAACTAGTGAAAACATATAGAATGTACAACCTGATGAACACTAATGCATATTATGGACTTTAGTTAGTAAAGAGGTATCAATAGTGCATCACTTCTAACAAATGCAACACATTAACATGAAATGTTAATAGAGAAAATTCTGTGTGTAGAGGGGGCAGAGAATGGAGTAGATGGGAAAATCTGTACTTTTCTATAAACCTAAAAAGCAAGAGTGTGAAATTAGTTTCCATTTGAAAAGACATTATATAATTATGCATTATACCAGTGGCCCAGTGCAAGAATTTGTGCAACAGTGGGGTCCCTTGGCCTGGCCTGCAGGATCGGGCTGAACCTGACTCTCTGACACTCCCCCAGGGGTCCCAGATTGGGAGAGGGTGCAGGCCAGGCTGAAGGATCTCACCGGTGCATGATCGGAGCTGAGGAGGGATGAGGGGGAATGGCCAGCCAGGGAGGGACCACGGCAGTGCTCCAGGGCATGTTTGACAGATCTCGCTCAGTCCAGATTGGCTGGACCCCAGCAATAAGCTAACCTACCAGTTGTAGCGTCGTCCCCCTGGTGGTCAGTGGATGTCATAATGAGCAGTTGAATGGCCTTAGCATATCATTAGCATATTACACTTTGATTGGCTGAATGCATCACCAGACGACTAGACACTTAGCATAATTAGGCTTTTATTATATAGGACAATATTATGTATTGTTTCTTTAAAAAATAACTTTATTGATATATAACTGATATACAAAGAACTGCACATATTTGATGTGTATAATTTGGTGAGTTTAGACCAGCAATTTTCAACTGGTGTGCTGCAAGAACTTTTAAAACATGCAGTACCTGAATATTTAGTCATGGCACTGACCTCTTTTCCCTTAGATTGTCAAATAAAAAAAAAGTGACAGCAGCCAACACAACAGTAGATGTGTGAATGAATCAAAATTATAATTATTTTTCCTCATATTGGCAAAAAATATATTTTAGGGTGGGCTGCAGAATTAGAATAATTAGTTTATGTGTGCCATGCCATGAAAAAGGTTGAAAATCACTGGTTTAGACATATGCAAACACCATGATATGATCACACAATCAAGATAATTGACATATTTAACACCTCAGAGTTTCCTTGTGTCCACCCCCCAATTTTTTTTGTGGCTAGAAAATTTGGCATGAAATCTACCCTCTTAAGTTTTGAAGGGCACATATTGTGTTGTTAACTATTATAGGCACTCTATTGTACAGCATATCTTTAGAACTTACTCATATAATATAACTGAAACTTCATACCCATTGAACAACTCCACATTTAATATCCAAAATATATAAGAAATTTCTACAACTCCATAGCAAAAACAAAAACAAAACTGATAACCTTGAAAGGCAACCTATGGAATGAAAAGAAAAATTTGCAAAATATTTGATATACATTGTTTCTCAAAACTTTAAATGTTCTTTCTCTGTGGGATTTATTTATTTTTTTAGCTTTGACTGAAAAGGCAAAAAAGTTATGTCATCCCACATTGCAGTAAACTCACAAAAGTAGCAGAGAATTGCTACTTATTCAATCTTGCTTTCCTGTATGATTTAATATCAAAATATAATAGAATGATATCTTCAGTATTTAACAAAATGAAGATAGGAGTTTGGAGTGATTATGATTGGTAGAGTAATACAACAATTTGGGTCCAGTTCTGCTTCAACTAAATTGCCATTTCAAATCAATTTTGTGGTTTTCTTTTAATTGAGTTTGACTCACCACATGCAGTTTTCACCGTATGTGCTTTGCGATGAACCAGAATAAATTCCAAAAGGAGCCAGAACATCTCAGCTGGTATAGTTCAAGTTCAGTTGAAACATAACACAATAGAAACTTTCCCCCTTCTCCTTCCTGAATGGGTTTTGTATAATTAGCCAACTGTTTTGAAACTGTCATGTACTTTTCCATTATTTTGATGAAACCAAAAAATCCAAAAACTTAGTTTCATGTGTCTGCCCTTCCTTCTTGAATTCTTCTTAATCATTTTTAGATTTCTCTGATAATTTTCTTTTTGAAATCAAGAATAGCATTTCTAGAATATGTTAGCAATTGAGTCAGAGAATTTCAGAAGAATTTTAATCTAAATTTTATTTTATCTTATTGATTATAAAAAATAATAATAAATTTATAACATGGTATAATACAGATTCTCCCCCTTTTAATATAGGACACCTGGTCTAGTCTTTTCATAGTAAATGTATGATTTTTATAAGTTATAGATACATTTTTGGTTGTTCTTTGAAGACTGTCCAGTAATATTTTATCAGCATGTTTACTTACCCACATTCAAATGAAAGAATTCCTAGGTGTCATATATCATGGATAGATTTAAAGAAGATATAAAATCTCAGAAATCATGGCTGATAAAACCTGTGAGGAAAATCACCCTATAGTCTTATAGAATCAACTTGTTTTGACAAGCCTGTTACACAGATGTGAACCTTTGATTCAAAAATCATTGACACTTTTTATGTTACTTAATTTTCTTCATGTAATTTATGACATTTGAAACTAAAAACCGAACATGTTCATATGGATGGAACTGTGATCCTCTTAGTGTATCTTTAGACTATGAAGAATCTCCCACATTGGAAAAGAGGCCACTTTTAAAACTCACACTTTCATGTGAGTTGTGCTCTCATGATAAAAGAATACTATAAATTTCCCTATTATTACATTGGATATCTATACATATATAGTTTATACTAATCCCCATGCGTGAATATATTCCATTTTAAATGAATTTTAAATACATGTTGAAAGGATTGGCAATGTTCAGGAACAATTACACTTAAGCTTCTGAGTAAGTTTTAAATGCTAGATTTGTGACTCAAGTCTAAGCTTAAGTGTTTGGGACATCCACTGGGTGGCAGAAGTGTATCAGAAATGTTCACAAGTAGACCTCCCCACCCAGCCCTGGGAAAGTGCAGGCTGTGCCAAGGCAATGCTACCAAGGAGGACATTCGCTAGCCAACTCTTTTCCTCTGCGATGCTGTGTGCAAGCCCTGGGCTGCCTTGCTTCCCACCTGGTATCCCTTGTGGCTAAAAAGTCACATTTGCAGATGCCCGGTGGAGCGAAACACCCTGTCTGTCTGGTGAACGGGGTTTTCTCTCAGAGAAGCCCAGTTGTCCGTGTGGGAAAGAAATACTGAGTTCTCAGACATGCTAGTCCTGCTGAGTTAAAAGACCCAGAGCCAATTGGGGGGGGGGGGGGGGGGAAAGCTGTTTGGTTGGTATTAACTGCACAATTTAGGTTATTGAATTTTACTCAGCCATTTAAGGAAGGACTAAGAAACAAAAGGATGATGATTTGCTTGTAATACTTAAAGTAGGAAGTGAAAATGAGACAAGGAAATATTTAGCGTTTATGAGAACACAGAGGCTGAATACCTTTCTTTCTCTCTTTGAAAATGGTCTTTACAGGTAAGATGCTAAACCACAATAGAGTAATGGTTTGTATCCTTGGTGTCAGGGAACAGTATGTGATTATTTTGAAACGGGTGGCTGCTAAGCTTTTGATTAACTTGAGGTAACTTATTTACAAGTCAGAGTAGATGAAAGAAGTCATAGCCTCTGAAGCAGGACTTCTCACACTTTACCTGTGTGGGAATCCCTGAGGGTCTTGCTGAAATTCAGAGTCTGTCTGAATCAGTAGATATACTCATCATTAAGATATTGTCATTCAACTCCAAACCTGCCCTTCTAAGCTTTGTGTTACTGGGGCTGGACTCAGCAAACCACGTCTATGCTTTGCCAGCAGGTTCTGTACTGAACTTTACCAGTAGGGGGTGCTAGAGGGAGACTGCAAAGCTCGAGGAGGAAGAAGGCACCAGTCCTCTTGTTGCTCCTGTGGGTGTCACCCAGGCAATGTTTCTTCAATCCTATAGCAACAATCCCTTTATGTTGTAGCAATTTCCAGTTTGTAGCTTTGAACACTCTTAGGGTGAATTTTATTATACCTGTAGGAGATCCCAGCACTGGGAATGCAACCTCTTTCCTTTATTCCTCTCATTCGACAAGTGGTAATTACCTTCTGCAGCTGCTATCTTCATAATATATTATAGTTTTACTAGAGGCCCGATGCACAAAGATTTGTGCCAGGATGGGCTTCCCTTCCCCTGACTTCCGGCACTGCCTTCCTTTGCTCTGGCTCGAGTCGCCTTTCTGCCTTCCCATGTTGCCCAGAGCCTGGAGTGGCTGAGGTGGTGCAGAACGCCTGAGCTGATGACACAAGCATCCCATCCCACCCTCAGCTGCTCTGTGTCTGTGTATGCAAATTAACCCACCATATTTGTTGGGTTAATTTGCATACTCCTGATTGGCTGATGAGTGTCACAAAGGTATGGTCAATTAACATGTTACTCTTTTATTAGGTAGATTTTTAGTCTCTAAATTACCTAGGTAATAACTTTATACCTAGTTAACAATTCTTTATATGAAACTAGAGGCCTGGTGCATGAAATATGCAATCAGGGCTGATTGGAGCCTTCCTTCCCCTGGCTGCTGGCTGCAGGCCGGGGCTTTCCTTCATTCCATGTTGCACCCTGGTGGTCAGTGCACATCATAGCAAATGGTCAAACTCCTGGTCAGTAGAACTTCTGAGGGGACAATTTGAATATTAGCCTTTTATTATATAGGATTTTCACGTTCCAGGTGATACCAACTCCTGATCCATGGACCACAATTTCAGTAGCAAATAGCTAGAGAAGTGAGTCTCAACATCTGGCAGCACAGTCAAATCACCTGGGAGCGATGAGATGCCACCCCAAGTGACTCTGATTTAATTAGTTTGAGGTATGGCCTATGCAGTGGCTTTTTAAAAATATTTTTAAAATATGTTTTTATTGATTTCAGAGAGAAGGGAGGGGGAGGGAGAAAAAGACATCAATGATGAGAATCATCAATCAGCTTACTCCTGCATGCCCCCTAGTGGGGATCAAGTCCACTACTTGGGCATATGCCCTGACTGGAATCAGACCATGATTGGTTCATGGGTCAATGTTCAACCACGGAGAACACTGGGCAGCATTGTTTTTTTAAAAAATTTCTTAGGTGATTCTTAGATGACTAGAATTGAGGATCTCTGTTCAAGACCACTGGTTCCCAACCAAGGGACAATTTTGTCACCTCTCCTCCCCCCCCCCCCCCCCCCCCCTTGAGGAACATTTGGCAATATCTGGAGACATTTTTCATTGTCACAACTTTAGGGGGTGCTATTGGCATATAATGGGGAGAGGCCAGGTATGCTACAAAGCACCCAATAACTCACAGCAATTCCCCCACAACAAAAAATTATTTCACCCAAAATATCAATAGGGTTGATGCTGAAAAAACTTTATCTAGAAGTTGTGGCAAAGTCAACCCAGTTCACCTTTTTGATGGCTTCCTCATTCATTTATTCATTCAAATGTTTTTGAGAGCAAAGGAAGAATTGTAAGGAAGGGACATAATAAGATTTGTACTTTTGAATGGTCATTCTGGAATGAGTGGGGCTCCTGAGTGGGGAGGAAAAAACACTATTGACAGGAAGCTATTGCATTAGTCCAGGAGAATAAAGGCATTGGCTCTAGGATGGAGATGAAAGTGATATTCTACAGACATTTCTGGAATAAACTCACAGTCTGGCTAACCAATTGGCTGAGGCCAATGAGAGAAAAAGAGAATCTCAAGATAACACTAAAATATCCAGATCATGCTTTAAGGTTTAAAGATAGCTTTTTAACATCAACTAAAAAACTCCAGACATTCATCTGCATCCTGGTAAGTACAGTTTTAATGTCTATTGATAGAAAAAAAATCAAAACAATTGGCAAGCTTGCTCCAGGTAGCCACCTTTGTTCTGTTAGTACTGTTTGATTTCTCTCTCTCTCCAGTTGGAGAGGGGTGTGTGTGTGTGTGTGTCCCTGCCTTTCTGGATCTCTTTTTTATTGGAACTTTTGAATGATGGTACACTCTCCAGTGAGGTTTATTTAAAATATTGATTCCTCCCACAGATAGCTACTCAGATCTGTGTGTGATTTTCACTCATTTCTTTCTTGAGCAACATAATTTTTATTATTTGTGGTCCTCTCATATATGGCCAACCATCATGCCTTTTTTTTTTTTTTTTTTTTAAATCACTGGGCACCAATGACAGGAACAATTTGAAGAAAAAAATAGTATATGTTCCTTGTAAATACTTATAACTTGTAGGAAAGTTGAAGAAGAAAATAAGACTTATTCACAATAAAGTTTTCTCACACTGTTAGAATCTTAGTATATTTCAAGTATGCCTTTGGTTCACACCTAGACTAATTCATAAAGTTAGGAGATGGTTTCTTACTAAATCATTATTCTCCTTATTTATTTTTTCTCTTAACCTTAGATTATGATAATTTCTCCACATGATCAAACACTTGTTAAAAACTAACATTTAATGACTGTATATTATTCCAATAAATTGATTCATAATAATTTTTGACTATGCTCTTTTGATGGACCTTTTAACTTTACTTCCATAAATAATGCTACACTGAGAACCTTGTACTTAAATCTTTGTGTAAATTCTGATTACCTAGGATAGATTCTTCAAAGGACATTTACTGGGTTAAAGCGCATTTATCTTTGAAGGTCATTATTGTTAAATTACTTTTCAAAAATTTTGAGCATATTTACAGAATGTTAGAATGTATTGTGATGCTCTCGATATTTCTTAATTATAATAGGAGTTTCTTCTGTCTTACGCCGAACATTTTTTTTTTTTAATGAGAAGGATTAATCCAAAAAAGTAAATCCATGCTGAGAAAGCCATGGGGAAAAAAGTTAACACTAATAGATTAATATGTAGCCTGGTAAGTGGATGCAACATATTCTTTCATATATATTTAAATATATTTTATTGATTTTTTTACAGAGAGGAAGGGAGAGGGATAGAGACCTAGAAACGTCAATGAGAGAGAAACATCGACCAGCTGCCTCTTGTACACACCCTACTGGGGATGTGCCCTTGACAGGAATCAAACCTGGGACCTTTCAGTCCGCAGACCACCGCTCTATCCACTGAGCCAAACCAGTTTTGGCTATATTCTTATATTTTTTATAGTCATGAAGAAGATCATTGATACAAATAGTTTTTTATTCAATTTTAAAAATATATTATTTACTGATTTCAGAGAGTAAAGAAGAGGGAAAGGGAGATATAGAAACATCAGTGATGAGAGAGAATGCCTCCTGCATGCCCCCCACTGGGGATCAAACCTGCAACCTAGGCATGTGGCCCTTAACTGAAATTAAGCCAGGGTCCTTCAGTCCACAGGCAGATGCTCTATCCACTGAGTCAAACCATCTAGGGCTTGGTACAAATAATTTTTCAAATATATTTTATTGATTTTTACAGAGAGGAAGGGAGAGATATAGAGAGCTAGATACATCGGTGAGAGAGATACATCGACCAGCTGCCTCGTGCACACTTCCTACTGGGGATGTGCCCGCAACCAAGGTACATGCCCTTGACAGGAATCGAACCTGGGAACCTTCAGTCCACTGGCCAATGCTCTATCCACTGAGCCAAACCGGTTTTGGCAATACAAATAATTTTAAAGAGCCAGAGTTCATTAGCTCAGTGGCCCTACAATAGGTTGGCAATGTGGTTTTGTGTAGCAAGGAATTTTACTTACTGAGTAAGGAATAATCGGATAATTAAAATCAACCTATACATTTCTTGGAAAGCCTTTCTATATCAAAAATTGAGTGAGGCTAACAAGGGTCTGGATCTAGTTTACTTAATCCAACACAGAGCAATGCATCTGGAAGAAGTCTTCATGCTGTGCCATGGTCTGCATGCCCGTCTGACCACAGAGGCGCTTTCCCATCATACGCTTGTGCTGGACAAACTTCGAACCATTTATTCATGGATCTGGCATCCCGGGCTTTTCTCTCTGCACATGTTTTGTAATAATAGAACAATAGAACTATGGCACTGGTCTTTCTTTGTACCTTTGTTTGTAATTTACTTTTTCCCCCGGGGAACATTTGCTCCAAAATTATTTTTTCTTATTATGGAAAACCATGCATGTAAAAGAAGATGAAATCTTATTTTTAAATGAAATTTACCACCACCCCCAACAGAAACAAGGAGCTTGTTTATCCTTTCCCACTTAACATTTTTCTTTCTTCCTTTAGGATTCCATCAGAATTCTCATTGATTCCTGTAATTGTAGTCAAGCTTTGATGGTAACCAACACTAAGGCTTTCTGAGGTGTTTCTGGAATCTGGGAACACAGACTTTTTGTGTGTGACTCCAATCAACAGTTGCTTATTTGGCATGCCTAGAACTGTAATTTGAAGGCACCAGGGCTTTTAGAAATCCTCCCAAAATACTTACAATGGAAACTTACCACTGAGAAAACAGCAATCCTAAAAACCCATGCCTGACACATCATCTCCCTAAACAATAGCGAAATTATGCAGCATTGAAGACATTTTTTTTAGGAGGTTCTAGAATTCAGTATTTCTCCTGGTTAAACTCTCAGGATATTTTTTTTTTTACCATATCTTTCTTATGGCACCTCACCTTTTCTTAGGGTATGGGATTTATTTAATTATAATTACAGGCTTTATCTGCCAATTCTAGGCACCATCTGATTCATACCTGCACCCAGCCTCCCACATATTATGAACTCAATGAAAACAATAATTGGGTAGTTAAATTGTTTCTTAAGTTTTCACTTTAAGGTATAGAGGTAGCTACTCAGCTCACAGGCCCTGGAGCGGCCACTCTCGGTCAGCAGCATTAAGTTAATTGGCTTATAGAAGGAAGTGGATAAAGTAATACAGCAATAATAAAACACTCAGTCCATGATGAGGAAGAATATCAGCAGAACTGCAGATTTTATTTTTTATAAAACTATGGAAGTATTCTTGATGTCTAGATCTCACATACCATGAATGCTTATTTGGTTGAGGATGATGTCATTGGTGGTGGCTAGGAGGGAAGTTTCTTCCTTGCTTTTCTCCTTACCACATTATTTACAAAAACATGAAATCTTTCTCAGTACCCTCCCATGGTTTTTACCATGTGGGCATTACTGCAAGCCTTCTTTATAAACTGTAACTTTCTAACTGTTATTTGATATTGTTATTGTTCGTGAAAATGTAATTATCTTCCATGACATAAAATCTCCCATTTTCTTTCCTTTTTGTCAGGCCTAACACACTGCTGTGCTCCTGTTTCCAAGTCTTTCCACCTGGGAACCACTGGATATGAGAGCTGCAGGAAATACGGAGGGGAGAGATGTCAACCCACGAGGATCACGGGAGAGACAGTGTGGTGCTGTGGAAAGAACACTTCTCTTGTTGGTCAGGCAGCCTTTGGTAAGTTATTTCACCTCCCCAGGCCTCAGTTTTCTCACCTATACAACAGTGGTAATAGAACATCTTTCATGTTCGAAACATGAAAGTTCCTGACCTGGTCACAGAGCATACAAGCCAGGGGTGTTTCCATCCTCCTGCCTTAAGAGCCAAAGCCTTTGAGCTTCTCTGGTGGCACTTCACTCAGCATGTTATCCTCACCTACTGGACTGCTGAGTCCTTCCAGGCAGGGATTGCCTCTTCTTCACTTTTCATCTCTACCAACCAGTTCAGCTCCGGGCGGAGACTGGAGTCTCTGTGAGTGGCAGTTACACTGAACTGCATTCAGTTGTGCAGAGGAATCTACAATAATGCCAGATGCTTGGAGAAGAGTTGAGAAATTTGGAAAGAAGCAGAACAGAGCAAGGAAAGCCTTTTCCTGTGCCACCTGGTCACTTACCTCAGATAGTTCAGAGCTTGGTTAATATCCATTGAGTGAATGGTATGAATGAGAACCTTTGCACAGGAAAGGCGTGTGGAATTGGGATTAGGTCGCCTAGCTGAGTGCTCGGCAGGTACTGGACACTGGATATATAGTCACTGAATCAATGAAAACGTGATCAAATAAACAGAAGACACAACAAATTCACAGATGGTGGTCAAGTAAATCAGATTATATGCAAGGTGATGTATGTGATGGAAAATGGTAACTGTTTGTATGCCACGTGTGTGTGTGTGTGTGTGTGTGTGTGTGTGTAAGAGAGAGAGAGAGAGAGAGAGAGAGAGAGAGAGAGAGAGAGAGAGAGAGAGAGAGGAAGGGAGTGTGAGGGCAGGCAAGGAAATGGAAAGGGTGTTCAGATGAACCACGGAGGAACTGAGTGATTTATCAAGCTTAATGTCCTGTTGATATCATTGTAATTAGCTAATTATCTATATAATAAAAGCCTAAGAGACCATTAGAGCAAAAAGACCAAAATGACCAGTTGCTATGATGTGCACTGACCATCAGGGAGAAGATGCTCAATGCAAGAGCTGCCCCCTAGTGGTCAGTTTGCTTCCACAGGGGGAGCTCCACTCAGTCAGAAGCTGGGTTCATGGCTGGCAAGCGCAGCCGTGGTAGTAGGAGCCTCTCCTTCCTCTGCAGCAGCACTAAGGAGCAGCACACCGAGCGGTAAGGAGCAACAAGCAGGCAGGCAATAAGGAGTGAGGGGGTCTCAGATTGTGAGAGAGCGCAGGCCGGGCTGAGGGACCCCTGCCCCCAGTGCATGACTTTCTTAGACTGGGCCTCTAGTTAAGAATAGAAAAGGAGTAATGGACAGGCCAGACATAGACATGTCATTTGGGCACTTTCACCAGGAAGCTGTAGTTTTACACTCCCCAAGGCACCACCAGCCCATTCCCTGCAAATCATTGGGATTAGGGGTCCAACAAAAGGGAGACAGACACATGTGCAGTAAAGTTGGGGTGACCTAGAGAAGGTGCTCATCAATCAAACCTGAGAGCAGAGATCAGTGGCCAGAGTGGGTGTGCCCACTGCAAAAATGTGGGACTATATAATGCCCTAAACCAGTGGTTCTCAACCTTTCTAATGCCGCAACCCTTTAATACAGTTCCTCAAGTTGTGGTGACCCACAGGTAGAGAACCGCTGCTGTAGAGCCTAAGACCATTGGAAAACACAGATATTTACATTACAATTCGTAACAGTAGCAAAATTACAGTTATGAAGTAGCAACGAAAATAATTTTATGGTTGGGGTTCACCGCAACATGAGGAACTATATTAAAGGGCCACGGCATTAGAAAGGTTGAGAACCACTGCAGCCTAAACAAAGGAGTTTGCTCTCTTGCATTTGCCAATATGGCCACGGCCATGCAGACCTCACATGCAATGGACTAATAGAAGGAGCAGGAAATACAAGTTAAGCGAGCTGATGGAGGACTGGACTGTGCAGACATGGAAGGGACACTGGCTTGGACTGTAGCCCTAGTCAAGCCACACTACATGTCTTCCTTGGCAGGACTGAGAGAAATGGAACTTCGGAAACTCGGAGATAAAATTCCACACAAATAAACATCACTGGTCCTCCCATGCAAGTCTCAGAAAATTCTTTTTCTTGGGTTTTCACAAGAATTCCACTCTCATGAGCAGCAGGTGGAGATGAAGACCTCTCCCCACCAGTGACACTGTCATTGCTATTCAACATTCATTTTCATCCTTGAGGGAGGCTGGTGGTCTTGGAGAAAAAGGGAAAATTCTCACCTGACTCATGTAGCTGAGATACAATCTGTGGGTGCTCAGAGGATGAGATGGCACCTCATTCAGGACAATACATCTTCCTAGTTCACCTACTCACCGACCATATTGTTCATCAGCATAAACCAATAAACTTCATTTGCCCTTTTAAGCAATTAAAGGAACACAGTTTTTATTTTGCAGCTGAGGTGTGTGAGTCACCCTTAGGCACTCCCATTATTTCTCCTGCACAAGCCTGGAGTCGAAGGATTCTCATGAGGACTACATCTCAAAGGAGTGGATGCTGCTTTCTTTCCAAGAGAAAGACACCTCTGACCCCTGCTATTGCTGTCAGTGATCCTAGGAACTGTGGGTCCCAGGCAAGGATATCAGCCCCCAGCACCGCTACAGACAAGCACAGAAACTTCACCAGCCTCATTCTACGGCCACTAACTCCCAGTTCAATGCTAAGTGGCTTCATTCTCATGCACAGCACATTTGTCAAAGGACTAGGTGGTCAGAATATTTTATTACTATCTCAAGAGCACACGTGTTTAGGGAGGTGGTGGTGTGTGAGTGTGTAGGAGAGAGTTTAGGAAGGTCTGTGGAGGGTCTCGCAGTCCAGCCATTCACCAGTGATGTGGGGACTCACTGCCAGTCCCGAGTTTCGATTCTTCATTTGGATTATGACCTTGCTCCTACTCAGCCACAGGGCTGTTCTTGAGCACAGAGGTGAGTGGGCTGCGTGCATGCACAAAGATGTATATTTTATATTGTGCATATCTGGAGGGAAGGAGAAAAGGGAATAAGGGAAAAGAAGCCTCTCTGGCCATTATCAGGAGTTTGGCTCATTGTGGGGTGCCTTGTTTGTAGGCTTCTCAATAGGCAACACTAAATGAGAGAGAAGACAAAGAATGGCTTATCAAAATGAGCTGCTTTTTCTCTCCCTCTCCAGCTTCCTGCTGTCAAACCTCCTGCTCCCTTTTGCCTTCGCACAGCGATGTGTCAGCTTGAATGCTTTCTGAAATCATGAAGTGTAACCCCATGCAGTTGTTTCCCAGTATTGTAAACACTGCACCATTTCTCTTAGCCTAGCCACATAATCTGAATGAGGCAGACCTAATGCTCAAGGGAGAGGAGAGTGGTGGGAAGAATTCTTATGAGGAAGGGAAGATGAAAGTGGCACAAACTATCCACAATTGTTTGTAAGTAAAGTCCAGTTATGAAGTGTTGCTGGAGAAATCAGGAGGTCCAGTTTCCCTGACGCTCATGGGAGTGGGGTTCCCACGATATCTTTAGAAAATGGATTTTCTAATACTCTCACGGGAGAGTGAATTTTTTTTTTAATTGGTGTGGAATTGTATTTCTTGGGTAAACCAATCCTGGAAAATATGCAGGTGGGGCTCCAGCAGAGGCAAAAGTAGGGCAAAAGTGTCCAGAGTTTACCATCCATGGTGGAATGGGGTCCGGTGTAGCATCAGGCTTCTATAATATTTGACCCATATACATTTGAAGACTTGTTTGTTATCACAGTTACAATAACTCTAGCAGGCATTGTAATTTAATCAAGAGGTATTTTTATTATGGTTACTATGCATGTGTAATATCTACCATATGTACTAGTCATTTCTATTGAGATCAACAAACACAATAATTTATAAAAACACATTAGTTCATATAGCTTTTTTTGCAACTGTGTAGAAGATTTTTAAATGTCCTAAACTACTTATCTTAGGAATCCACTTTTTTTTTTTTTTATCACCTTTGGGTAAGTCATTTCAGATATTAATTATCCTTGTTAAAAAAAGAATACTAAAAAAGTTGCATATAATCATGTGAACTATAACAATGTCAGTGATGGTTTATGAATTCAGATGAGACGTGAGGTTGGTTAATAACACACAGACTGATAGTTATCTCATGACAAGGAAATGATGATATTTGCACCAGTTATACAAAGGCAACTAATTATACAGATTCTACTTAAATTATTATTTGTTAATTCTCACAAGTTTTTATATAATTCTCATCAACATTAAAGGTCTATGGAGTATCTTTTATTTGTTGGAGCATGATATAATAATATTGTTCAAAGAGGCAAATTATGTCCATTTGATACTGTTATAATAAACTGGTTATTGTTAACAGAAAAGGTGTAAAGGGGAGACTAGATAATATATTCATGCCATTTATACAGCTTTGCCAAAAAGCTGCAGTTAACATTCTCCAAGTCTGTCCCCTGCAGATTGCTGGGGAAAGGGACTGGACAATGGACACATTCCCAGTAAGGACTGGGTGACATAGAAATATGCTTACCTGTCAGTCACAAATGGGAGCAAGTCAGTGGCCAGAATAGGCCTGCCAGACTGCAAGGGTATGAAAAATCAGAGATACTTAACTCATTAACAAAGGAGGACTCTCTCTGCTGCTTGCGCCTGACACCTGTGGCATATGCCTTTGTATTTTAAGTGATGTGCAGTATAAAACATTTTTTGGTGAATATGTGCCATATTGAGAACCAAGATTAATAATCTACACCCCTATTTGGGGAAGGTGTTAAAGAGGATACTCCTAATCTGTTCCTTAAAGTCAAGTGTAAGTTTAAAAAATCCTCACTCAAGGTTATGTTTTTTATTGATTACTGGAGGTCCAGTGCATGAATTTGTGCATCAATTAATGCACAGATGGGGTCTAGCTGGCCCACCCCAATCAGGGCCAATTTGGCCAAGTTGGCTGGGTTGAGGGGCCATGGTTGGTTTGTCGGCCAGCCCCACCCCTGATTGGGTCCTGACCAGGGGTGGGGCTAATGGGTGGGGGCGTGGGCAGTTGGTGGGCCAGCCTTGCCCCTCTGGTTGAACTTCAGGTCAAACTCCCAGTCATACACCTAGAGAACGAACCCACAATCTAAGTATGTGCCCTGACCAGGAATCGAACCTGCAACCTTTTGGTGTATGGGATGATGCTTCAACCAACTGAGCCACCCAGCCAGGAATTAACTAGATTTTTAAACTATTTACATCCAGGTCTGAGCTATTAGTATATGCAGTGGAAAATGTATAGAGATGACTAAGTCTATTAATAGTTAACTGTGCAAAGGAAAAGAATGGTGAAATTATTTCTTTTTCCTGAACATAGTTGAGGTAGATAATCTTCATCAAATACATTTTTTAAAGAATAAAATGACTCTTAAAATGAGATTACTAAAGCACTTCCAATATCCTTTTATCATTTCCTTTAGATCACACATGTCAAACTCGCATCCCATGAGCTGCATGTGGCCCAAAACGAATATTTTTGCGGCCCAGCCAATATAACAGTATATAAGAAACATTTTAATAAAAATTTCATAACTTAATTTTTACAATATCCTGTTAAACATAATTATTAATAACGAACTACAATGTTTACTAATGACTGATTACTATAATTATGTTGCATTCATTTCCCTGACATGCCTTACACATAGGCATACCATTTCTCTCCACTAATACTATCGATAGCAGCAAATATTCTAGCAGCCGATTGCCAAGTCATTAGTCTTGTACTGACTTTTTTGGTCTGTGCAACAGAAAATATTTCACTTTCAGAGAACAAGAAAAATAGGTTTATTTGCCTTTTGTATTCAACTTGTCTCTATAGAAAGAAACCTAAGTTTCTATGAAAATTGAAGCTTTTGTTTTTTTGTGGCCCACATAAACTTAAACCTTGTTTATTTGGCCCATGTTAGCTTTTGAGTTTGACCTGCTTGCTTTAGATGGTATGAATGAAAACGTTACACGTGGGTAGAATATTTATCTACTATCTATCTATCTATCTATCATCTAATTTTTCTATCTATCCACCCACCTATTCACCTATCATCACCTAAATGAATAATAACCTAAAAAAGGTCCAAGTACTCTGGTACTTTTCTTTCAAAGGAGAACAGTCATTCTAACCTAACTAGAGAGATTGCATTTCAGTTAGGTCAGCAATTAGCAAATGTTTTCTGTAAAATGCCAAGTAGTAAATATTTTAGGCTTTGCAAGCCATGCACATTCTGTCACAGCTACTTGACTGTGCTGTTTCAGTATGAAAACACCTGTAGACAATATGTAAATGAATCACTAGCACTGTGTTGAATAAAGCTTTATTTACAAACACAAGCAGCAACCCTGATTTGATCCATGGGCTATAGTTTACATATTCCTGGTCAGAAATGTTCTGTACTTTCTGAAAAGGTTACATTTTCTAATTTGATATTAGATGTTTCTGACATTTATGAAACTGGTTTCTCGCTACAAAGTTTGAAGTTTTACTTTCCCCTTGATTTCTGGTGGGAACAATGACCATGACCTCATATAACATTGACTGATTATGTCTTTTGTTATAAGCACTAATGAAGCTATAAATCTTACTTGTGTTGGCACATTTAGGTAGATCACAGGCCTGCATTGGTAACCCAGAGAAAAGCTGCCTCATTAAAAGCACTGGTAGAAAGGCTGCAGTGATGGCTAAAGAAGGATTTGTAAGCCTCTTTTTTCTTTTTTACTAAATCAGCCTTTGATGAAACTTTGGTTGTGTGTATTTGCTTAATTTTTCTTTTCGTAGGTAGATGGAATTTAATTTTCTTACTACAAAAGATTTGCACTGTAAGTCTCTGGGTAGCATCAATCATTTTACTTAATGTTTTCGAACTACCTAGGAGGGATTGTTTTCTAAAATGTTGTCATCAGCAAGTAGAGTGAAAAATAAGAAGCATCCCTGTGCACCTAGCAGACACCCATAAAGAGGCAGAATTAAACGATGCAGGTAGAAGCAGGCCTGCCCACATGTGAACCGTGGGATATAGAGCCTTCTCTAAGTAAAGGAATTATCTACAGTATTTGTTTATATGACAAATGTGTTTGAACTAGACTTTAGACTCACTTGTTATGGGGGTGGTGAGTATCATAGTCTTCCCTTGAATCATGTCCTTCTGGTAGGTCGGGTGGAGAGGAAGGAGAGAATAGAGGGCAGTGTCTCTTCCTTGGTTGGTTCTATGTAGTCCTTGAGCTGCTGGTCCCTGTGTTTTATTTGGACTAACATTTACTAACCTGTGGTGAGTCCTGTGTGGAAAAGCATCCAAATTCTAGTTCCCCATGAAGAACTTGCATATATTCTATTCCATCTTCCAGCTCCACACTTAGCTTCTGCCCTGAGCAGTCCACTCTGGAGTGTTTTGGAGACCTCACCAAGGGTTATAGGGCATCCAAACCCATGGCAAACTCACACATTCTTGATTTTTTTTCAAATAGTTTGTAGATTGTTTCACTGCCGGCCAGTTTTAGCCCAGCTGTCTCACTCCAACTGTATTTTCCTCTCGTTCAAATAAGCTCTGTGGACAAAATCCATAAGACCTCTGTGTAAGCAGATATCCAGTATGGAATGAGATGCCAGTCTCCCTTCACATAGGCATCTCCAATTCTCTGAGTGATTCTTTTATAGTCTCTCCCTCACTGTGTTGTGATAGATACCGATCCATCCCTGTGTGGAAAGAAGGGGAAAGACTTCACCAAGAACTACTGATGACTCCTGGGCAACAGGGAAGTCCCACTCAACATCCTATTGTGATAGTGGTGGTGATAAAGCATAGAAATGGATAGATTAGAGATATTTAGGAGATCACATTTATAGGACGTGATGAGTAGGTTGTTAGATTAGGTACAGGAGGGAATAAAGGAGAAAGAGATGAGAGAGAACAGCAGAGTAGGATCAGGTTGAATCTTATACCACAGATTCAGTTTTTGATATGTTGAGTTCTGGTGCAGACAGCCAGGCAGAAATGTCACATGGGCAATTAGTTACATGTACTCCAGGAGCCAGGTCTTAAAATATACAAATTTGTGAGTCATGTAAATGCGATATTCTCGGGAGACAGCTTGGGATGGAAAGATTAGGTGTCTAAGATTGGTCTTTGAGGAATTCTAACAGTAAGTGGTTGGGTGAATAGGAATAAGCATTCCAAGGGAGACTGAGAAGAAGCAGCCATAGATGTAAAAGGAAAACCAGGAGATGGTTTCCAGGGTGGACAAGATGCATAGGACAGAAGTGGTAGGATAAGAACTAAGTGGCAGAAGGGTGGTTTGAGATTATTCTGTTTGTATTGCTCCTATCTATGATGAGGACATTATCTAAATGGATATGCAAATGGAAGCATAATGAAACTCTTGTGGATCTATTTGAGAGGTTCATGTTGTTAAATAAAAATGTATTTCAGCAATTTGCTTCCTATGTGTGTTGTAATCAATTCCAGAAAAGCTTCATCTATCATAAAGACACTGCTTTATGTATCACAAGGAAAACATTATAAACGAGGAGTCGTCCCATAAAGGAATATAATTTCATTCTTCACAGGTTTTTTAAAGTATGTGTGTGTGAGAAAGAGAGTAATTCGTTTTCTAAAGCCAAAGTTGTCATTTGTTATTTCTTCTAAGATTTCTTGCACTATTGTTTATGCTGTGTGCTGGGTTAATGATCAAATATCAGGAAAACATTTAAATAACTGCCTGAATTGTATAAAGCTTATTATAAAGAGCATGTTCGGCAGCTGTTTTCTATTTCTCCTGATAAAAACAAGAACACAGCCTCATCGTAAGCCATAGAAACGTGGGTAACAACAAAAATAGAGTTGTTTCCTACAACAAAATGAACAATGGTGGGTTCCTGCAGTACAGAATAAAACGTGGCTTAAATGAATCATGATTTGGGTGTATTCTGGGGCATACTCTTCGCTTCCCTGGCTGGGGGCTTTGCTACAAGTGAGACATGCATTTGGAATGCACACGATTCTTCTCTCTAACTTAAGCAGCTTGTTCACCCTGAAGATGGCAAAGCTTCTACAAGTTGATGCCAATGTACTTTTTAAACCTTATCTCCCACCACTCGTCTTTTTCAATCCTTTCTTTCAGTAAAACTGCAACCTCCAAATATAGCATTTGTTCCCCTCTAAATCTCCAGGATATCTGGCTCAGATGTGACTTCTGCTGAGGAACCTTCGAGACCAAATCCATAAAATGTATCACAAGGAAATCTTGCCTTCTTCCTGATTTTTAAAAAAATCTTTCTTGAAATATCAATTATTTATAATTTATTCATTCAATAAATGCTTATTGGGTGTCTACTCTGTCAGATTTTATATTTGTGACAGGCGCTGGGGACAAAGTAGTTCTTAATTTTCTGAGGTTTGTGTTTTTGTGGCATTGTAGTGGTTGAGACCATATGTTTGGGGGCCAGTTTTTCTTGGTTTGCATCCTGGCTATGTTTGTTTCTAGCTGTGTCATCTTGTTGACATTTTTATATTTCTGTGCATGAGTGTCATCATCTGAAAACTGGAGATAAATCACAACTACTGAAAGAAATATTGTTGGTCTCAGTGTGCAGGCCACCCCAGATGCATATCCTCACCTTGCTCTCTAGCTGGAGCTGTCCTTGTAACAGCTCGTCCTCTTCCCCTGGGCATTCCAGGCTGCTGCCACTACTGCAGACCCAGATCCTGCAGTGGCTGCCCTGCCTAATTGTAGATGGGATGGACTTCTCAGAGACACAGTAGTTAGTCTCTCTCTCTCTCTCCCTCTCTCTCTCTCTCTCTCTCTCTCTCTCTCCATCCCTCTTGATTTCTTATGAGCACCCAGCTTGTCACATAGCTATGGCCAGGTATATATCCCAGTCCCTAATATATGTTCTGCCTTTCCCTGCTTCATTGCCCTCTTCTTACCCTCCTGTCTCCCTGGATCACCCACTAACACAGGGCTAGCATATATGCTTTGAGTAAAGCTCAATTTTTTTTTTTAAGGAAACTTGGGCTAAGATACCATTTAATTGGCCTATTGTGAGAATTAAATGGAAAGTGCTCAGAGAGTACCTGATATAGAGTAGGTAACAAATGCTAGCTATCATTGTGAGGGAAAGTATATAGGAGAAGGATCTAGGTTGAACTAAGGAGGATTATTTAAAGATTCTCAGAAAAAATGCTGTCTGAGCCAAGACCTGAATGTTGAGTAGCCAAGCGTAGATTTGATAGTGGAGTACATTTGTGAGTATACCAAACAGAAGGATCATTACATTTGAAAGCCTGGGGATAAGAAAGAGCATAGATTTGGGGAATGGAGGCATTAATAGTTAAAACTCTTTTTAAAAAAAAATATATTTTATTGATTTTTAACAGAGAGAAAGGGAGAGAGAGAGAGAACTAGAAACGTCAATGAGAGAGAAACATCGACCAGCTGCCCCTTGCACACCCCCTACCAGGGATGTGCCCGCAACCAAGGTACATGCCCTTGACCGGAATCGAACCTGGGACCTTTCAGTCCGCAGACCGATGCTCTACCACTGAGCCAAACCGGCTTTGGCTAAAACTCTTATCTGTTACATTTATTTGCAGCTACTCATATATATGCGTTTAGCAGAGACAATAAATTTTATCAAATATTTCACTTTCTTTCCTCTACCTCCCAGTCCTCTTGTAATTCTGGATATTGAAATCAAGGAAGTGACGTGTCACTGCTGGGTTGAGGACACTATAAAGTCTATATTCTTCTTCTACTGCAGTTACCAGAGACTACATGTTTCTGATGAATGGGATACAACATGGTAGAGCTTCTATCACTCAGTTCCCTAAGTGGAGCAGAGGCTCCAGCTAACCTGCCTGTACTGAGAGCAACAAACACTCCTTTGTTGAGTTAAGCCCAGCAGAATTATAGGACTGCTTTGTTATTGCAGCTTGATTTAGCTCATCCTTACTAATACAATGATTAATCTTCCTGATTACAATATTAGCTTCTGGGTCAGGGTCATGTCTATGGTGAGGCAAGCATGCAGGATCTAGGGTGCAGAATTGAAGGAGGCACTCATTCTTAGGTTTGTGCAAGTGAGTGATATTATGACCAAAGCAGAGTGAATGGGAGAAGAGTGTTAGGAGATGAGATCTGAGAGGCTGAGGTTTCAAAGATCATCAGTGATCTTTGGAATTGTAGTGGAATTATAGTTAATTCCTGTTTTCTGTAAAAAAGTGAAGGCAAGGACATTTCAAGAAAGAAAAAAAAAGACAGAAGAATTTATTTATACACATAAAACTTGCTTTTACTATTTAGAGCAAATTTTACTCCAAAAAGGTTCTTTGAGAAGAAAATTTCCTTCTACTTCTACTTTCTCAAAAATCCTCCTTGGAGTTTCCACATTGTCCATAATAATATAGCACTGTCATAACTTCATGGAGGCTTCCTTGTGAGTGAAATTCATGGCTACAGAAGAACCCCTCTATCAGATTCAGAGTTATTTTTTGAGGGAAGAGAAACTAGAATTTAACTTAAGCCTAAATTCATGAGTAATATTCTCCTGTTAAACCAGACTCATTATTCAGTTCCAACTCTCTTTCTCACTGTTGTTTAATTTGAAACCTGCTGAGTGTGTATGGTGGGATGGTAGTGGGTCAAATACAGATGTTAATATGAGAAAGTATGTCTTTGCTCTTTGGTAATAAGACTTATTTGAAAATGACCAGAACAAATCCAGGATATCATGTTGTGGCTTGGAAATTGACAAATGCTGAACCGGCCATGTATTTCTTTGAGCTTTAGCTATAAGGGGTACATATTTGCAATCTGGAATTGGTTTTGTGACAGTAGCAGCAATATTCTAACTATGTACTTTTAGCCTAGCTATAGAAATTAGCTTTTGGGAGAAATACAAGTTTTTCTAAGAAGCTATTAATTGAATTAAAGGTTAATGCATAACTCTCCCTGGTTGTGGGATATTTGAAAGATATTGCCAAAATAAAAACAATGAGATGCATTCAGAGAAGAGTATATTGGATGTACTAAATTCTTAGGAAAATAAATTTGGGATCATCTAATCTCACCACAGTTGGATGCATATGTTTTTATAGATACCATGTAATTTTAAAAAAATGTCAGCTGTGTGTGTCTCATGATACTGAAAACATATGCTAATTTTTGGCAGCAGCCAAGGGAAGCTATGGTGATTTTAATGTCAATTTAAACACACAATTGCTGAGTGAACATTCATCAATAATGGCCGTGTACTAGAGTGAAAGCACCTGTGGCAGGGAGTCCATGAGACTGCTAGAAGAAAAAGCAGCAGGTGGCCGAAACCGGTTTGACTCAGTGGATAGAGCGTTGGCCTGAGGACTGAAAGGTCCCAGGTTCGATTCCGGTCAAGGGTATGTACCTTGGTTATGGGCACATCCCCAGTGGGGGGTGTACAGGAGGCAGCTGATCGATGATTCTCATAGATGTTTCTAACTCTCTGTCCCTCTCTCTCTTCCTCTCTGTAAAAAAATCAATAAAATATATATATATATATATATATATATATATATATATATATATATATATTTAAAAAGCAGCAGGTGGAGAAGAAGGGAGCAGAAAGAACTCAGTTGTTAAGTAGAAATGCAAAGACAGTAATGATGAAGCATTACAGTGCATCCCAGGCCAGAAATGATGCGATTCAGCCGAAACCAGTTTGGCTCAATGGATAGTGTGTTGGCTTGGGGACTGAAGGGACCCGGGTTCGATTCCGGTCAAGGGCATGTAGTACTTTGGTTGCGGGCACATCCCCAGTAGGGGGTGTGCAAGAGGCAGCTGATGGATGACTCTCTCGTCGATGTTTCTAACTCTCTATCTCTCTCCCTTCCTCTCTGTACAAAATCAATAAAATATATTTAAAAAAGAAAGAAAGAAAGAAATGGTGTGATTCAGAGTCTGAGACCCTCATAGTTCAATGCAAAGTGATTCGAGGAACTTTAGAGTCTATTCTATCCAACTCAGCTATTTTATTGGCCAGGCTAGGATATTCCCAAGAGCCGTCCTTGGAAACACTGCCATCAGCTGTCTGCTGGATGTTTAAGTGTTTCTCTTCAAACAAAAGGCTGGAGGGAAGGGTGGAGAGGCAGAAAAATAAATTTAGAACACAATGACTTGCACAAAGTTAAATTGGCATCTTTACTTTTGGACTTTGCAAAGCCTTTCATATGCTAATATGAATCTTGAGTCTCAAAAATGGATGCATTTTTAATACAAGTACTATATGCTGCATCTCTCAAAATGATATGAACACAGATCTTGGTTCCCTTCTGCCCCCATGCAATATCTCATAGGGCAAGTGTTTGTGAAATATGCTTGGGAAATCCTGGCTTGGATGCTTGAAATGTAGTCATCAGCTAATTTTTCAATGGAGTTAAGATATTCAGATTCCAAACTTCCTGTTAAAATAAATATAAAGATATTTCTGAAGGTCTTACAGAGTCAGCCCACTATCCGGTATGTAACCCCAATAACAGGTGAGCTAGAGATGCTGGAATGTGAGCATCCGAGGTTAGATGGGTGCATCTGAGACACTCTGCTGGGTGCAGGTAGGGTGAAATAGTTGGAGGTGTTCCGATGCCAGCGTGGGGGAGTTAGGGCAGCACGAACTTGCCCAGTAGATAGAAAGAGGCTGAAGGGTGCACATGGCTGGGAGGGAAATGAAAAAGGAAGGAAGGCAGACTCTGACTTCGGTGCTAAGACCTAAGTTATTTAATTTTAAAAATAATATGCCCCTAAAAGTAAGTGAATTGTTATGTTATGTTTAATAAAACAGTGTTGTTTAAAAATTATTGCTTGAAAACAGTGTGCGCTTTGTCAAGAATTTCAGAAAGGCCAAAGTTTGAGTAATGTCTAAAAAATGAGAAAGAAATGAATCCTTTGAGCCAAAAATGTTCTCCTTAAAGTATCACTTTGAATCATAAAATAACATATACCTTCTTGTTGAAAAGTCCAAAAGTATAAAAAAAAATAATAACCATATCATCTATAATTTCTCAATCTAGAAATAACTATTATAAGTATTTTGGCTTATTAGCTTCTAATCTCCCCTCCTCTTCCTCTTCATCCTCTCTCTTTCCTCTCCCTCAATTGTGTAATTTTGACTCATATTAAGTAATGAACATAAAAATTTAATAATGATGTTTGAATTTAAGCCATGGGTTGTTAAATCTGGTATGTCACCTGTTTTTGTAAAACCCAGGACCTAAGAATGTTTTTTACATTTTTAAATTGTTGAAAAGAGTCAGAAGAATAACATTTCACAATATTTGAAAATTATATGCATTAACATTTCAGTCCCTTAATAAAGTTTTATTGGAACCTAGCCATGTTCACTGACTTACAGTTGTCTCTGCTGCTTTCCCACCACAATGACAGAGAAGTAGTTGTGTGTGAAGCCTAAAATATTTGCTCTTCAAGCCTTTACAGAAAATGTGTGATGACCTGTGAATTAATTAATCTGTCATTTGGGGTCTCCTTTGGTTTTTATTCTTTTGCCTATTATATAAATGATGTTTCATTGTTACCTATGCACATACATCTTTGCCTATTTTTCTGATTATTCTATTTGGGTAGTTTCCTAAAAATAGAATTTCTATATCAAAAGATTTGGATATTTTAAGGCTCTTGATACATAATATCAAATTTCTTTCCAGAAAGTTCTCAAACTAAATTCTACTCCCAATGAAACTGTTTGGGAGCTACAAAGATTTTCTTTTTTTTGCAATATAACCTCTATACCACCCTACCTTCAACTACTTTAAAATTAATAATAAAACAGTGTTAATCAAGTCCTACCTTGCTAGTAATGAGAATTTGCTGGAGGAGTGCCACATGCTTTATAATTTTTCTCTTTCTTTTTAATGCAGCCCTGAATCTATGCAGCTTCTGCTCTCAACATATCCTATTGTGAGACCTCATAGAACTTGTTTACTCCTCAGTCATTATAAATAGGAGTGTTTAATAAAGAAAAATCTTGCTAAATGACGGGGATATAAGATTTGTCAGAGTCTGCATCTGATTCTATGTAATTCTGAGAGTAGGGGTCCTTTGCCTGTCCGCATGACTTTACTTGTATTTTGAATGATTGATGTTAGAGTGAACATTACACCTTCTAACTGAACATGCCCACACTCATTACTCCTTCAGCTGAAGAATAGATTTGCCTCCTGAACAGAGAAGCATTGTTAGCTTCACTCCCACGTGGCACTAAAAGGATAGAGCTGTGCCCCTGAAAAGGACTGAGTAACACTTGTGTTAATGTTGGTTGGTTGGAGCAGTGGGAGAATTGGTAGTTAGGCTTCAAAATCTTGAGTCTAGATTTTACCCCTCCTTAATATGAAATAGATTTATATTGTAAAGGGTACAATTTGAATCTCTTTCTGTTTGATGCTTTACTTTTGACACTGCACAAAAATTATTCCTGATTCTGAATATTTGCTTGTCAGGTTTTCAAAAATCTAATTTGATACTGATTTTCATTTATTTAATTTTTTAAATTAAATTTATTGGGGTGATACTCATTAGTAAAGTTTTATAGATTTAAAGTGTACAATTCTGTGATACATCATTTGAATATTGCATTGTGGGTGCCCACTACCCAAATCAAATCAACTTTCATCTTCATATATTTGATCCCATTTACCATTGACTACCCTCTCACCCCCTTTCCTCTGGTAACCACCATGTAATTGTCTGTGTCTATGAGTATTTACTTGTTTATTTTGCTTGTTTGTTCATTTGTTGCTTTCAGTTTTATATTCCACATATGAGTGAGATCATATGGTTTTTTACTTTTTCTGTCAGACTTATTTCACTTAGCATGGTATTCTCAAGGTCTATCCATGTTGTCACAAATGGCAGTATTTCATCTTTTCCTATGGCTGTGTAGTATTCCATTGTATGTGTGTGCCATGTCTTCTTTATCCAATTATCTATCAAAGGACACTTTGGTTGTTTCCATGTCTTCACCACTGTGAACAATGCTGCAGTGAACATAGGAGTGCATATATCTTAGTGAATGCATGTTTTCAAAAATCGCCATAGCTAATTTGTTCAGTGGGTAGAGATTCAGCCCAAAGATTGAAGGGTGCCTGGTTCAATTCTGGTCAATGGCACATGCAGGAGGCAGCCGATCAATGTTTCTCTCTCATCATGTTTCTATCCTCTCTCTCCCTCTCTGAAATCAATAAAAATATATTGAAACAAAATTTTTAAATAGGTACCCAGAAAGGGGTTGCTGGGTCATATGGTAGCTCTATTATTAATTTTTTGTGGAACCACCATATCGTTTTTCCATAATCTGTACCAGTCTACATCCCCAGCAGCAGTGAACGAGGATTTCTTTTTCTCCATAACCTCTCTCAATACTTGTTATTACTTGTAAGTTGACACTAATTTAAAACTTTTCAATTTTTTTCTATTCATATGGAAAACACTTTTCAAGTAAAAAAGTTTTCTTTCTTTTTTTTTTTTTTTACATAAAACAAATTTTTACTGAGAATAAAAATGCAGGAACACATTTTATTAGGATATGAAGGAAAATACAATGTTGTTTATGAGATGAGTACTTCCCATCTGTCCATATCCCTAATTCCACCAGAAATAAGGGGGCTGGATCTGAAGCCCTATAAGAGCATCATCATAGTAAAATTTCCCAGCTCCTAAAGAAGAATAGGATGAAGGTAACTAGGGCTAAACAGTGTAATGAGACTAATAATCGCCTTTAATTTTAGCCTGATCTCAGGCTAGTTGTCATTTAGAGAACCTCGTTCCTTTATTCCTATAAAAGTTAAAGTCTCTGCTAAAAATATTCTGGAGCTTCTTAGCTCTGTATGGTAAAAAAAAAAAAAAAAAAAAAAAAAAAAAAAAAAAAAAAAAAAAAAAAAAAAAAAAAAAAAAAAAAAAAATCTGAAATAGCCCAGCCAGCATAGCTCAGTAGTTGAGTGTTGACCTCTGAACCAGGGCACATGCCTGGGTTGTGGGCTTGATCCCCAGTGGGGGTATACAGGAGACAGCCAATCAATGATTATCTCTCACCACTGATGTTTCTATCCCTCTCTTCCTCTCTTTTCCTCTTTGAAGTCAATAAAAATATTTTAAAAAATCAGAAATATTCCAATAGAGACTCTAGAATTGTTTGCTTACCTCCACCTTCACAGAGGCTCCAGCAATGACTAGATGAGAACCTTTGGTGAAGTTCTTTCTTTCAGATGAGCCAAGCAGACCTCCAAGGCTTGTCCAGTCCACATTTGGGAGAAACCAAGATAGTTTCTCCTGTACATTCTATGCCTCTCAGAGACCAGGTAGGGTGACAGATCGGGCTGGGACCCCCCCCCTTTTTTTTTTAATCAGGTCCAATGTAGTGTTCTCATACTCATGTTTGAAGGTATTATCAAACTCAGTCTCTCAAAGGGCTGAGGGAAAGCCACATCTCCTTGTACACAGATCTAGCAGAGGACTCTGGCACAGTGGAGGGATGAATAACTTGGAACCTTGGAAAGTCTGCGTGTAGCCAGCCAAGGCGTTCATCCTGCCCATTGCTGCTCCAGGAGGCTTCCCAAGGAAGCTCTCAGCCAGGGAACAACTTTGGCAAAGTGGGAGGAGGAGGTGCTCTCCCTGTTTCCAACCACAGGATGTTATGCAGGGCGGTGGCATCATTTATGAAGGTATGTTTTGGAGATAGCATCTGATTTTTTTTAAAGGTATGTATATTGTTCAGAAAAGATTAGCCTTACAGGGGTCTGTGCAGTTGGACTGTGGAAAAATCCATACAAACACTAAGTAGACATACACTCTCACTTTCAAGAATAATGATCAATTTAGAAGGTTAGGAAAGAAAGATTTTTCTACCCAGAATTGAAAAAGAAAGTGATGAATCTAAAATAGCTTGTTAAATTAACTTTGATTTATAGAACTTGGGAACTAGGATAAAAAGGAAGGTTGTAATGTATGATTGTAACTAAGATTTGACCATCCCCAAGAAGGCCATGCACGTCAGAGCTGGAAAGGGACCATAGACATGATTTCATCCATCATCTGGATTTTTTATATCTATGATGAAATATCTCTCAAATCTGGTCAAAATGACCTTTAAAAATATATTTGGAATTAAACAGAATTAAAATTTAAGGAAATGAGTGCTGAGTCATTTACCTGGCGGGGAATGTAGACTGGATAATAAAGGACTTATTATGAGAGGGGGGGAAAATCTGGTGATTGTTAAAATGAATTGAGAACCCAAACAGGATAGGATTATTTTAAAAGTAAGCAGCATACTTACTGAATGTTTTCTCCAAGAGGTCATCACTAATAATTTCCTGCGTGAATTATTATTCTGAGACCTATGCAGAACTTGAAGACATCTCAGAAGAGCACTAAGATAATGATTGGAGGAAGAAAATAATGACTTTTAAGACCAATTAAGAGAACTTAGTTTGTTACAACTTTTAGAAAGTATATATTAAGTAACTTTAAAACCTTAAAATATTTCTCATTTTTGCACACAACTATCTTGGATCTTGAAATAATTATTTTTATATATTGATATTTTAACTTCAAAGCCAATGGAATACTCTTTTTAAAAAAATCTACCCCAGCCTGTTACTAACCATTTCTATAAAGAATTCAGAGACTTGTAAAGTCCTTGTCAATAGGAAGCTATTTCCATTTTTTGTTTCTAGAGAAAATAATTCTTGCACATATGTGTATGCTATTCATTAAATGTTATCTATTATCATTAAGACACAATCATTGATTTTAGAGGTATTTCCTACTAAACAAATACTATAAACTTTATGGCTAGATACATTAGTTTGGGGACTCCCTCTTTGAACAGACCAGAAAACCCACCCATACATTTATAACAGACATCTCCAATTTTCAACTGTAACTCAAAGGAAAGCCAGTCCTGAATATGTTGTTTCACTTTAGATGCAACATTTCAATAATAAGCAAATTCACCAACAAAGGCTATATCTTTCTTTTACTATTGAAGATGCCTGCACGTGAATGACTTCAACACTGAGGCCAACCACCTCTTGTCTTCCCTCTGCACTGGGCTAATCACAGTGAAGCATCTTTGAAGAGTTTCTGTAGGGGGACGGCCAATAAGAAATCATCTCTACAACTAATTAGAAAGAAGTAGTTTCTCATTGTTATGCTATGGTTTCACTGTAAGGGTGGTTGAATTTTCCATGAAGCCTTAAGATAAAAATATAAGAAACATGACCCAAAGCCTGGGGAATATTAATTCATTTAATGTTCTCTTGGCCAAAAGGACTTGGTATTCTGAAACTGAGGATGAAATAAACTATGAAATGGGAGAATTATCTTCAAACTCTCTCTGACTGCACTTTTGGGTATATTTGTATATCTATATATATTTTTGCATCTTTACCTGACAATTTGGGATGTCACATTTGGGTCTAAGAACATTCCATCAAAAAAAAAAAATCTGAAGATCATCCAACCATATTAGTGTATGAGTCAAATTATCTTGGATTTTTGGACTCCAAAGAGGACTTATAAAAATGTTCATTATTGATGCCAACCTGTGATATGAAGTGTTACTATTTAGAATTAAAGCTATACATTTAAGAAGAATTTGACACACAGAAGGATTTTATGTTGACATTTTTCTTAAGTCTTTTAGCGTTGGAATTGCTTTAGGGTGTTCAAGTTAGAGCTCTTCTTATTGAGAGCAATAGAAGTCCAATTCAAATTAGCTTTTTAAAAAAGTATCCATAGGCTCACAAAAGGGAAAAATCTAAAAATATGCTTAGTTTCAAAGGGTGTTCCAAAAATAAATGTATACACGCTATGTCTGTAGATTCTATTACCTTTTGAAAATGTGTTTTAATAAACACTGCCTTTATAATTATTCCAAGTGTGTATACATTTTGGGGATACCTGTAGATACTCAAAAGATGTCAGTTGATTGTTTTCTCTTTCTGCAGTTCTGCTCTTGTCTGTATTGGCTTCATTCTCAGCCAGGGTCTCTCCTGGGAAGATCTAAGCTTACATAGTCCTTTCAGTTCAAAATTGAAGAAAAAAAAAAAAAAAACCAAACCAACAAAGAACCCTCTTTACCTTCCTTCCAAAGTCCTAGAAAACCTCTAGCCCATGTGTCATGTGTCATCCTTAAGCTAGTCTATGTGGATGATGTCCTCTGGGCTGTGACGTTTCTAGAAATACTAGCTCAAGGTCTTGTAGCTCAGTAGTGATAACCTGAGGTGTTTTCCAATTCAATTATTTTTAAGGTATGGCTATTATGTGCTCTATCTTCTTGCATAGAATACAATTATTGTACATCAGGACCTTTGGATTTATCCATCAAACTGGAGGTGTGTATATGTAGGTGTTGGAAGCAGCAGGAGGTGGCTCCTATAGTTGGGTCTAAAAATGTCTTAAGAAAATGGGATAGCTTTTGTGTGTGTGTGTGTGTGTGTGTGTGTGTGTGTGGTTCTGTTTTTGTTTTGCCCACCCAGAACTCATTTCTTCTTTTTATGGTACTAGCATCCTGATTTCCTTTGATAATTTCTTTCCCCCCCCACTGCGAGCAATTTTAGCAGGCCACAATTAGATGCCTTCCTCTGTTCATTATGTAGGCCAATGAAACTCACTATCCTTATACACTGAGTAAATCAATATATGAATGTGGAGGGGAGGTAGCTCATTTCTACCACTCGTGGTATTCTTTTAAGATTGCTAAGTAATTCCTACTACCTCTGCAGCTTTACCTGGTTCCTCTTTGCCTAAATGTGGCTTTCTAGCCCTTCTGTGAGCTACTCCCTATATTTTCAAAGGATTCATTTTATGTGTAAATTAGAAACTATTTCTGTGCTTACAACCAAGGAGTCCTAATTGATAAAGAAATGAGGGCCATAGGTAGGATGCTTCAAGTCACAAAACCTAATGTGCAAAATTATCTCGATGAGGGAGGCTGGAGGACAGAAAAGATATCTATCTGGGGCTGAGAAGTTGGCCATCATTATGATTCAATAGGGGAGAAGTTTGTTAAGCTCTAGCATGTAGTAACTCGGGGATTCAGATGATTGTAGGACTATAAAGGAAATGAGTATTCTTTTGGTCTCTTCTGCACTAATATTTGAAGTCTATGACTTAGATCTCTGTTGCTGATGAGGAAGAGGCAATACTGGGGATTTTGTTACAATTATGTTCTAAGACAAAAACTGAGAAATTTTACTTGGCAAGCACATATTTTTTCTAACTTTGAGGGTTTACATTGCAAGTCTTACTTAAATAAATAAAATTATATACCTCAAGTCTTTTTTTATTGATTTATATATTTTATTACATTTATTGGGGTAACACTGATTCATAGAATCATATAGGTTTCAGGCATAGATTTCTCTGTTACAAGATCTGTAGACTGCATTGTGTTCCCACCACCAAAAGTCAAATCATCTTCCATCACCTTATATTAGAAGAGCTGGACTTAAGCTTACTGTGCTAATTTTTAATTGTTGTGTAACAAATTACTATAAACTCTGCAGTTTAAAACAACATAAATGGATCCTATCACAGTTTCCATAGAAAGGAAATCTGGGGAAGAAGGGTCTGTGGCAGCAGAAGCTCAGTATGGATAGTGATTAGAGGACAAGGCAGTGAGGAGGTGGGGAGGAAGTGGCAGGTCCTGAGGGTGGAGAGATAAGCAAGGTAACAGCTGAGGAGAAAGGTTGAAGAGTTCAGAGCTTATTTTAGGAGTATTAGACAATCCTGTTGGTGCTTGAGTCAGGACAGGGTCAGATTTACTTTAGAGTGGAAACTATAACAAAGTCCTGTCTTGAGCAATTGGATGAATGGTGGGTCCTCAGCAAAGATAGGGAATGTAGAGAGAAGGAGCAGGTTGTTTTTTTGTTAGTTTGTGTTTATTTTGTATTGATGGGGACAGAAAGATAAACTCAGTTTTAACCATATTTTATTTGAAGTGTGTGTCAATTCCTACAAGTGAAGATGTCCAACCAACAGTTGGGATATTGGCTGACATGTGGGGAAAGAAATCTGGTAGACATGCGAGTAGATGAAGGGCTCTTAACCTTTTTGTGGTAGAATAGCAATAAGAAGATCATGCTTTGATATTCTAGAAGAATCTGAAAAACCTCTCCCCAGAAAAAATTAACATATATGTATACAGAATACTGGGTGAAAATTTTAGGGATTAACCGGTTTCCTGATAGCTAACCATGGATCCCATGTTAAGAACCCTAACTATCAAAGAAGCTATGGAAATGGGTAATATGGCTGAAGTAGAGTTCACTGGGAGAAGAGAAAGCTTAGGGCTGAGCACTTAGAGATAGAAGAAAAGGACTCCATAGCAGAGACAGACAGGCAGGTGAAAGGTTAATAAGGACAGGGAAAGAAAATATTTCAAGATGAATAGAGTAGGGACCAAGTAGGTCAAAAACTACTGAGATTCAGAAAGGAAAGAACTGACAGGTAGTCTGTGCAACAGTCTTAACAAAAACTGTGACTGTAATAACATAGGGTGGAGCTTCGGTAACTATAGATCACTCGGCTCCATCATCATCCTTCTGAATCAGAATCTGATAAAGTACCACTGGTCCACTGAATATTGGAGATGGTTAGCAAACTTGGCTGGAGCAGTTTCACGAAGTGGTAAGAAGACCAGTGTCTAATGAGTTGGGATAGGAGAGCCTGGAGTACATTCAAATAAGGTATTTAAGAGGAAAAGTTTAAAGATAAAAAAGATAATGAAGCCACCAATGGTGTGATTTCTAAGGAGATAGAGGTGGGACAGAGAAAATGTGGGGGAGTCCTTTTCTATTTTAATAGATGCAAAGCAGAAAGAGTTGAGTGTAGGTTTGGTTTTGGCAGGCTTTGGTTTCTCTGCAAAGTAGAAGATGTCATTTGCTGAGAATTTGGAATGTATTCTCTTCATTAATAAAAGTATTGTTTGAAATTGTTATCCATATCTTCATATCGGAAATTATTTTTATATGTTCATTGATATGACCCATGAGGGAACATATTTGCATAACAATGGGCTATAACAGGAATGTACAATATAAATGAATGAAGAAATGTAAGAAATGATTATCATTCCTGTTGTTTCTATCTGATCTTGAATTCAGTAGGATTGGATACTGAAGGAAGCCATTTCTTTATCAAGTGTCTCTCTTGGGGAGATAGTTATCCACTCATTCATTCCGCTGATATTTATTAAACACCTATTATGTTCCAGATATTGCTTTAGATGCAGTGGATAAAGCTGGGTATAAAACCCATTCTCTGTTCTCATAGAGTTACTTTGAGATGGAATCAAAACAAAAGAGTAACAAAAAAATAATAAAATTTAGAAGAAGTGGGGTTAGGGGATGGGCATGATTGTGGGGGTTTCCATTTGAATGGGTTGTGCAAGAAGGACTCTCCGGAAGTGACACTTGAGACTTGAATGAGGAGAAGCAGGCATTCAGGATACGGTCTGGAGCAGAGCTTGGGAAACAGAAGAAATAGCAGATGAGAGAACACACTGGTGTAGATAGGAAGGTACACAGGCCATAGTGCAGGGAAGCAGACTGAGGAGTGGGGAGAGTGGCAGGTGAGAGCCACCTGCGGGCCAGAAAGCAATGGAGTGCTGGGCACAGGAATGTTTAGGAACTTCCTGATGGCACTGTGAAGAATGGACTAAAAAGGGGCAGAGCACAGAGCATCCTTTTATTGCCACAAGGATGCAGTGCCCTGTTCCAGAACTTCCCTGCATCTCCTAATCCTCGGAGGTAACTGCCTATCTGTCTGAGAGCGACTCCTCGCAGGTTTTCCGGCAGCTATTACCTTAGGTTAAAGGCAGGTACAGCAGCCCCTCTGCTGTTGGGCGGATTAGGGTGGTTCACAGAGGCGCCCCGGGGCCCTTCTCACAGGCCCAGGGAGGAAGGGCTCCCACCGCCCCCCACCCCCCTCCCCGCTTAGCGCGTGTCCTTTCAACCTCTCAGCTGCCTTATCTTTCCTGCTTCCCGCCCTGCCTTCCTCCTTCTGCTTCCTCCCAGGAATATATTTTGTGGTCCCAGCAGGGTCTGAAGTCTGTTTCTATCAGGCTTCCACTAACAGCTCGCACTTGGAGATCCAGATCCAAAACCCACCCTCTGGCCTTCGCCCCGGAAAGAAGGCGGGTGGGGAGCGCGAACCTTATCTCCAGCGCTCCGCCTCCCGGGGGCTGAGAGCGAGCTCCCGAGCCGCGGGCTCTGCACTGGCGCCGCCGGGACACGGGCTCCGGCTCCGGACGGACCGAGGGCGGCAGACCCGCTGCAACCCAGCCTTTCTCCGCTCTGGGGCTGCTCCACGCCGGGACACCCTGTATTCCTGGTGCAGAACGCAGCTGCCTGCGAGGGCAACCCTGGCCCCAGACGCCGCGCCAGGTAAGGTGACCCAGCTTTCTCCTCTCTCCTGGCCGGAGTGACCCTTCGGGGGCCCCGGAGCTGGCTCCCCGGGGCTGCAGTGGGCATGCTGGGGGTGCTGAGGGTGCAGTGTTCTCCTGGCGCTGACCTGCCCCGTGAGCCTGGAGGTGGACTCCTCGCCCAGCTTGGAGGATGGGATGTCCGAGTTTGTCTTGCAAAGTGCCTTGGGTGTTCATGGATATAGAGATTCCCTGGTAGTCTATTTCTGCCTTCGTGTTTGGCCTCTGAGAATGAATAACATGAGGGGAGTTCCTTCTCTAAACTCACCTCTCTCTGCCTTTGTCTCCTTGGAAGGGGCTGTGGCATCCACACGCGGGGGTCCCCGGTGACGGGAAGCGGGGCGCCCAGGGCTGGGGGCTGCGTGGGGTGGGCCAGCAGTTCTTCATAGACTCGCCAGTTAATAAAATTCCGTGCTTGAGCAGCATCCCAGGCCAATGAAATCAGAATATCTGGGAGCCGGACTGTGGGCCTCCACATTTAGGAAACTGTTATCAGGTGATTCCCATGTGAAGTAGATTGGGAGCCAGTGAGTGGGAGCAGTGGCTCTCAAGGTGTGGTCTCTGGCCCGCAGCTTCAGCTTCACCTGGGAACTCTTAGAAATGCAAAATCTTGGGCGGAGCTGACACTGGGAGCAGGACCCAGCTCTCTGTGTCAGCGAGCCCTCCGGTGACGCTAGAGTTTGCGGACTTGGAGAGCTTGGCTTGGATCTGAGCTAGGGTAAGGGCAAACACCTGCAAAGTCCCCTCCCCAGCGGGGTGTGGGAGGAAACAGACCATTTTTGGAAAATCTAAGTTACACTGTGGACTTTTGAGGATCCCACAAAGGACAGATGCTTGCCATCATCTGGAGCAATTTTTACATAGTATAATTAGCATATTTGCTTTAGGAGAGATTAGGAATTTTTTTTTTCCAGAGTTGAAATGAAGCCAAAGAAGAAATGTATATGAGAGTCTTCTAGCTGTAATCACACGGATCTTTGGCCCCCCGATGACATGATCCCACATCAGTCCTGTCATCAGCACACATTACAGGACTCATATGCAGTCTCTTTTTAAAAAGCAATTGGAGGTTTCAGGGATTCGTGCCAATTCTCCAGAGTGAGAGGGAATTCAGCATTACAGGTCTCTGGAATGTCTGAAGTGGCGCCTGCCTCCTCCTCCCCCTCCTTTTAATAGAGACCTGAGATTTTAAAATTTTGGCTAAAAAAAAAAAAATCCAGCTTTTTCTAAGTCATTAGGACAGAAATAAAAATGGCTTTGCAAATAAGCTTAAGTGGATTAGAAAATCTAACATTGGCTAAAGAAGCTAGAATAGGCATGACTCCAGTCCCAGCACGTGTGCTGGGGTGAACACAGTGCTAACTGTACCAAGACTTTCTGTGCAGAGAATGTTTACTTTCCAAGCTGCTGTCTGTGCCAAGTTACGATTGAGGTATATGAATGTGTTAAGGGACAGGCACTAAGCTTGTGTTGAGAAAACTGGGGAATGGAGGCAGTGGTTAGGAACAGGGGCCTTGGTCTGAGGCTCAAGCTGCAGGTTCCACACCTGTTGGTCTGCAGTACCATGCTCTTGGGTGGTGGCATAAATTCACCAAGCCTCACTTTTCTCATCTGTAAAATGGGGACTATAGTAGTATAATGCATACTTCAAAATTGTTGCCTGAGTTAAATGAAATAATTCTTCTAAAGTGTTTCACGGAGTAAATGAAATATGTGTTAGCTTAAAATGTGCACATACCACACACAAACTGGAAGGAAAACAAAAACCTAATTCAAACACCTTGATATAAAAAGTACAGATACTGATAACATGATTCTGTACCTTGAAAGTAGTCCTGATTCTCCTTTAATTTCAATGATAAAATGACTATTAGATTTCTAGCTTGAGTACCATTTTATGACTTATCTTGCATCTTTTTAAATTAAATTTATTGGGATGACACTGGTTAATAAAATTATATAGGTTTCAAGTGTACAATTCTATAATGCATCATCTTTGTTTCATTGTGTGTGTGTGTGTTTTTTTTTTTTTGTGTGTGTGTGTGTGTGTTTACCACCCAAAGTCAAATCTCCTTCTGTCACTATATATTTCACCTCCTTTACCCTTTACTACCTCCCCTCTCTCCTTTTCTAATGGTAACCAGCATATTGTTGTCAGTATCTATGAAATTTTGTTCATTTAAAGTTTTATATCTTACATATGAGTGAAATCATATGATTCTTGACTTTTTCCATCTAATTTATTTCACTTAGCATGATATTTTGAAAATTCATCCATGTTGTCCTAAATGGCAGTATTTCATCTTTTCTTATGGCTGAGTAGTATGCTATTGTATGTATATACCGCATCTTTATCTAATCACCAATCAAAGGACACTTCTGTTGTTTCCATGACTTAACTACCATGGATAATGCTACAGTGATCACAGTGGTACAGAGATCTTTTTGTGAATAAAGGCTTTCATATTTTTCAGGTAGACACCCAAAAAAAGGGTTGCCAGCTCATATTGTAACTTATTCTTAACTTTTTGAGGAACTGCCATACCGTTTTCCTTAGTGGCTGTACCAGTTTACATTCCCACCTGCAGTGAATGAGGTTTTCTGTTTATCCACAATCTCTCCAATACTTGTTATTACTTGTCTTGTTGATAATAGCTATTTTGACAGGTGTGAGGTGGTATCTCATTGTAGTTTTGATTTGCATTTCAAATGGAAAAGTTTATACCCTTCTTTCATGAAAGAAGTCAAACTTGCATGACTTCTAAAAGACAAAACATAATCCAAGTTCCAGTATATAAACATCTTAGTGACTCCTCCATTCAGGAAATCAGGATACTGTTGAAATTACAATTTAATGTTATTAAATTGAATAGAATTAGAATCTAATGTTATTAAATTAAATGTAATTACATTTTAATGTAAGTAGGGTTTTTTGTTTGGCTCACTGTGTATGAAATGAATAGCTGTGGGGATGAAAAGGGAAGATCAGAGGCACATCTCTTGATGGGAAAAATGAAGGCTTGTGGAAGCAAATTCAGACTCTCAGAACTCAAATTAGTGTTCTGGATAATTTAACTAAAGAGCTAAGAGAGTATGTGATGTTGCAATTCAGTGACAGGAGGTGGCCAATTAGGAACGATCAATATTGCAATGCCCTGCAGTAGTTTTATAATTCTCCATAAGGCCTGGAGCAGAGATGATCATAAACAACTCTGTGTAATTGCACTTGATTTTCATAACCTGGCTCATTTAGAAAGGTTTTGATAAGAGTTACCTGGCATTCATTTGGGTTCATTTTGAGGACCTATTTGTTTTAAAGTGAATTGTTTTACTATTAAATCCAGTCTTGAAAGTCTTGTGAGTAAACACATCATAGAAGATGGGTACATGTTTTAATTTTGTCATTTATTATCTTTAGATTACACTGCTTAGCATGCAATAATAATTCTTTAGCTTGATTCATTATCATTCTTGTGAAAACAAAGTTGAAATGCTTATTTCTTGCAGGTGGTTTAATCTCACTCAAAGAGAACTAGCCATGGATGCTGAGTTTCTCAACTTTCTCCACCTCATGATTAAAGACACATTCTTTTTCCTAGTTCTTCTTTTTTTTTTTTTAATCTTTATTGTTGAAAGTATTACATATGTTCCCCATTTCACCCTAGCTAGTTTGGTTCAGTGAATAGAGTGTTGGCTGTCATACTGAAGGGTCCTGGCTTAGATTCCAGTCAAGGGCACATACATTAGTTGCAGGCTTTCCCCTGGCCCTGGTTGGGGCCTGCACGGGAGGCAACCAATCAACATATCTCTCTCACATTGATGTTTCTCTCTCTTTGTCTCTCCCCATCCCTTTTACTCTCTCTAAAAATCAATGGAAAATATCCTTGGGTGAGGATTAACAACAAAAAAGACATACACTCTTCAGCCAGTCTGCCTAGCCTTGCTCCTGACTCTGTCGTTTGAAATTGGACAAGTTACATACCCCCCCCCCCCCCACTTTTTTTTTTTTTTTTTTTTTTTTTTGCTTTGATTTCTAATTAGTAAAAATGGGGTCATAGTACCTACCTCAGAAGGATTGTTGTAAGGAGTTGACATATATGAGTTTTTCTTTAACAGTGTCTGGCTCATAGTAAATACTTGATAAGAATTTGCAATTCTTTTTTTTTAATATATATTTTTTATTGATTTCAGAGAGGAATCAAGAGGGAGAGAGAAAAAAACATCATTGATGAGAGAGAATCATTGATCGGTTGCCTCCTGCATGCTCCCTACTGATCAAGCCCATAACCTGGGCATGTGGCCTTGATTGGAATTGAACTCTGGATCCTTCAGTCCGCAGGCTGAACGTTCTATCCATCGAGTCAAACCAACTAGGACAGAATTTGCAATTCTTTTACTGTGGACATTAATGAATGATTTAAGCCGTGGTTGGCAAACTGTGGCTCTTGAGCCACATGCAGCTCTTTGGCCCCTTGAGTGTGGCTCTTTCACAAAATACCATGGTCTGGGCGAGTTTACTTTGAAGAACTGGTGTTAGAAGAAGTTTAAATTAAAAAAAAATTGGCTCTCAAAAGAAATTTCAATTGTACTGTTGATATTTGGCTCTGTTGACTAATGAATTTGCCGACCACTGATTTAAGCTGAAGCTCTCCTTTCTGTTTTTACCTAGGAAAACGACCCTAAAAAAGAAGTAGCCATTTACATGATCTTCATTTGATGTGTGTGTGTGTGTGTGTTTTTTTTTGTTTTTTTTTTTCGTTTTTTTTCTTCTGTTTTAGCTAGTGGGGGAATTTGTTTTCAGAATACATGAAGTACTTCAAGTTTCTCAGAAAATAATACAACATTTTGAACATCTGTAAAAATTCCCAGATATGAATGCTGCTGGCCAGAGACCACACGTTAAGAGTCACTGCTTTAAGTCAATGGTTCTCAAACTTGACTGCACTTTGGAATCACTTAAAAACAGCTGTTTAGAATGCTGACGCTCAACCTCATTAAAAGTATTTTAATTTGTTTGGTTAATTTATTGTGGAAAGAAATAATGTAATTGTGTTTTTTATAAAGAGAGATCTATTTACTACATCCATGGGATTCCCATGTACTCATAAACTTTTTATAACAGGGAGATTCGATTTTTAAATAATATAAATGAAGAAACAGGCTTGGAGGCATCATTCTTGGCTAAGGCTCATGATGGCCCTGGATAGCAGCTCAGGTTTCCTGTCTTCTACTCAGCATTTTTTTTTTTTTCATTCAACTACTTTCTGAAAAATCAGATCATGTAACAAGAGGCACATAATCCAGGAGAGGGTGTTTTTGGAACACTATAGGTCTTGTCCTATTTAACCTAGTTTGATTTCAGGGTTATTTATTCCAATGATTTCCTTAATGAAAAACCACTGAAAATAATATGTGTACAATGACAAGAAATCTGTAGGTATCTGTTGTGAAAAGGATAATCTTTTCCACTAGTTTATCTTTTCTAAGGATTTAATTTAGTCCTCCCACCCCCTTTTATTGTCTTTTTGACATTTTGGTTTTCACTAATGAAAAAACTCAGAAGATATGGTTGAAAATTTCAGGAAACATTGACAGTTTTCTCAAGTCCAAGTTTGGTGACCTTCTGGGAATGCTGCCAGTGGCTTGTGTTAGAGTCAGTGTTTAGTTTTTGTTTTGACTTGTCTTGTTTTGATCTAGGTCAATTTAGCCATGATTGCAGTGTTTCGTTACCCCTTAACTATTTGTTTTTACAGTGACTAGTGTTAAGAACAAAAGATTAAGGACCAAGAAAATTTCCTTTTTAAAATTTAAAGTAAAAAAACATTCTAGCTCTAACCTGTTTGGTTCAGTGAATAGATGTCTGCCTGAGGACTGAAAGGTCCCAGGTTTGATTCCATGTACCTTGGTTGTGGGCACATCTCCACTGGGAGGTGTGCAAGAGGCAGCTGATCGATGTTTCTGTCTCATTGATGTTTCTAACTATCCCTCTCCTTCCTCTCTGTAAAAAAGCAATAATATATATATATATTTTTTTAAAAAGACATTCTAATGAAGTTTGAACTCTATAGAAAGTTTGTTCCACTAAAATTATTCTTTGGAAATTGTTTTTTAATTTTTTAAAATTTGTGTAATGGTTAAATGAAAACAAACATTCAGAAAATATGTATTATATTTTTATGGTGATTTTTCAAATCCATAGGAGGTGCAATGATTGAAACAACTTATTGAAATATATATTTTTTAAAATTCTGAAACTTTTATAGATGAATTTTGCTACTTTATTGGGAAGAGAGAGATTGATTCCACCTCATGGGATTTGTGTAGGCATGTATTTTCTAGTTGTAACCTGAATAAATACAGCATTAAAGATAAAACAGGGAGAAATATTCTTTGTAAGGACTCAACCATTCATCAGGTAGTGATTAAGTGCCTACCAAATGCCTCGCTATCCTCAGAGGATTCAGAGAAGTTGCTAACTTCAGTTTAGTTAGTCTATTAATAGCCAATTGGAAATTTCTTTTAAATGGAAAATTCCCTTCAATTTATTATATAAAAATAACATTTTATAAATATCTTTAAGTGAAAAAACGTATAAGACAAAAAGTTTTCATTTAAATTTAGAAAGATCTATAAGCATAGCATGATGTATCACTTAGTTTCTCCTCAATCCATGTTTTTGTTTGTTAATCCTCACCTGAGGATATTTTTTCCATTGCTTTTCAGAGAGAGTAAACAGGAGGGAGGGAAGAGAGCGAGAGCAAGAGCGAGAGCGAGAGCGAGAGAATGATGTGAGAAAAACACAGGTTGCCTCCCACATATACCCTGACCAAAGGTGGAAAAGGAATCCGAATCCATGGGTAAGTGCCCTTGACTGGGAATCAAACCCTGGGCCCTTTGGTGCACAGGCTGATGTTCTAATCACTGAGCACACCATCCAGGGCTCAAACCATTTTTGATTTTCACTGGACCTAATGCCATGGGTCAATCTGTAGAAAGTGCTGGATGTGGTTTGAAGGTATATCTTAGCAAGAAGTGGAGAGGTTATCTCAATAAGGCACCATTGAGAAGGTAAACATCCTAGGTCCTGAAAATGTAGAAACTCACCCTTCCCTTTCAGCAATCTGCCTTTTCATAATTTTACAGTGCCTTTACTTTTCACATTCTGATCAAATCATTAGTCACCTAGCACCTCTGGGTTAAGGTTTGATATGAGAATGAAATAAAAGCTGTGGGGATCAGGGATAACATGGCAACTGTCTTAACCAGAATGGTACTGGCAGAATCACCTTCGTGGGTCTCTTTGGAATGAGGCGGGAGCAGGGATGAAAACAGCCGGTGGGATTCAGAGTTCTTGACGGCAAGGAAAGGCACATGGAGCCTATTATGAATTCCTGTCTATTTAGTGAAAGCAAACATGTGAGTGTGTAGTGAGTAATACAGTCCAAGTTACATGTCATTTCTCTGCCACTATTTAAATAACAGTACTAATATTTATAGGCTAACTACTAGATAAATAGATGTTCTCATTATTTCTAAGAAGGATCTGAATGAGAAAATGGAGAACTTGCTTTCTCATCCCAGCCTGCTACCAACTTATTGAAAAGTTAGTAGTTTAGAAAAGCCTATGGTGAGGGAGAGCTGGGTAGGTGTGACTGTAAAGTCTTCTTTCATTTTGCTGTTTGCATTTTTTTTATTTTTCTTGGTCAAAAGCACCCTTGAAAGTATCATGGACCATGTAAAGAATTGCAGCTTAGAGCATCCATACAGTTTAAGTCACTGTGGGGGCATCCGTTGGGCAGTCAATCTACTGAGAAATGGAGAATGCATTCCTAAAATGCCTTGTTTGCATACTTCTTGAATGTGCACTGAAGATGGATGTTACTGTGCATGAGGAATAATGAAATAACAGATCTTTTTATTTCCAGAAAAGTTTAATGATGGCTGAACAATTTTTTTCTTTGGCCTCCATTTGGGAATCCTATATAATAAAGATGTAATATGCAAATTGACCATCACTCCAACACACAAGATGACCGCCCCTATGTGTTCAAAGATGGCTGCCCCCATGTGGACACAAGATGGCCACCACAAGATAGCAGCAGGGGAGGGCAGTTGGGGGCAAACCAGGCCTGCAGGAGAGGGCAGTTGGGGGCGACCAAGCTGGCAAGGGAGGGAAGTTAGAGATGACCAAGACAGCATGGGAGGGCAGTTTGGGGTGACCAGGCCTTTAGGAGAGGACAGTTAGGGGCAATTGGACCAGCAGGAGAGTAGTTAGACATCCATCAGACTGGCAGGAGAGTGGTTGGGGTGATCAGGTTGGTAGGCAGAAGTAGTTAGGGGCAGGCTGGTGAGCAGTTGGGAGCCAGCAGTCCTGGATTATGAGAAGGATGTCTGATTGGACCTAAATGGGCAGTTAGACATCCCCGAGGGGTCCCAGATTGGAGAGGGTGCAGGCTGGGATGAGGGACACCACCCTCCTTCTCCTCCTTGCATGAATTTCATGCACCGGGCCTCTAGTCTATAATAATAAAAGCATAATATGCTAATTAGGCCAGATGTCCTTTTGGACGTCCTTCCTCTCGACAAAGCTGCAGTCGAGATTCAGAATTTCATGAATTTCATGTATCAGGCCTTTATATATGAAAGGTTAATATGCTAAGTGTTCATCCGACTGGTCACTATGACATGCACTGACCACCAAAAGGCAGACACTCAACACAGATGTGCACTGGCCATTTACAGAGAAAAAGCCCTGTGGACCTGGCACCCACAGAGCAACACTCGGCTTCCCCCAAGTGGGACATAAGTCCTGCCACCGCCCCAGAGCAACAGCCCACCAAATCACAGCCGACACTGCTGAGATCCCATGGTGCATAATGCAGCCCACAGCTCAGCACAGCCCAGCCTGGAAACCATGGCTGTGGGCTCCAGGCAGCAATACCCAGCTTCATCTCCTTAACAACTGGCCTCCATGCAGTTTCTTTTTCTTTCTTTTTTTAAAAAAACATATTTTGTTGATTTTTTTACAGAAAGGAAGAGAGAGGGATAGAGTTAGAAACATCGATGTGGGAGAATCATCGATCAGCTGCCTCTTGCACACCTGCCACTGGGGATATCCCTGCAACCAAGGTACATGTCCTTGATTGGAATCGAACCTGGGACCCATCAGTCCACAGGCTGACGCTTTATCCACTGAGCCTAACTGGTTCTGGCTCTATGCAGTTTCTTCAGCATAGGAACAAAACTTGCTTTATAGCCAGGTGCGAATACTTTACACTTTAACCAAATGTTTGTGAAGCATTTTTCTGTGCCTTATCTCATTTGATTCTCGCAGAAGTCCTGGAGTAGGTAGATAGGAGACTAGTGGAATCCTATTTTCTTTTCATTAGCTGGAAAACAGAGATTTAGAAAGTTTAGAAATTTGACCCAACTGAAAAGAAGTAAGAAATGGTGGACCTTGAAAATGATATCAGGTTTTCCACTGTGCAGAATATAGTCAAACACTGCTGCAGTTAAATATTTTACCCTTTGTTATCCCTGGATGATCTACAATAATAATCTGCTTTGTGTTGATATTTACTGTTATGTTGCTAACAATTACTTGAAAGAGAAGTTGGGGTGCTTCACTGGGCTAGAAGAAGTTTAGCTAAATCAGAAAGCAGATCTAATTAAGCAAGTTTATTCTGTATCTATAAAAGGCTAAGTCAATTCTGTGTCCTAAAAATGAGCACGTTCATAAATTAAATGAAGAAATTTTGGATATACTCAATGGAGATTTTCACACCTATTTGAGTGATGGTTGATTCCATTGATTCAATGGATGATACTGAAAAGAAAATTTTTCCCATCAAATTTCTCAATAGTATTACTCCTTTAGGAATGCCATGTCATAAATTAAAATTGAAAATAGGTGCAATCATCATGCTACTGAGAAATCTTAATAGTAAATGGTGTCATTGTAATGGTACTAGATTTATTATCACAAGATTGCAATCTAACATAATTGAGGCTGAAATATTAACCAGATCTGATTTGTCCCTGTCTGACACTGGCCTCCCATTTAAATGAATTTGAAGACAGTTTCCCAGGGTGACAGCATTTGCTATGACTATTAAATCACAAGGACAAACTCTAGAAAGAGTAGAAATATTCCTACCTGAACCCGTTTTAGGACATGGTCAGTTATATGTTGCTTTCTCTCGAGTTTGAAGAGTGTGTGATGTTAAAGTTAAAGTTGTAAATACTTCATCACAAGGGAAATTAGTCAAGCACTCTGAAAGTGTTTAATGTGGTATACAGGGAAATATTAGAATAAGTTTAATCACTTTATCAGTCATTGTTTGAATCAATGTTGTTTTTAAATCATGTTTTTGTTGCTTTCATATCATGTCTTTGCTGTTATATCATGTTATTGTTTATTTATTAATCAATTTATTATTTTCATGTACATTTTACTAATTTTCTTTCACCTCTGACACTTTTTTTTAATAGAAAAAGGGTGAATAGTGATATTAAAATATTCCTTCTAATTAATTTCTTTTCAATGTGCATGAATCTGTGCACTGGGCCACTAGTTATATAAATAATGTTCATTGGCCTTTTCAACACTTGAAATTTTTTTTTTGATTCTGGATTATGGGCTTTGTGAAGGAAATCATGCTTATATGAATAATGAAATTATATTTTTAAGCTTTAAATTACATGTTTCTCAAAATGTTAACAGTTGTGTTTGGGTGGCAGAATGATAAATATTTTCTACTTGCTTTTGTTTATTTTTGTTTGTTTGTTTGTTCTTAATCCTCACTCAAGGATATTTTTTCATTGATTTTTAGAGAAAGTCAAAGAGAGAAGGAAAAAGAGAAACATCGATGTGAGAAACACATTGGTTGGTTGCCTCCTGTACGTGACCTGATCAGGGCCCTCACTGGGGAGGAGCCTCCAACCAAGGTGCATGCCCTTAACTGGAATCAAACCCAGGATCCTTTGGTCTGTAGGCCGACGCTCTAGCCACTGAGCCAAATGGTTAGGGTTATTTTTTTAATTATACATGTATTACTCCTTCAATGCAAATTGAGCATAACTACATGCTTTGTTGACAGAAACATTTGAAATTATAATTTTGAATTCCCATACAAATGAGAGATAATGATGTAACAATGTGATTAATTTATGTCCCTGTAACTTATAAAGCACATATTATGCCAGATGTGCTTTTTAAATATCAGACACACAGATAGTAACAATCTGGCTAAAATTACATGAGAAAAAAAATTTAAAAGCAGAATTGGTTTATTACCTCTTGTGAATGCCAAAAGAATATTATGTACTGTACTGTAAACATTGAGGCCATATAAGACAATAATTAAAATCATGGGTGTTGTGCAGTGGTGGCCCTGTCACTTAGGACCTATGTGACCTTGTGACCTTGTGCATGGCATCAAACCAATTAAAGCTTAATATCCCCATCTGTTAACTGAGGAACATAGCACCTATTTCACAGTGTGGTCAGGAAGGTTAAATGAGATAATGCAAATAGACATGAGGAGCATAGAGCCTAGCCAAAAAAGTACTCAAATTAGCTTAAAATTGTTTTTTATCACAAGTACAGTATTCTCTTTCTAACTTTTCCCCATGGATGTCAGGGTTGGTTGTCATTCCACAACCCTATTCCATTGCTGCTTAGGATAGAAGTTCTTGTGGTTGTTCCTATGTTAATTGTCTCATTAACTCTATTATTATTTGTGGCTGTGGTTAGACCTATGTTCTCCTAAGTTCAACATATATTATATATATATCAGTAAATTTTTACAAAGTATTTAAACTAAGCATGACTTCTACCCAGCCCAAAACAAAGCAAATCAAAATGCCATGATGAAATGAATCTAACTGACAGATATCAGAACCCTGGAAAAAAGCATGCATTTTAAAAAGTATGTTTTTATTGACTTCAGAGTGATGTAGAGGGAGAGAAACATCAATGATGAAAGAGTCATTGATTGGCTACACCCTGCATGCCCCATGTTGGGGATCAAGCCCACAACCTGGTCATGTGCCCTGACCAGAAATCACTGACCTCCTTGCTCAACCACTGAGCCAGGACAGCTGGGCTGAATATTTTTGATCTCCAACTCCTTATAAATGATTTAATTAAATGAATGTTTGGGCAGTTATCAATATAAGAGACTTAGGGTCATTTGTGCATTTGTGTTTTTTATAACTGTGACTATAAGTATTTTTAATTTTTAGGTGGTAATTTCAGATTTGTCATTTTTGGCCAGACCTGTTACATTATTAAGTGCTAAACCTGACTCATGCAATGAGTTTGTGCATTTTAAGTGTTTCTACATCATCTTGGATATGGCTGTCCAGTTGAATTCCAAAATTTTCTTCTAGTAACTTGCCATGTGTTTTAGCTTTGGGCCTAAAGCAGCCTATTTAAGTCTAGAAAAGCAATTATAATTTCACATTTTCAAACTCGATTTGAATACTAATGACAAATTTAAAAATAAATGTGTGTATGCTTATTCCTTTTTCCAGTTTTATCCACAAAGATGAGTATTTATTATAAACTTAGCAGAAGAAAAAAAGTTTTCTTTTCGTTTCTTTTATTGCCTTAGTAGTTTCAATCCTTAGGCAAGGCCACTCTATTTTATCTGAAGCTGTTTTCTTATTCAAAGCTATGTTTTCAAGGAACCCACTTATTCAGAGTTACAGTCTTGCCAAACTTCTTCAGAGTGCAAGACTTTGCTACTATTACTCTGTACTCTAGAGAATTTCAAATCGTGGCTTTTATTCCTTCAAAATCTTTCTGTTTTCTTAAGGTCGGCTATTGGTTCTAAGGTAAAGAGAATGGAAGAGGGTGTATTTTATTATCTGCAAAAGTTGTAAAAATGGATTTCAGTTTCTCTAACCATTATTCTCATTAGAGAGTTTGGAAGTTTTAAGTGGAAAATTTCAGGAATTTTGATATATCAAGGGGGTAGAGGGGCCACAGGAACTCCCAAGGAAGTCAATAATGTGTATTTCATCACTTTCACAGCGAGGATTTATTGGTGACTATAAAAACATTAAATAGGTGCTATATGCAAAAGACAAGAGATGTGATAAACCAGATAATGTCAGTGGCTACCAGGGTGCCTAGTAGATTGAGGTTCCATGACTTCAGGTACTTGTCAGACAGATGGGAGGTGGACTATTTAAATATAATTTTGAGGAAGCAAAATAGGCCTCTGCAATTGATCTTCAAATGGTCGAATACTGGAGGTAGACACTATGGAAGATATGGTCTGTTTCTTTCATGATTTGCTTCATAGAGGAGGTGGGGCTTGAACCTGCTTGTGAAGCATATTTCAGTTTGAACAAATGGTTCCGTTTAGATACACATTCTAGTCAACATACATCACTGGGCTGGAAATGATCCTTCAAATAATTATTGTTTGCAATACAAATATTGTTTATACCACCAGTATTTGATGCCTTAACCTCTCTCTCTCTAGCATACCTAATGTGCACATTCCCCAGTACCAGGAACATCCAATGATGGATGGGCCACTTTCAGTGTTAGGGACATCCCCATTTATTTAGAACTTCCCTCGAGTTAAACTGAAAACGTCCTCTCTGGAATTTCCAGGCATTGATCCTAATTCTGTACTCTGGGAGTGACGAGGACAAGTTAATTTCTTTTCCACATGGCAGTCTTGTGAATATCTGAAGACAAGTGAAACACCCTATTCTAAAACTGCTCACTTGCAGCTATCTGGAGTTACATCTCCAATCTGGTCAGCCTTTCCTGGTCACACTGCATTTGATTCTCACTGACTATTGGTTGCTGAATAGAAAGGGTGCATGCAGCCTGTTTCTTTTTCTCTCTCAGAGCCCAAGACCAAATGAACTGTTGGCAACCAGTTCGCACTAATGACTTCAGTTTACCACTGGCTAAGACCTTTCAGCCTACTCAGACCTCCTGCTAGTAAGCCAACTGATTCCTATTGGGCCTTCTACTAACCAGACTTTGACTCCCAGGATTTTCCTGGGTTTCTTTTGAATTTTGTCTTCTTGCAGTTGGTCCATTATTTATCCAGGTGAGATCTTCTGAATCCAAAATCTTTCATTTAGTTTGAAATCTGTTTTAGCTTAGCTTTGAATGGAAATTGATTTGCAGCTCATCATTGCACTCACCCAAATTACAAATATCTAATTAAATGCCCAGGGACAATGGCAGAGTTCTAAAATATGTCACTAGAAACTTCCTACTAGGTTGGCATAGGTATTACTCTTCATTGAGGAGCCATTTAATTAGTTTTATATTAAGCTTGCATTTATCTGTTTTCAGTGAGCGTGGTATTCTAATGTCAGCCTAGTATTCCATCAGAGAACTGTAGGTCAATTCTATATGATTTATTCTTGGCCCTTAACAAGTGTTTTAGGTAGATTTCTTGTTTTAATCACCATAGAGATGGATTTATACACACACACACACACACACACACACACACACACACAAATCTGAAATTTCTGAATTCTAAGTAGCAAATTTAACCTGTTAAACTTGATTACAATTGCTAACATATTTGGACTTTTCTTTTTCATGCTACTGGGTTTTTATTTTTACCATGCTCTCTTGTTATTTATTACAATGATTATTATTATTTTTTTAAATTATTTTTTAAAATATATTTTATTGATTTTTTACAGAGAGGAAGGGAGAGAGATAGAGAGCTAGAAAAGTCGATGAGAGAGAAACATCGACCAGCTGCCTCTTGCACACCCCCTACTGGGGATGTGCCCGCAACACGGGTACATGCCCTTGACCGGAATTGAACCTGGGACCTTTCAGTCCGCAGACCGACGCTCTACCACTGAGCCAAACCGGTTTCGGCTATTTTTTAAAATTTTTGTTTGGAATTAAGTTGGCTTCATTTTCTTCTCCTACCAGTCATCCCTGGAAGTTATATCCTTGTTTATACAATAATGGTTACCATTATATTTCTACTAGAGGCCTGGTGCACAAAATTTGTGCACAGGGGTGGGGGGTGTCTCTTAACCCAGCCTGGACCCTCTCCAATCTGGGACCCCCCAAGGGATGTTTGACTACCTGGGTGAGGAGCTGATGGCTGTTTGCAGGCTGGCCAAGCCCCCCAGTGGGGACTCTCATCCAATGGGGGTGTGGCCAGTCTGGGTGAGGGGCTAAGGGCTGTTTTCAGGCTGGCCACACCCCCCAGTGACCCTTGCTCCCAGCCCCTCCTTTTTTTCTTTCTTTTTTTTTTTCTTTTTCAGTGCCTCCTTTAGCAGAGGCCAAGGGCTGGAAGCAGGTATCTGGGATTTATTTATCTTCTATAATTGAAACTTTGTAGCTTTGAGCAGAGGCCAGCGCTGGCCAAAGCTGGCCAGGTTGGGCGGGAAGTTTGGCTTCCTTCATCACCAGGGGCAACCCAACCCTCCTGTTCACTCCAATTCCATGGCTGCTGCCATCTTTATTGGGTTAATTTGCATACTTGCTCCTGATTGGCTGATGGGTGTAGTGGAGTGATCGTTAATTTGCATGTTTCTTTTTTATTAGTGTAGATATCAATTACAACTTGAGGTTTTCTAATAGCCAGTTAGAATTTTTCCACCACCTCAGAGATAATGTATTTACTCTCTTTACGTTATCTATTTCACCCTCACTGCCTTTTATCCCCCGCTTCCTACCCTGCTCCCCGTTTGAAAACCTGTATTTTATTTCTAGAATGTTACTAATGTTTTAAAGTAACAATTTTAGACAGAAGTTTATTTTGGAGAAATGGTTAGAGGAGAGAGGCAAATTTTGTTCATTTAAAAATAATTACCTCACGAATAGCTTTGTTTGTTTATCTTCTGATAATTTACTGGAGAGAGTGAATAGATAGTCAATATTTGAGTTCTTTAATGTTCAGATGATCAAAATTTTCATAAATATTTCTTTGGTTAAGACAATATTTTCCTATAGAACTTTGAAGATTTTGATCCATTCTCTTTAACCTCACTTCTGTGGTAATCTCTAGACAATCTGAATTTATTTCTCCCCATCCTCCTCCTCATTCCCCACAGAAACTTAGAATTTTTTTGCTTCCTCTTTTGAATTATGATTTTGCACCAATATGTATATAAAGAAGGTCTCCCCCCCACATGTAATTAATTTGGTACTTATGAAACCATTTCAATATGAAGATTCAAAAAAAAATTTTTTAATCCTCATCCAAAGACATGTTTAGAGAGAGGGATGGAGGGTGGGAGAGGTGGAGAGAGAGAGAGAGAGAGGGAATGATGGAGAGGGGGAGAGAGAAAAACATCTATGTGAGAAAGACACATTTATTGACTGCATTTTGTACTTGCCTCAACCAAGGGTGGAATCCACAACCCAGTATATCTGATCTGGAATCTAACTGGCAGTGCTTCAGTGCATAGGATGATGCTTAACCAGCTGAGCCCCTCTGGATGGAATGAAGATTCAAATATTTACTTAGCTCTGAAAGATTTTCATTATTTCTTTATATGTCCATTTTCCTTCTAAAAATTCCTTTTTTAATATTTTGGAAAATCTGTGTCCTTTTCCATTGTAATCTGGTAGAATTCTTCACCCCTCCCTCATCTAGCTACTTTTCAACTATTCTCACATACATCTCTGAATATATTAATTACATTTTAAGTTTTTCTTAACTGTTTCTCTGTTCATTACATGTTTGTTGAGTTTATGGTCTTCCTGCATGATGCTGGTTTCCATTGAATATTTATGTTTGCAGTTTCATGTTTACTACTGTCTGGATATTTTCCCTCTTTACTACAGTTTGCTCCTAAAGCTTGTGGAGTTGGACAATGTCCTAGTTCATTCCTTGTTTTCTGGACGTGGTTGCTTCCAGTGTCTCTTGGGTTTTGTTAGTGAGAAGCCTCCCTGAGGCCTGCTTTCCCAAACTAGTCAAAAAGCCCATACTCACGGCTTCCCATGGGTACAATGGGGAAAAGTTGCATAATATCCAAGAAGCCACTGTTCTTTCTCATTTGCACAAACTGCTTCCTGCCCAGCCCCAGAGGCATCTACCTCTGTCAGGATACTTTTCCTTCTCTGGTTCCTGAGAACCTCCTTTCTTCTGTCGCTGAGTAATGCTATTATGCCCTTGATCTTCCCAGCAGCATAGGTCATGGGGTTAATGAAGGGATTGCGTTCAGTGTTAACCTGACAGCATTTTAAAGCACCTGTAATTGCAGAAAGGAATGGAAATCATTTTGCTGCCTGCTTGATTCTGCCATGAAGTGAACATTTTGGGCCAAGCAGTATGTAGTAGACCATCACAGTTGCTTCTTGATGGGCTGTTGGTACTGTGGTTCTAAGGGTCTTGTTTACAATTTCTTCTGAACACAATTGGATGATGTAGAAAAATAAGAACAGTTCCATTTGCTTAAAGTCTGACATATTGTAATTCTGAGATGCACTTGGCACCTCTCCTAGAGAAATGTCAGTTTTCCAGCATGAATGAAACCCATCCAGTGCAGATGTTGCTGTTTGAGCTCATTAAATTTGAACATCTGTATAAGAGAATGCGACCAATAAACTTTGGAGTGAGCAGTGAAGCATAAGTTTCCCACCTCATGAGTTTTATACACTATAGATGTATTTGATGATAATAATAACACTAACTTAAGTTTGTATACCATAATCCCTTTTATGGCTACTTTCTGCAATAATTTTTAAAATATTATTATATAAATATTTAATGTCACGTTTGACAATTCATTCTTTTTATAATAACAGTCTCACATAGCGGGGATTTAACAATATCTTTCTAAACATCCCACACTGTTCTCATTTGCTAAGGTGTAAACCAACATATATACAAACCAAGATGTTTTCTAGTTCTTTTGGGTTGGTTTTTCCCTCAGAAAGCTTCATTATTTATTCAGCTTGAAGTACAGTGTTGACAGTTTCCAGAATGCCAGGCAGAGCTTTATTCAAATGTAAGAATAAAACACATTCTAATGCCCAATTGTACACCCTCCCTCCACCATTTCAGAAAATCTCTATAAGATATCTCTCCTCGCCAATACTACAAAACTTGATTGTGGTATTTATTTGCTAACTTTTTTGTGTGTGTTTTGAGGAGAACAATGTAAATAGTTTAAGCTCTCCCATTTTAGAATTCAGAACCATATTGCAATCATTCAGCTGAATTTGTGTAGTAATTGTCATTTGTTTAAAAGGAAGAGCATTTTCAAGGAATTATTTTTTTGTCTGATACCTTAGTGATAAAAAAAAAAACAAAACACTGCTATCTTGTAATGATCAGAATAGTGTGCATGTCTTTGGAGCTCTTTGAATGAAACAGAAATGTTAATGATATGGTAATTTGAGTCACACACTGATAATTTGTAGAAAATTCATCATATATTAGATCTAGTAGATTCAGTTTGGAATAATGGGAAGAAATTACCCTTTGTGGGGGGGGGGGGGTTGTTTTAAATGAATTAAATAGGTAAAATATTTTTGAGAATAGAATTGTAGTCAATTTGAAATGGAAGAGATCCTACAACTCACTCATTCATCTCTTCACATCCTGGTTTTAAAGAGGAGATACTGAAGTCCAGCCAGGCTTGTTTTCTTGCCCAGATTCCTAGTGTCCCAGTGGCCTAGCTGGGTCTGGGACAGAAATGGTGGACCAGCTGCCGGTTCAATCCTCTTTCCCCCACACCTACCTGAATAAGGCCAGGAAGGAACTGACTATTGTGACTCATCACTTTTAAACAAGCTACTGTTTCTGAACTGAATATAATGCTTCCTTAATTAACAAATGCAGGATGTTCATTTTCCATACCAGAGCTTCCTTTTAGATGGTAAAAAATTGCACACTAGTTTATTTTCGAGGATGTTCTTTTCATTTTCCATTCTTTTCAACAGTTAGTCATGTTTCATTTATTTGGTTCCCTTGAATATCAAGATTCTAGGTTGTATTAATTCACAGTGACTCCTTTTCTCCTCAGGAAACCTTTCTGGCATACCTAGTGGAGCCATCTGGGAGCCAAAAGATGATTGTACCATTTTGAAGCATTTTGTTCTTTTCCTGAATGTTTAACTAGCATTTTCTGGGTAGGAACAAGAGGTTGGCTTTTGAACTGGCACTTCTCTGAAGGGTAGGTAGGGAAAACCATGGGGGAAGGATAGAAAATACTGAAATCAGTTGAAATGCTCACAGTTATGTGAGCACTTAAACATTTCACATAGATGATAGAAAGTAAGCATTAAGATGAATACATTTAAAAAATTGAAACTAAGTTGAGAAATACTGCTTTTCCCCCATGAATAAGCATATAGAATTTGCATGTTTCAAATTTGTATTTTCTTAGTAGATGATAAAACAGAGAAAATTGAAAACTGGGAGTATTAAGTCTATATCAAGAAGTTAAGTTTAGTAGGTATTTTGCAGTTTTGAAATATGCATTCTTTCCTTAAATATCAAAGAATCAAGTCAGAAATCATCCATGACAATGTATTTTATATGTTAACAGAAATACAGAATAAAAAAAAAATTAGCACTATTCATCTGTGTCAAGGATGCTATTTAAGTTAATGTAAAGATTTGTGTATATTCCTAACCAATAAAATGAGGCTCTGTAGAATTGAGGAAAAGCTATTGAAGCTTAAATTTTTGTATGTATTTTAGATTAAATAAAAAAATGAACTCAACTCAATACTTACAAGGTGCTAAAAATATGAATCACTTCATAATATTTCTTAATTGAGTTATTAAGAGAGCATTTCATTACATAAAGAGTAAAAATTGGACTCAGTCCTTAAAATTGATATCACCGAGGAAGCCCATATTTTCCTAAATGTTTTATGGTAGTTATAGGACATTGGAATAGAGGAGCCAATATCAACAGAAAATTATGTTTTTATATATCTGGCTTAGTTGGTGCTCTCATAGAACAATTGCTTTCAAAACCCACAGCAAGACAGTTAACATTGTGACACCTCTGTATTTATTTGGTAATAGTGTCATGATCAATATCTACCTTTTCTGCATGATGTTCTGACATTTCCCGTTCCATGGAAAAACACTGGTCATGACTCACTAAATTGGTTTTACAATCTACTGATGGGTCATGGTTTTGCGGTTTGAACAACACTGCCATAAAATTCCCTCCATAATTATTTTTGGAAGTAGTTATATGTGACTGTTGTTAGCTCTGTTTGCCAAGTATATTTCAGGTACATGATGGGCTTACATCTCCTAATTTCATAAGTTCAGTGGAAATTGACATAGGTCTGTTTCTGGACAGAGCATTTAATTTCTGTATGAGACCTTCTAAAGCTCTTTACCTCTGCCATGTGAGTGGCCATGCTCCTTGAAATGGGTCCCAAATAGAGGAATGTGGAGCAGAGCCCATAGATAGCCAATAGAAGACATAGAGTGTGAACACAAAATAAAACTTTGACTGGCTGGAGTGGCTTAGTGGTTGAGCATCAAACTATGAAGGGTTTGATTCCTGGTCAGGGCACATGCCCGGGTTGTGGGCTCGATCTCCAGTGTGGGGTGTGCAGGAGCCAATCGATGATTCTTTCATCATTGATGTTTCTATCTCTCTCTCCCTTCCTCTCTGAAATCAATAAAAATACATTTTAAATAAATTAAAAAGTAAAACCCTTCTTATAAGGCACAATTTTAAAATTTGCTACTCTGCATACTCCAGTTTCTCCTGATTGGTAGAGAATTGTTCAATTATGTGTTCTGCTGGTGGTAGGAGAGAGAACCTTCTTTCGGAATATTTGTACAAGTTTGTACAAATATTCCGAAATATGTACAAGTTTAAAAATAAGTTTGTTATTTCTGATTATTAAACAAGATATGCTCCTTATAGACACATTTGGAAAATATGAGAACATATCATGAAAATAATTATATATTTGTAACACTGCTATTCAGAGGTAACAATTTTTGACATTCCTATGAAAACATATATTTTAATCAATTATTTATACTTTTGTGTTTTGCTTTATTTCTTACTGTTTTTTAATGTCATTTAATACCTTTGGAATACATGGATTTCATGCTCTGTGATGCTTCAGCATGTAGATGAACCAGCACTTACTTAGCTCTGCTTGTAATGTTAGATGTTTGTTTTGTTTAATACAATAGTTTTAATGGCCTGAAATCACATCCCTTGGTTCTCAAAAGCAAATAATAAACCAGGGCAGGACCCCATCCTCTGACTCTGCTTAGCATCATCTGCAACTCCCCGTTGCCCTTTCCTGGCAGAGAGGGCAAAGTAAATAATTCCATATGCACATATACCTCATGCAAAGCTTGCACTCAATTTTCTAAAAACTAAGAAGCTTTGTATTTCCTCTTCTCATTCCCCAGCAAACAAAATTGGAATTCTTTCTCTTTTTTCCTTTCAGGAAAGGTCATTGCCATCTATTAGATGCACAAGCCAGAGGGAGGGCTGGGATAATTCTCATTTCTCCCCTCCACACAGATATAATCAAACGTGGCTTCTCTTAACTCAGAAATCTCTCTCAACTCCATTCTCACTCCCACCTCGGGCTCTCACCGTCCTTAGTATCTTCCCTGTGCATCATTCTCCAGACTTCTGCCATAGTGAGCTTTGCCATGAACCAGAATGCCATTCCTGGCTTCTGGTTCGTATGTGGAGTCCTATATTGAGCTATAAAAAGAAAATCTATTCCTCTTCACTTGATTTAGAATGCCCTTCATGGTTTTTCTTTTTTTCCTGACTATCTCCCCATCACTGTCATTCTTTTACCTGACTGCCTGCTCTGGACTGAAATGTGTTAAAGTCCTATGCTATATAATCCTATATAACAAAGAGGTAATATTGAATTAACCCTCATGCTCTCACAAGATGGCTGCCTAAGACCAGGCTGGCAGGGGGGTTAGTGAGGGACGACCAAATGACTGAACAGCAGGCTGCATGGGGCGACCAGGCTAGCAGGGGGGAGGGGCAGTGTGAGAAGCGACCAGGCTGGCAGGGGGGATATTTGGGGGCAACCAGGCCAGCGGGGGCGGGGGGTAGTGGGGGGGGGGGGACAGCAGAAAGAGGCAACCAGGCCAGCGGGTGGGGAGGAGTTAGGGATGTACAGGCCAGTGGGGAATGGTGCAATTGGGGGCGACCAGGCCAGCAGGGGAGCAGTTAGGGGCAACCAGGCTAGCAGCGAGGGGGTGCAGTTGGTAGCAACCGGGCTGGCAGGGAGTGCAATTAGGGTTTATCAGGCTGGCATGCAGAGGCAGTAAGGGTTGATCAGGCCAGTGGTGGGGGGCAAGAAGAGCGGTTAGGGGTGACCAAGCAGGTGGCAGGTGAGCGATTAGGAGCCAGACATCCAGGATTGTGATCAGGCCTAAACTGCCAGTTGGACACCCCCAAGGATTCCCAGATTGGAGAGGATGCAGGCTGAGCTGAGGGGAGCCCCCCCCCCCCATGCATGAATTTTGTGCACTGGGCCTCTAGTCCTATATAATTCTATATAGTAAAGAGCTAATATGCAAATGGTTATCACACCCTCACGCTGTCATACCCCATGGACCAGACACTCAACAATGAGGAGAGAGAAATGGGGACCAGTAAGGCTGTAGCCCAGGAGAGGGACTAGCCACCCGCCCCATAGCCAGCGGCTGCACCTATGGCACAGGAGAGGGACAAGCCCCATGTCCCACAGTCCCAGGCGCCAGAGGCTGCACTTGCGCCTGCAGCCTGACTCGGGAGAGGGAAATGCTGCCTTCCACATGGTCCTGGGTGCCTGCAGCTGTGGCCTGGGCAAAGCCACCCACTCATGGTCCCCTGCAGTTGTGGCCCAGGTGAAGCCAGCCTGGGTCCTGGGTGCCTGCGGCTGGCCAGAGGGAGAGAATCCTGGGTCCCAGGAGTGGGTCCCAGGAGTGGAGCGAGTCACAGGTGATCAGGCCAGCAGGGGAGCAGTTAGGGGTGATCAGGCCAATAGGGGAGCAGTTAGGGGCTATCACACAGGCAGGCAGAGGTAGTTAGGTATGATCAAGCAGGCAGGCAGAGGGGTTTGGGGTGATCAGGCCAGAAGGTAGGCAAGTGGTTAGGAGCCAGTGGTCCTAGATTGGGAGAGTCAGTTAGACATCCCCCAAGGGGTCCCAGATTGGAGAGGGTGCAGGCCAAGCTGAGAGACTCCCTTCTCCACACACACTCCTGTGCACGAATTTTGTGCACCGGGCCTCTGGTAAGGAGATAATTAAGATTAAATCAGGATGGTGGGGCTTTGATACAGGATTAGGATTGGCTCTTCTTGTAGGAATAGATACCAAGGAGCTTTCCCTCTCACCCCAGTGTGTCTGCACCTGCATGCACGCGCACACGCACGCACACACACACACACACACACACACACAAACACACACACACTTCTACACACACCCACAATTGGCATAGTGAGGACACAGCCAGCAAGATGGTGGCCTACCTGAAGAGAGATCAAAAACCATGCTGGCACCCTAATCTTGGACTACCAGCCCCCAGAACTGTGAGAAAATAAATGTCTGCTGTTTAAGCCCCAGCCTATGGTATTTTGTTATGGCATCCCTAGCTGAGACACTGACTCTCTACAGCTACTTCACTCCAGAAATCTTTACTTCAGAAATGCTGTTCCACTGAGAACATATTGCTCTTTAGGGTTTCCAGGCAAAATCAGGTACCACATTATCTTCCTATCCTTAGGTCACCTACAAATCCCTGGTTTTTCTTCAAGTTACAGGTCAGACTTTGCCTTCTTTTGGAAAACTTTCCCATCTTCTCTCTGCCAGGTGAATTTAGGTATTCATCTCTCTGAGCATCGTGCAAAGTGCACTCACCTCCCTTAACATCGCCACTCTACTGTGGTAAATGTGGATTTGACATTTTCCACCAAACCCTGCATTTCTTAAGGTCATTACCTAGCTCTTTCATCTTGTATCCCCAATGCTTAGCACATGCACTGAAAAATAGTAGGTGGTCGTAAATGTTACTGAATGAATGAACAAGTAATAGTGGTAAAATAATTATTCGTGTATTAACTTTTATCTCTGAAAGATCTTTTTCTACTCTCTTACAATCCAAACAACCAAGTTTCATGTAGTCTTATCAAAACCAGCTGTGAGGACAGGATTTGAAATTAATTTACTCTGAAGTATAAATAACTGATAACTGTTTATGTCTCCCAAGGGCATTTCAATTTTAACAGGGATAGATTTCTTAATCTAAAGAAAGGAAGCTTTCTTAGAATTTCAGGCTTAATAATCATGTGGGATTGTTTTAATTGAGGGTAGTGGTAGGGCTTAAGTAGTTTTTTTTGCTCTGCCTAAACATGAGAGCAGCACTCCAGTTACCTGCTGGCTCACAGAATGAACTGGTATGTCAAATTACACAGCAAATTCATTTTTGTTTCTATTGCACAGCATAGATCACATGAACTTCACATCTGGTAAACGTTTGGACATAAAATGTGCATCTGACAAAAATTGTGGTTTCCTGGGACATCCCAGTGACTCTGAGTCAAGGTCACAAAACCAGCATTGCAGAGTTTTGGTAATCTGGAACTGTGCTCTACTTTTAGTTATTGAAAATATTACTCTTAGTTTCTTTGAAGACCCCCTGTATCATCATTGTAGGCTTGGAGAAGCAATTGATTCAAAGTCCATTCAACTGTTGGTGGACTCCTTCTATGGAAGTCATCCAACAGGGATGAGAATCTTGTCATTCAAAAAAAAAAAAAAATTCCATGCACAATGTTTCCCAGTTTTTCTTAATGACCCCTTTCTATGTCTTATGGTCTCATCAAAAGTTTCGTTCTCTTACTAACTTAAAATCCTGTCTAATTTAGTTTTGTCATTTTATTCTACTCTTCATAGAGTGAGGAACATCTGATTTTCATATAAACTGCAATACTAAAGAAACCAAGCAGTAAATTGTCCCATAAAATTGAAGCAAATCAAAGAACACCATCACAAATACAATCCAAGTTAAATTAAGTTAGGAAAATGGTTTTTTCTGACCACAACGTGAACTCAAAGCAGACCTGCTAGTTAAAGGGGGGGAGAGGGAGGAGGCTGACAGTTTGGTATATTGTTTGTATTCCCAACATTTCCGATGAATTCTGCCCTGAAAACCCAGGTAACATTAATATAATGGATGAACTGATTTATTTCATATTGTTTTAATTCAGAAAGCAGTTAAAATATCTCCTGGTAGTGACCTTTTTCTTTGAAAATTGTGAAGAAGAGGGACAGATACTATCTCCTGAATTGTAGAATCATTTGGAAGATGGATCCATGTTAATTAAATGATGGAGGGACATTTGATTTTTTAAAAAGTCACCCTTCTCTAGTTTCTGGAAAGGAATAATATGACATTCCTATCATTGAAGGTGAGGAAATCAAAGATTAAATATGTGTATATATATATATATATATATATATATATATATATATATATATAATTTTTTTAATTTTTTTTTACAGAGAGTAAGGGAGAGGGATAGAGAGTTAGAAACATCGATGAGAGAAAAACATTGGTCAGCTGCCTCCTGCACACCCCCTCACTGGGGATATGCCCACAGCCAAGGTACATGCCCTTGACCAGAATCGAACCTGGGACCTTTCAGTCCGCAGACCAATGCTCTATCCACTGAGCCAAACAGGTTTTGGCCAAAGAGTTTTATCTTGGAATAAAATTGACTGTAAAAGCCATTAGTTTGGAGGTTCATCTATGCCTGATAGTTTCAGTATTTTTCTATTAGTGAATGACTTAACCATTAGAAACATTTCTGATGTTGGGTTTAAAAAGTAGAATTTGATACATATGATTCTTTAAACAGTTTTGTTTAGTATTTGTTGATTCTTTGGAAGAGTATTTGAAATCAGGTGAAAAAAATTACAAAATAGAAGGCATAATACTAATTGTAATTTAGTGATTTTCCAAATAAATGTTGTCTTATAGTTGGAGTCTTGCCTCTGAATTTTCTCGTAGCCAGAACTCAAGTAGTGAGGTTGCTGAACCCAGGTGTGGTCTAAGCACACTGGTCAGACACTTGGTGTAATTCCTACCACCAACAACATAACTACTATACAAATATACACCTAGGAAAGATAGGATGCTCTCTTAAATAAATAATATATTTAAAAATTAAATCTCAGAAACATATTTAAAAATTTCAAAATTTTGCTCATGGATCACATCAGTGACACATCCCTGTGATTTGAAGTCTTTTTCTTTAAAATGCTGAAGTCCTCACCTGATATTTTTATGATGCAGATAATTTTCTTTTCACTGAGTATCTGAAAACAGCACCCCCACTGGATGGGACAAGCTGAAAACTCACACAAGTGGCAAACTTTAGGCAGCCCAATGCCAGGTCTTTGCTGTAGGTTTTGGTTGCTGACATTCTAGCAAGTACCGTCGATTCTCTCTGTACTTGAGCAAAAAACTTAGCTACTTAAAGCTCTTAAGCTTCGTTACTGATGAACCAGCAGTAAGCACTAAAAGTGAAATTCTGTAAAATGTTTCAGAAATTTTGAGTCATTTTATCAGAATTAGGTGTTCTGAATTGATGATCAGTTGATCAATTTCAACGATTTTCAACCTTTTTCATCTCATGGCACACATAAACTAATTACTAAAATCTTCTGCACACCAAAAAATATATTTTTTACCAATCTGAAAAAATAGGTATAATTTTGATTCACTCACATCAGATGGCTATTGTTTGTTTTACTGTTGTCATTTTTTAAATTTGACAACCTAAGGCACATGTGTCAAACACAAGGCCCGTGGGCCAAATCCGTCCCGCCAGGCCTTGCAATGTGGCCTGCACCGTGCTGCCATCACTGCACTCCACTGCATTTCCATCACAATGACAGTTTATGACTGTTCAGTAAACCATTCGGCCCGCGATTTAGGCTGGATTTTAGATTTTGGCCCTTTCTCTGATTGAGTTCGACACCCCTAACCTAAGGGAAAAGAGGTCAGTGCCCCTGACTAGAGAATCAGGTATTGAATGTTTTAAAAATTCTTGGGGCACACTGGTTGAAAATCGCCGATCTAGTGGTTAGAAGTTTTTCAGTAGTTCAGGATCTCAAGATGATTTAATGAAATGACTATTTAGTACAGAGAACAATGTTTACTTTAAAGGAAGCCTTATTTTAACACATGATGTTAAAGAAAAATGGAATATTTTAAGGGTTATGTGGAGGAAAATTTAAATTGTGGCTTTGAAAGAGTCAATGGTGTTTAAACTAAGTTAGTGGTTAGAGTGATTACTTTTTTTTTTAATTTTTAAAAGAAAATAAATTTTGTCTTTTTTTTTTTCCGGATTGGTTAGGATTTTTTTTTTTCTTTTCCTATATATTGATTGAAATATTTGCTTAATGTTGAAATTTATATTACATGATATCTTACTCAAAAGTTTTGCTAGTCACCATTGTCAGTTGAAAAATCAATTAAAATAAAACAATTTAAATATAGCATATTAATTTAGTTCTTTTGAGTTGGAAACATTTTTGGTGATTGTCAAGAGGAGCCCTGGTGCATTTTGTTACTCTGACCATAGATAATGCTATCATGTTCTTGAGCATCTTTGATTTAAAAGTAGTTTACCATAACTGCATTATGCAAGTATAGTTTTTCACTGTTTTTATACAGTTTTTGATAGTAATATGATTTTTTTTTTTACTTGAGAAAAAACAATGTAATACTATACTTATCAGAAACCATATACTGGTGGCCTCCAAAAGATTTATTTTAAATGGCATTGCTTGTTTAGTTTTTTTTTCTTTTTTTCCCCAGAAGATTTTAATGCATTTTGTTTGCCAACATATATAAAAAATGACATGAACCTCCTACCTAAATTCTTAGGAGAATTTTATATATTTTTTATTTTAAAAATTGAATGATGTAGTTATTTGGGAAGGCAAATAAATCGGCATTTCTGCGAGGCATGTTGTGGAATGAAGAATATCACTTGTGGCGTCCAAATAAAGCATGAATAAAAGATGAAGTAAGAAGGTACTGGCCTTTTCCTTCAGATTGCCTCCATGCAGGACATTTTGACTCTTCAGTGGAAAGGGAGAGATAGCATTAAGACAGTAAATAAATAAACAAAGGCTGTAGGGAAAACACACATTATTGTCCTCTCTACTTCTGATAGTGCTGTCAGTTGTTGACAGCCTTTCTTTAAATAAACACAACTGCTATATAGACTGATTTTCATGGAAGTAATATTAGTAGAATTACTGTTTACCTCAGAAGAAACTGGCACAATCATAGCTTTTAGCCAGGGATCACAAAACATTTTTATTCTGAACAGACCACGGATATCCCTTCAAACCTATTTATCTTCTCAGAAACATTTAGTAAAAAAAAAATAAATATATGAATCACTTACTACATGAGATCTCTTATCTCTTGGTATGAGAACAAAGATGGAAAGGATGGAAAAAGTAATGGGCATAGAATAGAATTAATCTACTCACTTTTGCCAAAATTGTCATGTATTTAGGCTTAGTGTTTAGGAATTTGGGAGTTCTGATCTGTGTGAGCCACTTTGAAATTCTCCCCGAACATCCCCGGGAATGCTTCTTTTTGAAGAATATGTACTTAAATGGAATAAAACTATATCCAATTGACAATCACATGAAAATCCTCTAGGCTGAAAGCCAAAGAACATTTTGTACATGTTTATCCCCCCCTGAACTTTAAATGTAACTAGATGAAGTTTTTTAATACTATCCTACACAAGTGAATTAAGTGAACAATTGTCTTTCAATGGGAAACCAGCATTTTGTCACAGAGATGGATGCTGTGCCTTAAAATTTACTCCCTAGAGAAGCTGTATCTTTTTTTTTTTTAATATTTTATTGATTTCTTACAGAGAGGAAAAGAGAGGGATAGAGAGCTAGAAACATCGATGGGAGGGAATCATTGATCAGTTGTATCTTTTTTGTATTATATTCTTTCAGTGTATTAACACCCAGACTATATAACAATTTTATTTTATGCATGAGATCTTAGAACTTTGTAGATGTGTGGATCGAGAAACATGGCACATATAACCACCATTATGTGAGTGAGTGAAGTATAATAAAAATCTTCATAGGCAACATTATTATAATATTTTATAATTAGTTATCTGTGAAACCAGAATAAAATAAAAAGAAAACACTTTTATTTTCATTTTAAACACTTTCAATTTTAAAAGGACTCTGTTGTTCATGGCCAAAGAATAAAAAGCAAATGCAAGCCATGAAATTGAGTGTGGTAAGGTTTTTAAATTTGCTTTTAGATTATTTTCTAATGACTTGATCTATTTTAAGAACATTTGATTATGAAATAGAAGTAAAATCCTAGAAATACTAATAGTGGAAAAGTAGAGTTTATTTCAAGTCTTAAACAAAAAGGCTAACCAAACAAATTCAAGTCTGTTTAATATTTTAAACAAACTAATGCTTTTTATATTACTGCTTTATTTTTTGGGCAAAGGACTATGAACATGATGGTTGATTCCTACTATGAAATCTAAGACAAAGTTCAAGTGCAGTTTCACTCATTAAGGCCTTCTAATTGCCAATTCTTGCAGAAGGCAACCACTATTGATAATTCTGTGGTTTTCAATGGGGTTGATTTAACCCCCTGGCCATGACTGGGAACATTTTTATTCTCACGACTGGAAGGGTGTATTACTAGCATCTAATGGGTGGAGGCCAGGGGTGCCACAAACATTCTAAAATTCACAGGGCAGACCCCACGATAAATACTTATCTGGCCCCAAATGTCAATAGTTGAGAAAACTTGAACTAAATACACAATAGAACATTTAATGCATAAAGAACTACAGAATATCAGTTAATGAAAAGTAGATTTTTTGCATCAAGATCAGCATTAAATTGTATGGTAGAAAGCAGGGCTCATGTGACTTTGCTAAAATTTCTGACTCTGCTTTTGTGACAAATGTCTTTTAAATCTTTCAAACCTCACTGTGCTGTTGTCAAATAGAATTAGTATTGATAGCATAGTTGCTACTTCAAGAGCTTGTATGACTAAATGAAATAATGTATGTGATTCCTTAATCCATTGCCTGGTTCATATAGGATCTTAGTAAAAGTTAACTATTATTCAGGGTATTATCAGGAAGAACCTTGTAGCAGTTAGACTGGTCTAAAGATTGATGATTTATTTGGGAGGTAATTAAATTTCCTGTTAATAAGTTTGAAGCAAAGTATGGACAACATCTTAGGTTCCTTCGAACTCTATAATTGTTTAAATGGTATTCCATTTTTCTTAGTTATACAAAACCATTCCTAAATAAATCATAAAGTGGCTGATGGCTTTCCTCAAGTCTTTAGTAGCTACAAATTTTTACGTTAGCTTGACATCAAATAAGCATAGATAGCATTGAAACATTCAGTACTATTAAGACATTAATACTAAGACATTGACTTTCACTTCTTTCATACACATTCCCTTAGTTCTCCCTGCTAAGCAGTGTTGGTTATTTGCTTGGATTCCCCCAAGCTGTTTTCTGAGTTTCTTGGTAGATTTGTTACTGAAATCAAGGAGTGTTCTAGTTAAGAAGAGACATTGTTGTTATTAGGTAGTTTTACTTATTTGCAGCAAGTAAAGAAGACAGAGGATTCACATAGAAAGCTGTCTCCAGAAGGGGGGCTTTGCCATTGCTCATATACACTGGTTAATTACATGTTGATTTCTTCTTTTCAGTTGGGTAAATATACCCAGTTGGATTCTGTTCAAGTTCATCTGGTTATAGCTGAGTCTGCAAAATATTGTGCTCCATTTTAGCATTTAAATGGAAAATCCAGCCTAGCCCTCATGTGTTAAGAAGTTTGGGCAAGAATAGCATTTAGGAAGAATCACCCAGACCTAGAACAGGTCATGGCTGGCTAGCTATGTATCATTCGATCTAACATGGCATTTATTGAGCAGTCCGTTATGCCAGGTACCCTGCAATGCACTGTACATATATCTATATCATTTGCCAGACAGACAATAAATGTTCATTGAATAAATAAATGAACAAATATGTTAACAGTAAAAGCAACATTAATTGAACTTCTATTATGTATTATGTGGTAATACTGTTATGGTTAAAAATAGAAATATATAAAATATATCTTCATCTTACTCCTTAAAAGCTCTTAGTTTTGTTGGAGAAACACAATATATTTGGAATAAACTTCCTCTAAATAATGATTTAATTGGATTATACACATTTATAATACTTCAATTCTTATCAGACAATAAATATCAGGTATTTAGTAAATAAAAAACTCAATAAAAGTTTGTCCCTGCCCCCAATTGAACAAAATGCCATCCAGTGGATAGATCAGCAAACTTTTATTGCAAAAAAAGTCAGCTGCTTGAAAAAAATGTTATCTTAACTGTATAATAAAATGGAATTATTCTGCTGATCTCACAAAAGATAAATATGCTTCATGAAATAAATAGAAGCATATTTTTGCTAATTTTTCTAATTAATTTTTTTATAAATTTATTTTGGAGCCCACAATTAAAGAATATGTATACCACTGACTATGATGTTTGCTTAATATAGGAAATATTTGTAAGTTGCTTTGGAATATATAATTAGGACTCACCTTCTAAATATACAAACTTATTTTCTCTTGTACTTAATTTTCAGAGAGAAGTGACTAATTATCTTATTTTTAAAATATGAAAGAGGTTCAGACAAAGCATCTGATAGTTTTTCTCATTGTTTAAAAATGAAAACAGGTGTGGAAAAATCCAGCCTAGCCCTCATGTGTTAAGAAGTTTGGGCCTGAATAATAAGACACTATAGTTGCCGAAACCGGTTTGGCTCAGCGGTAGAGCGTCGGTCTGCAGACTGAAGGGTCCCAGGTTCGATTCCTGTCAGGAGCATGTACATTGGTTGCGGGCACATCCCCGGTAGGAGGTGTGCAAGAGGCAGCTGGTTGATGTTTCTCTCTCATCGGTTTCTAGCTCTCTATCTCTCTCCCTTCCTCTCTGTAAAAAAATCAATAAAATATATTAAAAAAAAAGAAAATATAGTTATCTGCAGGTGGTTAGGGGTGGGTATTGAACTGGAATCATCTTCTAGTCAGAGACAGTGAATAATGCTGATTTAGCATCGGCTCCATGCACCATTGAGCCTCACATCTATGGGAGGTTGACCATAATCAGGAGGCTCCATTGATTCCAATGGGAAGGAGGCTCCATTGATGGTTCTGATGGGAATTGTTTGGATAACAGAGAATGGAGTAGGAGAAAGTATGGGATTCTCAGCACCTCTTTGAGTCATCCTAGTGTGGCTTGAGCTTTAAAAGACTTCTTTTGCCGGAAAGGGAATTCCTTGTTTGTGAACAGGAGATGGATATCCTTTTTCCTGTTTTTACATTTGGTTGTGCCACCTTTTGGCTCTACTTGGGTCAAAATTTCAAAGCTAAATTATGATACTTCTAAAAATAAGCTCTTCTCCAAAAATAATAATGTTGGTCTTCTGTGGAGTTGGATGGTATCTAAACTGGCTTGCTTGCTTGGTTGGAACATGACCACTAGTGTGGCAATGGGTCTCATGTGTCAGCTGACTTGACAGCGTTCCACAACCACGTTCGTATGCTTTGTCCTAGCCGATCATTCCACTAATGTGTGGATTCAAAAGAAGTCATCTCAGAAAGTGCAGCCGGATTAGCAGAAGTCTACCACCATTGTTAAGACATAAAACTAAATATCTTACCAGTGGTGGGTGATTACTTATAGCTTGTAAAGCATAGTGTGGCTTACAGAATTAGTGGTTTTGAATCCTGCCCTCCAGGAACTCACAGCAAGTCAGGCAAATAGGAGATATACTTCATGAGTGTATATTATCTTATAGAAAAGTGATATTTGTTTTAAAATTTTAGATAATGCACTATGTGTATTCAGGAAAGTGATTCTTTTCAACTATAGTAATCACTTGTTTTTCCACTCATATTTTTTTTTTTGCAAATTCTAGTGTTAAAAAATTTAAAAAGGGAAGAAAAATATTATTTATTAAGTTTGTATAATAGGTGAGATACTTTATAAAGTGCTTTTATGCCATTTCAATTAGCATTCACAACAACCCTTCAAAATAGATAGAGGGATAGATTTATTTCTGATTGTAGAGAGGAGGACTGTAAGATTCAGGGAGATTAAAAAAAAAAACTTGTGTTAAAGTCACACAATAAGTAGTACCATAGATAAGAATTTAAATCTGTTTTAACTAAAAGCTTTTACTCTTTCAACTATGCCATGATTATGTGCAGGAAAACACAGAAGTGCCTAGATTTGGGCAAGTCTCCAAAAATGTTTCCATTTTGATCTGTAGGTAATTGTACTGCCAGATGAGGATGATGGACATTTCTGCAGATAGAGGGGGGACAAAAATATACATAAAGTGTCAGTGGTAGCACCAGTCTTTGAAAACTGGAAATCTAGAGCTACATAGGTGAGCATGAAGGAGGAGATAAAGTAGCCATCTAAACTCTCAGGGTTGGACATGTGTTTATGCCCAATAATTTACTGTAAAGAACCTTTGCTTAAGAACCTTAGAACCTTAAGCTGGTGGGAAACAAAGGGGACATTCAGCAAAGGGTGTGTGTGTGTGTGTGTGTGTGTGTGTGTGTGTGTGTGTGCGTGTGTTCATCCATCCCCCCATTTATTGAATTTCTCATAGATAAAAGCATTATGAAACACACAGGGGATATTCAAATCATATCCCTGTTCTCAAGAAACTCACATTTTGGTGTGTAAGGATGGATATGTATACAAACAATTATTATATCAGAGGTCCTTTGAGGTTTGATATGAGACTGAATCCTAATTCTCTGTGAGTGGGAAAGCTATCACCATGGAAAGTACCACAAAGATCATGATGTTTAGCAGAGTGGACAGTGATGGTTCTTGAATGGTAGGTGGGGACCACATCATGAAGGGCTTGTTTGAAAAAGAGCTAGAGCTGTGTTCTGAAGGCACTAGAAAGATTTTGAAGGATTTAAATTAAAAAAAATTAATTTGAGAATATTTTGAACACAAAATACTCATGAACTCATCACCCACATTTATTTGCTTCAGATAGTTCTTTCTATTTAAAGGTAATGAAGTTGGAGATAAACAGCTAAAGATCTCCTCCCATACCTTTCTTGATCTCTTCAATCCCAGAAATAAACCACTCATTGAAGGTTGCTATATATTATCCCAATGTGTACACTTGTACTTTACCAAATATGTATGTACTTTCATACAACATATATTATTATTTTGTAAATTTTAAAATTTATTTAGTCCTGACCAGTGTGGCTCAGTTGGTTGAGGAGTCATCTCATACATCAAAAGGTGAAAAGGTTTGATTTCCCCATCAGGGCACATACCCAGGTTGCAGGTTCGATCCCAGGCCTGGGCATGTACAGGAGGCAACTGATCAATGTTTCTTTTTCTCTCCCTTCCTCTCTCTAAAAAGTAAAAAAAATTAAAATCAAAAGTTATATAGATGACATCATACTGTCATTTCTTTCTGGAACTTACTGTTTGCACTTAACACTATATTGCTACACACAGCTCTAGAATATCTACTTTTACTGTTTGAAATAGCAAGGGGTTCTTTATTTATTTATTTTTTACAGAGAATTAGGCTGTTTCCTTTTATTCTGGTTACACATACTGCTGCAGTAATATATATATCTTCTTGATGTCTCCCCTGTACAAACATATTTTTCAGAGTGTATTCCTTGAAATAGATTCATAAAATTGTAGCATATGCTTTTTACAGTCTTAGTAAGCATTGTAAATTGCTCTTCAAAGTGGCTATACCAGTGTATTCTCTTTAGAAGTATGAATCTCTGTTTTCCTTTATCCTCTTTAACTTTTGTTGTTAACATTTTGGGGGTATGAATAGCATTTTACTTTAGTTTGTATTTTCCTATTTTCAAGATTACTTGTATTTTTATATTGAACATCTGGGATTTCTATAAATGTTTCTTGTTCATAATCTTTATCCATTGCCCTATAAGAATATTTATATTTTTTCTAATCAAATATAGATAGGGTTTCTTTATATATTCAAGTCACCAATCTTTGGTAGAAATGTACATGGAAAATATTTTGATGTTCTTTGTTAGAGAAATATAAATATCTTCCAAATGTTAGAATGGTTTTAACATTTTGCTTTATACATTTGGGACTTTGGTCCATCTTTTGCATATGATGTGAATAAGGGTACACTTTTATCTATATTTCCCCTGTCCTATATGATGAGCAATTACCACAGCACACACATTCAGTAGTTCAGTTCTGCAACTCATCTGTAATGTTGCCTCTCTTACAACCACTCCCATATATAGGTAGGTTTGTTTCTAGGATCTTTATACAAACTCACTGCTCTAGTCTAAACCTTTGTCAATACTAAATCTTTAAAATAAAGTTTGATATCTGGTAGTGTAAATCATTTCTTCCTACTTTTTCTTCTTCAAAATTGTCGTGGCTAATTTCTTCCATTTGAAATTTTTGATCAACTTGACAAATTACATTCTTATACTCAAAAATATAAAACAACTAGGTTTAGATGAGAATTGCATTTACTGCATACCTTATTTGAGGGCAAACCTTTTATCCTTATGATATTAAGTTTTGCCATAAAACACATTTAATGTTCATAATTTATAACCTTTTTTTATACTTTAATTATAATGTGGTTTTATTCATCCTAGTCATGCCTTTGTTTTTATTGCCATCTTGAATAGTATTTTCAAAAATATATTTAAGAACGTTTCTTCTAGAATAAGGAAATGTGATTTGATGTTTGAAACCTCTAGATCTAGATAATTGCCCCCAAATAATTTATAATTTTATTACTTTCTCAAGCTTATGCCTTATTTGTGTTGTTTTATTTTCTTAGATAGAGGCATCTATTACAGTGCTAAATAGAAGTGGTGATTGCAGGCATTGTTGTATTATACTGGCTTTATTCAAAGAGAATTCTTCTAACATCTCATCACTAATTATTATGTTTTCTAATTTTGGTTTTATTATTTTAAAGAACTTGCCTTTTTACTTTAAAATCATGAATGGCTGCTGCATATTTCAAAATAATGAATGAGTGTTTAAGTGCTCAAATGTTCTTCTGCATCTATATCAGTAGTGTGGGTGGGTATTCTATCTAATAAAGGGGAAATATGTAAATTGACAGTCACGCTGTCAACAAAGATGGTGGCGCCCAGTCCTCTCAGCCTCGCCAGAGTCCCCCAGTCCCATGGTGGGTACCTGCTGGGAGCGGGCAGCATGAGTGGCCTGGTAAAATGCTTGCTTCATTGCTGTGGTGATCAGGTAAGTGTTGCACCCTGGCCACAGAGGGCCTCTGGGCAGTGGGCACGGAGCGGCCGGCAGGGGGGTGGGGACACTTGCATCATCTCCCTAGTGACAAGCCAAGTGTTCCATGCCTGGCTGCAGAAGGCCTCTGGCCAGGCTGGGCGCAAAATGCTCGTGTCATTGCAGGCTGGGCTGAGGGACCGCGTCCCTCCCCCCATGCACAAATTTTGTACACCAGGCCTTTCGTGGGATGATAAAGTCCCAGCCTATGACAGCGGCAGTGGTGATTGAGCACATAGAACTTTGAGGATTTTGCTATTAGTTGTGAGAAAAGACAGACAGAAAGTAGCTTTTGGAAGACAGAGTTCTGACTTAGGATAACTGTGTAAATGATAGAGTCATTACTTGAATACAGAATAAAAGAAAATAGCAATTTTTAGGAGTAGATTTTTTTGAGCTCACTTTTTAAGATTTGTTGAAACTGAGATGTATGTTGGTTGTTTAAATGTTGATGTTCAGCAAACTTTTAGATCTAATTATTTAAAAATGGACTCTGGAATGAAAGAGTTAAGTATGCTCTGGAGATAAAAATTCGCGGTTTGCAGAGCAATGAAAGTTTGCAGAATAAGAAAAGCAGAGACTCTGACTAAATCCCAGAAACCTGTGTACATGAAGGACAGTAGGTGGGACTCTTAGGGAAGTCTGGAAATAAGTTACTCCAGGGGAGCGAGGTGTCAAGGAAGACTTAAGGGAAAAGTTTCAATTTTAAAAAACCATCTATATGAACCTAGTTTGGGAAAGTTAAGAAAGATGGCCAGAAAGAGTTGACTTAATTTGGCAATTGAAGACCCATGGTGCCTTTCACAGGAGCAGTTTCAGTGCTAAAGGCAGACGCTGGATTTCAGGGAGATGAAGCTTAGCAGGAGGTGAGGAAATGGAGGAAGATAAGTGAAGGCCTCTCTCATGGAGCTTGGCCATGAAGGGAAAGAGCGAAAGTAAAGTGCAAATAAAAGAGTCCAGGGAAGAATGACCCTTTACGAATTAGGTGTAAGTTTCTCACTTTTGGAATTGTCATATGAGTAAAGCATAGGAGGTTAAACTTTAGTTAAATGTGATGGTGAGATAGTTGCTGGATGTGTTGAAAAGCTGATCGAGCTTGTATGACTGGATAGTTTTAATTCAGAGTTGAATTTCAGATATATATTTGCCTGCCCTTTGGCTCTTCTTACTTGTGTCTGAGGGAACGAAGCCACACAAAAGAATTTCATATAAAGCAAATTTAAAGGCTGTTGCCAATCCCTGTATTATAGCAATGAGGTCCTTAATAAATGTAAAGCATGGCACAAAAATATTTTTAGATCATTAATAAAACAAAGATTTTTGTGTTTTATGTATGGCCTAACAACCATATGCCAATGATCAAATGGATCTCTAATGTGAAAGAAACACACAAAACCCACAAAACTAAATTTAAAAAAAGTAGCATTGCCTGTTTTGGAATAGGATATTGAATCTATTTTAGTTATCATGATTCAGCAACAGCTATTAAACCCACAGGCTCTGTTGGTCTGTAACAGAGGAAGTCCTTGTGCCTGTTCTTGCTCCAACATTAGAATCAGAGGACAACCATATTCTAGATTCTATTTATTTTGGCACAACTTAGTTCATTGGATTGTTTCCAACTGAAATGATATCTTTGCCAGGTGAAGTTGGTAATGATTACAGAAATTTAAAAACATGTCTTTAATCCTGTGAGATGCTGTTCATGTATTTAGCTATCATTTGAAAATTACATCTGTGATAGAATGGGCAATTTTTTTAGGTTGCCAAATTAATTTTTATAATTGAAATTAGCCAAAATTGCCAACTTAAGTTGACCTGCAACAAACCAGTTCCGGGTTTCCATGGAAACATGATTTCATTCCATCTATGAAACCCCATTTTGCTTTTCCTTCTTTATCATGGAACTTGAACCTCTGCAATGTTTTTCCTGTGATTCTTGCTCCAAGAAAAAGAAAACAGGTTTCCAATTAGAAAAAAAATTCTCATTTTGCCCATTAAAGTTTAACTTCATGGGACATGTTCATTTAGAAAGATAAACCATGTTCACATTATAAAACCTTTCCTATTTAGGTATAACTATGCATTTTTGATATTTTTTCCCATGTATTTTTTAAATACTTTGGCCCCAATCTCCAGTCACAATTATTCCAAGTTATGTTAAAATTACTTCATACTTCTAATATTTTTATCACGTGGTGTCTAGCTGGTTTAGAAATCTTCAGCAAAAGAATTGTAAAGTTCTTCTTCATTTTTATTTTCTCACCATCCCCAAGGCCTGACGCAAGTTGATTCTCAATAAATGTTTATTGAGTCAGTGATGCTACAAATATTTCAGTGCTTTCTGTGGGCTTAGCATCATTAAGGACTTGGTGGAATGCAAAAGACATATTTTCTTGTTTGTAATTAGGAATCTGGGGAAGATAAAGAATGAAATGTAAGTGCTTGCTATTATTTCACCTCACATAAACAAGAGCTTTACTATCTCATTTAATCTTTAGATTAGTCCTGGAAGGGCTGTGGTATTATACTGATTTTTCAGATGAAGAAACTGGCTAGGCAAGGTTCCAGAACTTGCCCAAGCTAGTGATTGGTGGACCAGGGTTTGAATTCTAGACCTCCATTGGCAAATACACTTACTAGATGGAGAGACAATTCTTCTATACAGAAAACAGTTGGTGAAATAGTAAATGCTACTGATTGTGAGGAGTTCAGAAAAGGAAAGGTTATGTGGATGAGAGTACTCAAGGATGATGTAAATAAAAATGCCATTTACTAAGTGATGAACTCTACAGTATATCTAATCAGTATTATATATTTATATTTTATCCACTAGAATAAAATATCTTGATGCAGAGACTAGTTTCTTAAATGTCTATAAAATGGTATAATTATACTTTTGGATAAAACACATACAAAAGAATACATGTAAATTGATTTTACTGATTATCATAGATTCATAGAATGTCAGGCTGGCCAACCCTTCTATTTTTATAGAAAAGAAAACCAAGTCTCAGAGCATAGTTGCAGCTGATTTGTTTTCTTTCTCTCTTGCTTACATTCATATGACAGCAGAGTCAGGCTTCCAACACCAAGTCTACTAATGTTCTTGAAGCCATATATAATGTTTTCACTCACTGATTTGTTGCAGATGGGTACACAACATTAACGGATAAAAATAATTCTATTAATTTTGAGTATCATTTATTTTCTTATGTCTCAATAAGCTATGATAAAATATCTTACTGTGGAAACCTTACATTTTACATCCTTGTACAAAATAGTCTTAGAAATTACCAAAATTTTTAATTACATCATTATATTCGATCATAATAATGTTTCGTGTCTGTCCTTTGCATATTTTTTGGTACCTTTTCCTTGGTGATGTTTTGTTTCTTTGACAATGTTTCCAAATGTCTTTCTCTAGGTATTCTCTTGTGTTCCATTTAAATGTAATGCATTTTTTTATTTTCCATGATTAGTTGTTTTCTTTGAGAGGGAAAACTTATAATTTCAGAAAGAAAATCCTAATCATTTTTCTACTTAAATGCTAAGTTTTTATCTATGTGTCATTTTCCCAACAAACCTAAAATTTTCCCCATAAACCTAGAATACACTAGTGTATGAACCGTACTGCATGTTCTTTGAATCTCTTAATCTCATTTTGAATGATTGCACAGACATGCATATTCTTTTATTGCTTAAATATTTAGAAGCTGTTTTGGCCAGATAGGATTTTAAATCACTACACCAAACTATAGACAATCAAGTTATTGCATTTTAATTTGTTGACTTTAAAAAATGGCTTTAGAAAGAGGAAGGGAAAATGGAGAGGGGGAGGGAGAAAGAGAGAAGAGGTGAGAGACATCATTGATTGGCTGTCTCCCACATGTGTTCCTATTGGAGACCAAACCCGCAACCTGTGTATGTGCCCTGACCAGGAACTAAATCCACGCTGAATCCACAACCTTTTGGTGTACAGGACAACGCTCTAACCAACAATCAAGGTGGCATTAATTAATTACATATTTTGACTGGCATGATTTGACCTATGAAATTTCAAAAGTTATAATTCTAGATCTGCTATTTTAATGATAACTAAACAAATCAAACTACGTATACATAGATGCATGAATTAATTCATAATTTTTTTTACCAGTTTGCCAGAATTTTGCTCATCTCAATTCTATCTGTCCCAGTTGATATTTCCCTCTACTAGTACTACTACCTTAATGCCAGAAACATAGACTATAATACAATAGATGCGTGTGTGTGTGTCTGCGCGCACACGTTTATAAAAGCGTGGTGATCAGAATTTCAGTTTTCCTACCTTTTCCTGTTCTACATTTGAGTTCAAAGACACAGGCTATAAATAAGCATGAGTGTTAGTGTCTCCTGAGAGGACTATTTTGGTCTTCAATTATATTTGAAGGTTTTACAGTCAAGCAAACAACTAAATTTTGATAAGCATCTTTCCTGAGAGTCCCTTATTTTGAAAACTTTTATTATGTTCTTGGTGCTCCTCCTGGAATTCCCATGCCTTTCTTGTTGACCCACTGGGAGATACATTAATTTCAAGGAGACGAGAAATTTGCTTTCATTTGTATGCACTGTTCTCAGAAACTTACTCACATGTACTTATTTTGATATTAATAAAGTGCCAGAGAAAATGACAGTGGAATATGATAACCACATAAGGCAAGGAAATAGAAGAGATATGAAAATAAAAGGATAACAATGGATCAGTTTATCTCTCTTCCACTTCTCTGAGAATCAAATTCTTAAAGTTTATAGAGCTCTTTGATTTTGAAAACGGGACAGTCTACTAATCAGGCGTCTTCAAACTACGGCCCGCGGGCCACATGCGGCCCGTAGAGGAGTCTGATCCGGCCCACCAGGTTTTTTGGGCAGTGAGCGCAGCCGAGGTGTTACAGTAGGAATTAGTAGTTCATATAGTCCGGCCCTCCAGCTCTCTGAGGGACCGTGATCTGGCCCCCACTTTAAAAAGTTTGAAGATGCCTGATGCACCCATGCTTAAAATCCTCCATTGAATTTAATTTCCATTTAGGGAAAACAAATCTAAATTTAATGTGCTACATGTGGTCCTTGCTCTCCTTTAGGCCCTCCCATTCTTTCTCTCGCTCCCACACTCATTCTTCCCTGATTTCCTTCTGTTTCTAGAACAAGTCAAACTTATTCTATCTCTGGGAGGGAAAGTTTGTCTTCGGTTCCTGGCCACCTTGGCTTTTTCATGTTACTGTGGTGTCAGCTCAAATAGTGCCTTTTCAAAGGCCTTCTCTGACCTCCAAATCCAAAGGAGGGAGTCCTTCCTTCCTCCTGGCCCCATGCAGTACGTTACTGTTTTCCTTTCTTCATATCACTTACCACTATCTGAAAATATCTCACTCAATTATTTAGTTTCTCGAACATAAACTACAGGAAAGCAAATTCCTTATCCGGTTTGTTCACTTCTGAGTTCCCAGCACCTATGAGAGTGTCTGGCACAAAATAGGCACTTGGGAAATATTTGTTGTTGAGTGAATATAGTGGAGGGAGTGCTGGAGGGAGGGTTTTTAGGTCTGTTGTTTAGTAGAGGACACGTGACAGACAAGCCATATTACCCATTGGCCTGTTTGTCTCACACTTCTAAGATTAAAAGAGAGAATGTCGTCTCAAGCCGAAACTAGTTTGGCTCAGTGGATAGAGCTTCTGCCTGTGGACTGAAAGGTCCCAGGTTCGATTCCCATCAAGGGCATGTAACTTGGTTGTGGGCACATCCCCAGTAGGGGGTGTGCAAGAGGCAGCTGATCGGTGATTCTCTCTCATTGATGTTTCTATCCCTCTCTATCCCTCTCTATCCCTCTCTCTTCCTCTCTGTAAAAAAATCAATAAAATATATTTTAAAAAAAAGAATGTCATCACAAGCATTGTAAACTCTTAAAGTTTTCATTATTACACTAATCCTGTGAGGTTAGAGAATACAGATCCCTATTTCTTTGTTGAAGGTAAGATTACAGATCAACCATTTCATCTCCTTTGTTTTTGAGCATTAGACCATATAAAAATGATATTGTTATAGTTAATGGAAGTGTTATATCTATAGTCTGGATTGCTTGTTGTATATTTAGTGTAGTATATGTCCCATAGTAACTGGTGTGCTCAGTTTAAATTTCTACATAACTACATTCTGCTCTAAGTAATTTCATCTTTTCCCATTATCCCTTAAGATTTATTTTATGGCATTAAATGGTTAAATTTTCCTCCAAACAGCATTTTCAATGTTTAAAAGGAGCATATATTCTTACATTCTTTAGAGGCACCTTCACTAGCAGTGAGGCGGTGGTTATGGGTTTGCTGTATCAGTGTTACCTGGGAGCTTGTTAGGGATGAAAAATCTTGGGCTGTCAAAAGTTCTATGAATCAGAATCTGCATTTTAACAAGATCTCGAAATGTTTATATGCATGTTAACCTTTGAGAAATGGGGATGCTTAAGGTCCCTGACTACTCTTTGAGTAGCATATCTTTAGAAATTTTTGCTTGAAAAGATTCTTTGAGTTAACAGTGAACCCCAGATGCACTATTTGGGATTGTTAGCTTATTTATCTACCAGGGGAATAGGAACCATAGGCATCTTTTTCTTATCATTTTTGTATTGCCTTATACCAGAATTTCTAGAACTTTGGTGTTCATTAGCATATGGGAAGTTTTTTGTTTTGTTTGTTTTTTGTTTGTTTTTAGGTTTGGTCCCTTGCTCTATAATCTGAAGCTAGGACATTCATATGTTTAAAAAGCTCTCCAGATGATTGACGTATATGTTAAAACTTGATATGCCTCTGTTTATATCCATTATAAACACACAAAATATATTTATATATAGCTATGAAACATATCAGTTACGTGTCAAGGGTTAAATAATGTGGCAATAACATGTATTTCAAGCCCTTTTCATAGGATTACTTTATAGAATGTCAATCTGGAATACAATAAAATTAGATAATAAAGTTTAGCCCAAGAATTCTGAAGGATTTAGAAACTACTTAGAAATAAAGAAAATGTGCCCAGCCAGCTTGGCTCCATGGTTGAGTGTCCTCTACCTATGAACCAGGAGGTGACTATTTGATTTCTGGTCAGGGCACAGGCCCTCGTTACTGGCTTGATCTCCAGTAGGGGGCGTGCAGGAGGCAGCCAATCAATGATTTCCTCTCATCACTGATGTTTCTATCTCTCCTCTTTTCCTCTGTAAACTCAATAAAAATATATTTGAAAAAAGATAAACTTCAAAAGCTACAAAAAGGAATAAAGAGGATGTTTTTGATAGAGGAGCAAAATAACTTAATTTTGAGGCCTTTGGGGAGGAAGGTAGTCAATACTCATCAGTACACATTGTTGACATAAGACAGCACATCCTGGTGATGACTCACCACAAATGCCCTCGTTGACATTTTCCCACCTCTATAGCCCTTTGCCCAGAGGGACCAGCCTAATTTGAAAAATGACATTGGTAATATTGGATGGAATGCTTTGCATTAAGGTATAGCTTACACAACAAATGATATAGTTGTCAAGCCTTCATGTTAATAGTCTTAGACAAATTTATGTACCTGAATATCATCACTGCACATGTAGAATATGTCTGTCACTCAGCAAGTTTACCAGTGCCACTTCCCAGTTGACTCCCATCAAAGGCAAATTCTGTCTGATTTCTAACACTAGAGATTAGTTTTGTATTTTGGATCTTCTTATAACTGGAATCATGCTCTCTCTATATTTTTTTGTGTTTAGCTTATTTCATTAACTAGAACATACTTAAAATCCATTATGTTGTTATATAGAACAGTAGTTTATTACCTTTTTTGTTACTATATATTATTCCATTAAGTGAAGACACCTCATAACCTCTTGTTTATCTATTCTCCTGTTGGTTGCATTTGACTTCTTTTTAGTTTATATTATGAATGAAACTCCTGTCAACATCATTAAAGTCTTTTTCGTGGAGTCATAGTTTATGAGAAACTGAATCTAGCAGTTCTCTAACTTGATTATGAAACTGTTGTAATAATCTGGTTATTATTCAACAGGAAAGGAGTAAAGGGAAGACTAGGCAATATAGGCATGCCATTTACACAGTTTGCTAATTCAGTACACTCCAAGCCTGTTCCCCGCTGATCAGTGGGGGAAGAGACTGAACAAAATGCACGTCCAGTGAGGTCTTAGTGACATGGAAAGGTGCCTACTTGTTTGCATTCACGCCTAGAAGTGAGTCAGTGGCCAGGATAGGCATGGCCACTGCAAGGGCAAGAAACCTGAATATTTATATTTTTAGACAAAAGGTTAGAAGTTTGGCTCTTGGCTCTTGGCCCTTGGCCCTCGGCCCTCGGCCCTCTGCCCTCTTTAAATTCCTGTTGCAAGGGGCACACTCCCCTGCATTTGCCATGGGCCATGCAGACTCCATACACCGGACTAATGGACTTTAACTATTGCTGAACTAGACCCGCTGCAACATGGAAAGAGCTCTGGACACTGGCCCTCCTTTTGGCTCTACTGGAACCCCAGCTGCACCTTTTTCAGGATGGGGTGAAGGGGCATGAGACTTTTCAACCTGAGGAATGTAACTCCATGCAAATGAACCCTTTTACCACATCTCATTCCCCCATCAGGGCTTCTGAAAATGCTTATTTCAGCAGTACCCCATGAACCTCATGCCACTTGTGTCTGGGAAATCTGGCCCTCTGATTTCTCCAGTAACAGTTACCTCATTTTTTTTCTTCACATAGCCTCATAAACATTTGATATTGTCACTCTTTTAGTTTTAGCCTTTTAAGTGCGTGTGAAATGATATCATAGTGGATTTAACATACATTTTTCTGATGACTAATGATGAACACCATTTAATATGTTTATTGACATTTCTATATCTTATGTAATGTGTCTATTCAAGACTTATAGCCATTTTAAAAAATTGGATGGTCTTCCATTTTGTTGATTTGTAAAAAATACTTATCTATATATATTCTAGATATAAATCTTAGTATTTTTATTCTGAATATTGGCTTGAACACTTAATAGTTTCTTGAGGAACAGAAATGTTGATGTCTAATTTATCCATATTTAAAATTGCTAGTTGTTTTAGTGTGTTGAGAAAATTTGCTTAATTCCAAGGTTGTGAAGAAATTCTCTTATGTGTTTTTCTAGAAGTTTTATAGTTTTAGCTCTTCCATTTAGATCTGTGGTTCATCTAAGTTTTGTACATGGAATGGTATGAGGTCAAGATTCATTTATTGAAAAGACTTTCCATTTCTATTCAATTACTCTGTCACTGTTATTGAAGATTAATTAACCATTTGAGTGTGGGCTATTTCTGAACTCTATTGTATTCTATTCTATATGCTTATTCTTATACCAGTAGCACACTTGATTAATGTACACTTATTGTAAGACAAAATCATGTAGTGTCAATTATACAACATTGCTTATTTTAGTCAAGATTGTTCTTTATTCAAGACTAGAGGCCCATGCACAAATTCATGCACCATTAGGGTCCCTTGGCCTGGCCTGAGAGATCAGGTCGAAACCGGCTCTTCGACATCTCCTGAAGGGTCCCGGATTGGTGATTGCCAGAGGGTGCAGGCCAGGCCCAGAGACTCCACCAGTGCATGATCAGGCCAGGGAGGGATGTGGGAGGTTGGTTATCCAGGGAGGGACTATGTGAGGGCTCCAGGGCTTGTCTGGCCCATCTCACTCAGTCCCGATAGCCTGTATCCCAAGCAGCAGATGGTCCTATTGGTCGAAGCATCTGCCCACTGGTGGTCAGTGTACGTCACAGTGACTGGTTGGCCGGTTGACTGTCTGCCCCCTGGTGGTCAGTGCATGCCATAGTGAGTGGTTGAGTGGCTGTAGCATATCATTAGCATATTATGCTTTGATTGGTTGAACAGACAATAAGACCACCTGACACTTAGCATTATTATATAGGATTGCTTTTTTCACTTAAATTTGTTTATCATAAAATTATTTGCATTTTATATAAATTTTATAACAAGTTTGTCAATTTCTTTAAAAATATGCTGGGGTTTTGTTGCGATTGTGTTGAATCTATAGGTCCATTAGAAGAGGATGGAAATAACCAATACTGAGCCTTTTAATCCATGAATTAAGTCTCTCCATTTTTTTTTTTCTTTCTTAATTGACCTCAATAATATATTGTATGTTCTAGTATAAAGATCTCTCACATTTTTTTCATTAGTTTTTTTGCTAGGCTTACATATGATGCTTTTGATACTATTGAATATGATATTACATTTGCCCCCAATTTTGTTGCTAGTATATAGAGTCACTTAAAAAAAAATCATTAACCTCATGTCTTGAGACCTTGGTAAATTCTCTTATTTGTTCTAGTAGTGTTTTGGAAGATTTCCAAAAGTTTTCTATGTAGATACAGTCATGTTTTAGTTCTTTATGTTTTTTTATTTTTCATTTTGCATATGACACTGGCTAGGACTCCCTGTACATTTTGAATATAACTGATGTGAGAGTATATCTTAACTTATTTTTTTTATTTTTGAGGGAAAGCATTTAGTCTTTCATTATTCAATATTAACTGTAGATTTTCGTAGCTAATTTAATTTTAAAAATAATTACTCATCAGTATGAAATATTTTTAAAAATCTATGATTTTTATTAATGTATAGTTGACATATAATATTAATTTCAAGTATACAACATAGTTTTTAACATTTATACATTATGATCACCACAAGAAGTTACCATACAAAGTTATAACAATATTATTGGGTATATTCCCTGTGCTGTACTAGTATATTACATCTGCATGACTTATTTATTTTATAACTGGAAATTTGTATCTATTATCCTTCATGTTTTCCATGTATCCTCCTCTCCATGCTCACTCCTATAAGCATCAGTTTGTTTTCTGCATCCATGAGTCAGTTTCTGGTTATTTATTTTATTTTTTTATATTCCACATATATGTAAAATCATATATATTTTACCTTTCTTTGTCTGACCTGTTTTACTTAGCATAATATCATCTAGGTCTATCCATATCACAAATGGCAAGATTTTATTCTTTTTTTATTGCTGAGTAATATTCCCTTGGGTATATCCGTACACCAGATCTTCTTTATCCATTCATCTATTGATGAACATTTAGGTTGCTTCTGTCTCTTGGCTATTATAAATATTGCTGCAATGAACACAGGAGTTCTTGTATTTTTTTAAATTAATATTTTTATTTTCTCTGGATATATATCTAGAAGTGGAATGGCTAAACTATGAGTGATAGTTCTAGTTTTATTTTTTGAAACACCTCCATACTATTTTTCATACTGTCTGCACTGATTTTCAATCCCAACAACAATACACAAGGGTTCCGTTTTTGCACATAAATGCAAATGCTTGTCATTTGTTAATAATAGCCATTCTGACAAGTGTGAGGTGATATCTCATTGTGGTTGTGACTTGCATTTTCCTGGTGACTGGTGATGCTGAGCTTCTTTTCATACGTCTGTTGGCCATCTGTATATCTTCTTCGGAGAAATGCCTATTGAAGTTCTCTGCCCATTTTTTAATTAGATTGTTTGTTTTTTGATGTTGAGCTGTTTGAATTCTTTATATATTTTGAATATTAACCCCTTATTGGATATAACATTTGCAAATATAGTCTCCCATTCAGTAGGTTGTTCTTTTGTTATACTGATGGTTTCCTTCACTATAAAAAAAACACAACTTTTTAGTTTGATATAATCCCATTAGTTTATTTTTCCTTTCTTTGCCATTGCCTAGGGAGACATATTCAGAAAAATGCTGCTAAGACCAATGTCAAAGAGTTTATTGCCTATGTTGTGTGTTTTTTTCTAGGAGTTTCATGATTTTAGGTCTTATATTTAAGTCTTTAATCCATTTTGACTTTATTTTTGTATCTGGCATAAGAATGTCATCCAGATTCACTTTTTTTGCATGTATCTGTCCAGTTTTCCCAACGTCACTTAATAAATATTCTGTCATTTTTAAAACTGTATACTCCTGCCTCCATTATGATAGACTAATTGGCCATATGTGTGGATTTATTTTTGGTCTTTCTATTTTGTTCCATGATTTGCGTCTGTTTTTGTGCCACTACCACACTGTTTTGATTACTAAAGACTCCACCAAAAAAACTATTAGAATGAATAAATGAATTCAGTAAAGTTGCAGAATAGAAAATTATTATACAGAAATCTGTTGCTCTTCTATATACTATTAAACTGTCAGAAAGATTATATTAAGAAAATTCCAGAGATCCAAGATGGCTGCGCCCAGGTGAACACCTAGCCGCAGCCGCACACAACAATTTCAATAAAATACAACTAAAATATAAAACGGACATTGCCCAGAACTACAGGAAGGTTGACTGACTGGAAATTCTACAGCAAAAAGCAAGGAGAAAACCAGAAGGAGGCGCAGAGGAGCTGGAAAAGCCCAAGGTACGGAGACGCGGCACGCCGAGAGGACTGAGCCCGAGAGGAGGGAGGCCAAGTGCCTGGCGGGCGTTCCCTAGTGGAAAGGAGATAAAACTTCGACTGTGCTGGGCCCCCGACTGCTCTGAACCCCGGTTCTGGGCCAGACCCCGGGGACTCAGGCTCAGCCATAGGGAGCCGGGCTGTAAAGCGGAACCCCGGAGAGAGGCGAAAGGAGGTCCCGGAGGCACGCACACTGCGCGCAGAGAAGGGACGGTCGGCTGTGCCGCGAGATTGCCCTGACGGGAAGGGGACCTGGGCTCCAGACTGCTCTGAACGCCACCTCCAACTCCACTTCCAACTGAACTGAACCCCAATACTGGGCTCATTGGGGGAGAGCATAGACTGTTTGGCAGCAGGCGAAAATCAAGGGCACCTTTTTCTCAGAGGCGCCGGCAGCAGAGAGCACTGAAGGACCCGCATAGGGCGGGGCTGACAGAAGCCAAAGCTGCAGGCTCCACCCTGAAACCCCGTCCCATCTGTAACTGCGAAATGCGACAACAAAATAGATCACAAACGAAAGAAATGGAGGACAAAAAGCGTCTGGATATAGAGTTCAAATCTACGCTTATAAGGTTTTTCAAGAATTTCCTAGAAAAGATGGATAAGGCCTATGAGGATATGAAAAGAGATCAACTAGAATTAATAAGGAGTCAACAAGAAATGATAAGGGATCAACAAGAAATAAAGAATACATTGTCTGAAATAAAAAATATTTTACAGAGTCCTAAAAACAGAAGGGAAGATCGCAAGAATCAAGTCAAAGATTTGGAACATAAAGAGCCAGAAGACACTCCTCTGCAGACGCAAGAAGGCCAGAGAATCCAGAAAGTTGAAGATAATGTAAGAAACCTCTGGGACAACTTCAAGCGAACCAACATCAGAATTATGGGGGGTCCCAGAAGATGAGAGAGAGCAAGATATCAAAAACATACTGAAAGAAATAGTGACAGAAAACTTCCCCCACCTGGTGAAAGAATTAGACTTACAAGTCCAGGAAGCGCACAGAACTCCAAACAAAAGGAATCCAAAGAGGACCACACCGAGACACATCATTATTAAAATTCCAAGAGCAAAAGACAAAGAGAGAATATTAAAAGAAGCAAGAGCAAAGAAGGTAGTAACCTATAAAGGAGCACCTATACGATTATCAGCTGACTTCTCAACAGAAACCATGCAGGCCAGAAGGGAATGGCAAGAAATATTCAAGGTGATGAATAGCAAGAACCTACAGCCAAAAATAATCTACCCAGCAAAGCTATCACTCAGAATCGAAGGCCAGATAAAGAGCTTCACTAATAAAAAAAAGCTAAAGGAGTTCATCACCACCAAACCAGAATTATATGAATTGCTGAAGGGGGTTCTTTCAGAAGAGAAAGTAAACAAAGATAAAAATTATGAACAACAAATACGTAACTATCAACAAGTGAATCTAAAAACCAAGGAAATTAAAAAAATCTGAGGAACAATATTAACTGTTGAATATAATAGAATCAGAGGTATGGAAGGGGAGTGAACTGACGATTCTTGGGGAAAAGCGGAGAGGGGGGTGTGGGAAGAGACTGAACATAAACTGTGCCCCTATGGATGAGAACAATGGGGAGAGGGGAAAGGGCAGAGGGCGGGGTGGGAACCTGGTGGAGGAGAGCAATGGTGGGGGGGGGAGGGGAAGGAACATTTGTAATAATATGAACGATAAAAACTTATTTTAAAAAAAAAAGTTAACAAATTTTTTTTAAATTTTACTATTTTTTCTTGACTTGACATTAAGATAACATTAATTGTAAATTTCAAAAATCTGAACATGAATGTTTTGATTATATATTATGTAATTAAATTGATTTTAAGATAGAACTTCATTTTGGAATTATATATTCATAGAAATTATTCAGTTGTTTTTACTTTAAATGAAATAACAATACCTAGTTTTCACAAGTTAAAAAAAAAAATTCCATTTACAGTTACATCAAAAAGAGTAAAATACCTAGAAATAAATTTAACCCAGGAAGTGTACAAAAACTATAAGACATTGATGAAAGAAATTGAAGAAGACATAAATAAATGAAAGGATATACCATTTCCACAAATTGGAAGGATTAATTTTGTTAAAATGTCCAAAGCACCCAAAACAATCTAAAGATTCAGTGTAATCACTAATACTAATGGCATTTTTGACAAAACCAGAACAAATGATCCTAAAATTGAGATAGAACCACAAAAGAGCCTGACCAGCCAAAGCAATCTTAACAAAGAACAAAACGGGGGTATATGCTCCCTGATTTCAAACTATATTTCAAAGCTTTTAATAATAGTTTTTTTTCCTTTTAATTTTAATTCATGTATTATCAATATTTAGAAGTATATTGCTAAATTTTCAAGTATTCTAAGATAATCTTCATTTTCTTTTCTAATTCAATATAATTTAGGCCAAACAACATAACTGTGTCATCTGAATTCTTTGGAATTTGAAGCTTGTTTTTTACCCACCATATGATCTATTTTGGTGACTATTTTATGTGTATTACAAAATAATGGATATTCTGCTGTTGTTAGGTGAAATGTTCTATATGTCAACTAGATGAAAAGTGGCAGTTTTTCAAATATTTTCCATCATTACTAATTTTTTTCTAACTCAATAATTACTGTAAACTGATATCTCACATTGTGACTTGAGTTTGTCTTTTTTTTTTTAGCTTAATTTTTGTTTTGCTTCATGTATTTTGAAGCTTTATTATTAGATGTTTACACATTTAAGATTTTTTAACTTTCTGATCTGTTGTCAATTTTATTACTGTGAAATTTCCATCCAAAATTCCGATTATTGTTCTCAGTATGTAATGTGCCATTTTTCCTCTGGTAGTTTTAAGGATTTTCTATTTTATTTCTATTTCCAACTGGTTATGGTGTGACTTACTTTATATCTTGCTGGCATTTGTTGAACATCTTTGTTATGGTTGTTTGTAATGTTTGTCAATTTGGAAAATCCTGACCATTGTATTTTCAAGCATCTCTTCATTCACTTTCTCTTTTCCATCTCAAAAACAAATTACTTGAATGCTAAGGCAAGCTTTCTTGATATTTTCACATAGATTTCAGATGCTCTGTTCTTTTATCACTGGCTCCCCACTCCTCCTTTGGGTTTCATATACGCTAATTTATATTATTGACTTATCCATAAGTTTACTGATATTTTCCTTATATGTACACAGTTAAGCCCATCGCATGAATTATTATTGATATATTTTTTTATTGTAAGCATTGCAGCTTGTATATTTTTAATCCTCACCTGAGGGTATTTTTCCATTGATTTTTAGGGAGAGTGGAAGTGAGTGGGAATGACAGAGGGAAACACTGGTGTGAGAGAAATACATCAATTGGTTGCCTCCTGCATGAGCCCCATTCAGGGCCTGGGCTAGGGAGGAGCCTGTAACTTTTATTAGAATCGAACTCAGAACCCTTTGGTCCACAGGCTGACGTTCTATCCACTGAACCAAACCAGCTAGGGCTCAGTTTGTATATTTAAAAAAATAATAATGTTTTTTTTTATTTTCTTTTTTTAGAGAAAGAAAGAGAGAAAGGGCGAGAGAGAGGGTGGGAGGGAGGGAGGGAGAGAGAGAGAGAGAGAGAGAGAGAGAGAGAGGGAGGTGAGAAACATCAGTTGATTGCCTTCCCCCAAGTACCCTGACCAGGAATGAAACCACAACCTTTTGGTGCATGGGATAACACCAAACCAACTGAGCCACTCCAGCCCGGACAGTTTGTATCTTTTTTTATAGTTTCTAGTGTTCTTCTAATTTTTTTTTCCATATTTTTTCACATTGTTGTTTATCTTATTTATTAGATATTATACAAATTTATTATTGCTGTTGTATAACCCCTGTTTGACATATCTGATATTTAGATCATCTCTGGATCTCCTTATACAGAGTGTTTTTCTCCTGATCAGAAATCAAAAGATCCTCCGGAGATTTCTTTCAGCTTTTTAGTGTGGTTTACAGCTTTTTATTTCTGAGTTCTATTTTTTTCTGTCCTTCCTTGGCTTCCTGCTATAATATTTGAGATCTCTCTCTCACTGTAGTGAAGAACTAAGGTGCCTGGAGGGACTCCCCTAAGGTATGCTGTGCCGGGCCCAGCCTTCAGCAGGCCAAGGATTTGTATTTGACATGTACCCCAGGGGAGGGTCTCTCTAGGCTGTTTCAACTGCTCTCATCTCTCTTTGTATTACTTGTGTCCTTCGTGTACTCATTTAAAACTCCTGGAGAAGAATTGCTGGATGGGGCATACTTGTTCTGTGGCTGGGCCCCCCAGGATGCTAATCTGTCTCACCAACTTTGACTGGTTTCTTCCATGCTGTGGCAGATTCCTATTCTTTTGTCCCTTTCTACTAGGGACAAAACCAGCTCTGAATCTGTTGTTCCTCCTTAGAAAGGATTAATAAGTGTTGGAATTTGGTTAATTTAGGTTTCCTTAAATCCTATCTTTTCTTCTGGGTTTAAAAATACTGTAGTGTTATAGTTTATATGGCATGTTGTCATTGTTGGGAGTGAAAGTCTTACAACTTTCCACATTCTAACCAGAAAAGAAGTCCGTGGACTAACTTTAAAGATATGTTAAAGTCAAATAACTGAGTGTTTATAAATCAAATAAAATATGTTTTTATAATTACAGCCCACTTTTTAAAAATTAAACTTTACTACTTAGTTTTATCATATTAATATTTTACCACATATCCTTTGACTATTTTTCAAACTCAAATCCACATTTAAAGAAGAATGTTTGCCACCATTGAGATAATAAAAAGAATGTGATAAGACATTACAGGATATGCTCAAAGGAATTCTAGTAAATATTTTGGGCAAAGCCCAAAGTTTTAGAAAAGTTTATAATTTTTCAAGATAATTATGAATTAAAAGGTTTATCATGGCTCCTATTCATTGTGTGGCTATTTTAGACACACAGATTAATTTTAAGGACAGTAAAAACTAAATGTTCTCTGACTGGGTGTTACCATCTTAAATTAAACTTACAATAGTTGGGTATTTGTCTTTATTTTTAAAATATATTTAACTTTTCTTTTTTCTTTTTTTTCCCTTAGGAATCTGAAAACCAAAATTTTAGAACAAAAACAGAAACATGGCTCTCCATATTGCATTTCTTTGGATAGTTTTGGTCCTGCAGCTTTGGAATTCTGTATTAGCTGAAGATGGAGAAATAAGATCAAGTAAGAATTAACCAGCATTGCCTCTTTTTGTTATCAACAAGTTGTAGAAATCAAATAAAAGGAGCTCAAGCAATGGTTTTAAGGATCTTATTCCTAGAGTCTTTGGTGCTGTAATTTCTTAAAATGAATGAATTGCTATGTTACACATTAACTGAGAGGAAAAGCTTCTAACAGACATAATTCTGAGAAAATAATATGGTAATTGTTTATTCTGTTAATGCCATAGGTTGAGAACTGCTAGCAGGGTCACCTAAGACCATCGGAAAAACACAGATATTTATACATTACGATTCAGTAGCAAAATGACAGTGATGAAGTAGCAACGAAAATAATTTTATGGTTGGGGCCACCACAACATGAGGAACTGTATTAAAGAGTTGCGGCATTAGAAAGGTTGAGAACCACTGTGTTAACCTATCCTAACAGACTTTGGGATACACAGTCTAGTGTAGAATTCATGAGCTTCTTCATATGAAGATAAAAAAGATACCTACATATTAGGAGGGTTATCAGGACCATCCTATGAGGTTAAATCATAATGAGGTAATCCATGTGAGCTAATACATGTGAATGGCTTAGGGAAGTGACATCTCCGTAAATGGTGACTATTCTGATGGCTTCTAGAAAAGCTTTCATTAGAGAGGAGAGCTCTATTAATGTAGTTCTGCTACCCAGGCCACCAGTGCAGATACCACACTTCTTTTTAAGAGTTTGCTTATTTTTATATCTTAAAACTTCTAAACATAAAGGCCCTACTATAAATGAATTCTGGTTTCTCTAACGGTTAAATGAGGTGGCTTGACCAGTTGGCTTATCTTGGCTTAAAATTTATTAAAATAACTAGAGGCCTGGTACATGAAATTGGCACAATCAGGTCCCTAGGCCTGGCAGGCGATCAGGGCTGATCAGGGCCTTCTAGAACATCTGGGGCCTCCCTTCCAGCTGCCAGCTGCCAGCTGCTGGCGGGGGCCATCCTTCATTTCACGCTGTCCCCTGGTGGTCAGTCATGTCATAGCGAGTGATCGAACTCCCAGTCTCCTGGTCTAACTCATGAGAGGACAATTTGCATATTAGCCATATATAGATTATAATAGATGTTTGCACAACAATTTTATAGTTTAATCCACTGAAGTACTCTACTTCGGTAGATATTCTTTTCTCTATTTTTTTTTTTAATCAGGAAAAGAGATTCATAAAATTTAAGAGGTTTACCTAGTATCACATAGCTTGCTAGAGCTGTAACTAGTACTTAAATTATGCTTTTGATCTTCAGTCCATTCCTTTTCTATGACATCTTTGATTCATCTCCCTAAGGAGAAGGTGTCTTGGAGTGCTATTTTGTCTGGTGTTTATCAATGGTGATATTTTCTTTTTATACCCAGGGTCTTAGCTAACCTTACAGTTATGAAATATATACTTTATGGCTCTGGAAAGGGGTAAGGATTGCCAAGAATAACCCTGTTAAGCATTTATAACCACAGAATCAAGAGGCGCACAAACACTGGCAGGTCCAGGCAGTAATGAATCTCATAGTATTTAGGAAGGGCAACATTGAAGAGCTCTACAAACACAACTTCCTGTCCTTCAAAACCTCAATAAAAGCATAACCTGAGACCCGTGTTCAAAAATAACAGAACAGGAGAGCTATTTCCCTTGGTTAGAAAAGTTGCCTCTGGACCAAGTTCCACTCTGCTGTCCCTGCCCTGAACTCTGGCAGCGGTCGCTGCGGCAGAGGTTGTTGGATGGCGTTGCTCGTACCCTTCTGCACTGCACCATCACCTTAGGAGTACCATCATAATCACACTTGTGTTTTTGAGACAAATCCATATTTTGGCAGATGTTTTTATTTTTAGTAATGTTTTGACTCTTATACATGTTCACCTGATCACAGTGTTTATTTAGATGGTTACCCTGATGAGTACATTGAGATAACTGTTAAATTGAGGACTCTTCATGTGAGCCTCCTCATCATCACATCAGATATGGTATGTCAGTAGGAAAAGATAAGGAAAAGAGAAGAAAGGAGGGAGTGAGGAAGTGGAAGAGAGGAAGAGAGAGATTGACTGATAAAATACTCCAAAAGAGATACAAAAATACTAATTGTCACTAAACAATTCTTAGCCAACACCGTTCTTTGCAATTATTTGAAAAGTATACAGAAAATAAATCATCCTTATTATAACTTTAAATTGGGCCTCTGATCACAATTTAAGAGAAACCATTAATATGAGTAAAAAGCACAAGACTTAAAATTTATTATCATGCTACCTTGGCTCATCCCATACTCTTCCAACTCATCAAATTCAGGGACGTGGGGCCCTGAGCAGTAGTATTTTTTGCTGCCTTGAATTCAGAAGTTAGAGAAGGAGAAGGCAAATATAGCAGTTCCACCCTGCGAATTCTGTTAGCTATTTCAAACTATTGGAGTTATCCACACAAACCTTGTCTTTTGGCTGTGTCTGCCTCTCATCTCTGGAACTTCACTCTTGCTGTTCCCTTTGATTAGAATGTCCTCCTCTTCACCTGACCAAAACTCTCCTTTCAGATCTCAGGTTGCCTGCCGGCTTCCTGAACTTTCCACAGTTAGGTTATACCCCTTTCCAAATGTTTTCATGACACTTTGTACTTTCCCTAAAGTACAACCAGTTATCTGTCTTACTGGACCGTGAGCTTTTTTTGAAATCTCTTATGTATATTTGAAGGCAGTACCTTGCGTGATATCAGACACAGAGTAGGTGTTCAATATACATAGACCAAATGAATGAGACAGGGTTAGAGGCATGCTGGGTGCTTTGGAAAAGAGAGTGAAGTTTTCTTTTTCTTTTCTTTTTCTTTTCTTTTTTTCTACAAGTGCTTAGAACTTGTCCAGATATAAATTCCTCCAGAGTTAGTTTTTTTCTTCAATAGAACTATAAGATGTGCAGATCACACAGTTTCCTGGTTTCTGGAAACAAGAATCTTTATGGAGAAAGAGCTTTATAACTTTGAATATAGATTCACTTGGCATAAGCCAATGTTTTGGCTACATTACTTGCAGAAGATGAGAGATCCTACCTTTACAAACTCATTTTGCGTGTAGTGCAAGAGTGATGGCTTTGGTGATCATGGTTCATTTTAACTTTTATAAACTATATTGGAGAATATGGATCTTTTAGTGGTTGCTGAGTCCTAGAGTTGGAAGAAAGTTATTTTTTAATTTCTTTCTCCTTACTAATTGATTATATATATATATATATATATATATATATATATATATATATATGTTCCAGGTAGCATTAAATGGAACATATTTCATTAATAAATTAAAACAATGTTGGTGTATAGCTGAAAACCAGGCATTTATTTATTTTCACTTATTCAATGGGGAAATAAAATAAAATGCTGCTTTATGATAGGTAACACTTGTAGTACAAAGAAATATCTAGATATCATGTCCATATATAGCATGCATATTTTATTCCTTATTTTAAACCTGAATCATTAACTTTAAAAAGAAAATATCAACCAAAGCAATAGCCTTCATTTACAATGATTTTTCATGAGCTAAACAGTGTATGTTAATCTTCACAAAGCTGCTATAAATAATTACTACAATCTTTTTAAAAAAAATTAGCTTCATTTGGGTATAATTGGCATGTAACTTGTAAAATATTTAAAATATTCATTGTAGAGAATAGACATACACATAAATTGGGAAAGAATTCACTTTATCTGGTTAATTTAAAAAATCATGCTTTTAAAACTTTACACTTTTTGCTTTTTATATAAAAAATGCTAACTGCTCACTTTTTTTTTTAATTTTTTTTTTTTACACTTAGGTTGTCGTACTGCTCCCACAGATTTAGTTTTCATCTTAGATGGTTCTTATAGTGTTGGCCCAGAAAACTTTGAAATAGTAAAAAAGTGGCTTGTCAACATCACAAAAAACTTTGACATAGGACCCAAGTTTATTCAGGTGGGAGTGGTCCAGTATAGTGACTACCCCGTTCTGGAGATTCCTCTTGGAAGACATGATTCGGGAGAGAATTTGGTGGCAGCAATGGAATCCATACATTACTTAGGAGGAAACACAAGGACTGGGAAGGCCATCCAGTTTGCACTTGATTACCTTTTTGCCAAGTCGTCACGATTTCTGACAAAGATCGCAGTAGTACTTACAGATGGTAAATCCCAAGATGAAGTCAAAGAAGCAGCAGAAGCAGCAAGAGACAATAAAATAACATTATTTGCCATCGGTGTTGGCTCAGAAACAGAAGATGCAGAACTTAGAGCCATTGCCAACAAGCCTTCATCAACGTATGTGTTTTATGTCGAAGACTATATTGTGATATCCAAAATAAGGGAGGTGATGAAGCAGAAGCTTTGTGAAGGTAAGCCTTAATGTAATTTGGAAATAAAAAATACATTTTGGCATAGCTCATTTATTTATTCTCGTATAGTTGCTTTTCTTTTTTAATTTAATTTTTTCTTTATTGATTAAGTTATTACAAATGTGTCCTTATTCCTTCATCATCCCCCTGCCCCACCTCCAGTTCTGCTCTCACCCTCACCCCCTGTTGTCTATTTCCATTGCTTATGCTTACATGTATGCAGACAAGTCCTTTGGTTGATCTCTCCCCCTTACCATCACTCTCCTCTACCTTCCTTCTGAGGTTTGAACATCTGATCGATGCTTCTCTGTCTCTAGATCTATTTTTTGTTAATCAGTTTATGTTGTTCATTGTAATCCACAAATGAGTGAGATCATGTAATATTTATCTTTCTCTGACTGGCTTATTTCATGTAGCATAATGCTCTCCAGCTCTATCCATGCTGTTGCAAATGGTAGGAATTCCTTCCTTTTATGGCAGTGTAGTATTCATTGTATAGATGTTCCAAAGGTTTTTAATCCACTCATCTGCTGATGGGCACTTAGGCTGATTCCAAATCTTAGCTATTGTAAATTGTGCTGCTATGAACATAGGGGTGTATATATTCTTTCTGATTGGTGTTTCTAGTTTATTGGGGTATATTCCTAGAAGTGGGATCACTGGGTCAAATGGGAGTTCAATTTTTAGTTTTTTGAGGAAACTCCATACTGTTCTCCACAGTGGCTGCACCAGTCTGCATTTTCACCAGCAGTGCAGAGGGTTCCTTTTTCTCCACATCCTCTTAGCACTTGTCATTTTTTGATTTGTGATGATAGCCATTCTGACAGGTGTGAGATGGTACCTCATTTTTGTTTTGATTTGCATCTCTTGGATGATTAGTGACTTTGAGGATGTTTTTATATGTCTCTTGGCCTTCCTTATATCCTCTTTCAAAAAATACTTACTTTTCTGTTGTCCATTTTTGGTTGGGGTTTTTTGTCTTCCTTTTGTTAAGTTGTATGAGTTACCTATAAATGTTGGAGATTAAACCCTTATCGGAGAGGAGGCCGGGCGCCAGCTGTGGGGATGTCGCCTTCCCTAGTCACTGCTGCTGCTACTGGCAGGTGAAGGTTGTGGAGCTAGGCGCTGGCTGATGTGGAGTGCCTTCTAGCCGCACTCCTGTGGTTCTCGAGGCCCGCCATGTTGGAGGAACTGGGAGTGGTTGGGGGCCTGGGATGCAGAAGAAGATGAGGCCAAGGTGAAGATAATCCAGTGCTGAAGCAAACCAAGTTGAGCATCATGAAAGGTGAGCAAGTAGAGGCTGAGCTAATTTTGCATGAGACACTTCATCTTGCCATTCGGAGTGATAACAAGTAGGCCATCATTTACACTTAGGATTTGATGGCCAACTTAGCATTTATACGAGGTCAGCTTGAAAATGCAGAAAAACTTTTTAAGGCAACAATGAGTTACCTGTTTGGAGGGGGCATGCAACAGGAAGACAATGCAATAATTGAAATTTCTCTGAAGTTAGCCAGAATCCATGCTGCTCAGAATCGACAGGAATTTGCTCTTGCTAGCTATGAATTCTGCATTTCAACTCTAGAGGACAAAATTAAAAGAGAAAAGGATTAGCAGAACACATTTTATCAGTGGAAGAGAAAACCAACACCCACCTTCTCTGCATGTGCTTAGATGCTTATGTTGGCTACTTACTGTTCTCCAAGCATCTATCACAGGCACAAAGAATGTATGAAAAAGCTTTGCATATTTCTGAAGAAATACTAGGGGGGAAAAGCTACCTGTTTGTCTTCCTTGTATAGACCATTGTGCTAATGAGTGACCTGGCTACCACCCTGGATGCACAAGGTCACTTTGATGAGGCCTGTGCTTACATGCAGAGGGCATTAGATCTGGCAAGACAAGTAGGACATCCTGAGCTGCACATGGTGCTCAGTGACCTGGCTGAAGTTCTGATGCACAGAGAACGATATGCACAAGCAGAAGAGATCTACCAGGAAGCACTGAAGCAAGCAGTGCTGAAAAGAGATGAGGTTTCAATACAGCACATCAGGAAAGAATTGGCCGAGTCGTCTAGAAAAAGTAGATCTTTGACTTAATTTAATCAAGCTCTGAATAACTTTTTGTTGTAGAGAATTTTCCAGTACCAGTGGCACCCAAACCAATGGCTTAAATGAGCGATTTCAACCTGTGTATTGCACGATTTTTTTTAAAACATGCAATACCCAACTAGTAAGGGGCACTGACCTCTTTTCCCTTAGGTTCTCAAATAAAAAAATTAGAACAACCAACACAAAAAAATAAAAAAATAAACCCTATTGGAGGTATAATTGGCAAATATGTTCTCCTATGCAGTGGGCTTTCTTGTTGTTTTGTTGATGGTTTCTTTTACTGTGCAAAAGCTTTTTATTTTGATGTAATCCCATTTGTTTATTTTATCTTTAGTTTCCATTGCCCTAGAAGCTGTGTCGGTAAAGATTTTGCTTCAGTATATATCTGAGATTTTTGTTGCCTGTGGATTCCTCTAATATTTTTATGGTTTCCCATCTTATGTTTAAGTCCTTTGTCAATTTTGAGTTTATTTTTGTGTATGGTGTAAGTCGGTATTCCAGTTTCATTTTTTTGGCATGTGTCTAACAAAGTTTCCCAGCACTATTTATTGAAGAGATTGTCTTGACTCCATTGTATGTTCTTTCCCCCTTTGTCAAGTATTAATTGAGCATAGTGGTTTGAGTCAATTTCTGGATTCTCTATTCTATTCCATTGGTCTATATATCTGTTCTTGTGCCAGTGCCAGGCAGTTTTGAGAACAGTGGCTTTGTAGCACAGCTTGATATCTGATATTAAGATCCCTCCTACTTTGTTCTTCTTTCTCAGGATCACTTCAGCTATTTGGGTCTTTATTATTCCAGATGAATTTTTGGAGAGTTCTTTCTATTTCTGTGAAATATACTGTTTGTATTTTACTGGGTGGTGCATTGAATCTATAGATTGTTTTGGGTAGTATGGACATGATGTTGATTCTACAAATCCATAAACACGGTATGTTTTTCCATCTGTTTATGTCTTCCTCTATCTCTTTTTTCAGTGTCCTGTAGTTTTCTGAGTAGAGTGGGGTTTTTTTTTTGTTTGTTTGTTTGTGTGTGTTTTTTTTTTGTTTTTTTTTTTTTTACCTCCTTAGTTAGGTTTATTCCTAGGTATCTTAATTTTTTTGTGCAATGGTAAATGGGATTGTTTTTTTTAAATCTCTCTTTCTGTAAGTTCACTATTGGTGTATAGAAATGCCATAAATTTCTTGACATTAATTTTGTATCCTGCTACATTGCTGAATTCATTTATTAAGTCTAATAATTTTTAATGGAGTCTTTAGGGTTTTCTATGTACAGTATCATGTCATCTGCGAATAAGGACAGATTTACTTCTTCTTTTCCGATTTGGATGCCTTTTATTTCTTCTTCTTGTCTGATTGCTTTGGCTAGCCCTTCCAGTACTATGTTGAACAGGAGTAGTGAGAGTGGGCATTGCTGTCTTGTTCCTGTTCTTAAGGGAAATGGTTTTAGTTTTTGCCCATTGAGTAGGATGTGGGCTGTAGGTTTGACATATAAGGCTCTTATTATGTTGAGGTATGATCCTTCTATTCCCACTTGCTGAGGTTTTTATCAGAAAAGGGTGTTAGACTTTGTCAAATGCCTTTTCTGCATCAATTGATATGAGTATGTAATTTTTGTCTCTCAATTTGTTTATGTGATGTATCACATTTATTGATTTGTGGATATTGTACTAGTCTTGCATTCCTGGAATAAATCCCACTTGGTTATGTTGTATGATCTTTCTAATGCAATGCTGAATCAGTTTGCTAGAATTTTGTTGAGGATTTTAACACTTATGTTCATCAGGGATATTGGCCTGTAATTCTTTTTCTTTGTGGTGTCTTTATCTGGTTTTGGAATTACTGTGATGCTGGCTTCATAGAATAAGCTTGGAAGTGTTCCTTCCTCTTGAATTTTTTGGAATAAGTCTGAGAAAGATTGGCTTTAGTTCTTTGAATGTTTGGTAAAACTCCCATGTGAAGCCATCTGGTCTAGGGCCTTTGTTTGCTGGAAGCTTTTTGATTACTGTTTCAATTTCATCAGTAGTTATCAGTTTATTAAGGTTTTTCGAATCTTTCTGATTGAGTTTTGGAAGCTTGTATTTTTCTAGGAATGTGTCTATTTCATTGAGGTTGTCCAGTTTGTTGCAGTAAAGTTGTTTGTAGTATTTTTTTACAATTCTTTGAGTATCAGTGGGGTCAGTTGTTACTTCACCTCTTTCATTTCTGATTTTGTTTATTATATTTGGGTCCTCTCTGTTTCTTGGTAAGCCTGGTAGACATTGATTAATCTTGTTTATCCTTTCAAAGAATCAGCTCTTGGTTTTATTGATCTTTTGCATTGTTGTTTTTATTTTTGTCTCTATGTCATTTATTTCTGCTCTGATCTTTATTATTTTCTTTCTTCCTTCTGGATACTGTTGGCTTTTCTTGTTGCTCTCTTTCTAATTCTTCAAGTTTCAAGGTTAATTTATTACCAGGTTTTTTGTTTTGTTTTGTTTTGTTTTTTAGGTAGGCCAGTAGAGCTATGAACTTCCCTCTCAGGACTGCTTTCATTGTGTCCTATAGATTTTGGATTGTTGTATTTTCATTGTAATTTATTTTCAAGATGATTTTTATTTCTTCTTTGTTCTCTTTGGTAACCGAATCATTGTTTAATAGCATGCTATTTAGCCTCCAAGTGTTTGATTCCCCCCCCCCATTGTTTTTATTGTAGTTGATTTCTAGTTTTATGCCATTGTGATCTGAGAAAATGCTTGTTATGATTTCTATCCTCTTGAATTTAAAGAGACTTTGTGTCCTAATATGTGGTCTATCTTTGAAAATGTTCCATGTGCACTGGAGAAAAATATATATTCTGTAGCTTTGGGGTGAAATATTCTGAAAAGGTCAATTAAGACCATTTGATATAGTGATCATTTAGGATTTCTGTTTCTTTGCTAATTTTTTGCTTATTGGATTTATCCAGTGGTGTCAGTGGTGTATTAAAGTCCTTTACTATGACTGTATTGCTATCGATCTATCCCTTGATTTCTTTCAGAAGTTGCTGTATGTATTTGGGTACTCCTTGATTGGGTGCTTATTATACAATATATGTTTACAAGAGTTATATCTTCTTGTTGAATTGCTCCATTTAGTATTATGTAGTGACCTTATCACTTGTGATGGCCTTTACTTTGAAGTCTATTTTGTCAGATATAAATTTCACAACCCCAACTTTTTTCTCATTTCCATTTGCCTGAAAAAGTTTTGTTTCATTCCTTTACTCTCAGTCTGTGTGAATCTTTTGTTCTGAAGTGGGTCTTTTGAAGACAGAAAATATATGGGTCATGTTTTCTTATCCATTCAGCTACCCTATGTCTTTTGATTGAAACATTTCATCCATTTACATTTAATGTTATTAATAAGTATTTGTTTTTGTCATTTTTATTTTTTTATTTTTTATTTTTTAAAATATATATTTTATTGATTTTTTACAGAGAGGAAGGGAGAGAGAAAGAGCTAGAAACATCGATGAGAGAGAAACATTGACCAGCTGCCTCTTGCACACCCCCAACTGGGGATGTGCCCTCAACCAACGTACATGCCCTTGACCGGAATCGAACCTGGGACCTTTCAGTCCGCAGACCAACACTCTACCGCTGAACCAAACCGGTGTTGGCTGTTTTTGTCATTTTTATTCTTAATGTTTGTGTTTCTTCTTGCCTTTCTGTTTTCTCCTTTTACAACAGTCCCTTTAGAATTTCTTGGATTGCTGGCTTGGTGGTAATAAACTCTCTTAGCCCTTTTTTGTCTCTGAAGCTCCTGATTCCACCTTTATTTTTGAATGATAGCCTTGCTGGGTATAATATTCTTGGATTCAGTTCCTTGCTTTGTATCACTTTGTATATTTTATTCCATTCCCTTCTGGCCTGGTATGTTTCTGTTGAGAAATCAGTTGATATTCTAATAGGAGATTTGTTGTAGGTAACTTTCTTTCTCTCACTGGCTGCCTTTAAAATTGTTAATTTGTTGTTGGTGTTTGCCAATTTAATTATGATATGTCTTGGTGTTGGTCTTTTGGGGTTCATCTTGTTTGGGACTCTATGTGTTTCTTGGACTTGTGTAGTTTTGTTTTGTTTTGTTTTTGTTTTTTTCCCATTATCAGGGAAGTTTTCTATCATAATTTCTTCAAGCAGGTTTTCTATTCTTTGCTTCTCTTCCTCTCCTTTTGGCAGGTATCTCGGAAGAGGGAATTCAGAGTTCCTACAGCCCTATTATGCAAATGTTGTTTCATTTTGTATTGTCCCAAAGCTCCCTTAGGGCCTCCTCTTGCTTTTTAAATTTTCTTTCCAGTTGTTGCTGTGTTTGTGTGTTTTTTCCTACCTTGTCTTCTAATTCGCCAATGTAGTCCTCAGCTTCTTCTAGTCTACTGTTTAAGCCTCCCATTGTGTTCTTTATTGCACCTATTTCATTCTTCATTTCATCTTGATTCCTTTTCATGTTGGTGACATTCTCATTCAGCTCCTTATAATTCTCATTGAGTTGTGTGTGTTTATTATTGAGTTGTGTGTATTTGTTACCCAGCTAACACTTCCAATACTATGTTGAATAGAAGTGGAAAGAGTGGGCATTCTTATTTTGTTCCTGATCTTAGAGGAAGAGCTTTCAGTTTCTCATCTCTTGCTTTTTACATATTTTCTTCAAGCAGGTTTTCAAAACATAACTTTAACAAATTATGTTTGTTAGCTGTAGCTTTTCATATATGGCCTTTATTATGTTGAGGTAAATTATTTCTGTACTTATTTTGGTGAGTGTTTTTATCATGAAAGAATGTTGGATTTTGAGAAGTGCATTTTCTGCATCTATTAAGACAATTATTTAACTTTTATGCTTTATTCTGTTAATGTGGCATATCATATTAATTGATTTCATAGGTTGAATTATATTTGCATCCCAGGGATAAATTCCATTTGGTCATTTTGTGGGATACTTTTTGATATGCTGTTGAATTCAATTTATGTGGAGGATTTTTGTATCTATATTCATGAGGAATGTTGGCTTGTAGTTTTCTTTTTCTGTAGTGTCTTTTTTGAGGGGGAGGGGGTTGGTACCTGGGTGATGATGGCTTCATAAAAAAGTGTTTGGAAATATTCCCTCCTTTTCAGTTTTTTGGAAGTGTTTAAGAAGGATTGGCAAAATTCTTCTTTAAATATTTAGTAGAATTTACCAGTGAAGACATCTGGTCCTGGGGTTTTTTTCCTTTGCTGGGAGGTTTTTGATTACTGATTCAGTCTCCTTACTCTCTGTGAAAGTTTTTGATTTTTTAATGATTCAGTCTTGCTAAGTTATATATTTTAGGAATTCATCTATTTCTTTTAGGTTATCAAATTTGTTAGTGTAATTATTGCAGTTTCTTATGATCCTTTTCATTTTTGTGGAATCAGTTGTAATTACCCCTCTTTCATTCCTAAGTTTTCTATTTGAATCTTCTTTCTCCCCCCACTCCCGTTAATCTAGCTAAAGTTTTGTCAGTTGATCTTTAAAAAACACAAACACAATTTTGTTTGTTTTACTATTCTCTATTTTATTTATTTTCACTCTAATCTTAATTGTTTTCTTCCTTGTGCTAATTTTGGGCTGTTCTAGTTCCTTGATGTGAAAAGTTGGGTTGTTTACTTGAGATGTTTACTTTTCAATATAGATTTTTATTGCTATAAATTTCCTTCTTAGTACTGCTTTTGCTGCATACCATAAGTTTTGTTATGTTTTAGTTTTACTGAAGATACTTTCTAATTTCTCTCTTAATTTTTTTGATTCAGTGATTATTCAAATAAGTGTTGTTAGTTTCCACATATTTTTGAATTTTCCTCCTAACATTTCTAGTTTCATTCTATTGTGGTTGGAAAATACACATGGTATCATTTCAATCTTCTTAAATATGTTGAGACTTGTGTTTTGACCTAACGTGTTTTTTTCTTGGAGAATGTTTTGTTTGTGCTTAAGAATGTGTACTTGCTGCTGTGTGGTGGTATGTTCCGCATATATCTGTTAGATTCATTTGATCTGTAGTGTTTTTCAAATCCTTTGTTTCCTTTTTGATCTTCTGTCTGGATGTTCTACTTATTATCGAAAGTGAAGCATTTAAACCCCTTACTATTATTATGTTATTGTATATTTCCCCCCTTAGTTCTATTAGGTGTATATATATCTTAAGAGTTATTATATATTTTACTTCTTGCTGGTGAATTGACCTTCTTATCATTATTTAATGTCCTTCTTTGTCTCTTTAGACAGTTTTGTCTCAAAGCCTGTTTTATCTAATATAAGTATATTTTTCCTGTCCTTTTACTTTTTACATGTGTGTGTCCTTAATGATAAAGTACATGTCTTTTAGATAGTATATAGTTGAATTTTGGTGTTTTTAAAAACCCATTTAGCCAGTCTGTATCTTTTTATTTGTGAGTTTAATTTATTTACACCTGAATTAATTACTGACAGGGAAATATTTCATATTGCTCTTTGTTGTTTGCTGTCTTATAGCCTTTTTGCTGTTCTTTTCTCTCTTGCGATTATGTTTCATTGATTATTTTTGTAGTGACATGCTTTGATTTGTTTTTCACTTTCATTTGTATAGGTTTTTTTTCTTTGTGGTTTACATGGGGGTTACACATTAAACATTATACTGTTATAAAAATCTGTTTTAAGCTGATAATATCTTAACTTTAATCACATACAAATACTCTACATTGTTGCATCTACCTGCCCTTCTCACACTTTGTTAGTGATGTCACAAACTACATAATCTTATATGTGTCTCCATTAACATTTTTACAGTTATAGTTATTGTTTATACTTTTATCTTTTAACTTTTATGTCAGAATTAAAAGTTATTTACATACCACCTTTATAGCATTTTAATATTCTGAATATATATGTTTATTTTTACCAGCAATTTTAATACTTTTCAGTACTTTTCTATTGCCATTTAATATTCTTTCAGTTCAACTTGGTGTACTTCCTCAGCATGTCTTGGAAGACAAGTCTAGTAGTGATAAACTTCATTAGCTTTTTTAAATCTGGGAAAGTGTTACTTTCTTATTCATTTTTTGAAGGACACTTTTGCTAGTTTATACTATTTTGGTTGGTAGTTTTGTTGTTGTTGCTTTGTTTTTGTTTCAGCACTTTGGATTTATCATCCCATTTTCTTGTGGCCTGCAAGATTTCTACTGAAAAATCCACTGATATCCTTGTCGTAAAGAGTAGCTTTCTCTTCATGCTTTTAAAATTCTCTATTTGTGTCTAGATGTCCATTTTCTTTCTCACACTTGAAAATTTGTAGCTATTATTTTTAAAATAAGCTTTATCTCTTTCTTCTTTTGTAACTCCCATCCTATGTATATTTGTCTAGCTGATGGTATCCCATAGAGTCTTTTAGGGTTTTCTAAATTTTTCTCATTCTTTAGAAATGTTGTTCCTCTGCCTGGATAATTTCAATTGACCTGTCTTTAAGATTGCTGGTTCTTTTTTCTCTTTGATAAGTCTGTATTCAAACCCATGTAGTCAATTTTTCCATTTGGTTATTGTGTTCTTCAGCTCCAACATTTCTTTTGGTTCCTCTTTATATTTTCTGCCTCTTTGATTATATTTTTATTTGCTCATACATTATTTTCTTAAATTTATAAAGCATTTTTTATTATGGCTATTGTGAATTCTTTGTCAGTAATAGACCTCCCTTCATTTAGAATTGGTATCTGGAGAGTTATTTTGTTCTTTCGAATGGGTCATGTTTCCCTGTTTCTTTGTCTGTCTCATAGTCTTGTTTTGGGATCCACACATATGAAAAAAGTCACCTCTCCCAGCCTTTACCAACTGGCTTTGTACAGGGGAGTCTGACACCAATCTGTCTGGCTAGAAATTCTTTGGGCCTCTGAAACCTTTTTAAGGAGGTTTGGGGGGATGACATTTCGCTGGGCCTGTGTGAGTAATTTCTTAATTAAGGAGGCTTGCTGGTTTCTTTTTCAGGCGCTCATCTCTCACTCCCTTTGGTGTCTCTCTGCCACGCTTCAAGTTCTCTAGTTCTTTAGCCACAACTTCCCCACTTTTCCTTGTTCTCAGTGACCACCAGGCAGCCACATATGCTGGTTTCCTGTCAAATCCTTAGGCAACACAAATATCATCCTGTCACCTTTTGAAAAGCTGGAATACTGGAGTCATGTTCCACTCATTTCTCTTCCTGTGAGGGAGAAGCCTTAAGTAGTGTGTTCACGCTGAGCCATGCAGCCACAAGCAGCCCACCCCTCACTCCTCTTTGTTCTCAGTAGCCCACAGGCATCCAGGTGATTCTGATTCCTTTATGTTTCAAGTGAGGTGAGGCAGATATCAGTCTCTTGGGCAGCCTTCTGAGAAGCTGGAAATTGGAAGCAAACTCTACTCCCTGCCCCCTCCCCTTTCCCCTCCCCCTTCCTGGGAGATGTCATAAACTAGGGCATTCTCACTTGGCCCCTATTTGTGTAGGCGTTTGTTTGTGGCGTAAACTGAAATTATAACTGTGTAGTCAACCATATGTGAACTTAAATCTTCCCTGTGTCCTTTTTGCCCTTGCTCCTGAATGCACTATTTGTTTACCTAGATTATTCTATCTTTCTATTGTAGGTGTTGTAGCAAGTTCCCAACTGAGTTTCTCTTAGCACTGGTTTTTCTGGTACTTAAAATTATAACTTTCAAGTTCTAGTTTTTATTTTTAGTTTCCATTCCCTTCTCTGAATGTGGTTGCATACTTACACATATATTTATTTTTTTCTACGCAATGATAATGTTAATTATTTGCTCATTTTATTTTCCCTTAAATTTATGCAAAAATTATTGGTTGGTAATCAAAATAGCATTTTTCTTTTCAGTTCCCATGAGTAAGGTAACTTGATATGATATGCCTTTCACTTTTCTGGGAAACTAGTGTCTCAAATGATGTGGAAATTTTTATATGGTTGAAATGCTATTATGCTGTCATACTGTAGAAATGTTGTAATATTTTCAGATTCTTCCAAGGCCCTCATATAACATACGCATTGAGCATGACTGCTTATATTTTATAGTGCAGCTAACAGAACAAAACAAGAATAAACTTCACTAAGCATAGTTTAAAGTAGTCACTTTCTTACATACTGATTTCAGAGAGGAAGGGAGAAGGAGAGGGATATAGAAACATCAATGATGAGAGAGAATCATTGATAGGCTGCCTCCTGCACTCCCTACACTGGCGATCGAGTCCGCAACCCAGGCATGTGTCCTGAGTGGGAATCGAAACATGACTTCCTGGTTCTTAGGTAGAAATTCAAACACTGAGCTAAGCAGCCTGGGCTGTAAGGGTATCTTCTGGTTCTCCTTGTAGATGAGCAAATTGGGAAAAAGGTTATTCCTCCAAAAAATTATTTAAATACATTTTCCCTGAAGAGATGTGCCTTGTTAAACATGAGAACATGGCTATATTGTGGCTGTTAATTTATATCCCTGATTTCACAAACTGTCACACTGCTTTCTATACATTTTGGGGAATTATATTACAGTGCAAAGAATCTTATTATTGAAAATGATGGATATAATGTGTACTTTATCCCCTGTGCTCACATGCAATTATGGAGTTACAAAGCCCACATCACCACATTTGATCCTCAGACAATATGTAATCATCACCTTGGAGGTGATTATATATTCTCACTTCACAGATTAGAATCCAGGGGTCATGAGAGTTTATGAGAGATGCTAAGGTCTAAATCTCAAGTTCTTGTATTAAGTTTGAGCTCTTGGCCCAGCATCTTATAACTTCTCATTTGTAAAGCAAAAGCAACTCAAAGGTGCAATTGAAATCTGAATATTCTTACGATGTAATGTTAAACACATTTTCTATTCAGCTGAACTTCTTCTTTTGCAGTTCTAAATCAAATGCATCTGAAGTGATTGTTTTGTATATCTGCCTCCTAAATTTTGCCTCATTGTGACAGGAAAAATTTAATTTTATGCATTGGTTTATGATTTAAACTGTATAATCAAATATCCTACTTCTCATGCTTTTGTGTGGAGGGATTAGCTAGACCAGCTCTTTTTTATCTCTCTTCCTGCTTTCTTTCACTCTTTACCCTTGAATGAGAAAAAAAGCTTTTGGATTAGTGAGTTTGATAAAAGTAATTGGTAGACCACAAGTGATCTTAGTGGGCAGAGCCTGTCCTGAGGTGGGGTAGGAATAAATCAGCCTTGCATTGCTGGGAAGGAGTTCCTCATGAAACTCATGGAATCACACCTCTAACCAACACCTTCTGTTTGCCTGATTTACCTCTCTCCTCATGAGTCACCTCCAAGCTTACCAGAGCAAGAAGGATGTGGTTGGGTCCCTTCAGAATTCACATCTTAAGACCTGAGAGAAAAAAATAAATACCTCTCTTCCCAGGGAAACATCCATCTGATTTTATTTATATCAATCCTTTATTTCCAATATTCTGTGGTATAAGTTATGACTGTACATATTGGGCTAATGAAATTCATCTCATTACTTTTTATGGTGTTATAAATATGATGCCTTCTCCTTTCCCTAATGTTATGTAAGAGAGTGATCACTTTAAGGTATGTTTAGTGAAGTTTATTCTTGTTTTGTTCTGTTAGCTGTGCTATAAAATATAAGCAGTCATGCTCAATGTATATGTTATATGAGGGCCTTGGAAGAATCTGAAAACATTACAACACTTCTACAGTACAACAGCTTAACAGCATTTCAACCATATAAAAATTTCCACATCATTTGAGACCCTAGTTTCCCAGAGAAGTGAAAGGCATATCATATGTTATTACATAGATGACTGTATAATACAAACTATAATTCTTCTTGTTAAGGAAATAGTTTTTACTTATTTATAAATGATTATAATATATAATGTAGTTAATCATAGAAGAGATAATAGGCCCATTTTTAGAACTTTCATGAACAGAAAAGACCCACAATTAAGTTTTTTCCAGAGTGACAGAACCAGTGATATTTCAACTGTAGAATTATAAACTGCTAGAACTGGAAAGGATATGAAGAACAATACTTTTTTTTTTTTTTACCCCTTAAATGCTAAGAATGCAAGAAAGGAATCTTAGAATTCATTTAGATCCAGGAAATTTCAGAGTTACCCAAGGTCATGTGACTAATTAATAGTAAATCCTGGATGAGAATCATAAGTCCTATTTCAGTATCCTTCTACTCCTCCAGGTATTAGGTTGTTCCATATTCAAAATACACAGTAACTTATAAACTTCAGCATAATGTTCAAAACAATCCATTAATAAATGTTCCTCTTGCATTTCTGTGTTACGTTTATCCCCGTTTAATGGGAGAAGAGTCAGTTGAAACCTCACACTCAAATGCCAAGAAACTTTTCATGTTTTCTCAGAAAAATACACTTACATCCATTAATATATATTTACATACCTATATATATTATACTTCTTATATTCTCTAATATCCCCCTATTGATTTTCTTTTCTTATTAAAGCATTCCATGCTTAATCAACATTTACTGCTTTTGCTTTTGATTTATAGAATCTGTCTGTCCAACACGAATTCCAGTGGCAGCTCGAGATGAGAAGGGGTTTGATATTCTTTTAGGCTTGGGTGTAAAGAAAAAGGTTAAGAAAAGAATCCAGCTTTCACCAACAAAGATAAAAGGATATGAAGTAACATCAAAAGTTGATTTATCAGAATTCACAAGGTAAATATGTGTTGATATATATTTTTTGATATGTCTATAGCTTTGTTGAGAATTCTTTAAGCTTATTCATGTTCTTTTTCCCCAGCAATGTTTTTCCAGAAGGACTTCCTCCATCATATGTATTTGTTTCCACTCAGCGATTTAAGGTCAAGAAAATGTGGGATTTATGGAGAATTTTAACCATTGATGGAAGGCCACAAATAGCTGTTACCTTAAATGGTGTGGATAAAACATTACTATTTACAACGACCAGCGTGGTTAATGGCTCACAAGTGGTCACCTTTGTTGACCCTCGAGTTAAGGTAAAGATGTCTGGATATGATTATGTTATTCATGAGGAAACACTGTTAGGTTAATGTGTATTGGGAGAAGAGAGCTATAATTTTAAAATGACTGGAAAGATATCAACTTCAGATTTCAATGTTGCTTTCTTGAAAGAAAAAAAAAGCAAAGGAAGGAAATTCTTTTTAAAAATATATTTTTTATTGGTTTCAGAGAGGAAGGGATAGAAAGCTAGAAACATCAATGATGAGAGAGAATAATTGATTGGCTGCCTCCTGCACACCCCACACTGTGGATTGAGCCCACAACCTGGATATGTGCCCTGATCAATAATTGAACCGTGACCTCCTGGTTCATAAGTAAATGCTCAACCACGGAGCCATGCCATCTGGGCAGGAAAATTCTTTCTTAATCCATGTGGAATTTAGGGTGGGGGGAACTAACATTTTTTAATGTCTGCTACTAGGTACCAGGCACATTGAATTATAATATCCCCCCCAAAGAAGAACCTGTTGTTCCCATTTTACAGACAAGGAACCAAAGTTCAAAGATAGTAAATTCCTACTCAAAGTAACAGAGCTACTGTATTTTTCGGACCATAAGACGCACTTTTTTCCCCCCAGAAGTCTTATGGTCCAAATATAGCCTACACATATACTTTTTAAAAAAAGTTTTTTTACTTGCCCGGCTCTGTGTGGTCTCTGTGTGCTTGCCCGGCTCTAAAATGGTTCTAAATGCTGCTGTTTACTTTACAGGGTTGATTACATGTGTTTATGACTGTGATGTTGGGTTTTAATGCACATAAAATATTTTAGGACACTATTTGTTTCAGAATCTTTTTTTCTTCATTTCCCGTCTCTAAAAACTGGTGCGTCTTATGGTCCGGAGCGTCTTATGGTCCGAAAAATACGGTAGTTAAGTGGTGACAATAAAAAAATTGAATTCAGGTTTGGTTATTTTCAAGGTCCATGTTGGTCTGTTTTACATGGCCATGTCTCACAAGACATTGAAATAAAGACATTTGTTAGAACATTAAGTACGGGCAGAAAATGGATGCAGAATTCACATTAAGTATAAGGATATTTTATTCTCCACAAAGGGATATATATATATATATATATATATATATATATATATATATATTTATTTAATAAAATCGATAAACTAAAAATAAAAGTATATTTTCTAAGTCATGTGTTCTGAATACAGATGTGATGATAAAGGCAATTAAGTTTTGATATTTATTATAATTATGAAAGCTTAATGATGTAGTATATCATCTAGGAAATCTACAAAGTCATATGTAAAATTATGCATTTATATAATTTCTTCATTTGGTAAATAGATTAAATTTGTAAAAATTGTTGTCTGCCATTTTCATTAAAGGCAATGTTCTAGGTTCTGTGAAAAATGAAAAATAAATAAGACATTTTTCTTTCCTTCAAGGAGCTTGCTTATAATGAAAAATTTAAGGCTTCTGATATCTAATAGAAGTATAGCATAGTTAGCAGAGTGTGGAGGGAAAAGTGGATTCTAATACAAAATATGAGAAAGCCTTCATACATGATACGGTTTTTGGACTGACCTTGAAGCATGTTTGTAGAGGATTTTTATGGAGAGAGATAAGAACACATTAGGTCAGTGGTTCAGTATTGAATAGTCATGTGTTGTACAATTCAGAATTTTTATTTAGAGAATGGAAATTTGTATCCCTGTGTTTGGAGTATAAGATGCATGAAAGAGGGACTAGCAAGGTATGCGCTCAACTTGTGGGGACCTGGAAAGCCACACAAAGGGGTATGGATTTCATTCTGCGGATGACAGGATTCCATTAAGAGGTCTTGACCATAGATGTGTCACGGTGGAAGAAACTCTCCTCTCTCTTTTTTTCTTTTTTCTTTTATAAGCAATACTTTAAAGTCTGTCTTGGAATTGTGTTAGATTCTGGGAATAAGAAAATAAGATCAGGCGTGTTCTGTGACAAAATTCCAGTGAGAGAGATTAATAGAGGTATGAAGGATAGACTGGAGAGGGAAGGGTTTGAGATAGAGATATGTTTGAAAATTATTCAAATAAAGCAAGCTACTCATGAACCTAACTCCTGGCAGTGGGAATGGACATAAAGAAGTGAATTTCTATCATGTTTAGGAGACATATTTAATAGAACTTTGCATCTATTTGTTATTGACACTGAAAGGAAAATGGAGGTAAAGAAACTTGTTTTGGTTTAGCAATTCAAGATATCGATACTATGATATAAGGGCAATAGGGATAAAAAGAAGGTTTGGGTGGTAGTTCAAGTTTGTTTTGTTAACATACTCTGTCAGGATGATTGTGGGACATCCTGGCAAATTATTCTAGCAGTATTGGAATTATAGGTACCATATGTTGATGTAAGTATGGGAATTAGTTCATGGAAGTAATAATTGACCTGTAAGAATGGATGAGATAGTCAAAGGAAAGAAAGAGTGAAAGATGTCAAGGATAGACCTGTGGGGAATGTCTCATTAAAAGACAGGTTGTGTGCCGAAACCGGTTTGGCTTAGTGGATAGAGCGGGCCTGTGGACTGAAAGGTCCCTGGTTTGATTCCAGACAAGAGCATGTTCCTTGGTTGCGGGCACATCCCCAGTGGAGGGTGTGCAAGAGGCAGCTGATTGATGATTCTCTCTCATTGATGTTTTTAACTCTTTATCCCTCTCTCTTCCTCTTTGTAAAAAATCAATAAAATATATATTTTTTAAAAAGGCAGGTTGCGGAAGAGGGGTCCTCAAAGAGTATAAGAATGAGCGATTGGAGAAGAAATGATGATAATCAAGTGGTTTGAATCATGGAAGTTGAGTGAGAATATCAAAGAGGAGTAAAAAAGATGAGGAGTGAGAGAATCATTTGAATTCAGAGATTAGGACCTCATTTGTGACTTTGAGTGAGTTGTTTGACACAACTACTTGGGAATATGGAATAGAAACTCTGGGGATTAATAAAATAATTGATGAGTGGCATTTGAGACCCTGCTTGGGTTAGGAAGAATTTGTATATATCGATAGTATAGCTAATTTTGTGTGGTGTGGATTTATGGTTGACAGCAAAGGAATGAGCATGAAGAAAATAAAAGATTGTTAGGAATTTTACTTATGAATCTTCTGTATTTTCTTCCTATAGACATTGTTTGATGAAGGCTGGCATCAAATCCGTCTCTTAGTAACGGAACAGGATGTAACTCTGTATATCGATGATCAACAAATTGAAAACAAACCCTTACATCCAGTTTTAGGGATCTTCATCAGTGGCCAAACCCAAATTGGAAAATACTCTGGGAAAGAAGAAACTGTTCAGGTGGATAAATAATTACTTGCTTTTTGCTTTATATAAAATGGAGCTTTGCTGTCCTTCCTGATAGTATTTATCACATTTAACTTAATTGTGAATTTCTTTAAGATACTTAAAAATGTGGTCAGTTCAATAGTGAAATTGTGTGTTTTTGTGTAAGTATGAAAAAGCAAAATTAGACTTATTTTATTTTATAAGAATACTTAGAAAAATATTCCCCTGGGTTCAGGGTAGAATTCTTATTATCATGAAACATTAATTTCATGTACACTATCCCAGGAGAGGCATAGATTAAATAATGAATTTGGAAAAGGCAATGTGATTAGAGTTGTAAGTAGCGTTATAAACATTTCTTTACCCCTGTGAGGATAAAATTAAATTAATGCATGTCAGGGTTTTTCACGAACAAAATTAACTTTTTCGATATCTCTTTAACATGGACTATCTATGTGTAGGTTGAGAAGTGTGCATGTAAAAGTCATTTCCTGTAAATCCTCTATTTGAAAAGTCAGGCTTTCCCACTCTTTTTATTAAGGGAAAGCTGTACATTTAAATGTGTGATTGCACACGTGGTCTCTATATAATAATGTTACATGTCCATTTATAGTAAGTATTTACATAGTAACAGGTGATGGGCCTACTCATCACACAATATTCCATGCCAGAAACTAAATCTCTGAGACTAAAGATGGTTTTGGAGCCACCCTTTTGAACTGTCCTAGAAAGTTCTCCCTAGACTAGGTTTTAATCAGGGGTACTAAAAAGCTCCACTAGGTTCCTGGAGGAAATCAGAGATTTATTTTTGGTGCTAGAGAAGTTTGCATCACATCTTTAATACTATGTGCTAGGTATTCAACTTTTATTATTTTCAATTTTTTTTTCAGTTGAATGCTGTGATTTAAACTTTCCATGATTGCTAACTATATTGGCTGTTTCTGTGTATCTGAGTTGTTCTTATAAAACAATTAGCTTGGCCTCAACTTTTACTTGATTGGGTTTATGTTCCTAGTTTGATGTCCAAAAGTTGCGAATCTACTGTGACCCAGAACAGAACAACCGGGAGACAGCATGCGAGATTCCCGGATTTGTAAGTAGGATGGATTATTTTTTCCAAGTGCTGCTTTAGTACTTTCAAAGACATAAATAAAAAGCAGATAATATGTGAGTTTTAATTTAATATATAGAGTTAATTTTTTTCAATTGTCAAATAAAGTTATATTGATGAAAACATATTTTGAAGCTCATAACTGAAATAAAATTTTAATGTTTCACTGTGTAAGTATGAATGAAAGACCACAAGAAACTGTTTTTTCCACATCATGTCTAGTTGTGACTATCCTAATATTCATGAGAAGCAGGAGTAGACTTGCTCTAGAAAATTATAGGATATTTTGTCTGAATATCTTGTGTGAAATACATTTCTGTTCTTAATTAAATTTATAATTAGCATATTAAGCATTATAGTTCTGGAGCAGGGAATGATTCATTTTCCTGATCACCAGCATGTTTTCTCAAACAATAGTATAGCTCTCAAAACAAGTAGTTTTATTTTTATTGTTGTTACCTACCTAAGATTTTCTTTTATTTGACTATTTTTATTGATGTGTTAAGAAAGAAAAGATTATAAGCTAAAATGTTACGAAGTCTGATTACATATACAAACGCATATAATCAATCTATTTTCCTTTAGGCAAAATATGGTGTGCAGTATTGCTGCTATTGCAAATAATGTATAATGTAGTAAAACTTTGTGACAATGTGGATTCCCAGTGATATTTGAGCCCTATTTGAGCTTTTTTAGTTTATATAGTCATGCTGTCATAATCTCCTTCTTTTCTATTAAACTGAATAACTTATGAATCCACGTGTTCCAAAGTCTTGGGGACATTAAGCAAGATAATTAATGGCTCTACAATAAACTCAAAGATGGAACCTTTTATAAATGATTCATTATGGGCATTCTAGATATGTAATTGCTTAAACAATATACCTTTTAGATACTTATAATTTAGAATATACATCTTTACTAAACATATTGTTGTTGCATTTTGACAGTCCATTGTACATACTTTATTTATTGATTTATGCATCATTGTAATAACCATTACCATTTCCCTTCCATATAATAAATGGCAGATTTTGAATTCTCACATTCAGTTTTTTTTTGTGTGTGTGTGTGTGTGTGCATTTTTGTCTCCTTCCTTCCTCTTAGCTGTGATTTGATGTAGCTTGTTTGCTTTTTGTACCTTTATTCCCACCTTCTCATTTTCTGATATAATGTTGTATTATTTGGAAAGATTATTAACCAGTCTCAAATTGTGACTTATTCGGTAAGAAATATGCTTTTTAGGGAGCAGCTCCCCTGGAGTGCATGAAATTTAATTCATGCTCTTTAGGACTGGTTAGATATGTTTTGGCTTTTTTCTCTCGTTCTTAAAGGATTTCCAGTAAGTTCAAGAAAGCATATAAATTCCACATTGATGTATTTTTGTTTCTGCGTGGTCATTATATTAAGCAGCTTTGGCATTTTAATGTTCTCCTACTCTTTATTGTTGTTAATTTTCTTTGTTTATCCTACTATAAATGTAATAATTGCATGTAAAAATAAGTAATTTTTTAGGATAGTTGCAAATAAATATTTTAGCTCTTGCTGGTTTTGGTGCTTCAGTCTTCTTTAACCTGGACCATGAAATATTTTAAAATTAGGAAGATAATTTAGAACTTAATTAAAAACATATTTTCAAACACATTTGTTACTGTTTTTCTTTCAGAATGGTGAGGTAAGCCTGGATACTATTGTTTTTCCTTAAGGTAATATTTGCATTGTGGGACTGTTTAGCTTCCTTCCATCAACTGTAAGTATTTTAGATACATTACACCTACTTTTTAAATGTAGTTTGAGTGTATTTAGTATTCATACCTTTTTATGATTGGGAATTTCTTATTAGGTTAGGCCTGTGGTCCCCAAACTGCGACTCACAAGCCACATGCGGCTCTTTGGCCCCTTGAGAGTGGCTCTTCCACAAAATACCACGGCCTGCGCAAGTCTATTTTGAAGAAGTGGTATTAGAAGAAGTTTAAGTTTAAAAAATTTGGCTCTCAGAAGACATTTCAATCGTTGTACTGTTCATATTTGGCTCTGTTGACTGAGTTTGCCGACCACTGGGTTAGGCTAAATAAAACATATACATACATAAGTACATATACATATATATGCATCTTCCCATGTTTATTTCACTTTTTGTCTTCGTAGTGTCTCAATGGTCCCAGTGATGTAGGTTCAACCTCAGCTCCCTGTGTTTGTCCTCCGGGAAAACCAGGACTACAAGGCCCCAAAGTGAGTAATACCAAAAATGCTATTTTATTTATTAAAATACTCAAATAAGAGCTTCCACATTTGGAGCTTCCACAAAATTCCAAATCACCGATGACCCTGTTGTGAAATTTTCACTAATGATTTAGAACAGTTTAAAACCCGAGTGTTTGTGACCTTTTAAAAAGCGTATTCTGGTCCATATTTGTCTTTAAACCTAAAACTGAAACCACTAGCCCGCAGTAGAGTGAGGGAGCAATTTTAGTTAGTTTGCTTGTTTATCTGTTTGCTCCCTCTCTGTCCCCCTCCCCCAACACTGCTGCTAGATCCCAGAAAGGTTCTTACAACTTGGTAAAAAAATTAAGAAAGGGACCTTAAGATACGCTTGAAATTCTTAAGTGTCTAAGATCTTAATTTATCAAAATGATTTTCAGACAGAAAAATGGAGAAAAATTTAAAATTGATTTTAACGTTGTGTTGGATGTCTAATTCTAAAAATGGAGGCATGTATTTATTTCACCTAATCATGTAGTAATTACATTGGGGAAGTATGTTTGCAGTCGTGATGTACATACTATTTTATAACCAGTTTATTTTTTACATTGCAAAATACTTTGATATGTTCCTATGTAATTAAATATGAATGACTAAGTTTTTAAGTTAATACTACTACAGCATCAGAGACATAGCCTAAGATACTGAGAATGGTCTGTTCACTATAATGTTTTTAATATTATTTTAAAAAATCACCTAATAAAAATAATGTCTAACTTGAAAGCAAGTATGACTCACTAGGGAGAAAATGTTTTGTGTAGTGATCATCTATTATTTGAGATGATTATAAATTTTTTAAATTAAATATGAATTATTTATATTTAGATGGAATTTTCTCTTTTTGAAAATATATTTTTATTGATGTTAGAGAGGAAGAGAGAGAGAGCTAGAAACATCTATGATGAGAAGGAGTCATTGATTGGCTACCTCCTGCATGCCACTTACTGGGGATCGAGCTTGCAACCCAGGCATGTGCCCTAAACTGGAGTCAACAGATCCTTCCTCTGATGGCCAATGCTCTATCCAAATGACTAGAGCTAGATGGAATTTTCTTAGTATTTTAATCACCATGATTAAAAAAAAATCTTAGCTTCTGGATTGCTGATCTAAGTTAATTTAATTCTTCTGATCTTTTATACATATTTCTCCCATTCATTTTCAAATAATAGTTCATGAGATACTTCAAGCCTAACTGTTAAAAACCATAAAGAAATGAAATTTAAGAAATAAAAGTTTACATTCAATATTTCATGTAAAGTGAATCTATTTGGTTTGGAATTTGACTTCAGTATATTATAATTAATTTACTGTACTATTGTAAACTATTTTTAGATTGCTTTTCAGAAAGTTAACCAAGGAATTCTTTAGTTCAATTAACTCCGTTATTTAGGATGCCTTGACATTAATGAGAAATACCTATAAATGTTCCAAGGAGACTATACCTATCGATATAAGATAGCTTGCTGTGACCTACCAACAAACTTCTTTTTAAAACATATTTACAATACGGAAATGTTATATAGAAATATGATTTGATCTGGAGGAGATACCATGTGGAAACCAGAGTTCCATGTTTCCTATTCTGTAAAAGCCCAGAGTGCTTTCCTCACTCTTAATGATTCTGGTCCCCCCAGGGTCTCTAAAGGGCTGTCTACTTTTGAGAAGGAATCAAATGCTTTTGATGTTTTCTGATTCTTCATTAGTGGTTCATTAGAGATCTTGTAGTGTCACTGTTTGTTATTCACCTATGTTTCTATAGAAGAGTTTTAGAGCACCTTTGTCTTATCTGATATCCAGTATTTCTAGGTTTCACGTGTTCCTCATTTTCGTTCTCTTTTCTTAGTCATAATGTAACCCCATTGCCACCTATTATTATACTTCAAGTGAAATTGCAGTTTTCCACCAATCTTCAAGTTGGCGTGCCTTCTTGATCTGCTTCCCATTTTCTTCAGAAAGTCTGGCTGGAAGAGAGGAACACACACACACACTTCTCTTTCCTTTTAAGGCTCTTTCCCCTGGAAGTGGTTCCTTAGCCACATCAGGGACCTGTATGTGAAAAACAGAATCCCTAGCAACACTCTGAGTTTCATGCACTTCCTGTAGAGAATTTGTGTCTTGGAAAATTGATAGGGTTTTATTTAGATCAACAAAACTGGAATTAATTGAGATGAAATAATTTTACTATAGATCAAATTGAGACTTTTTGGCTGCCTTTGTTTGATGCTCCCTGGAAAGCTTTGCAGATGTCTATTAACCAAAGTTAGCTGTGAAAAATAAATCTAGTCTTTTTATTAACCAGAAATACAGTTCTAGAAGGTGAGAGTTGAACTATGTGAGTAAAACAGAAGAGAAAGTGTCAATAAAACAGAAGAGAAAGGGTAGGTGGGTAAGTGCTTATTCTAAGATAATGTCATCTGTTATAAATTCTTGAGCTTTCCAAAAAACATGACAATCCTGTTAAAAAAAAACAGGTCAAATAAACTATGATAGCACACACTTAGACTTATCATGGCATTATAACTCTTCAATAAGCAAAGAAAAAATATATCTGTTATTGTACTATGAATGCCTTGAACATAGCTTGTTCACTTTGTATCCTTAGTGTCAAACCTAGGAAATGAGTAAATTAATAAATTAATCTGTTGGAGTAATTTTTATATGTAAGTCGTTCACAATGAAGGCAAATACAAACTAAATTCTCCTTTGGAATTCTATCTAACCCAGTGTTTAATAGTGATATTTTTTAATGTAATGAATTAGGAAATTATTGAAATAATAAGATTTACCCCTCCTCCTTACTACCTTATCTGGAACGCCCTTGTTCTGTATGAAAAGTCCAGCAATCTCCAGTTGACAAACAACTCCCTTTTGAAAGACCTTACCATGCAGTTGGCAGCCCCTTCCATCACTTTCAGTAGACATAGGGACATTTGTGGGGACACACTTTACATTTGATCTAACCTTAAATGTTAGATGTTTCGTTCAGAAGTGAAAAGAAAGCTTTTTTTCTTTTCCTTTTTCAGAAAGGAACAATTTCTTAATAAGTTCTTTGCTCTGAAATGCCACTCTCTCTCCAGCTGTATTCCTGCTGCTGCCCTTTGTTTCACCCTCATAATCCTACATCAAAGTGATTCACTTGGACTTTTAAAGTATCCTGTCTGAATACAAAAAGCCTTTGGAAAATTTCAGGGGTCACTAGGCATCTACATTTTTATGTTAATTTCCCTAGACTCAGTAGATTCTTTTCACCTAACAAAGTGGGTGTTTGAGTTTTGAGGGAGGGAAGAGGCTGCTTTGGAGAGTGGAACAGGTCTCAGGTCTGATACTCCTGTGGACACCAAGATTAGAATGAAGGCACAAAGATTTTGAGAAAACGGATTGTTAACATGGGATTTGGTTCTGCATGAAGAGTTCCAAAGACATTTGTTTTAGATGAGTAACTTAAAATATTAGCTTGCTTTTGCAAGCACAGCGATTTTTCATTTTAATTATTCATAATTATACTGCTTGAGAAGCCACGTTCAGAGATGGTTTAACTCAATCCATGACATTTCCACTCCCGTCGACAACTCAAAAATCCTGTGGCACAAATTCAATTCAATATAAGTAAGTTTTGCTTTTCAGCTGGATACATATTTTTAAAAATTCAAAATATGCAAGTGTTTCAACTAAATTAGGAGAAAGTGATTGAGAATTTATCACAATTGTACGATAAGTTACAATATATGTCTAATTTAATGCATTTGGAAATCTTTTTCCATGTTCAATTTGCTAGCAGTCCCCATGTCTGGTTCTGATTAGTTTTTGAATTTTAATGTAGTCAGGCAGAGTAGTTTGTAGACACAGGGACTCTGGAGCAGAATTGAATGATTTCAAATTCCATCTTCACTACTGCTCCGTGGCCTTCAGCCAGCTACCTAACCTCCTCAGGCCTCAGTTTTCCTACATGTAAAATGGGAATAATATTACTTGCTTTGTGGTGTTATTATGGGAAGTCATTTAATGTATGTAAATCTTTAAAAGCAGTCCCTAGCATACAGTGAACAACTAATAAAGTTTGGGTGTCAACTTTTATTACAGTAATATAATGGAATTTTTATTCTAATTGGCCTTCTCTCCAAAATTTGTTAGGGTTTTACTTTATTCTTTCAATTTTATGGAAACAACATCAAACCTACCTGAGTTTCTGCTAATAAATCAGTAGGGTAGTGGTCAAAATAACCATTAAACTCTATCAGTAATAATAAAACCTGCAAAAGAGATTACTTTCCGTTTGTAGAGCCGTTGACCAGTGTTATGGTCCTTACGAAGGCACATTGGATTTATCTTGTGGGTGATTTTTTCCCCTTGGAAACTTGGTTTTGATTCATTTAAAAGGTTACTGTTAAGTGTGTTTTGTGCCTCTGTGTAGCATAGAAACAAATTCTGTTTCTTCTTGTGCCAAAGTTTTATTTCAGGCTCATCATAGGAGAGGTTAAACCTTCTCAGAGTCTTCCCATGTCCTAGATTTTGTGCATAATTAATATTCTGCACATAAAGAGGTCATTCACAGGAGATTTTATTTGAAATAAATCAATCAGCAAATAGTTATTGAATCTCTACTTGATACACAGCATTGAAAAAAAGTAGAAAATGTGGACCCTGTTTCAAGGAATATAAATCCAATTGATAAGTGAAGAAGACTAATCAAGTAAAAAATGAGAAAACTCCAGTTATAAATAAGTGATCAGTGACACAGGAACTGCTATATCATTTCAGTGGGAAAAGATATCAGGAGAAAATGGAGTTACAAGGAAGGTGCAGTGATAGAACATTTTGGCATAATGACTCTTACATAGAAAGGGAAGAAAATCATCTTCCCGGGAGAAAAGAACGATGGAATTTATCGAAAGGCAGTGAGTCCAACATGAACATGGATAGAGAAGGATGGCAGGGAAGCTAGAGATTAATGGGGATCCCCTGAAAATAAGGAAAGAAACATTCTAGCACGCTTAGAGAGCCAGAATGTTGCTCTTTAGTGCCCAGCTAACACTAGAATCCTTGGATCCAAATTATAAATTATGCCTTCTTAGCAAGATACTAAACGTTTCAGCATTATTTTCCTCTCTAGATTTACAGCGATTCTCTCTTTTAAAAAATTACATTTTCCTTTTTTCAACCTTTCCTTATGCTGAGCCTCTTGGATGACTCCTAAGTGAAGAGCCCATCCCTTCTTCATTGGCCCCTTAATCGAGTTCACACAGTTCTTTCCATTTTTCTGTTTAGTTTCAGGAACAAATCTCCCTAGCCAGTAGCCTGAAGTAGTATTTCCAACCAGTAAAGCTGGCTCTGTGAAAGTACCCTTAGTTAATATATAATCACTGGGATTCTGTGTGATTTCTTGCTGAAAATAGTGCAGAATTATTGAGTTGAAAATCAGTTGTCTCTGTGTAGGAATTTATTGGTTCTGATGGCCAAGACTTAGTGGTTTTTTTGGCAAGATGTCCCAATGTGGACCTGAAGAACTCAATAATAGGTGAATATGATATTACTAGAGACCTGGTGCACTGGTGGTGTCCCTTGGCCTGGCCTATGATCAGGGCTGATGGGGCCTGGGCCTGGCAGGCCAGGGGGAGGGGCCATGGGAGGTTTGCCTGCTTCGAGAGGTTCGCAGTGGGAGCACACTGACCACCATGGGGCAACTCCTGTATTGAGCATCTGCTCCCTGGTGGTCAGTGCACATCATAGCAACAGGCTGACTGGTTGTTCAGACGTTTGGTTGTTCGGTCGCTTAGACTTTTTTATATATATAGATTTGTGAAGTATTTCTTAGAGTGGAATTATAAAACACCCTCACTTCAAAAAAAAAAATGTTCCTTTCCTTGTTTCCTTGTTTTGTTTTAAGGGTGGTGACCCTCTGAATCACATGTGTCAAACACAAGGCCCGCGGGCCAAATCCGTCCCGCCAGGCCTTGCAATGTGGCCCGCACCGCGCTGTCATCACTGCACTCCTCTGCGTTTCCATCACAATGACAGTTTATGACTGTTCAGTAAACCATTCGGCCCGCGATTTAGGCTGGATTTTAGATTTTGGCCCCTTCTCTGATTGAGTTCGACACCCCTACTCTGAATGGTCAGTACTGGCCCTTGCATAACAGAGTTCCATAGAATGTGCCTGGGCTCGTTGCCATGTTGTACAGAATAATGTTCTTTGAAGATCTCTGGTTTGTGAGAGCAAAGGTCATTTCTTCATTTCTTAGGTATTACGTGTGCTAAAAGACTAAGGGGTTGTTTGGCTTGGGCCTCACTCACTCTCATAAAAATATTCAAGTTTTAGAATTTTAGCATGTTCAATGACATTTTAAATATAGGCAAAGAGACACATTGACTGGATTGAAAAAAATGACTGTTGTGCAGCTTTACATGTGAATCCCATATGTAAGGTCACATAGCTTTGTACTGTTTTTTCTTAATAAATAATTATGAGTTGACTTATTGTATCATAGGTCAGTAATATCTGTAGTACAACATGTAGAACAGAATTAAGTCTGTAGACAGTGAGTGAAATATTACTCTCATTGAAACTGTATTTGCTATGATAATCATTTTTTTTTTTAGAATTCTAAAAATGTGCCCTGTTATAAATATTAATATTTTACATCAGGGAAACATACTTTACTTGTTATACCTGGTAGTTGCACACAAATAAGTTTTACATACTAAAAAAAACCTTTATTTGTTAAGCTAGGCAATTAGAATATGGTGTTTTTTTTTTCTAATCCCCATTTTAGGAATTCTGTTTATTTGTTTTTAACATACAGATAACTGCCTTTAATGGAATTGACTCTGAACCTTGATAGACTCTGACTGCACCAATATAGTTGGTTGTTTTGTATTGAGAAAGTTTTTTGTTTTTTTCCTCTCTAGGGTGACCCTGGACAGCCTGGGAACCCTGGCTACCCTGGACAGCCTGGTCAAGATGGTAAGCCTGTGAGTACTGAAAGCTTAGTCATCTCCAGTCCTGGGATTATAGTGTCAAAGATAAAATTTCACTCGGCAAAGTTAAATAGGTAAGGGAGACTGTATTTAAGACTGTATTGGAATAAGGGAGAGAGATCGAACTCCGATTAGCTGAAACAAAAAGAGGGTGGATTTTTGAGTACTGGAGTAAGCTAGTGGAAAAATACTGGAGGACTCTGAAGGGAGAGGTTGATCAGTGGGACAGAGCAACTTGAGTTATCCTGAGCTTGGTAGACATTTTCCTTGGTAAGTAAGCCACCTGCCATCTGTATTTGCTAAGTGGCACCCATGGAAGTTAGGGTACTGGCTTCCCACAGAGACTGATAGATGCAGACACTTATCTTTTTTAAAGACTACATTGCAAAGGGATGGTCCCTGAGAAAGATCTTCCTTGCTAGTTGTAAAGTTAGTGAGAAGGTTTAAAAATATTTACAACTCAAAGGGGCAGATAAAGAATTTACAATTATAAATTTTCTAAAGTAAATTTCAGGAAAGGGAGGTCCAGGTCTAGGGTCAAGAAGAAGCCAGTATAAAGTTTAGTCAAGCTGAGGGGAGCATCCAGACTGGCGTGGTCAATAATATTAGCATTCTAGTAATTCTTTAGGTATTATACTTCAAAATTGCATACATGTCTGCGACATTTAAAGACTTGTTCAGTGAATTCTTAGTATCAATATTTAGTTATTTTCAGAAATCCTCTTATATTTTCCCTTCACATCTATGGAAATTCCCAAGGGTTGACCTATATAGAGATAATTTGTGTCAAGCTCAGACTTGTCAAAAAGACATGTTTATTTGGGAATAGTAGAGGAATTGTAATTCAGGACACACAAACTGTACCAAACTATAGGTGAGTCTCCTGAGGGTTTGATATCTGTGAAGAAGGAATGTAAAGAGGGGAGAGTTCAGTTAAAATCATGAACAAATGGAGATTAGTGTTGAAAATTCCTCACGCAGGCAAAAACCAGTCTTCATACAAGCAAAGCTCTATTCAGCCAGTTTTTGTTCATGCCTCTGGGAACCATGAGCAAAATTTTCCAAGGCTGATATGAGGCAACCCTTGATCAAGTTTTTATCATTTAAGAAAATTCTAACATTCTCAGTTTTCTGTAAATCAGGCATTTATGGGAAATCAGTTTCTCATTCTTTTAAGTTTTATTTTTCTGAAGGCACATGCATGAGATTTTCCATTTTATATCCTCCAGTTTCATTTTAGATCGAAATTCTCTCATACAAATTAAAACTCTTTTTTATTAATCTTTATTGTTAAAACAATTACATATGTCCCCTTTTTCCCCCTTTTAACCTTCCCTGCTCCCTGCCCCAGGCCTTCACCACCCTATTGTCTGTATCCATGGGTTATGCATATGCATACAAGTTCTTGGGCTGATCTATTCTCACCTACCCATTCTCCCCCACCTTCCCTCTGAGATTTCACAGTCTGTTCCATGCTTCTATGTCTCTGGATCTATTTTGTTCATCAGTTTATTTTATTCATTAAAACTCTTTTTAAGGTTATATTATTTTCCTAAAGATGAATGTACTTCTGTACACTTACAATTTGCAAAAAAATATCTTCTAAGGTTCAAGAGAACTTAAGGGGTATTTATGAGTTAAAGAAACACAAAGCAGATCCACTTTAAAGCATTTTTGGCAAATATTTACAGTTAAGTTACTATCAGAATGTTTATAGCAGTAAATAAATATCAGATGTTAAATAGTTGCAACCAAAAAAGTATCTCCTAAGAGTTTCTTTATCATTGGACATTAACTGTTGCCATGAAGGATAGGGAAATTTGTATTATGAGCCAATAATGTTTGAGGAGTTAAAGCACTCTAGGCTTCATGTTAAACATCAGTACCCATTGGGATGAAGGAGGAGCTTGTCATGTCTCTGGGAGGTGCTGACAAATTTAATACAAAAAATATATATATATAATTTTTGAAGAGCAGTGATGTTCTGGGGCCATTGACACCAGTGTTGCTTGGGAAAGGGGTTGATTATGCAGGTGAGTGTCTCTAGAAAGAGATGGTCAAAGAAGGGATTCTGAAGAGGTAACAAAATGGTAGCCAACTGGAGCTGCAGAGAGCTGAGGAACTGGGGGCTTGGGGCTGAGGAGCTGGATGCTTGAGGCTGAGGGGCTGGGTGATTGGGGCTGAGGGGCTGGGTGATTGGGGCTGAGAAGCAGGGTGCTTGAGGCTGAGGAGCTGGGTGATTGGGGCTGAGGGGCTGGGTGATTGGGGCTGAGGGGCTGGGTGATTGGGGCTGAGAAGCAGGGTGCTTGAGGCTGAGGAGCTGAGTGATTGGGGCTGAGGGGCTGGGTGATTGGGGCTGAGGGGTTGGGTGATTGGGGCTGAGAAGCAGGGTGCTTGAGGCTGAGGAGCTGGGTGACTGGGGCTGAGGAGCTGGGTGGGCTGAGGAGCTAGGTGATTGGGCTGAGGGGCTGGGTGCATGGGGCTGAGGAGCTAGGTGACTGGGACTGAGGAGCTGGGTGACTGGGGCTGAGGAGCTGGGTGACTAGGGCTGAGGGGGTGGGTGACTGGGGCTGAGGAGCTGGGTGATTGGGGCTGAGGAGTTGGGTAATGGGGCAGTGAGGCTCAACTAACTCACGGGGATTCGTTCTAAATATCCTGATGGCAATCTCAGGGGATTTTGAGAAGGAAAGTGACTTGATCTGACTTTTTAGAAAGAGAAATATACAGGATGGCACAAAAGTAGGCTTACAGTTGTGAGTATGTGAAACAGTTTATTCTTGTATTATTATTTATTATTATTTATTCATTATTTTTCATATGAACAATTGTAAACCTACTTTTGCCACACCTTGTTAATATGGGGCAAGAGTGGAAGCAGGCGACCAGATTGGAGGTTATTTCAGTATCCTGATACGTCAGAGTAGCTCGGACTAGGGTGATGTGGTGGTGGGGAAGAGATGTGGTCAGATTCTAAAGACAAAATGGTGACAGTGACTATAGATGCTTCTTCTGAGGACTAAACTGAGGAATAGAAATGGAGTAATAGCAGGGGGCATCTTTGGGATAAAAGGAAGGTTTTCTTTTTAATTCTCACTCAAGGATATTTTTCATTGGTTTTTAGAAAAGAATAAAAAGGGAGGGTGGGGGGAAAGAGAGAGAGAGATAAAGAGAGAGAGAGAGATAGAGATTGAGATAGATAGATAGAGAGAGAGAGAGAGGTGAGAGAGACACATTGATTGATTGCCTCCCACAGGGCCCAACCCAGTTGGGATTCCAGCCTGCAGCTAACCAAGGTGTGTACCCTTGACTGGAACTCTAACAAAAAACCCTTGGTTTGTGGGTTGAAGCTCTAACCACTAAGCAAACTAGCTAGGGCCAAAGTAAGGTTTTTAAAAAGACAGGAGATATTATAGCATTTTTATGATGAAAAGAAAATGAGGTGGGAGGGGGGAAAATGATGATTTTTGGATATTTTAGATTTCTGCAGAAAGAAAATCCTTTGGGAAGCATTGGTTCCAGTTCATCTTGGATAAAAATATGGACTAGAGAACCAAGCCAATACGTACAGAAATAGTGAGGTGGTGTAGTTCGGAAAATAGGGTGACATGTATCCGACTGCTTCTATTTTGCATAGAATGAAATGAGTAGTTTCCAAACCCAACATGTCCCTTTTACCTTTATCCTCAACTCCTCTCATCTCCAGCATTAGCCTGGCAGTGTCTCTTATAATCCATTCTGAGAGTCACGTGAATCTGTTGCATTCTCTCCCTGCAGCTCTTAGCACCACCAACGACGCTGCCGGAGGTCCTGTGCGGGCTCTGCCATGATCACAGTGGATGAGCTGAGTTTTATAAATGAGCCTGCCTTTGGCTGGAGACCCCTTCCCTGGGACATGGACTTTCTGTCCCTGGCAGCTGCATGCTGTGCCAACTCCAAAGCAGATACACTGCCCAGGCTGAGGTGTCATCTGCTGGCAACTCACAACAACCCAACACTGCTAACTTATTTAGGCTTTTATTTTTCCCAGTGGTAAAAAATCCTGGGCAGTATTTGGAGATGAGTAGGGAGCAGGCCTTTCACAGGCTATCAGTTCTAGTTTGCTTCATTTTTTTTTTCTTCTCTTTATTCAATATCTTGCCATGAATGAAAGCACTGGAGAGTTGTTGCAATTAGCCTGATGCAATAATCATGGGTATTGCTGAGTCTTATTTAAGCTATCATAGACATATTGTCTCATTACCTTCAATACATACACATGTTGTCATGTATGTTTATGTGATTTTATGTATAGACTAGAGGCCCGATGCACAAAATTCATGCAAGAGTAGACCTTCCTTCCCCCGGCTGCTGGTACCAGCTTCCCTCTGGCACCTGGGACCCAGGCTTCCCTCCGGCCCTAGCTTCATCTGGAAGGACATCCGGAATGATGTCTGGTCTAATTAACATATCACCCTTTTATTATTATAGATATACATGTAGCTATGTAGTATTTGGTATTAGATGTTAGGAAATAATGCACGTTAGATGCTGTTAGATGATATCAGATGATATCTGATGCTAAAGAAAGAACTAACTGTGATAGAATAATGGTAACGTTCTGATCTTAAAAGACCTGCTAATACGATGCCTTGCATGGCAAAAGGGATTTGCATGCATTATTAAATTAAGCATCTAAACATGCAGGCATCATCCTGGTTTATCTGAGTGGCCCAGTGTAATCACAAGGTTCCTTATAAGTGGGAGGCAGTAGTACCCGAGTCAGAGAATGGAACGCGCTGATGGAAGCAGATATCAAAGTGAGGCAACTCTAAAAGTTGGGAAAGGGAAGGAACAGGTTCTCCCCTAGAACCTCTGGAAGGAATGCAGCCCCTGACACTATGAGTTTAGCTTCCTAAGAACCACTTTTGGACTTCTGATCTGCAGAACTGTAAGTCTGTATTGTTTTAAGCCACTATGTTTGGGGTAATTTGGTGTAGCAGCAAGAGAAAACTGATACACTAACCCAAATTCTGTTTACCCAGAGGCATGACTTTTTTCTTAAATACCCCCCTGTCCCCCAGTTTCTTTCTCTCTGCAGGAGATAGGAGATTGGGTGGCCAAGCAGGAAGAGAAAGTGGGCCTGGGAGCCAGAACAGCTGAGGGTCATTAGCGTGTGTCCAGGCCCAGCGCGCAGCGGGAGTGGGAAGGTGTGGGTGGAGCCTCTGGCTGGCGATTGAAGCCATCTGGACCAAGGAAACTTGGAACAATTCGAAGGGAATTCTGCTTTGTTTGGATTTAGTTCTGTGCAACCCCCCTCAATAAGCAATTTGACTCTCTTTCTCATTATAACCAGGCCAAGTCAACCAAAGCTTTAAATAGTAAATTATTCCACTCTGGAGAAATACTAATTTTCATAAGGAAAATGCCTTCAACAAAAATTAAAGAGCTATTTTCAAATCCTTCCACTTGTTTCTCATTTCTCCATCAGTTCAATAACTACAATCAGCACAGTGTGTGAGCATATTTTATTCTTTTTATCATTATAAAAAGAGAGGCAAGGAAATATTTATCTGTCCTGCTATCAGTGGTCCCAAACTCATTAGTTAACAGAGCCAAATATCAACAGTACAACAATTGAAATTTCTTTTGGCAGCCAAATTTTTTAAACTTAAACTTCTTCTAACACCACTTCTTTAAAATAGACTCGCCCAGGCCGTGATATTTTGTGGAAGAGCCACACTCAAGGGGCCAAAGAGCTGCATGTGGCTTGAGAGCCCAGTTTGCCGACCATGGTGCTAGGTAATCAGAGTAGAACAACACTTAGCCAGTTTTGCTCAGTAGGTAGAGTGGTGGCCTACGACCAAAGGGTCCCGGGCAAGGGTCCATACCTTGTTGCAGGCTCCTCCTTAGTCTTGGCCCTGGACAGGGTTGTATAGGAGGCAACCAGTACATTGGTTTCTCTCATATCAATGTTTCTCTCTGTATTTCCCTCTCTCTTCCATTCTCTCTAAAAGATCAGTGGAAAATATCCTCGGGTGAGGATTTTAAAAAAAATAAAAGACACAACACTGATTTTTTTTTAGAAGGAAGCCATATGTGGAAACATAATAGGACTATTTTAAGATTTTGTAGAAGTTGATATTTTTACAATGCTCACTTCTGTCTGTTTTCCGTCATAATTATTCTTTATGAAGTAAACTATTTTACTGAAATCAAAGCCTTAACTGGTAGGCAGAGAGATCTACAGCTGTTTTGCTCTCTGCTTTGCTTTTAAACATTGCTTTGCTATTGAGAGCCCCCTGTTTCTTAATCTGGAAAATGGATACATAATGCAGAGGAGGTCCAGGTTCTCTCCAGACTGATTTTCTAAGATTCCATTAAGGGCACCAAATTTTCTAAGAATGGTAAGCTGGGCAAAGCTACAGAATTCTGGAGCTGATTGTTCTTATCACTGGCCTTAAGAGTGACTCAGGACCAATAGACTAAAGAATAGGTCACACTTAGAGATGCTGTTCCCCCCCCTCCCCCATATTCCTGCCTTCCTCAGGTCTACAGATTCCAAAGCTGGCCAGCTTACTATGGAGGGTTAAACCTTACAGAAGTGGTAGTCAGCACAGATGGGGAATTTCAGAGTTACACGACTTTATCAAACCACGAATAAATAAATAGGGGTAGGGATGGGGCTAGTAGGGGATGAAGCTGTATAAGTAGGAGGGAGAAAGAAGACATGGAGTTCAGTTCTTTGGGCCATTGTGATGGCTTTGGCTTTCAGTTGGGGTGAACTCAAGAGCCATTGCAGGGTCCTGAGTCAAAGATCGATGTGATAAAACTTATTTCAAAGAGGAATTTAACTTTTGAGTTGAGAATAAATTTTAGGGTGATAAGGGCAAAAGCAATGAGATCAGTCAGGAGGCTCTTGAAATAGCCCAGGAGGGAGATGATGGGGACCAGTTGGTAGTAGTGAGGTGAAGAGAACTACTATGCACAGTCTGGGGCTATTTTGAATTTAGAGCTGACAGGATTTGCTGATGTATTGGATATAAATTTTGGAGAAAAGTCAAAGGAAATTCCAATGAGATGTAGAAGGATGAGATTGAGAAAACTAGGCAAGAGAAATCAGAAGTTTGGTTTGGATATATTAATTTTTTTATGTTAAATAGTCTAGTAGAAATTTTTAGTGGTAGTTGAATATTGAAGTCTTACATTTGGTGAGTTCCCTTTTTGTGAAGTGTTTTTCATTTTTTTAAAACCAATTTTATAGTATTTTGTATATCAATTAAAGAGAACTTATGCATGAAGAGAATTCATCCTTTTATCTATCAATCTATAATATTGTAAATATTGCTTCTATTTCTTTGGCTTATAATTATGTTTTTACTTTTTTTTAAAAATGTAATATTTTCCCACAAATATTTTTCTCTTGTAGTTTCTTCCAGTGTTTTTGTTTTGGGGAGTTCAAGATATTTAATATTCATTTTCTTTTTTATGGTTTATAAGAATTTTAAATTCTTGATTTTATTTTTGGAATTTGCTTTGGTGTTTGGGATGATATGAAGGTCCAAAAAAATGTTGACAAACTTGGAGAATGACTATTTTAGCACAGTGAAATTGAACTGGAGTAAACATATGGCTCTTATTTGTCTGGGAGATGTTATTTGAATTTAACCTTGGTGAAAAGAGATCAACATATGTGATGGGGATGCCTAAAAGGATGATGTAACTTTTGGCATCATTAGTAAACATATAATGTCTATATTAAGAAAGATGTCAGTCCTGCTTTTGGATTTGGTTTAGGCTACTACACTTTAGGGATGTGTAGGGTCTGGATTTCATTCAGCAAAGAGTAACTGGGAGATAATAGAACTCAGAAAACAGCTATGGGGGGAGGATTTACTGAACTTCAGGTGTAATCCAAACAAGAAATACTGTTTTAAAATCCTCAAGAATGATGGTAGAGAATCAGAGGAAAGGGGGACAGGGGAGACTAGTACTGGGCTTGAGAGTATACTTGACAGGGAGTGAATAATTAGTAGTAGAACAATAGGGCCCACGAGACAAGATTTTTATGCTTGTCTCTTTCCAGGCTCTTAACTGAAAATGTGCCAATTGTGGACTCCACAGCTTAAGAGCTGTGGGAAGTTTAAGGCTGAGAGCCATGAAGATTAAAGACCTGGAAACTGGAATACATTAGGACAAAAGCCAAAGCCATGCTATTATTTGGCTTGGAAAGGGGAATCACAAGAGAAAGCTTAATTATGAAGTGTATAAAAAACATACTCTGAGAAAGAGAAGTTACTACCTGGACTCTCACTTCACCTCAATTTGCGTTCCTTAGCAAAAGTGTTTATTATCTCCGTGTCTCCCACTCCTATAAAGCACACACACACACACACACACACACCCTCATGAGAGTCACACTCATAAACTAAAAGATGGGCCATCTGCCTCGAATGAACTATTCTACACTTGGGCAGTTTATCTTCCTTTTCTGTAATAAAATCTTACTATTTCTTTCTTAAAGCTTTCCTGGACGACACTTAGTTGCTAGCTAAGTCATTGTTTTCCAGCACTCCCCTTATATAAATCTCATATAAGGATCTTTCCAAATTTATCGCATATGCTTCTTAAATAGAAACATATTTTATATGTTATAGATAATGTAGACAATAATGATGTATACATAGACATCATATATATATATATATACACTAATGTTATTTGTGTATTTAATTAAATTATTCAAGAAATTGTTTGATTCCACATCTAGTATTTATGATTTTAAAGATAAATTCATGTGTATAGTGTGTCTTCCTTTGATTGTAATCTCTATGAATGCAGGGTTGTTTCTATAATTTTTTAAAAAATATATATATATTTTATTGATTTTTTTAGAGAGGAAGAGAGAGGGATAGAGAGTTAGAAACATCGATGAAAGAGAAACATCAATCAGCTGCCTCCTGCACACTGGGGATGTGCTCACAACCAAGGTACATGCCCTTGACCAGAATTGAACCTGGGACCTTTCAGTCCATAGGCCGACGCTCTATCTACTGAGCCATACCGGTCTCGGCTCTATGATTATTTTTATAGACCTCAGCATTAGTGACAAGCGAGACTCAATAAATACTGGAGGGGGCAAAAGTAGTTTTATAGTCATGAGTACATGAAAAAAAAATTTATTCTTACATTATTATTTATTATTGTATTATTTATTTGTGTTACCATTGTAAATCTACTTTAGCCCTCCATTATTTCTATGTCTGTTTGCTTATTTTTTATATTCTTTCATTCATCCAGTCATATACATAATATTTGTTGGGTATGCCACTGTTTCTGGCACTCTTCTAGGCTAAGGAAATGTAGCAGCAAACAAAATAGACAAAATAGACAAAATAGACAAAACTCCTGTTTTATTGAAGCTCACATCCCACTGGGGAGAAACAGATAATACATTCACAATAATAACTTAAAAATAAGTAATATCAGATGATGGTAAGTACTATGGGAAAATTATTGCAGAGCAGCAAAAGAGGAAATGGGATTAGTTATTAGTTACCTCCTTCTGAATATAAAGCATAATTAATAGAAATTTAGGTTGAGAAGTAAGAATTATGAAAAATGGTATCTCTTATATTAAAAAGTTGTATATTTTTCTTTTGAAATAAACTTAGAATGCATTCTTCTTTTGAAATAAGCTTGGTATAACTTTAAGTGTAAAATTCCTTGGGGAACAAGTTAATTTATCTAAATTTAATTAAATTCTATGAATCTAAGAACTGAACTATATCTGCAGAGATTATTTGCCAAAAGTAGACAGTGTTATTCTTTCATGAGCTTAGCTCAAAGCTAATTATTAATGAAAAGTGGCTGATGTTGCTATGAATTTATCACCCATTCACCTTTATCTAAGGGAAGGAGGATTAGATTTCGATTAAATTTCATTTATAGTAGATGTTTGCTTTAATTTAAAGTAGCAATTCTGTTCTTCTTCCCTCACAGAAGCATAGCGTTTCTCATTGTCAAATATAAATCATTTGTCTTAGCTCATAAAAATATTTTTAACATTTTTGTATTCCTATTTTTCAATTAATTAAACTATATTTTCCCTCAGAGTCCTTCCCTCAATCAGTGATGTTGATTAGCCATCCACTGCACAAGCATGAATCCTGGGCATTATTCCACATTTCCAAATTCCTTACCTTCTGTAACCCATCATCAGGTTAGACGACTCCTTGAATGGATTCAGATTCTCCCTACCATTATCTTTCCCTTCAGAGCCTCCCCTATGATCTCCATACGTACTTTTTCTTGCTCCCTTTAATATGTCCTTCACAGTGTGAAAGTAACCTCTTTAAAGTTCAAGTCTGATTGTGTGATACCTGATTTAATGGCTTGGATTAAGATCAAAGTCCTTCATTAGACCCACAAGCTGTGTACATAACCTCCATTCTGTCATTCCAGTCTGTGTGCGGTATGTTTACATACATCTCTTCTTTCATCTCCAGGGAAAGGGCTCATCCTATCATGCCACCTAGCACATTGAAGGGCTTTCTCTTACGTGTTGTGCTTTCCTTAGTGTTCCTTTGAGCTCAGCTCTTCAGAAAGCTTCCCTTGATTGTCTACTTTATTGTTAATCCTCACCCACTGATATTTTTCCATTGATTCTCTGAGATAGTGGGAAGGATGGGGGGAAAACAAAGAGAGAGAAACATTGATGTGAGAGAGACACATCAATTGGTTTTCTCCTGCATGCGGGGACCTACTGTGCAACTGCAGTACATGCACCTGACTGGAATCGAACCCAGGACCCTTCATTCTGTGGGCCAATGCTCTATCCACTGAGCCAAATAGGCTAGGGCTTGACTGTCTCCTCTTCATCTCCCATAGCATCACAGTTCTTTCTTAGAACTTAGCTCAGGTGTAATTTTATATACATTCATGTGATCTGGTAGTCAAGTAATACAAGTTAAATAGTTTAAGTACGTATTTGATGAATAGTTGGGTTACATGGTAAACTAGTTTCTGTATTAAATATATATGTTAATATATACATATATTCCTATAAATTTATATATATATATATATATAAATTTATAGGAATATATATATAAAGATTCATGAATATTCTTCACATTTAGTTGTATAGAGCTATAAAGTCCACCAATGAGTAGAAGATTCCACAGTGGACATTAAAAGTAGACTCTTGATTTTGGTTACCTAGTTACCCTGACCGTGTACCTAAGAGTATCTGTTGGAATTTTGGAAAACTTTGAAGAAAATTGTGAAATAGAATAAACTTTAAATTACATTCATACATTTTAAAAAATAAGTGATATTCCAAATAATTTCTTTGGATTTTTATTCTCATTCTTAAGTTTAGAGTATTTAAAGAAAATATTCTCACTACTTAAAATACTATATATTTATATTGGCAGATTATTTTGTAGTATTATTAGAATTGGGCTCACTAGCCATTTTGACCCTAGCACATTTGATGATTTTATTACCAATTTCCATTTTAAAACTATATATCTTTCCTGGAGCATGGCAACTATTATATGAATCATGGAAGAAAAGTAAATTGACTTTGTATACTTCAACCCTACAATTTGGCAGTGAGAATATTTTTTTCCTATAAAATGACTCATCTACAGAGAAATTTTTTCTGAACATGGGAAAAACTTAAATACTGTCAGAAATCTTGCAGATGGGGTAGTGTGGATATTTGGATCTACTAATAATTGCAAAATGGTAAAATTAATGTTGACAAGTATTAAGCAGTCAAAGATCGTGTGAAAGTTACAGTGTACAACATAGAAACTTGTGTATTTGAGAAAATAAAAGCTCAGCAAACTATATGAAAAGCTTATAATTTTTCCTGTTTCAGGGCATTTTTTGTTTGTTTGTTTTAGTGTGCCCTGCTATGAGTCAACGTTTTATTTTTTGCTCATCTTGGAAATTGTTCTCTGTTATGATATTTCTCCCTGTTAACCTTTATTTTCCTGGTTTTTAGTCCAAACTTTTTTTTCCTGAATTTAAAATAATTTTTTCTGGTGTTTTGCCCTGGGATTTCCCCACCTTGGATGTGGTTTTGTTTTTTATTTTATTACCAATCATGCTTCCTGTAGTTTCTAAAACAATCTTTGAATTTCTTTATACAACTTGAGTTTTTAAAACCTTGTCTCCTGGTAAGTTAAGAAAAAATGAACGAAAGTAGCTTGGTTCTTGTATTTTGGGACATAGATACTATTCCTTTATTGTAGTTCTTCCAAAATCAAAACCAAGAGAGCCATTGTAAAATACACTGAGGCCTTGCTCACATGTTCAGGATTAGATATGTACGAATGTTGCAAAATGGTTAAATCATGATGATGACTGGATCTGCCATTCCCCATGTGTTAATGGTGGCTATTAAGGCTACAGAATAACATCCTCCATAAATGTTCTCATAGGATTATACAATAATCATTGATTCTAAGAAAAGGAAGAAATATTTATTGAGATCCTAACATCTGCCAGACATTTTCACCCATAACACCATGTTTCTTTTCTCAAGTAAAGTAGATATTAGTATCTTGATTTATGGTAAAAAACTGAGGTTTAACTGGGCAATGTGACTTTGCCAAAATCCTGTAGAAAGGGAGAAGTAAAAATTCAACCCAAGGTCTTTTCCAATTACAAAATTCATTGTCTTTCCACTTCATTGTGTTGTCCCTGGATCTGGGGATTTGATTTCTCTGTCTGAGGTCACATTATGAGTCAGAGGTGAACTGGAAACACATTCTGGGTCATCTTCATGTTACTTTAATCCATTGAAATGTCATGTATATATAAAAATGCATTAACTTCTTCGAAGAGAAGAGATAGCATAACAGTTTTTGATCTTCTCCAAAAGATTAACTTTCTGAAAAAAGTAATAAAGCAGATATGACATTTGGCTTAACATTTGGGAAAAAAAAACGTGAGAGAAAATAATTCAGTAAATGTGAACTGTGAAGATGACAAATCATTTTGATAAATAGCTAATCTCCATGGTAACTTTTCTTTTAGAGAATTTTATGAATATGTCTTTTCTCTAGGTGCTCACTTAACCTGCTGTGCTTTGGTGTCCTCATTTTAAAATGGAGATAAGGCTACATTAAAGAGTGATTGTGAAGATTAAGTGAATTTATTAGTTTGGAACATGACAAGTTGTATGTAAATCATTGCTATTATTATTTCTCCCAATGACAACAGCCTATTGCAAGTTATGTCAGACTGTCCAGAGAGTGCATGCAAGATACTGAAGAATCTGAAGGATAGACCCGGTGGAGGCATTCCTAAGTAACCTAGTTCTATTTTGGCTTGTACCAACAGTGATAGAATTGAAATTCAATTCCTGGCCTCTCTGATTCTAAAGTGGTGAGGGAAGGAGATTCAGTGATAGCCAGAGTGGTACAGATATACAGCTGAGCAAACCCTGTGTAGGTTGACTTCTTTCTTTTGACTGATCCTGAGAACATGAACCACACGGCATTACTAAAGTATCAATTTGCTATTGGAAAGAGCACAAACATAATAGGGTTCCTCGGGGGAAGAGAGATTTCGCTCTTATGTGCCGTGTGGATGATTTGAAGGTGACTTCTTCCAATGTTTGATAAACAGAAAATAGAGCCAAACCCTGTAGGTTTGGCTCTATTTCATGCTGGAAATACAGAAATGAGTTAGATTTGGTTCCTCTTCTCAAGGGGACACAGAGACAGTGCCCACCCAGAGAGCCTATGGCAGGTTTGAGAATCACTGGTTGTTTTGAATGGAGTATGGAAGGTTGCTGATGATTCTCACTCACTGGTGAAGTAAAATGGTTAAGGATCAGGCAAAGGGAGTCGAGAGAAATCCTGACTAAAGCATAATGATATACTCTGTGGAATATGAATGGTGTGTGACGGGAAGGATGATGGTTAGTGATGGAAATGATGGAGTCATCATCATTCAGGAAGTAACTGAGGGCATTTTACAAAATAAGAAATGCAAGTGCATATAAAAAGAGAAAAACTATAATCTGTGACTGATCTTTTGGAGACAACCACTGTTGTTGTTGTTGTTGTTAGAGCTAGCAAAGAGTAGTAAAAGAAATATTTGGAAATAGTAGTTATGATGTCTCTAAAATTGCAGCTGAAAAGATATTGACAAGTAATTGGGTGACTACAAAGACCAGAGCAGATATCTATGAGGAGCTACATGAAAAGAAAGCTTTTGGATTTAAGAATGAAAATGTGATTGAAACACGAATGAGATCTATGTTAATACTATTGACAAAAGAAAGCTGTGTCCAAACAGTAAGATCTGAGAAAGATGGGATATGAATAGAGTGGGAGAAACGGGAATCTAAATAAGGCAGGTAAATGTGTTTGCAGTGGTCCAGGTCAACCTGACATTGACCCTGAGAACCTAGAGAAATGTTCAAGGCCTGCAAGTTCGTTTAGGAGTTTAGTCCCCATGTATTAAGTGAAGAATGAGGAGTTCCCCCTGTCTGAAAAAGATGTGATGTTTTACTGAGGGTCAAGTTTCTGGAGGGATGTGTAAGAAGTACAGATGGAAGTGGACCATGGCCTCAGCAGACAGCTCAGCCTTGGGAGGTGGGGGACACATGTCACGACCATATTCTTGGGGTTAACATAGCAGCTTTCTAAAATGAGCATCCCAAAGGCTGTTACAGACTTATTCATCAAGGTTTAGTTTATTCTAGGGATTAGCTCGGATGGCCATTAATTCAGGAAGTTTAAAAATGTATTACATTTGTTTAATCCTCCAGTTTTAAGTGTTTTCTCTTGAATGTGTTGAATATGTGTCTAATGTGCAGCACATTTGTTTAGAGGATGTGAACTTTGGCTTTATATTATGATCCCAAAGGCTTCCTTTTGATTGAAGCATTTCTGAGTATTTTTATTAATCTTGAGATATTTAAGACCTTTTTATCCTAAAAGCTGAAGGATATGAATTCCTTATTAAGCATTTGACACTTTATTATTTTGATTTCTTAACTAAGTGAAGTCTTAGGTGTGAGGAACTTGAGACAGGCGTGAATCCTGAAATGGAGGGCTGCTCTTTGGGAATGGGTGGAATGTTAATTATTTACTCTTCACTTCTCTTTAGGGATATCAGGGAATCTCAGGATCCCCAGGTGTTCCAGGATCCCCAGGAATACAAGTATGTGACCTGTTTATGCATATTTTAGAAATACTATTTCTAGTGAGCCATAAAACCATAACTGACTGAATTTTGTTTTGTGGTTAATTTAGGGACCACGAGGACTACCAGGTTACAAAGGAGAACCAGGGAGAGATGGTGAAAAGGTAAACACATCAATACACAAATATGCCCAGTTGTTTTAGTCACTCAGAGAAGATAAGGATGTTGTTACCTATGATGACTCCCATTCAATAGAGTTCCCCTTGGTGAATCCAAGATTTGTGGTTTCAGTAATTTGTCAGTGGCCATTGACTAATGAAGCTTTTATTACTGCCCCGTAGGTTTGGCTCAGTGGTTGAGCACTGACCTACGATCAGGCCACATGCCCAGATTGCAGATTTGATTCTCAGTTAGAGGCCATCCAGGAGGCAGCTGATCAATGATTCTCTCTTATCATTGATGTTTCTCTCTCTCTCTCCATTTCTCTCTGAAATCAATAAACTATATTTAAAAAAATTTTTAAGCTTTTATTACTAGATGAAAGTGGTTTTTACTTGATGACTACTGTCAAATGGAACAGTTATTGGCATTACCCTGATTCCATATTTTTTCCTGTGGAGGCGGGAGCAAGCTACTCTCTTAGAAGGGAAAAATTATATGAATGTAATGTGTTCCCTGTTAGCCACAGATAGTTCAATATCCACATGTCCATCTCCATAATAGATAGCTGTCTGGCAGGTGGCCTATTGGCTTAACTTTACTGAACTTCTCAAGCTTCAGTGGGTACAGACAACATTAGAACTGCTAACTTTCCTTGAAGTACATGCTCTTTAAATATATTCAATTAGTTAATACAGTCCCATGGATTTAGTCAAGGCCTATTGGCTCTGGTAGCTGGTCCACATCCAAGATGCCTATTTGTATTTGCTCATATCCCCATGTTGATTTGTTAGCTTAATTCCTAAAACACAGTTTTATTTCTAAGTTCTTTGTTTGCCCCTGGAAAAAACCTGCATTAATTTTCTAACTACGATCTTTGCAAAATTATTATCTTTTTAAAATAATGTATGCAGCATGCAAATGTGAGAAACCCTGATGCAAACTATATCTATTTTATGTTTCTATGGTTGTTCTTATTGGATGGATCTCTGGCAGATCTCCTGATGGATCTGCCACTTTCAAGCTGTTTGATCTTGGGCACGTTATTTAATAATGTCTTTGACTCTTTCTTCATTTATGAAATTGAGATTTCTTTATAGGCTTTTGTGAAGACTTAAGTGAGATAATGTATAAGATGGCTCCTGGTACAGGTTTCTTCTTAAATAAATGCTTGTTGTTTTGTTCTGCTTTATTCATCAAGCAGCTTGGTTCAGTGGCAAGGGGTGGGCTGGCGTGTCGTGGGCAGACATGGGTTAGAGTGGTCACCAGAGGAAACAGGAGGGTTAGTAACTACAAAAGAAACAGAAGATGGAATACACCAGGGCAGCTTTGTATTAGAGGGAGAGTTACAGGAGGTATAGCAGCAGCAATAATTGATATAATTAATGAGAAGCAGTATACAATCCTCTTGTTTACTGAGTGGCCTTGGGCCTCTATGAATATTTTTAGCCACTTAATCTCTGCCCATTTTGTTTTTTACTTTTATAAAATATATTTTTATTGATTTCAGAGAGGAAGGGGAAGAAAAAAAGAGAGAACAAGATCAATGATGAGAGATAATTATTTATCGGCTGCATCCCCCACTGGGGATTTAGCCCACAACCTGGGCATGTGTCCTTGACTGGAATCAAACCCGGAACCCTTCAGTCCACAGGCTGATGCTCTATCCACTGGGCCAAATAAGCTAGGGCTCTCTGCCTATTTTAAGTTACGGAGGTGCATCTTAGGAGATGACAAGGGACAGGCCAGGCACTCAGGAATGGGAGATGTCTTATATTTCCCAGGTCTTTCTGTATCCTGAGAGACAGCTGGTGCTTCTCCAGGTGAATGGGGAATTCCTCTGGGAAGGTCAGGAGGGTACCTGTTCTGAGAAGAACTTCAGTATAGGATCATTGCTGTTTCTTTGACATTCTTACAAATAGCCTGGGCATTTGGGAGATGCATAAATATATGCAGGTATGAATGAATAAATGTATTTATTTTTCCTTTTACCTGGGTTTTAGAGATAAAATATAGAATGGAGGCTTTGTATTCATCTTTAAAGAATTGAAGTGAGTTTCCTTGGGAAGAGATGTGCCTTTTAAAAAAAATAAAAGTAAAAAGAAGTATAAATAAAAGAAGGAATAATAATAATTTAATTAATCAAATCTCTGACTGCTCTATAGTTTAGGGCTATTGTGCTGTCTTTAAAATAGATGGATGTGGATTTTACAAAGCCATACTTTTTATTGAGTTAGATAACTAAGATGTATGTTTATCAGAGGTCTCTGTTTTCAATCCAGTAATGATTTCATTCAGAATTGATTGTTTTCTGAAAGTCATTGTTTGGGCATAAATCTGACTTGACACGGTCATCGGGGCCTAAATTACTTCATGCCGCCATTTAAATTCTGCCTCCCATTCCCTGTGGCTTCAGAGAATTCTTTATCTCAAGTTAAAGTCATTTAGAAAGTTACTTAAAGACTTCTCCTTGTGTGTGTTTTTTTTCTCTCTCCATAATACATTTCCTTGACTTTCAGAAATAGGACTGTTAAGATCATACCTCTGAGGTGGTCTTGACTTGTGGCAGGGCAAGATGTTTCTTCCAGGCGTTATATGATGGCTTTGGGGACACAATCCTGTTCTTCATTAGGAAAACTTCCCAGCACACTTTACATTGTGGATTTTTTTCTGAAAACCCCATAACAGGAATTCTCACTTACAATAATTAAGATTACATGTACTTTCTCACTTGCTTTAACATGCTCCTCACATATCAGACAAATTGAATGTATACAGATTTTTGCAGGATATTTTTTCCTCTGAGTTTACAAATTAAAAGGAACACGTAATCCACCAAATGGTCTTCAATTAGTAACTCATTTTAAAACATGCTTTAAAGCTATTTTCTGGAACCTAAGTACATCAAAACACATCATCATCCTTAAGAAAACCTAACATATTTAAGTTGTATATATATATATATATATATATATATATATATATATATGCACACACACACATTTAAATTTATTTTGGGTTATATTGGTTAACTGCTCTCTATTTATGGCTTTTTGGAAAGTGTATGAAACTTTTAAAAAAATATATTTTATTGATTTTACACAGAGAGGAAGGGAGAGGGATAGAGAGCTAGAAACTTCAATGAGAGAGAAACATCGACCAGCTGCCTCCTGTACACCCCCTACTGGGGATGTGCCCACAACCAATGTACATGCCCTTGACCGGAATCGAACCTGGGACCTTTCAGTCCCCAGACTGACACTCTATCCACTGAGCCAAACCAGTTTTGGCAGTGTATGAAACTTTTTATGGCTAATTCAGTTCTGGAGACACAGGACATATTAATAATTTCTTTTTTTAACCTATCCAGGCTTGGTTTTTCTAGGTAGGATATACAGTATACTAATTATATCTAAGTTATCAATATGAAACAAATTATACATTTTGTTTAATTTCTTTGTTAGAGCACTTAACATTTAAATGGATCCTTCAAGACCTCATCACTACCAAAGAATCTTGTGATGAGTGAGACTTTCCCACTTAAATAAGTCCCTTATGTGCATTATGTGGGCTTCCAAAGTCAAACAATAAGTGGTGCTATCATGGTTTCTATTATAAATTCAGTCATGATCAAAGAATTCCAATATATATCTTGAGAGAACAAAGGATTGAGGTGTTAGGAAATGATATATTAAACTTAGTATGTTAGTAGTTTTACTTCTTATAGTGTCTCTGAAGCAAAGCAAAAAAGTTTAAAATATTAAAGCAAAGCCATTGGTGACATAGGAAGGAGAAATAGAACTGGTTTAGCAAAGTTGCCACTTTTTTCTTTTTCTTTCTCCAAATTAGAGAGTAATCTACCTGTGTAGTTTTCTGAAAGCATCTCAGCACAAACAGTGGTGTGTGTGTGTGTGTGTGTGTGTGTGTGTGTGTGTGTGTGTTGAAGGGGGGAAGGGGAGGGAGATTTAAAGCAGTTACAGGTTACAGGCTGAGCTCTGAATTTAGTCTACTTAATCACCCAGTCATATTTCTTAATCTCTGTAAACCTGGTTTTCAAAATCTAGAAAGTGGGGGCCATGATATTATTTTATAGCCTTGTTTGAAGATTAAATGAGACCAAGCATGTGCTTGGTCAATATTAAATGATATAGGTTTTGTGATGTGATAATTATGATTTGCTTATTGGAGCTACTATCATGCTGATTACATAAGGTAAATGTTTTGAAAATACCTTTGATTTATTTTTTATTATCTTTTATCTGCATGTTAAAGTGCCCATGTGAAGCAGACAGAAATTTTCTAAACTCCTTTCCTCTGCATATATCTTCTTACCTGAATAGATACCTATATTTTGCCTCTCTCTTGTTAATCTGAATGAACCATCCATATATAATACCAACCTTCCTTTTGTGCTCGGGATCCCATCCTTTTCCATTAATTTGTGTTACTAACTAGCCCTTCCTCTGTGTCAGTAATGTTTATCTTTTCTGGTTAAATTATCCCAATAGACCAAAATGACCGTCTCAAACTAATCACATAGCCTCCTTCGTTTACTACTACATTTCTCATTCCCACTCCAGTGTAAGCATGCCTTTACTCACTTGCACTTTTTCACTTCCTTTCCCTCTTAAAACACCAGTAGGATTTCTATCCCAACTGACTGCTGCATATTTAGATCACTAATGTCTTCCATCTTTGAAATCCATTAGCCAGTGATTTCCAATAATCTCTGCTTATCGGCAGTATTTGAGACATACAACAAGATATTGAATATTTCCTTCTTCTTTGAATGAATTGACTAATTTTTTCTTATTGGGATGATTTCTTCTCCTGACTTCTGGAATATCACTGGTTCCTATCCTTTCTCTTGCCTTACTGGTTACTTTTTCACAATTAATTTCTTATCATCTCTTCCACTTTCCATTCTCTAAATGTTGGGGTGATGAAATAACCTGTCTATACTAATAATAAAGGAATATGCAAATTGTCTGAGATGCCATCACATAACGATCAATCAGAATGGGGGCAGGGCCGCAGTGGAGAGCTCTCAGCACCTGGACCAGGGATCTGAAGGGCGCAGAGAGGAAGGGAGAGCAAATAGGCAGTTAGGAGGATCAGGTCAGGAGAGGAGAGCAGATAGGCTGTTAGGGGAATCAGGCCAGGAGGGGAGGGCAGTTAGGGGGATCAGGTTGGCAGGGGGGAGCAGTTAGGGGCACCAGGCAGGCAGGCAGGTGAGCAGTTAGGAGCCAGTGGTTCCGAATTGTGAGAGGGATCCATTTATCTTAAGAGATGAAGGATTGGAGAGGGTGCAGATTGGGCTGAGGGACCCATCTCTCCCCTGTGCACAAATTCTGTGCACTGGGCCTCTAGTAGGAATATAAACTTATATAGGAAATCTATAAATGTACTATTGGTGATAAGTATAGTAATGATTAATGTGTTGATATAATTAATGTTATAATTGATATGCTAAATAATCAAAATATTATTAAATGGAGGCATATACACATATATACATACTATGCTTTCTAATACAATATTTTGCTTTATCTGAATCCAGAGAATCCATGGAATTATTGTTATAACCCAGACTTTCTGAAAAACTTTCTTTACTCTTTAATGAAGAGGCTTTACCACATTTCCTTCTTTGCTACATTCTTTCCTCAGAGGCTCTTCCAAAGCAACACTAGCTGTGCCTCCCTAAATAGTCTCTGAAGTCAGGGTGGGAGTCCCTCCTGTACAGAAGCGTTGATCTGGGTGTGCTCAGGTTTTCACTACTTTGTTGGGTACTTTTCTGACCTCTCAACCTTTTGATTTTAAGGCTCTAAAATGGATTCAGCATCTCAGTTTATTATGAAGAACCAGTAATTTCATGTCCTGCCTCTTTTATTGGCTGCTATGCCTCTTTCTGTCCTGTTTAACTTTCCTCTACTGGCATCATTGGGAAACTTACAACTTTTATTGAATTTTTACAGTGTTATTCATATTTTCTTGGTTCTAAACTTGACTTCTCGTCTTCACTTTGGGCATACTCAGTTCTATGGTCACTGATAAACTATGGCAGTGACCCTGTAGTAGGAGCTCGGGAATCTATAATACTTTGTTTTTAGGCCTGAGTAGTCCAATGGTGATCACTAAATCCCAGGGAAATGCCCATCCTTGTGTTAAAGGAATATTTGAGTACATTTGGTCAGTTCCCAGTAAGCCATTATTGCGTGAGCCTGAGTAAGACAGCATTTCTTCTTAACTGAGAGGAGAAAAAAAACACCCAAAATGTGTAAAGCTTTTGATGTACTGGGTGCTTTTGGAGGCTTTTCTTGTTGTGTATACATTTTTCTGTTTTATTTTTAGACATATTTTGCATCAGTTTTAGCCATATTTTTTTTTTACTACATGAAATCCTCAACAAAAGTCATAGGCAGTTAGTAAACTAAGTCATGTTATCCCTATTTTTACATTAATTGTGAAGTAAGTCTTTCCTATTTTACAATCTAGAAAACTGAGAGGTGAAAAACTTAAACCATTTGTCTGAAATTATTCAAGGATCAAGGTGTTGAGATAAAATGTCTTGCTTTCAAAGTGGCTCTCTTTTCACCATTTTCCCTGCTTTGGCTGGAGCAGTTTGTAGCAGTGCGGTTCGCTGCACTTTCCCGCTGTTGCCTGCACTGTGAGTACAATCCCTGAATGGCTGGTGGTAGCTAAGAAGATAGGAGGAGGAAGGGCCTGGATGAGTGAGTTTAGGTTGTGCAGATTGTGCCATGAGACAGGTTTCATTGTCTACATCTCTCTTAAGGGATGAGGGATAGTTCACTCTAGGCCACAGATCACTAGACTTTAAATAGCACACACTTTGCAGTAAAAGACTTTTGGGCATGTAGCCCCAGATATATATATATATATATATATATATATATATATATATATATATATATATATATATATATATAGTTATATGCCTATGTACAAAGCATATGTCCTTTAAAAACAAATAAACACACTGAGAAACCTTAAAAGAATAAGAGGTTTAAAAATATTACTTTTCATATTCTCTTACTACTGAAATAAATAATCTGGACCAGACTTTAGAAACTGTGGTGGTGAAACAATTTATGAGATGGACAGTCTCTTCATGTCATAAAAGCTATGGAAATGAAATCATCTTACTATAAATTTTGGATTCTCTTTGATTCTAATCTCTTGTAAATTTGGATGAAAACAAGAGTATGAATCCTCAGAACACTGGCTTTATTAAAATTTTCTTGGAGGACTTGACTGTTTACCATATTGTAGAAAATGAAAATATTTTGTATATTCAGCAAATTGCCATTAATCACAAGCAAGGCATCAGCTAGCATAGAGTAGGTTATGTTGCAATAACAAACAAATCCCAAATGTCTATGGCTTAAAATAAAAATAAAAGAAGTTTATTATTCATCAAACTGCATATTAATTAGCAGCAGTGAAGGTTCCCCCATTGTCCTCATATGGAGGCTCAGGGTAATAGAAGTTTCGCCATTTGAATTATAAGTATAGTAGCAGGTACAATGGAGATTCAAACAGTGGCTCTTAAACCGCTCCCATTCATCTTTGATTAACTATAACAAAAATTTTGTAAATCATACCAATTTCAAGAGTCAGGAAAGTGGGATTCCTTCCTGTACTTGGGGGTAGAGAAAATCTGGATATTGATAAAAGGTGGTCGTATCTACTAAAAAAATAGGAGTAAATCATTAACAAGGTTGGGATTATAAAGCACAGAGCACATACAACATAACTATTTTAATGCAGTCAGTATTAAGTGCCAAAGAAGGGAGTTGAATAAAATTTTCCAGTTTAGAGGAAAGTTGAAATTTCAAAAAGACTTAATGGAAGAAACTATACAGAAAGTTAAGCACAGCTACACTCTATAGGAATGTTTTTATCCAATTTAAGAAATCTCTAACGTAGGGACTCTGTAGTTCTTTATTAATTATCCCTTGTGTGTGTGTGTGTGTTTTCAACAAGACAGTAATAAACATCTTTTATGTATATTTCTGATTATATTCATAGGGAAATTTCTGATTATATTCATAGGGAAATTTCTCAGATATGAATTGATTATAGGATCATAAGGTTAAATTCATAATTAAACTTTGCCACCATTGTCTATTTACTATCCAGAAAGTTTGTATTCCTCTAACACAGTGGTTCTCAATCTTTCTAATGCCGCAACCCTTTAATACAGTTCCTCATGTTGTGGTAACCCCCAACCATAAAATTATTTTTGTTGCTACTTCATAACTGTAATCTTGCTACTGTTAATGAATCATAATGTGAATATCTGTGTTTTCCAATGGTCTTAGGCTCTACAACAGCGGTTCTCAACCGACCACGGGTTGAGAACCACTAGCAGGATCACCTAAGACCACTGGGAAAACTTGTTAGAGTCTAACAAGTATGTGAAAATATCTTTTGTCGCATTCTGATCAGCACTGAGTTTCCTTAAAGTTTCTAATTTCACCACTATCAATGGAAAATGGCACTGATTTAAATTGCATTTATTTGAGAGATCCAAGATGGCTGCGCCCAGGTGAACACCTAGCCGCAGCCGCACACAACAATTTCAATAAAATACAACTAAAATATAAAACGGACATTGCCCAGAACTACAGGAAGGTTGACTGACTGGAAATTCTACAGCGAGAAGCAAGGAGAAAACCAGAAGGAGGTGCGGAGGAGCTGGAAAAGCCAAGGTACGGAGACGCGGCGCGCGGAGAGGACGGAGCCGGAGAGGAGGGAGGCCGAGTGCCTGGCGGGCGTTCCCTAGCGGAAAGGAGATAAAACTCCGACTGTGCTGGGCCCCCGACTGCTCTGATCCCCAGTTTTAAGCCAGACCCCGGGGACTCAGGCTCTGCCATAGGGAGCCGGGCTGTAAGGCGGAACCCCGGGGAGAGGCGAAAGGAGGTCCCGGAGGCGCGCACACTGCGCGCAGAGAAGGGACGGTCGGCTGTGCTGCGGGATTGCCCTGACGGGAAGGAGACTGGGGCTCCAGACTGCTCTGAACGCCACCTCCAACTCCACTTCCAACTGAACTGAACCCCAATGCCGGGCTCATTGGGGGAGAGCATAGACTGTTTGGCAGCAGGCGAAAATCGAGGGCACCTTTCTCTCAGAGGCGCCGGCAGCAGCGAGCACTGAAGGACCCGCATAGGGCGGGGCTGACAGAAGCCAAGGCTGTAGGCTCCACCCTGAAACCCCGTCCCATCTGTAACTGCGAAATGCGACAACAAAATAGATCACAAACGAAAGAAATGGAGGACAAAAAGCGTCTGGATATAGAGTTCAAATCTACGCTTACAAGGTTTTTCAAGAATTTCCTAGAAAAGATGGATAAGGCCTACGAGGATATGAAAAGAGATCAACTAGAATTAATAAGGAGTCAACAAGAAATAAAGAATACATTGTCTGAAATAAAAAATATTTTACAGAGTCCTAAAAACAGAAGGGAAGATCGCAAGAATCAAGTCAAAGATTTGGAACATAAAGAGCCAGAAGACACTCCTCCACAGAAGCTAGAAGGCAAGAGAATCCAGAAAATTGAAGATAATGTAAGAAACCTCTGGGACAACTTCAAGCGAACCAACATCAGAATTATGGGGGTCCCAGATGATGAGAGAGAGCAAGATATCGAAAACATACTGAAAGAAATAGTGATAGAAAACTTCCCCCATCTGGTGAAAGAATTAGACTTACAAGTCCAGGAAGCACACAGAACTCCAAACAAAAGGAATCCAAAGAGGACCACACCGAGACACATCATTATTAAAATTCCAAGAGCAAAAGACAAAGAGAGAATATTAAAAGAAGCAAGAGCAAAGAAGGTAGTAACCTATAAAGGAGCACCTATACGATTGTCAGCTGACTTCTCAACAGAAACCATGCAGGCCAGAAGGGAATGGCAAGAAATATTCAAGGTGATGAATAGCGAGAACCTACAGCCAAAAATAATCTACCCAGCAAAGCTATCACTCAGAATCGAAGGCCAGATAAAGAGCTTCACTAATAAAAAAAAGCTAATGGAGTTCATCACCACCAAACCAGAATTATATGAATTGCTGAAGGGGGTTCTTTCAGAAGAGAAGGTAAACAAAGATAAAAATTATGAACAACAAATACGTAACTATCAACAAGTGAATCTAAAAACCAAGGAAATTAAAAAAAAAATCTGATGAACAATATTAACTGTTGAATATAATAGAATCAGAGATATGGAAGGGGAGTGAACTGACGATTCTTGGGGAAAAGGGGAGAGGGGGGCGTGGGAAGAGACTGAACATAAACTGTGCACCTATGGATGAGGACAATGGGGAGAGGGGAAAGGGCAGAGGGTGGGGTGGGAACCTGGTGGAGGAGAGCAATGGTGGGGGGGGGGGGGGGAAAGGAACATTTGTAATAATATGAACAATAAAAACTTATTAAAAAAAAAAAATAAATAAATAAATTGCATTTATTTATTAGTAAGTAGAGTACTGTGTCATGTGATTTTTAAATATTTTGTTATTTCTCTGTAACTCACCTTTTATTCATATCCCATTCCCCCCTTACTGGGCTGGTCATCTTTTCAGAAATAGATTTTATATGCATTTCACAAATTGTGTGAAATATTTTTGCTGGTTTATATTATGTGCTTTGACTTGTTTTTAAATTTTTTAGCCCAATAGAAAATTTAAATGTTTGCATATATACTAGTATAGTTATTTTTCTTTTATTTATTTTGTCTGTTTTTGTATAGGAAGGTTTTACATTTTTAACATAATTACCCATGATTTTAATTTAATTTAGAATCTTATTATTTTATATTTTAACATTTACATTTTTATATTTGCAGCAAAGTTCATGAGCATTCATATTCCCCCCCCCCCTCTATTTTCCTAAATGGTTAGCCAGTTGTCTCAACAATGTATATGGAATATCACTTTTTACCTCCATTTATTTGAAAAACCATTATCACTGAATTTCCATTTCAATTGGGGTCTGGTGTTTGGGCTTTCCGTTGTGTTTTGCTCATCTGTCTATATCTTCTCCAGTGCCAAGTTGTTTTAAATTATTGTTACTTCATAATGTGATTTAATATTGGCAGGGCCAGTCCTTCGACAATTAATTTTCCTGGCTGTTCTTGCAGGCTCATTTTTCCAGATAAAGTTCAGTATCTTCTTTATTTTTTTAGAAGTTCTTATTCATATTTTAATTAGCATTTATTTGAATTTATGAATAAATTTTATAAGCATTGATGTAATCTCAATACTGAGTTTTCCTGTTCAAAATTATGATTTATCTTTTTCTTCTTGAATCTCAATGGAATAATATTAATGTTTTCTTGTATTGGTTCTCAACATTACCTAAGTTTTATATCAAGGGACTTTTACCTCTTTTTTTTTTCTACTAAAAATGGGATTTTTACTTAAATATATTTTCATATTGATTATTATATATATAAAATACTGCCTTTATTAATTTTTAAACAACAATTAACTATTTTCTTTATCTTTTTGTAGGATATTAGACATAAATCTATTATCAATAAAGATATTTTTTTCTTTTAATTTTTACCTCCTTTCTATATTTTGTCAAAATTCATGGGCTAGTGAAAACTGGCTATAAGAACATTAAAAATAGTGGTGAAACTATGCAACTTTACTTTTTAACTTACAAATAGTCACAGTCACTTTTAGTCCATGTTTGTGGCTTTTTAGATAGTGTAACTCTATCAATAGCATGCATATATTTGTAATTTTGTACCTTTGATCTTTTATTCCAGCCAGTACCAACATCTACAATCCTGTTTTGCCCTAGCTGGTTTGGCTCAGTGGATAGAGCGCCAGCCTGAGGACTGAAGTGTCCTGGGTTTGATTCTGGTCAAGGGCATATGCCTCAGTTGCAGGCTTAATTCTTACCCATGAGGGAGGCAACCAATTGATGTGTCCCTCTCACATCGATGTTTCTCTCTTTCTGTCTCTCCCCCTCCCTTCTACTCTCTCTAAAAATCAATGGAAAAATATTCTCATGTAAGGATTAAAAGACAAAAAACAACAACAATAAAAAACAACACAAACATACAATCCTGTATTAGCTGTGGTCCTCTCTACATTAATTATTAATAATTAATGATAAGAGACTTGAATTTATCAGACATTCCCTATATTCTTTGCTTCTTTAAAAAATGTATAGATATTTATTCACTTCAGAGAGAGGGGAAATAGAGATAGAAACATCAATGATGAGAATCATTGACTGGCTGCCTCCTGCACACCACACACTGGGGATTGATCCTGCAATGTAGGTATATGCCCTTGACTGGAATCAAACCTATGACCCTTCAGTCCGCAGGCCTACACTCCATCCGCTGAGCCAAACCTTCTAGGACCATCCTTAGCTTTTTTTCCCCCCTTTTTCTCTTTCTAGACATTATGTGCAGCTTGAAAGGACTTATTAGTGGATCTACCTTAATTGATTTGGAAAATTTAAGAATGTTACTTATACTCATACCCTTGATTTGGTCCTTCACAGAGGCTGAGTTTTAATTGAACTTTTTTATCTCTTAGAAATAAATAAAAAGTTGCATCTTCTAATCCCAGTACTTTTGAATGTGACCTATTTTACTTACTACTTGCAAACTGGCCAATTTTTTTCATCTCTTATACTACCTTGTTAAATTAAGCCAATACCAGTCAGTTAATGATACTAACATTCTTTTCTCAGTTCTTTACTCTAGTTATAAGTTCATTTGATGCATTATTTGCCTTTGCAAGTTATTATAAGAAAATTTTAAATATTCACCATAGCATTACATGAATATTTTTCCAACCTCCAATAACTCTTTTTCACTGCTCAGTACATAACCCCATATAAAAAGTGCCATATATATATTTTAATATTGAAGTTTTGGAAGCCTCTTCTTTCTACTATACCAGTTTTTTATATTAAGGTAATTTAAGCTAAGCTGTACTGCAGTAACAGATGACCCAATGACTCAGTGGCCAACACAAGAACACTTATTTGTCTTTCACGTTACATGCCCATTGTGGATAAACTTTGGCTTCACTTTTCCTCTTTGGCTACTAATTACCTTTAAACCTTGACCAGAACTTGACTGAGTATATTGTGTTTGGATCACACTTTCTCATGTTTTATATTTTGTAGATACTATCTCAATATTCCTAACCATTTTGTTCATTAAGTTTCTCTGCTACCCTTTCTCTCCCCAGACCTCTTAACTGCTGGATGTTAATGTGGCTGCCATGCCTTTTTATTTTACTTAACAATCTTGCTTATGTACATGAAGGTACATATTTTATATTGCGTTAAGCAAGTCCTGTCCATTGTTCTTGTGCATCTGGTTAACACATCTTTGGAATGCCGGAGTGACCCTCCTTTTTAGACCCCTGGGTGTCATGACCACCCTTACAGGAACACATGGTATTATTAACTAACTTGTTCCTTGCTTTTTTCCAACTTTATGCAATCTTCCTTACTTTACCTCCTAATTCCAAACGTACAAAAGAAATCGCAAAACTATCATTTTCTGGAGCATTTGAGATCTTGATTCCTTGTGTGTTGACAACTTGGGTTAAATAAAACCATAAAAATATTTCTTATGTTGACAAACTCTAGAATGTATGTGCTTTTAATGAGTCTTTTCTCCTTCTGCTAGACAAATACATACATGCACACACACATACTCCAAATTGTTTTTAATCTCTGGTGAAAAACTAGTCAAGGGTAAACTCACTCTTTCTATCCCTTTCTCTCTCTAAAATAAATAAATAAATAAATAAATAAATAAACAAACAAACAAACAGATTTTTAAAAATTCTATTCCTGTTTATACTGAAAAAAATCGATCCCTCCCCAAACTTCAAAATGCAGTGGCATCAATGAGAAAAATGTTTTTTTATATAATTCATTGTCTAAGAATTCATTCAGGGGCTCATGTTTTCCCCTCTTTTTGTTCTAATCTCTCTTACAGTGTTTTCTTCTACATAGTCAAGGCTATATCACTAGTCGTTATCATATAGCATTCTGATCTGATAGGAAGAATGAAAGAAAATTCATAGCAATAGTTTCCTTTTAATAAATAATGTGGAAGTTGCATATCATAGTGCTATACACATTCTATTAGCAAGAATTTACTCACATGGCTATGGCTAACTGTAAAGGAGATTGGGAAATATAGTCTTTAGTTAGGCAGCTATGTTCCCAGATACAAATATATTTTATAGAGGCCTGATGCATGAATTCATGCACGGGTGGGGTCTGTCTGGCCTGCCCTGACCAATCGAGTATGAGACCCACCAGGGATTGGGACTGTAGGCAGTTGGCTGGCCAGCCCTGCCCCCTGATCAAACGCCCAGTTAAGGGAACAATTTGCATATTAGACTTTTATTATGTAGTATGGTAAAAGGTGAATAGATTTGTTATTTAAGAAACATCCAAACCTGTAGCAAATTTTTATAACTATTTATTTGAACCAAACTGACGACATATGCCAGAGAACAAGATCTCAAATGCTCCCTACTATAACAGTTTTACAGCTTCTTTTATGCATTTGAAATTAAGAAGGGAACATAAGGAAGATTGCATGCAGGTGGGAGAAATCAAGGCGGGGATTGGATTACAGGATAAAAGAACATTAATCTTTCAAAGATAGAGGACTTTAATGTAGATATACATTTAACTGTTCACAGTTTTATTTTCAATAGATTTTGAAAAGAATAATGTTGAAAAAATATATGCTGATACTTTTTAAGCTGAAATGTATTTTCTTTCATTAATTTCAGTTTTATTTTCAGGGTGACCGTGGACTTCCTGGTTTTCCTGGGCTTCATGGAATGCCAGGATCAAAGGTGGAGGAATCTGGTCTTTTTAAATTCAGCAATGCCATATATTGTTTCATATTTCAAGCTTTATATCACAAATGTGTTATAAATAGTAAATGTTCATATGTAAAGCATTTATTTATATGTTAAAATAAATGATTAAGCTAAGATTAATATAGTTACATAAGGCTTTTCCAATATTCTTTAAAATTTCCAGTCATAAATATTGAAGTGTTTAAAATTTATGAGCTTTACTATATAGAAATTCTCTTAACTATAAGTCTTACACTGTAGGCACTGTTATAATATGAACTTTCCTTATTTTGCCTTTTTTTTATGATTTTCTTTGCAGGACTATTTTTTTTTTTAATTTCTTTATTTTTGATGGTGTCACATAATTGTCCTCATCCCCCCATTCCCATCCCAAACCCCTCCCCTTGTATGCCCACTCCCTGTTGTCCATGACCACTGGTTAGGCTTATATGCATGTACATAAGCCCTTTGGCTAATATCTCCCCTTTGCCCCTTACCCTGCCTTTTTTTTTTTTTTAATAAAGATTAGAGACTACAACTTTTGTAAGCAAAGTTTAAAATATTTTATTTCTATTTTATTTTGATGTTGGCATATTAAATCCTTTTGTTTATGATTGGTATTGCTTTTTCTTTAATCTCTGAGGAAAATATTCATAGATCTCTAAAATTCAATATTTGTATTTTGTCTTTTAGGGTGAAATGGGCCCCAAAGGAGATAAAGGATCACCTGGATTTTATGGCAAAAAGGTAAGAATGGATCACAAAACAAAGTATCCATTTTGAACTTTCAATGTAATGGAAATAGAAAACTTGAATTTGGTCCAAGCCCACCATTATAGCAATTAGTTTTATTCCTGTTGCTCAGGGGATTTATTAAAAACAATGAGAAAATAAAATAATGACTGGTGATTACTTTGCATGATATTCTATGGGAATACATTGTCTTATTGATCATTTTGAATTTTTAAAATAAAAATTCCTTGGGAGTGGTAGCTGCATGTCCATTGACAATTGATTTATGGGCCTTCCTATTTCTTCACATTGAAGGAAGATTATATTTTTTGTATATGTTTAAAATACTCATTGTTGTCCTACCAGTGTGGCTCATTGGTTGATCATTGACCTATTGACTAGGATGTCATGATTTGTTTCCCATTCAGGGCACATTACCTGGTTGCAGGCTCATTCCCCAGTGTGAGTCCTGTAGGAGGCAGCCAATCAATGATTTTCTGTCATCATTGATCTATCTATCTCTCCTCTCTGCCATCAATAAAAATATATTTAAAAATAAATAAAATACTCATTGCCTTTTTAATTTTTCCAAGATGTAGCTTCTGTGTTTTGATGCTTATAATAATTTTGCATCCATCAATATTTTCAATATCTTATGTTTTGTCCACTAGCCTGATAAAATAATACTCCACCAATAAGCTGCAAAGCTAACACAAATGGTAGTTCTATGAATTCTGTCACTCCATAATGAGGTGAACTTACTTTCCTACTTAAGTTTGAGTTGGAAGTTTAAGAGAGTATTGTAAGGATTGTTTTTTAAGTGTTCTCTTTTTAATGCAGGGTGCAAAAGGTGAAAAGGGTAATGCTGGTTTTCCTGGCCTTCCTGGACGTGCTGTGAGTCTGACAGAAAAAGTTTTTGCATATTTTGCTTTGAATAAAAATTATCTGATAGTATATTTCTTTAAAAATTATTGCAAAATATATTAAAATAAATGTATTTATTTTTTAGGGAGAACCAGGACGACATGGAAAGGATGGATTAATGGGTAGTCCTGGTTATAAGGTATTTACACAAAGAACAAAACAACTTACGTAATTTATGAATGTACAATACATTAGAAAAATGTACCAATATTTGACTTCTTCTCATGTGACACTGGTGTAAACCTTAATGAGCTAAAAGTTATTTTACTGTGATTTAAAAATGATAATACATTACTTTTGACTCTATGGTGAATTCTTATTGTTAGAAATAAAATTTCAGGATATTAAAATGTTGACATCTTTGAAAAGCCATTCTGATGGGTTTGTTTGGTTGGTTAGAGGCTTAAGTTCTTAGCTCTGTCTCCTAATAGTTTCAGGTTTCAGAACAATGGAATGTTTTTTAGTATATTTTCAGTTATGCAATCATCACTAGAGTCTAATTTTGAAATATTTTCATCACCTCAAAAAGAAATCCTATACCCATTAGCAGTCACTCCCTATTTCTCCCCAAGCTGTTATTCCTCCATTTCCAGGCCTATGCAACCTCTAACCTATTTTCTGTCTGCCTGGATTTGCCTATTTTGAAGTCCTTCAGCCCATTGGATAAATCCCACCCATGTTATTAAGGGTTATCTGTTTTACTTAAAGTTTACTGATTTAAACATTAATCCTATCTTTAAAAACTCCTTCAGAGAACTATCTAGACTGGTATTTGACCAGATTTCTGGGCACTATTGCCTATTTACATAATATTAATACATATATTTTGTTAACACATAAAATTACCTATCACAGATTACCTGACTATTGATTTTTTTACAGAGAGGAAAGGAGAGGGATAGAGAGTTAGAAACATCGATGAGGGAGAAACATCGATCAGCTGCCTCCTGCACACCTCACACTGGGGATGTGTCCCCTTGACTGGAATCGAACCTGGGACCCTTCAGTCCACAGGCTGATGCTCTATCCACTGAGCCAAACCAGTTAGAGCGACTTATTACTCTTTTAATCTAAAGGTGACTCCTTTTTATTATTGTATCAATATTAAAGAGATTGTCTGAATGTTATCTTTATGATTACATTCAGAATAAATGTTTTGGCAATACAATAGAAGTGATGATTTATGCTTTCTACTACATTCCAGTAGAAGGCACATAATATCTGTCCAATTCTTGGTAATGCTAAATTTGATCACATGGTTAGAAAAGGGAAAATAGTCGTCTATGTGTTTGTCTTTATTTTATCTATAGTATATTTCTAATTTATCTAGGTCCTATTTAAATGTCTCTAAAATTTTAATAGTTTCCTTTATAAAGATATTGTATATATTTTGTTAGTTTCCCAAAGTGTATAATATTGTTGATGCTATTGTAAATAGTATCATTTTTATAGCTTTATTGAAGTACAGTTTATATATAAATAAAATTTACTCATTTTGTGTAACTACCACCAAATTTAAGGTTTTAGAATTTTTGTAACCCCAAAGAGTTCTCTTATTCTCCTTGGCAGTTAATTACTAACCCTACCCTTTGGAACTAGGCAACTACTGCTCTGCTTTCTGTCACTATTTATACTACTCATATAATTTCAATGAAATGTAATCATGCAGTATTTAATCATTTGGATATATGACATTTATTATTTTCATTCATCAATTGATGAACATTTGACTTGCTTCCTATATTTGATAGTTAAGAATAATGTTGATATGAGTATTCTTTTTTTTAAAATACATATTTTATTGATTTTTCACAGAGAGGAAGAGAGAGGGATAGAGTTAGAAACGTCGATGAGAGAGAATCATCGACCAGCTGCCTCTTGCACACTCCCTACTGGAGATGTGCCCGCAACCAAGGTACATACCCTTGACCGGAATCAAACCTTGGACCTTTCAGTCTGCAGGCCAACGCTCTATCCACTGAGCCAAACCGGTGCCAGCGATATGAATATTCTTATAGACACCTGAGTTGGGTATATTTTAATTTGGGGATGGAATGTTGATACCTAGAATAGCTGGGTTGTGTGTCTGGGGCAGGGTGGTGTCCTATTGGTATGATGATATCCTATTAGTGCCATCTTCTGTTTCATAAAGGTGTTTTTTGTTATGTTATTTGTTGCATAGATATTTATAACTATTACATCTTCATGTTTAATTATGAGTTTAGCATTTTAAAATTATATTTTCTGTCTCCATTATTAATTTTTAGCTTGAATTTGACACTGAATTATAACAAGATTACATTTCTCCTTTCTGATCATCTTTATTTGCTTACTAGACCTTTATCTATCCTGTCGTGTTAGCATTAGCTCTTGAATCACTTTATTTTAGTTGTTTCTCATGTCCAGCATAAAGTTGATCTCTGCTTTTTCAAAGCAATCTGAAATGTTTTTCTTTTAGGACATTAATTGAATCTATTTTTATTCCCAGGCTAATAGAATTGGGCTTTGTCGTAACACTTATGTTAGAATTTTGTTATACTTAGTACATTCATTGTCTTATATTTATTATGCTTCTTTCTCCATCTGGTCTGTTGTTTTCTTAGGCATTTATGAAGATTAATATGTTTTTTTTTCTGATTGTCTTCCTCCCCCTGCTAAGTTTTATTGAGGTTTTTGACATACAGAACTATGTAAGTTTAAGGTGTACAGCATAATGATTTGACTTACATATTTTGTGAATGATCACCACAATAAGGCTAGTTAACATTTAATCATATAGATACAAAAAAGATAAAGAAAAATTTTTTTCTTGTGATGAGAACTTTTAGAATTTATTGTCTTAATAACTTTCAAATATACCATATAGCAGTACTAACTATGAATGGTCTTTATATTAATGCCTTTTGTAGTCTATAAACACTTCAGAATCCCCTTAGTTTCCCTTTACCTTACTTAGGCATCTAATCTTTGTTTAGTTTTGTTAACTTTAAATGATAACCATATTATCTATGTTATAATTAATGAACTTACTCTACTTTCCCCTTTCTGTTCTCCTTATTTGCTTAATTATATCACTTATACTTTTTCAGATCATATAATACTTAGAAACTATTTTTCTGGTCTTTGTCCACCTTTCTTTCAGATCAGCAGTTAAATATATTTAGTGTTCATCACCAATTCCTTGACCAATATTTCATCATCATAACTTAAGTCTGATGAAAATTCTTCTTTTTGACTGTATTCCTTTTATAGGTCTTGCAAATACAGTATTCTCTAAATTCTTATATTGTAACATATTCTTCTATATTCTTATTACTTGAATGACAACTTTGCCATATATTATAAAACCCTTATCTCACCTTTTTTCTTTGAATTTCTTGGAAATATTGCTCTGCTACTGTCATGTAGATTACTGATGCCAGTCTAAATGTCTTTCTTTTGTAAGTGGCTTTGTGTTTTTGTACAGAAGCTCAGAGAGTTTTTAATTTTAATTTTTCTTAACTTAATGTTTAAAGTCCAATAGCATAATAATTTATGTATCAGAATTAAGAATTTCAGGTATTCCAAAATACTTTTAATAAGTAGATTCAGTGTTTTCATTCTGGAATGTTCTCTTGCATTTTATATTTAAATAGAACCTTTTTTTTTTTTTAACATTGCTTTGGTTTATTAGGTGTGTTGAGACTTCTTTGGTTATCTTCTGTTTCTTTCAGTTTCTCATTCTTTTTATCTTTTTTAAATTTTGATTTTTATGGGCTATGTTTAGTTTCCCCTTGATGCCTTATTTTTAAAAAATTCTCACCCAAGGATATGTTTTTAGAGAGAGAGGAAGTGGGAGGAGAGAGAAATATCAATCATTTGTCTCCTGTACATGCCCTGATCTGGGATCAACCTTCTGCCTAGGTATGTGCCCTGACCTGGAATCAAACCCACAACCTTTTTGGTATATGCAACGATGCTCCAACCAACTGAGCCACCCAGCTGAGACTCCTCGGTGCCTTTTTAAATTTAAAATTAAATCTATTTCCCTTTGGTTTCTAGTCATATATATCCAAGATGATTTTGTCTTTTCAATTTATTTCTTGAATTAATTTAATTCTTATTTTATATATTCCTTTTTTAACATCTGAAAATGCTTTTATAATGTTAATCTAGGCTGCAGCACTTTTTTACAATTTTCTTCTGCTTTGTGTTTATTTTTATGTGAGGGGAACTTACTGAAAAGTTTTCATTTTATATTTTCTCTTTCAGTAGTTTTGTTTGGGTACTGTCTGCCAATTATTTGCAGTTTGAAATGTCATATATATTTAGACTTACAATAGGAGGCAGGATGTAAAAGTTTGAGTGGCTTGCTAGGCTTCTTAGAGTATCTCCTTCTTTATGTATAGTGAAGTTATAAATTACTTTAAACAATGAAATTGTTTACTGGAAAGTGCTTACTGTATCTTCTGTTGAGTGGGTGGAGAGGTAAGAAGTATAATATGTTCATTTAAGATTCTTGTGGCACATGCATGAGTAGAAGGCCAGCGAGTAGTTAGATCTAGGTTAGAACTCCATCTCATTCAGAATGGGAAGTGAATGGGATTTTGAACAGAGTTGGAAGATTATCTTAGATTGTAGGAGAGACAGTGATTTCACTGTAAAAAATGCCAATGCAGGTAAATGTATTGGTTTGGTGGCAAGATGTTTGACTTGTTTTCTAAAAAAAAAAAAAAAGTGGAGTTGCCACCTGTTGAGAGATGGGAAAGAAAGGCAATTTTTGTTGATTGGATAACTTTTTATATATTTGTGTGGAAACTATGGCAGAGGGGAGATCAAGGAAATAAATATAGAAGCTGCACTGAAGTCTAGTTGAAGCTGGAAGTTAGCATCTGAGTGACTACTGTACTATTTTGTCCCTCCCACGTCTATACTCAGAAGCCCAATAGTGGGTCTGAAGAAGCTTTCAGTTTGATTTCAGTCAGGCCTGGAGTTTGCATAAGCAAGTGAAGCATTTGAACAGTGAAGTAAAGGGGTAAGAATTTAATTAGGGAGCCATTGAAATATTGAAACATGGTGTTTAATCTGGATTTGAAAAGGAGCAAACACAGAAAAGGACAGATTATAATTAAGGATATAGTTTATTGGATATTTACCACATGTCTGGCTCTTTCTCCAGCATTTTATATGCATTTACTCATTAATATCAGAAATCATTATGAATTGTAAGTGAAAATTTTTTACCCTTTTACAGTTGAGGAAACTAAAGAATGGAGAGGTTAGATAATTTGTACATCGTTTATAGCCATAATTTAATAACTAATGAAAATTTCTCTCACCAAATTGTTTTTTTTAATTATAGCCAAATAACATTTTCCAAATATAGGGAATGATTAAATTATTGATTTTACCGGTTTTATGCATTTTAGATAAATTAAAATATCGACCTTATTTTAAAAATACTAATTTTACCTAAATTATATTGCCAAACCACAGGAGTACAAATATAAAACATTTAAATCCTAAAATGAATCATAAAAGTAATGGACTGTGAAAACCCCAACCATTTTGGTGGCAGTGGAGTAGCTAACTTTTATGGACCTTCCCTTCTGTGCTTAGAGCTATGCAAGGCACTTTTGCAAAAATTCTTATTTTTTTAAGATAAATTTTTTATTGATTTTTAGAAAGCGGGGGGTAGAGAGAGAAAAACATCTATGAGAGAGCTACCTCCTGCACGTCCCCCCCCCCCCCCCCCGGAAACCAAATCTGCAGCCAGGCATGTGCCCTGACTGGGAATCAAGCCAGTGACCTCTCAGTGCCCAGGACAATGCCCAACCAATTGAACAACACCAGCCAGGGCAAGACTCTAATTTTTTGTTTAATGAAAAGACCTATGAAATTGGGAATGTTAATGTCATTTAGACATTATTAAGATCAGATTAAGAGAGCTTAAAGAATTGACTGGAAAGTGCAGTCAGTTGCCTGGCAGAACTATTGTAGAATCCCAGGGCTAGTTTGTGTGATCCTGTCCATGCATTATGCCGTCTGAACTTCATGTCTGTTTATTTGGTCAGCCAGGAGATGCTTCCCAGCCTTATAGTTTCAAAATAACCTCTGGCATGCTAGAGATTTGTTTACATATAAAGAATAAACCATGCAGCAAAATCAAAGTCAAAATAGAGTTTAATAGCAAAGTAAGGATATTCCTTAAAATTAAATTATATCATAATGGTCACACATCTTTCACCTGGTTTTAAAGTTTGCCATGGTCACAAACTAAATTACTTTCCATCCTTTTATTTTTGTGTGAGTAAGGACCATGGCATGAAAGGTGATACCCATCCAATGCATGTTTATATGTCTGTTTTGGTTAAATTGCCTTCTTAAAAATAGCTGGTTTGTGGTGGAATAGATCATCTTTGACATTAGCTGTAGAAATTAGGTTGAGGAATAATGTTTAATGTGACATTTTTCCAATTATTTATTTTTATCAAGAAAGAAGTTAATAAGGTAGCAAAATGATAACTTAGAAGTAAAGGCATGCTCTGTGCCATTTTCCACCAACCAAACAAATTGGTGTGCAGGTATGCACTTTTCCAGATCATGAAAGTAATAAAGTGATCAGACTAACTTCTGGTTACAAAACTGAATTTTACAGGTTAGTTGTGTACTGAATTTGATTATGTTAAGGAAAATGGCTAATAAGAAATCATTATTTCGCCGAAACCGGTTTGGCTCAATGGATAGAGCATCGGCTTGGGGACTGAAGGGTCCCGGGTTCGATTCCGGTCAAGGGCATGTACCTTGGTTGCGGGCATATCCCCAGTAGAGGTGTGCAAGAGGCAGCTGATCGATGACTCTCTCTCATCGATGTTTCTAACTATCTCTCTCTCTTCCTCTCTGTAAAAAATCAATAAAATATATTTTTAAAAATCATTATTTCATCTCCCAATGGAACATCATTAAGAAAATGAAGAGAACACTCCTAGGTAAAGATTATTGACTCTCATCATAACTAACTTGCATACTTTTCCAACTACAAATGCTATAGCTCTCCACAAAAGTTTTTTTTTCCATTTTATTTACCCATTTGAAATTGAGCATTTAAGAATAAATAGGCCATTCCCTCTTCCTTGAGATACCTCAGTGTTTGTAAAGAAGGGGACATTCAGTCATATATAGCCTTACATTCTGTTCAACACTATTCTAAATATTGTTGGTAATTAAGGAAATATCATTGTTTTCTGCCTTTAAAGAATGTGCAAGTCAAGAAAATAACACCTACACAAATAAGACACCTGTTCAACAACCTGGCCATTGTAAATTCAGTGCCAAGTGTAAAGCTGTGTAACGTCATTGTAGATCACAGATAGAGTGACTTGTAAGAGCAGAAAGTGTGTGTAAGTCTCTCTCTTGAGATCTAGGCTAGGGCAGTGGTTCTCAGAGTGTGGTCCCAAGACCAGCAAGTAACAACACCTCCTGGGAACCTGTTAGAAATGCAAGTTATTGAGATCCACTCCAGACCTATAGAATCAGAAACTCTGGGATCTGCAGACTAACAAACCCTCCAGGTGGTTCTGATGAAGCTAAAGTTTGAGAATCACTGCTGTAGATTATAAAGAATGCAACTCTTGGGAGGCAAGGTCAAATTAGATCTAACAGGATGATCAATTTTAAAGTGAAAATAAAAATAAATATTAAAAGGATTGATGTAAACTTTGGTCACATTTACTTGAAAGATAAGAGTACTGTCCTAGTCTACACAGTACATAATTTTTTATAACTTAACCACCCACTGTCATGTATAGATTTACTATTTATATAGTCACTTTATGAATCGCAGAGTTATTTGATTCCAGGAAAAGTTAATATCAATCATCTAGGAGTAATTTTTATTTTTCTGTTTTGCTTTAATATGTAATATAATGCATACAGTTATTTCGCAAGCATGATGAAAATGGAATTCTTTATTTCCTCTTACTGCTCACAGGGAGAAGCAGGCCCTCCAGGTGCTCCAGGGCAGGATGGACTGCGGGGAGAGCCTGTGAGTACCTTTTCAACTCAGTTCTAAGGGATGAGGCTCTTTCCCTGCCTTGAAGTCTACCAACTATTTAAATTCTCCTCCCAAGTGCCCTATCCTTCTTTAGTGACTTCCAGATTTGGACGTTGTCAAAGCTCTTTGTGGAACACTTTTAAAGAGGGAAATATTTAATCATCTTTCACACACTTGGGAGAATTTTGCCAGCAGGAAATTTATGTGCGGTATGAATCACAAGCAGTCATGACCACACAGAGTGATTAGCACAACAGCATGGTCTATTGGTGAGCCGTTAGTCAATGTCACTTTGCCACTTGCTCATTGTCTTGTAGCATGCTTTCTAGGATCATATGTCCAATAAGAATCAAGATTAAGAAACATAGGATTGAAAAAGTATTGAGCCTGAATCCGAGATACATGTATGTGTAGCAATTGTGCCATATGACTCAACTTATGATGAGTTTTAGAAATACAGTTTTTTTCCACTTTTTATTCCACAGCTCCAGGCCAACTTAACCAACATTTAAATGCCAGCTGATTTTCTCTTATTTGTCAAAATTACCGATCTTCAGGGAATTTGCACTTAGTTTTGGGAGGAGTTGATTCAAGAAATGAAACAATAGGCTGTCTAGTGTAGTTTATCACAGTGTTCAGTCAAGGGTTCAGAATCTAATATTGGACATCAGAAGGAAAGAGGGATCACTGAAGCTTCTTCAATGGGTGAAGGATTAACCTCTTAGAATCATTCAATTAAATATGCCTTGAATTCTCATATTGTGCATTTTGATGCACTGGGCAAGTTTCTCTACATAGCAAGAGCTTATAATCTACTTTGGAGGATAGCAAAAAATGGGATGCAAATAATTACCAACCTGAGGCAGATTATAGTAAATTCCAAATATGGATTTAACTTGGTATATGAAGGCCAGGGCTTGAAGATAGTCTCTGCCACCTTCCAGCTTTGTGAGTTTGGATAAGTCACTTCACATCACTGCAAACCTTTCTCCTCCTCAAAAAGTGTACTTTCTCATATTGCCTGATTTATAGATTTCTTGTGAGCCTTACATAGGAAATGTGAAAGAAAAATTGTGAAACCATTGCACAAATGCATGGGTTTATTCAAGATGCTGAAGGAGTATAGGAAGGGAATCTTGATTCATGAAGTGATTGAAAAATTTTTACCAAGGATTTAGGACTAGATTTAGTCATAAACGGGTGACTGGGAAAGAAAGGAAGAACTCATATCTTCCTTGTGTCTTCCTACACAGGTAGGTTGGTTCAAGGTGTCCCCATGAAATGATGAAATGATCTTAAAGAGTTCCTGTGAGGGGTCCTTACTGGGTAGTGGGAAGTAAAGCTAGGAAGGTGATTAGGATCGTAGTATGGAGATCCTGGAAAGCAAACTTTATCCACTTCCCTTGAAAATGGTGTAAAACAAAAAGAATAATATGATTAAAAAAAAAAAAAAGTAATGCTTTACAGGCAGTTACGAGATACTGGTATATGCAGAATGAACAAAAGGAATAAGGATAGTAATTACCTGGCTATTTTGACCGACCAGTCATAGGCAAATAAGGCCTCAACTAGGCTTTTAATGAAATGGAGAGGATTCAGTAGGGATAGTGTGAGTTCAGTATGTCTGACCCATCATTATTATTAAAGTATAACTCTAGGATTGGTAACTGGATATGAGACTAGCTATATTTATATTTTTTGTTTTCAGAGAAAAATATAAGAGGTGTGTGCGTGTGTGTGTGTGTGTGTGTGTGTCTGTGTGTGCGCGGGTGCATGCGCGCGTGCGTGCACATGCTTGTGTGAGTGAAGATAAAAAGGAGGTGGGGAAGGGGAGACAGGTGAGTGAGAAGGTGAAAGAGAGGAGAGAAGAGACAATGGACACCAGAGACAGATTATCATCATCATCAATAGTGTTCTAAATGTTTGTGTCAGTTATTTATAAGCCTTAGTGATTCCTTCTCCAAAGCAACGTGACAGTCGCAGGCGTCTTCAAACTACGGCCCACGGGCCACATGCGGCCCGCAGAGGAGTCTGATCCGGCCCGCCAGGTTTTTTGGGCAGTGAGCGCAGCCGAGGTGTTACAGTAGGAATTAGTAGTTCATATAGTCCGGCCCTCCAGCTCTCTGAGGGACCGTGATCTGGCCCCCACTTTAAAAAGTTTGAGGACCCCTGGTAGATGGTCAGCGAGTCTAAGTAAACGAAAATGCCATGCGAGCAGAATATATTTACTTTGAAATTAGCACTGCTGTGTTCCTGTTAATAAAACCAAACTAAGAAGAAAACGAGTAGAAAATGAGGCGCTCTTGAGGGGATGTTTTCCTCTCCTAAGGCTGCTGTTCCTTAGCAGGCACCAGTTTGTGTTTTCTCCTGCCCTGCCTCGTCCTGCTTTATTCAAGACCTGCTCCTCTTGGAGCTTCTGCCCTAGCATACATTTTTTTATACCAGGCAGAATGATTCTTCAGATTTCAACCTAACATTTGGTGCATTCCTGGAATGTGTAAAGCATTGGGTTTAGTAAGGAGAGAAACACAGGACTGCCCCACAAAAACTCACAGCCTCATAGTGGAGATAGACAGTAAAAGGATAACATAACAAAACCTAAATTATAAAGTTCTTTAAAAAATGACAAGCAAGGAGCGGGGCAGGGAATGATGGCAGTGGGGTAGTGGAAGTTACCGTATTTTTCGGACCATAAGACGCTCCGGACCATAAGACACACCAGTTTTTAGAGAAGGGAAATGAAGAAAAAAAGATTCTGAAACAAATAGTGTCCTAAAATATTTTATGTGCATTAAAACCCAACATCACAGTCATAAACACATGTAATCAACCCTGTAAAGTAAACAGCAGCATTTAGAACCATTTTAGAGCCGGGCAAGCACACAGAGACCACACAGAGCCGGGCAAGTAAAAAAACTTTTTTTTTAAAAAGTATATGTGTAGGCTATATTTGGACCATAAGACGCAGGGACTTTTCCCCCCCACTTCTGGGGGGGGGGGGGGAGTGCGTCTTATGGTCCGAAAAATACGGTATTTAGATGTAATCTCTCCTCCTTAACCAAACCAGATAGAAAGCTGGGAGTGACCGAGTGAGACTCTTCATTCCTTTCCCGCCCGATCAGGAGAGGCAAGAAAGGATCCCTTATCCCTTTTCTCCCACTTCTCTCTCTTCCCTGGTAAACAGTGGGATGACAGTTCAGGCATCCTATGCCAGGAGACCTACTCTTTTATGAAAATAATGAATAGGTTGACCTCTAAAGTTTGCTCATATTACTTGGATACAATTCTTCTGGTCTTTATTCTCTTCCAGTTAAGAACAATTAACATTATAAACTATTCTGATATTTTGACAATGAATGAAAATATGGTTAGAAATATCATCCTGTGAAGAATGATTCTTACCCTTTGTGGAGAAGCTTTGAAAATGAGGAAAAATGAAAGTTTATTTATTTTGGTGACACCAAGAAATGAAGACTCTTCTGTTGCATGTGGGTGCTGGTCTTAAGTATTTATAATGAAAGATTTAACCCCACTAAAAAGGACATGTTCAGTATATTATTTGTTCTGTAATGTGGAAGCCAAAAAAATTAATGGAGCTTATGTTGAAAGGACAGGAGCTCTTAGAAAAAATGCTTTAAAGCTGATCAAACACAGCTTATAGCAGCAGGAAGATGATTCATCCATGTAAGAAGATTGGTAAATATGAACTAACTCCTTGAATTCAACTTGAGGACAAAGGCTGTATTTTACTGGAAATGATTATACCATTTTAAAACACAATTACATTCACTTGCCTATGCCTTGCATTTTAAAGGCTAGTATTGTTGGTCCTAATAGTAATTCAGTCCTAAAAGTAACTTGCTTTCTAAGTAGCAAATTATACCCACTTAACTTCTGCTGGATTTATTAGAATTGGTTTCAACCATCAAAGGATTATAGCATTTCAGTCATTCATCCAGTATGTATTTGCTGAGTATCTGCTTTGTGCCAGACATCATACTGGTGGAGGAGAATGGGAGTATTAATGTGACAGCCCTGCCCTTAAGCAGTCAGATGAGCCACTAGATCACAATATAGTATAAATGTTATGGAGGTGGGAACAGGGGTCTTGCAAATTTGTAGAAGACATGTATAACACTAAATGAATTGGGGGATGCTTCTGAAAGAAATGCATTATTTTCTAAATAATAGCATTATAGAGATATAGTTCATATACTGTACAATTCATTTATTTAAAGAGTATAGGGATGCATTTTTAGAAATACACATTTTTATTGATTTCAGAGAGAAAGGGAGAGATTAAAACATTAATGATGAGAGAGAATCATTGATAGGCTTCCTTCTGCATGCCCTCTATAGGGGATTGTGCTATAATCCTGGCATGTGACAGGGAATCAAACCGTGATCTCCTAGTTCATAGGACAACACTCAACCACTGAACCACACTGCTGGGCTAGAGATCCATTCTTAAACAAGATGCTCTCTTGGCAGAATTCTCAAATATAAATGGAAGTTGGCTGGTTCTTTGGGGTGGCAAGACAGTTATCTGTAACATGTTCCAAAACATAAAAGTAAAAGATATCATGATACTTGGGAAAAAGCTGCTAAGGATACATAGAGGGGATGGGATAAAAATACAAGATGAGGTTGTAGGGGTTAGGTAGACTACAAATCAAGACGGGCCTTATATGCATGTGCTATTTGGATTTAAATCTGAGAGTGGTGGGGCCATGCAGAATTTTTAGGTAGAGGAGTAAGATGATCAGATTCAGGATGTTTTAGAAAGATTACAATGACAACAGAATAGAGAAAGCATAGAAGTTGAGCCAAGATCAAGGACAGAGCCTAGGAGCTAAGCTCTGTCACCTCCAGTATCAACTAAGGCAAGAACATTCAGAGTTGGAATGGGGAGCTCAGGATTATTGAAATGAACTAAGTGGTACCAATAGGGTTCAGGGATCAATTGCATGTGGTTAAGATGAAAAAGGATGACTTTCAGAATCTTATCACATATAAATGGAGGCACAAGACAAAGCAACAAACTGGAAATGGAGCAAGCAGAATCACTTTTGGCTAGAGGAGGTGATCCTAATATGTTTTTAAATGAAAGATATCTAGATAACAATGAGGGCATTTAAATAGGAGAACTAAGCTTTGGATGGTTAAAATAGACATGTAAAAATGGGGACTGCTACTATTCCAGTAAGAAATAGTCAGATTCAAGTAAAATTTAAAAGAATTACTGTGAATACGAGGTATAGTAGATTGAAAAAAATGCTTTGTTTCCCCAGAAAGATATTGGACCCTATTATAATTTGGAAATCTATAAATGTTGTCTTTTTTGAATAAAGGGTCTTCGCAAATATGATTAAAGATCTTTGAAGGGGAAATTATCCTGGATTACCTGGGTGGGCCTGATCCAATCAGTTGAAAGACATTAAGAGCAAACTGAAGTTTCTCAGAGGGGACAAAGAGATCATAGTAGCTGAGATTGGGATGATGAGGCCACAAATCAAGGAATGTTGGCAGTTACCAAAAGATGGAAGTGGTGAGGAATGGATTCTCCCCTAGAGCCTCTGGGGTAGTACTACCCTGTCTTGACCTTGCCTTCAGACTTCTGGCCTCTAGAACTATGAGAGAATAAAGTCCTGCTGTTTTAAGCTAAGTTTGTGGTAATTTTTTATAGCAGCCAAAGGAAACCAGTACACTGGGCTTTTCATCTATTCTAATCCTTAGCAATTATTTATGTAATGAACCTATATAAAAAGGCATGCGAGTACACACTGCTACATGTCTCAAACTCTTGATAATTCATATATTAATCAAAAACATCTGAACTTAAAGAATATAGATTAAAAAAAAACCAAGATGGCGGTATAGGGTAGATACCCGAATGCAGCCTACCACAACAAATTTGAATTTAGAACTGAAAACAGGGGAGAAACATCACCCTGAAGCACAAGACGGCTGGCTGAGAGGAGGCTCTACCATCTGGGAAGGAGAGAGAAGGCACGCTGAGCCTCAGAAACTGTGTGCGCCTAAAGGCGGCCGCCCAACTGCACTGCTGGCTTGCTTGCGGAGCGCGGAGAGGGTGGGCCGAGTTCACTACAGGCTTACTCCCTGCACACAGAGAGGGCGGACAGCTAACACGCGGCTGGCTTTCTGGTGTGGGATGAAAACAGAACCACCCTATTGCTCTGATAGACGGCCCCACACAGGGAGAGGCCAGACTGTCAGGCAATGGGCAGAGATCTCTCAGAGGTATGTGAAGCCAGTGGCCATTACTGCGGGACTCAGAAATCAGACCCTTGTAGGGAGGAGCTGAATAAAGCTTGTCTGCACCACCCGAGACTCCGCCCCATCCAAGTGGAGCACAGAAGCCCTTCCAGTGGCTAGCCTTCTCGTTTGCCGCGAATAGGACTCTCCCAGGGAGGGACAGACAGGAATCTAAAGCTTGTCTGTGCCTATACCAAAGAGGTGAGCACTCCTGCAACCAATAGTGCAGGATTCAACAAAGCTTGTCTGTGCCACCCCCAGACTCCGCTCCATACAAGCGAATACAGAAACCCTCCTAACTGAGACACTTCTGATCCTAATAGCCAATTGGCTTGGAGATCAACGCTTCCCAGTGATACCAACAACAAGCAAGGCTTAACAACAAGACTGCACACACAGCCCACAAAGGACTACACCAAGAATGTCCACCTCAGGTAGCTGGGAGGCTGATCCACAGAACCATACAGGACACCTTAGCACACAAAGTCACTCAACCAACTCAGGGAAGCAGCAAAAATGCCGAGACAAGGAAACAGATCACAAACAAAAGAAATGGAGGACAAGAAGCGACGATATAGAGTTCAAAACCACACTTATAAGGTTTTTCAAGAATTTCTTAGAAAAGGCCGATAAAATAAATGAGATCTAAGAGGATATGAAAAGGGATCAACTAGAAATAAAGAATACATTGTCTGAAATAAAAAATATTATAGAGAGTCCTAAAAACAGAATAAAAGATCGTAAGAATTAAGTCGAAGATATGAAACACAAAGAGCCAGAGGACACTCCTCCACAGAAGCAAAAAGATAAGAGAATCCAGAAAGTTGAAGATAGTGTAAGAAACCTCTGGGACAATTTCAAATGAACCAACATCAGAATTATGGGATTCCCAGAAGAAGAGAGAGCAAAATACCGAGAACATACTGGAAGAAATAGTGACAGAAAACTTCCCCCATCTGGGGAAAGAAATAGACTTTCAAGTCCAGGAAGCCCGCAGAACCCCAAACAAAAGGAATCCAAAGAGGACCACACCAAGACACATCATAATTAAAATTCCAAGAGCAAAAGACAAAGAGAATATTAAAAGCAGCAAGAGAAAAGCAGGTAGTTACCTATAAAGGAGTACCCATATGTTTGTCAGCTGATTTCTCAACAGCACATGTGTCAAACACAAGGCCCGCGGGCCAAATCCGTCCCGCCAGGCCTTGCAATGTGGCCCGCACCGCACTGTCATCACTGCACTCCGCTGCGTTTCCATCACAATGACAGTTTATGACTGTTCAGTAAACCATTCAGCCCGCGATTTAGGCTGGATTTTAGATTTTGGCCCCTTCTCTGATTGAGTTCGACACCCCTACTCAACAGAAACCATGCAGGCCAGATGGGAATGGCAAGAAATATTCAACATGATGAATAGCAAGAACCTACAGCCAAAAGTACTCTACCCAGCAAAGCTATTACTCAGAATCGAAGGCCAGATAAAGAGCTTCACAAATAAAAAAAAAAAGCTAAAGGAGTTCATCACCACCAAACCAGAATTATATGAATTGCTGAGGGGGTTCTTTAGGAAGAGGAAGAAAATAAAGATAAAAATTATGATCAACAAATACGTAACTATCAACAAGTGAAACTAAAAGCCAAGGGAATTAAAAAACCTGCTGAACAATATTAACTGGTGAATATAATAGAATCAGAGATATGGAAGGGGAGTGGACTGACGATTCTCAGGGAAAAGGGGAGTGAGGGTTCGGGAAGAGCCTGAACAAAAACTATGCACCTATGGATGAGGACAATGGGGGGGTGGGGAAAGGGCAGAGGATGGGGTGGGAACCTGATGGAGGGGAGGAATTGGTGGGGGAGGGAAAGAGGAACATTTGTAATAATCTGAACAATAAAGATTTATTAAAAAAAAAAGAAAGAAAATAGATAAGTAGGTCTCAACAACAATTTGGTTAAAAGCAGGGCTCCTCAGTCATCAATATTTTCTGTATATTCAATTTTTTTAAACTCATTTGTTTCTAAAAACTTATTTTTAATCCACTTCTCATTTTTTTTACATTTTTGCATTCTGTTTTTTTACTTTGAGCTCACATGGCTTTATATTACAAAGTTGGAAAGATTGAAATGTCTGGTGCATATGTATAATGTATATAAGCCACAGTTTAAAAATATAATTCAATATGAATATCTATACCTATAAAAGGATAATATGCTAATTAGACTGGGCATCTTTCCAAACAAAGTCATGGTGGCAGGGCCAAAGCAGAGGCTGTTAGGGGTGATCAGGCCTGCAGAGTAGAGCTGTTAGGGGTGATCTGGCATGCAGTCAGAGAGGTTAGGGGTGATCAGGCAGGCAGAAAGAAGCAGTTAGGGGGGATCAGGCTGGTAGGCAGATGATTGATTAGGAGCCAGGGGTCCCAGATTTTGAGAGGGTGCAGGCCAGGCTAAGGGACTCCCCCCACCCCCATACATGAATTTTATGCACCAGGCTTCTAGTGTATGCATAAGAAAGAATCTGCATGTCAAACATGGTATAATCACATTTCTGTTACTTTGCCTCTGTCTTTCCCCAGGTTGGGCTTCTGATGTTTGTTATGTTCTATTTTTTGCTTCTCCGACTTTTATTTCCCCCTGTGAGCATGCTTTTGAAATAGATTCTGAAAAAAATTAAGGCTTGGATTTTGAGTGATTTACACTATCTTTCTCTTTAAAAGATGTTTAGTTTGTCAGGTTACATTTTCATGCCAGGGGATGAAGGATAAAACAGATTATTTTGAAGAATCCTCAATTGTTGGATCTAGGTTTTCCTAACTTCTCACAAATTTACTCGATTTTATCTAAGGTGGGTTGGGGGCAGGGCTGTCCAGGGCAGCAGCACACTGAACTTAGCAGCAGCTATAAAATGATAACTGGAAATACTAACTTTTGGTCAAATCACCTTTTTAAGCCCAATTATCCCATTGGTCAGTCTTCTGCATTGGCCAGTTGTTGCTGACCAGATTACCTGCAGTAGCAGTGTTTCCACTGCCTCTGTGTCATGGCTATTCTTGTCCTGACCCTCAGTCCTGATAACATCTCCTATTTAAGGTAACTTTTTCCTCAGGCACTCTGAGCCTTTAGCTTGTTAGAGCACAGAGAGCCTATGGTTCATGATGAAGATGTGTAGGCAGGACTAGGGTTCCACTGTTTGAGCCAAGATCCCTGGAGCTCCATGATTGAAGAGGAGAGAATATGCCACATTTTCTGGATCTATGGAGGTGAGCACATATTTCTCAGTTAAGGATATCTTACGTCTTTTTTTTTGTTGGTCTTTTTGGGTTTTGTTTTTTTGGGGGGGGGCGGGGGGGGGCCGAGGAGGGAAATGTTTGCTTTATCATTTTTCCAGAAATAAAGACGTGGAGGTCATTGTACTGTATTTGCGGACATTGGCTCTGGAGGCGTTTGTTGTTTCCTTTCCTCATGCCTTTTAAATTCTTGCTAAACCACATGTTATGCTTGTGTTAATGGTGTAATGTGAACTGCTGATCCCTGCCAAATCATCATGTACTTAAGAGACAAGTAGGCCTTTTGTTTAACCACCTTTTCTGTGGTGTGATTACTTGACGTGTCATTGTTATGCATAAGTACCAAAGGCAAGCATGAAATCCCTGGGAAAAGTTCATGTTGAACTGCTAGGGTGGTTTCCTGTGTGGAATAATCCACTTTATTATACTAGAAAAGTGGAGGTGTCTTTAATTGCCCACTTGACTGTGTTACTTATTTAGATTGAGAAGGTAAGAGGGGAAAAACCTCACTAGTTCTGTCCTTGTTCTGATTTGATTTGCAATTGTAGGGCAAGCTTTTTAAAGTCTTTTGTGCTAATTTGTAACACTCCCCGCCCCCCCCCCGCCCCCCCCCCACACACACACTCCTCTTGCAGGCACCAGGAGTGGCACATCCTTGGTATGTGTTGAGTGGAACCACCTTAGCCTGGTATCTGCTAAGAATTTCAAATGACACTTTTAGGGTGAAGGCGACCCACATTGAACAGATTAGGAAATTCAGTAGTCTTCATTATTGTGATGATTTTCTCATAATTCCAGGTTTAGGTTTTAAAACTTAATTGAGAATAACTCTTTGAATGAATGTTGAAGTATGTTTATTCTAAATTTAAAAATGTAAATGAGGCCAAAACCGTGTTTGGCTCAGTGGTAGAGCGTCGGTCTGTGGACTGAAAGGTCCCGGGTTCGATTCCGGTCAAGGGCATGTACCTTGGTTGCGGGCACATCCCCGGTAAGAGGTGTGCAAGAGGCAGCTGGTCGATGTTTCTCTCTCATCAACGTTTCAAGCTCTCTATCTCTCTCCCTTCTTCTCTGTAAAAAAATCAATTAAATGTAAATGAGTATCTACAAGAGTGACTAAATTTACAACTAACACATCTACTTTTTTGTGTGTGTGTCTCCCAAAATATGGCATTTGGCATTGTAATGACTGGAAATAGAATACATTTTCTTTAACCTTACAAAGCAAATGTTAGCTAATTATCTGTGTAAATTTATTAATAAAGTCCCACCATGTATAATCATAGATCTATTTTATTCTTTCCAATTACAAATGACTTCATTGGCATAGTAAAACCAGACCACCAATCAACCAACTTTATAAAGTGACATTGTGGATTTTAAGTGTAAAAAATCTATGCCTATCATCTTGATCATTTTTGTTGGTGTTGTTTTGAAGAAATCTTTTATAACCTGGTCATTGTAAGATCACTGATAAATATTAAAATATACTTACTTGAGTCCTCCTCTTTTTTGTCCATTTCTTTATAATTGAAGAGGCTTTATTGAACCCTGAAATGACAAGAGGAATAAGTACAATTGAACATAAAAAATAATATTTGATTAACTCTCCAAATGGGTAACATAACCTCTGAGTAAACATGTCCTTTAGTCATATGAGGACCAGAGGCATTTTTGTATTAAAAACCTTTGATATCTAAGAGGTACTCAGTAATATTCTTGAATAATTCAAATGCATTCTCCATTTTCAAAGCATGGAAAATACAGAATTAACAAAATAGTGTTGCTCAAGACAAAGCATATTTATTTTAATACTGGTTTCATGACCCATATAATTTGCCATTTGAGCTGATGAAATGAAAATGTCTACTTTCAATGACTGTGGAAGCATCCATATTTTTTATGTAATCTATAGTGCACACTTTGGTAACTAGGTCATTTTATTCTAAAGGTTTTTTTCTTGTGTTTTATCTTTTAATAAATATATTCAAAGTGCTTGAGTGTGGTTACCACTTCAAACACTAGGCCAATGTATGATGCCTCTGAGAATTAACATCAGAAAATGATTTATGTTCTGGATGTGTTTAAGGGATGTTAAAACGGAGGGAGAATAGCTGAGAAAGAGCACTTGAAAAATATTCTTTTTGTTTATATTAATGTCCATTTTTATTTTTGGTAATAAGTTAATCAATTGCCAGTAGTTCTAGGTACTGAAATGATTTTTTTTTTAATTTTGAATACTGAACAGGATTGTTCCATTGTTTGAAATAGACATGCCTTGTTAATAGTTATCTGTTTATACACTGTTTTAATTTTAGTTCTTTAAAAGATTGTGGCTTTGAAATGCTTTTGGCATGGATAAATGCTTTGTCGGTTGTGTAAAAAACCAAGTTGTGTTGTTAACTAAAGAGACTAATATTTACAAATACATTCCAGAAGTCATGTGCTACTCTAATGGTTCACCATTAATTTAATCTGATGAAAAATATCAACACATGATATTAGAATGTAAATTTCTTTTTATTTTATTAACACTTAGGAACTAGGCTTTTTCAATGAATATCTCTTTCTTGCTAAAAAAAAAAAGTATGATAAGTTAATATTAAAATTAAATTAGGGCTAAGAGTTTCTTGGCCCTGGTTTAATTTTTAGAACCATGATTTCTTGGTTCTAAAAACTATGAATAATTTTTTTTGTGTGATAAAATTTTCTTCTGTCTACATAAAAAAGAAGCCAGTTAATTGATGGATTAGGCAAAACAAAGAATTTCTGAAAATATATTTTAAAAATTTAATGTTAATCATACAAAATGGGAAACCTCTACTAGAGAGCCTTAGAATTGTTGTGGAATCTTATTGAGATGCATAGTCAGGTGCTAATATTTGCTGATCAGTTATAGAATGTACAACATTGCACTGGGTGGTTTCAGATGGAACACTTGCTTTTCAGTGAGGGAAAGAGAAAATTTACTCAAGATACATAAAAATCTTGTAGAAGTTTAAAACTATTATAAGACATTAAATTAAAATGAAGTTAATCATGAAGGGCAAAGAATTAAAAATATTGATCCAGGAGTCAAAGATTGGTGGAAAATAAAATATATAATAATTTTTAAGCAGAGAGACATAAAATGGATGGTATGAAAATTTAATTGGCAGATAATAAATCAAAATTAAAAACTCTTTGATGAGTTTCTTAATCATCCCAAATACAGATAGTTTTTAAGAGTGTTTTTTTTTTTTTCATGAACACTTTTTTCAATTGTGATCCACCAATTCCCTTAATTTAAATCATCAGAGGTACCATTTAAAACTGAGTTTTCTGGGCCTGACCCCATCCTAATAAATCAGAACCAGGAGCTGAAGCCCAAGAAATAATATTTAAAGAATTATTTATTTGTTTGTTTATTTTTAAAAAGGGGGAGAAAGAGAGAGAGAGAGAGAGAGAGAGAGAGAGCGAGCGAGCGGGGTAAGGAGACAATGATTTGTAGTTTCACTTATTTATGCATTCATTAGTTGGTTCTTGTATATGCCCTGACCAGGGATGGAACCCTCAACGTTGGTATATGGAAAAGATGCTCTAACCAAATGAGTGACCTGGCCTGGGCTCAAGAAATGGTATTTAAAATATATATTTCTTTATTGACTTCAGAGAGGAAGGGAGAGGGAGAGGGAGATAAAAATACAAGTGATGAGAGACAATCATTGATCGACTGCCTCCTTCGTGCTCCAGACTAGGGATCAAGCCACAACCTGTGTATGTGCCCTGACTGGGAATCAAACTATAATATAACCTCCTGGTTCATAGGTGAACCCTCAACCATTGAGCTATGCTGGCAGAGCAAAATGGTATTTTTAATCAATGCTTTATGTGAATCTGATGTAAAATTTGACAGCTAGTGACATAGAGGCTATAGAACAGGTTGCTCAAAACAGGAATATGAAAGTAGAAAGATGGTACCCAACCAAGAAAAACAATTTTAGTAAAAAATTAAAGGGAAAATGGAATTGTGACCTTATCCTTCTAAGTTGTATGCATTTTAATAGACTCATCTGCCTAAATAAGCTTCAGTATTGTCATGAATAATAATGTGAAATTATATTTCCAAAAGGATTCAGTTTCCTTTTATATTTAAAATACTTTCTTATTTTTGACACAATCACAGAAACAATAATATATTGTAAGACAAAGATACATACTAGTATACTACTACCCTGTTTCCCTGAAAATAAGACAGTGTCTTATATTAATAAGTCAAAGATGCACTAGGTCTTATTTTCAGAGGATGTCTTATTTTCGGGGAAACACGGTAGTAGATGCAATTGAATAAGACTAAATTTCTTTATAAAAGAGGTAAATCCTCACAAAGATAGGAATTTGATCATTTAAATTTATTCTATTTTCAATTTTACATGAAATTTTTAGGTGATTAATTTTCCAAAAGTTTAAAAATTTGAGTGCTATAAATTATTATAGTATCATATACAATAAAGGGTAATATGCAAATTGACCCCAACAGCAGAATGACTGGTCGCTATGATGTGCACTGACCACCAGGGGGCAGACACTCGACACAGGAGCTGCCCCCTTGGTGGTCAGTGCACCCCCACAGGGGAAGGGAGCTCTGCTCAGCCACAAGCTTGGCTGATGGCTGCCAGTGCAGCAGCTGTGATGGGAGCCTCTCCCGCCACCTTCGCAGTGTAAGGATGCCCAACTGTGGCTTAGGTCCGATACCCATGGAGAGTGGGCCTAAGCCATCAGGCAGACATCTCTTGAGGTCTCCTGGTCTGCCAGAGGGATGTCTGACTGCAAACTTAGGCCTGATCCCCCAAGTGGAGATTCCGTGAGGGCTCCTGGACTGCAAGAGGGCATAGACTGGGCAGAGGGATCTCCTCCTGAGTGTACAAATTTTTGTGCACCAGGCCTCTAGTTTAATAATAAAACAATTTTTAATTTTAGATATGCTGTATTAGCATTTTTATTTTAGAAAAGTTAATTTCTGTTACTGTGGAGAAATGGGCAAATGCTTCCTGGTTAGGCTAATCTTGTCCAATGCCAAAGTTCTAGCTCTTTTGTAAAAAGATTTAGAAACACAGCATTGTCCTTCCCTCACAGATATTGGTGCCCTAAGTTTATCCTTAGCAACATGTAAAAAATTATCTACAGGAATAACCTACCAAGTTATGAAAACTGAGCTAATGCATTATTATCTGAGGTCACAATGATGAGTTATGTTAAGATTCTTCCAGAATTGATCTTTGCATTCTCTTGTTTTAGCTTTTTTTCTTTAATCCAATGATAGCCACCTTTTTTATTTTTGCCAACCAATTTTTAACAGTAGTTTCTTTAATGATGTAAACGTAAAGAAAAAAAAATCTTAGATTATTTTTCTGAGAATTTTTTGAAATGAAAAAACTTTATGGACCAAATTTTTATTGAACATTTTAATTATGTTTTTTTATTATTTATATTTATCCTATTCATTGTTTATATTTCTTATTACATATTTATTTAATTCTTTTAAATAGGCAAAATATAAAGAACATATCTGATTAATTTTAAGGTCTGTTAGCTAAATCCCATTCCCACCTCTGAGATAATAGCTGCTATTCACTCAATGAGATCCTTTTCAGACTTTTTCTTTTCATATGAAAATACATAAATAATACATATACATATTTTACAATAAAAATTATGTCCATTGAAACTTTACCTTTATAATATTATGGATGTTTTATCAGGTTATAAGAGAGAATATAGAATCTATTTATAGCTTGGATGTATTTTATTTAATCTCTCCTATTGAAGTTATATTCACAGATACTTATGAACTATTTTTCAGAAAGGATGCATTACTGTAAGTGAAATTTCTACTTCAGATCCGCCTATGTTTTATTCCTAATCTTAAATAGGAATTTTAAGTATGGTGTTTATTAATTGGTTTCCCATGGATTCAGATCCAATTTTACCAAGTTCTAGCCCTGGGTTATTAAAAGGTTATTAATAATGCATGATAAGTTTTATAAAATATATCTTTAATATATTTTGAAGTGATTTTGTATTGTTTTTCCTCTATTAATATAGTAATTTACATAAACATAACACATTATATGGGTATATTTCTTAATGTCAAACACTCATTGCATCCTGAAACAAGCCCTACTTAGTCATGCTCAACTTGTTCTTGCATTGATATATTGGATTTCCTAACATAATAGTGAAGTTTCATTTGTAGTAATGATATAGATCAGTTTGTAGATTTCTTTCTTAGGAATTATTCTTGACTGGTTTTGTAATTAGGCTTACTTGAATTTAGACAATCTCCATCTTTTAATGGCCTGGGGAAGTTTAAGTGACATAGAAACTATCTGGTCCTGGGATAATAGGTATATTTCTGAGGTAGACAAAATAATGACTTCCCCAACCCCAGAACCTGGTAATACGTTAATTTTCATGGTAAAGATGTTTTACATATAGGATTGATGTTAATGACCTTGAGATTATTGTGGATTACCTAGGTGGGCCCAACCTAATTTAAAAAAATAATTAAATGTGAAAAAAGATGGTAAAAATATTCAACTGGAAAAGATCTGATTGGCCACTGCTGATGTTAAAGATAAAGGAAGGAATTCATGAGCAAAGGAATGTCATTTCATCTGGAAACTTGGAATGGTCCTCAGTTTACAGCCAGCAAGAAACTGGAAACATGGGTACTACAATAGCAAGGAATTCAATTTTCCCAATAACCTGCATGAGAAGGAAAAGGATTCCCCCTAGAGATTTCAGAAAGGAGTCAACTCCTTGCCAACTCCTTGAATTTAACTCAGTGAAACCCATGCTGGACTTCTGCCTATAGGACTGTGAATGAATAAAATTTATTGTGTTAAGTCACTAAGTGTGTGGTGATTTGTTATAGGTCAAGAGAAACCTAATACAATTCCCTTTAATTTTTTCTTTTAGTAAATATTTATTAATGTATCATCTCATTATTTTTCAATAGAAAAAGTGGGGAAATACTAGTACATTGTATGAACATAACAAAACTCACAATGGGATGAGTTACACAATAAGTTCAATAATTTAGGTGTAAAATTATATACGTAATATTTCAAAAGTGAGATTATCAATAAAAGATACTTAGGAAGTTATAATTTCCAAATAGTTATTTGCTTTTTATCATATAAATGAATTAAGGTTAAAATTCATTTTCTTCAAATTGCCTTCAACCTTTGATTTGATGTTTTAAAATATTTTATTTGTTGACTTATATATTACTTTTTTAAAATTTAAAAATCTGTATTGTTGAAAGTTTACATATGTCTCCATTTTCCACCACTGACCTTTTCTTGCCAGTACCCCTGCCCCACCCTATTGTCTGAGTCCATGGGTTATACATATGCATACAAATTCTTTGGTTGATCTCTTCCCACCCACCTACCCACTCAGGCCTTCCCTCCTCCATGCTTCTCTTATCTCTGGATCTATTTTGTTCATTAGATTCCACATATGAATGAGATCATGTGATACTTGTCTTTCTCTGACTGGCTTATTTCATTTAGCATAATACTGTCCAGCTCCTTCTATTCTGTCCCAAAGGGTAAGAGATCCTTCTTTGTGACTGCTGTATAGTATTCAATTGTGAAATGTACCACAGATTCTTATCTTCTCATCTATTGATGGCTGCTTGGGCTGTTTCCAGATCTTAGCTATGTAAATTATACTGCTATGAACATAGGGTTGCATACATTCTTTCTGATTGGTGTTTTGGGGTTCTTAGCATATATTCCTAGAAGTGAGATCCCTGTGTCAAATGACAGTTCCATATTTAATTTTTTGAGGAAATTCCATACTGTTTTCCATATGGTTGCACCAGTCTACATCTGTATTACTTTTAAAAATATTTATTATAATTTTCAGATTTCTCTGGAAAATGGTATACAGCTTTACTGAGTCAGCTATAAATAAATGTCTTTGAAAAATCCATTTTCTCCTGAATGAGAAGTTCACCACAATTTGTCTTGAGTTATACTGTGGCATTCTATGTGCCCAAAATAGTATGAGCGGCACTTTTTAGGTTTTCAGAGGATCGGAGCTTAGTTTAGAACAACGCTGGTATTACTTGGGAACTTTTCTTTGAAATGGAATTGGTTTTCAGGTTTACATATGTGTATATATACATGTTCCTTTTAACTCACTAATGTGTTTCACATGCATGGTTTTACTTGCTGATGTCCAGGGGTAGGTTATTTTTCTGTAGTTGAGGGGAGGGGTCAGGACAGTTCTAACATTTCTGTGATGTGGCAGTGCAGACGTTTCTCAGGTATTTCATTTTGGTCCTCCTCCACCTCCTCTGGGTTTTCAGGTATGTAATTTTAATTTAATAAATATTTGCCTTTTTAAATCTTGTTCTAAAATAATACATTTGCAAATCTTATAGCATATCTTCTTGGCTTTAATACTATATAAATGCCTTTAGATTAGGGTGAGAAATGCCAGTAACATGGAGCAACTTTGCAAAGGGCTCACCAATAGCTGTTCCTTTCTGTGGCATCTCTTGTCTCTTTATGTAACTTATTATGACAGATGGGTGACATCACCTATTGTACATAAGTATGAGGAGCCCACAAGTATTTACCAAAGAATAGTCTATTGAAATTATTTGGGTAATTTGGATCCAATCCCATGTGGGTTCTGGTTTGTAGGCTAGGGAGAAAAAATTCATCCATTGTTACTTAGATTTCTGTTTCTCCCCTTAAAGATCAAAAGAAATAGTAAAACTGTATTGAAATATTAAAGAGGGTAGTAAAACCAGTAATTTCCGTATTAAGAGTTCATTGCAAGTACTTTTGTATATTGGTTTCTTTAAGGTTTGACAGCTATGACTGTGACTTACTTCAGTTATCTTACCACAGAGCAATCTTTTGTACATCGTTCATAATGATCTGTCAGTCTGGAATTTAAAAACAGTGGATTGAAAAATGTTGTTGAGTTCACCTGTAAATATATTTGAAACTTTTGGTCATATTTTTCTGGGAGGAAAAGTGTGTTGAAATAGAAATGTTTTTAATAGTGATGAAATATAATTATAGTTCTGCTGAGAGAGAGAGAGAGAGAGAGAGAGAGAGAGAGAGAGAGAGAGAGAGAGAGAGAGAGAGAGAGAGAGAGAGAGAGAGAAAGAAAGAAAGAAAGAAAGAAAGAAAGAAAGAAAGAAAGAAAGAAAGAAAGAAGTAACTGTAGTATTTTTCTATATAATCAGAATCAGCCAAACATGAAAAGGCAAAGATAATGAATGAGGGCTATGCCAGCATGTTGCCGCCCCCTAGTGGGAAGCCATAGATTGCCAGAGTCATCTTAGAAACAATGGCAACTTTTGGAAATGATCATAGAAAAAGTCAAGTGGAAAGGCAAAACAGACTTCCTCAAAATAGAGGGGGGAAAAGACAAACTTTGAGATACTGAAAAGAGTGGACTCATTTATTTTGTAACTTTAAAAGGTCAGGGAGGAGCTGTGAAAAGATAGTCATGAAAATCCAATCATTATCATGCCACCATTGAGCTAAGCCTTGTGAAAGTTCATTGATATAATGTACAAACTCCATGAATTAGGTTCTGTTATTTTCCCCTGTTTGTTACACAGCAATGGTTTAATGGTTACAGAGAAGCTTCTATAACATTCATTTTATACCCACATTTTTCAACACAACATTATACATGAATTTCTAGCTGACTCTCTCCTCTTCCTCAAAACCCAAACTGAAATCACATAAGTAGACAAAATAGATCTCTTTACTCTTACCAAATAGAAGACTTGTTTCTGTCTTTACTTATACATTTCACAGTTGTCTGAACCCAGACCACACAGGTGAAAAGGAAATATAAAGATTTAGCTTGGAAAAACATTTGCTCTATAAAGTAGTTGTTACTAAATACTTTTGGATCAACAAACTGGTAACTTTCAAATGGTTTTGAATGATATTTCTGCTAATTAAAATTGGCAAAGTTTAGTCTGTTTCAATAAATGCACTGGGAGCCCAGGAAAGTATTATCTAGGAGAATTTTATTAGCTAATAAAGCTCTAAATGATTTCAGCTCTTTTGGTTAACCTCTTTCTCAATAGTCTTTTACTCCATGCACACTCATGATATTATATTAGTTTGGCCAAAAATTGCTTTAATAAATTAATTTTACATTTTGTTTTTAATATTACATAGTTTTATGTATTTTTTTACTTGTTACGTACTTAATATTTAATAATTCTTGGTATAAGTGGAATAGAGGATATACCTTCTTTTCACATCTATGAAATGTATTTTAATGTTCACTAATTTTAGAGGAAACACAATAGTTGAAAAACAACCTTTTTTTTCCAACTTGAAATTCTCCCCAAATATTCTCAATATCTGATATGTTGAGATAATGCAAGATTTGTGGCTATGTCTTAAGGTAAACCACGCTCAGTCTTAGAATTACTGAGATAGAAGGGTGTCATATCAGATCCAGGGGGTAAATGGATTCTCAAGGATTTCTGGGAGGTGGAAGCCAGCATGCTACTCTGGAATGCCTGGGCATAAATCTGTTTCCCACCAAAGTGAAGGTGAAAACTTGCTGCCTCCTGAGTTGGTTTTAGAAACAAGACTAGAGTCAGGATATCTATAACTATTTCCTATTACTATTATATCATAGATTATAAAGGGCATAGAGACTTGAGTAGTGATGAAACCCTAAATAATAAAGGACTACTCTGTGCAGCAAAATTCAGCTTTTCAGGTTTGCTTGTATCATGGGCAATTACATGACCCCTTTAGGGATTCTTGGGGCCAAGGGACATTTGCACAACTGTATCAGCATAGAATAATGTGTGGCCATCTTGATACAATTTTATAAGGAGATTTTATTTAAATTCAGAACTTGATCTTAACTGATTGTGTGTGTGTGTTTGAGATTTGGTTGCAAATGCCATCATTTTAAATGGGGCCTTTATCCTGAGCAATATTGATCTTGATTTCTTTGAGAATATAAATTTCCTGTATATAAGAATACAATTTACATTATTCTATGTTCATTATACTTAAAACTCAGTTTGCTTTATATTTTAAAATATTTATAGAATGTAAATATTTTTGTTTTCATATTTTATAATGTTATATTTTAATATTTTATAATGTTACATTGAAATTTAATATTATTTTATATTATATCTAGTTAGTACATTTATAAATGCTTATGTTTTCAAGTGTATACTTCAAACACCTGTAGATAGCCATTGCTTACATGCATTTTAAAAATATATATATTTTATTGATTTTTTACAGAGAGAAAGGGAGAGGGATAGAGAGTTAGAAACATCAATGAGAGAAACATCAATCAGCTGACTCCTGCACACTCCCCTACTGGGGGTGTGCCTGCAAGCAAGGTACCCTTGATCAGAATTGAACCTGGGACCCTTGAGTTCTCAGGCTGACGCTCTACCCACTGAGCCAAACCAGTTAAAGCTCTTACATGCATTGTTAGATAAAATGTCCTTATTTTATCATTTATGTTGGTCTGAAGGAAGAACCAAGGTTAATATCCTCAGAGATTTTTGAAAGCCTTTATTTTAAAGTTTTAGTATCAGTAGTTGTTCATATAGTATCAACTCTCATAAATTTCCTGTTTTCCAAATTGGATTATTATAAGTGGAAGGGTTATACTGTAAATTGATATACTTGAAATTATGCATTATTTATAAGTTAAAAATCCAATTATGACACAGTCAACAAAAATTTTATTTAAAAATATACTTTATTTCTTTTTAGGGAATCCCAGGATTTCCTGGAAACCAAGGATTAATGGGACAAAAGGTGAGTAATGATGAAAGTTGAAAGATTTGGGCATGGCTCAGCTTATTGAAAGGGCAATGTATCTTCACCAAGAATACTTTTTTACTCCATTCATGGCAGGTCAATTTTTCAAATATGATATAATTTCAGAAGCTATTATTTTGCAAATTAGTTTTTATTGTTATTTTATCCAGATAATATTAATTTGCATTTACATACTTGCTTTCTATTTTAGTAGGTTACTTATCATCTTGTGCTCTTAGTAGTAATTTTACTACTTCTTGAACTATACCTTTAGAAGTTCTTTTAGTACAGATATCTTGATAATAAATGTTCAGTTTTTATTTAACTAAAAATATCTTTATTTTACTCTTGTATTTGAGACATAATTTTGTAGAGCATACAATTCAAGATTGATGATTAGTTTCTCTTAACACATTGAGACATTTCTTCTATTGTCTCTTGGCTTCTGTTACTATGAAAAATCTGCTTTGATTCTGATGACCATTGATTTGTGTCTGTCCCTTTCTTTGGGATTTTTTTTTAAGTTATTCTCTTGTTTTTAGTGTTGTTGAAACTCACTGTTGTGTACCTATATAAAGATTTCTCTTTATTCATTTTGGTGGGAATTCAATTTGCTTCCTGGCTCTGTGGAATCATTTCTATTAACTTTATAAAACGTCAACCATTACCTCCATATTACTACTATTTCATTCTTTCTGTTGCATCTTTCTGGAATTCTTGTGAGATATATTTATCCCTTCTTATTTTGTCCTCTATATGCCTAAATAATTTTTTATTTTTTTCATATTCTTTATTCTGTCTTACATTCTGGTTAAAATTTTTGGACATATTTTCCAGTGTATTTTTTCCTTTACTGTACTGTGTCTAATGTATTTAAATTAATTGTTTTTTTGTGTGTGTTTTTTTTAAATCCTCACCTGAGGATATCTTTTCCATTGATTTTTTTAGAGAGTGGAAGGGAAGTACAGTGGGGTGGGATAGGGGGAGAGAGATCAATGTGAGAGAGATACATGGATTGGTTGCTTCCTGCATCGACCCCAACTGGTCCCCACATATGTGTCCTTGACCAGGATTCAGATCCAAGACACTTAGGTGTGCAGGCCAACACTCCAACTGCTGAGCCACACTGGCCAGGGCAAGTTCTAATTTTTAATGTCTTTTTATTCATAAAAAATGTCTTATTCTGTTTTCAGTCCTACTAATCCTCCTGGTTTTTTTTTTTTTAATTTTTAAATATTTCATATACAGTTAAATTCTGCTTCTGTAGTTTGTGGGAATTTCTGTTTAGTCTCAGTCTGCGGCTTGCTCTCTCTTTCTTTCTTGTTGATTGTGAGCTCATTGCTCATTTTAGTTGGTGGGAGTCCTGTCAGCCTAATTGGAGATGGAGAGCTGCCTTCTATTGGTAGCATGGACACCATTTCAACCCCCTTTGAAAGTTCTGCCTCTATAGATGGCTGGTCCAGCAGTCAGTTTCATGAGCTCAGCATATACTTAGACTAACCCAATCCTTTGACTCCTACACAGCTCCGAATCTGCATAATCATAGACTCAACCCAGAGTATATTTTATTAAAACAAGGGATCTTTGAAGACCTCCACTACTTCTTATAAGACTGGCATTTCCTCACAGAGAATGCTCTTTCTGTTTTTTGTTTTTGTTCTGGATTCAGAGAATCCCTTGGAACACCCAGTGAGCCACAATTCCATAAGTTTAAATCTGAATACTATTATTCCATATTAGATTTTTTTTATTAGTTTGTTTTTACTACCATAGATCTTAAACCCTGATAAGTAAAAAAATAAAAATAAAAAAAAATTCTTTATTATCCCTCCCCAATGTTGTCTCACCTTTTCGTGAACTGCTAGGTCTTCTTTGAAAGACTGGCAAGTGTCACACCTGATTTCCTAATGAAAATATTTGACTTTGTAAGTCCACAGACCCCAGGCCCACTTCTTTAAGGTGTCCAGTTTCTGAGTTTTCAGCTTTGCCTTACTCCGTTCTTATACCGTGTTTCCCCAAAAATAAGACATCCTCCGAAAATAAGACCTACTTACAGGTTTCCTTCTAAGTGAAATATAAGGCATCCCCCAAAAAATAAGGCCCCCCTAGGCTAAACATGAGAGATTTGGTCCACTGATTCTGAAAGAAATGGAGTCACAAGAAATTCACCAGGAAATTCAGGAATTGGATTGTTATGATGATGTTCCAGAAGATGATGACATGATTGTCATTGAATAAATTAATAAATTCTTGATACTGTAGGATTCACAGTTTGTCTGGTTTGTGTTGACAACTACCGTACTACCGTACCGTATACAGGTAATAAATTTCCTTTATTTTCATTTAGCAATAAATGTGTACCGATTTCTTCTTCATGGAAAAATAAGACATCCCCTGAAAATAAGACCTAGCGCATCTTTGGGAGCAAAAATTAATATAAAACACTGTCTTATTTTTGGGGAAACAGGGTAGTACAGGTAGGGAAAATAGACCACACTGGGCTGATTGGTATTGCATTTTCATTCTGTAGTGCTTGGGTCGAAAACTTCTGGAAATGAGTTGATAATTTCCAATTTTAAATTTGATCTGTATTTGATTTTTAGGGAGAAATTGGGCCTCCAGGACCATTAGGAAAAAAAGGAGCTCCGGGGATACCTGTATGTTAATGTCATTATTATCAGGTGTTTGAAATATTGTTGCTGTGTACCAGGAGTTGGTATTCTGGAGTTCAAAAACCTGGATGGGGTCCAGCAATGAGATACTTAGTGTTCACCGATTCCATCCATTTGTATGAAAGAGATAATGTTTATGTCCATTTTTAAAGAAAATCTTCAGGTTCTCAAAAATTTGACCACCAAAATAGAGATTAGAAACCTTACTATAGATAAACCAGAAAATAAATTTCTAATATTTTATTATCTGTGCTGTTAATCAGTATATTTTACTTTTTATAATAACAATCACATCCTAAATTGACAGCAGAGCATAGCATTGATGACATGGTATTTTTAATATGGCCATATGGAGATTATAGTATTTTCTGATGATATTAATTGAATTTTTATTTTGCTCATCACATTTCCTTTGCCATACTTAAGAGAAAGCAGATATTTTTAGTATACATGATGGTATTTAAAGTACAACAAAAACTGAATCAGGTCCTTTTGCTAGAGTGGTTATTATTGTCTTATGAATTATATGGTTAGCTAAAAATATGGTCATTTTGTAATTTGAAGAGAGATATTATAGTCAAAGAATTTATTAGATTGTAACTCTTTCAAAATATTGTTCAAGAAAATAGAAATTGTAAATAATGTTGATCAAGGTAACATCTATGTAGAAACCTAATTCTACACCCTCATGATAAAAGGAAGAATGAATATAGAAAAAAAATAAACTTTTTCTTACATCTGTCTTTTTATCAGCCATTCAGTAACTTGTGCTATTGCAGTTTCTCTGAGCAAAAATATACAAGGGCTCTGCTAGCTTTCATTCTATCTTGTATAGGTTGCTTATTTACGTTATTAGCCTTTATTTGGATGTGTGTAAGGAAATTTTCCAAATACCGTAAGTGCATCAATTGTTATGAGAATGTGTGGCTTGGAAATGCATTTACATTTTTAAAATGTTTTTCTCTATATTTCTCTTGAATTCCCACCTAAAATTGTAGGGTTTAATCGGAAGCGATGGCTCACCAGGTCAGCCTGGAACTCCAGGATCTAAGGTAAATATTGGACAATTAATAAGATTGAGAACTTTGTGTCAAGTGACCATTTATGTACTTCAGTAAAAGTTTTAACTACATTTTATTTTGAATGTGGTTTTAGTTCTAGGAACAATCACTTGTAGGAATAAAATCTTAGGCAAAAACTATGCATATAGAACAGACTAAAGTAAAGCAAGGTCTGGTTTAAAGCTGGGAAGGTTCCAGACTCCCTCACTACTCAGCTCCCTCCTCCCTTATTGGCATCTCAGAGGGCACTGAGGAACACCCACTGACCTAGAGCATTAATGATCACCTGTTTTCCAGTCCTCTCTGTGGTATTTTTATTTAGTGGAATGTATATAGAATTTTTATTCGTGAAATGTGAAATGCCTTGTAGTGAATTTTATTAGGTATTTCTTCCCTAAGGACTATGGGTAATATAGTATATTATCTTTACTTTCTGAATTTAAAAAAGTAAGGCAACTTTGATAAAAATATTTAGGTTAGGTATTCTCATGGTAGAAATGAAATTCTTGTAATACCATACTATGACCATTTGCTAGTGTATAGAATCCTGTGCTGAGAAAACTATTTCTTGTTGTTACTTTTTTTTTTTTTTTTTTTTTTTTTTTTTTAGAGGCTGGAACTAAATATGTCCTGGCTAGATTCAGGAAGCTATTTTCAACTATTTAATGAGTATATTCTAGGAAAAATCTTTCAAAAGGAAGTTATATAATTGCTGTTTTGGAGGAATTCAACGTTTAACTAGACTCTTCCTCCCCCACAGGGAATAGAACCTGGCATACTAAATGAGTAGATGATCTAATGTACTATGAGTTTCTGAAGCATTACAAAAGAGAGGATAAAATGTCATGGGAACCTAGTGATTAGGGAAAAGTAGCTGTCCTTTCACCAGTGTGGACTCATGTGGATTCTTGGAGTATTGTGGGTCCAAGCAGCAGGTGTGCAGAGTTGCTGCAAAACCTTTGAGTAACTTGGCTTGCCAAGTAGAGGTTCTCCATACCTTCTCAAGGTCATTTTCTTAAGAATATGTGGAGTCGTATACTCTAAGTATCTGAGATACAATGACTCTCCTATCATATTTTGGATTCTCTAAATTTTGAGAATACAATCTAAGATTTCATCAGATTTTTATTGTTGATACTACTACAGATGTCCCCCATTCATCAGCTTTTTAAAATTAGCCACTTCACATTATTGGCTTCTACTTAGCTGATGGTCAATGAAATCTACTGGCTTTTTCCTAGAAGATATTTGTGGCATTTGTTGATGTCGCTGATTTGGCTAGGGAGGCAAGTGGTTGTTTCCAATATCACACAATTTGTTATTTTTACATGAATTACTATAAAGTTTAATTTCCCTCATCTTGAACTTGAGAAATTATTTTTAATAATTTTATTAAAAATAGACTCAGGATGTTAAGATTATACATATTAACGCAATCTTTTCAACAAAATATTTTAAGTTCTTTTTATGTAGTATATTAATTAGCTCAAGTTTTGGAAACCTTTTCTGCAAAGGGCCAGATTGTACTTTAGTCTTGGAGGACCACATAGTCTTTGTTACAACTACTCATCCCTTCTATTTTATTGCAAAAACACCCATGGGCAAACACAAACCATGTGGGATATGCATGTGTTTCCCTAAAACTTCATTTATAGAAACATGTTTTTGGTGCTTGCCTCAGCAGCACATACACTAAAATTGGAACGATATAGAGAAGGTTAGCATGGCCCCTGCCCAAGGATGACTCACAAATTTGTGAAGCATTTCATATTAAAAACAAACAATAAACAGAAAAACACACAAAAAGAACATGCTTTGGGCTAGGTTTAACCCACAGGTCATAGTTTACTGACCTCTCTATTAGCTTATCTCTGCCAGTTTTGTCAAGTATATGTATGTGGACTATGCCTTCAATATCATTGGCTAGAGTGGGACAAAAAGCTATCTTAGAAGGGCAGGGGTGAGGTTGACACTCTGTGGGAGATCTGCAGAACGCTTCCAATTTAGATTACAATACCTCTTTTTTAAATAGCTGTTTAACCATTATAGGTAAGTCTACTTTACCTCACTACATTCAGGTTTTCAAAGACATCATTTGACTGATATGAGGACATATTAACATAATCAGGCCATGTAACTTTTGGCAAGGCTTCTGACATCCTTGATTTCCAGCTTAATCACTTGTAACGTTAGAAATGTTACGGAGCTATTGTTCCATGGCTCAATGCTGCTGTTATGTGCTACATGCTTTAATTAAACCCATATATCAGGTTCACATGTTTCTCAGCAAGAGCACTTTCCCAAAGCTGACCATGAAGCTGGTCCCCTTAGAAGTGAGTCCAGCTTGGCTACGGATGATCACCACCTGCTCCTTTCAGGTGTCACACGGACCTGTTTAACTAGGGCTTTTGCCAGATGCTGACTGGATTGTGATTTCAGGTATTATTGTGTATTTGCAAACCAGAACAACCATTGACAATTTCTCCTTATTAGCCAGCAGGCCTTTTCTCTCTTTTATATCCAGTCATCTTGTCCCATCTTACATTCTTTGCTGTCAATTCAGTCTTGCTCGCCAAGTTTCTGTTAGAAAAGACTGTGCTGGAATTTTTAAAAAGAGCACAAACTAAACATTTTCTGATCTGTATTTCTTCAAAAAAAAAAAAAAAAAGCCACTGTACATTGGAAGCTAGGTTTCTTTCCTTCAGGTGCATCCTGAAGGTGAGCCATAGTGAGAAAGGAAAACAGCAAAGGAAAGATCTTCAACTTAGAGGTTGAAATATGCGGTGTTGAGACCTAGCTAATTAGCTCTGGTCCCTAAATATTTTAATCTTTCTCCTTATACTTGGGCATGCTGGTATGAAAAATACATACTTTTAGAGAGCTTTTATAAATGTGAGAACTCACTTTCTTGGGTAAAAGAGTTTTTCTTCATAAGTAGGCTCAATGTATAGAGTCCATGTTTCAAACAAGTGGAAAGTTGAAAATACAGAAATTATTTTATTTTGTTCATTCTCACTGTGGTTGGTAGTGATATTCCTCCATTGAGTTTTAGAAGAGTGGAAGAGAGAAGGAGAGAGAGAGAAAGAGAGAGAGGGAGGGAGGGAGGGAGAGAGAGAGAGAGAGAGAGAGAGAGAGAGAGAGAGAGAGAGAGAGAGAGAGAGAGGTGAGAGAGAGAAAGAGAAAGATGTGAGAGAAACACATCGATTGGTTCCCTCCTACATGAGCCCCTACCAGGGCAAGGCATTGATATTGCAACCATAATATGTGTCCTTGACCAGAATTGAATCCTGGACCCTTAAGTCTGCAGGGTGATGTTCTATCCATTGAGCAAAACTGGCTAAGGCTAATTTTAAATGTACTTCCATAAATGTCTATATCTGATAAATTATGACTCATTTTTTTTAATTCAAATGTTTTGATTCATTGACAGGGAAATAAAGGTGAACCTGGACTTCAAGGGATGCCTGGGGTTTCTGGGCTCAAGGTAACTGTGATTTGATGCACTTGGAAATATTTTCAAAGAATTATAAGTTGCCCTCTTTAGTTGATATTAACATTTAGTTGGTATCTCTTAAGAAAAGTTATCTGAAATTAGGATTTCCTTTGTCACAAAATTAAGGTATATGAAAGGAAATGACCAACATGGACCAATTCACTTGTGTTTTTTGGACACTTTCTCATATTATAGTTTGGGTAATAAATGCATGAAATGTGCTTTGACTTGATTTTTCTTAAAATTGTAAAAGTTGTATGCTAATATGAAAGTTCTCTCTGGTCTAGAGAATACCACTCTCTTACATGGGTGGAAACAGGAGTACTAGGTGGCTCCCATAAGTGGCGCTGTTCCTTTGCTGATGGACGGGACTTTTATTTTCAAAATGGGGACCCAGGGCTGCTATTAACCAGTTTCCCTCAAACCAGGCTTATGTTTATTTCATGATATTTTCAGTTCCCGTCAGCTTTTAAAAATCTAGAGTAATATTGAGCAGCTTAGGAGCAGACACAATGAGCAAAAAGAATAAAACTTAGTTTCTACAGAAGTGTTTTAGGATAAAGTTTTGGACTGATGGTCAAACACAAAACAAAACACTAAAAACCATGAAGCATTCAGGATCGTGTCCTGTCTCTTAGTTTTAACCCAAAGATTGTTGATACATCTTCACTCTATACTTTATGAGAACCTCCTATTTAAAAGTTTTAAGATAGTGAGTCCAGTTTCATTATGTGAGGCCCCAGGGACCAGAGTAAAGGCAGTAGTAGCAGGTGCTGGGATTCTGCTTGCGGGTCATGCTGGCAGGCAGGGTCCTCACTGTTCTGCCTCTGGATGCTGGAGCAGATGCAACGGAGCTTCAAGGATGAAAAGGATCGGATCATTACATTCATCCACAATGTCACTTGTTGGGGCAGGGCCAACAGAGCCAGGCTCCACAGGAGTGATGGCAGAGGCAACAGTTGCTGCCACTGCCTGAGCCTCCCCCAGCACCAGTGACTAAGCCTCTTGCTTGGATGGAGCCTGTTGTGTGTTCCCTCTCCAGACTCCCCAGCATTCCAAAACCCTAAACACGTGCAATAAAGTGATTCTCAGCACTCAAGAAAAGAAAGAGAATAACTTCTATGAGATGATGAAGAGTAGACAATTTGAGTTAAGATAACTCAGGGATATTCTGAAACAGCTCAAGAATTTGCTTATAAGAAAATAATATTCCATATGTATAGAGAAAAACTACAAATGTGCACCCAATTTAACTACAAAGATGTTCACCTCAATATTGTTTATAACAATAAAATTTTGAAAAAATGTTTAATACTATGGGAGTTTTAGTCAATAAAATATATGTATGTGTTTTTGTGAAAGGTAGAGAGAAAATAGGTAACAAAAATAGTGGGTAATGAGCTGTTCAGTACTTTTTATTTCTGTTGATTTAACCAGTTTTGAAACAATAAGGTAAATTTTTTAAAGTAGAAATATGAGAAAAAGTTTCAAGGAGGAAGAAAAAGTGGCAAGAAAATGGGAAAAGAAAGATACCTATGTTTATTATTTTCACTATTTTATTATTTACTTTTTAATGTTATGAAATACAATAAAAGTACCAAATATTCATAAAAATTTTATGGTATGTTATCAGAAATTCTTCACTATGGAAAAATATATAAGAGGTTTATTTAAAAAAGGCGAAAGATTTATGCGGTCTGAAGAGAAACCAGAGCATATATAAGAGGTTTATTTAAAGAATAAACTTGTTATTCTTTATTATTCCTATAGCAATAACTCTAAATGTCAACCAGTTTTTTTTTTTAGCAGCAATTTAAAATGTGAGGTATATGTAGAAATGAAAACAGCAGTATTTTTCATAAGCAATAGGTCTGCGATCTTCCTGTAATGTCTGTGTACCTTAGGGAGAGCCGGGAGCAGTGGGCCCCCCGGGAGAACCAGGATACCTGGGCTTACCTGGAATCCAAGGGAAAACGGTAAGCATTGTTAGGAGATATGATTCACTTTTCATGAGCCGCTAACATGTAAGCTTTCCTTGGGTGAAAACTGGATAGTAGGACTGATCATACTTTTAGTGATAAGCTGACCTGTATAATGTGTTTAAGCTCATGCTATTAGCTGTGGTGTCTTTCATGTCCCTATGTGGGTATTATCTTCTATAATAGATGAGGGCCTGGGAAGAGGCTTTCAGATCAGAAAATATGATCATACAATTAAATACTATTCTATAAATTTAGACTGATTTACAGTCAATCCAGGTGAGTCAAGAATGTTTCAGGAAAAGTATTCAACATCAGGCACGCTTACCAAAATATGAATTGCTCTTACTGAAACTGGGGCAAAAGTCTGAAAGGATAAAAATTACAATTAGATGTTTGACCATAAAGTTCCTATCTATTAACACTTCTACTACAGAGAATAAATTCTATTAAATTCATGTAAGGAGTTTAAAATACAAGTTGTATATGCTCATATAAAGTTCTCTCTCTCCTTCTTTTTCAAGGAACCATGAGTTGTATTGTTTGTATGAAGGTTTTAAGCAACAAGTGACTGCCCATTTGTCAAAAAGTCTATACCACTATAAATATATGAGTTTCAGGTTAAAAGCTGATATGCTGGCTTTTATTCTGGAAAGGATACAAGCTCTTAGGTTTTCCTCTTCATAATCTTTTGTTGTTTCGGTTTTTCTGCCATTTTGGTTTTCTATCCCTCATGTATTATCTAGTTGGCCCCTAAATTATTATGCCCAGTATGATCCTTGACCTTTTGGTTCTGATGAGCATTAGGCAGCACTTGCTAACATAGGAATGAGCTTCATCACAGCAATTAAGTGTTAGATCCTTTGTGAACATTAAATCTACTGTGAATACATAGTTAGATTTAGAGCATTTCCTTGTTTAGAAATTTGCCATATAAAAGAAAATCTGGCCGAGACCGGTTTGGCTCAATGGATAGAGCGTCAGCTTGGGGACTGAAGGATCCCGGGTTCAATTCCAGTCAAGGGCATGTACCTTGGTTGCGGGCATATCTCCAGTAGGGGGTGTGCAAGAGGCAGCTGATCGATGACTCTCTCTCATCAATGTTTCTAACTCTCTATCTCTCTCCCTTCCTCTCTGTACAAAATCAATACAATATATTTAAAAAGAAAAAAGAAAAAAAGAAAATCTGCATTCTGCTTGCTGTAAACACAAAAACTGTATTTTGTTTGCTGATAACATGGTGCAGTGAAAAGAAATTTGGAAACTGTCCAAGTTCAAATTTGGGAGAGTGATCACCTTTCCTGATCTGTGGGTTCATTATCAATATGAACAAGGACCTTGAACTAGTTGGTCTTCTAACTGAGAAATTCTAGCAAGCTTATTATTATGGAATTTAATCCCCCCAACTTCATTTTGAAGCATGTCTTTAAAAATATCATTTCAACATTATATTTTATTTCATTGTTTCCTTTAACATTGTGGTAAATGAACTTAATGGAAGATTTTTCAGTTTGATTTCTTAAAATAACATTTGCCAAAATAAGTCCTCTTTTCCTTCTTTAACTTCAGATTATGATCAATATAGAAATTTTTTCTTCTTGTAAAATAGAAATAGTAGTAAATTTTCTTTTGACTGTAAAAGCACAAGAAAATGTTCATTTAGAACATCATTTTGACAGGATGTGATTTTATTCTCTTCCCAAATGTTGTGTTGGAGTCAGCTTCTGTATATAAGGCATTTGTGGAACTTGTATGAGATCATATATTTTTCTTTGCTTGAGACATAATATGCTACTGTGATACATATAAAATTGCCTTTTTGCAGGGGGAAAAAGGAAATCAAGGTGAAAAAGGCATTCAGGTATATTGTTGGCTTTTTTTTTTTTTTTTTTTTTTTTTTTTTTTTTTTTTTTTTTTTTTGGCTTGGCTATAAAATAAGGTCTTTATTCTTTTAATGCTTTGGTTGCTTTTCCAGTTCCTTTGTCTTTTACCATCAATATCTAATTGTTAAATTCCAGCTTTCTCCTTTGTTACTTTTATATGTGATTGTGTCATAAGTGTGCAAGCTAATTAATAACATTTGTTAAATTTTAAAGGGCCAAAAGGGAGAAAATGGAAGACCAGGGATTCCAGGGCAACAGGTACATATTTTTTTCTTTGATGGAAAATGAAACAAGGATTAATATAATTGGGCAGTGCTGAGTGAGGATTACTTTCATTAAAAATAGGGGGGAAGGGTCAATGTAGTATGAATTCTAATCATACAAGGATGAAAATGCTAGATGCTGGTGGAATACTGGTTTGCTTTTAATTATTTTTCATTCACTTTCTTATCTTGTTTCTATTGGTGGCTCTGAAACTTGCTTTTCAGTGCTTTCTCATGGCCACTTACCTGACTGAAGATAGACAATGCCGCCTGTTTTAGGAGCATTTATTGGCCAAAGGCAGCTGTACAACAACAGCATCTCCCTACCTACTGTTCAATCTTGATTTTCTTCTTGCAATATAAACAGTTGAGGCCATATGTAGTGGAGGAATGTACTTGTTTTCCTCTAGTTTGTTCAGAAATATAAATTACTATACCAGAGACTTATTAAAATCTTATTTTGAGGGACAGTGTATGAAACAGATACATAATAAGATTGTTTTTGCTTCTTCCCTAACTAAATTCTCCTCATTAATTAGTGTTTTAATGAGATTACCATCTGCCACATAAGTTCAGTTGGAGCCAAACTGAACCAAAAAGAGCACAAAAGTGATGAGCACTTACATAGCACGTTTCCTGCTGCATCGCCTATACTTCAGCTCAGTTCCAACTTGGTCCACATTTAAAGGACACACATTGTTATGGAATAAGGAATTTATGGAACTGGCGCGGAAGAGACAGTTGGACACTCTGAGGTTTCAGGAAAAGCCTTTATTCAAAGCAGTACTGCTGGTTCAGGGACTCTAAGGTCTGGAATTAAGGAAGGGGCAGTGACTTCAGGATGCATTAGGGACATTGATTAACTTAGGTACAGAGTCTGGCTGCTAGTCTCCTATATTCTTTCACAAATGGACTTAATTATCGACTAGCAACAGAGTGCAGTAGAAAGCAGATTACTGGAACAAATTCAGACTGCCAGCCCCCAAAATGTCTTACGCTCCCCATCACCATAGGGTGGTCACTTGAGTGTGGAAAGGAGAAAGATTCAGTAATTACACCAGATCTGGAGACACATGGATAAAACTCTACAGGGGTTTCTGTGTCCCTCTCTTGGAGAAATCCAAAAGTCCATGGGGAGAGTATTTAAAAGCATATGGCCCCAAGGTTGTCTGTAATATGGGCTGGAAGGTGAGTGCAAGATATTAAGGAGAGTTGAGAATTTAGGAGCTAACAATAAGCACCAAAGTATCTAAGAGGAGAAATAGATTGAGTTTCATGGCACCACAATGTTAATGAAAAATGTCTCTTAATTTTTGTGATCCTCCACTTGATTCACATTCACTTGATGACACTACCAAACCTGTCCCTGTTTCCCTCCCTGGCCACATAGACCAATTCCCTCAGTTTCAATAAGTTAAACATATACTATTGAAGCAGGAATTTGGGGGAGTAAAAAGACAGGTTTTAGGAAATTTGAGACATTTTGGAAATTAAGGGAATAGGAAAACAATAAGGAAGGAGGGGGAAGAACCTCATATGGGACAGTTGAGCCCAGGAGTTACTATAGTAACCAGTCTAAGGGAACAGTGACTAACCACGATCTGCAGCCTTTATAAGCCATGGGAAGAAGAACTCAGTGGGATCCTTTCCCCCTCCTCACATGGGAGACCGTTATGTGGGACTCTTCTCCTTCCCTATGTGGGAGTCTGTACTTGTTCTTTAATAAATTTCCACCTTTACTATACCATCTTCTGTCTGTGGATTCATTCTTCGACTCCGAAGGACAAAAGGTCCAGGTGCAAGTCCAAAAATTCCATTTCACTATCTATAAACAATCTCCCTAAAGGAGAAGGTTCTTCATCCATTCAGCCTCCCTAACCCAGGCCTTTCACCAGAAGTTGATACTCACAATAACTCTCTAAACAGAAGGATACTTCCTTTGGAGTTTGAGCTCACACATAGCTAGCTCACTGGTTTGCTTTTCTCTCACTTCTCAAGGAAAATAGCAAGTCTGCTCCCTAAGGTAGAATTTGGATTCCCTAGGCAGCTTCTGCCCTTCATTGAAAGCTGCATTTCCCGCCCCCAGGAACTGAGCTCATGTGGAAGACCCTGGGGCCAGAACACTTGTTGCTTTTCAGCAGCTGGATACTCTGCCCAAACTCTTTAAGTCAACTAAGTCTGAGTTACCTGCCATCCTACTAAGTCATGTGCATGTGTGATCTCTTGGCCCTCCTGTTATGAATAGAATTCAAGTGAATGTTTCTCTCATGAAATCATCTTAGTGATTCTCAGATGATAGCTGTTTTCGGTTTCAGCTCTAATTCAGCTTTAGTCCTGAGAACTTATTATTTTATCTTTCCTCTTGCACCGAATCTGGTTGTAGGATTATGTCTGGTAGGGAATACTGCTGCATTTCTTCAGAATCCTCAATATTTAATGAATGGCCTTACATAGAGAGTTTACTCACTAAGATTTTTATATTTTAAATTACTCTTAATTTTAGAATCCAGCTTTCTCTGTGCCATACACTGATTTTACCTAATTTTTATTTCCATTTGCCTAATTTCAATATCCATATTTAGGGAACTGAGAAGTAAATTCTCAAATTCAAAATTCACTGGGTGGAATGTTCTACACTACATTTTATATTGAATTGAAGAACATCAATTTTTAATTTTAAAGTTGAATAATGAAGTACTACTTGTGTCTGTGAAAACCATACCCTTGTTTTAAGCTGATATTGGTGATTTTAAACCCTTGAAAGTATGATGAATTTCAAAAATGGAAAAACTTAATGCCTTCCCTGAAAGTTCTTATTATCTATATTATATCATTGGCATGAGTATGCGATAAAGATGAGTGAAAATAATTCAATATAGCCATTACATGTATCCAGTGATTTACCAGCTGCGAGTGGCTTAGGCACAGGACAAAGAGGCATTTTCATCCCTATTAATCACTTTTACTGATATATTTGCTTTAATTTGTCTTTGATCAGTAGCATGCACAAAAGTATATTTAAGAGCATATAGAAAAAAATGTAATACTCTAAATTACAAAATAAAAGAATAAATATATTTTATCTTTCCTTATTTGAATTTTAATTTTCATTAAAATAGTAATATATTTTAAGTTCAGCATAAAATTTATTGTTATTTTAAATTTAAGTATAATTCAGATAGAATCCTATTCTAACCTTGTATTTGGCCTGCAGCACAAAAAATATTCATATCTAATAATGAAACAGTTATGTAAATGAACATTTTCATATATTCAGTTAGCATATTGCCTAGTCATTAGTCTCCTTTAAAAAGGCAAAGATCTCTTATATGTGTAAATCTGTCACTAATTGTATCAATATTTTCAAACTAAAATTTAAATTTGATTAACTGTGTGATAAATGGTGCTGGTACTATAGCTTACACATTTATTACGGTTTCCCCCCCTGTTAATTTTTAAAGGGAATTCAAGGTCCTCATGGTGCAAAAGGAGAGGTATGTTTCTTCACCTGTTACGCTCCTTCTACAGTCCTTATTGCTTGGTTTTTCCCTGCTTTATACATCTAGTAATACAGAAAATGTATTTTATGTTCATTGATTCCTAAATAGTGACTTTCAGGATCTGTAGATTCATTCAGTTAGGCATGGAATGTTATGCATTTGACAATATTGTTGGTTCTTTCTTTAGACTGGGTGCTGAATTTTTTTCTGCCTATTTTTCAGTGAATAATATTTTGTGTTTTCCTATTTGTCTGTCTTACTAAATGTAAACTCCTTGAGAATAGGACTGTGTCGCATTCATTTATCTCTGGCACTCTTTATTGCCTACTGAAGAAATAGTAAATAGGGGATGGATGGATAAATGGCCATTGAATATGATATAAAATGTCCCTCCTGGTCATTAACTGTGTCTTACTATATAACATACATATGTATATGTGTGTGTGTGTGTGTGTATATATATATATATATATATATATATATATACACACACACACACACACATATATATGTGTGTGTGTGTGTGTGTGTGTGTGTGTGTGTGTTTTATGTTTATATCCATGTCCTTGAGGATTTTCAAGATGCAATCATACCTCCTGAAATTCTTAAAGAGAACTCTTGAGAATTTCTTTTGCTTTTAGAAAGGTGAAAAGGGAGAACCTGGTGTCAGAGGTGCCACTGGACCAAAAGGAGAATCTGGGATGGATGGCCTGATGGGGCCTGCGGGTCCCCAGGGACAACCTGGAGAAACGGGTCCTCAGGGACCTCCAGGATTGGATGGGAAGCCTGTATGTATTCTTTCTTTCATAGTTTTCACTGCTTTTTACTTGGTATATTCATGTTATAATCTCTAATAATTTGATGCAGGGGAGAGAATATTCAGAACAGTTTATTCGACAAATTTGCACTGATGTATTAAGAGGTAAGTCTCAAACAGAGTTTTTAATAACTGTTTTCAAATTACAAAAGTAAAAGCAATTCTTTGTAGAAATTATAAAATACATGAGTAGGATAAAGAAGAAATAAAGAACATTTATAAACCCTTGTCTGTTTTTATTCTAGATGAGTATTTTTATAATATAGATGAAATACTATATATACTATTTTTAATAAGCAAATTTTTATTATTTCACCATTAATAAAATGTTTGACATAATTATGACGATTTAATTTATAAATATGGATGTCTGTAATTTATCAAATTTTTCTTCAGGACACTTTCACTCTTTCCCTCCAATTTTAAGCAAATTATACAATTGTACAGAACAATGAGTAATTACATAAATTTCTAGAAGTGAAATTATTGGGCAAGAGATATCTGTAAAGTTTTAAAAATTATTAGCGATGCTGCTAATAACCACTCACATTTAAGCATATGGGGGTGGGGTTCTTTGTTTTCAAGCCCAGCTACCCGTCTTACTTCAGAGTGGAAGAATTCAAAATTGTGATCATTGCCAGTCCCAACATGGCTCCCCTGGAGTCCCTGGGCCGCCTGGCCCTGTAGGCCCAGAAGGTCCCCGAGGATTTCCTGGTTTGCCAGGAAGAGATGGTGTTCCTGGACTCATGGGTGCTCCTGGACGCCCAGGTGCCAGAGGATCAAAAGGTACTTATGTGCATAAGCGAGTGAACAAGAAAGGTACCTTCCTTTTTGTATCCATACCTATTGTAGTAGAAAATAATTCATCTTTGTTTTCATGATGACAAAAAAAAAACACGTTATGTTAATCCCTTAGTCTTTCTGCAATTTGTCAACTGAGTGAAACAATGCTTATTCTATTTTCTTGAAGCAACATTTTCAAGTATAAGTAGATAGTTCAGAGTTAGGGAGCATGCAAAGTAACAAATTAGAAAATGTTGACAATGCACTTAGAAATTTTATTTGAATCTAATAAGGTCTTTAAGTAGAAAATCCAAGGTGCCATTTCCTTTATTTCAACTTTGATAATTTCTGTTATCAAAGATTACCCAATTAATTTTTCTATTATAAGAAAAATTATGTTTTCCAACCAAACTTCCTAATAACCCACAACTTCTCTTTGTCTTTGAATGTTTATGTGAAATGTGTATTGCTAATTCTTCTCTTTTAATTTAATTTTGAACAATATAGATGTTTCATTAAAATAATAAGAGAACAAGTATGACTAACAGAAATGATCCCAAATCATTTTCTTTTTTAATATTTAACCGAGTGGCCTGTTGCACAAAATTTGTGCACATTAAAAGGGGATTAATTAGAGGAAATAATTTAATATTGCTATTTGCCCTTTATAATAGACGTGTCAGAGATGAAAGAAAACTATAAAATGTATATGAAAACCTTCCTACTGTCAGAGTACGGGGCACACCATGGGACCCAGAGTCAAGTCCCTGCCCACCCACATGCACAGGCTTCCCATCCAATCCTGGAGGTCCCTCAGCCTGGTGCTGGGGCAGAGGGAGCAGCCTGAGGTACCCTAGTCCAACACCCAGATAGGAAGTGCACCTTCAGGTCCCCCTTCAAGCCCCACCAGGTGGGGCGCATGGCCTCAGGTCCCAGGGTGGAGGGCACAGCCTGAGGTCCCCCAGCCAACACCAGGGCTGAGGCATGGCCTGAGGTCTCCTGTCAAGCCCCATGGGAGTGGGGGAAGGCATAGCCTCAGGTCCCTGTTGATTGATTACTCCTTAAGGCTCCTTATGGGAACTTGGCTTCAGCTGTGGGTGCAGCCATCTTTGTGACAGAGTGATGACTAATTTGTATGTACCCTCTTTATTATATAGGATAGCGGAACCACTGATAGTTTGCCACCTATTTATTATTACTAACTGGAAACAGAATTTTTGAAGCAGAAATTTCTAAAACTATTTTTAAAATAAGCATTTTTCTTTCCATGTGTGCATCAAGAGCTTGGAAAGAAACAAACTAGGAGGCAGTGATTTTATAGGAAAAAAATAGCTTACTCCAATCTCTGACACTACAGGCCTCCCAGGAAGAAATGGGGCAAAAGGGAACCAAGGGTTTGGGTACCCTGGAGACCAAGGGCTTCCTGGTCCACCAGGTAAGAACTGGTATATGATCATAAGTGTTGCTGCATACTTGGCTTTAAGAAAATCCTCACAAATCTAAGTCAAATAATTTGAAACCAAGGCTCTTAAATCACCCTCTGCTAGCTGTGTTATTTAACATTGCTATGCCTCAGTTTCCTCATTTGTAAAATGGTGATGACATGTCATCTACATCATGACATTTTTTGAAGATTAAATGAGTTAATGCATGTAATGCTTGCAGAACAGTACGTGACATAATTATGTTTTCAATAAATGTGTGTTATTATTGTTTTAGATGATGTTATTACCTCATAAGGCTTTGGGTGGATCAAATAATTTAATAAGTTTGGACAACCCACAAATTAAAATATTAAAATGTTAGTTCGGTGTCTTAATTAGTAGCATTATTGTCATATTAATACTAGAGGCCCAGTGCACAAAATTTGTGCACAGAGGGGGCTTCCCTCAGCCCAATCTTCACCCTCTCCAATCCAGGACACCTTGGGGGACATTCCTCTCACAATCCGGGATTGCTGGCTCCCAACTACTCACCTGCCTGCCTGCATGATCACTACTAACTGCCCGCCCTCCCCCCCCCCCCCACACTGCCAGCCTGATAACCCCTAACCACCTCTGCCTATTGGCATGATCACCCCTAACTGCCCCCCCTGCCAGCCTGGTCACCCCCAACTACCCCTGCACCAGCTTGGTTAAGCCTTACTGCCTCCTTGTCAACCTGGTTGCCCCCATCTGCCCCCCACCCCCACCGGCCTGGTTTCCCCCAAGCTTCCTCCTCTGCCGGCCTGGTTGCTCCTAACTACCCCCCCACCCCACCCCCCACTGCTGGCATGGTTGCCCCTCACTCCCCTCTCTACCACCCCGCCAACCTATTCGCTGTTCAGTCATTTGGTTGTCCCTCACTAGCCTCCTACTGGCCTGTTGCCCCATGCAGCCCGCTGTTTGGTCATTCCTCCAGTAGTTTCAGTCATGATAACCCCTGGCTTTTTATATATTAGGATAGATTGGCTTAGTTTTACAAAAATTATTGATTACTTTTGTATGGTCCTTTATAAAGTGGAAGGTATGTATAATTAACAAATTATACCTCCTCTTTTCACATTAGTGCAAATATTTATAATTTTCAAGGAAATTTTTTCAGTTTAAATATTGTACAAGACCAGCTATATATATCACCATGGAAAAACAAACTCCTCGGTTCATATGTTGCTAATGTCCCATCTTAGGTCCAGAGGGCCCTCCGGGAATAAGCAAAGAAGGTCCCCCAGGAGACCCCGGTCTCCCTGGAAAAGATGGAGATCATGGAAAACCCGGCGTCCAAGGGCAACCAGGTCCCCCTGGCATCTGCGATCCATCATTATGTTTCAGTGTAATTGTTGGAAGAGATCCATTTAGAAAGGGACCAAACTATTAAGGTCTAATGCCTCATTCAGCGACCTAGGCATGGTGCTTTTCTTCTGTGGTCTTTTGCATCTCAGGAAGATAACAACAATAATCCCTTGAAAAGAAACTAAAGTACCTCGGTGTTTTTATTATTTTTTTTTCCTTAAGGCAGTGGTCAGCAAACTGCCGCTCGAGAGCCACATGCGACCGACACCCCCCACTTCTTCAAAATAGACTCACCCAGGCCTAAAACCGACTTCTGCGCATGGGCCACGAAGTTTCAGTCGCACTGTACGTATATGCCCGCACGTGGTATTTTGTGAAAGAGCCACAGTCGAGGGGCCAAAGAGCTGCATGTGGCTCACGAGCCGCGGTTTGCCAACCACTGCCTTAAGGAAATATATATAAAAGGTCACATATACTGATCTTAAAGGATCCTCAGTAATTTGGAGCCTTTAGATTAGTAGCATTAATCAAATCTCAAGGGTTTCTTGTAAGTCCGTTTGTTTTCATCAAAGTTGAATATGAAAACCACCATTGCCTGTTAGCCGGTTCATGTCAGTCACTGTGAAATATTTCACATGCAACCTCCATGCAGCAGAATATTTGAGTTCCATTTCATGTCTGTGTGAATTTCATGCTTCATATCTCATAACTCATGCTTCTTCATTAGAAAAAAACATGTTTCTGGTCATTGGAAATAAGATCAGGGCTGATATTCAGCTGGGACCGACCTTATTGCCATACCAGTCATTTACTGCAGTGTCTGTGCTGATTGGATGGGGCAGTGGACTGCTGGTTGCTCAACATCCTGAGTTTTACATGTGAATAAGATTAATGTGTTTCTTATTTCACTTGAAAATTATGAAATTTGATTAATGACTCTGCTGAGAAAGTATCAATTACACAGGGAATGGTGAAAGTTATGTAACATTTAAATATATGTTTTTTAAAGTGCCATTTTACCTGGTCTGTATATTCAAAACATGCAGAAATTCAGAAATAGTAAAAAGACTTTCTTCTTCATACTTGCTGGGTAATTGAAATGTTTGTTGTATGCCTTCATGTTCCATTGCACTTATATGTGTACGTTTATATATGTTAACGTTCATTGTAGCAAAGCTAATGGGAGTAAATGCTGTGGATGAAAGGAAACTCCGCAGTCCCTAGTATGTCTTGATGTTTTTAGTAGACTTTAAAATATTATGAATAGTCTTTGGGTACTGTACTTAATGCTTTTGTAAGGAACATAATTTGAGATCTTTTATCTTTATTATGCTTTAAATTTTGTTACATGCTTATTATTCAAAGTACAATAAAGTTTTTACAGTCCTAATTGCAGTGTCTTTTTGTATTGTACTATAATTTACTTTTTCTTTTCCTTTTCTTTTTATTAAATTTATTGGGGTGGCACTAGTTAGCAAAGATATATAGGTTTCAGGTACACAGTTCTGCAACACACCATCTGTACTCTACATTATGTGTTCACCACTCCACGTCAAGTCTCTGTCCATCAACATTTACCCGCTCATACCCTCCCCTATTTCCTCCATCCCTTCCCCGGCTTCTCTCAGTCACCATACTGTTGTCTGTGTCCATGAGTTTTTCCTTTTTTGCTCAATTTCTTCAACTCTCCCCACCCAAAAGTTGCTACCATTTCTTAATTCATTCAACCAATATTGACCACGGGACCATTAGGTGCCAGTTACTGTGATAAGGATACAATAGCAATACTGTAGAGTCTGGCCTGAGAGAACTTATATCTAACTAGGGGTTCAGTGCACAAATCTGTGCATCTTGAAAGGAACTGTGGATGTGAGGCTGCAGTGGCACAGGGGCGGGTCTCGGCCCATCCTCTGTACCCCATATGGCCCCTCCCACTAAAGTCCCCAGTCCCTTGTCTGCTGGAAGCCCCACTCCTCCTGCCATGGCTTCCACGCCCTGTCAGTGCTGACCCTGCCTGCACCAGCTGACAGCGCCAAGCGATCGGGGCCAGCGCAGTGGGTGCAAACACTGGGCAAAACCACAGCATGCATGGGAGCAAAGAATTTTCAGTAACCACCTATCACCTGCTCCACCATCCCACCTGCTGCCAGTGCCTGCTATGGTTCATGCATGCCCCCTAGTGGTCAATGCATGTCATAGAAATTGGTTGTTAGGTTGTTCCACCAGTTTGGTCTATTTGAATATTAGGGATATATATATGTGTGTGTGTGTGTGTGTGTGTGTATATATATATATATAATGTCAGAGGTAAGGAAACAGGTGGTTTCTGTACATTCATTCTAAGAAAGGAGAAAATTATATAGAAATGTATAGGATGATGCAATGAACTGAATTCAAATGTTGAGTTCATAACCTCTATGTGACCATATTTGCAGATAGGGCATTTAGGAGGTAATTAAGGTTATGAGGTTATAAGAGTAGGGTCCTAATCTGATAGGATTGGTGACCTTATAAGAGGAAGAAAAAGAGATTCTCTCTTGCTTTACACACACACACACACACACACACACCCCACAAACATGTCTGCACACATGTTAGGCCATCTGAGCACATAAGGATGAGCTTGAGATAGAGCTGGCAATCATTCTTTGACTCCCCAGTAGAGGGCAGCAAAATATATAAAAGTAATATATGTTTTATTATATTTATTTCATATCTATCTTATTATATTTATCATATGAACTATGATATTTAGCCTGAACATTTGTTTTCTGTTTTCTAAGTATGATTAGATTTATATCCTTAAAGTTTATTCCAAAGGAGAAAAAAATGTACTGTTTTCATGAGTTGAAACCAGTTAATGAAGCCATTTATATTGTGATGTCTTGACTTTCTGCTTTAACCTTTATATGATGCAGTTTATCTAAGAGCTCTGGCTAGGAGCTTTTATTAATTATTCAAAGTGATAAATTTATTGTCAAAACAGGTTTGAAGCTCACTCCTGGTATTCCTCAGTTACTGATGTGGTCCATTGGCTGGTATTGTATTGTATTGTATTGTATTGTATTGTATTGTATTGTATTGTATTGTATTGTATGTTTTTTAAAATATATTTTTATTGATTTCAGAGAGGAAGGAAGAGGGAGAGAGAAACATTAATGATGAGAATCATTCATTGACTGCCTCCTGCAAGCCCCCACTGGGGTTTGAGCTCACAATCCAGGCATGTGCCCTGACCAGGAATCAAACCATGACCTCCTGGTTTATAGGTCATTGCTCTGCCCCGACCAGCGGGGCAACAATGAGGGCACGTGGAAAACCACCTAAAGAATGAAACAAACAAAGAACGTGAAAAACGGAGGCAAGACAGAGTTCTGATCAAGCCTCAAAATTTTTATTCAAGAACATCGGTATATAAGTGCTCAGGAGGGGGGAGGGAGGGACAAGAGGAGTTGTCCCAAGGTAATTGGCTAGGTGCTGGGTACTTGTGTTTAGCTGGTTGGTTGTTCTAACGTGGGAGGGTTATAGTCTTGGCACACTCGGGCTTTTTTGGTGCTCATCCAGGAAGTGGAACTGACCAGGAAGTGAGACCGGACTTTTTCTTTATGGCTCCCGACATTGCTCAACCACTGGGCCATACTGGCTGGGCAGCTGGTATTTTAGCTGTGTTGTACTGAAAGAAGGCAGAAAGTTGTTCTTATCATTACCTAGATATTACAATGAATAGTCAACCTACATATCCTATAATCCTGGTATGGTACACTGTATAAAATTTCAACACAAGAAATTAGCAGCTCTGCGGTTAAAGCATTGAGAACCTAACTGTGAGAGCTCTGGGGCATAATGAGGAGCATGAAGGGAAACTCAAATTTGGAGTCTGTAGTTTTAAGGGAAAAGACCAGAAGTCAACCCATACTTTAGTTAAATTGAGCTGCAAAGCTTTCTCTGGAATGTTTTAACAAAACTTTATCTTAAAAGCTACATAGAAAAGTTTATTTTGTTCCAAGCAACGTATCTGAAATAAGAAATATTCAGGAACATTACTGTTTTTTTTTTTTTTTCTCACTAAAGTATTTATGGGTTCTGCTTTCCCTAAAGTAGGTTTTCACAGAATAATTCTGAGTAAATAGATAGATTTCAAAGTCCCATACTGATATCTTAAAAGAGAATGACAACTTGAAACAACTGATTGGAGTATCATTCTGAATCACCAGAGAGCTGAGAAAAAGTGACTGCATTTTTCTATTATGGCCAGTTCAGGTGACACTTGAAAAGTGTCTAGAGCACTTACAGAGTGAAATTTTGAAATAATAAATTATTTTTTTTCAAAAAGGCAAACAGCTCTGACCGGTTTCACTCACTGGTTAGAACTCTGGCCCGCAGACCATGGGGGTGGTTTTTATTCTGGACAGAGGCATGTGCCTGGGTTGCAGGTTTGATCCCCAACCCTGGTAAGGGCAGATGCAGGCACCAACCAATCTATGTGTCGCTCTTACATTGGTGTTTCTCTCCCACTCCTGCTCTCTAAAATTCAATAGGAAAAAAAAATCGTCTGGTGAGGATTAACAACAACAATTTCTTTTTTTTTTTTCTTTTTTTTTTTTTTTAAGTAAAGAAAGGTCTGTTACATCTGTGACCTTGGATAAATCAGATAACTTTCTTGAATTTATTTTTATTATTTTTAATCTCTAAAACAAAGGGTACTGTGTTTTTCAACTCTGTCTGTACATTAGAATCACCTAAGAAGATTTAAAAAAATTTCTTTTCTTGGGATCCACCAGAGATTCTGGTGTAACTGATTTGTCTTTTAGGCAGAGAAAACTGCTGGGAAGCAAGAGATTACTGCTCAGTGGAAGTGAGAGTAATTCTATACTTATTTACAGAAAGCCAGTTGTAGAGGGTAGCTGAAGATAATAAGGTTAGACAGTTGGAAAAGGGATGGAGGGGAGGGAGGGAGATATCAAAGAATCTTGCCAGATTTTAAGGAGGAAATAGCATGAAGAGATTTGCACTGAAGGATGATCTTTCTGGTTGATCTAAGAGTAGATGAAACCAGTAATGATCGCCTGGACAAAAAAGGGGCTCTAATAAATTTGACAATCTCAGTGACCAAAAGTATCCTCACAGAGTGAGCTGAGCATCAATTCTTAGCTAGGCAGGTCAGAGTGGTAGTATGTCCCAGGCCTATATGAGGTCTATCTTTGTCTTAAGCGAGTCTTGTCCATTGTTCTTACATAGGTTTAGATGACTTTGAGATACTAGAAGTCCAAACCCCTCAGAGGTGTAATCACCCTCAAGGGAGCACATAATCTTGTTAACGCAATCACAAAGATTTCTCCATCTTGCTTTCATGTTGTCTTTCTTACATTTCCTCTTAATTCTTTTGTATAAAAGAAACTACAAAATTGTCATTCTCCTGAGCATTTGAGATGTTGCTCCTGGGATGTTGTTAATTTGGCTCAAACGCTAATAAAAATTCTGTACAGGTTTGGACATAAGAATGACAGTTGGAAGTGGATAAGCTAATTAAATGCCCTTGCAGTAGCACTGAGGATGAAGGTGAAGATAAAAGAGGATAAAATTGCAGAAGGGATAGAAAAAAAAAAAAAAAAGACCATCACTTTATTAGCTCAACTCTGGACAAAAGGGCCCACATGCTAACCTGACAAGCTCAGGGAAGGCCTGCATTAGCAGGCAGTCTTGCAAACTCAAAGACCTAAAGTAACCACAAATGATGGTCTGCAATTAAACTTTAACTAAAAGCAGTTATGGTGGGTCACCACCTCCTAGGCCAGTATCTTCCCTGACAAGGTCAACCTTTACCTTAACTGAGCCTCTCTTTTTGTATCTGTGATAACATATCTTTGAAATGTCTGGGTAATTTGTAACTTCCCTTTTTCCAGACCCCTCAGGCCACAAGCAAATGCCCTGGGGGCGAAGACTGGAGACCATAAATTCCTTCATTGTTGTTGTTATCATGTTAATTGTTGACTGTTAACTCTCCTGCCCGGACCCCTGTACCTGTCTATTATTTTACTTTGTATCCAATCCCAGAGGTTTTCCTTCTTTGCTTTCAAGGAACCCACCTCTGTCTCCTCCTTTGATTGCAGTGTATAAAAATAGATGGAAAACCTCCATTCTCTGGAGCAGTATCCCAACCCCTTGAGAATCTGCTTCCTGATAATAGTTGACAGTTTGGCTCAAATAAACTCACAAAAAGTCTTTACAGGTTTGAATGGTTTTATATGAATACTACTAAAATCATAGGATAATTTCCAGATGTGCCCACATCATCCTCAGTGACTTTGGGAAGGTGAGTTAACTGTGATAGTGTGAGATAAGGTACAACCAAAATTTGTACATACACCCAGGATGTACTTGTAAAAATGAAATAGTTACATTGAGCAAAATTAGATTCTAATCTTAAGGCATTTATGTAGATTACAAAGCATTGAAACCACCTCAGTCTCATGGAACTCCTTGTTTAATTTAACATTGGTTTACCCCACAAGGCTCCTAGAGAAATTTCCTTCTCTGGTGCTATAATAAATATTTCTGGATCCAGAGATTAAAAAAATGTATTTTAAAAGTAGCTATAAATGACCAGTGAAGAAGTGATAGAAACTAAGAAAATCTGAAGTATTAAAGGTTTTTCAGAAATGCTTCTTCTGAAAATGTATTTCCTTTTCTTAAGACTCATTGAAGTCTTGTTTGATAATTCATTAGACAAACTGAGTCTTAGAGGATTGCTCAGCACTTTGGGGTGGGCGGGGGTCGGGGAGGAAGAATTGTTTCATCCTTCACAACTAGGGGCAAAAGGAAAAGGGGGATGCTTGCTTGCAGGAAGGGACTCAGACTTCAATTGTTCAGAAAGAAACTAGTGAGAACAGAGAATGGAAGTGATTGAGGCTGCACTGGCATTACAATGGAGAATATGTTTTTATCTTATCGCATGTATTTAAAAGGTGAGCCTACTTATGTCCACATAAGTGAAAAGATCGAATGTAATTAATATACCCTCATGTTATGCTTTTATAATTTTGAGTCCAGGGAAACAAAGGGTCTAGTTTTGTTTGTTTGTTTGTTTTTTAAAGGGTAATAGGAGTAAGGAGCAGAGTGTAATGTCAGGTAATTGCTTTTATAACAAGTTTTATGGGTTCACTTACCATTTTTAGATGCAAAATGTTAATGCTGATTAGCATTTTCCTTATGCAAATGAGTAATGCAGAAGAAAAAGGAAGTCTGTGGTTAAAGATGGCATTTGCTGAGGACAAAAGGAAAGAATGTTAAGAACCACGTAGACATTTTCTGATAAAATTAAAGAAATGTGTAAGATTCTTGACTTCTAATGTACCTGCCCAAGGATACCTTTGGTAATAATATATTTAACTCCATTTAAGAAAATGTACTTTTCTTTATTAGCTTCTTTAAGTATCAGGTTTTCACTTAACTAACACATGCTTCTTTACAGCTTGTCAAGAAAGAAGTGGGAAAGGTCTTTTTAAGCCTCCATAGGAATGTGAGGCACCCAGGTAGGAAAAAGTGGGGGAAAGAAAGTTGGTTCTGGTTAGTTTCATGCCACATGATACCATGGTCTTGCTAGTTAAAATGTTAGAGGCATTAGCTCACCTAGGAAATGATTGCTGTCTGAAATAACACACAGGGAGTAAAAGATGAATGCTGCTGTATGTCCTCCTGAAAGGTTAATGCCCCCAGGAAGGTTTTAGAATCTTAGGAGCCAAACAAAGAAGTCACAGGGACCTGCTAAGTCATACTATTTTCATTTTATAAATGAAAACACTGAGTTTCATTTCTCTAGATGGAAATGAATCCAAGATTGCCACCCTCCAAATTCATGTTTTCAGCCTTGATAGAAACTAAATTGCGCTCTCCTTGTTGCAAAACAGTGTATAATTGGCCTCTGGAAGTCAGCTAATATTTCTATATCTTGTGTTCATCAGGCAGAACTTTTCACTGCCTTGCAGTTTATCTAGTTCAGTAGAAAGACGTTACATTACATGTGTGTGTTTTTTGCTTTTTTAGTTTTTGGTTTTTGTTTGTTATTGTTGTTGTTTTGTCCACCAGAATGTCATTTGCAGGCTTTATTCAGAGAGAATATCCCAGGTCAATTTTGGAACTTCTGCCCCAGGTGTTCTCCTAACAGCCTATGCATTCACCCATGATGGCCTTTTTTGTTTTTAATCCTGTTTTGCGATTTTTTTATTTTATTTTTATTTTTTTGTCACTCTCCCTCATGCGTCTGTGAGCTAGTTAAGGGCAAGCTTCATGCAGTGTTTGAAAACACATTTTCAAGTATACCTCTTGACCAGCTTTGATTTGAAATTCTTTTTGAGTTGTATTTATTGGTATAATGAACATATGAAGGAGGGTATGGGTGGTGCCAATAAGCCTAGGATGTTGGCAAGCAGAGTAAAATTCTTATCAGAGTACCAGGGAACGCAGAAAGTCTTGATACCTATTAGCTATCATTTAATAACTTTCTGATGATTGGCTTTTCTGTGAAACTTCACCAATGATGAGAAGAAAGGCACAACGAAACCAGGAAGGTCTGTAGCAGCACGGGTTTTGGACAGAGATGCCAACATTTCCTAGCTGTGTGGCCTTGAACTTAGTTGTGATAGCACCCGTATTGTTACCTCTGAGAAGAATGGCAATACTACCTCAGAGGATTGTTTTTAACTGTGATAATTCATTTTAAAATACAGAGCACGAGCTCATGAGAGGTGAGTGTAGAGGCTGAAAGAAATAATATAGAAAAATTCCCCTGCTAGCCCAGACTTCCCGTGAGAATGTGACCTTTAGAACTGCCCCAGGAAAGACAGGGTATGAGCCACACAGCACCTGGCCACCTGACTCAGCCCCTAGAGGTAGTAAACTGGATGTATTATCAATGTCCTGTGGCGGTTCCACCCTGTTCCTTGTGATAATGTCTATCCTCCCCTCAAGGAATTCCTGTCCCTCTTTCTGGAAGACCCCCTCCCCTTGTCCTTTGTTCTAACTTTGCGGTTTTTGCCTTTATAAGCCTGTAAGAAGTTCTGCTCGGGACTTGACTTGGCTGCTCCTGCGTGAGTAACAGGTCAGGTCCCAGCATGCTGGAATAAATCCTCTTGCTATTTGCATCAAGTGCCGTCTCTTGCGTTTGACTGGGTCGTCGCTGATCCTGGGTAAGGGCAGGGGTCTCCTTCGGGGGGTCCAACATTTGGGGGCTCGTCCGGGATCGGCGGCCACCCCTCAACCGCGGAGCCGACCTTGGAGGTAAGAAGGGGTACCCCATGTTTGTCTGTCTGGTTCTGTGCTGTGTTGTGTTCATTGTCTGTCGGTCTGGTTCTGTGCTGTGTCGTGTTCATTGTCTGTGAAAGTTTCTGTTCAGGTTCTGGGCGCGCACTTTCGGTTTGGCAGCCGTTCGGTGACTCGTAAGAGTGGCCGGACAGTGGTCGGTAGACGTGCCGGAGGGCCACAGGCTGCAACCCTGGGGGACGCCCCAAGGGTGCATCAATCAGGTGTCGGGTTCGAGCCCCGGCAATCAGGTGTCGGGTTAGAGCCCCGGCAATCAGGTGTCGGGTTAGAGCCCCGGCAATCAGGTGTCGGGTTCGAGTCCCGGCAATCAGGTATTGTTCTGGTCTGAATGAGTGTTGTTGTGTTGAGAGAGTGCGGCCGCAATTGAGTGTGTGGGAATTGGTAAAAGTGTTTTTGTTTTTACTCTTTTGGATTTGTTTTGGAATTATTTGTTGCTTAACTGTTTATAAATTGGGAAGAAAGAGAAAAATGGGACAAGGAAACTCAAAGGAGAGTCACCTAAGTCCCCTTGAATGCATGGTTAAAAATTTTCCGGACTTAACGAGGTGAAGGCTATGGTGTTTCTGTAGATGCCTTCACTCTCCGAAGACTCTGTGAGTTGGAGTGGCCGACATTTGGGGTTGATCGGCCTTCAACAGGGACCCTAGACATGGGGCCCTGCACAGGAGTCCGGCGGATAGTCTATAGGAGCCCTGGGCATCCGGACCAAATTCCATACATTGATATCTGGATTGATGTTCTTTTTGATAACCCCAAATGGTTGAAGGAGTGTGGTTGTCCCTTTGACAAAGGAAAATTGGGAAAGAGACCTCCCAGGTCCGTCTTATTCGCCCGGCCACAGGCGAGCAGAGAGAAAGAAAGAAACCTTTAATTTGTTTAAAGCTGAGTGCTCTGATGGCTAGCAAACTGCCCCGAGTGGCCACTGGGATTCCTTTTTCCCAGGGGTGCTTTGTTTTCTGTCAGAGGGGTATCAGCCCACCTAACAATATGTTTATTGATTTGAAGGTATACAATTGTAACAATTATGGTACAAAAAAATTAAAAGCAGAGACCAAATTCTAAAGTTAACTATTTACAAGAAAGAAGCTTGAACTGGCAAAGTCGCCAAGTCTGCCCAGCGAGCTCAGAAACTAAATGAATCTTATTTCAGACACCTGCCTCCACCAGTCTTCATCAGTGCTGGAGGAACGGTCTCAGAACTGTTTGTTTCAATTAGCCATTTAAGTTTAATGTAATTAATGATTACAGTACATTGTAAAATCTTTAAAGGAAAAGGAAAATATTTTGTGGGCCATTTGGTCCTTGTGTGTGTGTCAACTCAAGTTATAATTTTAAAATCAGTAAGAGCTTGTCAGAAAGTTCAGGGAGTGTGATTGCAGTGGAGGGGTCACCGGTTCCCCCATTGCACCTTTGCTAGCAAGAGGCAAGCGAGGGACAGTCTGATGAAAACGCCCTGGTGGCAGCACCGCCTTCGCCACCTGGGACCCGCTTGCTCCCTGCCTCCATTCACCTCCAAGAGTTGTTTGAGTAGCTGGAGGCAGCAGATAAATTAAAACTGGTTTCCCAAGTCATTGTAAGCAGCTTTTAAAATTCCCCACCATGAGGCAGAAACTATGATCTGCAGGGGGTGGCAGGTGGTTCCATGGCCTTGCTTACAATGTTTAGTTTTTGTCATTGGTATCAGCTAAGCAGAGTCATATAGCTACTTAAGTATGAATTGTGATTGAGAAATGTAATGTTACTTGCCAGCTTTAAAAGTTCAAAGTATAAATTGAATTAGGAAAAGTTAATTGCAGTAACAATGCCTAGAATATGGCAGGCTAAATTGTATTACATGTGATAAGAATAAGCAGTAATGATCAAAGATCTCAAGGATTGGTTTATTCTCATTTGTCAGATGAGGAATCTATATGATGCTTGAGCCCTATCCAGGTTGTTTCATACAGACCTAAGTAAATTTGTTGGGAATTTATAGTGTGCCTCTTGTGAAGAAGTAGGCCAAGTCATATATTTTTCTCTTAATGTAGAAAAAGTGATAGCCATATTAATTTGTTTTGTTTTGCTTTTCTCATATGCCATTGTTATCATTTCTAATTGCATTGTAAGCTTGAATTTGGGCTTGTACCTGCATCTTGTATTTTGTTTAAACTTTGGGAATCATTTTTGGTTTCAGTCATGTGTATCTACTTTATAGATTTAAGTAGACTTCATCACAAAGGTTTATAATTTATTTAGAATTGTGTTAAAACAATGTGAAAACATGGTTTAACCCCCCCTTGACTGCTTGGACACTTTTCACCGGTTCTATTAGGGGACTTAAAGGCACAGTTAGAAATTCTCCCGTTCCCCATTCCAGGCTTATCAGAATCTGAGATCTTTATCTGTAGGAAGAATGTGGCAGTTTAAAATTCCAGCGGCTACTGGGAACAGAGTGCTAGACCTGCTCTCTCTTACCTCTGCCTTTTCTAAATATTCTAAAATAATAGAAGATTTGAGGTATGGTTATAGACTTTTGAAGGACATAGAAAGAAGGTTTAAAAGCTAAAGTAAAATAGTAAAAGTTTTTATGAAAGTTGTGCATGTGATGAGAAGGAGAAACAGGGAGAGAGGGAAAGAACGAAAAAGAGACTCTGGGAGTCCGAGAGGGAAGGATTTAGACAGAAGCAGAAGAGAAAGTGATATGAATGTGTAAGTATAAGTACAGAAGGTGAGGCCAGAAGAGACAGAGAAGGTCTGAAAGAAAGAGAGACTTAGACTCCAAGGGTTTTTAACCTCGAGGAAGAAGACTGACAGGACCAGGGTTCCTTTCAATTAAGCCCCCAAGGGTAACCTTACAAGTGAGAGGCAAAGCTATTAATTTCCTGGTGAGCACTGGGCAGTTTATTCAGTCTTGACAGAGCCAATGGGACCTTTAGGAAGATATCAGTCCAGGGAGCCACCAGACAAACTGACTGTTTTCCTTGGACATCAAGAAGGACTGTAGACCTAAGAAGGAACACGTACTGGAGGAACACAGCCGCTGAACTGGACTGAAGTAGAACAACAGGCCTTTGAGGAGCTAAAGAAGGCTCTCGTCTCAGCACCTGCCCTAGCCTCGCCAGATGTCACGAAGCCCTTCCACCTTTACGTGAGTGAGGTAAGAGGCATTGCCAAGGGGTTCTCACTCAGACTCTAGGTCCCTGGAAGAGACCTGTGGCCTATCTGTCTAAGAGACTGGACCCTGTGGCAGCAGAGTGGCCAATGTGCCTCTGGGCAGTGGCCACCACAGCATTGCTGGTGAAAGCAGACTCTGGGCCAGGAGCTAGCCCTGACAACACCCCATGCCGCTGAGACCCCCCTTCGGGTGCTCCAGAGAGATGGATGTCAAACACCAGAATCACCCAGTGCCAAGCTCTTCTCCTGGACCAGACCTGCATCCGGTTCCATAAGACACTGGCCATCAACCCTGCCAGCCTGCTTCCAGATGATCCAGAGGAACCCATTCATGACTGCATACAGGTAACAGACGCAGTACTGACAGATGTCCTGCCATCATCACCAGATGAGGTACTGTACACTGATGGGAGCAGTTATGTTCAGGATGGGATCTGATATACAGGAACAGCAGTAGTCACCCTGGACCATACCATTTGGGCACAGTTCCTGAACAGAGGAACATCAGTAAACCTTTGGCCCTAATTGAGGCCCTTTGATGCGGACACTGTGCCATTCACTGGGAAAGAGGGTTACCAACTCCAGCCAGATTTTAGCCTTATTTGAGGCCATCTGACTCCCAGAAGCAGTTGCAATAGTGCACTGCAAAGGACATCAGAAAGGGGAGACAATTGAAGCCAGAGAAAATAGAGCCACAGACCAAACTGCAAAGGAAGATGCCCAAAAACCAGTGGGGCCTTTACAAGTCTTAGTAACCCTGCCGGATCCCAACCTCTACACCAAAGAAGAGGAGGAATTGGCTGAACAGAAGCAAGTCATCAAAGGACCAGATGGTTGGTGGACCCTACCAGATGACAGACTGTTGGTCCCAGAGGCTCTAAGTCGAATGTTAGTTGCCCAGTCAAGCCAGGTTACCCACTTAGGCATCATCAAGACTTCTAAACTTCTGTGAGGCAGATATAGGTAAATGCTAAGCAAGAATAGAGGGACCCCCTGGGAATTCGGGCCCCAGGGAAATTCCCTAGGAGAGCATTAGAAGGTGGGTTTCACAGAGATTAAGCCACCAGCATTAAGGTACAAGTACATGCTAGTTTTTATAGACACCTTCTCAGATTAGGTTGAAGCATAGGATAGAAAGTGCCTCTGTAGTAGTCAAGAAATTACTCCAGGAGATCATACCTAGATTCGAGCTGCCAGTAGTTATAGGATCAGATAACAGCCCAGCCTTTGTAGCAAGGTATCTCAAAGTATAGCTCAAGCCTTAGGACAGGCATGAGTGGAACTCTAAAAAGTTTAATTAAATTTGTCCTAAAAACCGGTGAAAATTGGACCAACCCCCTGCCCTTCACCTTCTTATGGGCCAGGTGTACGCTCTAACGGGAGAGGTTCCCCCCCTTTTTGTTGAGATCGTGTATGGTAGACCTCCCTCCATTCATCCTGGGGTCAGGGAGAAACTGAAAGCTAGAATTCATAACCATTCCCTTGCTCAAGTCCTTATAGGCTCTGCAGTTAACCCAGAGAGCCACCCGTAAGCTTGTTCCAGATACACTGTCAGTGCCCACCGTGGACCCTGTACGCCCCTTCCAGCCCGGAGACTCAGTGTGGGTAAAGAAGTTCACTGTCCAAGGACTCACCCCAGCCTAATCCCAAATGACTGTTGGGATTGCTATTAACATCTTTCTTGGAGATACCCCACAGGACATAAGAAACATCTCCATGGACACTGCGGAGGGTCACTGCCAGAGGAGTTGTAACCCGAAACTTACTCTCTGGGATCTACAAGGACAAGGGATGTGCTTGATGCCTGCAAATTACCCTCTGAAGGACTCTTTTTACGCCTAGCCCTGCGCCTCCACCATCCTGCTACTGGAGGAGCCATCTCGAGGAGAAGCAGCCCTGCTGGCTGCCCCTGAAGGGACTTGGTGGGCTTATACCAACGGAATAACTCCTTGTGCCTTTCCTCGTTTCTCTTAGACAAGGAATCACCTAATCACCTTCATCAGGGAGAGAATAAGTGCTGTACAGGTATTAATGCTCAGGCAGCACTACCAGTCCCTCAGTCAGGGAGATAGCCTCAGAGAAGGATATGTAGAGACAGAAGTTCCATGATTAGAACTTACCAAAAAGAAAAAGAGGGGAATGTAGAGGCTGAAAGAAATAATATAGAAAAATTCCCCTGCTAGCCCAGACTTCCCGTGAGAATGTGACCTTTAGAACTGCCCCAGGAAAGACAGGGTATGAGCCACACAGCACCAGACCACCAGACTCAGCCCCTAGAGGTAGTAAACTGGATGTATTATCAATGTCCTGTGGCGGTTCCACCCTGTTCCTTGTGATAATGTCTATCCTCCCCTCAAGGAATTCCTGTCCCTCTTTCTGGAAGACCCCCTCCCCTTGTCCTTTGTTCTAACTTTGCGGTTTTTGCCTTTATAAGCCTGTAAGAAGTTCTGCTCGGGACTTGACTTGGCTGCTCCTGCGTGAGTAACAGGTCAGGTCCCAGCATGCTGGAATAAATCCTCTTGCTATTTGCATCAAGTGCCGTCTCTTGCGTTTGACTGGGTCGTCGCTGATCCTGGGTAAGGGCAGGGGTCTCCTTCGGGGGGTCCAACATGAGCTGTTATGATTGCCAGTGGAGTCCAGGTCTTAGGTTAGCCCCCATCTTGTCACTTGTGGCTAATTGCTGAAGTATTGGGACAAGTTTGACCCATACAATCAATGATCAAATCTCATCTCAGACTTTGACCCTGACTCTTTCTCTAGCCTGCCTCTTTCTCTAATGAAGGCTGTTTATTAGGATATCCTGCTATTATTTAACTGGATAAATGAAGCAGAATTCTATATGTGCAACCTTGCTACTTGAGTGCCATCGGGGCATCTTTGTATCAAGATCAGCTAGGGAACCCATCTCCTCTTGCACTAACTAAACAGACTACCTTCAAATCAGCTTCCGAGGGCATGATTGGCTGAGATGACAGGAAGTATTGCAGTTCCTCTGCTCCCTGATATATGGGCTATGTGCATAAATAAATATTTAATACATCTATTTGACTTTTATGGAATCACTAAGATTGTGTAGAATCAAGCCTCATTGTTGCTAAGAATTGCGACTTATTGTGAGTTTTTAGTACTTTTAAGGGTACATTTGTTAAGTAACTCCTTGGAGGTAAATGAAAGTATTTATTTTCTTTTGTGTTTATTGCAAAAGTATGATTTTTTTTATTATTTGAATGAAACTTACTGTATCTATATAACAAATGATGTGTGCAAACATTTTTTTTCATTTTAAAATTTGTGAAAAACAAAAGGCACTGTGACATCTTTGTTAGTATACCCCAATCACATATTATTTTACAGTAAACTAGAGGTCCGATGCACAAAATTCATGCAAGAGTACACCTTCCTTCCCCTAGCTGCCGGCATTGGCTTCCCTCTGACATCCAGGACCAGGCTTCTCTCACAGTCCCAGCTTTGTTACGCTTTTATTATTATAGATTATTATATGGTGAAATAAGGCTTTGAATAATTTTAAGCATTCAAGCTATTTTAATGCCTTGAAAACATTGAACACTAAATATAATACTAGTTAGTTTGGGAGAAACTGGGGGGCAAAAGTAATAGAAAAAAATGCATATATTTCCATGGGAAATCAAAATTTACACTTATTTTTTCTAATATTCTATTATTTTAATATTGGTGCTTTCTAAAACCATGACCACATTTTCTAATTTTTAGTGAAATAATATGGATTTTTGGTGCCAAATTCTCTATTCCACAAGACTAACTGTTGATGAAATTCGACAAGTTTGTTGAATATTAGAGATTTTGGTCTTTAGGCATGGAAATTAAAGAAAAGTACTCAACCACATAACTTTTTATGCCTACTATTGATATCATCTAATTTCCAAGGAAGCAGGCAAGGAAACATTCTTTCCCAAATATGTATTTACATGAAAATCTGTCTAAATGCCTATGAAATGAAATTTGTACAAAATGTTACTCAGGGAAAAGGAAACTCTGAGGGCAAGAATAATTCCGATGGTTTTGTACTTCTGATTACATAAAAGATACTTCAACTAAAAATATAAAATGTATCCAAATAAATCAGGTAAATATTTTCCTGTTCTCCTCATTTCACAATTTCAAAATAGCCTGATATTGATATGCCTTATATTTCTCTTATCTCTCCTTTCCTTTTTGCTTATATAAAGCCCAAAATACAAACTAAAACTTGATTTTATTTACTGCATATATTTAATAAATATAATTAGTTACCTTGAAAATGTTGAAGCATAATTAATATATAATAAAATGCGTTTATTTTTAAGTGTGTATTTTGATGGGTTATGACAAATGTATGTGCCTGTGAAACAGCCACCACAATTAAGATACAGATGATTTCTATGATACCCCAAAAGTTTTCTTGTGCCTTTCCTCAGATAATTTATCCCTCTTCCAGCGCCAGGTAACTCCCCATCTGCCTTCTGTCACTATGGATTAGAATTTTCTTTTCTAGAGTCCCAGATAAATGAAATCATACTTATGTAATCTTTTGTTTCTGGCTTCTTTCATCCAGGGTAATGTTTTTGAGATTCATCCATGATGCTGTGTTTACCAATGATTTATTCTTTTTGTTGCTGAATAGTATATTTCACGTTGATTATTCATTTACCTGTTTGTGGAAAGTTGGGTTGTGGCCAGTGTGAAACTATTCTGGAAACAGTCTCACGCTTCTGTGAACACTCATCTATAAGTCTGTGTGGAGATGTTTTCATTTCTCTTGGGTATCAGAGGTAGAGTTACTGGATTTTGCTTTAAGTGTATTCTTAGCTTTATAAGCAGCTGTATTTTCTGGATATCAGTTCTTTGATATATTTTAATATTTACTTCAAGTCTGTGGCTTGCATACATATTTTCTTATAGTTCTTTAAAGAGAAGTTTAAATTTTTATGAAGTACAGTTTTATCTGATTTTTAGTGTTTATAGTTTGTGTTCCATCTAAGAAATATCTAACTGAGAGCATGAAGACTTTCTGCCTTTCTTTCCTGCCAGAATCAAAGTAATAAAATTTTCTGCAGTGATGGAAAACTTCTATATCTGCACTGTAGCCATTACTCAGATAAGGCGAATGAGCATTTAAAATGTGCCTAAATTTAAATTTTAATAGGCATATGTTTCTAGTAATGACTGCATTGGACAACATAGGACTAGAAGTATTTAGACTTCTAGCTTTTATGTTCAGGTAGGTCTGTGATCAAATTATTTCTTAAATTTATTTTTCAATTTCAGTTTACATTCAATAATATTTTATATTAATTTCAGGTATACAGCATAGTGGTTAGACTGATACTGATCTTTTACAAAGTGTTTCCTCCATATTTCCAGTGACTAATTGTGATTTAAGTTTTGTGTTAGTGTGACTGAGGGTTAAGCTATCTTTTTTCATAATAGGGCTATAAAACACTATTGAAAATACTATAATTTCCTCATTGAATCACTTTGGTAAAATAAGTGACCATAAATATAGAGCAAGTTTTTGTTCCATTGATATATATGTTTATTCTTATGCCAGTACCATACCATATTGATTACTTTAATTTTAGAGTGAGACTTCCAACTTTTTATTTTCCAAAGTTGTTTTGCCCATTTAAATGCCTTTGCATTTCTATAAAATTTTATTTTTTAATATATTTTTTTTATTTTAGAGAGGAAGGGAGAGGGGGAGAGAGATAGAAACATCAATAATGAGAATCATTGGTCAGCTTCCTCCTACATGGCCCTTACTGGGGATGTAGCCCATAACCCAGGCATATGCCCTTGACTGGAATCAAACCCAGGACCTTTCAGTCTGCAGATCAATGCTCTATCTACTAAGCCAAATCAGCTAGGGCATTTCTATAAAATTTTAGAAAAATTTGTCCATTTCTACAAAAAAAAAAAAAAAAAAAAAAAAAAAAGCCTGCTGAAATTTTTATTGAGACTAATAACTCTATTGGTTACTTTGGGTAAAATTGAGATTTAAAAAATATTTAATCTTTTCATGGAATATTTTGGTTCTTATCTATTTTGGTTCTTCTAGAAATAGTTTGTAGTTTTCACAGGTGTTGTATACATTATTTATTCTTAAGCAATTCATGTTTTTGGATGATTCTTATAAATGCAATGCTCTAAACTTTAACTTTTATTTGTTCCTTGCTAAAATAGTTTACGGAAATACTACTGATTTTTAAAATATTTATTTGTTTATTTTTGTATACTGATCTTTTATGCTGGGACCTTGCTAAATGTACTTATTATTAATTCAAGTAGATTTTTTGGTGGTAGTTTTGTTAGAATTTCAAAGAACCATATATAGGTTACAAAAATTTCCTTTTCCTTTTTTCATTTTCTATTCGACTAATTTCTGCTTTTATCTTTAGTTTTTCCTTCTCTGACCTACTTTGGATTTAATTTGTTCTTTGTTTTCTACTTTAAAATATATATATATTTTATTTTATTTTTTTACAGAGAGGAAGAGAGAGGGATAGAGAATTAGAAACATCGATGGAAGAGAATCATCGATCAGCTGCCTCTTACATACCCCCTACTGGGGATGTGCCCGCAACCAATGTACATGCCCTTGACCAGAATAGAACCTGGGACCTTTCAGTCTGCAGGCCGATGCCCTATCCACTGAGCCAAACCGGTTTTGGCTGTTTTCTAGCTTTTAAAGTAAACATTGACTTTAGACCTTTCTTATTTTCTAATATAAACATTTAAAGCTACCATTTTCCTTCTAAGCATTGCTACATCTTAAAACTCTGGTATTCTGAATTTCATTTTAATTAAGTTAAAAATATTTTCTAATTCCTTTTTGTTAGATGCATCATTTAAAACTATTATTTAATTCCCATACATTTGGATACTTTTCAGATTTATTTCTGGTTGATTTTTAATTTAATTTTCTTGTAAGGAAAAAACTATCAAATTTCAAAATTTTTGTATTGAATTTATTGGAGTGACATTAGATAATAAAACTGTATAGGTTTAAAGAATACAATTCTATAATACATCATCTGCATATTGTATTGTGTGTTCACCACCCAAAGTCAAGTCTCCTTCCATAACCATTTATCCTCCTTTCACTTTTTTCCGCCTTCCCCACCCCCTTTCTGTCTGGTAATCACCATACTGTTGTCTGTTTTGTTTCTTTTTTTAAAAAATTATTATTATTATTATTATTTTTTAAATCAATCTTTATTGTTCATATTATTACAAAGGTTCCTTATTTCTTCCCCCCTCCACCAGGTTCCCACCCCACCCTCTGCCCTCTCCCCACCCCTCATTGTCCTCATCCATAGGTGCACAGTTTATTTTCAGTCTCTTCCCTCATTCACCACTCCCTTTTCCCCTGTCAGTCCACTCCCCTCCCGTATCTCTGATTCTATTATAATCAACAGTTAATATTGTTCATCAGGTTTTTTAATTTCCTTGTTTTTTTTTAATTAATAAACTTTTATAATTTTTAAGAATAAATTTTAAAATCTAATAATTTTAAACCTTGTTTTTTCTGCCCTGGGAACTGAGAACCAAACTTGTTTACATGTAAACTTGCCTTTAGGCTATCAAAAGGCGTAGCCATTCAAATGTAAATGGACACATTGTTTGAAGATAGCTGCTGGGAGTAATTGGATTACCTGTTCTGGGTGGGAAGGACTTGTCCTCCCCTTTCTCCATTGAAATTAAGGTGTTAGCTTTAAAAACCTCTTTTTGGCAAGAGACCTTAAACTTTCAGAACTTTAAATTTTTCAGGTAGTAAATCAATTACTTAGTATTTTCTCAAATCAATAATACCTCCACATGCCCAAGGATACACTTTGTTGAATGGAGCAGAGTCCACCCAAGAGGCAGAGACCCCTACCTGGGAAACAGCTCCAACTTGCCAATTGCGGAGTTTAATTACAAATTTTATTGCAGATTCGAATCTGGGCTGCCGCTGGGGCAATGGCGGGGCCAGAAGCAGCAGCCAGCAGTTCCAAATCCAGCTTTTTATATACATTTCAAAGAAAAGGGGTGGAGGTCGTTTCTATGGTTGCATGCCTCAGCCAGATGGCCTAATCTCCCTTCTTGGTTTGTCCTGTACTTTTAGCCTTGACTAACAGTCTGCTGATTTGGCCTTCAGCCTTATCTACCCCAGACTGTTGATTTGGCCTTCAGGTCCAGGAGGAGTTAGTAGCAACTTTCTACCCTTCAGGCAAGGTCAGTTATTTTCCATTCCTCACACTTCACACAAAAGACACTTCCAAATGGATCAACCAACCTCATCCAGACCCCACACAAGGCACTCACAGATCAACACCCCAGCACTATACTAACTCAACACATCCAGATCTAAGCCTTCATCATTTGATTCAGCAGACCCTCACGTTCCCCCAAGTTTTCAGTCATGTCTGAGAAGCAGCCCTGGGGCATGTTTTGGGCCTGGCCTCTGTTACTCTGGTTCGCTCCACAACCAGCTGCTCCGAGTCTGGATGCTGCCGCTCCGGGCCTGGCTGCTCCCGACCTGGCTGCTCCTGGCCTGGCTACTCCCATCCTGGTGTTTTGTTTCTTTGTGTGTGTGTGTTTGTTTTTTGCTTAATCCCTTTAACTTTTTCACCCAGCCCTCTAATCCCCCTTCTAATAGCAGTAAGTCTGTTTTCTGTATCTATGAGTCTGTTTCTATTTTGTTTGAGTATTTTGTTCATTAGATTCCACATATAAGTGATATCATATGGTTTTTGTCTTTCTCTGACTAGCTTATTTCACTTAGCATAATACTCTTCAGGTCCATCCATGCTATTTAAAAAGGTAAGATTTCCTTCTTTTTTTGCTGATGTATAGTATTCCATTGTGTAAATGTACCACAGCTTTTTTTTACTAATGGGCACTTGGGCTGATTCCATACTTGGCTATTGTAAATAGCACTGAAAAGAACACAAGGGTCATATATTTTTCCAATCAGTGTTTTAGGTGTCTGAATATATTTCCAAAAGTGGAACCACTGAATCATAAGGCAGTTCCATTTTTTAATTTTTTGAGGAAACTCAATTGAATGAGATTTAATTTAAGATACAGATCTATTATGGAAATATGCCATATACACTTGAAAATAATGTATTCTGCTATCATCATTTGGAGTTTCCTATAAATTAAGCTATATTGGTTAATAGCATTGTTTATATTTACTTTTACTGATTTTCTTTCTACTTATTCTTTTAATTGCCAAAAGAGGAGTATAGAAATCTGCAGCCATAATTGTGGATTTGCTTTTCCTTTTCATTCTGTTAAATTTTGCTTCATGCATTTTGTAGCTTCCTTACTGGGGTTACACACACTTAAGAATGCTGTCTTCTCAAAGAACTGATCTCTTTTTGTTATAAATACTCCTTCTCACCAATGACAAGAATCCTTGTACTGAAATATACTTTGTCTGAAATTAATATAGACACCCAGCACTATTTTGAAAAGAACTTGCATGATAATACAGACATACCTCATTTTATTGGGATTCAGTTTATTGTACTTCACAAGGTGTTGTATTTTTTATAAATTGAAGGCAAGATCTTCCACCAGCAAAATGATTGCCACTTGCTCTGTTGCAGTGCTCACTTTACTGCGGCTGTCTGGAGCTGAACCTGCAGTATCTCAGAGGTATGTCTGCACTTTCTTCATCTTTTGACTTTTACCTTATCTGCATTTTTACATCAGAAGTGTAAAGATATCTTACAAACATAGTTGGATCTTGCTTCTTATTCAGCCTTTATCCTGGAAATTCTGTTTTGAATTTCAGTTTTTAGACCAACAGTGAAAAAACTTTTCTGTAACAAGGTTGGATAGTACATATTTTTAAAAAATCTTTGAAGCCACACTGTCTCTCTTTGCATCCACTCAACTTTATCATTATAACATCAAAGTATAGATAGACATTGCATAAACTCACATGGATGGCTGTGTTCCAATAACGTTCATTGACAAAAACAGCTGGTCGTGTGGACATGGCCCAAAGGCCATAGTTTGTAGACATGTGGTTTGGACCATTTAAATTACAGTTCTTATTAACCTGGTTTGGGGCTATCTGCTTTCAGTTTGTTCCATCTATTCTTTATTATTTTTCTTTATTCTTGTTTTCTAATGGATTTAGTATATTTTAGTATTCCATTTTATTCCCATTATTTAGTCACTAGCTATACTCTTACCTTTTAGTATCTCTGGAGTTTACAACATAGACTTGTCCAAATTTCTCTTAGGTTAAATCACAGAAAAGCCTAGTTTCTATATCATGGTTATTTCATACAGACTGTATTTGTTCTGTATATATATATTATCTTTTAAAAATATGAATTATTTTAAAATTTTATTTAAAAGAAGGAAAAGACCAAATAAATTCATTTTATAGATATTTGACTGTAGACAAATTAGAAAGTAGGTGTTAGGCGGGAAAAATACAACAGCTAGCAGCAAGCTTACAGCTTGAAAATATATTAGTGAATATATAGCAAACACAGTTGATCTTAAAGAAAAACTTATACAAAGCAAAGCAGCAGTAGAAAAGCAATGAAAAACGCATTCTTTAAATGACTAGCAGATTGTATTAGTAAGAGCTAGAGAAACCCACAAAGTACAAGGCTGTTGCAATCCCAAGTCAAAGAAACAGAAAAATCTAAGAAATTTTGCAAGCATCATGAAAACTTTTCCTATATGTATATCAAAGTGTGAAATCTGGTACCAAAACCAGTAAGACTCCTTGATGATCATGCCTATTAAATGAACAAAGAAAAAGACAATAGCAGATAGATTCAGTTGTCACTTGGTGTCTGACTTTTTGAACAACATGGAGGAAAGATCTCTGAGGCGCTTCTGAAATGACCTCTGGATTTCTTGTGTAAGCAGGTGACAGCCCCACACCAAATGAGCAGCCTGGATGCTGAATTTCAAATGCCCTCTTTCCCTTGAGTCTGCCTTCTCCTCCAGCCCAGGCTCTGGCTCAGCCCCACCAAGCCACAGCATTTCTCCTGCTCACAGACTCTGTGCCTGTTCCCAGCAAAGATCATCTCATATAAAAATAGGTGATTTTTAAGCTGAATGAAAAAACAAACTTAGTATCACATACATAACAGGTTATAAACCTACCAAAGTCATTTTCCCAACATGATGGTGCATGAATGAAACAATATTTCAAAGAAAGGTTGAAATTTTGAAAGGGACATTGGAATAGTCAGTACAGTCATCTTCCTCCACAGTGACCTTTAGGCCCACTTCTGAGAGAACTGCAGGACAGCCAACTGTTTTCCTAGAGCTATTTTGAGAAAAATAGAGGAGAAAAGATTACTTGTGAAGGGAAAAGTGGAGAGAATCACATTTACCTTATTTTTCGGACCATAAGACGCACTTTTTTCCCTCCAGAAGTGGGGGGAAAAAGTCCCTGCGTCTTATGGTCCAAATATAGCCTACACATATACTTTAAAAAAAAAGTTTTTTTACTTGCCCTGCTCTGTGTGGTCTCTGTGTGCTTGCCCGGCTCTAAAATGGTTCTAAATGCTGCTGTTTACTTTACAGGGTTGATTACATGTGTTTATGACTGTGATGTTGGGTTTTAATGCACATAAAATATTTTAGGACACTATTTGTTTCAGAATCTTTTTTTCTTCATTTCCCTTCTCTAAAAACTGGTGCGTCTTATGGTCCGAAAAATATGGTACATAGAAGTGTTGTCAAAAGTCAAGTGAAGCATCATCCTATTTGTGGACATTCTTAAAGAGCACAGGAGTTGGGTGAACTTTGAATGAGGACATTGGGTGTCTCTAAAGTTGCTGTAAGCACCACAGCACTGTATTTCAATCAGTGTGTGGAGAGAGTGGTGAAACCCACTTGGGTGTGGCTGTGACTGGAAAGAATGACTCTGGTCCACTGTGGAGAGCCATGGCTCCTTCAGTATGTACAACCACCAAGCACATCATGTGTTGAAAACTCAATCTTTTGAGCATTAGAATACAATTGCTTTATTTTAAATTCAAAGTGCCTGTCTGTAGTTTCTGGAAAGGAAATGAAAGGAGTACATTATAAAACACGTACATTTCTTGACAACAGCCTGCCAAGAAGATGGTTTGTTTAGAAGGAAAATGTTATTGGTATCGTTAGAGAAGTCTCGCTTTACAACCCTATGAGCTAAATAGAACAAATATATATATATATATATATATATATATATATATATATATATATATATATGTATATATTTAATTTTATTTCAGAGGAGCATGCAGAGGCAAAGAAATTCTGACTTTCCTAATATCTAATATCTAGTTAAAATTAGAGAATATGCCAGAACTTTTAGCTCTAAATTCCCAGTGCAATATATTTTCTTTTCAACTCTGCTGCCTCACTCTGCCGAAGTCAAAATACCTTTAACATATCCTGCTTAAACCTATGTGGACACTGTAATCTAAGGCACTGTAAATAAACATTTTAATTGCCTTTGGATAGCTGCAGCACCTATGATAGAAACTAGATTTGAACAATAAGAATTTAATACATTTCTTTTAATGAATTGATATGCATGTTGATTTCTTGAAATGTCATGTTTCTTTTTCTTTTTCTATGTTTGGTTCATCTTCACCTGAACATATTTTTTTCCATTGGTTTTTAGAGAGGAGGAGAGGAAGAGAAAGAGAAACATCGATGTGACCGGTGATCGAGACTGCAACTGAGGTATGTGCCCTTGACCGGAATCAAACCCTTTAGTCTGAGGGCTAAGGCTCTAACCACTGAGAAAACCAGCTAGGGCTCATGTTTCTTAATTGAAAATTTTATTATATGGTTCTTAATATGAGGACTAATGCGTATTTGATTATTTTTTTAATTGACATATTTTTGACAGTGTAGTCCATTTGTATAAACTTTGAAGTTATCTACTCTGGGGATTACAAATATATATTTTTACTTAGATTTTTAATATATGAGAACCCTAGTACATCTTCTGCATTTCAATAAATACTCTGAATAATCATGACATTGAAAGAAGATCATATCTGAAACTAATTTTACTTCAGCTTCTGCTTTTACAGAACATGCATGCACAGTTCCTCTGAATTGTATATAATTCTTCAAGTTTTTTAAACAAAATTAAAAGATACTGTGAATAGAGCTGGGAGGCTAGAATAAAAGGTAAAAAGGTAATTATTTATTCTTTAACCTTGCTTGAACCTTTATACAAATATACCAACTTAAACAAGGTATCTTTAATACAACTGGGAAATGTAAATATTGACTGGTATATGTTACTGTGAACAGTACTACTAGTTCTATAGATATTGTAAATTAGATTTGATAGTGGAATAACATCTGTGATTCAAAAAATATACTTTTTAAAGGATGCAGACTAAAGTATTTATAGATAATATAAAAAAGGATCATAGTAATCATAAGTATTAATGTTGAACAATAGATATGTAATGAAGTCTTTGTATTATTCTCTCTAATTTTGTGTGTTTAAAATTTCCCTAATACAAATATTTTTTATAAAGCTATAAAGGAGGTTATGTAGGAGGTAATCCAAGACCAAATAGGGAGATGAGGGGAGGCCTCACTGAAAGGTGAGATTAGAGCAGAAATGTGAAGGAGAAAGCTAGTGGACTTCTAAGGATTTCTGGGTTGTTTGCCCATTTTCTACTGGTTTTCCTTCCTTTTTTTCTTATTGGCTTGGAGAGGTTCTTTATATATTTTGGGAAATGAACTCTTTGTTGGATATAGTCCCGCATGCATTTTCTCCTCTAGCCTATTAGCTTTGTGTTACTGTCTACTCCTATTGTACCTCTTTCCAGCTATTGGACTTCTTGTTCCTTGAATATGATAGGCTCACTCTCACCTCAGGGCTCTGTACTAGCTCCTACTTCTGCCTGGCATATTTTCCAAGAGAGCCACATAGATCTTTCCTTGACTCCAAGCCCAACAACCAGTTCATCATGCTACAGTGCATCTCAGGCAGCCATGTCTGCTGAAGAGGGCACCACATTGGCAGCAACTGGGTTTTTTGAAGCACCTGTCAAGAGTAACACCACCAAGCAAACCCTGATGGGGAAACAGGTAGCTGTGAAGAACATTGACAAGACTCAACGGAACCTAACCTTCAGAAACTATCTCATGAAGTAAGAATAATGAAGGCTCTGAATGGCCCCAACATAGTGAAATTTTTCGAAGTGAAAGAGACTGAGGAAACACTCCACTTTGTCATGGAGTATGCTGATGGAAGAGAGGTGTTTAAGTACCTTACTGACTCATAGCAATAGGAGAGAAAAAGAGATCTGAGCAGAATTCTACCATATTGTCTACTGTGCAGTATTAGCATGAGAAGTGTGTTGTTCACACAGACTCAAAGGCAGTACACTTGCTCTTGGATGCTGACCTGGACATGAAGATTGCAGGTTTTGTTTTCAGCAAGAAATTCACCTTTGACAAGAAGTTGAACACCTTCTGTGGCTGGCTTTCTTAGGCTTCCCCAGAACTCGTCCAAGGCTAAAGGTAGGAGGCAACCCTGAGGTAGATGTGTGAACCTTGGGGGTCCATCCTATATACACTGCTCCTAGATTCTTATCTTTTTATGGGTAGAATTTTGAGAGGCTGCAGGAGCCAATATGTGACTGCAAAATACCATATTCGATTTTACATGTCCATGCAGTAAGAAAATGTGCTCAAGAAGTTTCTCGTTCTCAGTTCCAGCAAGAAAGACATTTTAGAGAAAATCATGGAAAATCCCTGGATGAATGCTGAAGCCTTACATGGAGCCACTCCTGAGTATAAGCAGCCGGGTAAGACCTAGCTGATGAATTCCATAGGTTATACATAAAAAAGATCCAGAAGCACGAGAAGCTGATGGTTACTTTTCTACTCCCAGGCTATAAGAGATCTGAGCTGGAGACTACACTGTTACCCTGAAGCCCTAGCTTTCAGCTGATCTGACCAATATCAACATTCTTTCCCATTCTATAAGGTAGATCTGAACATCTCTGACAACCCCAAACAGCAGAGTTTCAGCCAGCCTGCCATTCTCACTTCTAATTACTACTCTCTATACTAACACACAAAAAGCAGGGACTGAAGAGTACCAGGAATTGGGGAGAAAGCCAGGAGAACTTACAGTTTGCCGGCCAGCCCTCTATCCAGCTTGAAGAAGACCACCCCTGTTCTCTCCAGGAACAGTGACCTCTCCACCAACTCAAAAGAGGAATTCCCTGCTTTTGGAGAGGCTAGCCTTGGCCAGCCTCCAGCCAGAATGATAATGCAGCCTAACCATGCCAGGTCTGAGGCCTCCATGACTTCTGCTTCCCCACATTAACCCAGGTCCAGCTCGATTCTCCTAGGGATCCCAGTCTGCCTCTAAAGCCTAGGGGGCCCCCTGGGCTGTGGACTGCTGCAGAGATTAACTGTAAGGTGCTGCAGCCCCCCTCCCCCACCTCACCCCCAGGGTGTTGCTGTGTCCTCCCTTTCCCCCCACAACATCAGAAGCAGCAATAGGACCCCAGACCGAACCAACTCCTCCATGGAAACTCTGTCTATGCAGGACATCTGGGCCAGGTAACACTATCTGCAGGATTTTCCATGGGTTGTGGCCCCAGCCTCTTCCTCTGTCTATTACCAGGACCAGCAAGGGGCCACTGGGAGCTTCTTCAACAAGCACAGCTTCAATGTTAAATGCAAAAATCTGTGTTTCAGTTTGTAAGAAGGAATCTGAATAAACCTGAAAGCAAAGATGGAGTGAAGACACTCCAACCTCATGTGGTAAGCAGTGGAGACAGTGATTTAGTAAAAGGAAGGAGGGAAGGAGAGAAGGAAGGAAGGACGAAAGGAAGAAGAGAAAAGAAAAAAGAATTTCTAGAGAGAGCTGTATTCACTAGACTTTACATGAAATAAGTAGACCACCTTTCTTGGAGCCCAAGGAGATGATGTGGGAGGTTGACCAGGTGCAGGAAGCTGAACCAGAAATGCACGTGGCTGCACAAGCACTGTGTGGAAGGCTAGTAGAACCTCGTGCAGCAGAAAACAGAGGTATGCCAACTCCCAGGGATGTGGCCTAAGCTAGTTCAGTGTAAGCGAGTATCATCAGGTATCTCAAGGTCCTCCAAAAGAACAGAGAACTTAAGCTTTGTAAGGCTGCCAGGAGCCACCTGTTCTGAGAGATGAGAAGAGGGGCTGGATGGCCCTAGGTGTCTACTGGACACTCGGCCCCTGCCTACCTACCTGGGTGCAACCACAGAGTCCACACAGGTGTATTTCCCCTGAGGCATTTCCTCCACTGCCCTTCTCCCTCTTTTCAACTGCGTTGATCCAGAAGAGGAAATGGCTCTTGTGACAAAATGATCCATCTAGTCATTGCTGGAGGAAAGATTCTCCTATATTCTCCCAAGAAAGGGACAGGGATAAGAAACATCTTGATCAGGTTGCAGCATCCGGGCTTCACCATTCACCACTCGCCTGCTCAGCTGCTCTTCACTGAAGATCCTCTGGCTTGGAAGGATGAGATGAAGATCATGTCAATCTTTGAAGATGCATTCTGAATTTACATTTTAATCCAAAATGTTAAACCACAACTTGCAAGGATTTTTGAGTAGCCATCTGTGTCTAAGGTTTACTCTGCTCATGACAAAATCATCTACTCCGCCCCCCCCCCACCCCCTTAACAACCCTTTAGGATCTTATATTAGAAACCACAAAAACACTTTAAGTTAATTCTATTATCTTATTCAAGAAGCCAATAAACACTGAGAAGCCAGGGGCATGAAATGTTCCATCTCCCATTTCATTCTAGAAAGCTTTTATGCTGAGATCAAGCCCTTTGTGTCCCTGAATGAATTGTTAACCTCATTTACCACTTTTAATAATAGCTAAGTGTTGTGAAAGGGGATTGTTCCCATGAAATGGAGTGATAAGTAGGTAAAGCGGAAGAAATTCTGTGTTTGGTTCTGGTTAAGTTCCCTTCTGCCATGAGAGTCAGTGGCCACCAAAATGCAATGAGATGCAACAATTCCTTCACTGGAAAATAATTAGTCCCAGTTTACTTAGCTATTCCTTTCTGTGATCTCTCTTTAAAAGTGGAGCAGGGAGCCATTTGAAGAGATATAATCATTTCTATATCTAAAGGCATTTAGGGTGATAGGGCTCCATTACCAGATGCTTTATTGAAAGTTAGACCTAAAGGTTGTGTAAATAGGAATATATAATATATATATATATATATTATATTTTTTTTTACTGATTTCAGAGAGAGGGAGTGAGAGGAAGATAGAAACAATAGTGAGAGAGAGAATCATTGATCTGCTGCCTCCTGCACATCAACCACTAGGGACTGAGGCAGCTATGCCTGGTCATGTGACCTGACCAGGAATCAAACCGTGACCTCCTGATTCATGGGTTGACACTCAACCATTGAGCCACCTGGCTGGGCAGGATGCTTTGCTTTTGAATATGTTTCTAATATCAGCCTTCCTATAAAAGCCATCAGATTTCTGTTTCTCATCTGCCAAGTTTTCCTATGTGAATTTTTGATCCTTGATATTTGGCTAAATACTCTCATAAACTATACAAGCTTAACAAACTGCTGTTGTTTAATGTTTTAAAATTGATTATCATTTTATAAATGGTCATCTCTGTGTCATACCAACTACTGAACTACATGTTATGCTTCCCATAAATAACATGTCTTTTTGTACCATAGTTCTTTCTATATTATAATATGCTTACTAAATGCATTTTTTGTTGCTTAATACTAACTAGCAATAGAAATAATGCTCATAAAGTGGAAGCTTGTTTTGCACTGAGGAGGAAACCTCTGGGGTCAATGTTCTCAGTAGGGAGCTTGCTGAAGTACCTCTTGTGCTCCAGGGACTTGTGCTGAATAGAAAACCCCAGAGAGAGATTTAAAAAAGCACAGTTGCAGTTGGCATTATCCAGTCAACATCTGGTCATGAAAATTAGAGATGTTCATTCTCATGTGTGAAATTTAGTTGTAAAAATCTTCAGGCTTAACATCATTGATAAATTGGGTGGCCTGCCATTTTTTATTCTTCTTCTCAATGGGGGAATCTAAAGACATCCAAAGGATTTTCTGCCCAAAAGCACTTGTTGAAAAAGACATAATTTCATTTTGGCTTTTCTAGTATTAAGACTACCTCGTATTATGTGTACATGCCCCTCCTGCCTTAGGCTCAAAAGTTATTATACTATCACGAATGTATGAATGAATGAAGAGAAAATAACTAGGAATCAGAATCTTAAGATCTGGCTTTAATTTTCCAATTTTGTGAATATAGACAAGTTGAATATAAAATAAGTGCTAGTTTTGAAGATTAAATTAAAATAAAACTACATCAAGGGCTTAGTACAGTAACTAGTTGCTTAATAAATACAATCAGTCTTAGTGCTGACTATAGTTCAAGCTATTCTTGCAGCGCTGCATGGCCATGTGACTACTAAGTTCTGCCCAAAGGAATGGAATCAGAAGTGATATGGGCTAGTCATAGGCTATGCTCATAAAGAGAGAGAACCTGACCTCTCTTATCTCCTTTCTTTATACTGCTTCTTGGGTTGTGGACATGATAACAAGTCCTCTTAGACCACATAGATAAGTACAATATGCTAGCAATGGTCAGACCGACAGGATGATTTGGTGAAGCAGATTCTTCATACCAACCCTGGATCATTCATGACCAGACTGTTATAAGACAGAGAAATACATTTCAAGCTCAGTTAGGAATCTGTTACAGAATACAGATATATATTCTATCTAATAAAGATCAAGTTAACTATCAGAGTATTTGACTTACCAATAAACTAATAATACTAATTCTTTTATGTGTACAATACTACTTTTTTACATGAAGTATAATAATAGATGTGCACATTTTTAAATACAAATATTTTTATTTAGTTTGCATATGTATAACATTAAAGACATGTTCTGTGTCCAATGACACACCTATTCACATATTATCAAACCACATACACACACCATATAATACACATGTATTCATTAAAATGTAAAATAGCTCATAAATAGCCTAATTTCTCCACTTGATATAATACATTCCATTTAAGATAAAGGGTGAAATTAACTTAAATTGTTAAAAATTATAAACATTACTTGGGTATTACCTTATTACAGGAAACTGATGTTTGAAAACTTCATTAGAATTAGAGAATGTTTTAGCCAAGTTTATATTATGCTATTTTCTAATAGTGTAATGCCTTTTGGCCACATTATGTAGAATTGGCATCTTACCAATTTTTCAGCCCATAGTTCTTGAATTAAAAAAAAAAAAAAGATCAGACATCCTTGAGAAAGTACACTTCAGTACCATCACAAGAGGGAGGCAGAGAGGGATACACTGGAAGGAGAAATCAGATTCAGAGCAGAGAAAGAACTAATCATGAGCCAGAGAATGCAGGTGGCCTCTGGGAGCTGAGAGGGACCATGGAGAAAAGCCAGAAAGGAAAAGGGGACCTCCATCCAACAGATGTATGGAACAAAATCCTGCCAACAATCAGGGTGAACCTGAAAGCAACATTTTGATTTTGGCCTTCTGCAATGCATCAGAATTTTCACCTAATAAACTGTGAGATAAATGGGCCTTGTGTTAAGGGTAATTTGTTATATCAGCAAAAGAAAACTGATACCAATACTCAGAATATCTTATGTTTCATCAGTCATAGTGGGCTTAAGGGGAGTTGAGATTGGGTGATAAATTGGATTTTGGCTCAGGACCATGTCAGTGGGCCTATCAGAGGTGGAAACACAGCCTTTATCATTCATCCTAATATGTATATAGGAAGGGGGAGAGAGGGAGAGAGATATATAGAAACAGCAACACTGTGAGAGAATGCCTCCTACTGTGGACTGAACCTGCAATCCAGGCCTGTGCCCTGACCGGGAATTGAGCATCACAGGTTAATGCTCAACTACTGAGCTACACTGGCTGAGCCCATTTCTTAAGTATATTATTGGATTAGAGATACTACCCAATGCCATGAAGGCTGTTATGATATAAGAGTCAAATGTTAGATACTGAAATCCTGAACTAGTTCCCCAAAATATAAACTAAAAAAAAAAAATACTGCATCTGCAGGGAATCATGGAAGTTATTTCTACTCTAAAAAAACAAAAACAAAAAAACAAAAAACAACTCAAAAGATGCAAGCGTGGTTCTCTATACTGCAGGCTCATTTACCTCATCTGTCCTGCTTGGCCTTGGAGAATAAAGATTTTGAATGTAAGTTTAATCAAGAAGTGATTCCATTGGAAATGTAGGTTTTTACCTGAGCAAATCTATACAGGCTCTGGTACTCAGTATGAAGCTGTCGTCCTGGAAAGCAGATCCCCTCCCCCACATTTTAATAATTGGATCTGAAATATGGTTTCCACCCTGCAGAAACAGCAGTACACTTGGGGGTCAATAGGAATAGTACATGCTAGCATGATTCGCAGTTATCATTGTTATCACCCAGCTTCTTAGCTCTAATTTCAAGAGAACACTTAAACCAGAGGGGCCAAGGGTGATATATGAACCCTTGGTAATGAACCCTCTGACTGAACTATACTCTATTCCACCATCATATTTTATATTGTATAGCAGCTGGGTTGGCGATGTTTACCTGGCCCATGTGAAGTAGTGTTTGGCACATATCCAGATTAGTTGGTGTAAAAACCTTTTCTAGGTCTAAATATATGACATTAGGGTATAAGGGTGGCATGTGAGCTTCCAAAAAGTTTGACATAGTTTTCAATTAGGGTTTTCACCTGTAATTATTCCCCTCCCCCCTTTTTAGGAGAACATGGAAACTCATACCAAAATCTGTTCAAAATAATATTGCCAATCTCCACAATATTCTGATTGTGATATTCTGATTGTGATATTCTGATTGCGATATTCTGACTATACCAGCTTCTTCCTCTAGCCAGATAAGTAAGTTAAACCTTATCTACATAAGTATATGTTATTTTATTTTTCTATGTCATGTTTATATCTGTATCATCATCATCTGTCTGAAATAACTAGTCATATTTGCTAGTATGGTGATTTTAGAGCTCAGCATGGATATCCCTTCATAAAAGCAGACCAGCTACTTCCACAGCTAAGTGCCTCAGTTCCTAGCAGTGCTGAACCCTGAGATCACTGCCTCTTCTTCTTCCCTGCCCCTCCCCTCTGTGCCCTGTGCTCCCAAAGTGCAGTTGCATACACACTGTGGGGAACTGGCAGCCGACAGATGGCAGGTTGAGTATAATGGAAACAGCTTCTACCAGGAAAACACTTTGTTGGTCCTTATAGGAACATAGACTTGGGTTTTGATAGTTTTGATACACCATACTTCAGGAAGTTTTCTCCCATCGGATCCATTCATGCAGGCTTTGGATTCAGAAGTGAGCCATGCAAGGCGGAGGCTACATGTGGAGGAAGTGGTCTGGGAGCAGGTGCTGTCCAGATCCTCCTTCAAGACAGAGTCACTCATTTTGAATTTGCTCGCGTTGGTGCTGATAACTCTCAGCTCAGAGGACTTGCCCTTGCAGAGCAGCTGTAGAAAACCTTTTCCCCAGAGACAGCTTGTATCCAATGACTGCTCAATTCTAGGGGTCCAACCTATTGGTCTAAATCTGCGCCAACTTTACATGTCTGGGTCACTCTAAGGGGTCCTTGTTATAATTTCATGACCATTCAGTTTCTCCCTCCACCTCTAGGTGTTGTTCCTGAGAGTATTTCCCCAATAAACATCAAGCATAGAAATCTGTCTCGTGAGCCGTTTCCTCAATAACCTGACCTAAGTCGTCTGTTTAGTACAGTGTTTGGGGGGAAGTAGTGTTGGAGTTTATAGCATCTAGTCCCAGGCACTTGGGATTTTAATATTCATCTTTATTTTATTCTGAGTGTGTGCATGAGGTGTTCTGGATCAGAGACAGATTTTGCATTTATTACCTTACAATTAATAAGTATGTAATTTCCCTCTCACCTCAGTCCTGACCCTTGAGGTGATGTGATGAAAGCCAGATGGAAAAGTCTACATAAGTAGCTGGACACTCCACTGATGAGGAAAAGAGAAAAGTGGCTTCTCTTCTCATATAGAGAAGAAAGAGACAGCTGCCTCCTTTTTCCCCTTCTGAGAGGAGAACCTTTGCTCCATGGAGAAGGGATGGAAAGGATCCTGGGCTCTCACTAATGTTTGGAATATATGTATCTCTCTCCAGGGGCCACAGCCTCACGGGTCTCTGGCTTTTCATAAGCTACAGATTTCTCCGAGGTGCTGGGCCTCATTTTCTCTTGAAATAGAAACATACTTTCAGAGTTCAGTGAATTGTTCTCAATTGCTCTCACCATCTTATCCCAGGAGCCCAAGTTTTCAGAAAAAATTATTCAGAAAGCTCAAATGATGCAGAAACACAAAAATATTTGTTTCTATATCCCATAGCATCACAGTTCCTGCTTAGAAGAGTTGTTTTGTTAAAAATATTATTTGTGATGTGGTCAGACTGTGTAGTTTCTGACACTGACTTTTTGAGAATCTGGCAGATTTTAAACTAGCCAAAGTAGATTCTTTTGCATTTGTAACTAAGATTCTTAGTTGATCAAGATACCATTTAATAATATTATAAATCATGCAAATGAATATTTATGTATATATTATTTAATGAAACATTTATTAAAACTATAAAAACAGGTTTAGGACAAATACATAACAAATTGAAGATTACCTGATATTTTCTTCAGAGGTTGAAGAAAGATGAATTTTAATTAATAGAGTACAAAGGAAGCATAACCATATTGGTAATATTTTATATATTATGAGTAAAGGGTATAAGGATAGTTATTATTTTTTATTATATACTAGAGGCCTGGTGCACAAAATTTGTGGTCCTGGCGCTTGCTCGCTCTCTCTCTCTTTCTCTCTCTCTCTCTCTCTCTCTCTCTCTCTCTCTCTCTATATATATATATATATATATATATATATATATATATAATTTTTTCCTCTCTCATAGAAGCATATTATTTCTCATTAGAGAAATAGCCCAGGTTGCTGGGGTTTCTTTGCTTCATACTGTCATTCAGAGACCCAGATCTCTTTCTTCCATCTTCCCACAAAGTGTTGTCCTTATCTGGATGGTATAAACTGGTTTACAGGTGTGTGTGTGCCATCTCACAGAAGGGAGAAAAGATCACAAATGTCCAAGGTTAAGATAAGACTGAAGACCTACAACCAAGACTAACTAGCAAAGCTGTCATTTAGAATTGATGGAGATATAAAGAACTTTCCTTAAAGAAAAAGCTAAAGGAGTTCATCACCATAAAAACAAGTATTATATGAAATGTTAAAGGATCTTATAGAATAAGAATAAGAATAAGAATAAGGATAATATGAACATAAAATGGCCATACATATGTATCTATCAATAATTGAATCTACAAACAAAACAAACATGCAGAACAGAAACAGATTCATTGATACAGAGAACTTTTTGCTGGTTAGCCAGATGGGAGAGGAATTGGGAGAGGGCAAAAATGGTGAAGGGATTAGGAAGTACAAATTGCTTGTTACAGAATAGTCATGGGGATGTAAAGAACAGTAAAAGGAATATAGTCAGTAATATTCTAATAACTAGGCATGGTGTAGGACTTATTGGGGTGCTTGATTATTAAGTTATATAATGTCTGGTCACTGGAGTATATGTAAACTGTAATTGAAAATAAAAATTATTTTTTTAAAAAGAGACAAGACCTAGACCAGGTGACTCATGTCATCCCTGCTCATTCTGCAGTAGAGAAAACAGATGCTGAGGGTCAGACTAGGCTGCAGGAGTGGCTGGGAAGTATCTTCCAGCTACATCTTGTTTGCTGTGATTTTGATAAAAATGTCAGTCTTTTCCAAAGGGACTTTATGAAAATTGGCACAAAGAATGATTTCATAAAACATAAATATCTATGCACAATTTTCTTCACTGCTCACGAAGCTACAAATATTATCGGTTATCATATAATCTGACTTCAGAGGTAAAATTTTGCATCTTCAGGTCAGAATAACCACAGAGAATATTTGTTGTTTGGCTTTTAATGGCTTCAAGGATTTTACATGAGAAAAACCTATTTAAGATTAAAGAGGGAAGTCATTAAGAGCTTTTATAACTCTTGCCATTATTAACCAATGTTCATCTGAGGAAACTTAGTTGTCTGCTGCACCAGTCTCTCTCCTCTATTTGGCTTGGTTTTAAAATGCACCTTCAAACTGCCTTCTCATCGTAAAGAATTAAGAGAAGGGAAACTATTTCCTATGTGTGTGTTAGAACTTGTGAAGATCTTCTCCAAATTAGAAAGAGGTTACCTTGGCAACAGTGGGTTTGTTATCTTCTCAAACTAATTAATCCTGATTCCTGCCCATGCTTCAATAAAAGCAGTGGTTTGGTGATACAGAGTTTCAGCCATTTTAGAAATTAGGTTTATGCATTCAATATAGATTTTTTTATTACGATATTTTGGCTTTTCTCTGTGAATATTAAAAAAAAGTTTTGAATAAAACAGTTTTCAGGTAGAAAAAATGTGGTTATTTCCCCATATTCTTTTTAGCTACAAAAGAACCAGAAAGAAAAAAAAAAAAAGAGATAAAAGTAATAGAGATAATCCACCCCCCTTCCCATTCTACTGGTAGTAAGCTTCAATAGGTTAGACTTGGAGTTACAATTTCAGGTTTGGGTTAAAACAGATCAATAGATATCAAGGACTTTGTTTTGATTTAAAGCATTTTATATTAAAAAAGACTTGCCATAGTTACTACAGAATCTTTCACATCTTGATGACATCTTGTTTTTTTTTTTTTGTTTTTGTTTTTTTTTAGAGTTGGATGTAAAATACTGATGGATTTGTTTTTTAAAAATCATCTGCTGTTGCTTAGGAGGGATGGGTGTGGGATGGAGGGCTTCAATGGGAACAACAAACAAACAAAGGGGATATCTGTAATACTTTCAACAATAAAGATAAATTTAAAAAAATAACATCAGCCAAAACCGGTTTGGCTCAGTGGATAGAGTGTCGGTCTGCGGACTGAAAGGTCCCAGGTTCGATTCCGGTCAAGGGCATATACATTGGTTGCAGGCACATCCCCGCTAGGGGGTGTGCAGGAGGCAGCTTGTCGATGTTTCTCTCTCATTGACGTTTCTAGCTCTCTATCCCTCTCCCTTCCTCTCTGTGGAAAATCAATAAAATATATTTTAAAAAAAATAACATCATAACCATTGGAAAAAAATCATCTGTTGTTAATAGTGCCTTCCACATGTGGGATGTGAGGCTGTGGCTCAGCTGGTTGGGCGTTGTCCCATGCACCAAAGGATTGCCAGCTCGACTCCTGGTCAGGGCACATGCCTGAGTTGCAGCTTCAAGCCCTGGTCAGAGTGTGTGCAGAAGGCAGCCCATTGATGTTTCTCTGTCACATCAGTGTTTCTCTCTCTCCCTCTCCTGTCCTCTCTCTCTAAAAATCAATCAATCTATATATATATATATTTTAATAGTTGAGGGAGCGGGTAGACTTCTCTTGAGCAGATTTCTAATCAGGGTTTCATGTGGTTGATGTCATGAAACTCCTTTGTGGCATTATTCTAAGATGCTGATGTGAAAGCGATGAACAATTTCTTCTTCAAACATTGAGACATTTTATTTCAGTAGCTCCATCTGTGGAGTATAATTGTAATGTTACCCCACCAGTAAGTACAACTGCTGGTAGGCTCTTGAGTCAGATTTCATGACAATCCAGAATTATGTCTTTTCATCCAATTGTTTCACAAAAAGCATCAAGTTATGCATTTACAATGTTTTCATGTTAACAATAATTTCGAGTTTATTCCTAAAATGCATGAGTATACTATGCACAGATTTAATATAGTTGGGTATAATATAGTCCAACTCTTGTTTTACAAATAATAAAGCTAAAAAAAAAAAAAAAGACTTTGGGGAAAATCAGTTAGCTAATTGGCTGTTGGCAATATTGCTTAGATCAGGAATGCCACTAGGTCACCACTCCCTCCCTCCACCCCCAAATGCACTTCTCTCACTTTGTAAAATAATCTTTATTGTTGAAAGTATTACAGATGCCTTCTCCCCCGGACCTCCAATTGCCCTTTTCCACCCAGTTCCTGCCCAACCCCAGGCCTTCACCACCCTATTGTCTGTGTCCATAGGTAATGCATATATACATATGTGTTCTTTGGTTAATCTCTTTCCACTCCCCTATCCCCCTTCCTTCTGAGATTCATTAGTCTACTCCATGTTTTTATGCCCCTCTAACTCTATTTTATTCATCAGTCTATTTTGTTTATTAGATTTCTTATTTGTTTATTTTGATTTTTAGATGCAATTATTGATAGATATATATTGCCATTTCATTTTTCATTTTTCTTCTTCTTCTTCTTCTTCTTCTTCTTCTTCTTCTTCTTCTTCTTCTTCTTCTTCCTTTTCCTCTTCCTCCTCCTCCTCCTCCTCCTCCTCTTCCTCTTCCTCTTCTCAAAGAATACTCTTCAACATTTCATGTAATACTGGTTTGGTGGTGAATTCCTTTAGATTTTTCTTGTCTGTGAAGCTCTTTATCTGACTTTCAATTCTGAGTGATACCTTTGTTGGGTAGAGTAATCTTGGTTGTAGGTCCTTGCTATTTATCACTTTGAATATTTCTTGCCACTCCCTTTTGGCCTACATAATTTCTGTTAAGTAATCAGCTGACAGTAGTATTGACACCACTTGTAGGTAACTAACTGCTTTTCTCTTGCTTCTTTTAGGATTTTTTGTCTTTAACTCTTGGCATTTTAATTATGATGTGTTCCATTGTTTACCTATGCTACCATCTTGGTTCTCCAGACACACTTCTTTTCATACATATCTATGGTAGAAATTGTTACTTAGTATTTTTTTCCCCTGCTGAATCTATCTAGTTATGGTTCATAACTCATCCTCAGCAAAGTGTTCAAGGTAAGTCTTATTATTTAGAATTGATACTTGAATTGAAGCTATTTGCCAGTTCTAGCCTAATTCTTTGTGTCTCAAAGTCTAGTCCTTTGTCTTTATATTTACTCTACTCTAATTTTCATTGTTATACAATGATTTAGATATTTTATTTCAGTGCAGACTCTGAATTTTTATATAAATTAAACTACTTTTGTGAATGGTTGGCTAAATTTAGTTAGCCAACCTTTTACATTTTTCTGCTTCACAGTTCTGCCTCACAATTTTTATACTTCAATTATTTTGCTCTTGCATTATTTTAACAATGGATACCTCAAATAAGTGGACATCCTAAAACCTTTACCTACAGGTAAAATGTATTTGCAGAAACATTAGATATTGATGATTAAAATACATACACAGCTATACACTATAGGAAAATGTTCCTGAACTTAATAATTGTTTAATATCTCCTATTTTCAAAATGATTGCATAATTTTATCCTTTTTCAGAATTTACTAACAGAGACATTAACAAATGACGGCTAAGGTAATGGTTATTGAACAACAACAAAAACATGTGGCAAACTAAACCGGACCTGACTAAGACAGAATATTGGGCTAAATTCTACCATAAATTCGCACATGAGACTGTCTGTAAGGCATCCTCTCGGCAACAAAAGGCACAATTTAGATTTTGGTGGTTATGTCTGGGTACAGCCTGAGGGCTGAAAAAAGAAGGGGTTGGATCAATCCAGAGTTCCACTATTGTTCTTTGCTATGTTTTTGGGAGATTTTTAAATTAAATTAGACTTCAAGAAAAGAGACCACACAGAAAAACAATCCTCCTGCATCTTATTTCAACTTTACAAGTCAGTTTCTCCATCTCTTGCGATAATGCATTCATATTAAAGACCAGGAAAGTGGCTATTCAAATTTCCATGCTCTCACCACCCAGCAGGGAATGCCATGCTAATCAGATTCCAGTCTCCAGTCAGAGTGACTGCTGCCTCCTGGTGCCTTGAGTTAACATTGATATTTTGTGTATCATTTTATGCCTAACCAAAAAGTACTGCTGCTTTTAGAAAGGAAACTGCTATTTATTGAAGTCTTCATTGTGTTGGTGATTTGTGTGTGTTAGTAATTGTGTTGATGGATGATACAAAATTAATTATAAATCATAATTAATAATTCAAGTTTATACCTTTGTGTTATGCCAAAATATAGGTTTTTAATTTTTTTTTTTTTTTTAGTTTTTCTTGAATCCATGCATCTCTTTCTTTTAATTGGCTTATTTATAATGTTCAATGTAGCTGGGTTTCCAAGAAGTTAAAAGGTAGAAAGGGTCTTCCATTTTGTTTCCTAGTGCTGCCCTCTTCTGGAGGAGAATGGAGTGGCAGCCGAATAGATGGGTTTTCTCTCTTTTTTTAAAGGGAGCTTAGGAATACATTCAGTTTAATCTATTTTACATATAGATAAGCAGATTTTTAAAAATTAAATTTTATCCTTCCTTTATTTTTCATTTTCTGAAAAAAAGAAGGTACCTCTGCATTTTTCATATTATTCTCAAAATAATAAATTATTTTAATCATCCTATATTTCCAGCTTAAACTCCTATCACTGATTAGTTTCTTCAACCACAGTCCCAGGATTAGGCCTGCATATTCTGTATCCTCAAATTCCATAGTCACCAATGAAAATGGTTGACTAAAAAAAAAATCATTGTCCATAATTTAACTCAACTCTTAATATAAAATATTTTCTGAAATTATCTCACATCTGAGTTATGACTTAAAAGATTGTATAGATAAATTGCATCTAGTTTTTTGTGTGTGTGTGTCTGATTCTTTAGGAGATTCTTAGAAATCCACTCACTTTGCCATTGATAGAAATACAGTTTATTGAATTGTACCCTCAGCAATAGGAGTATGATTTTTCAACTTTTTTTTTTCCTTCTAGAATGGCAGTAAGAATGTGATTTACTTTTACTCCATTCTTTATTTCTAACTGTTAAATTCTTGGGAGACATTCTGAATGGCCCAGTTTAGGTGAGAAGACTACCTATGGATTAATTAATAATTTGGCCAGAGTACCTGATTTCTTAGCCCAAATATAACTCCTAAAAACTCACATTCTCAGACCACCCCTCCTCATAATTCTAGTTATCAATTATTTTGTGGTGTAAAGCAACATGCATTCATACCGTACAGTTTCAATGTGTCAAGAGTCTCAGCACAGCTTTGCTGGGTCCTCTGCTTCAGAGTCTCCCAAGGCTTGACTAACAAAGAACCTAAATCCAAGTGCAGAAACTGCTAGAATCTGTTTCTTAAGGACTGTTGGATTGGAGGACTCAGTTCCTACCCAGCTGTTGGTTCCATGTTGCCACATGTCTTTATCCAACATGGCATCTTGCTTTATCTAGTCCCATTTGTTTATTTTCTTCTTTGTTTCCTTTGCCCTGTGAAATGAATCTGTAAACATATTGCTATGAGAGATGTCTGAAATTTTGCTGCCTATGATTTATTCTAAAATTTTTTATGGTTTTGTGACTTACATTTAAGTCATTTGTCCATTTTGAGTTTACTCCTGTCTATGGTATAAGTTGGTTGTCTAGTTTCATTTTTTTTTGTTTTTGTTTTGCAGATACCTGTTCAATTTTTCCAGCACCATTTATTGAACTTTGAAATTCTTATCTTTTCTCCCACTTTTTCCCTGTGCTCTACCAATCTTAGTGTCTGACAAATCCTAGGACATGCGTATGTTTGGAAACATTTTTTAAAAAGTTTTAAAATGATATCATTAAATTCCCACCATTAAAACCTCAACCATCCAAAGAATGTCTAGCCTTAAACAACTTAATTTCATATTGTGACCACTAAGATGAACTAGTTGTCAGAACATACCCTTTGATAGCAAATTGCACTAAATTGCCCATACAGGACTGTTAGCTGAATGCTGCTTGATTACTGAAAGCAGCCTTCTAAAGATGAATGTTTTGATTTAAAGAAGGAAAAGAGTCTTGGAGTCCTTGGATCATTCTGGAAGAGTTAGAAGGGTCCTTGTACATTATATATACCAATCTCATTTATTCATCTTTTAGTATTTTTTTCTTCATCATATTTTGTAACTGATCAGAATCCTTTTTTTTTTTTTTTCCTTTGTCAAAAGATACATTGGGTCCTGACTGGTTTGGCTCAGTGGATAAAGCTTCAGCCTGAAGACTGAAGGGTCCCAGGTTTGATTCAAGGACAGGTACCTTGGTTGCGGGCACAACCCCAGTAGGGAGTGTGCAGGAGGTAGCTGGTCGATGTTTCTCTCTCATCAATGTTTCTAACTCTCTATGTAAAAAAGTCAAATATTTGACATATATATAAAAGACATTGGGAGTCATAGCCTGAACATTCTTACTCCAAAGCCCAGAGTCTTTATTTCATACAAAGTTTACATCTTATCCCCCACTAAGTCCCTAAGTTCATCTAAGCCATACACTATTCCCACATTATAAAATTTTTCTATTTCAAGTTTAGAGTTCATCGACCTATGATAGTGATCTATGTAAGGTTTGGGAAGATTTGGTGCAACACATCATTTCTCTTATACATTTTCTTCATTTTTTTTCTTTGTTACTTTGATGTGAAGAGTCTTAATGTGAAGAGAAATTATGAATGGATAAGTGAAAGAAAATTCCTCCCTCTTTTTCTTCTCTCCCTCTTTCCTCCCCCTCTTTCTCCATTCTTTTCTCTTTTCTTTTGCCCTCCCAGCTTTTCTTCAATTTCTTTCTTTACCATCCATGATATTTGGTGATATTTTGGTCATGACTATGTTCCAGGTAGAATACATACATACATTTTGAACAACAACAACAACAACACAACAAACCCACAAAAAAACAAAACAAACAAAAAAATAACTCTGTTTCTATCAGAAAAATATATAAAAAAGTTGAAATACAAAAACTTGTGGCCTTTCTTTCTTTTTTATATAAATATTTATGTCACCTAGGAATGTTTCATAGCTGCTGCATAGTGTAGAAGCAGAAAAGAGAGAAAGGAAAGGACAGAGAAGAATGACTTCATAATTAGCCCGAGGTTATAGGCTTTCTGAGTGTGAATTGCATAGGGAGCAGTGTTTTCAGTCAAGTGAAAACTGACTTGGAAATGGAGTAAGCTACACATTTTAAGTCTCTAAAGAACTTTGATTTGTTTACTTACACTATTTAAAGATGATCACTCTCTGGGTGAGCCAAGTTGAGGCCAAAAGAACAAGGCTCCACTGGCTCTCCTGAAAGGATTGAGATTTATTTCTCTGGAGTGGCCTAAATGAGTACTGATTGATTCTAACAAATTATCCTGCTTTCCTTTAGAGATTAATATGTTACAATATAACACCCAAAGAAAACTGGAGGAATTAGTAGTGATAGATTTTGAGAACCATTTTACCATAAAATAAATGGAAAGCATGGGGCCTAGTATATGTATAGCTAGCAAGGTAGAGAATTGTGTGAGAATACCTAAAGGAATCATTTTGAGACCTAGGCCAGGGTGTTGAAGAATGAAAGCATCTCCATGTCACATAGATTTATGAGATACCACCAGAGAAGTTACATTTAGGATTAACAATCTCTGTTGTAGAGCTTTCCATTTTTACTGTTGGGATTTATATACACCAATTTCATGATTCATCCCCTTTATTGACAATTCAGTAAATATTTATTGTGTGCTAAATTAATGTCAGGTGCTTAGGATAGAAAAACTTGTAAGTCTGGCATCCTGTTGCAAGAAATTTACAGACCATTGAGACTATAAGTCTTTGAAAAAACTTGCTCCCCCTTTTAATTTCTCCCCTTTAATGGGAGAAATTGAGGAAAATAATGATGAAAGAATATTTAATGATATTTTGGAAGTAAAAGCAATATCTGGAGAATAATTCATTCATTGATCATATTTAAGTTACTTTTTTCAAAACATATTTTTATTGATTTCAGTGAGGAAGGGAGAAGGAGAGAGAGATAGAAACATCAATGATGAGAGAGAATCATTGATCAGCTGCCTCCTGCATGCCCCACACTGGAGATTGAGACCACAACCTGGGCATGTGCCCTGACCAGGAATTGAACTGTGACCTCCTGTTCATAGGTTGATGTCAACCCCTGAGCTACTCTGTCAGGCATATTTAATTTTCTTAAAATCATGCAGTTCTATACTTGTATGTTGGAGCCAGGTTCCTCCCATTTGCCCCTCGAGATCTACTCCCAACAGTACATGGTTTCTTGATTTCCGGCTTCTTCAAGTTCAATTTGACCAATGGGAAGCCCCTGCAGAGCAGAGGAGGCGGGAGAAGAAGGTCAGTGCATTGATCTTTCCCCCTTTGGTGATCATCTTAAGAAGTTGGTGTCCTTCCAGCAAACGTCCCTGCTCTTCTCTAGGAAGATTTCTCTTTAAGACTTTCTGACTCTGGGCTCCATTCGCTGTTCTCTTTCCAGCTCCTGCACAGTGAAGCTCTGCCATTTCTGAGGGCCGTGGTATTCCTGAGGTTCCCCTACACTCTGCCTGTGATTTTGAAAATAGTTTCTTTGTGAATAAGTGCTCTTAGACTTTTCTATTTTGAATGTGGGACTCTGATTACTACTGAATATTGAGTCATCTTATTGTGTCATAATTATATATGTGTCCTGTCTTATCCTAAAAATACCACAAGAAAATTTGTGTATATTTTTATTATTTGTGAATATAATATTATAACCTTTAAGCTATCTGAATCTAACTAAATATTATAAACATGAAAATAATATTTTTTTCTAAACCATTACTTACTCTCACCTATTTTCATATGCTATATAATGACTACAGGTATGAACAACAGAAAATACAGAGCTCTCATGCAAAAGGAGATGGATAAAATTATGCCCTAAAGAGAAATAATGTACTCTTTGGCCTTTCTTTGGTATTTCTTTTTCTTGATTTACTTGCTTTTCCATCCCTCAAAACAGAAATGAAACAATAGTACTTTTGTTTCTTATTTCAATATTATTATGGTCTTCTCTGACTTTTAATGGAGCATGTGTAGTTTCAGTCTGACAAATCTGGCAAGATTTCTTAAAAGAAACAGAAGTAACACTGACCAACAGGTGTTTTACTATTCTCATAGGCCCTATGAAATGACTGAGTTAAAAATTCAAATAAAATTTAGCAAACTTGCTTCAGTCAAAGGAACATTTTTGTTAAGATGTATCAACTAATATTTCTGAAAATGAAGTATAAGTCATAGTAGATTAAATGATTTTTTAATTCTCAAGTATTACAAATGTTTAATAAATTTATATTTACTAGATTTTTTTTACAATCTGATTAGAGTTTGTAGTCAACAGAATTAGAATATATTCTGGTTTTCTCAAAATACTAGTATGAGATTTCAACTTTATAAAATGTAAAATAATGTGACTAAGATTTCTTCTGGCCCCAAAGTTATATAACATCAAAGTTACACAATCAAAGGTTCTTAAACTATAGAATATATAGTCTCCAATCCTTGGGTAGCCTACAGGGATTCACAAGGCTTAGAATATTATATGAAAAATATTCATTTTTGTTACATATTTCTATTTTCCTGGGAAAACATCATAAGAATTTAAAGGAGTTTTAGAGCTACTCATTTAAATTTTATTGACATGGTAGATTTTCCTAATGTCAAAAATATTAAGGAACCTTACATATAGGGCCACTTTTTACAGGGGATGGGCATGTGAGTAATTTTGATCAATAAAATGTGGGGAGCAACATGAGTGCCCTATATGAGCAGAAGCTAGAAAACATTTCCAGTTCTAGCACTTTCTCATTTACTTCTGCCATCAAACTAGATACATCTTGGATGGAGGGGCCTCTCTCAGCCCAAGTCCTTTGAAAGAGCAATATGTGGACTTTTGAGATTTGTTTCTGCAGCGAAAATTACCCTAAGCTGACTGATAAATAAGATGATCAATGGTCAATGTTCACATTCTTTCTAGAGTGGACTAAATCAAAATGTCTGTGTCTGGTTAAATAATCAATCAGTTCAATTTGCATTTGCTACTTCCCATTCTGTTCCACAAGGCCTGGCATGTGATCATCTACAATTACCTCCGCATGAGGATTTCCCACTTCAAGAATTGTTCATGAACACTTTCTTGTTAAAATCAGTTCATGAACTTTGCTTCCAGCTTAGGAGTAACAGGAAGCATATTTGCTTTCCCTGCTGAAGCAATAGCAAGAAAAATACTGGCAAAACAAAGGAAAGAGTTTTCAAAATCCTGGATATCAGGCAACAAAAACAGTGGTCTCTGAGAGACAACAGATGAGGTGAGTCCAATTTGATAAAAATATTTCAATTGATTTGTTAAACTATTATTTGAAATTGTAAATTAGTTTAAATGACAAAATAGTAAGTTTAAACCCCCAAACAATTTTTACTTTAATATTGAATGTATTCTCATTGCTTGGCTAGCCTCATCAACAGAAACTAGGAAGTGATTTAAATATGTGTTGGTTGAATACTAAAGTAACTGAAGTCTTTATGCAGCCAAACAATTTGCATTTAGTTGAACTATAGAAAATTTTTACATTCTATGGCAATTAAACAGCTTCTGAGTATGTGATCTTAAAGGATTTTAACTCAAAACCCCCTCATCTGAAATAGGTTCCACATGAGCTGGCTTGCAAAATCCAGCTAGTTTCTTGTTGCAATGAGCATTGCATTTGGAATCTCACATTTTCTCCTAATATTAAATAACAATCTTGCTATTAAAAGTATAAGGATAGCAGAAACTCCTTCATTGAAATAAAAGGTTTTATAATTCTTGGATTATACTAGTATTAGGAAATGATACTCATAGTTTTCTACAAGGATATATTTAAGAGTATTTTTTTTTTTTTGAGCCTCTATAATACTCATGACATTGAGCCTTATGAATTTTCAAAACCCCATGAACTGATGCTATTCCCCAAACCCTTATCCCTCAGGCTTCCTCCTCTGAGATGCGGAAATTAAGTCTCAGGGGAGTTAAGACATTTGCCCAAGATCTCACAGCTGTGAAGCAGGGATGGGGTTTGAAGCTGTGAGGAAGGTCCTGATTCAGGGTTATCTTTTTGCATCTATTGTAGGTTAAGCACCAGGCTGCCCTTCTTTCTGGCCAAAAGAGACAATTATAGACAAAAAGCTTTCTTGTTCTGTAGCATCTTCCTTTCTTTATTGTTTAGGGAAATTATTAGTTAGAATTTTTAACTAGAAAATCACAGAAGTAGAAAATATATGTTTTGAATATGCGAAGTTGCTCTCAAAAATGAAAATTATGTGTATATATAAGTTTCAAAGTGTAGTTTGCAAAATTATTTATTTTTTAAAATGTTGAGCTTTATTTTGGGATAGGAAGATCTATATAACGCAAGAGAGAAATCTGTACAGAGCAAGAGAGAAATAGGGAACAAGACACTACGTTCTATTTCCAGGGTTGCCTTAGTCTCTCTAGGGCTTGGAGCAAGGTGCTTAATTTAGCCATGCTTTTGTTTCTGCATTTTTAAAATGTTGATTTTGGAAATCCCTCCCAATCAGAAAATTCTCTAATGTCATGAAATAACCTCAGGTAGCTTTGCAAAGGAATGAAATATCACTGTCAACAAATGTCAAATGTTACACCTTTCAAACAATTACCATATCATAGTGATATCTGAGAAAAACAATATGCAAAATTTACAATTTTCACTTTAAATTGAAACTCTTCCCTACCCCTAAGTATAATTTTCAGAGCTAATAAATTTTATTATTGTAATATATGAAAATGCTATGATAGATAAATTCAATTTTAAACATTTTGCTTTTTGTTAAGAACAGATACTTATATGTACATTCACAGACAATAAATGTAAGTTAGAAATATTAGTCAGACACAGACGTTTTCTCTAAGCATTCATATTCATTTTTATCTAAAAGATGACAAAGAGAAGTATCCACACATCCACCTGTAGTAGCCGACCTAAAATTCAGTTGGGTTCTGGAAATGAGTCAGGATTCACTTCTCTGCTTTCAAGATTTTTAGCATCTCATTCAGATCCCAAGAAACCATGTAAGTTATGTAGTTGCAACTAAAATCTCAATATAAAGCCAATTCTCTTGGAAGATTAGAATAAATTTACCCACTGGGGAAGGAAGGTAAAAAAGAAGTCCCTCTCTGTTAGCCTGGACTCCAAGGGATCTACTTTTTTTTCTTTAATATTTCCTTTTGAGTGTCAGAATACTTCCTCCTGATTTTATCACTTATTTTTTATTAGTTTCTTATTCCAGAAGGTGAGAAGTACTATGGAAAGAGAGTGGACAGGAAGGGGTAAGGTGAATAGTAATAAGGTAAGGGACTGTGTTAGATTCCATTTCATTTTGTACTCTCTGTATGATCTTATCCAAGGCAAGTTACTCAATTTCCTCTTCTGTAAATAGGATAATAATACTAACTCATAGATTAATTAACATATGTAAAGTATTTAGAACAGTGCCTGGCATAATGTAAATGTTAGCTACAAATGTTAACACACTATTGCTTTATAAACATTTATAAATAAGCCCCACTTGATCACAGTGTACGATCATTGTATTGCTGGATTTGGTTTGCTAATATTTTTTAAGTCTTTTGCATCTATTTTCATCAGGGAAGATAATATATTGAAAATATTTTAAAATGTACTAATATTACAAAGCATTTTTTGCTTTTAGAAGTAGAGTTTTGCCTTTGCTTTTCAATGTTTTGCTTGCGGTGAAGAATGTCTTCTTACTGGCATTAGTAAATATCTTAAGGCACAAAGTACCCTTAGGACAAGGATTTAAAGTCATATTGCATTATTCCTCTTGTGTGGTCCGCAGGCTGCAGTCCTCGTCGTTCGTCCACCATGCTCTGTGGCACCAGACCCAGCACGCCGTCCACTCCCACCCACTGCACCTGAGGGCCCCTCAAGGGGCCGGTGAGGGTGAGGGGCCACGCTCAAGAACAGGTGCAGGTCCAGCAGGTTGGGGACCTCACCTGAGGCCACCAAGGAGTAGGCTGTACCACTTCGGCCAGCCCGGCCACACCCACGCGGTGCAGGAGGAGCTTGCCCTCCCTGGGAAGCTGAGCTGATGAAGTCCAGCAGCGGGTGTCCAGGCCTAGGGCCGCCAGGTCCTCAGGAGGAGGTGGAGCACCAGCTGACCATGGGTGAGCTTGGCCAGGCTGATCTTGCAGGCTGTCTGGTCCAGGGTACTGTAGATATGGGTGCAGCTCACCCCTGGAGTGGCCTCGGCCAGCAGAGACCAAGGTTGGGGGATGGGGGTGGGGTGGGTGGAAAGCAGATGCTCATCACCTGGGGGAGGCATTGGGGGAGGAGTGGCTGGGGGATGGACTGATCTGCAGATCCGGCCTGTTGGCCGCCACAGTGCCTCATAGCCTCCGATATAGTTCTGCTGTTGGGTTGGTTGGTTTATTAACCTTTTATTGTATAGGATTAGCATATCCTGTTACAGCAGTAAAAGGAGAATTTGTGACTTTGGACTCGCAGAGCAGACATTTATTTTAGAGTTTTAATTCCCATGTGGACGCTGAAATTTGTATTAAGCATTAGAAGATCTTCGTGATTTTCTGCAGAATCAGCTTCTTAATGCTGAGCCATGAATATCAGCATTTAATTGTTTATTTCAGTGTTTAATTGTTGACTGGACAGTATTTCTGTGTTTAACTGTTGGTTGAGCACAGTGGTTAAGATGTTTTACAAAGAATTTAAAAAACATTGAAGACTTCTTTTACTGCTATTGTGCTATTGGACCTTGATTTTGAAACGTGTTTGTCTTTTAAAAATAACAACACTTATGTTTATTGTCCAAATCTTATTTGAAATTACAGTTTAATAAAAGTTTTAAACCTTTGAGAGAGTCATAAAAGATATAATAAAACTTACGAAACTGTGTTAGGGATCAATATAAACTCTTTATAGCTAATGTTATTTCCAATTATTTCCTTTTGCAGAAAATATCTGCTGGTGAGCAGATGTTGTGCTGTCATTGGCCTCTGTCATTTAATAATCACTTGCTCCGAAAGAAGTTAAATCTCTTACAGAAAAACAAGGCTGCCTTCATTTTCTTAAAGTGAATGCTCCATTCTCTGGAAGTGATGGGTTCAGTCCATGTATTTGAGCAGTTGTCCATACTGAGTGATTATGTATATGTGATAGAGCAGAAGTATCTTATTACCCAAGATCTAAAGAAATATTTGGGAATGAGATATATCTGATACTTGTGTAATTTCATTGGGTGTCCTGTTCATGAAAATAATTGAAATACCTGATATTTATTTTGATGAATCAAGACTCTTAAATGGTGTTTAAAAAAAATAGTGAAAGGACAGCAGTCAGAATCTAGTGAGAAAATAGTTTTTACTTCTTTCCTGAATAAATTGTAGGCCAGTGTTACAACAAAACCTACTGGGACTTAGGAGGGAGTCATTAATCCTTCAGACTAGGATGTCATCGTGTTTAGAAAACACCTCATATGCATGAAACCATTTAAAATTTTTCTGATTATAAAAGAATTTCAGAGATTTTTCCCCCCCCACTATGTGAGCAAGTAGTAACTTAATGATGACACTCCTGGGAGTCCATTTGAATTCACTCATCACTCAACAAGTTCCAAAGAACCTTTATAGTCTTGTTTGATCAATCCTAAAAGGTCAAAGTCAATCACATCCAGCTTAATACATCATGTGAACTGTGTATAGGAATTCATTCCATAGAGCAGGCCTCCTCAAAATGCTTGCCTTAAGCCCATAAATACCAAGGAGGTTGTGACCACTGTTGATATGGTAGTGAAGAGTTAAAACAGAAAAGTTGGCTATTTGAGTAGACATTTTATTTTTCATATCACCAAAAGTCAGATGCTTTGTTTTCTCATGGGAAATGGCTTTAGAAAATCTCTCCCCTGGGAATGACTTTGGAATTCGCACACCATGGCTATTATAGAATGCCTTGGATAGTATTGGGTATATTTTTAACACATGACAGGAGTCATGCTGTGGGAATTCTAAAATGCGAATGAGTAATTCTCTCAGCAATCATATCTTAAATAATAAAAATAGGTAATGTCCATTCCTTCCATCTACTCTTGGGTTTTCATAAATCTAAAAATGCTGTTTTACCTTGGGAAATAAAAATTCATCATCAACATTTATGAAAATAAATTTGATGTAAAAATGTTTGATTTGAGCAAATTAGATGAAATCAGATCTTGGTGTAGAAAAATAAGTTCCCTTCTTTTCTCACTATCCAATTCCCAAATCAGTAAGAGTAGAAAGAAAGGAATTAAACATATAAGAGGTGTTACGCAAATGCCAAGATACCAAAAAAATAAAAATAAAAACAAATCCAATATTCACTCTTTTTAAAATAGCAAATTTGTTACTTATTTTCTGGTTTAAAAGGCAATACAAGTTTGGGTAGACAATTTAGAAAATATAGTAAAAGACAAAGAAGAAACAAAAACATCTCATTTAAATCACCAGTCAGAGAAAACTACTTTTAACATATTAATGTACAATTTTGCAGATATTTGTGCATGCAGGCATAGGAAAATGTTGGTTCTTTGCAGACATTTGTGTGTGCATGCATCTGAGAGTGTTCAGATGCATGCACACACAAATATTCTTTTTAATGTTATTTATTCATTTAATTTTAGGAGATCAGGAATCCTGGTCTATTTTGTTCACTGATGTAGCCCAGTGCTTGGGACATGGTAAGCTATCAATACTTATTTGTTGAACTTACCCATGCAGTATGACTTTTATTCACATGTCAGTAAATATTTTTTGAGCCCTACTGGTGTGGCTTAGCCATTGAGCATTGACCCAGAAACCAAACAGTTGTTGGTTTGATTTCTAGTCAGGTCACAACCTGGGGCTGTGAGTTTGATCCCAGTAGGGTCATGCACAGGAGGCAGCTGATCAATGATGTTTCTCTCTAATCGATGTTTTTATCTCTATATTCCTCTTCTTTCCTCTCTCTCTCTAAAAATTAATAAAACCATATTTAAAAAATATTCTTTGAAAACATGATGCTTAGTCCATTGAACGGTATTTTGTAATCTGTGTAACAAACATACTATTGCTGGGAATTAAGATTATCAATTAAGATTATTTCAAACTTTTTTTTTGCATAAAATTACCAAAACATCTCTGTGCACAATTCCTTTTTTTGTACAACTTTGATTACTGGAAATAAATTAAAAAGCTAAAATTGTTTGAAATTCCCTATCTTTTTTTTAAAAAATAAATCTTTATTGTTCATATTATTACAAATGTTCCTCTCCCCCCCCCCTCCATTGCTCTCCTCCACCAGGTTCCCACCCCACCCTCTGCCCTTTCCCCCCCCCCCCCATTGTCCTCATCCATAGGTGCACAGTTTATGTTCAGTCTATTCCTACATCCCCCTCTCCCCTTTTCCCCAAGAATCGTCAGTTCACTCCCCTTCCATAGCTCTGATTCTATTATATTCAACAGTTAATATTGTTCATCAGATATATTTTTTAATTTCCTTGCTTTTTAGATTCACTTGTTGATAGTTACTTATTTGTTGTTCATAATTTTTATCTTTATTTACTTTCTCTTCTATGGAATTTTAATTTATCCCTTTCCTTCTTGGAAATATTGGATAGTAATCTCTACTTCTTTTGATGGACCTCCTCTCTGAAACTCCCATCCAGATGGTTTTAGAGGGAATAGCACCATCTAGAAAACCATTTCCCAGGACAGAGATGGGTGGACCCATAACTTAACTCAGGCCATTAAGGTGAGAAATACTTACTTTTTCAGAATGAGTGGGGAAATTATTCTCTTGACTTTTTGATGGGAAGGAGGAAGGCTACCAACCACCATGGGAACAGCTGGCAGTCTTGTGCTATGTGGGGAATAAATTTTAGGTACTATGGACACCATAGCAAGCAGAGAAGAGAGACAGAAATAACCTGGATTGTTACACACCAGGGCCAAACTTCACTTAAAGCTTGACCTAACTTTGAACTTTTCAGATTTTAGAGCTAAAAAGTTGCCTCTTTTCCTAGGGTGAGGTAAGTTTCTATTAGCAGTAATATAAATATCCTAATATGATAAATATTCTTTGCAGCGTGCAAAAGTATAATTTTCCAAAATCTACTCAACATTGGTTATCATTATAAATTGGCTAATATCAGTAAGTACATTACTAGCATACCTCATTTTTGCTTCTTCAATTGTTAGTGAAGTTAAACATTTTGTATATGATCATCTGCACAATTTTCCTTCTTTTATGGTTCTAGTTCCTTTTGGGGTATTTCAACTACTTGGGTTCCATGAGATGTGTCAGTATCCTCTTATTTGTTTTTACATAACCTTTATTTTGGAAAAATTTTAGATCTGCACAAAAGTTGCAAAGCCTTTGCAGAGATTTCCGCTATGCCATTCACTCTCCTTCCCCTAACATCAACATCCCACATAACAAGAGTGTGTTTGTAAGACTAGGAAATAAACATTGGTACAGTACTATTAAACTAAACTACAGGCTCTTTTTGGGTTTCAACAGTCATTCCATAATTGTCGTTTTTCTGTTCCAGGATCCAATCAAAGTTATATTTAAAACAATTTTCCTTGTTCGTGAATTCCTTTTTAAAATAGTCACATTATTCAACTCATTTTCACTTGCCTAAATCAATCATAATTTACAAACTGCTAAAGTATTCTTAACTTTAAGAAAATTTGAGAAAGAACTCCATATGAGAGGTAATACTTCATTAATTTTATTTTAACTGTCATACTGCTAAGCAAGTATCCAGAATAATTCACAGAACATTGACAGAGTAAGTGGGCTAATTCTATGTTGCAGGTACAAGATAGATAAGATAATCTCTGAAGTCTCCTCCAAGCTTGCACTCGCTTTGGAATGAGAAGGACTGAACTTCAAATACTAGAACATGTACCAGCTTTGTAAGATGCTGGGTAAGTCGCCTAAAACTTGTCTTGCTGTTTCTTGATTGCTGAGTTAGGGGAGGTGTGTGTATGTGTCAGGAAAAAAATTGCATGCTTTTGGTGATGTGGGTTTTTGGTCAGCTTAGACTTTCCTAGTTAGGTGGTGTTCCAAAAATATAATTAGAATAATGCAGTTTTTTCATTAGCATTTATTTTAAGTGACAGCCATAACTGAATATAAAATATATTTTGGATGTTATTTATTTCTTTTCTGGATAATGTTTATGTTTCTTCTTAAAATTTTAATATGTAAAACTGAATTTAATCCCTCACTATTTAATTACTTACTTATATCCTTCATGATTCCAATAGAGGTTTAATGCTGGTTCCTGCTGCTGTAATCTTCCTCAAGTGTACCCATTACATACACACACACACACACACACACACACACACACACACACACACGTGTGTGTGTGCATATATGAAAGTTCATGATTTCTAGTAGAAAGTCAGTTTGGAAATTACTGGTTATAGGTAGAATTGAGAGTTGTATGTAATAGCTTCTGGTAATAGTACATCTTTAATATATAGGATGTCCCAAAAATGTATATTCATACTATGAATAATTATAAAGGCAATGTTTATTAAAATACATTTCATTTTCAAAATTGAGCTATCAGCTGTCAGGTAACTAATAGTGTTTGGGATAGCTTTAAGATGTTGGTCTCAAGACTTCTTTTCTCTTATAAGGTGGAATAGCATATGCCAATGCAAGACAAATTTTTAAATTACTATAGGTACCATCATCCCATACCATAGTTCATAGGGTGGTGATAAATCAAGTCAAAGGACCAATCTGCATTTGCTGTGATCTTCCCGTCCCCCTTCCTACCTCTGACTGCTATGAAGTGGGCATCCACTGGCTATCAGATCTTATGCAAGGCACTGATAATATCAGGTGAGAAAAAATGGTAATATTTTCTGCCTTCATGTAGCTTGCAGATAATAGGGGGAAGTCAGCATGAATCACAGAATCACATGTGCATCTGATCATAGCACCATGAAGGAGCCATTCCAGCTTCTCTAAGAGTAAAGCTTCCCTAAGATTTGACTTTCTGAGAGGCAGGTTGTGGCCAGGGGTGGCAGATGGTCTTCCTGAGGAAGTTGACATTAGCAGGAGACCAGAAGTATGAATGGGAAGTATTATGGGATGTGAAATGGAATAAGGTGGGCATCGAGGGGAGTGGGGAGTGTTGTGTAGAAATTTTCACGCAGGGAGTAGCTCTGAGGAGTGAAGGAGGCATGCTCTAGGATCTTATAGTGAGCCAGTGGATGCAGGTAGAGAGAGGAAGAGACGGAGGCAGAGGAAGCTTTCTTTGGGGAGGGAAAAGTAGATGAGAGACAGCTCTGGGTGTTGGTGCTGAGGAAGTGGGGGTGGAAGCATGTGAATGTAGAGGGGGTTGACTATGGGAACTCTACTTTTCAGTTTTGCCTAAGACCAGCCTTGCCCTTATATTTATGAGATTTTGGTACTGAACATTTTATACATCCTCCTAAAACACATAACCTCAGTCTAGTCATGAGGAAAACATCAGAAAAAAACAAATTGAGTTGACATTCTGAAACATAACTGACAAATATTACAATTGTCGAAGTCATAAAAAACAAGACTAGTCTGAGAAAGTGTCAGAGCCAAGAGGAGCTTAAGGGGACATTACAAATGAATGTAATGTGGTATGCTGGATGGGATGCTGGAACAGAAAAATGACATTATGTGAGGCCAATTATCGCGCTACCTGGGGCTTATAATTTACTGTTTGCGAGCTCCTTAAGGGCAGGAACCTGTATCTTATTCCTCTCTCTTTTTCCAATGTCAGACACAATGAGTGAGACACTCTAAAATAGTTTTGTTGAATGACTAACTCAACAAGTACTGGTAATTTCTTTAGGATGTCTTAAATCAAGAGTGCTATAAAATTACAAATAGCCCTAACAAATTTGGCTCAGTGGATGAAATGTCGGCCTGCGGACTGAAGGGTTTCAGGTTCGATTCCAGTCAAGGGCATTTACCTTGGTTTCAGGCACATCCCTAATAGGGGGAGTCCAGTGGCAACTGATTGATGTTTCTCTCTCATTGATGTTTCTAATTCTCTATCTCTATCCCTTCCTTTCTATAAATATATATATATATATATATATATATATATATATATATATATATATATATATTTTTTTTTTTTAATACAAATAAATACTTCTAATAACATATTCCCTGTTCACCATGACATACTACAATGAAAAAATTTGGATGCAGCAGAAACAGATGGTTCAGTTAAGATATCAGATAGGTCATGTGGTATCCTGAAGTTGGTGTCATGATGGATTTTGGCCTTTCTTCCAAAATGAAATAAGCAGAAGTCAGTGGAGAATAAACCACCTTCTTCCCCTCCCCCAGGTGGAAATTGAGAAGGAGGGTTTTTGGTAAAGAAGTTTATCAAGGACTTGCTAGAAAAATTTTCTCCAAACTTCTTTTATAAAGGATCTACCCTTGAGAAGTACAGTTGCTGCTCTGTTTAATAATGTGCCTTATTATATGAGGAGGCAGAGGTCCTTCCCAAATTAAGAAACTATCTTGTGCTTCTTTAAGGATTAAAGCTATATAAACAAAACTGGCCGACAATTTGTTTTTGCCCCGAAGAGGTATATTCTTTGTTCAAAAGATTGTCCTGCAGCATGGACCCAAACAGAGAATCCTAAGGGCTCTGTGAGACTTGGGCACCAGATAGTCTTTGAACCCAGTGGACACCGAGGGCCATGTTTCTTGCCACTTATATTGCTGAAGCACTCTTCCTGTCCTTCCAATATTACATGAATCAGAGTTATGGCACTGTGCTTGCATGATGGAAGTAGGTAGGGAGAGATGTTGGATGTTGTGAATAGACAATTAGATGTCTCAAAAAATAGAATGGAGAGTTCTCACAGTGGAATTAAGAAGGAATTATTTGGGTGTTACACAGATGCACACACACAAAATTAAACCAAACCAAACCAACAAACAAAAAACCCAAGGAGGGGGCAGGGCTTTATTTTGTAGGATTCTCAATCCCTTGGAATCTAAAAGTACATAGCAGGTTCTTCAACAACATCATTCCATTCAATGTTGTTTCGTTATAACATTGAGAGAGAGGAGAGAGAGAGAGAGAGAGAGAGAGAGAGAGAGAGAGAGAGAGAGAGAGAGAGAGAAGAGAAGAGAGAGAAGAGAGAGAGCGAGAGAGCGAGAGTGAGAGAAAAGAGAAGAGAATTTACTCCTGATGGAGGCCGTTTTCTGTGTGACAGTAATCTTACTTGTCTTTATTAATTTTTCTTAAATGTATATGTAGCTCACATTTATTTTAATGTTTAATATTAGAAGTGTTTTGGATCTTTATTTGGAAGTTTGTTCGGATTTGTGACCAAAAAATGCCACAGAAATTTAACTATTTGTTATATCAATTAGCTTATGATAAAATTAGAACCTATTTAATATTAAGTGAGGATGTACAGAATTTAGTTCATAGTTTTGTTTCCTCTTGGATTCACATAAAGACAAAGTAACTCCTCAGGGGTTGGGGTGGGTGTGAGAGAAATGAGGAGAACAATAGGGAGCAGGGATGAGGAGTGTGCTGTATAATCTGGAGGAAGGTGACTCTGAAATGAGGTAGGAAGTGATGTTTGAATTAGACCAATAATAAATCCATTAAAGTCCAAGTTGGCATATATAGAAAACAAGCCTTCATTATTTACAAATGTAAGCATAAGAAGAGAAATTAGCCCTAGTTGGTTTGGCTCAGCAGATAGAGCATCGGCCTGCAAACTGAAAAGTCCTAGGTTCAATTCCAGTCAAGGGCTCATACCTGGGTTGTGGGCTCAATCCCCAGTGGGGGACTTGCAGGAGGCAACCTATCCATGATTCTCTCTCATCATGGATGTTTCTGTCTCTCCCTCCCTCTTCCTTCTTCTCTGAAATCAATAAAAATATATTTTTTTTAAAAAGAAGAGAAATTAAAGCCAAGATGAGCATGCCAAAGGAAAGGAAAAGAAAAAGAAAGAAAGAAACAATACAACAATAACAGAACTTTGGCCAGCCTTCATTCCTTTGGACTTCTTTAAGGATTCTTCTACTAGCTCTGATTCTGCATTACTAAATGTACATAGCAACTTACTACTTACTGGTTAGAACACTATGTTGTGTAAATTGTCTGGTTAATAAATGAGACATTGTTGAATGAATTTTTATTTCAAGAAAATGATCAGTGATGATGAATAAAAGCAGTACTTTTGCATTAATCTTCATAGAAAAGAACTGACACCTTATGGACAGGAAATAGTTCATTTACTTAATATTTGACTTCTAATTGGCACCATTTGACAAAATCCAGCACCCATTTTTGATTAAAAAAAAATACCTCTCAGTCAAAGGGAAATAGAGGGGTTATATCTCTACATAATAAAATTCATATATGACAAACCCTCAGCCAATATCATGTCAATGGTAAACACTAAAAGCTTTTCTCTAAAATCAGGAACAAGACAAGGATGTGCACTCTCACCACTCTTATTCAGTATAGTTCTATGAAACCTTTTGTAGGCCAAAATGATGTAAAGCAAAGAAGCAATTATCACTAATTTATATGGGAAAATTTTGATCATTCCCAGACCCCCAAGATAACCTACCAAATCATACCAAGTGGCACATGAAACGTACAATAACACTGACAATAGCAAAAGCTGGAATGCACAAAATAAATCAAAATAAAACACAGGTGCTCAAAGACACAGTGCAAAGCTCTGGTGGTTTCCTGCTGACATGCTGAGTATAGTTCTCAGGGAGGAGCTTAGAGGGGCCACTCTGTCTGCTTGGGGTGTACATCGCCTCTATAATGTATCTTTTCCTTTAAAAAAAATGCTGAATGCTATTTTTGATTTTCATCTTTGTTTTTGTTTAAGTGAAAATCCTCTTCAGATTTCTTTTAATTAGTGAAAGCAGGTACTAATGTAGGTATTTTGTAAAAGGCAAGTGGCAAAATTCCAACTTTGAAAAGTGGGAGATACCTGTATTACACAGGTCCTCAGACACAATTGTTTGTCATAGAATTTATCATTGCTACACCATGTTCTCAAACACGTTCCCCTTCTTGGATTTCTAATTTCATTTGATGAATTTCTTATTCAATTATTTCTTCAAGCCTGAAAGCCAGGGAGATTACTCACTCCTTTTCACCTTCCATCTCCACCTTGTCACCAAGTCATGTTGTTTCTAGTTTCTATATCTTTACCTCTGTATTTTAAAAATTATACAATTAATATAAAATTATTATTAAAAATTATGTACTCCAGAAATATAAGGGAGAGTTAAAATTCTTCTTCAGTTTCCCTGTTCCTAAAACCCAGCCTCTACGTGGAAACTCTATCCATATTCCAAAGAGCTTTCCATCAGCTAGCCTTTGGGTCTTGGGCTTTCCACAGCCATAGCATGACCTACCTTGGGTAAGATGGGCTCAGAGAACTAGACTACCTAAGCATGGAACATGGATTCTACTGAGTTTGTGTGTGAGATAACAAGAGCGTGATGTAAAAGAGTGATCCTAGGCTTCAGGTGGCCACATTGCATTGACCATAAGAGGAAGGGCAATACTAGCCTGATGGAGAGGTGGTGTGCCTATAGGAGGCCAAGATAGGGCCTTCTGAAGGTCAGGTTCCAGGGAGGGAGCCCAGCTTTCCTAAGGTTAGTCCTAGTTTCTAATGTAGCAGCAGGTTTCATTAGTATTGATTCAGAAATTAATTAGGACTGAGACTATAGATGTTTTGATTTTTTTTTCTTCTTCATCAAGTATTTGAGTTGTTACCCTAAACTGAATCCCATGCATGTACTGAGGAAAAAACTGGTGAATAAAACCCAGTACAGATGCATCTTCCAATTTCATGTAGGTCTCTAGCAATGTGGGTAACTTAGTGGTGATTATCTGTCTATAAATATTCTAAATGAATATTATATTGATACCAGAGTAAACTCTCAAAATTACATTAGAGTTAAAAGTAAACTATAATCTATTGTCATTCTTACATAAATGTGATCTTTTATGCAAGAAGTGAGCCTGGGCTTCATTACTGGAGTCCATTACTTATAGTGCACTGCCCTCTGGTGGTTAAAATAAAATTGGTTTTTCCTTTCCTTTTTATTTTTATTTTTTAAGTTTACTCCAAGGCTTCCTAGAGAGGAAAGATCCTGGGTCTTTGCTAATGAGTTTTTGGCATTCTAAATTTTCCCATTCATATTTATTTTTTACATTTTGTTATTGTTTTCTTGAAAAAAAAAGCCCATTGTTTTTGAAGTTATATAGAACATTTATACATATTTGTGTATCAGTTCGTAGGTATATACATACTTGAGAAATCATTTATTTGGAGAAGTATATAGTTATACCCCATCTACATGTGTTTCTGCATTTCAAACATGTGCTTCCCATTCTGAGACCTAGTGAACCAACCATATTCCTCTAGGAATCAGTAAGTAAAAATGTCAGAAAGCTTCACAGCATGCATGTTGATTGATTGAACTACAGTAAATTCTCTTAGTTTTCCCCCCTGTTATTTCTGGTTAAAATGTATGGGAAAGAAAGATGCCTTCCCCAGGAGTTCTGCTGTATATCTACCTTCACTAAGCACCACATTAAGTGAATTCTCAGAGGAGTCTTGTTGCTTTATTGTAGAGAAATTCTTTCTACTCAAGATAAAGGACCATTATTAGAAACTGTGAGTTGTTTTGATATCTCACCTTAATACATCTGTTTTTTTTCCTGTTGATGATAGAAAAATAGGGCCCTTTTGAGGCACAATCTTGTAATATTTTTAAACATTTTAGATATATAATACACTATGACCAGTAAATTCTGCTTTTAGGGTTCTGACCTATAAGAATATGAACATGTTGAGTAGCTAGAGGTATAATCAAGAATTTTCATTTCAGTATTTTTGTGATAGCAAAGAAAAAAAAGGGATGGGAGAAAATAAATATAAGTGCCTATCAATAGGTGAGTAGATAAATATATTTTGCTATATCACAATGTGGAAGACAATGCAAATCTTAAAATGGGAATTGAAACGCTATATATGAACTGACTTGAAAAGCTATTCATACTATGTTGTAAAGTGAAAAAGGGGATTTAAAAAATTATATGCATCTACTAAAAATCTACTAGACCTAATAAACAAGTTTAGCAAGATTGAAGGATATAAGATCAATGTACAAAAAGTAGTTGCATCTCTAGTCAGTATCAATGAGTAATTTGAAAATGAATTTAATATAATTCAATTACAATAGAGCAAAAAAGAATAAAATTACTTGAGCACCTATGTGCTCAAAAAAGTTCAAGACTAGTGCCTGACCAACCTAGATGAGGGGGTGAGGGCCATTTTCAGGCTGGCCACACCCCCTTCAGGGTGGGGGTCCCTGCTGGGGTGCCTGGCCAGCCTGGGTGAGGGGCTGATGGCTGTTTGCAGGCTGGCCAAGCCCCCAAGCTGGTACCCTCACCCCATGGGAGTGTGGCCAGCCTGGGTGAGGAGCTGAGGGCTATTTTCAGGCAGGCCATGCCCCCTGGCGATCCAGGCTCCTAGCTCCTCCTTTTATTCTTTTTATTTTATTTTACTTTATTTTTTTTTCAGCTCCTCCTCGAGTAGAGGCAAGAGCCAGAAGCTTCCATATCTTGGCTATTTTAAATAATGCTGCAATGAACATAAGGATGCATATGTCTTTTTAAATTAGAGTTTTATGTTTCTTCAAATATATGTTCAGAAATGGAATTGTGGGGTTCTTCTTTGTCTCTTGTTACAGCCTTTGTTTTAAAGTCTATTTTGTCTGATATAAATATTGCCACCCCAGCATTTTATTTTTTGTTTCCATTGCACGCAATATCCTTTTTCATTTCTTTACTTTCTGAAGTGAGTTTCTTAATAGGCAGCTTATTTCTTCAGCTATCCTATATCTTCTTATTGAAGCATTTAATACATTTACATTTAAAGTAAAAATTCATAGGTATGTAGTTATTGTAATTTTATTATTCATGTATATTTTTTCTTATTCTTCTTAAATAAGTCCCTTTAACATTTCTTTTTAAAAAAATATATTTTATTGATTTTTCACAGAGGGGAAGAGAGAGGGATAGAGAGTTAGAAACATTGATGAGAAAATCATCAATCAGCTGCCTCTTGCACACCCCCCACTGGGGATGTGCCCGCAACCAAGGTACATGCCCTTGCCCAGAATCAAACCCGGGACCTTTCAGTCTGCAGGCCGATGCTCTAGCCACTGAGCCAAACCGGTCCCGGCCCTTTAACATTTCTTATAATATTGGTTTAGTAGTGATGAACTCCTTGTTTTTTTGTTTTTCTTGTCTGATAAACTTTTTATCTGACCTTTGATTCTAAATGATAGCCTTGATGGGTAGAATAATCTTGTTTATAGGTCCTTGCTTTTTATTACATTGAATATTTAAAAAATATATACATATATATTTTATTGATTTTCCACAGAGAGGAAGGGAAAGGGGTAGAGAGCTAGAAACGTTGATGAGAGAGAAACATCGACCAGCTGCCTCCTGCACACCCCCTAATGGGGATGTGCCAGCAACCAATGTACATGCTCTTGACTGGAATCGAACCTGGGACCCTTCAGTCTGCAGACCGACGCTCTATCCACTGAGCCAAACTGGTTTCAGCTACATTGAATATTTTATGCCAGTCCTTCCTGGCCTACAAAGTTTCTGTTGAGAAGTCAGCTGACAGCCTTATGGAAACTCCCTTGTAGGTAATTAACTGCTTTTCTCTTGTTGATTTTAAGATTCTCTCTTTGTCTTTAACCTTCTTTAATCATTTTAATTATGATGTGTTTTGGTGTGGACTTCTTTGAATTTACCTTCTTTGGGATTCTGTGTTTCCTGTACTTTTGTGTCTATTCTCTTTGCTAGGTTTGGGAAGTTTTCTGTCATTATTTATTTAAATAGGTTCTCAATCCCTTGTTCTCTATCTTCTGGTATCCCAATGATGCAAATACTGATTTGGTTGATATTGCCCCAGAGGCCCCTGAAACTATCCTTATTTTTTAAGATTATTTTTGCTGTTCTAATTGGCTGCTTTCTGCTACCTTGTCTTCCAAATTTCTAATTTGATCCTCTACTTCATCTAATCTGTTGATTCCCTCTAGTGCAGTGGTCAGCAAACTCATTAGTCAACAGAGGGGTAAACCATGGCATTGATCTGCATGTGGCTTCAGAGCCGCAGTTTGCTGGCCACTGCTCTAGTGTATTCTTCATTTTCATTATTGTATTTCTCATTTCTGACTGGTTCTTTTTATGATTTTCTCTCTCTCCTTTTTTAATGTTTTCTATGTCTTTGTTAAAGTTTTAACATCCTTATAACTAATGTTTTGAGCTCTGTATCCAATATATTGCTTGTCTTCATTTTGCTAGTTCATTTTCTGGAGTTTTGTCCTGTTTTTTCATTTGAGACATGTTTCTTCCTCTTCTCATTTTGGCTGCCTCCCTGTGTTTGTTTTGGTATCTCCCAATATTGGTAGAGGGGCTTTATATAGTAGATGTCCTGTAGGGCCCAGTGGTGTAGTCTTTCTGGTTACCTCAGCCAGAAGGTGCTCCAGGAGGGTCTCTTGTGTTGGTTGTTTGTACTCTTCTGTTGTATTTGAGTCTTGATTGCTGATGGCATGCCAATGGGAAGTACTGACCCTTACGCTGATTGGCTGTGAAGATCTGCCATGACTGTAGTGGAGGATCTGTCTGCAGGGGCTAACACCACAGAGCAGGATTTGTTTTAACAAAGCTCTGGTGCTTGCTGAGTTTGCCTTTTTGGTGTGTTGTTTGTGTAGGTGGTTGGTGGTGCTCTGATGTAATCTTAAGCTGACCACAAGATGTATTGGTTCTGGAGTCTCTTCAGAGGGACTGTAATGCAGGCCCAAATCAGCCACTGACTGCTCTGCCTGGGGCCATGTAGTATGAACTACAAAATGATCTATAGATGGTTACTGCTTGTGCTGGGCTTGGAGGTACCTGGAAGAAGCCAACCTATGAATCAAGGCTAGCTGCCACTAATGTCAGGGTTGGGCAACTTAGTCAGAAGTAGTGGGTGTATGGTGTTTGTATGGAGGTTGTGAACCATTGTAAGATTTTAGAAAAATCTGCAGCATGAGCCAAAACCAGTCATCTGTATATAAAAATCACTGGAAATGGCTTGAATGGCCCCAAAGGTTGGGTCAGCTTGGGTCTCCAGGAAATACTAGGGTGGAGGGAACAGTGTTAGATAGATTGATATAGACTAAGATATGGTACCCACTTGCACTCGCAGGGGGAGGGCTCAGCAAATAAATAATGGCTTCTTCCAGCACTTCTGTCTGGGAGACAGCTTCTCCTCTGGTTGTCGCCATGAAGCCAGACAATTCAGTTCTTCACCATATGGCCCTGGCACTACCTACTGCTCCAGTACCTAAGCTCAGAGCAAGTGAGTCCCTCAGCAAGTCCCTCAGCAAGTAATGAATATATTCTATTTTTTCTCTCTCTCTCTTTCTCTCTCTCTCGTTAGTGGTTTTCTATATAACAACAGCTGTGTGTTACGTTTGAAAAGAAATGCTATTTTACACATTATAAAAATTCGATGTCAATAAAAATATTTAGTCTTCTGGAATTAAAATTTAACAAAACATGAGAACCAATATATTTTTCATATGCTTTTATATATTTTAAAAGTTATTTCCATTATTTTAGACATTTTTATGCATATATTTATTCATTATATGTTTTATTGAGTTGTTACTAAGTTCCAGACACTTTACTGGGTGTTTTGGAGGATGACTGGGATATATTCTCTGCCTTCACATACTCATGTTCTAACTAAAAAGACAATTTTATAAATAAGTAATTATGGTAGAAAGTGAAATAAAAAATTACATACAAAATGTGACAGCAAAGAAATAATAGAAAATGACATGGACACAAAAATGTAATTGATTGCAATATGTAAAAAGGAAAAGCACTAAATCATTTTATTAATCTATTAATAAAAATAGATTTTTTATTGCAGCAAGAACCTTGAGATCATTAGTGAAATATCATAAAACTGCAAATTACTTCAACTTGAATCTTTAAATGCCAACACATTTTAAAAGGGAGATGCATCATTAGAAAGTTACACACATTTAAATTCTATTTTAAAAATCCAATGCTGTGCCATCGTAAGGAAAAGCAATGTTAATACTTTCTGTTTTCTCTTTTATCCCCTCATATTTTAAAACGATCGCCTTAAAGTGAATGAACATGGAAGTTGACTTTGAAGAATATTAGATGCACTTCACATTTTACAGGTAACTCATTAAAACACCTTGTGTCACACAATTGCCTGTTTTTGTCTATCTTTCAACCTCCTTCTACTGTCACCCAAAATAGATGTGTGTAAATAGCTTGTAGCAGGGTCCTGGTTCATGTCTGACGGGAAGTTCTTTAGCATTTTGAGTTATAATTATTGTATATATGTGTTAGTTCCTAGTCCAGATTATAAACTCTGCCCATTTCTAATTGCATCTGCAACAGAGTCCAGTATAGTTGCTTATACAGACAGGTGCTCAGCAGTTATAGCATGCATAAATAATCTGCTACCAATCCAGGAAACAAACTACTAGAATTTACATTTTCCTCACTGACAAACTTTGATTTAGAGAATGTTTCTTTTAAATCCTCGGGAAAAGTTAATCAGAATCTAAATCTACCATGTCACTTCCTTTATACAGTCCAGTGCAACTATTCTTCTGGGTCCATAAAAGTGTCTGGGACATTTGCCAGGATATATTACTTTAAAACTTAGTTTCAGCACTTTAGAAATTGTTTTCCTTTTTTAATTCTTTCCCAATAATTATGATTTCCTGCCATCAGGTAGCACCAACAATTATAGTGCCTTAAAAAAAGTGTTCTAAAAATAATTTAAAATAATCAAATAAGACTAAATAATAATAAAAAGATACATAATTAAAGATATTTGAAAAGACAGTGGAACAATTTTAGGTTGTTCACTTTCCACATTTCATCAAGTCTAAGATGTCTTTAATTTTAATTGACATCATTCTTTTATGTATAAATAAGAAGGAAAAGACATTAGAAATTACCCATCTAGTTAAGTATCACATTGATTATTTCTCATATTTTTTCTTTATTTGAGTATTTAATGTATAACATAGTGAGTATAGATAGTTGATAACACTGTATTTATTATATGATTAAATTTGATGAGTACAGAACTTGTCTTCTCACCAATTTTTAAAAAATGTATAATTTTTTAAAAAGTTCTTTTGTTATTATTAGACAGATATTTATAATACTTTGCTCTGTTTCCATGCCTTTGTGGGTGTATAGTAAATTATTATTTTTAATATATTTTATTGATTTTTTTTTTTTTTACAGAGGGGAAGGAAGAGGGATAGAGAATCAGAAACATCAATGAGAGGGAAACATTGATCAGCTGCTTCCTGTATGTCCCCTAATGGGGATTTGCCCTCAACCAAGGTACATACCCTTGACCGGAATCGAACCTGGGACCTTTCAGTTCACAGGCCGATGCTCTATCCACTGAGCCAAACTGGTTCGGATGTGTATGGTAACTTTTTTATTCAAAGCTGAATCATAACATAATTTTTCTGAGGACATTGTGTGGCAATTAGACTTCATATGAGTATTCAAAATCCTCAAAATTATTAAAATTATGACAAAATAAATAGCTACAACAAGTTTGTACACGCTTTAGTATCAGAATAACCTCAATTTTAAGATTATTGGTGGTGATTTCCGAGATCATTTACTATTTGTGAACAAATTTGAACTTAGGATCAATGAAATCAGTAACTTTAACTTTACCTGTGTTAATTCAACTTGAATTTTTCATTCATAATCAAAAGCCCTTCTCTGAATTTTGGGTTCCCTTTCCCTCTCACTGTCTATTTTTACAGTCCTTTTGGGATTTTTTATTTCCAACCTAATAAAAAGAGGTGCTTAATTTTTCTCTCCCAGTACTGCTGAACAACTTGGAAAAAATTACAATACAGCCTCTAGTCCTAAGTATTTCTTCCAGCTCATGAGACTATAGAAGAGATAAAGAGATAAGCCCACAGAACACTGAGCTTTGAAGTTCTACAACTAGATTCTTTACAATCAGAGGAAGTAATTTCCAATTTTTTTCTTTAAAAGAGTAAAACATGTACCCCAGCCCCCAAATCACCCTCTGATGTAATTATATGTTACCTTTCATGTCTAACCAAAGTTCTGAAATGAAATTTACCTCTGGGACTTTTCTTCCTCAGCAGGCTGGGGAACGTGGCCACCATCTTTCTCAATTGTTTGAAGGTTTGTTGGAATCTCAAAATAATTCCCCTAGGAGATTCCACTTTCTTTAATCATGGATCAAATGATTTCAGTTTTAGCATCAACATCAAGATTGGAGAAAGGTTACATATTGTTGAAAGCTCTTTCTGGGAAAGGTATTTAAAACTCAACTGAATAGCCTAAGCTGAATATCTTACACTGAAAGAATTATTTTTATTCTAGTCTCCTAATGCACTGTGTGCTCGTTCTTAGAATTTGATAGCAATTACCATTCATTCAGTTGTTCAAGCCAGAAACCAAAAACATTCAAAGACTTGCCTCATCAAAGCCCCCATTCTGTCTTTAATTATTTGCTTGTCTTTCTTTGTTATGGATTGAATATTTAATCCCCTCAAAATTCATAAGTTGAAATTTTAACCTCCCAGTGTGATGGCATCCCAAGGTGGGGCCTTTGGGAGGAGATTAAGTTATGAGAGCGAAGCCCTCATGATTGGGGTAAGGGCTCTTACAAAAGAGACTCCAGAGAGCTCTCTCTTTTCCTTTGCCATGTGTGGATACAAGGAGAAAACGGCCACATGAAATCCAGAAGAGGGGCCTTACGAGACCTGACAATGCCAATCTTGGACATCTACCCTCCATAACTGTAAGGAAAAAAAATTATGTTGTTTATAAACCATCCAGCCTATATAATTTTGTTATAACAGCTTTAATGGACTAAGACACCTGCTCTAGACCTTAAACTCTGATGTGATAGAGACTATGATTATTCCATTTATATATGCAACTGAAGTTCCGTGTGTGTGTGTGTGTGTGTGTGTGTGTGTGTGTGTGTATATATATATATATATATATATATATATATATATATATATATATATAATTAAAATGCAAATGGAAATCAACTTACTTTGTGTCTTGAGAGAATGAAATGACTTAATAGTTAAGGACTGATATTAGAAGGGAACTTGGGCTTTAAGCTCCTTGATTTTAACTAGATTTTGTTTTGTGCTTATTTTGTACCTTAATAGGATTCCTACACTACTCATAGACACAGAGAATTTTAGAATTAAAAGGAAACTCAGAGATCAGTTCAGCCTCATACCAACCCAAAGACGACATCTATTTTCTGAAAATTTAAAAGTCAAGAACACTGAGACAATTGGTTCAGCATTAGAGCTGACTTAGGTTTCCTTTGTGTCTCCCCAGTTGGTGGAAAAGAGTCAAGTGTTGCTAACAGAATATCTTTATAAATAAATTATCAGTTGTTGGACAGAACTTGCTTTCTGATAGAAAGCTAACAAAAAAAAATATTGGCTTAAACTTTGTCAGGCAAAGTTAATATATTATGAACATTTTGACATTGAAATTCAAAGATTTTCTAAGACTAGGTTTCTTTGGAGTATAGCAAGCACTTTTGAGGATATCAAAAGATATAATAGATGAAGTGGGAGGAAAAAAGTTATGGGAAGTTAAGTCTTTCATTTGTTATTTTTGACAAGCTAAACCCACGTAATAAGAGGCAAGGTAGTATTCTAATAAAGCATGCCTCACTGCATATAATTGAGTTAATCTGTTCTCATCTCTAGCACATCAAGCTGCCAAGAATTTTAATAATCACAGTGCACAGGAGGATTAAGGAAGCTCTATACTCTTAAGTTGGTTAATGAAGTAAAGTGTTATGAGATATGTTTTCTCATATGGGAAAAAACCTAGCAGAACTGACTTTGGTTTGGATATGGTATCCATTTGCTTCTTATTTTAAAATGAATCTTCTAGGAAGATTTCTTGCATTCCTCTAGACCTCTTTTTTTCTTTTCTTTTTTTTTTCTTTTTCTTTTTCTTTGCTGGCATCAATAGTTCTCTGAAATTTTCCTTATTGGTAAAAAAATAAAATAAAATAAATATTTTGGAGCAAAAGGGAGTGAGGAGTATTCTACAATACAATTGATGGACTCCTTTGTGTCAGATGTGTTAAGTACTTAGACTTGACAACAACCCAGTTAGATAGTTGGTATTATTTCCATTTTAGAGACAAAGAGTACGCAGCTCACAAATGGTAGTACTTTGTCCAAAGTCAATTGGAAACCAGGATACTATGTGAAAGAAGTCAGTCTCAACTTCAAGTTGACTTTCTTTTTATTCTCTTTTTGTCACTTACCTTCCCATAAAGAAAAAGTATTCTAATTCAGATTTTGGTTTGGTCTATAGAAAATAGTATCTGCAGGATATAATAACATAAAATAAGCCTTTTGTACTATTACAAATATTTTCCATCACAGCAGTAATTAGAAACAACATTGATCACATGAAAATCATTCTTACTATTTGCTCCAGAATTGCAATCAACTGTAGCTGTATCCTAAAGTAATAGATAAAATTTAGAAAGTGGTTAACTAATTACATACTGTTATTAAAGTATTTTTTGAAGATTAAATCCAGAGAAACTCTATGTCCATAAATGTGAACAACTGGGAATTCCAAAGGAATCCCAGTTGGATTTTAATATACTTTATGTGCTTGTACTTTACAATTACCCTATTTTGCAAAAAAAGAAAATAAGTAAAAAGTGAAGAAGAAAAGTAATCTACTTTACTTCTACCTCTTCCCTATTTTTTATTTAATCCATTGGAATAGTCATTCTATCAGCAAAAATTTCTCTGGTTTTCGGCGAATCAGTCAGTTTCATAGCTAGAGAACATATGGTGTAGTTCATGTATTCATTGCATTATTATATAGCTCACTATCACTTGATCAGAATGGAATTTATTCTTCCTCATCTAGGACATCAAATGGCTAATACTACTATGATTTAACTCCAGAGAAAGTTAATAAAAAAAAAAGTTATCACAAAACTGACAATAAAGGCCTATATACTTAATGTTACATTTAAAACCATCTTTCTAAGACTGGGGACCTATTAATAATATGTGCTAATCCATAATTTGCACACTTTTTTGGTGTTTAATCTAAGTACTTATTAATTGCTTTCTAGTTGCTATTTTTATAGTAATGTTTAAAATTATCCAATATAATAGATAGTGAAGCAATTTATACAATTTGTGTTTTACTCTAATTTTTAAAAAAAATATATTTTTATTGATTCTTTACAGAGAGGAAGAGAGAGGGATAGAGAGTTAGAAACATCGATAAGAGAGAATCATTGATCAGCTGCCTCTTGCACACCCCCTAATGGGGATGTGCTTGCAACTAAGGTACATGCCCTTGCAGTCTGCAGACCTACGCTCTATCCACTGAGCCAAACCGGTTTCAGCGGATTTTACTCTAATTTTAAGAGAACTTCTTCTAAATTAAAATTGGCATATTTTCAGCCTACATTTCTTCAGGTCAACATTCTAATATAAATTGTAGGAAACCCTATTTTAAGGCAACAAAAAGAAATCAACCATAATAATGGCTCATTCTTAAATAATACTCATATGAATTGACATGAATATATGATAAATATCCATTTTCTCAAGACAATTGCTAACATATGGTCCCTTGATTTTTTATTTAGCAAAGTAAGAAAATACAATTACACTAAGAAAAGGAATCAGAACATAGTTTTTGATAATTTAATTAAATATCACTCTTCATCATTTTTAGTCTTTCACTTACACAATATAAACCTCTACACACTTCACTATAATCAATTTTAGAAAACAGTTTAAAAAATTTTCTCCAGTATCCTAAAACTTTAGGGCTGATGCTTAAAGTTATCTTCTACATTCCATAAAATTATTTTTTTAGTTAGTTCTTTTTATTCAACATAGCCATGAGTAAAGAGGCTTTATATTAGCTACATATAACAAACAAAAAAAAAAACCAAAAACAAAAAAAATCAAGAAAAAAAGTGAATAAAATTGCTTGTGGCTCAACAGAGATATTATATTGTATCCATAAAGATTTGAAAATTTGCATATGTTAAATAGAACAAAGCTGCAAATATGTCTCCTTATAGAACTGGCTTAAATTTTAGGTTGTAGAATTCTTTAACAAAGTCTGTTTCAAATGCCCTAATTTTGGGTGGTACATAATATTCTAAAAGTAAAATTAGTTTGGAAAAGTTTTCAGATCACGAGCTGTAAGGAAAATAAAACCTCTGCTTTGGGCATAATTGTGTCCTTTTAATCAATATAGTAATTTAGGTATTAGAAGGGGTTAATGGTGATTAAATTCTCTGCTCCAAATTTGGAACCAATTAAGAGATAGGCACAAGAGTCAGACAGAAGGAGGCTAAAATAGTAGCTTCCAGTTCGGTTCAGTTGGTTGGGTGTTATCACATTCACCAAAGGGTTGCTGGTTCAATTCCTGGTCAGGGCACATGCCCAGGTTGTGGGCTCCATCCCTAGTGGGGAGGCAGCTGATTGATAGTCCACTTTCACATCGATGTTTCTCTCCTTCTCCCTTCCTCTTTCTCTCAAAATTGATTTAAAAATTAGTTTTAGAGGAGGTTAAACTGGATGAGAAGATGTGGTACGGGTGTGTGACCACACCAAAAGACAACATAAATCCAAAGCATATTCCTGTAATGATATTTTCTGAAATGTATCTTCCTGATGAGTTCAGCTATTTTAACCCGGTGTTTTGCCTCTAATGAATCCAGTGAGATTGTACATGAATAGTTCTCCTTCCTATAGAATATATCTTCACATAAACATTTTTCCTTTTTCTCTCAGAATGTATGATCACTTGTGTCACTTTTTCCTTATTTTATTTATTTATTTTTTTACTTTTCCTTTCCACCCCTTTTTTCTCTTTTAAGGAAAGTAATTATTCACTTGGGACTATAAAATAAAACCCAGACAGGAAAGAAACATTCCATGAAGCCTAAGCAAACATGGAAATTGGAAACCAGAGTGGCCTTTATTCAAGAAAAGATAGAGCACCCATCCCTGGTGAGGGTGTCAAGACAGAAGTGGCTTTGTGGGGAGTTTTGGAACGGATGGAGGGAAGACTATGTGCTCACCTGACAATCGTGGCTCCTCATTCCTGGAATGTACAATGCCTGGCTAGTAAAAAATAAGTTCTGTTCAAGGGGGCAAACATAGTGATCAGGAAAAAATTAACTCCAGAGTAAATTTCATTACAAAGGTCCAACAGGGAGATATGTCAGGGCATTGGTAAGGTGTACAAACTTATTCAAATAATTAATGTGATTCCCTAGATCATAAGTATTCTCATAATAATCTTAGGGGTACATGTCATTTAGACTCAGAAGAAAAAAAAGAGAATTGCTAAAATGAGGTTGTTTTTTCTTTATTATTGGGCGGGGCGGGGGGGGGGCAAATTTTATAATTTTGGAGTTTCCAGAAGAAGAAAATCATAAGAGCCTCTCTGGATTTGGGCCCAGAACAGTGTACTTTTGTCCCATTCATGCCTTTATTTCCCTGCATCTGTGTGCACCTTCATTCACAGTCTCATGTTCAGAGAAGATACATCTGTCTTAGGTATCTAGAGTGCCCAACTTTCTCAGTTTGTCTGGGAGTTTCCTGGGATGTGGGACTTTGAGTGCTAAAATCTGGGCAGTCTGAGCAAATCAGAGCAAGTTGGTCTTTCTACTCCATTTTCAGCAGGAGATTAGATATTTGGTCATTCACACAGAATGGACAAATAAACACTTTAGCCACTCTGCATCCATGAAGTAGCCCTAGTGTCCAGATGGAAGAAGATATTTTTCTTTAACTCTCAGCCAGATCCTCAGTATCAGAAGGAGGTAGGTCTGAAATTTTCAGACAACTTCTTGACACATCTCTTTGATCAAGAGGTAATTAGATCTTTCTCCACTCACAGGGAAAGGGAGAAATAACTCATCTCAATAAATAATCTCAATAATGATTTGCACTGGAGCTCAGATCAAAGTCAGATATGTTGCAAGAACGTAGCTGCCATGTTAGAACCAGGTGGGTGATTATCAGAAGCACAAGTTTATTTCAGGCATTTCTCCTGGTAGAGTTTAGAAGACAAAGTTGTTGGATTATGACAGGCATAGGTAATGTAATCCACCAGCTTGGGCAACAGAGCCGATTTGTCTTTTGGACATCTTTCTGTGGAGGGATTTGTAAACCAGATATTTTTGGAATTAGTTTTACATTTGTGAATCTTTGGAGCATTGCATTGAGTTCTGTTTCAGGAAGGTAGCCTGTGTATTCTCTATGTCAAAGCTCTTTCTTCAGCAGAAATATTGAGCCAGTTGTCATGGACTTTCTGATTAATAATAACTTGGTATGTTATAGCATCTCCTTCTATTCTGACATTTGCAGTTCATTTGTTGAATGTTGGATTAGCCTGCACTCCTTCACATCTGTCAACTTCTGCTTGTTTCCCTTTAGCTCACGATTTTTCTGGGTAAACTTCTGTTGTAGGATTATATGTTGACTGATGGAGCTCCTTAAGGTCTCTACTTTGAGCTGAGGGTTTTTCCTTGACTATCCATTGGAATTTTGGCCAGTTTCAGTGGAGAGGGGTCATAGATCACTGTCTTTATTTGTTTTTCCTATTTTCAACTAATTTTTCAGTTTGGATTGGAATATTGTCTGTATTATCTTCAACTTTTGTTAATGTGTTTTCCAGAGAGAAGGGAGAAAGGGAAGAAGAATAGACGAGAGAGAGGGAGAGGAAGGGGAGAAAAAGAGAGAAAGGGGGAGGGAAAAAGAGAGAGGGAGAAAAATAAAGAAAGAAGGAAGAAGGATGGAAGAAGGAAGGCAGTGAATAAAGGTAGAAAAGAAAAAAAAGAAAGAAGGGAGAAGAAAAACAATGCTACTATCAAGCTGGTTTCTTCTTCAAAGAATGTGAGAAGCCCTGAATGAAAGTTTGCAGGACTTTATAATTTTGGTGAAGAAATGAATCTATCCAGGATGCTCTTTGGACTTCATGGACAGACTATTTATTAATTAATTCCCATAGTATCTATTTTATGGTGTGGGTAGCTTAAAATCTACATTTTATCATATTTCTCAAGTATGATCAGGTTGCTAGTGAACTCAATTAAAGTACTAATTAAATAACATGTTTGCTGTTGAGCCATCTAGTTATGAAAATTACAAAACAAGGTAATTTAAAAAACAGTTTTATAATCTAATTAAAATAGATCAAATTCCACTGTACCTCAAGTTACTGTGCTAATTATAGTTGGGGAAAAGAGCAATTAGAGTAAAATGTTTCAATAGGAGATATAAATGTTAAATATAACTAATTAATTATTAGATAATATTATTCTGGAAAAGTTTTTTAGAAAGATGAGTATATATAAAATGTATATTCTAATTGGCATCTTGCCTAAAAAAGTGATTTTTTTCCCCCCTAGAAAGTTTAATTTAATTTGGTCTATAATTACATGCTTTTAATTATGAATTTTCTTACTATTGGCAAATTTTACTAAACTTGCTTGCATTATTCATAATTATTATTAAGGTTCATGATCTTTAAGAATAAAAATTTGAAAATGTTAAAAAAATAAACCAGTTTTTAAAGTCTATAAAGCATCCTAAATATAAAAATACAGTTATTATTTTCTATCAAGTTCACAATTTTAATGAGTTTAAAATAAAACTGTAATAACTTGGAATAGAACTGGAGAGCATTATGCTAATTGAAATAAGCCAGTCAGAGAAAGATAAATATCACATGATCTCACTCATTTATGGAATATAATGAACAACATAAACTGATTAACAAAAACAGATCCAGAAACATAGAAACATCAATCAGACCATCAAACCTCAGAGGAAAGGAAGGGGAAGGTGCATATAAGCCTAACCAATGGACACAGACAACAGGGGCGTGAGGGCATGAGTGGGGTGGGTGGAGCAATGATGGACTAAGGACAGATATGTAACACCTTAATCAATAAAGAAATTTTAAAAAACTATATTAACTTATATTTTAGCTCTTATTACAAAAAATATTTAGAAGCCTACAAGAAGTTAAAAAACTTGTGAAAATGTGAATTACAGCACAGAGGAAAACAATCTGTTCTATTTATCATTTAAAGTTGATGATTTCATTTTTATAAATGTGTATGCTTTCTTTTTCTTCCTTATCTCCTATCAGATACAACAACTTCACAGTAATGCTTTAGATATAAAACTTGAGGACACTTAACCTCTAGTTAATTATTATGTTGCACAGTTAACAAGGACAGCCACTTAACTTCTTTGGCCTTTTTTCCCCCTTTAAAATGCAAGATAAAACCCCTCCAGTGTATGGAATCCTTGGCTGAAATGTGATTTGAAACAAAATGGTTTCTCTGTTTACTTAATTTGACACTCCTCAGCCTAAGAATAAGACTCTCAACTTTTGCTTATTATAAAAGGTTTTATGGAATGAAGGGTCTCTCTTCTCAGAGTGCAATTCCTGTGGGTACCCGGAGCCCGGCTTCCTGAGCACAGAGCCTTGTCATGAGAAGCACGTGATGTAGACTTCCATTTACCCCTGTTCGGAGATATTTGCAGAAGGAATGATTAAGTCATCTCTTGTGGGAGATTTCTGCCTTAAACATCTTTGTCTTCCTAATCAAAGATTGAAGAATCCGTGAAAGTGAAATTAATGACAGTTACTAATGTGATTTGTCCAAATCCTTGGCTTCTGATGGTTGTGCTTTTGTTTCCCTGTCACTGGTTAAACTTTGAGACCTATTCCTTCCGGGCGCAAATCTCGTGTGATTAATGTGCTTGGTGAGAGTCATTTAATAAATATATAAATCAAGTCACTTTGTTGAAAAATATCTATTCATCATTTCCAGGGATCAAGCTGTGGTTTCCTTTGCATCTACCTGTGGGAATGATACAGCCCAGTTGTTTCAGAGTTCCCCTCCCAACTGTTAAGGGAGCAGAATTGACCCTTCCTTGGCACAGTGGAACTTAGAGAAATTAGGAGGGTTAGTAGTGGTTGCTATGTGGCATTTTGGATTCTGAACTGGAGGATGATCAGCAGGTGTGAACTGGTCTGCATCTGGCATTGACAATTCATAAGTTTAAAAGGGCAATCTTGCCGAGACCAGTTTGGCTCAATGGATAGAGCGTCGGCTTAAGGACTGAAGGGTCCCGGGTTCGATTCCGGTCGGGGGCGTGTACCTTGGTTGCGGGCATGTCCCCAGTGGGAGGTGTGCAAGAGGCAGCTGATCGGTGACTCTCTCTCATGGATGTTTCTAACTCTCTGTCTCTCTCCTTTCTTCTCTGTACAAAATCAATAGAAATATATTAAAATAAATAAATTAAAGGGCAATCTTACTTTGGCGAGACTACTGAGAACTATGAAGGAGAAAAAACATAGGAAATTCTTGATAAAATGCAACAATCTTAACAACATAAGACTAATCAGTCACTGAATATGCTAATAAAATGTATGTTTCAAATGAAACATCAGCATTCTTCTCTTCAGGTAGAATAGATGGTGTGCGAGCTGCATTACCATCACTGTCAGGGCTATTCAGGAGTATTTGCTCATGCAGTTCAACAGGTTCATGAAATAAATGGCAGGAATGCAAATCTTCAGCCTTTGCAGATGCTATCATTGCATATCTGGAAACATGAGGACATGTTTTCTGAACTAAAAATATATATTAAAAATTATTAGATAATTGAGTAAATTATAGAAAACAAATAAAAGAACATCATACAATAGTAACTAGATAGAAAATATAATGCAGTAAATGAATGTCAGAATAAAAACATAATTTTCTTACAAATAAATTTAACAGTAATTACGTATTACTAATATAGAGATGACTGTAAAACTCTAAGGAAGGAAATAAAAAAGACTCAAATGAAAGCCAAGACAAAGAAATACTGCCTTGTTCCTTGACAAGAATATTTAGTAGTATAAAGTTAGTAACATTCTCTTAATATATGCTCACTTAATCTTTATAATGAAGTACAAATAAAAATGAAAGGGATTATTTAGTTACAAATAATACGTAGTAAAATTTATTTGAAAATACATTAATGTATAAAAATACACAGGACAATTTTTAAGAGTGTTATAAATAAAACTAGCCCCTACTTGCTGTTAACATTCTATATAATAAAAGCCTAATGACCATTGCGGTGGAATGACCAGAATGACTGGCTGCATGACATTCAACGCAGGGGGAGCACCACTCAGCCAGAAGCTGGGCTCATGGCTGGCAAGTGCAGTGGGGGCAGTGGGAGCCTCTCCTGCATCCGTGGCAGCACTAAGGAGCAGCAAGCAACTGGACTGTAAGGAGTGAGGAGTCTTGGACTGCGAGAGTGATGTCTGACTGCTGTCTTAGGCTTGCTCCCTGTGAGTACAGGCCTAAGCCGGCAGGCAGACATCCCTGAAGGGGTCCCAGACTGCAGGAGAGCGCAGGCCGGGCTGAGGGTCCCCCACCCCAGTGCATGAATTTTGTGCACTGAACCTCTAGTATTTTATAATGTAACAGAAGCTAAAGCTGTGTTGTACTGGAATATGATTAAATAGATGGATTAAAGGGAAATGAACAGAGTTCAGAAATACTCAAAGGCTTGTTTCCAGATCAGAATGGATTAATGATAAGAATTAGAACAGATTCTATCACTCACTTGATACTACGTACTATACTCATTTTTATTTTATTTTATTTTATTTTTATTTTTTTAAATAAATTTTTATTGTTCATATTATTACAAATGTTGTTCCCGCCCCCCTCCATTGCTCTCCTCCACCAGGTTCCCACCCCACCCTCTGCCCCCTCCCCACCCCCCCATTGTCCTCATCCATAGGTGCACAGTTTATGTTCAGTCTCTTTCCACATCCCCCTCTCCCCTTTTCCCCATGAATTGTCAGTTCACTCCCCTTCCATAGCTCTGATTCTATTATATTCAATAGTTAATATTGTTCATCAGATTTTTTTTTTTTTTTTTTCCTTGGTTTACATTCACTTGTTGATAGTTACGTATTTGTTGTTCATAATTTTTATCTTTATTTACTTTCTCTTCTGAAAGAACCCCCTTCAGCAATTCATATAATTCTGGTTTGGTGGTGATTAATTCCTTTAGCTTTTTTTTTTATTAGTGAAGCTCTTTATCTGACCTTCGATTTGAAGTGATAGCTTTGCTGGGTAGATTATCTTTGGCTGTAAGTTCTTACTATTCATCACCTTGAATATTTCTTGCCATTCCCGTCTGGCCTGCATGGTTTCTGTTGAGAAATCAGCTGACAATCGTATAGGTGCTCCTTTATAGGTAACTACCTGCTTTGCTTTTGCTGCTTTTAATATTCTCTCTTTGACTTTTGCTCTTGGGATTTTAATTATGATGTGTCTTGGAGTGGTCCTCTTTGGATTCCTTTTGTTTGGAGTTCTGTGCACTTCCTGGACTTGTAAGTTTAATTCTTTCACCAGGTGGGGGAAGTTTTCTGTCACTATTTCTTTCATTATGTTTTCGATATCTTGCTCTCTCTCATCTTCTGGGACTCCCCTAATTCTGATGTTGGTGAGCTTGAAGTTGTCCCAGAGTTTTCTTACATTATCTTCAATTTTCTGGATTCTCTTGCCTTTTATCTTCTGCAGAGGAGTGTCTTCTGGCTCTTTATGTTCCCAATCTTTTACTTGATTCTTATGATCTTCCATTCTGTTTTTAGGACTCTATAATATTTTTTATTTCAGACAATGTATTCTTTATTTCTTGTTGATCCCTTATCATTTCTTGTTGATTCCTTATTAATTCTAGTTGATCCCTTTTCATATCCTCATAGGTCTTATAGACCTTTTCTAGGAAATTCTTGAAAAACCTTATAAGCGTAGATTTGAACTCTATATACAGTCACCTTTTGTCCTCTGTTTCTTTCGTTTGTTGTCTCAGCATTTTCACAGCTTCCCTAATGGGGCGGGTTTCAGGGTGGAGCCTACAGCCTTGGGTTCCGTTAGCCCCGCCCTATGCAGCTCCTGAGTCTCAGTAATCCCCAGGGTCCTTCAGTACTCTTTGCAAACACCTCTGAGAAAAAGGTGCCCTCGATTTTCGCCTTCTACCAAACAGTCTAGGCTCTCCCCCAATGAGCCCGGAACTGGGGTTCAGTTCAGTTGGAAATGGAGTTGGAGGTGGCGTTCAGAGCAGTCCGGAGCTTTTGTCTCCTTCCCGCCAGGGCAATCCTGCGGCACAGCCAAATGTCCCTACTCTGCGCTCAATGTGCGCGCCTCCGGGACCTCCTTTCGTCGCTCCCCTGGGGTTCCGCCTTACAGTCCAGCTCCCTATGGATGAGCCTGGGTCTGCAGGGTCTGGCCTAGAACTGGGGTTCAGAGCAGTCGGAACTGGGGCCCAGCACAGTCGGAGCTTTTATCTCCTTCCCGCTAGGGAACGCCAGCCAGGCACTCGGCCGCCCCTCCTCTCCGGCTCCGTCCTCTCCGCGCGCGCAACGTGTCTCCGTACCTTAGGCTTTTACAGCTCCTCCGCTCTTCCTTCTGGTTTTCTTCTTGCTTCTCATTGTAGAATTTCCAGTCAATCGACTTTCCTGTAGTTCTGGGTAATGTCCATTTTATATTTTAGTTGTATTTTATTGAAATTGTTGTGTGCAGCTGCGGCTAGGTGTTTACCTATGCAGCCATCTTGGATTCTCCCTTAATTCATTTTATTTCATAGCATCGTGTCTATTTGCTCATGGATTTCCTAAGGATTTCCACTTTCTGTGGCTAGGTTTTGCATTTATTATTATTATTATTATTATCAAACGTGGGTCAACTTCCAGGGAAAAGTTTCATTTGCCAAATTATTTATCTGTTTTTCAGTTCATTCCTAGATGGCAGCTCATCATTCAGTTTGGGTTGTCAACAGCCTTTATCTTCAACTCTTGTTACTATAGTTTTTATCCGTGAGACCTTCATTTTCAGTTTTCTCACACTAGTGGTCTGCTAGTTGGCTGAGCTAACTTTATCTCCATCAATTTTCTTTCTCATTAGATATCTCCTCAGATTAAGAATCAGTAATAAGCTCTGTCATCAGTAAAGTGCAATTGCTCAGACTTTAATTTCATTCATTTGGTTGGAAGTCAGAAACTTCTTTTTTTAAATATATTTCATTGATTTTTTTTTTTTTTTTTTTTTTTTTACAGAGAGGAAGGGAGAGAGATAGTTAGAAACATCGATCAGCTGCCTGCCTCCTTCATACCCCCCACTGGGGATGTGCCCACAACCAAGGTACATGTCCTTGACCGGAATTGAACCTGGGACCCTTGAGTCCACAGGCCGACGCTCTATCCACTGAGCCAAATCGGCCTTGGCAAGAAGTCAGAAACTTCTGATTTAATTAGGTTTGCTCACTGAACTCAGTATCTTGCTCAATCCAGCTGTCCACTTCCTGTTCTATGTCCTTAAGTATGACATGTTCTTCTCATGCATAAGGAGTTTGTATTTGATTTTCTCTTCATTTAGTTTGGCTTCATTAGGGGAACTTCCTGCCTTTGAAAAATTTACCATCTTTCTTACAAGAGTAGATGAGCAGAAATAATAAATATCATAACACAATATAACATATTATAATATTGGTTTTATTATCTAGTTAGAATACATTTAAAAGATCTTTAAAATACTCTAGCTTAAAAAAACAACAACCCACCATTTAAGTCATTATAAATAATATTTTCAATTCCCATCTGTAATTTATATGAAATGTATTAGGCATTACCATATCATCATTTATGCTTTTTACTTTAAATTTCCAACAATTGTTTATTATTTAAAGTGTGAATGAGATTGTTAAAAAGTGGCGTGGGGTTAACCTGTTAATTAAAAAAAAATATATTTCATTGATTTCAGAGAGGAATGGAGAGAGAGAGACAAAAAGAAACATCCAGAGGGAAAGTAAGGGAGAGTGGGGGTAAGGGGAAGAGAGCAACCAAAGGACTTGTGTTCATACATATGGGCCTAGCCAGTGGCCACGGACAATGGGGGTTGGGGAGGCCATATCTAGGGAGGGGTTTGGGATGGGAACGGGGGAATAAGGACAATTATGTGAGACCTTAATAAAAATAAAAAAAAGAAAGAAAGAAAAAAGAAAAGAAACATCCATGATGAGAGAGAGTCATTGATCAACTGCCTTCTGTACACCCAACACTGGGGATCCAGCTGCAACCTGGGCATGTGCCCTCTTGGTTCTAGGTTGAAGCTCAACCCCTGAACCACACAGGCTGGGCTGTTATTTCTTTATATTCTATGCCACTGGTTCTCAAATTTCAGTGTTTATCAGAATCACCTGGAGGGCTTATTCCAACACAGACTCCTGCTCCTCCCCCCAATTTTTGATCCAATAGGTCTGGTTTGAAGCAGAAGAATTTGCATTTTTTACAGACTCCCAGGTGACACTGATGCTGCAGGCTTAAGAATCATACTGATCTCTTCTAATGTAAAGATTTTTGTAAGAATTTGTATTCTTGTTGCACTTAATTTTAAATTTTTATCAATGTTCTCCATTTCTTAAATTATAAAGTCTTAACATTTTATGTAGAGAGCTATATATAAGGGCTCATTGCAACACACTCATGCACAAATAGGTTCCTGACCTTCCTCAGTATCCCAGTTCCTTTTTCCAGAAGCAAACAGTTTCAGCTCTGAGGGCTCATTAGCAAAATCAGATCAGGCTGATGGTGATTAGCCAGAGCAGCCAATGGGAAGAGCTTCCCTGTTGAAGGTTCTAAGATGGTGGGTCTTCTCTGTAGCTGTTGCTCTGAGCCTTAGGAGTTTCTTTGTAAGTATACTATGGTCAAACCTTCCTCAATACTCCTCAGTTCCTGGGTATCTTCCTATATTTCTGGAAGGAAGAAAACTCGATGACTCTGATCTCACAAAATTAAAATGGCCAGCTTCTTTAAACATGTCATTATCCTCTTTAGGCATTTCATTCTAATGCCTACTTTTGTATTTATCCTCTGTTGGACTCTTTTAATTCAACAGTGGAAAATTATTTTCACTTTCTTATGCTACTGGTTCGATTTCCTGACATCCTTTCAGTTTGTTTTATAGTCCTAAATGGGTCTCATACAGCATTCTGCTATAAGCTCAGCTGTGGCCAATGAGAATTATGGGAATAGAAAAAAAATGTGTCAGAGTTTAAACAACATCCAAAGAGTTACACATAAGCTCCTTAATTCTCAGATTTTGATTCCCAGCCACTCTGGCATCTAGCATTTTCTCCATTACCTCTACAATATGTGGCTTGAAAGAGAAAAAGATCTCGTCTGGGCTCACCTACTGGATCAGTATCAAGTTTGATTCGAAGGCATGCATGCAGATGTTTTCCCCCTGGAGAACACTTGGATATCAAAGGTATTTTTTTTTTTTTATACTGGTCTACAAGCTTGTTTTCAACCAGAAAGCCTTGAGGCAACAGCTTAACTCTTCCATTCCTTCTGGAGTCTAAACTGCCTGGTATACTTTAGTGTCCTTAGAATGTGTTGGTTCTTCAAGTCCATAAATTCCTCTGTGTTCTCATGGTCCTCTCCAAAGAATTATTTTAATCTGTTTTCCTGAAAGAAAAAGCTCTTTTTAATGTGTCCACTCCCACAGTAATATAAATTCTTTACCTAAGTATTAATATGATACTTTTTAAAAGCTACTTTTAATTATTTTATATTATTATTTAAAATGTTCTGTTTTTGTAAAACAAACCCTCTGTGAATCTTCTTATTTTTCTATTATATGCTAATTGGTCCTGTTTGCAAGTTTTCAAGCTTTTTTTTAATTGAAGATTATAACAGAAGGCATGTATTTCACAGATTATGTATCCCATGGTAATTATAAGAATAAAAGTCAGGTCATTAGCAAAAGTTGAACAAAGGCTCTGGATTTTTTGCTTCAGTGGATAAAGCCTCAGCCTGGGGGCTGAAGGGTCCCGGATTTGATTCCAGTCAAGGCCACATGCCTGGGTTGTGGGCTCAATCCTCAGTGTGGGGTGTGCAGGAGGCATCCAATCAATTCTTCTCTCTCATCATTGATGTTTATCTCTCTCTCCCTCTCCCTTCCTCTCTGAAATCAATAAAATTAAATACACATATATATGTATATATATATGTATATGTGTGTGTGTGTGTGTGTTTTAAAAAAAAGTTGAACAAAGAAAGCATAATTAGCAATATAGGCATCTGAGGAGGCTACTAATAAATTACACGACTTTCTCTACCTCTAAAGTTCAGAATTAATTAGGAACTAAGACACAAGGGTCCAGCAAATTCCTATCAACATATAAGCTTATTAAAGATAAATTTAATAGAAATTAGCCCTGGCTGGTGAGGTCCAATTGGTTGGAGCATCATCCCGAGCACTGAAAGGTGGTAGGTTTGCTTCCTGGTCAGGGCACATTCCTAGGTTGTGGGTACTATCCTAGGACAGACAAGTGTGGGAGTCAACTGATGGATGTTTCTCTTTCACATCAATGTTTCTCTCTCTTTCTTTCTTCTCCTCTCTCCAAATCAATAAACCTGTCCTCAGGTGAGGATAAAAAAAGTTTAATAGGAATTATGGCTAGTATCTGGGACAAATGGATTTTTCTAATATTTTGTTCTAAATTTAAATTACTCTCCATAGCCAGAGTTGGATGACTACAGCTCCATTTCCCATGTGCCACTGTAAACTTGAAGCTTGATGTAGAAAATATGTGTTTCTTGGGGGGAAAAAAAGCCTTTATGAAAGAGAAAAAGGCCCCAGAAGGGGGAAAATAGAGTATGTTTATTTTCTTCTCCTGAGTTCACCTATAAGATAAACTTATGGGACTCTACCTGAACAAGAAGATTACTTCTGTCATCTCTAAATTTTATGTCCAATAGGCAGTAGTTATGGAAAATGTATATTATAGAGGTTAGATATAAATTCTAAAAGTAGACCACTTCTTAAGAGAAATAATATATATTTTTTAGTTTCCTACAGCTTCACTACAATAATATAGATGGGGATAATGCTCTGTGAAATACACAAATATGATTATTGATTAAAAAAATGGTGCTCAGGTTTGTTTTTTAAAAGCAGGGGTGCTAAAGTGAAAAGAAAAATGAAAACAGCTTCCCAAAGGAACAGAATTTGTTAACAGTATTTTTAAAAACCTACAAAGATGATGGGGTTCTTATCTGAAGTCTTTAGAATTAGCTTGGATATGGTAAAGCCAAAGAGGTCAGACTTGTAGATGGATTAAGAGGCCCTGCAATCAATGTAGTCAACTAATTACAATTGAACTCAGGCCTAATGGCATGGTTTTGAGGTTTCATCCATAATCATTATCCATAAGGCAATGAAATATTCTCATGGGAACTATTTCCGTTGACAATCTGAAATAGCTCAGGTTTATGTATTCTGGCATATAATCACACAGAATAAAGATATCCATAAGGCAGGCTCACTTTGAGGGCATTGTAGCCTTCAAGTTGGACAGATGGAGCACAGAGATCTGCCAAGAGAGAGAGGTTGACAAGCTTGGGAATATTGCCATTACCTATGAGGACAAATTTCAAAGGAGAGGTTTTTTTTGTTTTTGTCTAACTACATCCAATAATTCTAATGAGCATACATCTATATTTTAGGCTCCTGTGGATATTCAGGCAGAATGTTCATTCACATCTTGTCTAGGTTTAATGAAGAAAGCTGAGTTAAATAATTGCTTATTTTAAATTATATATTAATTTAATTTGAATTAAAATGAATGAAACTTCACTGGGATGTAGACAGATACTATGCATGCCTGTGGGACCTGAACTGCCCCTCCCTTCACTTGACCTGTTTGGGCAGATTGCCCAGAGGCCAAGTGTGAGAAAAGAATTTTCAAGCTGGTGTTAAACATAATCATTATCAAAAATTAAATTACATATTCTAACAACTAAATAAACAAAGGTAAAAAAATTAATAAAACTTCAAAAATTTTCCATTAATTCAATTCAATTATTTTAAATCATTCATTTGTTAACATTTATTGAAAACCAATAGATACTATACTTCATAAAAGTTATATTAGATATGAAAATGAACATGGGATTGTCTCTTTAACCCTTTGGGGAAATAAGCTTACAAACAAATAATTAGAATATGTATCTGTATAAAGGATGATAACTAATACTGGGCATTAACAACACAAAAATGCATTAGCTACACAAAGCAAGTAATCAACTCAAGAGAACTTAGGGAAGGTTTCATAGAAATATAGAGAAAACAATTTTTTATAATACACTTCATCATGAAAACAACCTCTAAGGTGCCATGTAGGTTAATTTTCAGATTATAAATTTTTGATAATGTTATTAAACATAACTCATTGAATGGACAAAGATTGTTACTTAAAGACACTTTATTTCAGAAAAAAAGTTGCTGGTGAGTAAAGATTTTTTGTTTTGTTCACAATGATGTTTTTAATGATGACAGAAGATGGCATAATGTGGAGGAAACTCTCAAGAACTTGCTCCATGTCTTTAATGGCATGAATGTTCAAGATAACCTCAAGGTCAAATTGGAGGCTTAAGACAATAAGTTTTCATTCTGTCCTCTATGTTTAATATTTAATAATTACAAGATTATCCTATGCAAAAAATGTGAGGCATTGTCAGATACATTTTCTATGTTGTAGAAACTGAAAAGATCACAACACAAAGATATAAAATTCAGGTTTCTTTGTTGTAATTTATAGGCCAAGTTGCACAAATGATTGTTATTCACTAGATGGCAGAATACTAAAAGAATACGCTGGCAGTACAGCTCATTTCATAAATATGCTGAGTAATTTGACTTACGGGCCTTCATATTGCTGCAGAAGTCAATGATTTATTGTTAAGTGGCATTAAATATAACTGAATATTCTGAAATAGCCTCTGCCACACATGAAGGTCGTTCCTATAAATATAGGATTTTATATTTGTAAGATTATTTTTTATCATCCTGAATTTTCTCTGGATGGTCCCCAAATCTTTGTCTTCTGTGTTTCTTAGGACAGCTATTTTCAGTACAATCTTCGTGGCTTTTTAACTCATAAACCTAGGAGATATTCTAGAATCCTTTCTCTGCCTTGTCCCTCTTTACTGCGATATTAAATATCACGAACAAAGGTCTGCTGCTCTAATTCAACAGCTGGCTTTTCTGATATGGCTTCCCCTCTCCATAAGCCCTCCTAATACATGCAAGGCCCTGTTCTAAATAAACCAGTCGTTCTCAACCGTTCTAATGCTGTGACCCTTTAATACAGTTCCTCATGTTGTGGTGATCCCCATCCATAAAATTATTTTTGTTGCTACTTCATAACTGTAATTTTGCTACTGTTATGAATCATAATGTAAATATCTGTGTTTTCTGATGGTCTTAGGCTCTACAGCAGTGGTTCTCAACCTGTGGAGGTCACTAGCAGGGTCACAGATCTCAATCTGCGATCGCTAGCAGGGTCGCCTAAGACAATCAGAAAACACAGATGTTTACATTATGATTCATAACAGTAGCAAAATTACAGTTATGTAGTAGTAGCAACAAAAATAATTTTATGGTTGGGCGTCACCACAACATGAAGAATTGTATTAAAAGGCCATGACATTCGAAAGGTTGAGAACCACTGAAATAAATCATCCTAATTTCTTACACTCTCTGTTATTGGTGTCTCCTGCTTGTCCTTTCTGTCCTAACTCTTGGTGTGACCAAGTGAACTTTCATACAGCCTCAGCAGGGTCTTTCCAAACACATAGTTCATCACAGCAGGATATTTTAGAAATAGTGTAGGCATCACTTTTTACTTATCGGATGAGCAAACATTTAATACAAATTTGATGAAAACTCACCAGGAATGTGGACCAACAAGTACCCTTCTACATCTATATTTATGACAGGAAATAGTGCAATAGTTTTAATATAAAAGATAAATATTTTCTTAGAACAATTCCTCTGCTATTAATTTTGTTGCAACATTATTTGTAAGAACTAAACCTGTAATGAACCTTAGTGCAATAGTTTTAATATAAAAGATAAATATTTTCTTAGAACAATTCCTCTGCTATTAATTTTGTTGCAACATTATTTGTAAGAACTAAACCTGTAATGAACCTTAATCAAAATAAAAATGTTTAAATATAGTTTGGGATGTTTACATGATAATTACTATGCAGTTATTTAAAATTTTTTAAATCTTTATTGTTGAAAGTATTACCTATGTCCCCTTTTCTCCCCAATTGACCTCTGCTAGCCTGCCCCACCCCTGTCCTCTCCCCAGGCCTTCACCACTCTATTGTCTGTGTCTATGGGTTATGCATAAATGCATACAAGTTCTTTTGTTGATCTCTTCCCACCCATCTACCCATCGCCACCTTTGATATTATGCAGTATTTAGGAATAAAGGTGGATCAAAATAGAACTATCTTCAAGGTATATAATTAATTGAATGAACAAGGCACAGAATAAAATGTGGAGTATGAGTCATTTGTGTCAGAATATTTATTTCATGTTTTTTGAAAACATCCGTACAAATGCATGTAACTATAATAGGCTCTGTATTATAGTGGTTAGCAGCATAGATCATGGCGCCATCCATACTTGCTGTGTTCAAAGTCTGACCCCACCACTTACTAGTTATGGACGTTGGGCAAGTTGGTTAGTCTTTTTAATATCAAATTCCTCTTTGTTAAGTGAAAATTATAATATTGTAGTAAATACTTAATAGATCTGTTGTAAGGATTAAATAGGTAATAAATATAACTGAATAGCATCTGGTATTTAATAGGATCTATATTAATGTTTACTATGAATTTATCCATTAGTCCAATTTTTCTGGAAATAATATGTAAGGAACATTTCTGGAAGGTGGATCTAGGGGCTGAAGGTTGTCTTCATTTTTTTTTATTTTTCTGTCTTCATTTTTTAATATGCTGTATAAGTAATCTTAAGGAGATATCCTCTGAAAAATTTTAGTGGATTAAAATTAGTTAGTGTGTCATTCAAAGCTTTTGATGGCTGAGACCAGTTTGGCTCAGTGGTAGAGCGTCGGTCTGTGGACTGAAAGGTCCCAGGTTCAATTCCGGTCAAGGGCATGTACATTGGTTGAAGGCACATCCCCGGTAGGGGGTGTGCAGAGGCAGCTGGTCGATGTTTCTCTCTCATTGACATTTCTAGCTCTCTATCTCTTTCCCTTCCTCTTTGTAAAAAGTCAATAAAATATATTTAAAACAAACAAAAAACACTTTGATGATTATTAGCTCCCTGTTGACTTCAAGTTGTCACCCTTTCCTATCCTGTGTACAGAGTTTATTCGGCATTCTTTGAATCTATTATATTCTTTTAGAAATTCTTTCCTCTGACAAAATGTCCTCCTCGCCTTGAGAGTTCTATGTGATCTGCCATGCTCCAATGTCACCCCTTCAGAAAGCCCTCTTGCACCCCTGTGCCTCTTAACCTGCGCTCTTAGCTCTGTGAGTGTTCTTCTGTTATGGAGCTTATCTGCTTGGTGATCAAATACTTACTTCACCCACTTAAAGGCCGAAACTATGACTTTTTCATTTTTATATATCACGGTGACTAATTATTTGTGCAATTAATATTAAATTAGTGAATAAATGAACTGTAAACAAAATACCTTTCCCCCAACCTAGAAATTCCTCCCAAAACAGTCAGTCCGATACCGGAAAGCCAAGTCCATAGTGGGTATTTCAAACTTGGTAGATTAGACATTGGTTACACAGGTGTAGGAAGGAGTAAAAAGGGCATTCTGAAGTAAATAAGTTTAATTACTTCAAGAAGTTAGAGAAACAGCAGGGAATAGGTGGGTTTTGGAACCCAGAAGTTAGAGGGAAGGGCTCAGTAGTGCTGTTTCTTTGGAACTCTGAGGAAAGCTCTATGCAATTTGTGCTGGGATTCTTAAGAGGGGGCAGACTCTCAATTCCAATAATTACAGGCTGCTTTTGTTACTTGTGATTAAGCCCCTATAGTATGTATCCCTCAGACCTCTAAAGGTTGTGTGGTCTGGTGGGTGCTCAGACTGCTGAGGTGGAGGTGACAGGTAGGTGCTTAAATGGTCCTGGACTATGACACAGTTGTTTAGCAGGTTCTTATACTGCCAGGTTCATGTGTGGAACTTTGAAGAGGAGCTGGTGCGGGGAATGCTGAAGGAAGCTGGGGTGAGACAACAGACTGCAGCTATGAGGGTATATTGAGAGGAAGTGGAAAACAGGAAGGCAGTCCTTTTACTCTTCAAATTCTCCTCCACTGCAGTTCGTCTTCAATTTTTCCTCCACTGCTGTATTCCTTCATTGGCTGATCTTAACAGGAGGTGAGTTGGCAAAGGAGTTTGGGAAAAGTGGTTTGCAGAACATAGAGGTTGGACTTGTTGCCGAAAGACAGTAACTGGCTCCATGGTATGATGGATTAAAGATTTTCTACCTTTTCCAAAGTTGGATTTGTTCAAACACACTCATCATTTTTTTCCATTTTACATGTTATCCACTGTCAGCTTAGATCACTCTGCACTTAGAGTTTTTATTGTTGTTTTCTTTTCAATTTTTATTTTAAAATGTATTTAGACTTATAGAACATTTGCAAAAATAGTACATAGATATATTACTGCCAGTAATGTATGAGTGTTTATCCCACAGCCTTGCCAAGAGGCTATGTTCTCATATTTTCAAAATTTTTCCATTCTGAATGGTGTCTCAGTGTTATCTAAATTTATATTTATCTAATTATGAGTGAGTTTGAATATTTTTAATGTATTGAGGGTTCTCATTTTTCTAGTATATTTTTAGATCCTTGTCCTTCAATTTTTCAGTTATTATACATAATGGGGTTTTTAGCTCTTTAATGTGATATATGATGGAAATGTTTTCTACCAGTTTTTTCATTTGCTTTTTGACTTTAATCACTTTATTACTTTTTTGAAGATTAGTCTTCTGAAGTATTCTAATTCCAATGGAGTCAAATTTGGTAGTCTGTATTTTTCTAGGAAATTATCCTTCTTATCTAAATTTTAAAATATATTTGCACAGATGTCTGTAAATCATTCTCTTATGATTTAAAAACTTTTTCTTTTATTTCAATGTGTATTTTCCCATTAACATTTCTTTCTTATTTATATTTTTATTTTTTGTTGTTCATCAGCTTAGCTTGTGGTGGCTATATTTTTATTTTCAAAAAACAGAATTTCCACTTACAAATTATGTGTACTATTTTTTTTATACCCTGACTTGTTATTTTACACTTTTTCTTTATTATTTACTTTTTAAAAATATTTTATTTGGCTTTTTTTTTTGTTCTATTCTTTTTCTAGTTTTAAAAATGGGTCATAAATTTATTTTATTTTCATCTTAAAAGTGTTTAGTGTTATAAGTTTTTCTCTGATCTGCTTTAATTATATTCCATGGATTCTGATATGTAGTGTTGTCATTGTCATTAGCATTCTTTGCACACACGTGTTGTTTAGGAGAAGCTTATTATTGTTTTTGTTTTCAATTTCTGGGTGAAAAGAGCTTTGCTTGGAAATAAAATTGGCCCAAGCCCTTAGCCCTTATTCTATCAACTGTTTAATAATTTTTCTATGATTTCTGTAAATTCTAAGAGTCCTACAAAAGTTCTTGTCTAAGCTAGTCAGGCACATCCAATCTGAGAAGCAATACAGATATTTGGGAAATTTCTTCTCTTGTGCCTAGAAATAAAATATTAAGGATGAGACAACTGATTTCATTTTCCCCTTTATTTTCCACTGAATCCAAATAAGTGGACTTTTTTCATGCCTTTTTTTTTTCTCACAGTCTCCCAGGGTAAGATTGTTCATTTTATTTAAAACTCAAATTGACTGTGGAAAACTAACAGGCTAGATTTACATTACAAAAACTATCTCAGAAGCCAATTATACAATACCTGTTTATGAAAACAATTAAAGTATTATTTTAGCATTTATAAATGAATTGTTCAAGAATCTAAATAACTGAAAAAAGAGTAACAATATTCAAAACACTTGTATGAAATTGTGTGCATTAAATTTCTTACTTGAGAAATTAAATTGTATAACTTTATGAATTAGTGAGCTTTATAAACTAGTGAGCATCTTATATAACAAAGAGGTAATATGCAAATTGATCATCATGCCTTTGCACAAGAAGGCCCCCCCCATGTGGTCACAAGATGGCTACCACAAGATGGCCAGTAGGGGAGGGCAGTTATGGGTGATCGGGCCAGCAGGGAAGAACAGTTGGGGGCAACCAAGCATGCAGGAAAGGGCAGTTGGGGGTGACCAGGACTGCAGAGGAGGAAACTTGTGGGAAACCAGGCCTGCAGGGGAGAGCACTTGTGGGCGATCGAGCTAGCAGGAGAGGGTAGTTGGGGTCAATTGGCTGGCAGGGGAGTGGTTAGGCTCAGGGGTCCTCAAACTTTTTAAAGTGGGGGCCAGATCACGGTCCCTCAGAGAGCTGGAGGGCCGGACTATATGAACTACTAATTCCTACTGTAACACCTCGGCTGCGCTCACTGCCCAAAAAACCTGGCGGGCCGGATCAGACTCCTCTGCGGGCCGCATGTGGCCCGCGGGCCGTAGTTTGAAGACGCCTGGAGGGGGTGATCAAGCAGGCAGACAGAAGTGGCTAGGGGAAAACAGGCAGGCAGGCAGGCAGGCAGGCAGGCAGGCAGATAGGCAGGCAGGCAGGCGAGCGGTTGGGAGCCAGCAGTTCCAGATTGTGAGAGGGATCCCAGATTGGAGAGGGTGCAGGCTGGGCTAAGGGACACCGCCTCTCCCCCCAAGTGCACAAATTTTGTTCTGGGCCTCTAGTATTTAAATGAAGCCTAAAACCAATAATACATAATTCAAGGATATGGTATGTACCCTAGGAAATTTAATTTATACCTACATTTAAAAGGTTTAAGTCATTTGCCGAAACCGGTTTGGCTCAGTGGTAGAGCGTCGGTCTGAGGACTGAAAGGTCCCAGGTTCGATTCCGGTCAAGGGCATGTACTCGAGTTGCGGGCACATCCCCAGTGGAGGGTGTGCAAGAGGCAGCTGGTCGATGTTTCTCTCTCATTGACGTTTCTAGCTCTCTGTCTCTCTCCCTTCCTCTCTGTAAAAAATCAATAAAATATATTTAAAAAAAAAAAAAAAAGGTTTAAGTCATTTGGGAATATCATTTGTCTTTTCTTTGTTATGATGATAAGAGATAGTGCTGGTCTCTTTAAATAATACCTTTCCTAGTCCCAATACACAATATGAATGTTGGTATAATTTATTTGAGCTTAGTTCTAAATGAAGTGAAAAATCAGAAGCTTAAATTATTAAGGTATTTATATTCAAATAACTCAAATAAATCAACATGCACTGAATTCTGATGATAACATCAGAGAACAAAGCAAGTAAAGACAGGATCCTACGCCTATTAAATTATCAGTATAATAATGTGGACATTGAATGGACATGGTGAATGAAATGAAAATAGTTTTAAAATCCCTTTTGAAGAAGAATAAATTACCAACACGCTGAAAGAATTCAGAATTAAAGTGAGTAATTAGTATTGTCTGTTAAAAGCTCAGAGTTTAAGCTGTTAATAGTAGCTGCATCTTTGACTCAGAATGGAAATTTAACAGCTTAGTAGCATTCTTAGTGCAATTTGACAATATAATGTAAACATAAAATCCATGAAAAATGTTGAATTAATGCCCTGCTTCATAAGGCAAATTAACTATTGAATAAATATGCCAGGTTTATAATTTAAGCCATTTAGTTGGGCATTAATTAAGTATAACATAGCACTTTAGTTCTTGTGTATTTTAAATAAATACTATGAAAGAGAACGTTTAAACAAATCATCTCAAGTTTATTTGGATGGTTCATGGGATTTGTAAAATGAGAACTAAAATTTATTATACAGGATCTTTAAACCTAATTCCTGCTTTGAGTTATGTTGGTAGAACCATGTAAGTTTTAGTCAGAGAAGAATGATTAACTTACACTTTTCCAGATGAAATAGAGAAATGAAATGGGATGAAATCTATCTCTACATAAAGAAATCATGCCCCACATTAAAATGCTTTAGTTATAAAGGATTAACTAGTAGGATTTGTAATACCTCAGCCATATAATTCAGTACAAACAAGGAAAATGCAAATCATAATCCAGGATTTTGCTTGAATAAATGGAGATTATTTAGTTAAAGGGACCATTGTGTGGCAGTTGAGGAAGAAAAATGGAAGTTCTAAACAAGAAGTCCACAAAAAAGGTGCTTAAGTACATTTTTCACCTTACCATATTCAATTCTAGGAAAACAGGAAAAACTGGGAACTGAATACCAAGCAATGGGACTTTTCTTGTCAACCTTGTAGACATCTCACTTATCTTTCATTTGAATGAGTTAGTATGTTGGTCTTTGGAAAATTTTCTTGGAGAATTACATATTTTCAGATTCTTGGGTATTTTAAAAAACTGAACTATTTTCTGAACTCCTATGATGATTTAGTCTGCTAACATAATTCTGTGGCTTGAACATTTACCAGTTCTAGGTGATTTACAGGAACATTAGGGAGTCACTCGTTTGTCCTAGAATCATTTAAGTCTAATAGATCTCAATTCTATGAAGTCAATGCTTTCCTGAACACATATTTTGATCTAAAGTGTGGACTGAATATCTATCATACAATCGTTTAGTATTTTAATATAGAATTCCATGCCTTCTGAGATCATATAACATCTCTAATTTTCTATTCTATATATTTCATTAGTCATCTTTTTTTTTTTTTTTTTTTCCATTTCAAAAATTATTGGAACTTTCCTAAATTTACCCACAGAGAATTGGGAAAATAAGCAGAGGAGGTTCATTAATTCAATTAATATTTACTGGAAGCTACTATACTGAGAAGCTATAGAATGATGCTGACATATTGTTTTACCTACAGAAACCTCTAGAAGCCATGCCTCAAATATTTGTGACAGAGGGAGGAATCCTATGGGGAAAAAAAAAAATTAAATCTGTATCTAATCTGGCTAATTTCTACATGGGAGAAAAACAGTAATAGCGCATTTCAAATTAAAGTAAACTTACCAGATGTTCAACAGAAGACTTTTGTTCTGTTCTCCAATATTCCAATACTGTATTCTAACCAGTCCACATTTAAAAAAATATATATTTGTATTGATTTTAGAGAGGGAGAGGAAGATAGAGGTAGAAATATCAATGATGAGAAAGAATCATTGATTAGCTGCCTCCTACATTCTCTCTATTGAGGTTTAAGCCTGCAACCTGGGCATGTGTCTTGACCAGGAATCCAACCATGACATCCTTGGTTCATAGGTTGAGGCTCAACCACTGAGCCACAATGGCTGGGCTCAGTTCATGTTTTAAATAAATATCTGTTGGCTTTTTTTAGAAAGAAAAGAAATGTTCACATTTTAATTTTTTAATGAAATTCAGTTTTACCATAAAATAGTAGTTTATAAATGGAATTATAGTTTATTTAATATTTCTGGCATTTTCATTGCTAACAACTTCCCCACTATATTGATAATATATCCCTTGCCAAATTAATTACATATATAACCCTTCACAGCCATTTGACATAGCAAATCAGTAAGGTAGCATAAGTTAATCCTTTTATATGCTCTTGTATTCTCAAGCTATTTTAATACTAGAGGCCTGGTGCACAAAATTCATGCATGGGGGAGGGTGTGTCCCTCAAGGGATGTCCGACTGGCCATTTAGGACCAATCCCAGTAGGTCAGGCCTAACCAGGCAGTTGGACATCCCTCTAACAATCCAGGACTGCTGGCTCCCAACTGCTGGCCTGCCTGCCTTCCTGATTGCCCCTAACTGCTTCAGCCTACCAGCCTGATCACCCCCTAACCACTCCCCACCAGCCTGATTGATGCCTAACTGCTCCCTGCCAGCCTATTTGCCCCTAACTGCCCTCCCCTGCAGGCCTGGTCACCCCTAACTATCCTCTCCTGCAGGCCTTGTCTCATGTCTAACTCCCCTCCCCTGTAGGCCTAGTCCCCCCCCCCCCCCCCCCCCCCAACTGCTCTCCCCTGCAGACCTGGGTCCCCCCCACAACTGCCCTTGCCTGCATGCCCAGTCACCCCCAACTTCCCTCCTCTGCCATCCTGGTCACCTCTAACTGCCCTCTCCTGCAGGCTTGATTGCCCCAACTGTCCTCCATTCAGGCCTGGTCCCTCCCAACTACCCTCCCCTGCTGGCCATTTTGTGGTGGCCATCTTGTGTCCATATGGGGGCAACCATCTTTGACTACCTGGGGGCAGCCATCTTGTGTGTTAGAGTGATGGTCAATTTGCATATTATTCTTTTATTAGATAGGATAGAGGCCTGGTGCATGAGTGGAGGCCAGCTTGTTTTCCTTGAAGGGTGTCCTGGTGGTTTGCAGGCCGGCCACGCCTTCCAGCAACTCAAGTGGAGACCCTGGGATCTGGGATTTATTTATCTCCTATAACTGAAACTTTGTAGTCTTCAGTGAAGGCCAGGACAGGGTAGGAACTTGGCTTCCTCCATTGCCAGGGAAACCCAAGCCTCCTTCTTTCTCTGTGGCCACTGCCATTTTTGTTGGGATTTATTTATCTTCTATGATTGAAACTTTGTAGCCTTCAGCAGAGGCCTGGGCTGGCCAGGGCAGCTAGAAAGCTTGGCTTTCTCCATCATCAGGGCAACTCAAGCCTCCTACTCTCTCCAGCTACATGGTTGCCACCATTTTTGTTGGGATTTATTTATCTTCTATGATTGAAACTTTGTAGCCTTGAGCAGAGGGAGGTCTGGGCTGACCAGGGTGTGCAGGATGCTTGGCTTCCTCCATTGCTGGGGAAACCCAAGCCTCCTGCTCACTCTGTGGCCACAGCCATCTTGGTTGGGTTAATTTGCACACTAGCTCCTGATTGGCTAGTGGGCGTGGCTTGTAGATATAGCAGAGGTACAGTCAATTTGCATATTACTCTTTTATTAGATAGGATTCTATAACAACATTTATTTGTTCATTTGTTCATTCATTCACTCATTCACTTATTTCCTTGATTCTTTTACAGAACAGACTCCAGTGAGAATGTCTGCTCATTGTTTTCTTCTAAAATATTGTTTTATTGTAGCCTCTGTACTTAATTTTCACTAGATGGTCTGGACTAGGGTTCAATGAAAGCCAGCTTTCTACACATAGTGACAAACTGCAACATTAAAATTTTGTTTATTCTAGTATTTCTGAATTCTTATGTATGGACTAGAGAAATGGACGAGAGGGAAGAAATGGAAGAGACTAATAGAGAGGAACCAAGAAAAGAGATGAACAAAAGCCCTGACTGCATTTACATCCTAGGTTCCAGTTGTATCTGATACCCAGCTCTAATCCTGTTCTTGGAATCATGAGAGATTTCCCAGCCACTGTCAAGAAGCCTCTTACTTGTAAACAGTTCACTTCTAGCCAATATAATTCAATATTACCAAATGGATATTATTAGATTACTAGTAGTTTTGGCTCTGGGGTAAGCACTGAGAAACAAAGACAAATAAGACATGGCCACGATCTCAAGCATCCTTGATTTAACAAATGCTCTTCAAACAAAGGGGAATGCAGACAAACTATTGTCTAAAGTAGTGATGGGTTACTTCTAATACCCAAAAAGGTCAATAGGGGTCTCTCATGATTCACTGAATCATTTTTCCCGATGACTTCCTGTTTTTATGGACCTACATATTTTATTACACTCTCCTTTCATGATCTTAGTAATAGGTTATATAAGGCAATTGTATATGAGTAAATGAGATGGATTTGACTTTACAGTGTTAAAGTAGCTTTTATAATCCCTTTAGATTCTGAAGTACTTTCTTAGTTCTTCCTTTAGATTCTGAAGTGCTTTTAAAAAAATTACTTTATTGATTAAGATCACATATTTGTCATCACTCCCCACCCCTCAATTCCCATCTCAAATCCCTTCCCACGCATGTCCCCACCCCCTATTGTCTATGACCACTGGTTAGGCTCATAAGCATGCACACAAGTCCTTTGGTTGATCTCTCTCCCTTATCCCCACCCTCCCCTACCTTTCCTCTGAGGTCCCATAGTCTGATTGATGCTGTTCTTGTTCATTGAAGTGCTTTCTTAGTAATTTAAGACATGGAGTTTCCATTTCAAATACAGGATTTTCATTAGAACACTTGTCTTAGTTGTTACGTATGGAACTGCAATGTACTCATGTTCTAGAAGCACTATCAGAAAAAAGACTCTCTCACACAAAGTACTTATTAATCAAGACTAAAGAACAAATAATTTGTAAGAAATAGAAAAGAAAGATAAAATGATGCCTGGATTCTGTTGACAATACTGTCACTGTAAATAGGATGAATAATTTTCCTTTTTGTGTGTGTGTGGATTTCAACTAGAGTTAACCACTGAAGAGTTTAGCTCTTGATTTTCACAAGTATTTTGCTGATTCTTCTTACTCAGTTTCTATTGTCTGAAGTTGCAAGTACGCTATTGGTTCAAGGCCAGTTAAACTATATTGCCCTCCACAGATGAATAGGTGGGCAGGCTATTAAAGGAAATAAGCTGTTGAAACTGGTCATGGGATGTATCCTGGGAGGGAGTCAAGTGAAACAGACGTTTATCTGCATTAGTCTGCTCAAACTGTCATAGTACAATGCCCAGATTTGATGGCTTATGCAATAGAAATATATTTTCTCACAGTTCTGGAGGCTACAAGTCCGAGATCAAGGTGTTGGCAGGGTTGGTTTCTTTAGAGGCCTCTCTCCTTGATTGTAGATGGCCATCTTGTTTCTGTATTTTGACATGGTGTTGCCTTTGTGCATGTCTGATGTCTATTATCCTCTTCGTAGAAGGATCTTAGTCATATTGAATTAAGGTTCACCCATATAACTTCTTTTATCTTAATTACTTCCAAATCCAGGCACATTCTGAAGTCATGGGTTAGAACTTCAATATGTAAATGTAGGGGGGGGGGGCACAAATTAGTCCATAACAGGCACTTAACTATGTTGTCATATACAGATGATGAGCAGTTGGTTATTAAGAAAACAGGTTAATGAGACCAGTCATGTGATGTGGTCTGGGCTCGGGATCCTATGAACCATACTTGCCTCATTGCTATGTTAAAAACGGAGTTGGACAACTGGACCGGTGGTTGCCCAGCCCTGGACTCAGGCTTTGAAGCTGTTTGAGAATGTTGGTTTTCTAAAATCTGGCCCTGTTTTAGCTTATATTATAAGTTATTTCTTAATTCTTCCATATGTAAAAAATTATTGACAAACCTAATTAATGTCATGGATTAATGTGTGTGATTCCTCTTATTCAATTAGTTCCTGTTGTCTGAAGCTGCATGTGTATAGTTCTTAAAGTGAGTATTGCTTGGATGTTCATTAACAGACACAGTTCAGACTTTAGTTTTAGAGAGTTTGCTACTAAAATACTAGTACATGTAGGTAGCTATTGTGTTTCTTTAAGCATGGCTCCTTGGAGAACCATAGTCCCTGTTAAACACCAAAAACAGCACAGTTGGTAGAGGGACTGCTAACCAGTTATTAAATAATACTGCTTTGAAAAACAAAAAAACAAAAAACAAACAAACGAACAACAAAAAAACAACAACAGGAAAACAAAATGAGAGGGCCATTTGGGATACAAGAAAATGTTTTTATGGGTCTCCATAGAATTCGCACTTGAGTGAATGCAGTGAGAGAGAAGCCCAAATTTTTGGAAAATCAACAGGTATTTTAGAAAAAAGAACAATATTTTCTGATAGGAAGGCTAAAAAATAATTTCATACTTCCCATATGATAGACATGTTAAAATCAGTTTTATTATTAATCTACTTGTGTATATATTAGTTATTTAAATATGCATTTTTATAAAAGATTTATTTTTAGCTTTTTAATGCTTACTAAAAATTATACTATGGAATATGCCATCTACATTACTATTAAAATTGTTAATGGGTCAGGCAGTTGTTGGACTTTATACTGACTAAGCTACAAGGCTGTGTAAGGTGAACCTGAAAAGCTATAAAAAGTGCTTTATAATTTCCAAAATATTTAATATTTTTGCCTACAAAACTGTAGTCCATCAACAAGCATTTGAGGAATATAGTATCTTTGATTAACTATAGAAAGTAGATTTAAAAGCAATTTATTAATGCAATACAGATCTTACAAATTTGCTGTAAAAAAATGGAACATCTTCTGTTTAATCAGCCATTAAATGTGGCCCTGGGGAAAATTGGGTGAGCATTCTTCTATTCAGAGGGGAAAAATTGGTCAAATGCCATTTCTTTTAAATAGTACCTCTTAATCATTTGTAGCAGCACAGAAAGAGACTTGAATTAAAGAAAAAATTAATGTGGAATCATAGAAGTTGGACAAGCTGTTTGGAAAGGCTGTCTACACTTGTTGGCTTTCTAAGAGTAATAATGTCTTATACCCTGACTCATAATCAGGGAGGAGTGAGGGGTAAGCATTCATTTGAGCACAGCTCTTGGGTAGCTCTAAATAATCACACATTATGTATTACCTGATAGGAAAATAAGAGGTCCAACCCCAGCTGCCAATTGAATACTTCATCCATATTTCTTTGACACCCCTGACTTAAACTCCTGCCTGGTCTAAGCATGAAAAATGCTCTCACTGATATGGCAGTTCAGTTTCCTGATTTCATGTCTATATGTGATTTAAAAAAAAATTTTTTTTGTGTGGCTCATCTTATAGAACAAATATAAATTAAAAACAATTTCCACTAAGAGTTATGGAAATCGGTAATGTAATTAAAAAGCATACAGACAGTGCTGTGTAGTGGTTAGGAGAAGGGGCTGCAGAGGAGTAGGCTACCTAGGAGTAGGGGCAACAGAGGCAAGTCATTGCCCTACCAGTGTGATCCTGAGGAGGGTATGTCATCTCTCCTTTTCTCAGGTTTTTCCTTTGCAAAATGAATATAATACAATAGTATGGCTGCCTTTTAAGAATTAACCAATTAATACATGTAAGAAACTTGGAGTAATTAATATTTTTATAAACATATAGTTGGCATACAATACTATAGTTTCATGTGAACAACACAGAGATTCAACATTTACCATGTTTCCCCGAAAATAAGACATCCTCCGAAAATAAGACCCAGTGCATCTTTGGGAGAAAAAATTAATATAAGACACTGTCTTATTTTCGGGGAAACAGGGTATATACCTTATGATGCAATCATTGTGCTAAGTCTAGTAGTCATTTGTCACTTTACAGAGTTATTATAATATTATGTTTCTGTGCTGTATATTACATCTCTGTGGCTTATTTATTTTGGAACTGGAGGTTTGTACTTTTTATTCACCCTTGACCTTTTTCACCCTTCCACAACCCTTCTTCCTTTGGCAACCATTAGTTCTCTGATTCTATGCGCCTTTTTTTGTTTTGTTTTTTTTCATTTTGTTGTTGTTGTTTTTTAGATTTCACATATAAGTGAAATCATTTGGTCTTTCTCTGACTTATTTCACTTTGCACAATACTCTCTAGGTCCATTCATTAGTTGCAAATGGTAAGATTTCATCCTCTCTTTTTTTTTTTTTTTTTTTTTTTTTTGCTGAGTAATATTCCATTGTATTTATGTGTTACATTTTCTTTATCCAATTGACTATTGATTGACACCTATGTTGCTTCCATATCTTGGCTATTGTAAATAATGCTGCAGTGAATATAGGAGTGCATAGTATATATTTTAAAATTAAAGTGTAGTTTTTTTGTAAGAGAAATTGCTAAAACTTACAGTAATATTTTTATATTGTAAACAATATAAAAATAATCCTATCTAATAAAAGAGAAACATGAAAATTGATCATACCTCTGCTACGCCCACAAGCCACACCCACCAGCCAATCAGGAGCAAGTTAATTAACCCAACAAATATGGCAGCGGCCATGGAACTGGAGCAAGCCAGAGGCTTGGGTTGCCCCAGCGATGGAGGAAGCCAAACTTCCTGCCCTCCCTGGTTGGCCCTGGCCTCCGCTCAAGACAACAAAGTTTCAATTATAGAAGATAAATAAATCCCAACAAAAATGGCCATAGCCACAGAGCTGGAGAGAACAGGAGGCTTGGGTTGCCCTTGGCGAAGAAGGAAGCCAACTTCCCACCTGCCCTGGCCCACTCTGGCCTGCCCTGGCTTCCACTCAAGACTACAAAGTTTTAATTTTAGAAGATAAATTCCAGATACTAGGGGTTCCACTTGGGTCACCAGAGGGGTGTATGTGTGTGTGATTGGCCTGAAAACCACCATAGGCTCCTTGCCCAGGCTGCCTCATGCCCCAAACCCCAAGGAAACCCCTACCCTGATTCAGGACACCCTTCATGGAAAACCAGCCGTCCCCCACCCACACACCAGGCCTCTATCCTATCTAATAAAAGAGTAATATGCAAATTGACCATCACTTTAACACACAAGATAGCTTCCCCCATGTCGTCAAAAATGGCTGCCCCCATGTGGACACAAGATGGCTGCCACAAGATGGCCAGCAGGAGAGGGTAGCTGGGAAGGGACCAGGCCTACAAGGGAAGGCAGTGGGGGACAATCAAGCCTGCAGGGGAGGGCAGTTAGGGGTGACCAGGCCTGCAGGGAAGGGCAGGTAAGGGTGATCAGGCCTGCAGGGGAGGGCAGTTAGGGGCAATCAGCCTGGCATGGGAGTGGTTAGAGCACATGTGTCAAACACAAGGCCCGCGGGCCAAATCCGTCCCACCAGGCCTTGCAATGTGGCTCGCACCGCGCTGTCATCACTGCACTCCGCTGCGTTTCCATCACAATGACAGTTTATGACTGTTCAGTAAACCATTCGGCCCGCGATTTAGGCTGGATTTTAGATTTTGGCCCCTTCTCTGATTGAGTTCGACACCCCTAGGTTAGAGGATGATCAGGCTGGCAGGCAGAAGCAGTTAGGGACAATCAGGAAGACAGGCAGGCGAGCAGTTGAGAGCCAGCAGTTCTGGATTGTGAGAGGAATTCCAGATTGGAGGGGTGCAGGCTGGGCTGAGGGACAACTCTCCCCCCCGCCCCCCGCCCCATGCATGAATTTCATGCACCGGGCCTCTAGAGCATATAATATGCTATACTTTTTAAAGTATTTATCTAGTTTGCCAAATAAAATACTTATAATTAGCTATCCTAATAGACTGTTTTGTTCATATCCTAAATATTTATGGTGTTTTTAATCTTTTCTGATGATTTGGATAACAGCTCACTCATGCAGTTCTCTTGTTTGCAAGGACCTCTTGAAAATATTTCCAGATTTCAGTTGCTCCAGAGAAAATCCTCTATGTTCTTGGAACTTATCTCATTTCACAAATAAGGAAACAGACTCATTGGATATATATATAGCTGGATTGGCTCAGTGGATACAGGGTTGGACTGCAGACTAAAAGGGTCCTAGGTTCGATTCCAGTCAAGGGCACATACCTAAGTTGTAGGCTCCATCCCCAGTAAGGGGTGTACAGGAGGCAGCTAGTCAATGATTCTCTCTCATCATTGATGTTTCTATCTATCTTCTTTCTTCTCTGAAATCAATAAAAATAAATTAAAAAATAAATTTAGAGAATATATTTTGTAGAATATATTTAGTAGAATATGGTTTGCCTTTATATGTTTTGTAGAATATATTTAGTAGAATATGGTTTGTAGAATATATTTAGTAGAATATGGTTTGCCTTTATATATGACATAATTTTATGAAAATAATTGAAGACTATATAATCCAGAAATAATTTTAAAGTCTATTTGACATATTGAGAAGCAGAAAGAAAACTGGAAGAAAATGTTAAGGAAAGTTATATCCTAATAAGTTAAAAAAATTAATCTAATAAATGCAGAAAGATAATATAGACTATTCAGGGACCTCCAAACCAGCTAGTATCCTGCATCATTATTAGCTGTTAGTTATCTTAACAATTCACTTTTACCATATATACTTAACTAAATAATATTCCCATATATTTTAATGCTCCCAAGTATTCAATCATAAGCGTAGGTAATATGTAGGATGTACATGTATTCACCATTATTTCTTATGTGCTAGGAATACAGAAGAATAAAGACAGATCATGTTTCTACTTTCATGGAGCTTGCATCCTAGTAGGTAAAATAGTATGCAGATACATACATATTTATTCTGTTAGGTAACAGGCACTTTGAAGAGAAATAAAGGAGACAAGAAGGTATAGACTGAAGGGAGGTTCATTCTGTTTTGTAAAGTGTGGTCAGAAAATGCTCCTCTGATGGGCTACCATTTTAACAGAAACCTGAGTGAAGGGAGATGTAAACTCTGTGATATGGATAGGAGGGCATGATGGGCATTTCAGGCAGAGGGAGCAGAATGTAAGAAAACCCCAAAACAAGTGTCTTAAAATTAAGAAGACCCAAATGGTTGGAGAGGACTGTAGGTTAAGACAACATTGCTAAAAAGGGATATTTACCTGGTTTTGCTGCTGCTGGCCATTAGAATCTTAACTCTACTTGTCGGATATATTTATCCAATTCAAGTATTTATACATAAAAATATCTAAAGAGATTTACCTAGATTTTCAAAGACTTCTAGATATGTTTGAGAATGACTGAAGCCATCCTATATAATAGGGATAATATGAAACTTGACCATCATACCCTCACGCAAGATGGCTGCCTTTATGTTGTCACAAGATGGCCGGCAGGGGAGGGCAGTTAGGGGAGATTGGGCTGGCAGGGGAGCAGTTAGACATTGATCAGGCTGGGAACAGAGTGAAGGTGATCAGGCTGGCAGGCTGAAGTGGTTAGGGGCAATCAGGTATGTAGGCAGGCAGGTGTGCAGTTGGGAGCCAGCAGTTCTGAATTGTGAGAGGGATGTCTGAGGTATGGGATGGGGCCTAAACTGGCAGTTGGACAACCCCCAAGGGGTCCCAGATTGGAGAGGGTGCAGGAGGCTGGGCTGAGGGATCCCTTCCCAGTGCATGAATTTCATGCACCAGGCTTCTATATATCCTATATAATAAAGAGGTAATATGCAAATTGACTATCACTCCAACACACAAGATGGCCATCACAAGATGGCCAGCAGGAGAGGGCAGTTTTGGGCAATCAGGCCAGCAGGAGAGGGCAATTGGAGGGGACCAGGCCTGCAGGGAAGGGCAGTTGGAGGGGACTAGGCCTGCAGGGGAGGGCAGTTGCGGGGGCCAGGACTGCTGGGGAGGGCAGTTGGGGGCAACCAGGTTTGCAGGGGATGACAGGAGTGACCAGGTCTGCAGGGAAGGGCAGTTAGGGGTGACCAGGCTGGCAGAAGAGGACAGTTAGGAGTTATCGGGCTGGCAGGGGAACAGTTAGACATCAATCAGGCTAGCAGGGAAATGGTTAGGGAGTGATCAGGCTGGCAGGCAGAAGCAGTTAAAGGTAATCAGGTAGGCAGGCAGGCGAGCGGTTGGGAGCTAGCAGTCCTGGATTGTGAGAGGGCAGTCAGAAATCCCATAAGGGGTCCCAGATTGGGTACAGTCTGGGCTAAAGAACACATCCACCCTTCCACCCTATCCCCATGCACAAATTTGTGCTCCAGGCCTCTAGTATATATAAATTTTACTAAATCATTCAAAATAATAAAGGGTATATAGTGTGATGTTTTTCTTCACAAGGGATTTATTATCCTTAAACATTTCTCTCTCTCTCTCTCTCTCTCTCTCTCTCTCTCTCTCTCTCTCTCTCTCCCTCTCCCTCTCCCTCTCTCTCTATCTCTATCTCTATCTCTATCTCTATCTCTATCTCTATCTCTCTCATACACACACACACACACACACACACACTCATATATATGAAAATAATTTTTGTGACAATTTAGTCAGGTATTTTTCTATTTTCTCACTTAAATTTGTCTTAATGCTGTGATAATTCTGCATTTGACCCCTTTTATTCAATCGTTGCTTTTGAGTTTGGTCAGAGCAATTGTGTCAGTATGGCAGTCTTTCCTTCCTTCCTTCCTTCTTTCCTTCCTTCCTTCCTTCCTTCCTTCCTTCCTTCCTTCCTTCCTTCCTTCCTTCCTTCCTCCTTCCTCTCCTCCCTCCCTCTCTCTCTTCCCTTTCTCCCTTAATCCTCACCAAGGATATTTTCCCCATTCACTTTTACTACCATGTTTCCCCAAAAATAAGACATCCTCTGAAAATAAGACCTTCTTATAGGTTTCCTTCTGAGTGAAATATAAGGCATCCGCCCGAAAATAAGGCCCCCCTAGGCTAAACATGAGAGATTTGGTCCACTGATTCTGAAAGAAATGGAGTCACAAGAAATTCACCAGAAAATTCAGGAATTGGATTGTTATGATGATGTTCCAGAAGATGATAACATGATTGTCATTGAATAAATGAATAAATTCTTGATACTGTAGGATTCACAGTTTGTCTGGTTTGTGTTGACAACTACCGTACTACCATACTGTATACAGGTAATAAATTTCCTTTATTTTCATTTAACAATAAATGTATACCGTATTCTTCTTCATGGAAAAATAAGACATCCCCTGAAAATAAGACCTAGCGCATCTTTGGGAGCAAAAATTAATATAAGACACTGTCTTATTTTCAGGGAAACAGGGTAGTAGAGAGATTGGAAGGAAAGGGGAGAGACAGAGAGAAAGATCCATTTGAGAAAGACACACTGATTGGTTGCCTCATGCAAGCACCCTGACCAGGGCTTGGATGGAGCCTGCAACCAAAGCATGTGCCCTTGACTGGAATTAAACCTGGGACCCTTCAGTTTGAGGGCCCATGCTCTATCCACTGTGCAAAACTGGCTGTGGCAGGCAGTATGGCAGCTTTTCAATTTGTTTACTCTGTGTATATGAAGGTGAGAAAGTAGGTATTTATTTTCCTTGGAAAGATACTACAAGTGTTCTCAAGTTTAATATGGACCCAGGGAGACGCCACTTCCTACAGTGAGAGAGCAAAAGACCTGATTTCATCTGCGCCTCACACTGTTTGCTATTCTGAGACTAAGGCACATGTTCATTTAAGAACATACACCATCAGGGAAATTCTTGTCCTATAGGCAGAGCAAAGGGAAATCCTTTCCCCTGCTGGAAGGTGAAACTGAGGATAAAAAAAGGAAAGAGTCAGGGATTGGGTCTGGAGCAAGAATTGAGGATCCCTGTTTCCTCCTCTAGGGGCGTGGTGACAGGTACAGGAGAATCTTGGAAAAGCACATGTGGATATACCTTGGGATATTTTGAACACTATCCAGTATGGTTTGAGAATGAAAAGGCGGGCCAGTAACTTAGAATTGGTTGAGGATAAAGCCTAGGTAAATGAGATTGAGATGTGAGTCTTACATCCTCATAGCCTGATATAAACTATCCTCATAGTTTAGGCAACCCAGAAGTTTTCTGTGCCCTGCTGGCTGATGTAGAGGTGCTTAACAGGATGAGAGGGCTGCAGAGAATGTGTGTTGGTGCTCTGGAGGAGCACTGCACTCAGCTCAGCATGTGGTACTATCCCAGAGGCCAAATGAACCAAGAAGGTCCAAGCACATCAGAGAATTCTCAGTGACTAATTGAGTTAAACTTGACTGTAGGAGAAGATAGTTTAACCCCCTACGGTCATAGGTTCTCTTGGGAGGAAAGCAGGAAGAATGAAGAGAGGAATAATTTAAAATTCAGAATTTATATAATGAAAAATGAGTTATTAAGAATCCAAAGAGACTCTTGACTCTAAAAGACCAAACTCCCTTGAAAGCATTTAAAAGATTTTAAACATCTATTGAGTAGAAATGGAAACTTGAGACAGATGACATCATGTTTGGATTTTAAAAGTGTATATTTTTTTGTACTTCTGAGTTATAGTGTACAAATTTCAACTCTTGGTGTAGTAGTATATTTGGCACATTATACAGTAAAAGAGGCATGCAAGTTGTCATGAGCCCTAACTGATAAATGTGTTGCTTTAAAACCACAAAACATCCTCAAGCAAGGAGACTTAACAAAATTTCCACAACTCTAATTTTATGTCTCTGAAAATTTCCACTCCTACCACGGTGTGGTCAAATTATGTTTCAGATTCCTCCCAGGAGCGCCCCTAATGCATCTTTGCAAATCCTTAAGTTTCCAAAACTTAGCAGCATCTACCTTAGTTGCCTTGCTTCTCTATTGCCTTCCACAACTCACTTGTCCTGAATCTTGAGGTGGCCCCCTACATGTCTAGAGCCTGTCCCAACCAGCATCAATATGTCATCCATGGGCCTGCCTTTCCTTTCAAAGTATGACTTAACTTTACAAAAAGTCTATGTCTAAAGACATGAGCTCATAGTCCATGGTTAGTCTGGGACATCCACGGTCATGTTATACATGACTACCTCCCACATTCCCCACCTTGCTTCCAAAGGCTGATAAATCATTTTCCTTAAACAGTTCTCAGAATCTCTAGGAGGATGCTCTAAGTCTACATTGATTTTGTTGCATTCTCCTTTGCCCTGCACAAACATTCTTCTAAAAGCTTAGTGTCCATGGTAGATTATACTTCTTTGGTTCAGTTATAGGGTACAACTTAGATTGGGAGTAGCTAAGTAATCTGCTTTGTATTATTCAGGGTAAATAATATTAGCTGCTGGGACAAATCTTTGTGGTTTATTTCTCATTGCAGTCTGAAGCAGGTTGAGTGACTCCCAAAAGCAATCACTCAGGAATTCCACCTCCTTCCATCAATGTGACTGCACCATCTCAGAATCCTCTGGTACTAGCTAAATAGATAAAGGAAAATGTGGGAGGTAGTCATGTATTACGTGAGCGTGGATTCAAGACCCATATTTGAGGTTAGGTATAAAAACAGCATACATGATTCCATCCACATGTGCATGGACCTTCCTTCCTTCTAAGAAGTGATATAACTTTAAAGAAAGTCCATGTCTAAAGAGAAACTGGGAAATACATAGCACACATGTGTAACTGCTAGCATTTGCCTGCTATTGTCTATTCTCTAAACACCAAAGACCAGGTGGCTTTCACCTCTGCACACACACAGAATACCAGGTAATCCCATCCTCAAGGGAGACAATGTTAATTGCAGGCAGTCCTGCATCTAGCTCACAGTTTAAGACCACAGAGCTCTGTAGTGCTTTCCATCGAACCCAAATATGCTTCCTCTTGATCTTTTAGTCTGCAGACTAAAATGACAAGCCATCCTTCCTTTCCCTCAATTCCTATTCCTGATATACAGTAATGATCAAGGCAAGATAAATTTGGTAAACATCTTGTTGGTAAAAAGAAAGAAGTCCCTACTAAGTCATTGGTCTATAGCAGCAGTTTTCAACTGGTGTGCTGCAAGAATTTTAAAAACATGCAATACCTAACTATTTAGTTAGTAGAGGCACTGACCTCTTTTCCCTTAGATCCTCAAATAGAAAATTACAACATCCAATACCATGATAGCTTCCAGTGCGAATGAGTCAACATTATACTTCCTTGGGTCATATTGGCAAAAAATATAATACATGTTTTGCTTTGATGCAGAATTTTAGTAATTTATGTGTGCCATGATTCAAAAAATGAGGGAAATCACTGGCCTGCAGCAAATCTGGAATCCTGTGCAGCAAGCTGCATGAAGGCCTGCTATTTGGGGTGGTGAGGAAAGTGCTCAGGGAGTCTCCAATTCTGGGAAAGAGTATTATCTGCTATTTTTGTGTCACTTCATTTTGCCCTTTGAAAGAATTTTTCTTATCCATTATTCTCCTTGGCCATATCTGAAATGGCTGTTGGTGGCTCTATAGCCTTTAAATCCTGCCCCTTACTCTTGAAAGTTTGGGGGTTCATAGGAACTCTTAAGTCTTAATCAAGTATATATATATATTTTTTTCAATCAGGACTCGTTTTTTTACATAATACATTTTTTTATTTCAAAAACTTAGTGGGCTTCTGAAACTCTGCTTCTAGCCATTTCTATTTTCCAATCCAAAATTAGCAATTATTTTCTATACATAATTTCCATGCTGATTTATTTCTTTGTTTCCTTACTCCTTTATATCTCTTAACTAAACTCACTTAAGACATCTTAAATATTGTATGTGAGTGGGGAAGTCACACTTTTCATATAACTGCTGCCAGATTTTATTAAAGATTAATTGGTTAAGAGTCAAAGTCTCTTTCAATGTTCTCTCTTACTGCTTGAAGTCCAAACACCATGGTTTTCCAGCCCTTACAGGACCAATTCATAGTCAGGTAGAATATTTGAAGACACGAACCCTTAATTCATATGATGTGTATACACTGAGTGGCCAGATTATTATGATCTCTGAGCACATAATAATCTGGCCATTCAGTACATATCCTATATAATAAAAGGCTAATATGCAAATTGTCACCTCAACCAGAAGTTTGACCAGCAGGCAGGCCGACCAACCACCCATGTTTCCTTCCCCTGGCCAGGCTGGCCGGACCTCACCCATGCACAAATTCATGCACCGTGCCTCTAATATATGAGGCACAGACTGTGGTACCAGTATCACCGGTAACTGCAGTTTACATATCTGCTGAGGATAACTCTATAGTTGAAACAAAGGTAATGTCATGAGCATTTTCTCTAATAAGTTTCTCAGGCCTACAAAAATTCTTTTAAAAATATATATTTTATTGATTTTTTACAGAGAGGAAGGGAGAGGGACAGAGAGTCAGGAACATCGATGAAAGAGAAACATCGATCAGCTGCCTCCTGCATACCCCTGCTGGGGATGTGCCCACAACCAAGGTACATGCCCTTGACCAGAATCAAACCAGGGACCTTTCAGTGTGCAGGCTGATGCTTTATCCATTGAGCCAAACCTGTTTCGGCCCTACAAAAATTCTTAACAAAGAGCAGAGTCATTATTCTTACGATATTTTACAAAATGGCCATTTTCCTTCTCTACTTTCCAAAATCCAAGCTCTTTGCCATGTGATTTTGTAACTCTTCTAATCAAGAGAAGATCACATTCAAAAATCACCAAATATAAAATGAAACAAAAAGTAATTTAGATTCTTAAGAACCTAATAATCTAAAAATACATCTTAATTATTTGCAGAAATAAATAACAATATAGAAAATTGTGAAGGGGAAAAAGGATTATAAAATAACCAGCAGAAATTAAAAGAATCAGAGAGAACATTTAGAAATCAAATTTTCAAGTTGAAAACTTCATGAATGGGTTAAGCATATGAGACAGAGCTAAGGAAAGAATCAATCAATTTACAACTTTATCAACAGCACTGAATATTATTACTGTTAGAAATATACATTATAGTAGACAAAATATTGTTCAATTTAGAAAAGAAAAACACACATGACCATTAAAGAATGCTTTTCTAAAAATTACAATCTCACTAGTATTTAGAGAAATGCAAATTAGTAACAGCATATTTTGTTTATTAGCTTGGCAAGGATTAAAGGGTGATGCTAAGGGTTGGCATGGATGTAGGAAAATAAATTATACACACTGCTCTTAAAAAATTGGCACAACCTTTCTTGACACTTGTTTTAAAGGGTTTAATAGGCAAACTCTTTGACTTAAAAATTTCACTTAAAATTTTTCCCTTAGGAAAATAATTATGCAGATGCACCAAGATGTTTGTAATAGGAACACGTTGTAACAAATATAAACAATAAGGATATACAAAAGATGTTTCATTAAATAATTATATTACATTGGGATGGTAAATAACTATTAACAATAATTGTGTGGATATTAAAATGAAAAATGTATGTAGTGTATTAAGTGAAAGAAGCAAGCTTTAGAAAAATATGTGATGCATCTAAGGATTTCTAAATGGGAGCACAAATTTACTAGTATCAACTTGCTAATTTGAAAAGCAAAAGTGACATTATTAAATTATATTTGTTGATTCCTGACACAGTTGAAGAATTGCCTCCAGTATTTTTTTCTGTTGTAATTTTACACTCATAGGCTTTATTATTTATTATTTGTTCCTTTCTTGTAGAATTTAGGGGTCTTCATGTATTTAAATTAATAAACTTGGTTTCTCATTACAATTGCATTTAAATTACATATTACCACATATATAATATTGAGAATCTAAGTTTATGCAAGCCTTCATAATGTAGAAACTACTTCCATATACTTATCTTAAACTGCCTATCTCCCCCAAAAGCTACTTTAAACCATCACAGCTCTGCTCAAATCAGACTGTACCATGTCCTCTGCTCACACTGAGAAGATAACCTAACTACTTACTTCATAGATTGAAACTGTTTCAAATTCCTTCCTATCTCCTCCACTTTTCCCGTTCACAGTCCGAAGGACATTTATCTGCATCTACATATACCCTTTTCTCCATTGAATCACCCTACAGTGGAAAGAATTGTCCTTCTTCTTGGATCCTGGATTCCATTCTCTGTCACCTCCTTGGTAATCTTTAGTGCATCAGTTATTCTCATATTCTTCTTTCTGTTGCTTCATATTTCTCTGTATATAAACAAGATAATTTTCCATCTGCCCAAAATAAAAACAAAACAAATAAACCCCTAATGAAAAACCCAAACCTTTCCTTGAGCTTTTCTTAGCATAGTGACCGCAAGGATCTAGGATCATATTGAGCTCTAAGCATTTACTGAACCCTCAAAAATAGTCTGGAACTATAATAGTCTTTGCAGCTACATAGATGAATAAGTCACATACCTTTGAGGAGCTTACTATTGGTCTCTATGTATTTAGAACTCTGCATGTGATGACACAATTGTCTAAGTAAAGATCCCAGGTCTTCTTTCAACATTCAGAAAAGAACTACAGATGTCAGTGAGATAGGAGATGCCATTTTTTCTCTTTCCTTCACTGTCAAGTTTCTGGAAAGAATAGTGTGTGATTGTCACATCTACTGTGATCAGGTTTCTACTCTGTTTCCTGAACTAAAATGACAACAGGCAATTTTAACAGGCAAAAAAGAGTCTTCTCTTTCTTGACTTATTTGAGACATTTGATGCTTGACCACCTCTTTCCTTCCTGATACCCTTTTCCTCCCCCACTTCAGTGCTGCTTCCCCATCTCTCCAACTACTTTTCCCAGAGATCATTTATAAACTACTTTTCCTTTGTTTATCCTCTACTCTGTTCTCTCTTCATTCTTTCCCTGGCCTATTTTGTCTTCATCTACAACTTTTACTCCCACTTATATTGCAAGAGTATTGAAAAAATGATGGACTAAATGTTAATTTAATCTACAAACAAATCTTAAGAAAATTGAGAACGAGAACTGAAGTGTCTGTTCTAAGTCCTCTTGCTCAATAAGAACTAGAAATATGCTGAACTCACCTGGGTTTCCTAACTCCAAATTCCATGTACGTGTTCCTGTGCAATCCTTTTGAAAATAGTTTTGGAACCATTCTACCCTACTATGTCCTAGGACATCAAGAATATTTAGTGGGTACTTTCATCTTCCTCTAATAGCTCTATTTTTTAAATGTGAGGTTTATTATCACTGATAGGAATAAAATTCACCCCTGGATGTTATGTTGACCCAAGGATAACATTATTTATTATTATTATTAGAATAGTTTTTTGGTTTTTTTTAGAGGGAGGAGAGGAAGGACGGAAAGAGAAACATTAGTGTCATAACACATCAATCGGCTGCCTCCTGCACATCCCACACCAGGGGTGGAGCCTGCAACCCAGAAATGTAACCTTAACTAGGAATTGAACCAGCAATCTTCTGGTGCACAGGGCGATGTCCAACAAACTGAGCCATGCTGTCCAGGGTGAAGATAAAATTACTAAGACAAGCAAGAATTAGGGCACAAAACAAGTCAAATGTAAGAGATTTGAAATCATATTAAGCATCTTTTCCAATCACAATGGTATAAAATTAGAAATTAATTACATGAAACTAAAAAAAAATTCACATATGAGATGATTAAACAACATGCTACTGAACAACCACTGGGTCAAAGAGGAAATCAAAAGAGAAATAATGTATATTGAGACACTAAAAAATGTAAAGATAATAAACCAGTATTTATGAGATCCAGCAAAAGCAATTCTAAGAGAAAAGTTCACGATGACAAATTCCTATCTCAAGAAACAAGAAAAGTCTCAAATAATATAACTTTATACACATAGGAGGTAGAAAAAGAGTAAACAAAGCCCAGTGTTAGTAGACAGAAGGAAATAAATATTAGAGCAGAAACAAATGAAATAGAGGACAAAATAGTGAAGATCAATAAAACTGAAAGTTGATTCTTTTGAAAAGATAAACAAAACTTATAAGCCCTTAGGTAGACTCACCAAGAACAAGAGAGAGAGAGAGAGAGAGAGAGAGAGAGAGAGAGAGAGAGAGAGAGAGAGAGAAAGAGAGAGAGAGAGAGAGACAGAGAGAGAGGACTCAAATAAAATCAGAAATGAAAGTAAAAATATTACATCTGATACTGCAGAAATACAAAAGATCATAATAGACTACTATGGACAAATATGCATCAACAAATTAGACAACCTAGAAGAAATGGATAAATTATTGGAAATATACAGCCTACCAAAACTGAGTCATGATGAATTAAAAAATCTGAACAGACTAATTACTAGTAAGAAGACTAAATCAATAATCAAAACCATCCCAAAAACAAGAATCTTGGACCAGATGGTTTCATTGGTAAACTCTAAAAAAATTCAAAGAAGCATTGATCAGACTGACAGACCTCAGAGGGAAGCTAGGGAAGGGTGGGCGAAAAGAGATCAACCAAAGGACTTGTATTCATGAATATAAGCCTAACCAATTGACCAGAGGGGTGAGGACATGAGTGGGGGGTTAATGGAGGGATGAGGACTCATATATAATACCTTAATCAATAAAGAAATTTAAAAAAATTCAAAGAAGAATTAATGCCAATCATTGTCAAACTCTTCCAAAAAAATAGAAGAGGAGGACTTCTTCCAAACTTAGTATATGAAGCCAGCATTATCCTCATACCAAGATCAGACAATGGTGCCTCAAGAAAAGAAAATTACAGGCCAATATCCCTGATAAGCATAAATGCAATAATTATCAACAAATTGCAATAACACATTGAAAGGATTATACACCATGATCAAGTGGGATTCATTCCAGAAATGCAAATTAGTCAACATCTGGAAATCAATCAATGTGATACACCACATTAACAAAATGAAGGATAAAAATTATATGGTAATCTCAGTAGATGCAGAAAAAAACATCATTTGACAAAATCCAAAATTCTTTCATGATAAAAACTCTCATAAAAGTGGAATAGAGGGAAAGTACCTCAACATAATAAAGGTCCTATATGACAAGTCCACAGCTGACATCGTACTCAATGGTGAAAACTGAAAGCCTTTGTTTCTAAGAGCAGGAATAAGACAGGATGCCTATTCTCACCATTTATATTCAACATAGAATTGGAAGTACCATCCAGAATAATTAGGCAAAATGAAGAAATAAAAGGCATCTAAAAAAAGAAGTAAAACTGTCACTGTTCCAAATGACACAATGTTACATATAGAAAACTCTAAAGACTCCATCAAGTATTAAGATTAATGCATTTAGTAAGCTGTAGACTACAGAATCAATCATAAAAATCTGTGTGTTTCTATGTAGTACCAATAATGAAGTATCAGAAAGAGAAAAGTCCATTTAAACTATATCAAAGAGAATAAAATATTAGAAATACATTGAAGGAGGCTGAAAACATGTATATTTAAAAAGACCAAAGCATTAATGAAAGAAATTGAGGAAGGTACAAATAAATGAAAAGATATGCTCATGATTAAGAGAAATTAATATTGTTAATATGTTCATATTACCCAAAGCAATCAACAGATTTAATTCAATCTCTATCTGAATATAGATGTGAATGCATAAAATCTTTATAGCAATGCTAGAGGCCTGGTGCATGAAATTTGTGCAGGGGTAGGGGTATCTAGGCCTGCCAGTGATCAGGGCCAATTGGGGCCTTCCAGTTTCCTGCCATGGCCTTCCTTCCCTAGCTGCCAGCTGCTGGTCAGGGCCTTCCTTCATTCTGTGCCGCCCCCTGGTGGTCAGCACATGCCATAGCGAGCAGTCAAACTCCCGGTCTCCTGATCGAACACCTGAGGGGACATTTTGCATACTAGCCTTTTATGTATATATAAATTAAAACTATTATATGACATTTCTGCAACTTGTACATTTACATGGTTGGTTTACATGTATAGTTTTATATGAGTTCATCTTTTACAGGATGGTTTTGAGGCCTTAAATGGTAGGATCAACTGCCACAGCCTTGACTGTATTTCAGCCAGTTTGTGGTGCTGCTGGCGCCAAGCCACACACACACAAAAAAACCCTTTATCTGATCTGACAGCCTGCTCTGTTCTGATGCTCATGTTAGTTTTGCTGAGGGAATTCCATGAAGCCCATGACTATTAGGCCCCATAACCATCTGAATGGGTGATTCAAGCTTTGCTTCTAGTGGACTTCCTGCATGGTGGATACAGGGTGGCCCATGTTGGGGTGAGTAGGGGGACTATGGTGAGTGTCAGGTGGCACTGGATTTTTTTGTAAACAGGCAGGCAAGTGGGACCATCAGGTTGGTGATTACAGTACACAGGGCTAAGAGCCATTAGGTTGGAGTGTGTGCAAGGGAAGAATAGCCCTTTCTCCCCACTCCCATCCAAGGCATTCAGCTTATTCAGGCTAGAGGGACTGAGGGTCTTCTGCTTCTGCTCCCTGTAGAAGGTTAAGGGAGAGAGGAGGCCTGTTTTGGTCAAGAGCGGGTGGCCAGTAGGTTCTCAATAGGGTCTTCTTATCGGCAGTCTCTGTGTGTCTGGATATTCTCATCTGCCAGGCAGATAAGCCTGGGCCCATTTGAACTCCAATAAGCATGCTTTGAAATATGTGTGTGGTGTGCACGTGGACACGTATGAAATTAATTATTTGAGCATATAACCTGCTCTATTTATATTAATATGTAAGAAATCACTTGTTTTTAACTCTGACTTTGAAATACATCTCCAGCAAATCAAACATATGTAAATAGATGACTTCCTGAACAGGCACAGAAAAAAAAAATACCTGAAAGGATATATAGTAAAAATGCAATAGTTTGTTTCTGAACATAATGCGTGCTTTTTTTGCTTGCTTGTTTTACTCTCTCTTTCTCTCTCTCTCTCTCTCTCTCTCTCTCTCTCTCTCTCTCTCTCTCTCTCTCTCTCTCTCTCTTTCTCTCTCTCTCTCTCTTTTTCCAAATAGAAAACAAGTATTCTTTAAGTATTCTTTTTATAGTAAGGAAACATTTCATGAATATGAAATTTCAGTCTATTTGTGCTAGGATTTGTGGTCTCAGTCTGCAATACCTAGTAATTAATTGATTTTGTAGTAGTGATCATAATTACTTAGGAAAATTAGATCTTTAACCATTACTAAGATTTTGTTTTTGCTGATCTTTAACTAGTGACTTGCTGAATTTTTGCAGGACTTGTTTTTAAAATAAAAATTTTATAGGCAAATACTTTGAGTGTTGCTCAGTAAGAACACTTTACTAAACACTCAAGCTGTTAACCAGAGAATGAAATCATGATGAGATCATTAATAAAGGCAATTTGGCCTTTTATAAACGCCATTCCACACACTATTTAAAAAAGACTCTTATAGATGCCAGTGGGATAACAATGACTAATCATTTTAACATTGATATTATTATGATGCATCAAAGTCCCTATCTAATTATAATATAGCAACATTTGCACATGATTTAAAAATTCTATTTTTTCAGATAATTTATTGTCTTCATTTACTAGAATAATAAAAATAAAGTTGAAAAAAAAATAAAGTTGAATGATTTACCCAAAGACCTCATAATCATTTTAAACATTTGCAAATGGAACTTTATTCCCTAATATCAAATGAAGTGCTCTTTTATTAGAGAGCATTTCCCATCAACTATGCCATTTTTAGTAAATAATCCTTATAGAATTAATTTATTTAAAAATATGCTTTGTGGTTAGTAATGGTAATTTGGCTTTATATGTACACTTCAGTTTGAATTTTGAAAATTATCAAATATTGTTCTGGAGAGGTCAGAAAAGAAAGTCAGCTTGGGGTTACATATCATATAATATTGAGAAATAAATTCAAAACTGTTTGGAATAAAATTTCATTATAAGATATTTTTCTCGGATTTCAATTCCACCTAAATCTGATTTCTCAAATTTTGTAGCAAGTGAGGCAGATACAGAGGAACTTCCTCCTCAGCCTTTAACATTTGCTTCTGATTTGAGCTGTCAGTTTTGCAAACTTTCTCCTTTACAATATTTTTGTTTCTTTTGTTTTAGTCCTCTTGAAATCATGAGGGAAATAAAACAGTGGAATATTTTAATATTTTAAAATTTGGGCATAAAGTCTGGGATACATGGAGGTTTCATTTTATTTTTGATTTGAGTTACTTTGTTCCCTTTTAGTTTTAATAAAATGTGAATCAAGAAAAAACTCTCTAGTGTAGAAGCTTGTTTATTTTATTGTGCTCTGTTTAGTTATTCAAGAAAAAAGTTACAAAAGTGTAATCGTTGCCATCTGTTGTATTTGAAATAGAATCTAGCCCAAAAGTCAAAAAAGTCATAGCAACAACTTATAAAAACAACTGCAATAATATCAACTCGCTATGGTTACTGGTGAAACTTTATTTTTCTCCCAAATGAAGTAAGTTTCCTTAGAGGATTATTTTAACATTTGATTTATATCATTATTAAATTTGCCTCCAAAATCATCAAAGTCTCTAATAACACTGTTCTTTAACTCTCTGCCTGATAGGAGATTATAGGAGATTAGCAGATATATATATATATATTTTTTTTGTCTTTCTGGTTCAAGCCTCATTAGAATTCCCTCTTTGGAGGCTATTATTTTTAATTACTTATTAATATATGATTTAAAGAAAAAAATCTGTATATATACATACATTTTCCCATAGTATTGAATAGTTACTTGCAAATATAAAAAGCATGCAAATTTGGTCAAGTGTAGGATTTTCATGGCTGAATATATTTATTCATATTATAGTACTGCCCTAGGCCATGTTTTTTTTATTTTTTTATTTTTTAAAGAAATTGTAGTTGTAAAACATGATCTGGTCTTTAAAGTAAACATGTCATACATACAAGATTGCTATCACTTGAGAGAATAAAGGCATAATATGGCATCAATTGATTTCTTTTGAAGCCATCAGAACTAATATATAAACATATTCATTGGACTTGCCAATGTACTTACTTGCTATTTTATTTTTTTAAAAGGGAACTCTAATTATTCTACCAAAGGAAAAAAGGACCTTCTGCTACATGTATAAACACACACACCTCTTGAGATCATAGATTTAACACCTCTAAATATTTTTCAAAGGAAACATTATCAAAATCATTGTGGACATTCAAGAACATAGAATATTTTACAGAAATTAGCATAAACCAGTGTCAAGTTGTTTAACTTTTTTCTCTACCTCTATTTCAGGGGTGAATTAACTATTACCTAAATTGAAAAAATAATTGCAGTTATTGATACTCAGTTTTCATTTGTAACATAAAATTTACAATCACTATACTATACTTTTACTCCCCACGAAATGTATTAATGATTTCTACATATGGAAATAAATTTAAAAGTCCTTTGAGTTTTCTTAGGATAAGATTTCATAAAACCCTATTGTTACAATTTCTACAAAAGTAAAAGTTGAATTAATGTGATTTATGGTGTTGGCAGTGTTTATGGATGATGTGTGTGAGTTTTTGGTGGAGAAGAAAATGTATAGAAGAAACTGGTATCCATTTATTTAATATGTACCTTGCTTACCTATCATGTAGTAGGTGTTGTGTGGGCGTTGTAACTGAGCTTTGAGTTTATAGGCTTGATTAGGTGGGAAAAATCACATGCATTCACATCACTGCCTGCCACCCATTACTTGCATAATCTTGATGCCAGGCCACATGAGCCTGGAAGTAAATGTAGATCATATTTTTCATAAAATCATTATTCCTTTGGCTGTATTCCCCATCACTAAAACTATTTTCCCTAGCTATTTCTGGGGTTCCCTAGATGGTACGCATATGTGTTTAGAGCACAGTGTTTTGGCTACAGTAACCACATGCCATTTTTCCTCTTTTCTTCTGAATAGATTTGACTACACATGCTCAAAAATGTTGGTAGGTGACTTACATGAGACACTGCATGCCATCCAAAGCTTTATATTGTTTGTATGTATGTGCCCACACTATTGTCCCTTCTCAATTCTGCCCCCTACACAGTGTTTTCCTTGGTCTGCCAAACTTGCTGTTTAACCACCCACTGAAAATTTAGTGCCTAAGAGATGGCACATTTGAAGCTGCTCTGTAAGCTGTGTGAAGGCCCCTCACTGCTGGGAGAATTGATGGTCCTCAGGCTCTGTAGCTGTGGTATATAAACAAAATAGGGGGAAAGTTTTCTCTTTATGGTGTGTACACCAATGACATTCAGAATTTTAGAGAAGAAATGATTTATTTTTGCTTGCTGATAGCTCCTTCTCTCCCTGGGGTTCAGACAAATTGTAGGTTTAGGGAATGAAGGCTGTACCCCAAACCCTCAATCCTCTGATAAAGAGAGGGATGTTATTGGACCCATCTTGTGTGCCTATGCTTGTTTCTCTTAAAGTTTTCCCCACAGTTTATTGGTTCTATGCAAATATATGACTTGGGTCTACCTCACCTGTCCTAAACTTGTATAAATCCTGAAATGAGAATAATTTATAGACATAGCCAGGATTCCTGTAACTCGAGAATAAACAGACAAGGGGTTATAGGACTTCTGAGAAGGAAAAGGAAATCTTTGTCTAAGAAGATTTCATAAACTATATTTGAGTTCATATTCTCACAGTTGAGTAGAGGAAATGGCTAGGTATGCAGAGTTAAGAAATTTCAAGTTTTACATGGGAACCAACAAAACATCCAGTCATGTGGCAAATTTTAAGCATAAAGGATTTAACATGGGGAAAGTAAAGGCTTCTGAGTATGCATGGAAGAAGTGGAGGACTAAGCTAGTCTTCCAGGAAAATCTCTCGGGCTTTGCAGAACTGACTCACCACAATCTCCTCATGCTTCACATGGACTGCTATGGGCTCTGTCAAGTTGAAGAGTGCCCCGGTGGTGCTGCTGTTCTGCAGCTGCCACAGTAGATGCTGGGTACCCAGCCACCTGGGGAGGGAACAGTGAAATGATTTGCAGGAACATCTCACATTCTTACAACTTTGCTTTCCATCAGAGAAAATGAGCCTCTGATTCAGTTTTTCCATCCTAAATATTGTGCAAGTACATCTCATCAGTGGCATTGAAGTTGTTTCCAGAACTCTAACTGAAAGATAGATGAGACTATTTACACCATGGAATTTGGGCAAACAATGCACATCAGGGCTCTCCCTTCCCCTGCCCCAGAGCACATCACTGACACGTTGACTCAATCCACAGTCTCTTCCATGTTTTACTCAAGATAGGTAATATATAAATAAAAGCATAAAATAAGATTAGATTTTAATTAGATCAGAATTTTCTTATTTTTTGGTAAAGATTCTCACAAATAAAAGCACAAGACTTTATAATATTACTCTGACATTGTATATTAAGGAAATAGAGAGGAAAAGTAAATTAATAGTACTGTGAGCCTACCACATTTATTAAAACACTAGAGGCCTGGTGCATGATATTTTTGCATGGGGGAGGGGGTTGTCCCTCAGCCCAACCTGCACCCTCTCCTATCTGGGACCCCTCAAGGGCAGTTGGACATCCCTCTCACAATCCAGGATTGCTGGCTCCCAACTGCTCGCCTGCCTGCCTTCCTGATTGCCTCTAATCACTTATGCCTGCCAGCCTGATCACCCCCTAACCACTCTCCTGCCAGCCTGATTGATGTCTAATTGCTCCCCTGCCAGCCTGTTTGCCCCTAACTATCCTCCCCTTCAGGCCTGGTCACCCCTAACTGCCCTCCCTTGCAAGCCTGGTCCTGTGGTGGCCATCTAGTGTCCACATGGGGGCAGGATCTTTGACCACATGGGGGTAGCCATCTTGTGTGTTGGAGAGATGGTCAATCTGCATATTATTACTCTTTCATTAGATAGGCTAGAGGCCTGGTGCATGGGTGGGGGCCGGCTGGTTTGCCCTGAAAGGTAACCTGGATCAGGGTGGGGGTTCCCCTGGTACATGGGGTGGCCTGGGTGAGGGGCCTGTGGTGGGTTGCAGGCCAGCCATGCCCCCTAGCATCCCAAGTGGAGGACCTGGTGTCTGGGATATATTTACTTTATACAATTGATAATTTGTAGTCTGGAGCAGAGCCAAACCTCCTGCTTGGTCTGTGGTGGCAGCCATTTCTGTTGGGATTTATTTATCTTCTTTGTAGCCTGGAGTGGAGGTCTAGGCCAGCCAGGGCTGCAGAAGCTTGGCTTCCTCCTTTGCCTGGGGCCAACCACAGCCTCCTGCTCTCTGCAGCTTCGTGGCTGCCACCATTTCTGTTGGAATTTATTTATCTTCTATAATTGAAACTTTGTAGTCTTGAGTGGAGGCCTGGATCCGCCAGGGTATGTGGAAAGCTTGGCTTCCTCCATTGCTGGGGAAACCCAAGCCTCCCTCTGCTCTCTGTGGCTGTAGCCATGTTGGTTGGGGTTAATTTGCATACTTGCTCTTATTGGCTGGTGGGCATGGCTTGTGAATGTAATGGATTGATGGTTAATTTGCATATTACTGTTTTATTAGATAGGATTATTTCTCTTGCCTCTTGATCCAATTTTACAGTTAGAAGCTGTCTAGATATGAAGATACCTTGTAGGTGTAATATGATACAATGACTCATTTTTTTTTTTTTCTACTACCCGAACATCATAGATATTATGTCAGGTTGAAATGAAAAATATCACTAACATATTATGACCTGGAGAATATTTTGCTAAATGAAATAAACCAAACTGTGAAAGACAAATATCACATGATCTCATTTATTTGTGAAATTTAATGAATTGCCCAACAAAATAAGACCTGAAGTACGGTGGCATTGAATAGACTGACATACCTCAGTGTGGAATTGCTGGAGGGGGTGAGGAGAGATAAACCAAAGAACTTATATACTTATATGCATAGCCCATGGACACAGATAATAGGGTAGTGAAGACCTAGCAGGGTGGATAGGGGCTTGGAGGAAGGAGGGAATGAAAATGAAGATATCTGTAATACTACCAACAATAAAAATTTATTAAAAATATCACTAACTGTCTGAGACAGTTCATTTGCATAAGGATAAATATTTTCAGTTTATATCACAATGAGAATTAATATTAGTCTTTTTAAAAAGTTGTGTATGTAGGTTAGGAGAAAAGATTTCATTAAGCCCTTGACTTTTTCTTTATAATTAGTCAATAGTAATTACATTCATTTTGATTCAAGCCAAAGTAATCTTTTTTATTTAAAATTTCTAAGTTTCTAAGTGCCATATGGATATAAACAGAATAAAACTAAATTCTTAGCTGTCATACAATCAAGTTAGATCTTGTATAGGAAGACATTCTACCTTCTCTTGAACTGCATGTAAAGATACTAAGGAGAGAGAACTTTTAGGAAAAATGTAATTAACAACACCACATGAATAATTATGATTATGTGGGATCTCTATATTTACTGAGCACTGTGAGGAGTCTGACATTATACTAGATTCAGCTACCCTGATGGGAAAGTCACACAATTTGAAGGTGGTTCCAGTTGTTATGTATTCTTTGAGTCTGAAGATGACTGATGCCACCGCTGAAAATTGAGCTTCCCTCAGGTCAGGAGAGCTTTTATGGGTTATGTTAAGAAATGTATAATAATAAAAAGGTAATATGTTAATTAGACTGGATGCCAGGCCACAGGGCCGGAGGAAAGCCAGTAGGTCCCAGGAGCCTCTGGGTGGCCCCAGGGAAGCCAGCACAGGTCCCTGGTGCCTGTGGGTGGCAGGAAGGAAGCAGCCCAGCTCCTGAGTGCCTGCTGGTGGCCAGAGGTGGGAAGCAGCCTGGGTCCTGGGTGCCGGAGGGAAGCTAGTGCTGGTGCATCCGGCCTCTAGTGTTTGAATAAAAGGGAAATGGCTGATTTGCCAAGTAAAGATCTGAGATTATTTTAAGTCTACAGGGGAGAACTCCAATGTCAGTTGCAGAATCAGCCAAAAGGACAGAAGTGTAAGCAGAATGTGGATAAAATCCTCCTGCTGGGCACAGTGGTGAGCAGACCCTTGTGAGAAGGGAATTTCCACAGAAAAGCTGTATGGCCGGAGATAAAGTGAGCCCTATGGGGGAGGATTCTGTAGCCAAAGACTGGGGGGTGGGAGTGGGGCTTGCTTCCCTTTCAGCAGTGGAAGCAGGGAGGCTTGCCTGTCAACTGCTACTATTTATTTGTTTGGCTCCATCTTGTCACCATCATGCCAAATGGGAGAGATGGAGCTTGTTTAGATGGGCTGATTTCCCACGTTTCCCAAGTGAGAACTTTAGCCAAGAGAGGACTGATACCCCTAAAGTTAACATTGGCCTTTGTTGATGCTAGTGTTACAAGAATAAATAGAACAGACCCATTGCCAGTGACATGAACCCCCTATAAAGCTGATTTTACTTTTCCCTGCTTTGGAAACATTTAATTAAAAATCAGATAAAATGATGACCTGAACACTAACTTTTAGCTTCCCCTCTTACATTCTAATTGTAATGGCAAACTAACTAATGTCATATTGTTCAGTGATTTTTTTTTTTTCTAGTTGCCAGCATTAATCCTGGGTTTCTCCATGATTTTGTCCATATTACCACTACAGGTAGTTAATTACATAAAGTCTCTGCTTCAAAAATAATCTGCACTCCTCACTCCTGACAGATTAAACATTCTTCCATGGAGCTGAAGATTGTCTGCATTTGGGCCCCATCCCATTTCCCTGCCTTCCTTTTCTTCTGCTCTTCAAAACAGGCCTGTCTGTTTAGCTACTCAAAGTTTCTGGGGGCACAAAGTGAATTCTCTCGTCTTCTACTTTTGTGCAAGTGCTAGGGGCTCCTTTCCATACTTGATTTCCCTTTGTGAACTCTCACTGAATATCTTTATTAGGAAAACTAGTCTGCAAAACCTGATGTTGCAACTCCTTTATCTCAGCAATTGTCAACCTCTGTGCTGCAAGAATTTTTAAAACATGCAATACCTGACTACATAGTCAGGGAACTGATCTTTTCCCCCATTGGGTTGTCAAATAAAAATATGACAATAGCTGTCTGGTGTGAAAGAATCAAAATTATACCTATTTTTCTAAGATCTGCAAAAAAATCTATATTTTGGAGTAGCACAGAATTTTAGTACTTATTATTAGTTTATGTGTGCCATGAGATGAAAAAGGTTGGAAATCGCTGCTTTATCTAATGGCTAAGATGGCTTTTTGGTTCTTCCTGTTCTAATTCTAGCTGAAGTGCAAGGTTGAAATGAGTGACCTTTTCAGCTAAAGGAAGACCATTTATACCAATAAAAGGGTAATATGCTAATTAGACTGGACATCTTCCCGACATCCTCCTGGACAAAGCTATGGTGGCAGAGGCTAAGGCAGAGGTGGTTAGGGGCAATCAGGCTGGCAGGGGAGAGCAGTTAGGAGTAATCAGGCCAGCAGGGGAGGGAAGTTAGGGGCATCAGGCCAGCAGGCAGAGGTGGTTAGGGGCAATCAGGCAGACAGGCAGGTGAGCAGTTAGGAGCCAGTGGTTCTGGATTGCAAGATGAATGTTTGACTTCTAGTTTAGGCCCACTCCTGGAATTGGGCCTAAGCCAGCAGTCAGACATCCCCTGAGGGGTCCTGAATTGGAGAGGGTGCAGGCTAGGCTGAGGGACACCCACCCCCACCCTGTGCACAAATTTCATGCACCAGGCTTCTAGTTCTGTAATAAAGAATAAGGTTTTCTTTGAGGATTCAGATCAAATTGCACCATGTCTGAAATGGTCACAAGTTCACCCTTCCATCCCTAGGCCCCATGCACCCTCTGTCCTTACTCTTGTATTTTCCTCCCACTCACGTCAATGCCAGTGATGAATAGGTGACATAGTCTGATTGTACCGCTCACAAATTCCATCCCTACCTTTTGGTCTGATGAGGATTCCTTCTGTGCATTTTAGTGACGATTAAAATGAGGGAAATAATTTTTAAAGTGTAATTAATGAGGAAAAATATAGACGAGCTCCTGAAAGATGCAGAGACAAAGATTTTAAGTGAGGAAATGTAAGTAGCACCATTCCCTGCTTTTTACCCTTATATAACCAGACACAAGGAAAAACTGTTAATGATATACTTGAGTTCCAACAATTATTGGTGTGATATTGGCCTCCTTTTCAACACATGAACACACTACCACTAAGAAAGTGTTCTCTTCCAAATTTCACCCCTCTCCAAAAAATTACAGAACAGAAAAAGAAAAATAATAGAAAGTCTAGAGAATAGTTTAAAAGTACCTCCTTTCTCATATGAGTCATGACTTTATAGGCCTGGGTTGCACCCAGGGTCATTGCCCTTCGTTAGTTCATAGAGATTAATTGGGTCTAAGCCTGGGAGTTTTTAAGTGAAAAAAAAAAAAAAAAAAGAAAAAGAAAAAGAAAAAGAATAGGTGTTTTGAATTTATAAGATGCTTAAATTTTTATTTATTTTTTAAATTTTTTGTTGTTAATCTTCATCAGATACTATTTTTTCCCATTGATTTTTAGAGATGGTTGAAGAGAGGGAGGAAAAAAGGGAGTGAGAAACATCAATGTGAAAGGGACATTGATTGCCTCCTGCACATGCCCCAACCGGGCCAGAGATGGAACATGAAATCTTTCTGTGCAAGGGTTGGCACTCTAACCACTGAACAACACTGGCCAGGGCTGTTTAAAATTTTAAATAAATTCTAAGATGTGAGAAATGATTTATTTTAAATTTCTGTTGATGCATGACTAGATAAATAAGAAATCATCTTCCTTAGATTCCTTGATAAATTGCTTTAAAAAATTAACACTGGGTAAAATAATTTTATTTATCACTCTTTCTTTTGAATTAGACATTAAAGTAACTTTTCCTAAAGTCAGAGATGTTGGCATCATCCCTTCATTAATTATATTTATTTTCTGCTTTTCATTTCCTTGCTCTTCTGCTGACATGTTTTTTTAACTTTTATTATTGACACTATTACAGATGCTCCCATTTTCCCTTCCTTCACTGAGCACCAACCCCAGACCCCTTTCCTCTGGCCATCACCACAATGGAGTCTGTGTCTATTGGTTATGCATATATGTTCTTTGGCTAATCCCTTCACCTTTTTTCATCCAGTCTCCCCTCACTCCTTCCCTCTGACAGCTGTCAGTATATAGTGTAGAGATACAGCTTTGCTATAAACCTTTGGTTTTCCTTTTTGTTTTTTAACATCACCCAATAAGACCACAGATATTTTATCTTAAATACTGTTTATTTTGATTTGTGTACTTTTAGAACATTAACATATTTTTACAGAAAGTTGAATGCTCAAGTTTGGCTTCTATCTAATTGGGAAATAAGATTGTCATTCTCTGCTATCATAGGCTTTCTGAATTACTACTGATTGATTTGTAATAATTCTGAATTATTACTTGGTTTATAAGTTCCCTCTGCCATCAAAATCTCTGCTTGGCTTTTCTGATCCAATAGACATTTGCTTCCATGTCTCTTCAAAATCCTGACCCAGCCTGGGCCCCTGCTTCACTGGCCTCTCCTCAAGGGTCCTCCTTTCCCATTATCTCTTTGGAAGTGGACCTCTTTCCCTGAACAAATGAGTCACATTTATCTAAACCTTCTCTCTCTCTCTCTCTCTCTCTCTCTCTCTCTCTCTCTCTCTCTCTCTCTCTCTCTCTCTCTCTCTCATGTTTGGGGCCTTTGTAGATCTGAGCCTGTGGAAAAGATAAGCAAATACTCTCAACTTTCCCTTCCTCAGAATTCCTTGACTCTACCCATCCTGTGTCTCTGCAGCAGGCGCAAAGCCTCCATATCCATTTCACATGGATCCTCCTCTCTAGAACTCTTTTATTCCCAAGTCCAGGGAAGAATTTATAGTCATCTGGTGAATTCCAACGCAGTAATTCAATTTTTTGAATAGGAATTATTTTACTGCTTGATATTTTGCTAAGGCTTATCTTGTTCATCAATAACCCTATATAATAAAGAGGCAATATGCAAATTGACCCTCAAACTGTAACACCATCAAAAGATGGCTGCCCTGCCCAGCCCCTCCCCAGACCCCACCCTTGATCAGCTTCTCCCACCCCAATTGAGGGTGGGACAGTTCACCAACCCCCCACCTCCCCCACAGCCCCTCACCCAGACTGGCCACGCAGCCACACTTTCCCAGGGCTGGGGGTACCCCAGGCAGGCTCCAGACATGGTGTTGGTCAGAGGCAAAGATTCTGGCTGTCCCTGGCCTAGAGAGTCCAGAAAACCTCAGCAGTGACCAAAGATCAAGACCGAGTGGAAAGGTCCCTACTGGCGCTCATGGCTCAAAGTGCCAGGAGGAGGCAGAGCATCTTGAACCTGCAACCATGGTGTCTGCACACCAAGCCATGGGGCACAACATGCTGGTGGTGCCTGTGGGTGAAAGGGGGAGAGCAGAGAGCTGGGGTGTGGAGCTGGGACGGCCCTAGAGTGTTTAGGGACAGCCAGCCTGCGAGGTTGCTGTGATCTGCGGGCTCGGGCTTGGTCAAAGCCACTGGTCAGCTCTGCCGCTTGCCTTCCAGGTGCAGCTAGCCCTGAGCAGCTGGCATTGCACTCAGAGAAGAAGCTGTCACTGGGTTCAGTTAAATAAGAGAAGTCAAAGATCTGAGAGCAAATATCCTCCCAGCCCCTTCTTACACCCCCGGGCGAGGAGGACTGGGGATGGGGGTAATGGAAAATGGCTGCTGCTTTTCCTTTATAATGAAAAGACTCCTGCTATGTAGAGAGGAGAGCTGATTTGTTTCCAGCAATACCTGGCATATGTTCCCCGTCCCAGCCCTGAAGCCTGACAGCACCTACCAAAGGTGTGTCCGCACAGCCATGTTGGCCTGGCTCCTGGAACATTGGGAGAAAGTTTGAGCTGCATTGGTAATTGATAAAAAATAAATAAAAAATAATAATAATAATAAAAAAATAATAAAAGGTAAAGATTGAAAAACACCTCTTTTTACTCCAATGGCACTATAAAATGCAGATTACAGCATCTGATTTTGTCTTCAGTGTTGATTTTGAGGCAGAGCACAAATAGGTTCATGGGTAAAGCAGAAGAAAACAAAGGGAAAGTGAAAGAATTCTGCCATCCACTGCACTAAAAGTTGTTTTTAGTGGATTGTTTTGTTGTTATTTTTCCTTCTGTTCTTCAAGTCAGTATTTGCCATTTAAACCACTTTATGGCATTAGGTAATGAGCTAATGCTTCTCTACTAAGAGCAAGCAGCAGTGCCTTTCATATGAGTCACATACATTTAATCCATTCAAATGGAGCATACTGAAAGGAGAGAGTGGTATGTGTCATTATATAAAGAACTTGGCATTATGATATATCTGACTGAAGATTTTATTTATTTTGCAATTTAGAGAACATAGACAAATCAGGCATTGAAAATGAATGTGCATGCTTAAATGCATGACTTTATTTTCATCCGTAATGACCAAAGGACCAGTCACCAGGAGGTACATTAATGGGTCCTGCAGCATGGGGGATCTGGGGTCTCATGGTGTGGGGGGGTCTGGGTGAGGCTGTGTGGCACAGGCCAGGGTTGGGGGACCTGAGGCCACGACCCCCATTCCAGCAGTGGGATGTGAGGCTGCATCCCCTGACAGGCGGGGCTTGACAGGGTTGGTGCTAGCCAAGTCTTGGTGTCGCCCAATAAGGATGGGGCCGGCCAGACAATTCTATTATAGAAAAAAAAAAAAAAAGGCAAATAGCAATATTAAAATATTTTCTCTAATTAATTCCCTTTTAATGTGTATGAATTTCGTGCCCTGGGCCACTAGTTAGATGATAAGATTCTTGAGAAGGTCCTGTATCTTACCATCTTCTCTTTCACACTATGTTAACCCATAGTGTTTAGTACATAAAAGATACTTCAAACTATTTGCCGAACCAAATTAGAATTCTTAGTTCAAAACTTTTCATGGGACTATGTTTGCGTGTTCTCTACTCACTGCTGCACATTGCAGGATAAGAAGCACGCAGGACCCTTTCTTTAGCTCCTCAGCATTTCCCAAAAGGCCTAGAATCCTCTCACAATGCACAGTCCCATGGTGTGTTTAATGTATGCTGCTGACTCTACTATTGGTATCATTATTATTTGTGCGTCCTGAATCATATTTAAACCAATTTTTCACAACCCTAATTAAGAAGTCTTTGTTCATGCTATGATTGACAGAGGTATTTGAATGTCTTAGTTACTCAACAGCAAATCATTTTGACTCAGTCTTTTGTGCCTGTTCTTTTTTTGGACTCTTCTTGCACGAACATTGCTGCATTCACAAATTTACTTGTGTTGCTGAACATTTACTGTATAAGGCTCTGTGAGAGCTAAGAGATATACATAATATATTCTCCATCTTCAAGCTGTTTGCCATCTCATAGGGGAGTTAAACACATAACTTTAGTTCAGTGTGTAAAAAGTGTGATAGAAGCTGTCAAAATTGACTGTCAGATTGCCCAGGAAAGAGTGATCTCTTCTACTTGAGATCAAAGCAAATAGCATTGTTGAGATAACATCTGAGCTGAGTCTGAGATGGTAAGTGGAATTTGGATAAGTGGAGAAAGTGAAGAGGATATCTGTTGGCAGACACAAGACATGAAAATGGTATACTTTTAGGAAAATGGTGTTGATTTGAGCTGAGCAACAATTTTGAGGGTTTTGTTTCTCTTTGTAAAAGTAGTATTTGCTTTATTTGTTAAGATGCAGAAAGGTGCTGAAAAAGTCTTGTGAAGGCATGTGATATCTTCAAAGAAATTTTTCAACAGAATAATGTAGAATTGTTGTGTGTGACTTAAGGGAGTTTAAGTTTATTTCAGAGAAATGGTGGTAGGAGAATGAAATAAACAATTGGAGCAAACATGAAAACTGTTACTGAGAAATAATTCAAATCATTTACAAAATGATTTTGAGACTTGTGAGGTAGAGAATCAAGATAATATAACCAGAGATCTGAGATTAATAAACTAGCCAATGAAAAAAAATATTTTTCAATTCTAAATGCAACCAACTTCCCAGACCTTTTTATAAACATTAATTTTTCTTTTAGTAGTAAACCTTTCTCTCCTTTTCCTTTTCCTGTTCAGACTTCTTTGTAAAATAGTTATCTTCATTTATTATTTCTACTAGAGGCCCGGTGCACAAAATTTGTGCCTGGGTAGGGTCCTAGGCTTGACAGGTGATCAGGGCCAATCAGGTTCCCTGCCTCCCAGACTCCCACCTCCTCCTTCCCTCACTCCCTCAGTGCCCTGCCATCAATGCTAATTGCCTTCCATGTTCCGCACTGCCCCCTGGTGGTCAGCACACGTTATAACGAGTGATCAAAGTCCTGGTCTCCTGGTCAAACTCTCAATGGGACAATTTGCATATTAGCCTTTTATCTTATAGGTTTATTTCACTTTCTATAAACTTCAAAACCTGATTTCCATTAAGACTACACCACCAAAATTTTTTTTAGGTAAAAGTCTTTGATAATCTCACTGTGGCTTAATGTTGAAGACAATTCCCATTTCTTATCTTCTTTGACCACACTGAACTATTTGAGAATGATAATTAGTCCACCTTTTTTGATTCATTCAAATATTTATTGAGCTGCTAGGAAGATAACATAGGTGTTTAAAACATGGTCAAAGAGGTGAGATAAGTAAACAGTTAGAAATAAATGTTCACTGAATCAGCAGTCACATATATGTGCTTTAGGAAATTAAGAGTGATTCAGCTTCCAGTTTAGAATGGGACATGGATTGGTGCTTAATCTGGAAAGGGGACTGAGATTGAAATAGAAGACTTCAGTCTGGATTGTTGATGATACTCAGTAGGGATTATATTTGTCTCTTATTTTCATCTTTCCCCATTTTTGAGGCTTAATTTAACAGTAGTGCCTTTTTTATATAACACTCGCTTGTATTTTGCTTTAATGTTTTCTAAAAAACTAGGTCTTTTGGTGTTTTCGGCGCTTTTTCCTGTTTTTTTTTTTTTTTTTTTTTTTTTTTTTTTTAAGTATTCTTTACCTTTTGATCTTGATGTTGATGGTTTCGAGTCTTTTCCATTCTAGTTTGATTTTTGTGCATTTTCATCTGGAGTATGTCATATAGATTTCTTTACTGGAGATTTTTCTTCATCTTTCTCATTCTCAAAATCATCATCATCATCTTCATTAACAGCAAGTTTTACTTTTTTCTATGGAACTTGCTACCACTTGCAGGGGCAGAATGCTTTCCAGACATACTTTGATTTTTACACCCGCCTCCTCTTCATCTACTGACTCTGCCTCTTCTACCACAACTACTAAGTGCTGTCCACTTGTATGCACAGGTTCTGAACCATATTTTAACCTTAAGACCATAGGTGGTATTACTTCAAAGCCACAAAGGGAAATCACTGGCTGTACAGACATTTTCAAAGTTGCCAGCGTTACTCTAATTGGACTGCCTTCATAATTCATTGCCTCTACTTCAACAATGTATAGTGCATCCCTAAACTGATCATTTGTAAAGATAATTGTTGTTGCCTGGCCAGTGGTTGAGCTTTGATCTCTGAACCAGGACGTCATAGTTGGATTTCTATTGCAGGCTCAATCTCCAGTGTAGGGTGTGTAGGAGACAGCTGATCAACGATTCTCTGTCATCATTGATGTTTCTATTTTTCTCTTTCTCTCTCTTCCTCTCTGAAATAATAATAATAAAAAAAGATAATTGGTGCTCATTTTCATCATTATCTTCTTTAAAGTGATAATGTTTCAGCCTTTAGTTTACAACCAAAAAGATAGTTCTGGGGATTCAGAGGACTCTTGTCTATGTCCATAGACTATTCCATGGGGTAGAGCACACACTTAGGTGAGAGAGAAGCTGGGCAGAGATAAGTAACTTCTGTTTGACAAAACAGACACCTAAATTGGAATTGCACTAGGGTTAATCCACCCTTTTGAACTATCTGCTATCTTTGTTTCAGTGACATTACTATCTCTTTGGTGTTTCTGTGTGTGTGTGTGTGTGTGTGTGTGTGTGTGTGTGTGTGTGTGTTTTCCTACACTGTCTCTTTAAAGAACAAAGTTCCCTTAGCTTGTTTCATACATATTCATGTTTCCTAACCTTGTGTTTTCAGCCATTATATATTATTATTCTATACTTGCATTCCCATAGCTTCAACCGTAATTTCTAATGGTGTGTGGTGGTTGTTTATTTGACAAGTCTTTATTGAGCATCTGTCTTTGCCAGACATGTATTGATGCCCTAAATCACCATCTCTAGCTCACCTCTTTCTTCTGAATGCCCAATCTCAGATGCCCCATCTGCCTGCTTGAGTTACTTTCATGATTGTCTCCCATACCCTGCAAATATAGCATTCTCCAGTCTGAGCCCTGCTCCTATTCCTTTATTATTTTTCTTAGTGAAAAGTAATATCATTCATCTAGTTGATCCAATTAGAATCTCAGGAACCCTGCTTGACTCTGCATTTAAATAGATCGTAGCATGAACTATTAGCAATGGCCATAGACCAGATGCCTTCCTTTCATGACATGAAATTAAATAACCCCTGAGGATAAAGGGGGTTGGAAGGAAAGAAAATTTTAAGTAGAAAGCATTTAAATTACAAAGAACTATTTCCTATAGAATTGACAAAAGTATAATAATAGAGATTAAAAACTGGGATTGAAATAGGTGTATTACAGAAGAAGGGTATTAACATTTCTGCTTATCTGAGTTTATAGTTTAAAGTTATAACTTAAATTTGTTCAAATATAATATACTTTTCTCATTAAATTTATTGGAGTGATGTTAATTACTAAAATTATATAGGTTTCATGTGTACAATTCTATGATACAGCATCTGTATATTGCATTGTGTGCCCACCATCCAAAGTCAACTCTTTTACCATCACTATCTATTTGTCCCCTTTATCTTTACTACCCTTGCATCCCCCCTTCTCTCTAATATCCACCATATTGTTGTTTGTTTCTATGAATTTTTGTTTACTTATATTGTTTGTTCATTTGTTGCTTTCAGTTTTATATTCCACATATAACTGTAATCATATGGTTCTTGACTTTTCCTGTCTGACTATGCTTAACATGATATTCTCAAGATCCATCTAAGTTTTTGAAAATGACAATATTTTATCTTTTCTTATTGCTGAATAATATTCCTTTGTATATGCGCACCACATTTTCTTTAATCATCTATCAAAAGACACATGGGTTGTTCTGTATCTTGGCCACTGTGAAAAATGCTACAGTGAACATAGGAGCGCATATGTCTTTGCAAATAAGTGTTTTTACATTTTTTTTTAGATAGATACCCAGAAGAGGAATTCCTGGGACATATGGTAATTCTATTCTTAAAATTTTTGAGGAATCTCTATACTATTTTCCATAGTGGCTGTACCAGTTTATATTCCCACCAGCAGTGAATGAGGGTTCCTTTTTCTCCACAATCTCTCCTTCATTTGTTATTACTTGTCTTGTTGATAATAGCCATTCTAACAGGTGTAAGGTGGGATCTAATACATTTCTAAACATTTTTTAGAGATTTCTCCTAACATTTGGGATACAGATAGAGAATACAATGACAGAGACACATAATTGGTGGTATTGCTAGAATTTAGGGGAAGGCCTTGGTAGACTTATTTGAAGAGTGCACACATGAGAGCAGCCTATGGTATTTTTCCAAGTTTTAATGACAGAAAATTTTTCCTGCATACACAGAGAGAAGGAGAATTAGTGCCATATATTCAAGAGAAGAAAAAATTTCATAGTGAAATAATGGTTGACATTTTTAAATATTGAACTACAGTGTCGACTGCTGTAGGAATATATCAGAAAAGTCAAGAATGGGAAAATTTATTTAGTCATATAATTAGGATATCAGACTTGGTATATAAGAAAAAAATTTCAGCTAAAATGGTAAAAACAAAATCTAAATACTTGTAGTTGACATGTATGGTGATAAAATGATGATAGTTTGAATAGAAGAGAGGTAATAATAATAATACTTTGCCAGTGATTGGCAGGTAAAAAAAAAGAGTTTGTATGATATTCAGACCAATGTATATTTGGAAAAATGTATATTTGGTCTATGATTGACAGTAACACTTGGTAGAAAACATTAACAAAGGAGTTCTGGAGGCTGTGTGATCTTGAGCAATGTAGAGTAGTATGGAATTCTTGTAAATGTAAGGGACTGGAGAGATTTCAAAGCATTTTCCTCCCCACATGCATAGAGGAGAAAAATAAAATAAAAGAGGATACAGAATCGTTATTAGGTAGAAAATGAATTAATTTAAGATTTATTAAATGATTTCAATGCATTATAGAAGGAGCTAAACATGAGTTAAGTGAGTATAGAATTGGAGTGGGAGGTTGAAATGACTAAGCTAGCTTGGAGGAGCCACTGTAAGAATATTAAATTCAGAGCTAACAAGGGAGTAATAGTAACAAATGGCTGGGGTATAATGATGAGGGCCCTGCTGGTACAGCATGACTCTGGGAACCGCAGCAGAGAACACTGTCAATGGAAAGGACCTGAGCAAACAGCTTGGTTAAATGGGAATGTTAAAAAGTGAAGGAGATGTGGAATTCAGAGGTCTTATAAAGGGAAGCACTAAATTAAGCAATAATGATGGGTAAGTCAGCAATGAGGAATGGATTTAGAAAATTGTATAGGAATAAAATATTGGAATAAAAACAAGTTTAGTAGCTGTGAGAGTAATAGTAAAAAACACAGAATGAAGGCAGTCATAGTTAGTGAAAAGAGAGTATCTTTTTTATTGCGAGTATTTTTTCACATTTTCATTTCTCTAATGCGCAATATGATAGTCTTACCATTAGATTCTGAGTAATTCCCAGGCTTCTAGATTTTATAAGTCAATAAAATTTCAATTATTTTGTGACATAAAGTTGTCAGCTTTATAGTGTTTTATTTATCTTTGACAATTAAGGACAAAAAAAGAAGGAACTGCCACCTTCTATCACTATGATATGCTAACATAAAATGCACTTAAATATAAAAAAGCAGGGAAGGCAAAAATCACAGAATAAAAAGAAAATATTTCCCAAGAAAGCACAGCCTGCAATTATATTATTGCTCAAGCTTAAATTTAATATGCATTGATATATCCATCTATTTGATAGTATAATTATTACTATAACTTATTTTTACCTCATTTTGTTATAAAAGCTTTTCCATGGACTAGCAATTGGGTCCTGACAAAGTGAGTTTTCATTTGAATTTTGAAGAAATAAGTAGCCGAAGCCGGTTTGGCTCAGTGGTAGAGCGTCGGTTTGCGGACTGAAAGGTCCCAGGTTCAATTCTGGTCAAGGGCATGTACATTGGTTGCAGGCACATCCCCAGTGGCGGATGTGCAAGAGGCAGCTGGTCGATGTTTCTCTCTCATCGGCATTTCTAGCTCTCTATCTCTCTCCCTTCCTCTTCTCCTTGAAATATCAATAAACTATATATTTTTTTAAAATTAAAAAAAAAAAAGAAATAAGTAGAACTTAAGCATGTAGGTATATTCCAGAAGAGCATTCCGGGTGGGAAAATCAGCAATGTAAAAGCCTGGTAGCAAGAGTGAGTATGGCAAGTCTAAGGAACTGAAAGAAGGTGAATCTGACTAAAAGGTGGAGCCTGGCATAAGATGAAGATGCAGAATCAAGACAAAAAGGGGTTGGAGGGAGGCAGAGACAGAAGGCAAAATAGTCTGCTCATTAGCTACCTCCACCATTAGTTACTTTTTCGGACTACCCTCTGGATTTGAATGGTTAGGAGGTAGGGGAGTGTATGTGTTTGAATAGTGTCTTCAAAAATTAATGTTTACCCAGAACCTACGAATGCCTCTTTATTTGGAAATATGGTCCTTGTAGATGCAATTAGTTAAGTGGGATGTTATTCGATAGGGTAAGGTGATCAGACGTCCCGCTTTTGGCGGGACAGTCCTGATTATTCACAAATTGTCCAGCATACTGTTGGGACTATTTTAAAACGCTGCAGGACGTGAGACAAATTGTTAAAAGTCGGGACTGTCCCGCCAAAAGCGGGACATCTGGTCACCTTTGATTAGTGTGGGCCCTAATTCCAGTATGATTGGTCTCCTTGTTAGAAGAGGAGGTAGAGACAGACACAGAGGGGAGAAGGCACTAAGAAGTGTGAGGCACGCATTAGAGTTAAACACTTATAGCCAAGGTACACCAAGGATTGCTGGCAACCACCAGAAAATAGAAGAGACACAAGAATCCTGTTTCCAGAGCCTGCAAAAAGAACATGGCACCTTAATTTCAAACTGACCTCTAGTACTATAAACTGGGTTGTGTGTGTTGTTACAAACCACCCAGTTTGAGATAATTCGTTATGGCAGCCATAGGATACTAAAGCAGAGGGGTAAAAGCAGCAGATTATTTCTTATTTGCACATTTTCATGTGCTTGCTTTGTCTTCCCTTGGCCTACAGATGTTCAACAAACACTGACCCTTTCCTTCTGTAAAATACCTACATGAATTCTTCAGATGCACTGCTGCCTTCCATCATCCGGGACTTCTCATCTACTGTCTTGATGTAGGTGATACTTTTTTCTTCTAGTTTATTGCTCTGGGAATCCAGGGATGCTTTCAACTTTTCTCTACTGCAGCCAGTTCACTCTTTAGATAGCCTTTGTGGACAAGGCCCTAACATGACTTAATGTACTGATTCTCCTGCATCTGTGGTCCAGATCTGTTCTATGGAAAACCCTCAGGTGCCTTTTGCTTTAATGAATTCTGTAACAACAAGCCCCTCTCAACTTGGCCATCTCCCCTGGTCCATGATAAGAGCCATTAGCCCAAGGTTTTTTACCTGTAACATTTTCTAGGTGAAAATAGAACACCATCCATTGCAACTCCCAATGTTAAGGTGCACATGTCAGATTCTCTGAGGAGATGCATTGAAACCCTTGTCATTACAGTTAAGTTTCGTGTTAGATGGAGACAAAAATAAGTAGGGACTTACAACACATCAGCAGTATTCTTTACTTTTGAATCCTTGAGGTAAAGGAGTTATGGGTTGTTTAACTGGTTTTTATAAATCCCCTTTGAAAAATTTTATGTTTGTCTAACGCTTCTCTTTGATATCTGAGATCTGCCATTTGGGGGTGTTGGTTAAAGCTTTTACGCTATCATCTTTCTACTTGGGATCAGTTGTTTAATATTTACTTGTTTCTTAGATGTTACTTCTATGCAGGTGGAGACACTTGCCCCCCTTAATAAATATATTCCCAGTATAATCTTGAATGCCTAATTTATGATAAAGCAATAAATACTTATTGAATGAATTAATGAAATTATAGAAACACATTTCCTTAGAACTGAATTTTAAAATAAAAATTTCATGTGATGCTTTAAAAGGGATATATTTAGAGTTGGACACTATTGTCAACATCAGTATTTAGAAAAGCTTATTTTATACCTCATCCTTAGATCAAGTTTTTTAAGCAATTCATGAATGGTATGTTTTTTAAAATATCTTTTCTGCATTGTTTCTCAGCCATGTTTTTTTAGAATCAGAAACAGTTTTTGATATTTATTTTCTTTGATAACTAAAAATATTGATATGTATAAAGTTTATTGATGGAAGGTCCAAATATTTAGCAACTGGACTATCTGATGATATTCTTTAGCATTCCATTATGAATATTGAGATACTGATACCAAGAATTAACCTAGATTTAAGGACATCTTACTCATGTAAGAAACTAGTCATTGATGCATGACAAATCACCACCAAACTTATAAGCTTACAAGAGCAAACATTTATTATTTCATACTTTCTGTGGGTCAAGAATCTGGCCCCAGCATAAATAGAAGCCTGTGGCTCAAGATGTCTCATGAGACTACAGTTAAGCCTTTGTTTGTGGCCATGGTATCATCTGATGGTGTTACAAGGATGGATGGAGGGAGAGATTTGCTTACAAATTCACTCAGGAGGCTGTTGAAATGTCTCAGAAGATCTGCTTTCAAATTCACTTTAGTGGCTGCTAGAAGGCCTTAGGTGCTCAACTTGTGGGTCTAACCATAGGCTGCCTGAATGTCCTCAGAGTGGGACAGCTGGTGACTCAAAACTAAGAGCCAGAGAATGAAAAAGAGAAAACACCTGAGATGAGATGAGAGCCACCACCTTTTTCATAACCTAAATTATAATTAATATCCAATTACTGCTGTATGTTCCCCTCTATTGTAATACTGTTGACCACAGGTTGTTGAAACGATGCTGTGTTTAATTAGTTTATGATTAATTTTTCATTTCTAGGCTTGGAGATTCTACCGCTATCCAGAAAGACAGTATAATACCACACAGGCTTTTAACTTTTAAAAAAGAATTTTTTGTTTTCCACTTGGATCCTCGGGCCACATCAAATATATTATTGTTACTTTCCCAGGTAGAGTGATTTTATTCCTCTCCTCTGTCACTCAGGAGTCACATCATTTTTCTGGCTCTTTGCATGCATCTCCGGTTTTACACATAAACTCATATATAACCAAGGTCATGTTCATGTTACAAATGGACATTTAATTTGCAGCCCCTAGAAATAGGGATCTACCTGAGTCTGATCAGCCATTGAACAGCTAGGGAGTCACTTGACAAATCTCTCATTTTTAGATTTCTTCTTGGTTGCTCACACCTAGGAATTTCTCTCTCTTTTCTTTATATTCATCTATATATTTGTTCTTATTTCATTTTGATTACATATTAGTTACTGTTTCTTTGCCTTTATAGCTAAAAGGGCTCTTTATTAGGTTGCAGGAACTGAACCGAAAAAGAATTGTATAATGTGTTGTACAACTATTTCTTTTATTTATCTTACTTATTAATTCTTATCTACTCTCCCACTCTTGCTTTGCTTTATTTTGTTTTGTCCCTATACTTAGACAGCCTCACAGTTTCAGGTCCTCCTCTAAATAAAATCTCTGTCTATATTTAGCCCTTTATTTCTTCTCACACGCCAATTAGTCCCTATATGTGCTTAGGCACCTCCTGTATCATTTCTTTTGCCCCATAATTTAAAGTTGTATACATAAAACACTTAGGAGTGAGAAGGCATAAATCCTTCCAGCTGAAAGAAATGCAATTAGTACCTTGGAGAATTTGAATGTTTCTCTGCAAAATATTAATACTGTTCTGTAGGGCAGTGTTGTGGTTAGGTATAAAGAGAGGCCATAGAAATGCTCGTGAAGGCCCAGGGTATAAAAGTCCTTTGTGTTGTTCATTACTTGGCCATTACTTGCCATTCTTTACAAAATAAACAGGAAGAATCCTTTCCAGGTTCTAAAGTTCAAGAGTTTGAGGATGAACTTGCAAAATTAGAAGCTGAAATACTTAAAAATAAAGGACCACAACTGAGAAGAAAAATTACGATGGTTAGTTTCATACCAATAGAGATAGGATTTCTATTTCTAAAATCTGAAAGTCTGTCTAAACATTTTCATTCAAAAAGGCTACAGTAAACTGCAGCTTTACCATTTGTGTTACCAAAAGGTGGCAGTGTTCCATTGGATTTCCTTTGGTACGCAATTTTCCAGAGCTATAATTTTCAGACATATTCTGCCTCTAATTTAGTTTTAAAACAAATACTAAGCAATACTACTATTGTTGCATGTGCCAAAAATATAATTATTATTAAAAAGAAAAACATTTGGACAATAGGAGCTTTAAAGGTTTATTATATAAAATGCTTTGATCTGAACAGCCAATATATATATTTTACATACATATATATATTTTTCAAAATGAGTATATGGGTGTTTCACATCTAAGATGTTTTATATGTTATTAAATGATCTCTGGTGTTTCACTCTGTCTTGAATATTGATTGAGTTATTTTATAGCACTGTGCAAACTTATTTTCAGGTCTAACTAGTTAGATAAGGAAAATAGTTTGTCTTTTGTATTCATAGCAAACAATATATTTTCATTGATATAATTAAAAATTTTCAAGAAGCAAATAATAAATATTTATAGCCACAGATGAGTAGGTTGAAAACATACGCAAATAAATTAAGCTATTTGGTATTATAATGAAAGCAACTAAAATAAATAATTGAAAAGGATTCCATCCCAAATCCTAAATCTGTTGCAAAATCTTAAATGAAAGCTTTCTTGAGGCAAAAGTTTTCTTTTACAAGTATATCCTGGCAAGGATTGACCTAACAGCCAATTATTATAAACAAAGTCCAGGTTTCTTAATTAAAATACAAAATATTGGCTCTCCTCCTTCGCCTGAAATAAGTTATGTCTTCAGGAGACTGCAATTATGGTGGCGCCTCCTAATGCCACTGATGGTCAGAGCCTGTCAGTGTTTGTATAAAACCCCATTTTTTTAAGAGCTTTGCAACAGTGCGGCGGATTGTTACTTTGTTAGCTAAGGCTTGGCATCGAAATTCTAAAAGAGAAGTTCAGGAATTTTGTTTTGAGTTTGGTCTGAACACCAAAAGACTTTCATTTTCATTCTCATAAATGTGGGAAAAAGTAAACTCTTCCACTTACTATGGTTGCATATTTGGACTCGGGAATTTTATCTCTGTCCATCTACTGTATGTAAATGTTATGATTGGCTATATTTGTCAAATAATACCAAATGCAAATTAATTAACCATTCACAGCACTTTTTAAAACAACTTCTAAAGAAAGCCTTAATGTATTTGAAGGATAGCTATTTTCACTTGATGAAACAAACTTAGTTTTATAACTGATTTTATCAAAATGAATAAGCATTTTATTTTTCAGTTTATCTGTGTTGGTGACAGTTTTTAAATGCTTTTTGGGACTTCTTTACCACGTAACCTAAGAAAAATTTCTAGAACAAAACAGGTTGGACTAGTTTTAATTTAATCTCTCTCCTCCTTCCTTGCCACCCTATTGAAAGAACACAAATGGCAGTGAAATAGTCTACATTTGGTGAGTGAAAGGATGTAAAAGATAAAAGTCATGAACTGATTTTTATTCCTTGGACTCATAGTATGCTTACTTCTATGTAGTATATCTCAAGGTGTTTTTAACATTTGAAAAAGTGAAACTGTATCTATTCAGTTTAAGAAAGCTACTGTTAAAAGCACTTTTTAGGAAAAAAAATTATTGATTTTTACAGAGAGAGGAAGAGAGAGGGAGAGAGAGAGAAAAAAAACAAAACAAAACGTATTACTATGAGAACAGAACATTGATCAGGTTGCTTCCTGCCCGCCCCCATCCAGGGATCGAGCCCACAACCAGAGCATGTGCCCTGACCAGAAATCAAACTGGCAACCTCCTGGTACACAGAACAACGCCCAACCAATTGAGTCACACCAGCCAGGGAAAAAGCACATACTTTTAAAATTCTTATTTGTAATAGTTCATAGAAATTATACTTGGAAATTATAGGTCACATTGTTGTACTTGAAAATTATAGATCACATTGGCACAAGAAAACATTTTTAGAGGATAAACATTTTGACCTTTGTGTATTAAATTGCAGGATGCATTTTGTTGAGCTGTGTTATCAATGCAATTGCAGTTTCTATGGACCAGTCAGTCATGACCTACATTTCTTAGACTTGGATGCTATATTGGTAAAGTAATTGAAGACATATCAATACTTATTATTGTTTGTTTTATAGTTGCTATTGTTTAGCTACAGGTAGATACTTAATAGATATTTTAAAATAAACTCATTCTGTTTGTTCTGTGTGCCAAACACTGAGGATCTAGTGATTCCTAAGAGGGCCCTGTCTTCCAGAAATTGGTCATCAAGTAGTGAACTCTAATAATACCTGGCATTTATTATTTATTAAGTCCTTTTCATTTATTAGCTCATGTAATCCTTATAAACTCCTATTTGGGAGGAGCTATTATTATCCCCATTTTACCAATCAGGAAACTGAGGCAGAGCATGGTTGCACAGCTGTGCAATAGTGGAGTCAGGATTCAAATTCAGTCTGGTTCATGAACATAGACTTTTTCCCCTCTATTTTTTTTATTGATTAAGATATTATATATGTGTCCTTATACCCTCTATTGTTCCCCCCCACCCCCTCAACCCCCACTCATGCTCTCACTGCCCTGGTGTCTGTGTCCATTGATTAGGCTTATACATATGCATACAAGTCCTTTGGTTGACCTCTCCCCCTTACCTCCACCCTCTCCTACCTTCCCTCTGAAGTTTACAGTCTGATTGATGTTTCTATAAATGAGTGATATTTATCTTTCTCGAACTGACTTATTTCGCTTAGCATAATGCTCTCCAGGTCCATCCATGCTGTTGCAAATGGTAAGAGTTCCTTTCTTTTTACAGCAGCATAGTATTTCATTGTGTAGATGTATCACAGTTTTTTAATACACTCATCTGCTGATTGTCACTTAGGCTGTTTCCAAATCTTAGCTATGGTAAATTGTGCTGCTATGAACATAAGGGTGCATCCTTTCTGATTGGTGTTTCTGGTTTCTTGGGATATATTCCTAGAAGTGGGATGACTGGGTTAAATGGGAGTTCCATTTTTAATTTTTTGAGGAAACTGCATACTATTCTCCACAGTGGCTGCACCAGTCTGCATTCCCATCAGCAGTGCATGAGGGTTCCTTTTTATCCACATCTTCACCAGCAATTGTCTTCTGTTGATTTGTTGATGATAGCCATTCTGACAGGTGTGAGATGGTACCTCATTGTTGTTTTTATTTGCACCTCTCAGATTATTAGTAACTATGAGCATGTTTTCATATGACTCTTGACTATTTCATCTGGCCTCTCCAATCAAAACACAGATTCATTCTTTCCCAAAACGTGCTGGTTGAAGACCAATCCCAGGATTTCTTTTGCAAAACAGTCATCAGCTCAGCCATCAGTTTCTTACTGACTTTATGGACAACTTGTTTGTCAAATTCCGCATATTATAACTTCCCTTCATCTCCACCACCACTGAAATATCTTTGTTTATTCTAAATGTACACTCACATGCTAAATACTTTGGGCAATCTCTCTGTAAAGGAAAATTGTTCAGTTAGCATCTCAATGGAAGTGTGCTGAATAATAAATGTGCCAAATGCTATAGTAACGAATGCTTTACACTTATGAAAGAATGTTCACATATTGTGTCATTTAAGAATCAAAACAACACTCTATAATAAATATTATTAATATTCCATTTAAGGTGAAGAAATTGAGACTAAGGTGTTAAATTATCTTTCTCATGATGTGTAACAAAGTAGGCAGTACCAGAACCACTACTTGAATCAATTGTTCTAATAGAAAACCAGTGCTATAAATTGTGTAGTATAAATGTCTCTCTTTTGGAATACCACACCTTGGCAGGCATGCTTATATGGTTTGGTCAATTCTCGTCCCCAGTTTTTGGCCATATGTTGCTTACTTGAATCAAAGCTGAGCAAGCCATCCCTTCCTCTCTTTTCACTCAGAAGCAGATATCTCCTAAACACTAATGGAAAACCTTCAGCTAGATAGGCATTTTACATTCTCCTCCTTGTGCGGTAGAGGAGCAATTAATTACTCAAACCTATTTTTTTCCACTGCCCTAGGATAAAAATAGGAACAGATTTGAGATGGACTGATAAAACAGGGAGTGGGTATTACCAAGGAGAGTGATGCTTTATGTCCTTCAAGATGTTAGGAGATTGTGCATAAAGATAACAGCATAAACTCCCTGGCTTTGTCTAACTTTGTCTATCTGTAGACATAACAACCTTCTTTTGAAGAATGTTCTTTTCATAGTAATTTTCAAATGTTTTTCTCTCCATCAAGTGGTTAAATAGGACTACAGACATTGGGTCACAGTTTAGCACTATGCACCAAACCATGGAAAAGCTTATAATAATCTAAATTCTATTGGGCCGCGTGTCCATGACAGTAAGTTATGAGACACATTGACTATTATGAAATATGTTCTCATATATTCCTTCATTTTAATGGGTTCGGCAAACCATGATGAGGGTTATCCAGCGCCCCACCCCCTCCCCGCCTCTCCTACCCCCCACCCTGCCACTTCACAGATAATGAAACTTAGATTCAGAAGAGTGAGCCCTTCCTGGTACTATATCAGAGGTGGGGAATGTCCAGGTCCTTGGGCCATATAAGGGTCTCAAAATCATTTGATCTGGCTCTGCCAAGGCATTAGGGGTGAGTTAATTACATGTTTGACTAAATATAGCAGGCTAATTTTTAAGTTGATAATTTTTATGGTCCTTGACTGATGTTATAAATATCCAAATGGCCCTTGGCAGAAATAAAATTCCTCACCCCTGAATTCCAAAGTGACTTTTCCAAGGTCATTCAGACAGTAAGTGGCAAAAGCAAGATATAAATCTAGCTTCCTGGCTGAGATTCTCTGAACACATTTTAAGTGATAAGATACAGTGAGTACCTCTTAGAATATTAAAGCATACAGATGGCGATTGGATACTTGAAAAGGAAATAGTATACATATTCTAAGAGGCAATAGATTTTAAGCTCATGCTCTATAGTTATTAATTTTATCCTTATATATATATTCTGACTTAGTGCATATAAATGATTCACTGCTTCTGTTTGGTAGAGGTATAATGCCAGAATATTCTTGGCTTTATAACTGTAGAACTAAGTACCCATTAGCATTTGTAGATTTAGAACAGCAAAAGCTCAGAATAATTGAACTGCTTCAGAGTTCCATAGAAATAACTTTTACCCCCTAAAGAGAGCTTGAAAGCTTGACCAGTTGTGAATGTTGGCATTTAAACCACTCTAGGAGACATTATCAAATTGATTTTGTCCAATACTAATGAATCTTTCTCATGGATTTGTATATCTGTGTGTGAGAAATTCCTGGATTACATTAGAAATTAGACACTTTGGCTTAAGTTTATTCTTTAAAAATGGTTGGAAGACAACATGCAATTAATAAGCATTATATCCAGGGATTTTTCTAGGAAAAGTCATAAAGGACAATTTAGAAGACAGTATTGGGTGATATAGCATATTGGATAAGAGCCTCCATATAGGGGAAATGTCTGATGCCAGAATATAAAAATACTGAGAGTAAGTCATTATTCTAGGTGTGAACTATCATAAGGATTTAACTTCAGTAGCTATTTAGATCATTTTCTTGTCTTTGCACTGTAGTCTGTATATCTCATTAAAATGCAGTTATTGTTATTATTATTAAACGTTGTGAATGTTTCAAAAGGACTTATGTCTGCCTTTGAAAACACTGACAGAGAGCTGGGTTGATAGGCTCTAAAATTCACATCCCTTTCTACAGAAGCAGGTTCAGAATAAAATGCATTTATCAGATGGGGAGAATGTTATTATACTGCAGTTTGATGCTATCACTGCCTTGCTAATGAACATGCAGTTATAGAAAATACAACACTTCTAGGAGGAAGGGAAAAAAAAACCTAGAAATTAAGAGGGAGAAGGGTAGGATTACCCTGCAGGAAGAGAGGGGTGGTGAAAGGTGAGAGATAAAGAAAACAGTTACACACTTGAAAGAGAGTTCTAGATAAGAACACTAGGAAGGATAAGGCTTTTAAAAATGGAGACAGCTAGATAAAGAGTTTATTGTAAAATGGAGGAACAGGAGATATCAGGAGAATGCGAGGCTTAAGAAGAGAAAATCAATAGCTTTTAAATATAGAAAGTAACTGGGAAAGGAGATCCAGTTAAGAGGGAGCTTCTGAGAAATGTGTGCAGGCACCATCCCCCAACACACACACACACACACACACACACACACACACACACACACACACCTAAAAACCAGAAAGTTAGAATAAGTTCAGAACTGAACACATCCAGTACAGACATGAAAGGAACCTGTAATGTGAGTTTAGAGAACTATTTTAAATTGAATTTTAGAGTTGTAATGGATCAGGCTTTGTGATTCACATTATAATTCAAGAAAACTACAAACGAGAACCAAGAGGACTGTGATAAACAGATGTCATTTTGAGTAATATATTCTTATTTATCCTGTGATACAGTATCATCTTGGTCATTAAAAAACTGCATTTTGACCTCTGCATTCAAATATTAATAGATATTAATAGGTAAGGAAATTGTCCTAGAAACAACTGACCTCTAAAATGGGGAAGAGCTGGAACTATCTGCTTTGTTTATTGCTTCAGTGCAGAATAAGCTGCATTTAGTATGTAAATGAGTGCAAAAGGTTTTTTTTTTTTTTTGGATGCAAGCATTGTGTATTTGTTTAAATAACAATTTATTGCATACCAAAGAGGATCTTGTAATTTGGAAACTCTATTAAGATACTCAAAAACAAACTCTTTTTGTGTGCGTAGTGGTTTAGATATTGTCAAGAATATTTGTTAGGGGCTCTCAACTTTGGTCACGTGTTAGTTGGTATTTAAAAAGACTGGTGCCTAAGCTCCTTCTTAAGAGTTATGATTGAATTGGTCTTTGGTGTGGCCCAATCATTAGTATTTCTTTAAAATTCTCCCTGTTCCTCATTTGTGATTGTAATGTGTAACCTGATCTAAGAACCTTGTGTTAGTAAAATATTATATGCTTATAGCTTGGATATTATTAGTAATTATTGTCCATCATCTTCATTGTTAGTTATATTTCCCCAGGCTTATTATGTCTTGGACACAGAGTTCATATCATCCATCTCATGTTGCAAGGTATTAGGTGACAGGTACACATATTTTTCTTCTGTTGCTGAATGGACAATTTTTGTGATTTAATTGGTGCTAATTTATTAGGCTCTAAATTTATCCTAAAGCTTTTGATGATGATTCTATGAAATATTGGATGTTTCCTGAGGGCAAAAAGATGCTATGGAAAAGTAGGGCCATTTAATTAAAGCATTGCAGATAATAAATAGTGCATATGCTATCCAGGCAATTTTGCATTAGGTAATTTTTAAATTTCCTTCAAATTGTCTCATTATGAGCATAAGGTGATTAACACTGTAAATATATTTTATCTTCCATTGAGGATTAACTTGCTCTTCATGGGAATTTGGGATATATTGGCAGTTGTGTTTTTCATATAACATTTCTGTAGATTTTGAATTGGTTAACGTTCTGGTAGGATGACTTCTGTAAAGTATGAAAAGTGGGGGTTTAAAGACTTTTACTTTGGTTCTCTCTAACCTGCCTTATCAAGTACCTTTTCCCAGACTCTAGGCATTTTCTGATCTCACCTCATCCCAGTGTCTACTCAACCCTATATTCAGTAGTCCCCCTTTATTTGTGGTTTCAATTTCCACATTTTGAATTACACAGTCAACCATGATTGAAAATTACATGAATAATCAACTCATGAATTTTAAATTGTGCACTGTTCTGATTAGCATGATGAGATACCATGTTTTCCCATTCCACCATGCCTGGGACACGAATCATCCATTTGTCCAACATATCCACATTATATATACTATCTGCCTGTTGGTGAATTAGTAGTTGCCTCCATTATCAAATTTGCTGATGAGTCATCACTGTCCTTGAGCTCAAGTAATCCTTATTCTTCTCATAATGGTCCCAAAGTATATGAGTAGTGAGGATGGCAATTTAGATATGCCAAAGAGAAACTGTAAAGTACTTCTTTCAAGTGAAAAGGTGAGTACAGTATAAGATATTTTGAGAGAGACCACATTCACATAACTTTAAATATAGTACTTTTTTTTATGATTACTCTATTTTAATATTTTCATCTTACTGTGCCTAATTTATAAATTAAGCTTTACCATAGGTATGTATATTTCACTACTATCCATGATTTTAGGCATCCACTGGGGATCTTGGAATATAGACCTACAAAGAAATGGGGACTACTGCATATCTCTTGAGCCTTAGCAAGTATGGTGTTAATTGCTAATATTTGTTAAAAAATAGGCACTCTCAGGGTTTTTTGCATTGTAATATGGGCCATAAAAAGAGTACCAAAAATATAAAACAAAACTTGTAAGCCATTACAACTCAAAGAAGTGAGGTATTAATTGATAGGAACAGAAATTGCTCTTTTGAGTCAAGGGCCACTTTAATTCAACAGGCAATCACCTATTCGACTCTCTCTATTATGATAGACCAAGGTACTTTGCAAGTGCTAATACGATTCATTACATGATATTTTTCCTTCTAGGTCATTATGATTACCTAGTATTGACCAAAGTTAGCAATTGGATTCATAACTGTGGGATTAAGCATGCAACCTGCAAGTTTCCTTATAAAAAGTGGGGTGAGCCAACCTAACAAGGATTACAGTAATTCATCAACTAGTGTGCCTAATGACTCTTTACAGATATGTTGCCAAAGAATACTGACCTTAAAAGAAAAATCTCTGGAATAATGTTCATCATTGTTAAGAAAATGGATTGTTCAACAAATATTAGTTGAACTGCTAATATGTACTGTTTTACACTGGTTAACAAAATAAACTCACCCCCTACTTTTATACAGTTTGCATTCTAGCGAATCTCTCAAGAAGAAAAAAAGAAGTGTCTCAATTGTAACCACAGTTAAATAATTTTATGCCCTTAAATCATGTGAAAGGATAATGTCATATGATTAAAAACTCTGGAAGGACAAGAACCTGGTTTGAATTTTTTGTATACCTAAAGCATGTAAACATAGTAGTTACACAGCAGGCATGCAATAAATATCTGTTAAATGAATACATATTTTCCAGTTGTGAATTGTTGTGAATGAGCTTTCAAATTTATCAACTGCTCTACAAATGAAGATATTTCTTTTAGGTTAACTACACAATGGCTCAATGGCCAACCTCCTTATTTAAAATATTCTGTCAATTTGGATGACGGATAAAGCATCTGCTCCAATAATGTCTCTGACCAAATGTTCTGAGGTCGGGTAATTGGAGTCTATTTTTCAAATACAACCCTTAGATGGGCATTTTATTAACAGTATTTGATTTCTAGTGATTAAATGTTGGTTTATTCTCCCTTAAGTGACTATAGCATCCACCCTTTTGAAATAATATAAAACAATCTTAGAAATATACAATAATACAAAACATATTGAAAAATACTCTATTCCCTTAAAAATACTCAATAATGTCATCATCTATGAAAAATAATGCCAAAAATTTCAAAACCGTTTTAGTGATTGTATTTTGTTACTCATTTCTAAGTTTTCCTTAGCAAGTATTCATTAAATAGACAAACAGTGTAGACTGCATGATTGCAGCTCCTTTCAGGTATGACAGGAGAATTTAAGTCAGATGGTGGTGTTATAGCACCATTCTGTTTTCCTTGGGACCACTTCTATGTGTGCCACATTCTCTATGCTATGTTTTTGGCTCAAAAAAAAAAAAAAAAAAAGAAAAGAAAAGAAAAGAGTGAATTGAAGACAGTTTGATATCACAGATGCTGCTCTGTTCTGTACTTGTGCATGTACTCACCAAAAAGATTCCCTGCCTTTTCCCTCTACCACCAACCCCTCCTCACTTCCCACCCTTTCCCCTTACTCTGTACAATCCAATCTCAGGTAGCTTTTGCCTAAGAATTTTATGATGATATTAAAATGATTTTGGATTGTTTTCCAAGCTTGAGAGATGGTTTAGGAATGCAGGTACCCTTTATATTGGACATCTGTCTTTCACTACAGTTCTACATTTCCATAAAAAATTTTGTTTCATGGAGAAACCAACATTACAATGAAAAGAGACACTTAGAAATGAAATAGGAAGACCCTTCCAGAACAAAATAGATTTACAAAATACTGCAACTTTCTGTTGAGGGGGTTTTAAAAGAGTTTTTTGCAGCCTTGAAAGTTTGGGGGGAAATGAAGTCAGTCTATGGAACATAGTAGGGTTACATTCTTATGGGATAAGAGTGTCAAATTTTAGGGAAGACAAAACAAACAGAAAAGAAATGACATTCGAGAAGTATTTCTACTTGGATTCAATTGTCTCTTTTGCCCTCTGAAAGGTCACTTCTATTAGTATAGACCCCAATCAAATAGTACATTCTGCAAGGTGAGTTTTTATTGAAATGTACTTCTATTTATCAATAGAAACAGTTCTTATGCTGCCCTGGATGTTTTCCTGTCTTAACTTCTTTCTCAGCAGATATTTATTCAATAATTTCACTGACTTCTACACTTTTTGAATACATGCTCTGAAATTTAAAATATTTATGCCACATACTTGCAGCATACTTTATCTTTCAAATTGCTTCCGTATCCTTAGATATAAATCTACCTGGGAAACCAAACGATGTGGTAAAGTACATTTACTTTTCATCGAAAATGAGTTTGACTCTTTGTTTGGTGGTTAGTATTTCCTCTTTGTTCCCGGCAGGTTTTTGTCATCTTTATTTTCTTTCTCTCATTGCACATGTTGATCCTTTTGAAAAATGAATGTTTGCCAAGTCTAGTCTGAGTTGAAAGAGAAAGTAGGGGGTGGGTAGATACCAAAAATTCTGACCAAGATTATTAACAATCGATTTCCAATATAGAGGTAGGCTATGTGCCTGGTTAAGCAATTGAATCACAATCACAATGGTTGATATTACAAATCATGCTTTAGGAAAATGAGTTTTTGAGACTCGTGCTGCCTAGGATCGTTTTTATTTTTCACCTGTACCTAATGGAAAAAAGAAGCACACGTGGAAGATTTTAGGAGTTGTCCCTTCTTTTAGTGGCCAGTTTCTTCTTGTAGCTCTATGTTGTGTTCTAGACAGGGAGCAAATTCCTTACCTGGATAACTGATTGAAGAATGCAGAAGAAAACCATCGTATACTTTATTGGGGGTGTGTTTTCATAAATGCCAAGGGAAACATTTTGTCTCAAAGTGCTTGCTTTGAATTTGCACCAATGACCAAAAAAATTCTTCATTTGGTTTGGATATGGAATATATAATTTCAAGAATTTTAGTGGTTTAAACCATTTCTTATTGAAACGGTATTTCTTCCTTTCCTTCCAAAATGTCCTGTAATATCCGTGTTCTATGTATGTCAACATTGGGTGCCTCTACTGCACATGGCTATTAATAAAGAATTTTCAGTAAGGCAAATATTAAATAGCATCATCACATTTTAGTCCCGTGAGTTTGTGTAAGAAAAAGTTACACATACAATCAGATCCTGCAAGCCTTTTCAGTAGCTTGCCTTTACCAATGAAATGAGGACTTGTGAGAAATATGGCTTTGATTTAGACACTCACGGGAAATATTTTAAAATACATTAAACAAGAAAGCGGGTGCTTCTAGGCAGAGTAAAGGAAAAACATTAAAATTTCATAATCATGCTAGAATTTGCTTGATAAATCAACACAGCTATCAGAATACTATGCCAGACAATGAACGTACTGTGAGCCCCAAGGTTAAGGGAGAGCTTGTAAGGAAAATTATAGCTGCACAAAAACATTGAGACTTCCAATTTTTAAAGGCATTAAACATGAAGGATAAACACGTACTTTGCTCATTTCCTCGGATTAAGCATGGTATTTTAGAAAAGTGCGCACTTTCCCCATTATACCCATCAACTTTTAAACAGGCAAATTCCAGTCTGCATGTGGTCGTGAACAATATTTGACTTGTGTCTATTTGCATGGGTTAAAGCCAATCAAAGTGCTGAGCACAGTTAATGGGAAGTACCTAATTTGTAAGTCTGTTTGCATTTCAACTAAAAGGACTTAAAAATTAAGAATCATGACACTACATCTTTAGGGTGTTTGTATTTCAACCACACTTACTTAATGAGAGAAATATGAATATTCTTTTTTGTTTAAAATATTGGTATTTAAATACCACTGAAGCTGGGCTACCTAATTACCATTATTGAATTATTGTAACTAGGACTTTGATATGTAAAGCATAATTACCGGTGATTAATTCTCTACTGTAAAAGATCTGGCTGTACTTAAGAAACAACAAATCAACCTCAATTTACAACTCCTCCTTTTATTTTGTAAGAAGTGAACTTTAATAACTTGTAAAAACCAGAAATACACTCAAATACAGAACTGAAACATATCATGTTCATTTAGCCACAACCTGAGACTTCACGCAGAAGTGTTTCAAATGTGTACTATAAAAGAAAGATCTGAAAGACTACTACATAACATTGGTGGCAACATTTTCAATCTGCTGCTTGAAAATTGACTTTTTCCCCCCTCTAGAATTTATATGCCCCATTCACCACTGTTCTGTGTCAGATACGTGGCTATAAAATTGCGAAAATGGAGGCTTTTCTGGTAGCAAAAGGGTTAAGTTCTTTTTTGCTTTACCAGTTTCAAATTACAATGAGAAGCCTCTTCTTTCCCAGCAGGGTTGTGCTTACATTACTCTTTAGATCTCCCTTGAAGAGGGCTGGTATATTTGTGCCTGCTGGAGGTGGAATTAACTGTAAGAAGGAGAAAGGGAGTGAATGGACTTACAGGAAGGTTTTCAAGTAACTACAAGGAAACACATTTACTTGACTAGTACAACCTTGAGTCGTATTTTACACTAAGACGACACAAAAGATGTTAAAGTTATCACCAGGCTGCCGGACAAATATATATTCCAACACCAAGGTGCAGATCAGCATAGATCTGTGATTCAGAAATCAGGATTTGTCTTGGAAAGAGCTTCAGGGTTGAGAAGAACTCAAGATCCAGTGAAGATAACTTTGGGAACTACAGTTTGTCAGAAGATCAACTTTCGTTCATTCAAATACCAAAGGCCTGATTATCATACATTCATATAGGAATGCCTAGGTCATCTGATCAAATAATATTAGCCGTCTTCTGCTACATCAATGCAGCAAAAACTCTTAACAACTGTGGATAATTGGAAACTTGAGTTTCAGCTTTCTTAGAAATAACTACTCTTGACATATTCCAAAATATTTAAAATAGGGGGCAGGAAAATCAGTGAGGATATTGGGTACAGAAATGTCACTGTCATGAAGAATAGGTAAATTTGTTTTTTCTGCTACTGGGAAAGTGTACCTCCTTGAAACTTAGATTTTTTTTTTTTTTTAAGAGGACAAGAAGAACTAAAAACATCAACTTTGCTTTTGGACAAAAATGCATCTGAGTGTATTTTTATTTAGGGGTATTGTGGGTTTCCTCTGGAGCTGCTGGGTTTTACTGGGTTATGCAAAAGGAGGTTTGGGAGACAATCACGTTCACTCCAGTTTTATTTATAGAAGACTGCGGAACCATGAAAGACGGGAAATACAGAGGGAAATTCTCTCTATCTTGGGTCTGCCTCACAGACCCAGACCATTTTCACCTGGAAAGCAAGCTTCCTCTGCACCTCTCTTCATGCTGGACCTCTACAATGCCATGGCCAGCGAAGAAAATCCGGAGGAGTCGGAATACTCAGTGAGGGCATCCCTGGCAGGAGAGCCCAGAGGAGCAAGAAAGGGATACCCAGCCTCTCCCAATGGATATCCTCGTCGCATACAGTTATCTCGAACGACGCCCTTGACCACCCAGAGTCCTCCTCTAGCTAGCCTACATGATACCAACTTTCTGAATGATGCTGACATGGTCATGAGCTTTGTCAACTTAGGTATGTTGTTCGTTTATTTGTTAATCTGTGTTATTACAAAGTGGAAGTTTTTCTAATGGTAAAGTAGCTGCCTGATAGGTGGTCATGTTTACATAAAGTCATTTTCTATAACTCTCCTCTCCGGCTTCTGTTTCCTTTCTTTCATTGATGCAATGTAAGGTTTTGCCTTAGGCAATGAAGTCATATATGTATTTTATTTTTAATATAAAAAGCTAAAATTGAGCAAATATACTTGGGGTAGATTTGGGTCTTTTCAGTGCTTGTTAAAATATCAACCTTAGTTAGTGTATAAATGTATGAATAAACAGGCAATCATCTAAAAAAGAGATTTATGAAGATAGTTATAATAAAACATAATAACTATAAGAGCAAAAAATAATAATGGACTATTTTTAAATAGCAGTTACAGACAGAAAAGTAAAAGTGACATTTTGAGCTATATTTTGGTTAATAATTTAGAAAACATATAAGTGTATATTTATATGCTACTCAAAATCACTCATTCAGGGGAGGTAACTACTGCAAAATATTGATATGAAATTAAACAAGATCAAATAATAATGTAAAAGAAGACTATCAAATAGCTTCAGGGAGAGATACTGAAATTCTCTGAAAAATATTTTAGAAACAAAGTTTCAATCTAACATTTTTAAACTGTAATTATTAAAATATATAGTAACTGTTTGGTTATTTTTAGAATCAAGGGAAATGTAAATAATGCCAGGATGGTCTTTTCCTATACAGAACTTCTTTTTATTTGAGATAAAAATTAATTGAAATTCTTTAATTAGTAACATTATTATATAATAATTTTTAAAATTATGTTTTCTCAATGTTGATACTTTCATGGCAGTTTTAAAAGATTGGCACTCTCAAATGGTAAATTAATGCCTTATATTTCATTTTGCAATAATATTAAAGTTTCCCAAATTAATAGGAATTTACAAGTGCTATAGTTTTATTTAAATGTCTTAATAGATACAGAAGGTGAAAATTTACTCTCTTCAGACATTCAAGATAATGAAAAGATAGAATATGTTTATTTTTGAAGGCTAAAAATAGTGTTAACAAGTTTAATCAATTTGAAAGAATTGAGAACATTTTAATATAAGAACTTTAAAAACTGTTTTAAATATGCAATTGGCTTTGATTTAAAATTGACATATTTGATTATAGACTTAATTAAAAACTTCCTCATATATCTCAAAAATATTCTTTGAAAAGTCAGATAGCAACAACTCCTAATAGCACATGATACTTTTATAATGTATGTTGCTTAATGTGTTCTGCTCATTTGCTCTCAGCAGTCCTAGCATGAAGGATAAGGTGCATAATAAATCATATGTTCCATGTTACCAGAGACAAAGCTCTCATTATTAAGTTTTAGTAAGTCATCATTGGTTGCTCTAATCAGGTGTCCTGGACACCTTTTCTTTGACATATAATTAACAGGTTTCATTTGAAACTTCCAAGCCATTAAAATATAGCTTAGTTCTAAATTTGTTTTATTGCTTTTCCTTCTTTAAGTAGCATGCAAATGTGGCTCATGATATATTTTTACTTTGTGGCAATTTCTAAACATTATTCAATAATTTAAATTAATTTTACTATTTTAATAGAAAAATGTCAATCTGGCATGATTTACATATTCACAAAATAAATCACTGAAAATATCAGTTCAGGTCATCTAAAATCTGTTTTGGAAGAGTGTCTTATATTATATACTTTAAAAAAAAAATAGCCCAGACATAAATCTGTTCTAGTAAAATATTTTATTATATTTAAATATTTTGATCATTCACAAAAGAAGTGTATTTGTGTTTTAGAAAGGAATTAAGTATAATTTTGAACCTATACACCATTACTTTTTATAAATTGACATAGAATAAGAAAACCAAAACCAATAATAAATAGTTTTATTCAATGACTTCTAGAACTATTTTGATTATTTAAAATGATTATATTTTTAAATCAATGAAATTTTGGTTATATTGTTTGCATTATAATAACTAACTAGTTCATTAAATATACCATGAAAAATAATTATTCATTTACTCTAGAGAAATAATTATATATAAATTTCAGAAAATTTTTATTTATTTTTATCATTCTTGAACTGCTGAGTAATGATTTATCTTCAATAATAAACCGTATTGACTTTTTAAAATTTAATAAAACCAAACTAAATTTCTCACATTAAATTACTGATAAATTAATTCTGATACTGAATTTTCCTACTAGTCTCTGAGGAAAATTGAACCACAATTTCATTTTATTATCCCCAGACCATACCTTCTAATATATCCAAAAGTTGCAATCTATCATTACTTAGTAAAAAAGTTTTCTGTATTTTTTCCTGATAAAATAGGTCAAAGTGTACTTAGAAAAGGTGACACTGTAATATCATTGCTAACTGCACTGAGAATTTGAGTGTCCTTATGTATCATTCATTAGCAAATATCTTCAACTTGTTTCATGTTCTTATAAGACTCAAGATAATTTTATTTTAAATTTTAGTATCTAAGGGCAAATGATCAAATTAGCAATAGGCAAGGGAATTGTATTGAGGAAGTCACCTGGATATTAAAATATATAAAAAGAATCTGTTGACATTTCTCATAATAAGATAAATTATATAAGAAGGATCTAGTAACATCCTTTTTATGAATGCTTGCCTGTTTTCAAGTCAAATAATAGATTTTCTACAATTATCTTGTCATTCAAGAAGACATTTTTTTCCAACATAAGTTTTGCTTATCAAGAACAATTAAACTTATTTCAAACTCTGAATCATATTTAATAAAATATCTATTTAAAAAATGTCAGATGAGAATAATTTTTTGTCCTTAAGTGAAAAACAATTTAGTTTACCAAATGAAAAAAATATAATGTAAAGAAATTGTGTTAAGATCAATATAAACAACTAACTATGTAACTCAACACAGTATTTTGACCTTTAAATTATTGTAGTGATTTGTTTATTTTTAAGAAACAAATGTTAATTAGTAATTGTGTGAAGAGCAGCTTTCCACTCTATTCTATGTATTATTTTTAGACCAACTTGAGTCAATCTTACAGTATCTAGCTTTTACAGGTAGACTTCTCTGTTTTGTCCAGAAAACTATTGAATATCAGTGAATTTTTTTTTCTTAGTCAATGCTACAGTAGTTAGTTAGAAACAAAAGTGTGTTTATGGTAAATTTGTTCTTGTTTAGCCATTTCTTTATAAAAAATGTTAAAGGTTCTATATCAAATACCTATGCAAATAAAAGAAGTTGCTTGGTAATTTTCTTGTAATATTTAAATATATCTTCTGTTTATATAAACATAAACATGTAGAGCATTTCTAAGATCTTTTAGTTAGAAATCAGTGACATGGTGTTATATAATTAAAATGACAATGTTGTAGATGTTTTAGAGGAATTAAAAAATCAGTAAATACAGGAAATTTATGTTTATATCATTCTTAGTCTCCATGTATTTTTCTGATAAAGGAGAACTTTGGGTTTATTAATGGTTTTCGACTGACTGGATCAGTTGTCTTAGAGTCAAATACTTAGATATATTTTAAGAATATATATTAATTCTCAAGTAGAAAAATATATAAATATAATACTTACATGTATTTATTTTATAACAATATTTAGTATGATAAGGCATGAAATTAAAAAAAATGCTTTCAAAACTTTAAATTAACCCTTCTCCTTTTACTTCCTCAAATTATTAAACTCTCCTGGCACTAGAAGAAAAGAAAAAAACAATGCTTATGTACTCTGTTGAAAGATTTGAAAGACATCATTAATATTTATTGTTGTTTTTGGCTGACTCAAGTGTCCAGTGGAGAGGAATTTATATAGAGATCTACCTAAAGATGCCTATCAATGTCGTGTCTCCAACAGGGTTATTAACACTTGTGTAACATAAACATGCCCATAAACACAAGCAAGATTTTCTTTTTTCTTTTTATTTCCTTTTTTTTTTTTTTTTTTTTGAGGGAGGCAGAATGGGATGGGAGGAAAGATAATCTAAATTCATCAGAGTACACATTCCTGGACTATATCTGGAGTCACAAATGCTAATAACGGCAGAAGTATCATTCTTTAAAACTCAACTTCTGAAGAGAAAAGAAGTTGCTATGGGTGGAGAGGTCTTGCTCCTCTTCAGCAACCTGTAGCATTCATCAGTGTGACCAAAGGCACTCTTGTTTTTCTTTAAATGTATTTTATTGTCCCATGATGGGCGTGGCAGCAGAGAGAGTTCCCATCACAGTTCAAGTAAAAGCTTTTTGGAAGTTTTAATGGTCATTCACAAATAACCAGTGTAAACGTTTAGTGAGAAGTAGCAGCAGGAAATGGGAAGGTATGATAACACCCTCCAGAAAGGCTTGGGAATACTTCACCCACCACCTCCCCAATGCCTTCCCTTTTATTCTTCCATTTTAAAACATCCCTTCCTTCTCTTCTTCCCCTCCCCTCCCCTTTTTGCCTTTTCTCTTTAGTTCTGAGGTCTTTCTAGCCCTAGGCTCTCTTGGCACCTTCTTCTTAAGGCCCCCACCCTTCCTGGGATCTGCCTTTGGTCCTAGTTTCTTCATAGCTGGAGGCTTAGATTAGCTGGAAATCAATTAGTTACAGAGTGATCATTTAGGTACAGTCTCCTGTTTTCCCTTTAGTTGGGAAGGAAAGGTTATGACGTGCCAATTACGGCCTCCACCATCAGGAGCAAAGCTCCCCAGGGCAGGAGAACTGCTCTGCTGCCATCCCTTGTAATTGTTGCTTCCACCATCCCATTCTTCCTTGCTTCCTCACCCTCTGCCTGAGGATCCCACTGACAGAATTTAATAGAACATCAATTAAAATTTAAAAGGGGAAGTTTAAGGGAAAGTTTAAACAAAAAAAAGGGGGGGGGGGAGAGGGAGAAACATGCAACATTAAACAAAAACTACAAAACGGAAACTCTAATAAAAAACACGATTCTCTTTTAGTTTATATGACACTTTTGCTTATATTAGTTTTATTGAATATCCTTGCCACTTCTGTGAAGAGATTTCCTTTTCTTAAGTGAAGAAGAGCTGATGAGAGAGAATAAGGAGATGAGGGGTCACAGAGGCATAGCATAATGAAAATGAGACAGAGAGATAAATAGAATACTTTCGAAAAAGCCCTTGAAAGAAAGACACAAATGCCTTGAGTCATCAGAAGCTGGTCTGGGTGAGCAGGTGTAGGATGTGTTGGGAAATCCTCAGTCTACCTCATACTGACACAGCAGCTAATTCAACATCCCCAGCCACACCAGCTCCAGGGGAAAACCCTTTCATCCTTCCACACAGAAATACCAACGTGGGGAAAAGGGAGGGCGGCTCTCAGTGTCTGTGTACAAGGAGCGTACAGACTGGCTACTCACATGTACAGTCATAAATAACATAATAGCTCAGCTTGAAAAAAAAGAAAACCACAGGTTGAAGGAAGAGGCTTTCCTGACGCACAGAGAGGGGCTGAGATCAGAGGAGCCACTGCAAGGGTTGGCTTGAAACAATGAACCCCTTGTTCTAAGCCACGTTTATGAGGGCTTCTTTGCACCTCAACTTCATATTTTATTGGCTCAGCTCTGGGGTTTCCCCATTTGCTCATCTCTTAAAATAATACCCTTGGCCAAGATAGCTTTTAAAACACACCAGTCAGCCCTGACAACGGGCTCATGTATTTGGGAGGAGAAGGGATCTGTTGTGATGTTGATGTCAGATTGGGATGTGTAAGGTCCAGTTATGGATCTTAATGTTATGACAGTGCGATAAAAATAACAGTGGGAGTCTTCACCTGCCTTTTTAGAAATGTTTACAAGAACCCCTACAACCAAATGGTGACCCCTGATTTGTGTGTCTTGTCTAAATGGCTGTGGTAAATCATAATCTACAAAGGGAGAAACATAATGAATTAAAGTGTAGAATGTTTAAAATGACAAAAAAAATCATCTGTAGATTAGGAAGAAGATTGTTAATGGTTTTGGGAGAAAAGAAAACAACAACGAACCTTCATGACTAAAGAAAGGGTGTCTTCTGTACTTGGAAGACAGTGAATTACATAAATATTACATAAAACTTAGCAACCAAGACCTTGCATGATGTTTAATAGCTTGATGTAAGAATTAAACTAGGATATGTGTCATTTTATAAAATCCAAGACCATGAAGATATCTGTCTTTACAATGGTGTGCTCTTCCTTTTTTTCATAAACAATGGAGTATAGTGCTTGCATTTAAAGAAACAATTGTGTGTTTTAAAAATGAATACTATCATTAGATTATTTCTTAGAAATTGTTTATCTTCTTCCTGGAGGCAAACAACAAATATTTTTTGTTCTTGTTGTTGAATAGCTTTCCTGGAGTTGGTTAGGAACAAAGGAAAATAGCTTTTTTAAATGTTGGGATTAGCAGATGTAAATCCCATTTAGATTTTATTCAACACTATGAGACATGTCAAAATCAAAAGATTTATTAATATTTACAAATGCCTTCGGCTATTCTTATGCTGTCATGATATGAAAAATTCAATATTACTTATTTTGGACAGATTTTCTGTCCTTGCTGGATCTGTGGTTAATCTTTCTACATAGGACACACAGGATATTTTCCGAATCTTAAATTCAAGCCATAATACTGCTCAAATGGCTTTTCTTTTTGTGCTTCCATCGCAGAAGCAGAGTAGCATAGAAGAAGCCAGAAAGTCTGAAGTGGAATCTCACATTCTGTACTTTCTAGCCCTGTGACTCCTGGCAAATAACCTAAATTTTCTCTGTGCCTCTGGTTCCTTATCTAAAAAGTGCCCGTACTAATAGGATTTCCCCCCCACTGGGTGTTGAGAGGATTAAATCAGTGAATACGCACACACAATTTTAAGAACAGTATTTGGAACAGAGTGAGACCTCAATAAATGGCGTTATTGTTATCAGAGTTGCATTGTGTCCAACATCTGTACCATATTTGCAGGAGTGGCTAAATAATTTGTGAGGCCCAATGCAAAATGAAAATGGGGGTTGAGGGGCCTGGTTCAAAAATTATCAGGAGTTCCGAGTGATGGCAGCAGAGCATTAGACCAAGTATGGGGCCCTTCTGGAGCAGGGCTCTGGGGAACCGCACAGGTCACGTGCCAGGGGGGCCAGCCTGCATATTGGATGACATGTGAGGGCAGCAACATGACCTATTCATTCTTTTTAATCCCCAGGGGTGGGTCAGAGTCCCAGAAGGAAACAGGCAGCATGTGTAAAATGAATCATTGGAGGAGGTGTAACAAATGTAGTTTTTAAAAGGTTGTGGGCAGGGCTTTTTGGCAAAATGGGATGATGATGCAGCACCTGGAACAGCAGGGGAGCTTTCCTTTCCTCCAGGGCCCGAAAACTCCAAGCAGAGCTTTAGGAAGAAGGTATCTTCACAGGAACAATGGCCTTTTTGAGAGAGATGCCATGTAGCCAACCCCTAGATACTCAGCAGGGTGGGAGACTGAGGAATAAATACTTAGACATTCTTTTCTGTCATGTTTCTCATTGGAGAGTGGTTCCTGAGCCACACACCAAAGATATGTGGCACAAATCCATAAGTGAATATTGGCCATCTTGTCCATAAGAGTTCCAGAATCACTTCCATTTCAGTGCAAGTTACTCATCTGTGTGCATACCTTTGTTCTAGTTCATTTATAAAATTCCAGAGATAATCATAAATTAATGTGAGAGTGAATTCACAAGTTGGTGTAATAAAGCAGCAACAGCACACATGGCTTGCTGGGGAGGGAAAAAAAAGAAGTTGAGTTGTATATGGATCAGTAAGTTCATGGGATATATTAAAACTATTTTAGAGCAAACTGAACTTTAAAACAAAAACAAAAGCCCAGGAAGAAGTAGCACTCTCAGATTACAATACAAACAGTAGACTGCAATTGCCAATCAAAAAACTCAGCATGGAAAGCACTAGAGTGTATGCAAATGTGTAGGGTAAATACAAAGAGCCATATATTTTCTTTAATCTGTAGGCCTGTTTATTCTCAATCCCATGTCATTGTTCCTGAATTGACCCATGACAGTGTGTTAAAGGTTTTGGAATTCTGAGTGGAATCATCTGATATTCTCCCACAGTTCATGTTGCAGGCAGAAATAATGTTAGGATGAGGTAAATTGAGATCATTATCTTTGTTCTTGTTACTTCTCCTCTCCTCTGGCAGAGTTCCTGTGACTTACAGAGGTAGAATTTAGTGGAGCAGGTATGTCTGCTATTTAGTTCTCATAAATAACCAACCAGTAAGCCTTGAGGCCAGAGCCATTCCTCGGCCCTTTAATCACAGACAGCCTTGGATACAACAGCCCCTTTCCAGTATGGTCTATGTTCCCTTTCAAAGCCACTGAGGACAGTAATTTTACACTGATTTTACTTCTGTAATTATCAAAAGCAGAGGGAGAGAGAATTCAACTGGGAAACTGCATAGGCTCTTCTGCAAATAGCCTTGATGCAGACACCAAAGACTTATTTAGTGGAGAAGTGAAGGTTATCAATTAAATAACTTTTATGGTTAATGTGTTTTTTAATAGTTAATATGTTTTTATTTTTAAATAGTTTGGCATCCAATATCATATTAGCTTCAGGAGTGCATCTAATTGATTAAACATTTATATAACTTATGGAGTGATCACCCCAATACATCTAATACCCATTTGACACCATACATACCGTATTTTCCAGCGTATAAGACGACTTTTGAAATGAGAAAAAGCCTGCTCAGATTGGCCAGACTCAGAGAGGCGGTCTATTAAAAAAAGAACTGGTGTTGCCTCGGAAGTGGGGCGTAGTCTTATACAGCGAATATAGGCCTAAACCTATGTTTTAACTGTAAAATTAGGGGGTCGTCTTATACGCCGGAAAATACTGTAGTTATTACACTGATTATATTTCTTATACTGTACTTTATATCCCTGTGACTATTCTGTAACTCCCAATTTATACTTTTAAATCCCTTTGCCCATCCTCCCTTCCATCTGGCAAACATCCAAATATTTTCTGTATCTATGAGTCTGTTTCTGTTCTGCTTATTCTTTTATTTTGTTTTTTAGATTTCACATATAAGGGAAATCATCTGGTATTTGTCTTTCTCTGTCAGACTTATTTCACTTAGCATAACACCTGCTAGTTCTATTCATGTTTTTACAGTTGGCAAGATTTCATTCTTTTTTATGGCTGAATCATATTCCATTGTAAAGATGCACCGCTTTTTCTTTATCCATCCATTGGTAGACACTTACCTTGGCTGTTGTAAATAATGAATATATGTGCCTTTTCAATTTAGTATTTTATTTTCTTCAGATAAATACCCTGAAGTGGAGTTGCAGGGCCCTTCTTTGTCTCTTGCTACAGCCTTTGTTTTAAAGTCTGTTTTGTCTGGTATAAGTATTACTATGCCAACTTTGTTTGTTTGTTACCATTTTTATAAAATATCATTTTCTATCCCTTTTGTTTCATACTCATTTGGATATGAAATGAGTTTCTTGCAGACAGCATATGTGAGTGTCTTATTTTATTATTCATTCAGTCACCATAGTTTTTAATTGGAGCATTTAATTCATTTTCATTTAAAGTATTGATAAATATAATACATAGTTATTGCCATTTTTATTATTTATATAGTTAAGGTTTTTTCCTTCTGATAACATTTAACATTTCTGGTAATACTGGTTTAGTAATAATAAACCCCTTTAGTTTTTTCTTGCCTAGGAAACTCTTTATCTATCCTTCAATTCTATATGATAGCTTTGCTGATTAGAGTACTTTGGTTGTAGGTTCTTACTTTTCATCACTTTTAATAATTTCATGCCACTCCCTTCTGGCCTGCATAATTTCTGTTGAGAAATCATCTGACAGTCCTATGCGTACTCTGTTTAGGTAACTAACTAATTTTATCTTGCTGGTTTTAAGATTCTCTCTGTCTTTAACCTTTGGCATTTTGATTATAATGTATCTTAGTGTGGACTGCTTTAGAATGATCTTGTTTGGGATCTGCTTTCTGGACTTTTATGTATATTTCCTTCACCAAGTTAGGGAAATTTTCTGTTATTTTCTCAATTTCTTGCTCTCTCTCCTCTCCTTATGATACTCCCAGTATGCAAATATTGGTCAAGTTGATGTTGTTTCAGAGGCCCCTTGATCTATTTTCATTAAAAATAATTTTTTTTTGCTGTTCTGATTAGGTGTTTTCTCCTCCTTACTTCTAAATTGCTGATTTGATTCTCTGCTTCATCTACTCTATTGTTGCTTTCAGTTATTATATTCTTCATTTCTGACTTTTTAAAATAATTCTCATGTAGTTTATTTTTTATTTATTTATTTATTTATTTATTTATTTATTTTTTTATGTTGCTAAAATTATCACAAACTTTCTTGAGCATCCTTATGACCATATTTTTGAACTGAGTCTGGTATTTACCTTACCTCCATTTCATTTAATGCTTCTGGAGAGTTCTATTCTTTAATTTAGGACCTGTTTCTTTGTCTCCTCATTTTGGCTCTATTAAGTAGAGATGCTGTTTCTCCAGGTCTTGGTATAGTGGCCTTATGTAGTAGGTGTCCTATAGGGCCCAGTGGCTCAGCTAGCCCAGTCACCTGAGCTGGGCACTCTAGGTGCACATTTGTGTGGGCTGTGTGCACCTGCCTGTTGTATTTGAGCCTTGATTACTGTTTGTTTGTCATTGTGAGGAATTAATTCCAGGCCAGTCAGATGGGAGGACTGGCTGTGACTACAGTAAAGGAGCTACTGTGCAGGGACTAACTCTATGGAGCAAGGCTCACTTTAGTGGGACTTTGCTGCCTGCTATTCACCTCTTGAGTGTGTCGTTTGTGGGGGTGGTTAGGTGGTGCTTTGGTGTGGTCTGAAGCTGTCCACTAGCTATGCTGGCTTTGGTGCCTCCTGGGAATGCAGATCAAGGTCAGCCACCACCTGTGTTCTGCCCAGGGCCACTGAGCATGATTTACAGAGTGATCTGCAGATGGCTGCTACTTGTGCTGGGTTTGGAGGTGTCCAGGAGAGGCCAACCTGTGAACCAAGGCTGGCTCTTGCTAGTACCTAACCTAGGGACACTTGGCAAGATGCTGCTTGTTGGAGAGATTTTAAGAAAGTCTGAAGCATGAGCCAAGAGAGGCTGTTTGTATGGGGAAGCCACTGAAAAGGCTTGGATAGGCCAGCAAGTAGGGTAGGGCAGTGTCTCAGGGAATCACCAAGGTGGGACAAAAATGTTAGCCAGGTTGACAGTCTCAGTTATGGTAATCACCAACCAGCTCTGTCGAGGAGGACTCAGCAAAGAAATAATAACCTCTGCCAGTGCCCCCCCCCCTTTTTTTTTTATAGAAAGCTGCCTCTGCAGTCCTTCTGAAGCCAGACAATTCAGTTCCTCCCCATAGGATCATTGCATCTTCTGAGCCCAGAGCTGGAGCTCACAGTGAGTGAGTCTGAGTAAGCCCTTTAAGAGGAACCCCTGGAACTTTAGAAGCCCCCATCTCACTCAGACATAATCTCTGTTGATTTTCACAGCCAAAAGTTATGGGAACTTCTCTTCTTGGCACTAGAACCCTAGACTGGTCATTCTGGTGCGGGTTTGGGAGTCCTAGCTCTTCAGGGGGCTCTCCATAGCAAAGCTATCCCTTTGATTTTTTTAACCGCCATATGTAGATATGGGACCAGCTCCTTCCACGTCTTGCTCCTCTTACAAGTGTCATTGTGGCCTCTCCTTTATATTATTAGTTATAGAACTTTTGTTCAACTAGATTTCAGGCAGTTTTTTATTTTTTATTTATTTACTTTTTAAAATCTATTTTATTGATTTTTTTTACAGAGAGAAAGGGAGAGGTATAGAGAGTTAGAAACATCAATGAGAGAGAAACATTGATCAGCCACCTCCCGCACAGCCCCCACTGGGGGATGTGCCAGCAACCAAGATACATTCCCTTAATTGGAATTGAACCTGGGACCCTTGAGTCCACAGGCCGATGGATGCTCTATCCACTGAGCAAAACCAGTTTTGGCGAGGCACTTTTTTAAAAATTATATTTTATTAATTTTTTTACAGAGAGGAAGGGAGAGGGTGAGTTAGAAACATTGATGAGAGAGAAACATCCATCAGCTGCCTCCTGCACACCACCTCCTGGTGATGTGCCCGCAACCAAGGTATATACCCTTGACAAGAATCTGGGACCCTTCAGATCACAGGAAAACATTCTATCCACTAAGCCAAACCTGTTAAGTTTCAGGCAGTTTTGAATGATGGTTTTCCTGTAATTTAATTGTAATTTTGATGTGGTTGTGGGAGGAAAGACCATGCTTACCAACAGTGTCTTCTTGATTGGAAATCACTATGATTAATATTCTGTAGATATTTCCTTTGCTCATAATGTGAAGAAGTTTTTTAAAATTGTAATTATAGTTTAACTACAATACTATTTTAGTTTCAGGTATACAGCATAATGATTCAATATTTTTATACCTTATGAAGTGATCACCACAATAAGTTTAGTTATTATTTGTTACCATACAGTTAATACTAGAGGCTCAGTGTATGAAATTAAATACTTACAAGTATAATTACTCGATCAGATCATAGTTCATTTTTAATTTTTTGAGGAATTTTCTTTCTGTTATTCATAGTGACTCCACCACCTACATTTTAAACAATGCACCAGGGTTCCATTTTTTTCATATTCTCACTAACACTTGTTTTTTGTTATCTTTTTTATAATAGCCACTCTGACAGGTATAAGATGGTATCTCCTTATGGTTTTGATTTGCATTTTTCTGATGATTAATGATGTTGAGCATCTTTTCTTATGCCTTTTTTTTTCATCTTTATGTCTTCTTTAAAAAAATATCTTTTCAGGGTTTCTGTTTATTTTTTAATCAGACTGTTTTATTGAATTAGTTGTTTGAACTCTTTATATATTTGGATATCTACTCCTAACTAAAATATTATTTGCAAATATCTTCTCTCATTTAGCAGGTTGCCTTTTCATTTTGTTGCTGGTTTCTTTCAGTGTGTAAAAGCTTTTTAATTTGACTTATTATTATTTGTTTATTTTTGCTTTTGATGACCTTGCCTTAGGAGACATATCCATACAAAAACTTATATGACTGGTATTAAAGACGTTTCTACCTTTTCTTCTAGGAGTTTATGGTTTTGGGTCTGAATATTTAAGTCTTTAATTCAGTATGAGTTTATTTTAGTACATGATATAGGAATGTGGTTCATATTATTATTTTTTTTTTTGCATGTGGCTATCTGGTTTTCTCAGCACCCTTTGAGTGTCTTTTCTCCTTTGTGTATTTTGCTAGTTTTGTCTTAAGGTTAATTGGCCACATAAGCATGGCTTTATTTCCAGCTCTCTATTTTTTCCCCCATAGATCTGTGTTTTGTGCCAGTGCTATAGTTTTGATTACTATAGCTTTGTAATATATTTTGAATCAGGTAGTGTGATACCTCAAACTTTGTTATTCTTTCTTGATATCACTATTTGGGTTTTTGGTTTTCATACAAATTTTAGGATTAATTGTTCTAATTTTGTGAAAAATGCCATTGGAGTTTTTTCAGGATTGTATTGAATCTGTAGATTGCTTGGGGATAGTGTGGACAGGCTACCATACTCAGCAGTGAAAAGCTGAAAGCTTTTTCTCTAAGATCAGGAATAAGATAAGGATGCCCACTCTTGCCAGTTTTATTCAATAAAGCATCAGAAGTCCTAGCCAGAAAATTAAGCAACAGAAAGAAAAAAAAAAAAAAAAAAAAAAAGCATAGCATTCAAAGTGGAAAGAAAGAAGAAAGAATTAAAACTGTGTTTGCAGATGACATGACACTATGTATAGGAAACCCTAAAGGCTCCACCAAAAAACATCTGTTAGAACTAATAAATGAATTCAGCAAAGTTTCAGGATATGAAATTAATATATAGATTATTTGTTGCATTTCTATACACTATTAATGCACAATCAGAGGAAAAATTAAGAAAATTCAATTTCCAATTGTGTAAAAAAAAAAGAATAAAACATCTAGGAATAAGTTTTAACTAAGGAGGAAAAAAATCTGTACACTAGAAACTATAAGAGGAGAAATTACTTGATTCTTTAACTATTTAAGTGTAAGGGCTTTGGACTCATACTGGTTTGGATACCTGCTTTGCCTTAACCGCTACTTATTCTTCAGCAAATTATTTCACGACATTGAAACTGTTTTCTTATATGTAAGGTGGAGATCATAATATAGTTAGAACTTAACAAGGTAATTTTATAGGCCTTTAAATCTACAGGAGAAAGTGCTCACTTAAGGCTTTCCACGGCTACTATACCTGTTTCTCTGAGAGTAGAATATGGCATTCTAATGTCAGAGGAGAGCCACCTCCACTCCACCAGACTCTGTCAGATCAACGCCTTTGCTAATATTTGTGGACCATTAAACACATGACATTTTCTTTATCCAAGAGAAAAATGAACCCTGGGATTTCATTGACTCTGTCTCCAAGCTGGCTTGTTGATGGACTGTATTTCCTCATCAGGGTGTCTTGGAAAAGGTCAGTGTACAACAGAGCCTTCAGGAGCCTGTAGGGCTTCCATCTGAGCACCCAAAGGCAACATTTTCTGTGATTGCCGCTGAAAGGTGTTATTCATGTTACATTTGGTCAGATTCCTAGAACGAACCCCTAGTTTCACTTTAGTTCCAGATATTACCAATTCCATTTCCTTGCGTGTTATGGAGAAGGGAAACTGATTGCAGGCCAAGGTAATAATATACAATTAGAAAATATGTGGTAGTGAAGACATGGGCACTCTCTAAAACACCCTTGGATGTAAGGGGAAATGTTGAAGGATTCAACGCTTATTTTCATAAGCCAACTTGGCTTGTTTTCTAGTTTTGATTTTTTTTTTAAGTTGATTCATGATGAAAATCTTGGGGAATAAACTCCTGAATTCTAAATAGGACAGCCACTCTGTTCAAATAATCATTCAATCAGGAGCTTTTCGTATTGCATGTAACTCAAATTATGTTTAAATTTATGATTTTCTAATTTGTAGCTATTCTCATCACTATTGGTTTTGTTACTATAACTCTATTTCTATTTAATGCCATTTAATTTAAAGTATTTTTAATTTTCTAGACTATTTATTTGGGTTGATTTTTTTTTTTTTCCAGATGACAGATCTTTCTATTATTTTTCCTAAATTGCCTTTTGTTATAATATTTTGAAGCAGGATAAGAATTATAGGTTTGATTCAAAAAGTCACACAAAAGGCCATAAATACTGTGGACATCTTCTATGTATAGTATCCATATTGTAAAGTATTGACTTTTGATATTTTATAATATATTGAGTGAGAAAACATGGATTTATTGGTTTTAATTATTTGATAACATGCTGAAAGATGTCATTGAGATGATCTTTGCTAAATTTTTAATTTTGATGACTAAAGTTTGTAAAATATGGATTCCAATTACATTTATTGACATATTCTAATCAACTTTTAAGATTTTTCTTTTTCATACTGTTGTGTCAAATAGTTATTATTTTACAGTTATTTACTTTGAGGAAAAAATTTTAGGATTAAGTGAAATACTTTTCTCTGTGGAATGTGATACATTTAAAATATATTAATGGGGGGAAAAGGAGACTACTATTTGTAATACTTTAACCAATTAAAAAAGTTTCACAATAATTTCTTAAGGGAATAAATAAAGTATATGACATTATTAGAAATATATAATTTTAAATTATAGTGTATTTGTAATTATAGTAATCCAAGCAACATTAAAAACAATACAAATAATCCTTGTGGCAAAAATTGGACTAAGTAATTTTAATGCAAGCATTTCAATAACTTATAACTCAATTGTATGGGTAAATATTTTTCAATTCCCATTTTATTGATGTGAAAACTGAGGCTTATCAGAAGTTAAATAGCTTACAAAAGTCCCCCTACTGGTAAATGGCAGAGTCAATCCTGGATCCATGGTCTGTCTGGCTACAGATTTTTTTGTTCTTTGCCACTGCTCTTTAACTTGATAATCCATTTTTGAAAAATAGATAAAAATGTACAAGTTTTAACAATAATAGTGATTAATACTTTTTGAAGGGATCTTTACATATATTCTGTGCTTCAATCTACCAGTACTAATATATTATTGCAGTATATTGTACTCAAGGCATAGATATGATTCTACAATATACATCTGTGGATACTGGAAATCGGAAAGGTCATTTATTCAGCCATTTGACAAATATAAGTTGATTACCTACTGTTGGTCCAGGCACTGTGCAAAAGAGTGCCTGTTTTACTGCCAAAACTACAGGGCACAAAGAGCCAGGTCTAGGCCCAGGATCCCTGATTCTTGTGCCAGGATTTTTTTGCTCAATATCATATATTTTACAGAAATCACACAAAATTCCAGCCTCAAATAAAATTAAAAGTATTAACAAACATTACATAAAAGAATGTTCTTTTGTTATTTAAATTACCAGGTGGAATTAACTTCCTGTCTATAGACAAAATATTTTTTCAAACCTCAATCCCTTTAAGGCAAAAAGGAAATCATGTTACTAGTTAAATAGTATCTAAGGAAGCCTTTTAGTCCAAAAGACATAAAGCAAAAGTAGAACCCAGCTTTAGCAAATCTTAGGGGCTCTGCTGGAAACCTGCTTGTGTAGCTGGAGGGCCTTCCTAATGTTGAGGCTCCAGCGATTTTGAAGGAAATATCTAAAAAGGTTTCCTTTGTACACTGGATGCTTACTGCACATTCCAGAGCATAAGTGTGGCTTAAACACTCGTTATTTATTTGTGTTGTATTCAGGAAATAAGGGTAAAAGGTCATACAATTTTTCAAAATTAAGTTGTTTGATCTGTCTAAATATTGACCCCTGACCCTGCCTTCCTTCTTCAATTGTGTGCTAACAAGTTGGTGTTCAGGGCTTGCTTTGTTGCTGTGCACACTGAACATGATGTGGACACAGGTTATACAATAATAAGTGGCAATAGAGACACATTTTACAATGTGGAAAATAGCAGAGAATGCCAAGAAATGGTATAAAGAGCCCTTTGATACATTGCTTCGAATCTACTCAGGATATTAGGCACTAGGCAATTATTACTTCAAGCTGATTGTTGAGAAAAATTCACCAATATTTTACAACTGCTTTACTTTTTACCAACCATCTGCTGTGATTGTGAAATGAATAATTGCAGCAAAATGTAGATCCAAGTTTCCTGGCCCATCACCACATTTGTTAGTGTTTATCCATCCATTCATATCAACAAAACACCCGGTCATCAAAGTGCATTTAAGACTTCTATTAAAACTAGAGTAAGACTGGTAATGATTGCTCTACAGGAAATCCACTATCTTCCACAGTTAGTGTGTATTCAGTGCTCATAAAATACAAGATAGTGTGCTAACAGCATTTCAAGTGCTAACTTATTTAATTCTCAGAGTTACTGCATTTTACAGATGAGCAAAGTGAGACTCAGAGATGCTAGATTATTTCATCTTGTAAGAGGAGGAACTGGATTTAGAGGAGGAACTGGATTCAGAGTCCAACTCTTCACTGCTGTGCTGTGGAGTCTTTGTAAACACTATTGGGAAGGTTGTCATGGGATATTGTTTGAACATTTTGTAAAATTCTATATATTTTCCCAACATTTCAGGTATTGGATTTAGAATATATTCACTTCATCAGTAATGCTTTGTGTGTGAGCGAACTATCTCTACTAATAGGTTTACCAAGAGTCATATCCCTAAAGCTGGGCTCTTACAGGCCTTCTGAATTGGGATTCTGTGGCTTTTGAAAGGAGCAAATGAAATACAAACCAGAAGGAATAAAGTGCTTTGTAGACACCAAAGGTACGGACCTTTGTGCCATGCAATCTTACAAGTCATTTATGAAGAAAGTAAAGGTGATCTGTGCTGATTTTATCTTAGCACACTTGACGTGAATAGGAGTAACATTTGGCAAAACAGACAAGAGGAAGAATATCCAAGTTGCACACAGTCAAGGGCCTCCAACGCAATGATTGGGTATTGGAACAAAGTAATAGTGAGTTCTTTTCGGTCCTGAAAAACTACCAACTTGCTGGCTAGTATAGAAGGCCACACAAGCAGGCAGGGCTGCCCCGCAATTAAATATGAGTCCTTGCCCTAGCTTTTCTGACCTGACACTGGATTGACCAGTGAATCGCATGAGAAATCTACTGAAGTGGGAGTTTGGGCTGCAGGGACATCTACATCCAACAAGTTAGAGAATTTCTGCTGCTGCAGAGAGAGAGTCTGGCAGATAGCCTCTGCTCCATCATGCTAGTCACGGTTGAAGTCTCCTCTGTGTTCCATATAACACTGAACACTCCACATTTAATACACATCTCTTGATTTGTAGCAGCTACAGCCCTAATCTCTTGCATGTGTAAAGTGAGTTCCTTTCGCATAGCTCACTCTTTGCCCCTATACCACACACGTTAAATATATTATGTCTGCTCCTTCGGTATCTTACAAATTGAAGGCTAAGGCCTTTGGAAACGCGCCCCCCCCCCCCCCCCTCGACCCCTCAAAAAAAAAAAAAAAAGAAAATATTTCTGAGATGATAATATTTCTTAAAGCAAAAATACTAATGTATAGGAAGACAGTTCAGTTTCAGCTTTCAAATGCTCTCAAAACCAAGCAAGGGGAAGCAAAAGAGGTGTTGTAAAAAGTAGGTATTATTGTTATATCAACTTTTTGCTACCCACCTGAGGACTAATCTCTGCTTTGAAAAGCAAACCGAGTGGTAGCTGCAGAATAAAAATAAACATTGAGGATGTCACCTGCAGCCTTTTAAAGATTATTTTTTCTTTATCTCCCCCTTCTTCCCTTTATCTAACCCCTCCTACACAGTCTACTTATAGGCCAACTACAATCTAAAAAGAAGCATAAACAATTTCAATAAATGATTTATAATTATTTAGACTGAAATCTACTTGGGAAGTCAAATAATAAAATTATTATTTACAAATAGGTTAAAAATTGGACTTCATTTTAATTTCACCAACTACATTGGCATATAGTAACTAAAGCACATGCTGAATCATAATTATTTAAATCTCTCTCGGGTACTGTCAATCACTTACTTTTTTACTCAAAGTTTTCTGTCAGTATTTCCTAAAGTGTGTTTTATTGAAAGTATTTCTATGTCCTTTTAAGAGGTGTTATCTGAAATTTTGTAGTCAAATAAATCTGAACACCACAGTGGAGCAGTAATGAAATAGGTTTTAATATTTCCAAGACAAGACTTCTCAGTATCTTTATTATGCAGATGGGCATTGTGAATCTCTGCAAGGAGGAATATTTCATATGGTTTCACATGTACTTGGACTCAGGAACTCTCTTCACAGAGCACCATAGGTGCCTAGTGTTACAGGAAACTCACTCTGAGAATCACTCTTCCATATGGACATACTGTTTATAAACACCATGTTGGAAATATTACAAGCAGCATAACCCAATTTGTTGACACTGTGGTCTCTTCATATCCAAAATTGAAAAGAAATAAGAAAAAAATATTAATTCATTATTTAGAACCAATCATTGTTGATATTTTTAGTATTCTCTTCCATACTTTCAAAATATACTTTTTTATAGAGTTTAGCAATGTTTATGCAATATGTATCTTTATATTTTTTATGGTTTCTTAGTATATGACTTTTTTCATGTGTTCATTTGCTCTGTGTAAGAACATTTCTAATGACAATAATATTTCAGCTGAATAATTAATCATTTAGTTAAACATTCTTTTATTTTTGGGCATGCAATTTTTCCAGTTTTTATTGTCATGTACTCTGTTTTAAGGGATATCTTTATATATAAGTATTTATATAAATTTCTTATAATTTTCTAGACTATTCTTAGGAAATAAATTATTAGAGCAAAAGATATAGTTGTTTTTAAATCTGGAAAATATTGCTAAATTGCTTTTCACTAAAGTTGTTTTAATTTTTATTTGCAGCAACAGTTAATGCTAGTACTATTTTAACAGACTCAAATATAAATTAAATATGAATATTTACATTATTGAGAATCTACAATTTATCTTTTTTTAGATTTGTATTTCTTCTGATATTTATTTTTTTAAATTTATTTATTGGCTACATATATTTTCTCTTTGGCAAGCTTTTATGTTTTATATATATATATATATTTTTTTATATTTTATTGATTTTTCAGAGAGAGGGATAGAGAGTTAGAAACATTGATGAGAGAGAATCATCAATCAGCTGCCTCTTGCACACTCCCCACTAGGGATGTGCCCGCAACCAAGGTACATACTCCTGCCCGGAATCGAACCAGGGACCTTTCAGTCCGCAGGCTGATGCTCTATCCACTGAGCCAAACCGGTTTCGGCTATGTTTTATATTTTATATTTTGGCAAGTTGATGTCTTTTTTTCTGTTTGCCTTATTTCATTGTTGCTTATCTTATATAAATTCCTCTTGGGACTATATATTTAATAATTATTTACTTTTGTCCTTTTTCAATTTTACTTTTTATAAGGTCATGAATACACTTTAAAATATTTAAAAGTTTGAAAAACATACCACCCATATTCCATTTTAGAAAGAAATGCTCAACGATGTACTGTAGCTGGGTTAAAAATTAAGAAAAGTGAAGAATTCATAGACTTCAAAGAGCCACAGTTTTAGAATTCAAATCAACCGAATGAATGAATTTGGTCTAAATAACCTTACGTCAAGGTGATCTTCTTAATTTGATTATAAAACATGAATATACCTGTGACCTAAGAACAATTGTAATGGGATAGGTGTAATAAGTATCTCAATTATTACACTGATTAAAGGTGGTATTTTCCCATTGGAGGGAGAGAATACTAAATAAGCACATTCTTTTAAAATTGACTAGCAATTATTAACATTTACCCACAAGTTACATACTTTCTACTTTAGTATCAAATTTGATTTTTGAGTCTAAGCCTTTTTCACGGAATCACTCTTTGTCATCAGCAGTTATTTAAATGACCACTGTGATGTGGAGTATTAATACCTCACTTTCATCACCACGATCTCCAGGCACTTTCTAGGTTGACAGTGACATTTGAGCACCAGGATATGTCTGCATTTTTGCTTTGGCTAAATGTAGTCTCTAAGTCTTGGCTTTTCCTTGTACATGTTTATCATTGAAACAACCTCTTTTAGCTTAGAAAAGTTTTGGATCATGCATAATAATTTTTTGAAAGTCAATACTATATCATAGTGTAGTTTTATGAAAGGACACTTAAGTAAAAGTTAGAAATCCAATTTTTGTAAAATAGTGTGGTAACTGACAAAATAACTCAAGAGAAGTAACAATCAAATAATTAGATAAATTCTGAATTGAGTAGAAAGATATTTCAGAACAATAGAAGCAGAAGAAAGCAGGGGTCAGAGTTTTATATAATCATGTCTAGGATGTGAGGGAAAATAAATGACATGGGACAGAACAAGTCCCTATGACCATGAACTATTTAAAACTCAGCAAAGCTCCAACATTGCCAACTTTTTGTATGGAAAGTATTAAGTCAAAATGCATGAAACAAAAATTGTTAGCAGTGTGAATAAAAATTGGTAGATACAAACATATGAAATCTTACTTCAATCAAAGCTACATAATAGAGCCCCCTGAAATGTAATTTACTTAGATAATACATTAATAACATCTCAAGGATCATACTTTGAATATACTGACATGTATCAAATTGTGTAGAGAATATGTATACTTTTTTTTTAAGATTTCATGGGACATTTAAATAATCAGATGATATATAAATTTTAAAATCTTATAAAATATATGGATAGCCAACAAGCACTTAAAACCATGTTTAACATCATCAGTCATTAGGGAAATGCTAATAAGAACCACAAAAAGATACCATTACAAAACATAAAATGGGAAATATAAAAAACTTATAATACCATGTTAATGAGGATATGGAGCTCTCATAAATTAGTGATTGGAATGCAAAATTATTTAGCCACTTTGAAAAAAGTCTTGGCAGTTTCTTACATTTCACATACATTTGCCATTATGATTCTGAAATCTCTTTCTAGGTATTTATCCTAAAGAAATGAAATCTTAGGTTTATACAGAAACCAGTGTGAATGGTTAAACAAACAGTGGTATATCCATTCAATGGAGATCTTAATAATAAAAAGGCAAGAATTACTGATGTTTAAATATAGGTAAACCTAAAATACATTTTTTTCTAAGGAAAATGTATGAAACCCACAAGGCTACATGTTGTATAATTTTATTCATATGAAATTCTATGAAAAGCTGACTGTAGTGATGGGGAACAGATGAGCATTTGCCAGGGATTCAAGGGAGGCGGGGGTTGACTACAGAGTAGCTGCAGACAGTGATGGAACGGTTCTGTGTGCTGATTGCGGTAGTGGGCACAGCACTCTTCATTGTCACAGCCATAGAACTAACCCCACGTTTTGTTTGTAAGAGCATACTACAAAGAGGCAGAACTTTTGTATGCTATATTTATAATTAAATATTCATAAAATATACAATAACTATTTTCTAAAATAAATCCCTTGACTTAAAAAATTCAGTGTTTAAGAAATAATATTTAGAAAATATCAGATATGAAAATTTATCAAATCATGAGTGGTTGCCAACACTGTTCTCTATGTGAAATTCATGCCTTTAGCTTTTGTTAAAAGAAAAAAAAGGATATGAATATAGATTAATAAATCATGCATTCTTATCCAATATGCCCCATCAAATTCTGAAAAGATGACATATAGAAATAAAAAGAAAATTTACTGAATTAGAAACAAACTGTGAGATTAATTAATCTAAGGGTTTTTAATCAACAAATGTTGGGCAGACATCAAAATAGAAAGAAAAAAATAAATGAAAATAGAAATGACATATAATTATAAATATACACGTAACCCTTCATAGGTTATATGAACTCTATGCCAATAAGTTAAAAATATTAATGAGAAGGTAGATAAACAAGTGATAGTTATTGAGAATTTGATCAAAACATTTTTTTAAAGATTTAAAGATATGTTATTTTTGGGTAGGGAGTGAAAAAAATTTAATGAGAAATGCTTGATATGCAAAAATGTTTATCTTTAAATATTTTTTTTTGGTAATGTGAGGCATGACATTTTGGGTAAATGCCCTTTTTTCCTGAATCTACTGGAAGATTAATAGAATCTTCAATTCCCTTTTAGACTTATACACTCAATATAGTTTTGCAATGAAAATACTTCTTTAATTCTATAAAACTAGCTTAAAAGTAGGCTTTTTATACTTTTTAAGAATTTTTTAGAAGTGATAGGTAGATTTCTTTTTATATGCTTTCTATAACATCTGTTCCAAGTAATAACACAATAGTCATGACAAGTACTAAATTCTTTTACATTGATTTTGATAAAAAATTATGCATGTACTTGCTAAAAACGTAAGCTCTATTTTCCAAATTCACAGATTTCTTTAAAGTCTAGTGACTCTGCTACCCTTCCCCCTTTCCAGAAATATTCCGATAATATTCCTTAGGATTGGAAGCTTGCTTTCCTGCCCCTTCTAGAGGTACTGCCATTCTCAGTCTCCATCAAGGAACTGGCTCTGGACCCTTACATAGTCTTGAAATAGTTCTGTCTTGCTACTCCTCCCTCCTCTTTCCCCTTCAAGGCATTAACCTCTCTCTCTCTCTCTCTCTCTCTCTCTCTCTCTCTCTCTCTCTCTCTCTCTCTCTCTCGACTCTGGCATCCCTAGCATAATCCCTGCAATGATATTAAGTTATAGACCTAAAAAGAACCAGGAAGGGAGGTTGCCTACAGGCAACCTCTGGTTTCTGTCATAAAATATAATCATCCCCAGAAGGAAAAGGTAGCACAAAGACCTGTCTAGTTGCTTGAAATGGGAAAAGGAAAATTCTTTAAGAGAAGAAAATTATAAACAGCTTTCCTTTTCCTTATTCTATTACATTAGTCAAAGATGCAAACAAAACACAACATTAACAGTTCATGCCACCAGATATAAGGAAGCATGGGACACAAAACCTTCTTTAGGTTTATAGTCCGTTAGAAAGATCCAAATAATAACTTTGGTAATAACCACCTTTTACTATGTACCTGCTTAGCAATCCACAAATACTAAATGCTGTACATATATTTTATCATTAAATCACTCTATAGCTTTCAAGTGTATTACATATATAATTAAAATTTTTAAAATTATATATATATGTTTGTATGCATGTATATATGAATGTGTGTATGCATCTACTTACATAATATGGCAGTTACCATCTGATGTTATCTATCTACTTATCAATTCTTAGTCATTGTTATTGTAGTTTTTCCTGTAGAATATAAACGCTGTAAGGACAGGGGCATTGTCAATTTTTTTCATTGCTGTTCACCCAATACTCAGAACTTTGACTGACTCATAGTAGGCTCACAATATTTATAGCCTGGAAATGGGAAAAATGCAGTGAGGCTATTATCTTTAAATACCTGAATTACTTTTACATAGAGGTATGATTAGACATTATCTGGCATAGTACTAAATTATTGGTAATCACATCTCAGTTCAAGATGAGGAAGGATTTTCTGACAGTCCTAGCTGTCCAAAATGAAGTGGACTGTTATGGGTAGTGTTCATTCCCTATTATCAAATATATTCAAGCAGCATCCACATAACTTCTCAGTTATGATTTAGAGGGGATCATGCTAAGACTAGGTTAATTTAAGAGCTGATTTAACTCTGCACTCTTTATGACTAAAAAGAAGAAGAAAAAAATTCCTGCAGCATTTTTTTGTCAAATATGTTACATGACTTATTTTTAGAATCTTAACATTTTAGAGCTGAGAAATAAGAGATCTTATAGATGATGAAGTTGAATACTAGGAAATAAGATTATCCCCCGCAATGAAGCCCTCTGTGGACATCCACATAGCACAGCATAAAATCCCAGTTATCAACAAATATTTATTAAGCTCCAGTGATGTGCCAGGCACTGGGGTTACGTTAGGACATGAGATAAACAAGTACTTTCTCACTGTGATTCCATTTATCATCTGGGAGCTAGAATTTCATATATACATATATATTGAGTTTATGAATAATATGAATATGTTGAATTATGAGCAGTATGCCAACCAGCAAAGCTTTGTGTGTTATTTCTTATGACAAAGATAGAGAATAAAATGTAGTGACAGGGTTGCAGTATTTTCTTTGTTTAAAAATTTGCATTCTTTTGGCCTTTGAATGATTACCGCAAAGTGCCAGCAACTGGTCAACCAGAACCAGGACTCTGCTGATATTTTGCAGGATATTTATTCCTACATTAGGGTGGTCTTCCAGGAAACAGAACCACAAACAGAACATTTTACAAGCAATGTTGTAGAAATATACACAAAGACCCATTCCAGTTGAAAGTAGACATTTTTGGCCTCACACAGGGATGTCTACATGTAACTTAGGTTACACCAACAGTTTCGACAAAAAAAAAGTAAATTGACATCTTTAAAAAGTTGTTTTTAAAATAGTGACTTAAGAGTTACACTGCCTATGTTAGAGTCACTTGTCCTTCTAAGGAAAAGCAACTGTAATAAAATTAAAAAGCACTCTTCACTGAGAATACTGGAATTAGTGATTTCTATGAAAAATCTACAGGAGTGATGTGATTTGATCTAAAAGCCATTTTTAAAAATTGACATGCAGTCTTTATTTTCACAATATTGACATATATCACTGATATGTAAGTGGGGTGCTTGACACCCTATGATAATGGACATTCTACACAATGAAAAGTTTTCTGCTTCTTGCACAAATTGCTAATCCCCAATGAACCTTCCCATAGGTGAAAACTCAAAACCCAGACTATAAACCCATTTAACCTAAAAATACAAAATATTTTTACATCTTTACATACATTGATATCTCCATTAACATATCTATCTTGTAAGTTAAAGGATGATTGTCCTTTTGTATTTTTCTGGGATTTTAAGAAGTATCAAATGTAGGATGATGGCAGTGCAAATGTTTCAGCCTACATATGAGGCTGTTGTGTTCTTGGTAATGCAAAATTCTGTTTCAACTGTACCTATAAATTACTTTACAATAATAATTTTATACTGGTGTTTAGAAATTATGAAGATAGTCAAGGTACATTATCTAGAAGGTTTAGTTCATGATAGAAAAGGATACATTACAACATATTTGACAAGGCAGAAAGTGTTGGGCTGAGAATGAAAAAATGAGATGAGAATTCAGGTTTTATCTTGGGTCTAGCATAGATAACTAGGAATTCTAATTCCCACTCCATGAGATAATGGAATTGTGAGTAGACAATGCTCGGGGTAAATCTGATCCAGTTAGCCCACTGTGATTCTGTGATTACTTCCCTCCCCCTGCCTTACAGCAGGGATTTCATATTGAAATTACTGATTAACTATAAATATGTACTTCCTGAAATGAAAGTCCTGAAAAATCTAACCTACCTATTCATAATTATAACATATGAACTAATGCTTAAATGTAATATAAAGGAAGAATAAAAATTCCATGATTTATTTTTAAACAGTACCTATTTAAATATGTAAATACATGTTAAGTAGATGAAACAGTAAGATTGTTGCTCAGTAGAAATGAAAATATTTGAATTTAAGAAACATGATGTAGGAAGCCATTCTGTTAAAAAAAAAACAACAAAAAAACACACACACACTCATTTCATTGACATGAAATAGCACACATTCAGGGAAATATGTAAATTAGTGTTAGGATAAGTGTTAAGGAATTGGGACATTTACACATGACAAGACAAAGAGGATAGTAATATGAATGTGGATAAAAGTACAAGTTTAATTGAAGATAGGACGCATGTCATAAATTGATCAACTAACGAAGTGGAGAGAAATGGAGGGACTCATCATTTCTCAGATGAGGGTGTAAATAATGCTATCATGACCCCTTCAGGTTGCCAAATTTTTAAACTGCTTTGGGCACCATTTCTCTCTAATATAAAAAGAGGATCATCCCAAGCAACTACCATGTGTTTTCAGTAATAATAAGTAAAATATTAACAGAATGAAAATTATCCAGTCAGTACTGGTATTTCTTTTTCCACTTTACTTACTATTGGCACATGACATTTCTCACGTATATGTGGAATCTAAGGAACAAAATAAACTGACGAACAAAATAGATCCAGGCACTTGGAAGCATTTAACAGACTGACAAATCTCAGAGGAAAGGGGGTTGGGTTGGGAAGAGATTAACCAAATAACTTAGATCCATATATGCATAACCCATGGGCACAGACAATAGTGCACTGAAAGCCTGGGTGGGGGGAGCAGGGTGGAGGGATTAATGTGGGGAGGGGAGGGGACATCTGTAATACTTTCAACAATAAAGCTAATATATTGACTCTAGTATAGAGTAGCAAGTAAACCAAAACGTTCAATGATTTCAACAATACCTTTATTCCACTTAAATTTCCTTCTCCATGTTGAATTTTGCGGAATTACTTGTATTTCATGTAAGTTTTTGTAAAAACACTTTAATATTATTATGCATAAAAGAATGTCCAGTTTAGCCCAGTTGGCATGGTTCAGTGGTTCAGCATTGACTTATGAACCAGGAAGTCAGGGTTCAATTCCTGATCAGGGAATATGCCTGCGTTGCATGCTTGATTTTCTGGTGTGGGAAGTGCAGAAGGTAGTCTATCAATGATTCTCTCTCTCATGTTTCTTTTGCTCTCTTCCTCTCTCTTCCTCTCTGAAATAAAAAAAAAAAGAAGGAAAAAAGGAAAAAGAAAGAATGACCAGTTTATGCTTATGGAGGTTTAGTCTGGTGGCTGGCTATTCATAGCCAGTATAGGGCCTGAGCCAATTCTTCCTTGTGAGGGATTCTTGTGTTGCTCTTCTTGCTAAAGGTTAAGGCCCTGTGAATTTCCAAAACTCGCTCTAAGGAGAGCATAGCTTCCTCTGAGATTTTCTGTGCCTAAGAACATGCGGGTGAAGGGTGTGGTCCAGGAGAAGAGAAAATTGGATTTGGTGTCCTTCTTCCCAAATACTTTGTTCTTTGAAAATATGATAATGAAGGGCGAAAATAGCTGCCTAAAGGTATAACATATGTTTTCTGAGAAGATGAGATGGGAAATTTGACAAAGGCCAGTGTTCAGACAAAGCACCACAGCTTCTCTCTTGTGTGAAAGGAAACCCCTGCCCACGTACCTGTAATTCTCTGAAGGGCTTCTTGCTGTGGTTTTATGACAGTTCAACCTCATATTTTAATCCAGGAAAGTATATTGGCTTTTTAAGTAATGTAAAGTAACAACAGAGCCATCGTCTGTACTGAGGGGTGGGAGGGTTTGTTTCAGGACCCACTCCTACCCCCCACAATACAAAAGTCACACATGCAGATAGGTGCTGAAGCAGTTGCATCTAACCTGTGCACGTCCTCCCTTATAGTTCAAATCATTTCTAAATTACTTACCAAACCTAAAACAATGCCCGTGCTCTGGAGCGAGGGAGAAGAGGAAATTGGATTTGGTGTCTTTCTCTCCAAAATCTTTATACTGTATTGTTTAAGCAGGCATCTTCAAACTACGGCCCTCGGGCCACATGCGGCCCGCAGAGGAGTCTGATCCGGCCCGCCAGGTTTTTTGGGCAGTGAGCGCAGCCGAGGTGTTACAGTAGGAATTAGTAGTTCATATAGTCCGGCCCTCCAGCTCTCTGAGGGACCGTGATCTGGCCCCCACTTTAAAAAGTTTGAGGACCCCTGGTTAAGGAATAATGATAAGAAAAGTAGTCTACATGTGTTTAGTACAGACATAGCCATCCTAACTTTAACTATATAACACACATAAGCAATAAGTAACATTTAAAAAAATATTCTCAATCCACAGGTGAATACAAGGATATGGAGGACCCATAATCCAAGGATATGGTTAATTATTGCTATTAATCATAGATTTTTGTAATAAGCAAAAAATCTTAAAGCTAGTAGGAGACACTCATTGTTATAATAAGTGAAGTGTTGCATTCACACATTCCATGGAAATCCTGGTACCTTCTGGTTAAATCACTAGCACAAATCATCCAGACATAATTTGTTTCAAGAGTTACCACACAGATCTATTTTAGGTTTCAGGTGAATTTGCTATAGTGATTTAGTTACTTGCAGATGTCAAGTAATTTTGGATGGTAAAATCGTATTTTGGAATAATTCATAAAGTTCAATGTTTATTTTTCATTGTCTCATATCTGATTTGTAATGAAATGTGAATTTCTGGGTAAAAATATAAATCTCATCATAAACGTCAAATGAAGTAAATATGACAGCTCTGTTTCCTATTATGTACATGTACAGTGTAAAGATATAAGCCATGAAATTGGTTGAATGTCCTCTAGGGGATTTCAAATTTTAGTATGTTTCAAATAACTTGTAGAATAGCATTTGTTTATGATTTTTCATGTGTATAGGAAATAATAAATACAACTGACAGTCATGTGTATGGTGAATTAAACTGAATATATGTGATATATACAAAGTGTCATTATTTTTGCTTTTGAAATGAACTTAAAATGAATTGAACATGTCAAAGTCAATATTTCAAAATGTACATTTTTAGCTACACATCTAAAAATATTTGGATGGTTTTTAGAAAATATTTTGGTAGGTGCTATACAGAGTTATTACTTTTTCTTACATAAGTTTTATGTCTTGAATATCTCATTTAGTATGAAAGCATAAGTGTTCTTCTGTAGAATTTCAAAATTACTTACAGCAAGAGCAAACCTTTACATTTACTAGATTTTAAAAGGCAAGAATCAAATTTTTGGTAAATTATGTAATTTATAAAATTATGCATAAAATATTGGTATTTCTTTATTGAATACCCAATAAATTTTAAAGACCTGCTGTGAGTCTGAAGTTTTGGAAACAATGTGACATGCCAACTTGTAGAATTCAAAAAGTAACAATCAAGGAAAAAAGTGTATATTAAAAGAATATTATTTGTACTTTAAATACATAATATTAAAAGATGAGTTTTATATATATATATATATATATATATATATATATATATATATATACCATTATAAAGTTGGGTAACCATGAAAATATATCTTCCCTCTGCTGATAGTTTTTATTTATTTATTTTTAAAATGTTTGTTGTCTTTAGATTGATGTTGCAGAAAAGAGAATCTGACATTATTTTTATTCAGTTATCACAATCAAAATTGGATTAATGAGGCATGATGACAAGATGACAGCAATGCAGTTCAAAAGTTGATAAATTATAAGTGGACCATCTCCAAACTCAGTACTCCTCTTTTAAATACATTGTCTTAGTGGGGGAAATGGTTTAATTGAGAAGGTTGAGCAATCAGCTCCTAGATTCCTGCTGTGTTCTCATAAATAATATGATGTTTTATCCAAAGGATCATGGGTGAAGACATCATAATCTCTATTTTAAAATAATTTTAAAAAATGTGTTTCTTTGTATTATATTAAAAATATTACTCAGTGTAGGATATTAAAAGTACCCATTTTGAATCTTCACTCAGGCAGTATCGTAAAGCTTGTTTATTTGTGCATCATCCATTTATTAAATGGATTCTGTGTTTCAAAATTGCATTTGATTTTATATAAGATGTTTTTGCTTTTTTAGATTAGTTATTTCTCTCTCTCTGAATATCAAATTACTGCACTGTACAGCATGAAAAATAATTTCTTCATTTATTAAATAATTGTATAAAGTCTCACCTCAAAACTAACACTTCATTTTTGTTATTATTAGAATTTAAAAGATTCCACAAAGGTATGCACCAGTATATTATTTTTGTTTTTCAGTTTTTAAAATTGAAATAATAAAACCTGAAAGATAAAAAATATATAATGAGTTTATCAGTGTGCTCAAATTATCTTTCAATAGCAATTTGTCCAAACCCTTTTATCTGAGCCCGTTTGCAATTGATTTGACTTTCACTGTACCTTTGCTTGCAGGAGAACCTTATAGATTTTAGTGCAGATAAAGGCTGCCCAATCAATGTGAAATTCAGGACCTCTATGTTAGATTAATGAAGAAAAAAAAAAGAATGCTGACTTTGGGAAACTAACATTAAGCATGATCAAACGTTTAAGATAGTATGCAAGTTTTGGTCCAAATGTTATTACAGAGATATATGTTTACACTTTAGTTGGTGATATTTCTTGACTTCAGTAATGTATTAATTTGTATAATTTAGAAAATGCTTAGGTATTTTAAAGTAACTTTTAAAAATTTGGTACATGTACCAAACAATCTAATGAACCAGCCAGTCTGCTTTAAAAGCTAGTCATTTATCAGTAAGCCTTAAAATTATATATCCTAATGGGTGATACTTAGATACTAAAAGGATGTTTTTACATGGTGGAATATAGCTATGCAAATTATATTTTTATTTAATAAGCCTATGTAAAAATAAAATTTAAAAAAGTCTTATTTTATTTTTTTGGCTTTACAGTTTTCATAAGAATCAGTATCAATGGCCAGGAATATTTAATGATGCTTATTCTTAGGAGATTGCATCTGGTACAGGCAAGCAATTAGTTTATTTTTCTAAAATGTGTTTTTATTGATTTCTGAGTGAGGAAGGGAAAAAGAGAGAGAAATAGAAGCATCAAAGATGAGAATCATCAATTGGCTGCCTCCTACTGGGGACTGAGCCTGCAACCCAGGCATGTGCCCAGATCTGGAATTGACCCATGATCCCCTGGTTCATAGGCTGATGCTGAGCCACACTGGCTAGGCCAGTTAGTTTCTTTTTAGTCTCATAGCAAAGAAGAGGTAGGTAGATTGAGTGTGGGAAAATATTTCTTTAAAGTTGATATACCTTATTGTAGCTCAAATATTTAAAAATATTTAAATAGTATTTTTCTTCTGATGGTAACAGACTAATTAACTGACCTTAGATTGTACATTTGATCTTTAGGAATGATATAAAATTGAACAAAAATAGCCTGACTATGGAAAATATATATGAATCAACTTTTTTAGGCATTGAATAGTAGACAGTGGTAGTTTATAATCTTTAATGGAAGGTAAGACCCATTTGCTCAGATTTTCTGTGTGGAGGCATTTCTGTGTGTGATGTGAGAAGGTGGGACCTAAGCTGAGAGTACTAGCTGCTTCTGAGGCAGTTGGAATTTTCAGAGAAATGTACTGTAGGTGAGAACTTGGTCAAAGTTTGGGCTCTACATGTGCAAGCTGAGACTCTGTGAAGCCTAGCAAGAACAGGTATCACTGGGATGTTGATTGAACCAAGGGCCAAATCATGGGAAACATGGGAAATATAGCCCCCCAGAGTGCAGAGACCTTGCTGACTTCTTGAACATTCAGAAAGATCTTAATTTAGGAGTAAGGATACCTAAGTTAGGGCTGATAATCTGGAACTGAAGACAACCTAAAATAGATCTATGCTAAGAAATCACAATTTCATTATAATAAAGCTTGGCAGATTTCAAAGGATTCATCAGAAACTTAATTGCCTATCAAAATAAAACCCAACAGTTTTTAAAGAGTGAAAATGTACAGATTCTCTACAAGATATCATTCACAACAGTGACTAAAATAATTATGTATTTTACATAAAAGAAGGAGCTATTTCAAAGGAAGGCAACCTGCATCCTTAGAAATGCTAGAATAAAATCTTCGGTGTCAGATAAATAACATCAAGTACTGGTTAGGACACCTGCCTAAACTCTATAGTTAGCATTATACTGGAAGGTGAAAAGACTAGTATATATCTTATTATGCTAAGATAATAAATAATAGAAATAATATAATAATAAAAATATGTTAACCATGTCTACTCAACATTTTATTGAAGTTCTTAGCCAGTAAAGAAGTGAGGAGAAATAAAAGGCATGAAGATTAAAAAAGAAATAATAAAAGACTATCATAAACAGAAAAATTTGTGGCTTTAGCAATATCACTGATACAATGTCAATGTAAAACATTAATTACAGTAATTGCATTTTTATAACTGGGAATCAAACAATTAGAAAACACAATTTTAAAACACTATTTACTATAGCATCAAAATACATTTAAGAAAGGATATTTAAGACATCTATACTGAAAATTATAAAACATAACTGGAATAAGTTAAAAATATTTAAACAAATAGAGGACTTAGATTGACTTCATGAATTGGAAAGCTTAATATTGTTAACACGACAATATTCTCTAACTTTATTTATACACCAACCAGAGGCTTGGTGCACAAAATTTGTTCACAGTAGGTCCCTAGGTCTGGTTGGCCATCAGGGCCAATTGGGACTTTCCAGCTGCTGGCCCAGGCCTTCCTCCCCTGACTGCTGGCAGCTAGCTGGGACTTGCCTTTGTTCCGCGCTTCCCCCTAGTGGTCAGAACTTGTCATAGTCAGCAATCAAAATCCATGTCTCCCAGTCAAACTCCCAAAGGGATACTTTGCATATTAGCCTTTTATATATATATATATATATATATATATATATATATATATATATATATATATTATGATAATTAAAATATCAATGGTTTTTTAAAAATCTAAATTGATGAACTACTTTTAAAATGTATATGAAATTGCAAGAGACCTTGAAGAGCCAAAATAATCTTGAAAAAAGAAGAACAAAATAATTTTGGGTTTTAGTATAATGTTACAATGATCAAGACAATGTGATAGTAGAGAAAGAACAGACAAATAGAACATGGAGAGTGCTGAAATAAACCCACAGAATTACATTAAAGAATTTTCTACAAAGTACACAAGGAGGAAAGAAATTCAATGGAAAAGGATAGAGTCCTCAACAAGTGGAGCTGAAACAGCTGGATAAACATATAGAAAAAAATGAACCTTAACTTCTGCCTCATAGTATACACATCAACCAGAGGCTATATATACTAATACACATACTAATGGATCAATGGTGATGGATCATATAATTAAATGAAAAAGTTAAAATTATAATGCTAAAAGACAACAATGGGTAATATCTTCTGAAAGAACTAAGTAACCCCCTTTCTGTCTTGATAGATAATTGAACTTCATCAAATGAAATCTTTCTATTCATAATACACAATTAAAGTAAACGCAAAGTTACTATTTACAATAACAAAGACATTGAAATAATTCAAGTGTCCTCCAGTGGATGATGGGCTAAAGAAGATGTGGTACATACATACAATAGACTACTCAGTCATAAAAAGAAGAAATACTGCCATTTGTGATAGCATGGAAGGATCTTGAGAATATTAGGCTAATTGAAATAGGTCAGACAAAAATCAACAAGAGCCATATGATTTCACTCATATGTATTTTATAAAGCAAAAGCAATAGCCTAGCCAGTGTGGCTAAGTGGGTGAGTATCGACCAATGAATCAGGAGGTCATGGTTAGATTTCAGGCCAGGGCACATGCTTGGGTTGCAGGCTTCATCCCCAGTAGAAGGTGTACAGGAAGCTGTTACCTTGAAACACTCTTTGGCTGCTTTTAAAAAAGTAAAATAAAATGTGTATCCTATAACCGGCACTAGATATTTGAGAGACTTTAAAAATCTGTGTTTGCACCTGGCTGGCATTGCTCAGTGGTTGAGCAACAATCTATGAACCAGGAGGTTATGGTACAATTCCAGGTCAGGGCATATGCCAAGGTTGTGGGCTTAAGCTCCGGTGTGGGGTGTGTGCATACTTAGAGAATGAACATTGATAGACACAGAAACATAAATGACTTTCCAAAAACATTTATTGTTGAGTGAAAGGAGCCAGAAACTCAAGGACAAGAAAAATTAAGCTTTTAAGATAAAAAAGAATAATTATTTATGGTAGTTGGGATTGACTAAAGAGGGACATGTGGAAACTTTATGAGATGATGCAAATTATATCTTGATTGGATGTTGGTTATATATGAGTGCATTCATTTGTCCAAATTCATCAAATTTTATAATTGCATATTAAAACCTCTGCATCTCATGTATATCGACTTGACCTTATTTAAGAAAAAGCCCCATTAAAAAACTGAAGTATATGAATTTGAGCAATCCATATGTTTCAAATGAATGTGAAATAACCCTCTTATTGTAAAATGCTTTGGTACAGGTATAGTATGGCAGAACATGTGTTTGTTCTGTGGCAACTGAGACTACAACAGAATAGTACAAAGTGAGGACACAGCTCCAATGTGTACACATTTCAGTTAACATGGTAACGTGTAAAGTGAGTCTTCCTGCCTCCGTGTGTGTGTGTGTGTGTGTGTGTGTGTGTGTGTGTGTGTGTGTGTTAGATGTAGAGAGAGAGAGAGTGGGAGAGAGTTGTTTTTTCAATGTGGATGATGCATAGTAGCTTTTATTAGGTTGTCATTTTACTATATTCTGAAGTGGCTGGCACATCAGAAACCTTTCCCAATATCACTTTTAGCACCTGTCCATTTTTTGGCCTCTGTCAACATTCCAATTGATTAAGAAGCTTCAGGAAGATACTTATGAGCCTGCCATGGGAAATGAAAGAGTAAAGACCCCTCTTACACAATATGTGATACTCAATCTGCCCTAAAGGTCATCCTGGACCCAACTCAGTGGTTGAGCATCAACCCATGTATCAAGAGGTCCCCAGTTGATTCCCAGTCTGGGCACCTGCCTCGGGTGCAGGCTTGATTCCCAGTAGGGGGTGTGCATAAGGCAGCCAATGGATGTTGATACTTTGATGTTTCTATTTCTTCCTTTCTCTCTAAAATCAATCATTTATATATATATATATATTTGTCATCTAGGAGCTAGAATAGACAGAAAATAGAACATGTTTCAGAGATCAAGTATAAAAAGAATGTCATTCTCTCTTAGGTTTAACATTTTCCATATTTTTTTTTGTTTTGAAAAGGTTTAAAAGAGTCTAATTTAGAAAATATGTTAAAATAAAATTAAATCATTATTACTGAAGAATTTCTAATTAATTGATTATCCTGGAAAAATTATCATATTTTATTCTTATAAATACCATGGTATTTATTTCAAGGTTATTTCAAATTTTAGTTATAGATTTTTATGTAGTATTTCATAAAAATGTATCTTAATTCATTGCGTGGCCTACTTTAAATGTTCAGTGAACACCAACTGTAATTCCAAACATTTTTTATTCTCTGATATTTTTATGAGCATATTTTAATCAAGTTCACGAGTGTGTTAATTTGTTTAGTTTTGCTGTTGTTGAGGAAATTGAGCAGGCTACACACTTAATTATGAGGTGGTGTTATGATTCCATCTAATATTTAAGAAAGAAAACAAATTTAGTATTTTATTTTTTAAATCAAAAGGTATTAAATACATATCAACAGTAGTCTATATTTTATTCCTATTTTTTAGTTCTAAACTAGTAGTGTTTGATTTTAAATTTATCTTTCACCTTGGCTTTAAGTTTAAATTGAAACCTTTGTAACACTTTCCCCCAAATAGTTTCTGACAGAAAGTTCCTTTCTTAGTCCCTTGCCACTGAAGTGTTTCTCGTGTATTGCAAATCTGCTCTATCTATTGCCTTTCTCTTAAACACAATGGAGACTATAGTTGGACTTCTAGAAAGGAAAAAAAAAAAAATGGGTTAATGGAATTTGAACAGAATCTAAGCCTCAGACAGAAGGAGATGGAAAATAGAACTACATATCCTGAGCTCTAAGTAATGTATTAATAGTTTAGTCTTAAGTACAAAAGCACTGTCTATAGTCGGTCTTCTGCTCCTGCCCCGTCTTCTCCAACCTCAAATGAAGTATGTGTACGAAATAGGTGCTCACTACCTCAGAGAGTAGTCCCTTGCCTGCAGGAAGATAGCATGTGGCTCTCTATCGTCCCTCTTCATTCACTCCATCTTCTCTGCCTAAAATAGTGGCTAAATAATAAGCACTTGGCAAATCTAACTAAATATGTTTTTCTTCTCTCACTAAATATACTTTGTATTTGACTTGTAAATCATATCTAAACTTCATAAATTCATTAGGATTCCATGATCAAATGTGGAATATCTTATATGATTTTGAATAAGAAGGGAGACACTGTAGTTTCTAATTTCTTTTTTTTTGTAAGAACTTACAATTTTTAAAAAATAAATTCACAATCAGCTCAATATAAAAGGTAAAGAAAATGTGGTCAGACACTTAAACAAATAAGAGATATGGATGGCAACAAGCCCATGATAAAAATTATAGCTTCTAATCTCTGTTCCATCATTACTATGGCTAATGAAATAGATTTCGCTCCATTCTTCTTAGGTTGCTGTCCTGTCTACATATTCTGTGACATTACTTGCTTGTTGTGGTTAGGTAATGGATATTAATGAGCTTTATTAACCCCATACTCTCTCAGATATATAATTTCCCTTCCTTATAAGTTCCCTTGTCCATTTCCATTAACGTTGTCAGTTTTCTTCTCTTCAATAATTATTTACTTGGCTATTTTCAGCTTCAGTTGGTTTTCTTCAAAGGCAAAAAAAGAAAACTAGTTATAACTGGATATATGCTTTGAGATGACTTTTGTTTTCACTGTGTGTTAAGTGCAATGTGCAATAGACTGTTTAGTGATGTTCACATGCTTTCAAGCTTATTCCTCATTACCCTTGTAGCACACATTGAGGGGGGGAAATAAAATGCAGCTTCAAGTGTCATTCTCTGTTTGTATACAAGAGCAATGAATTGTGATCCATGGGGATTATTAAAATGCTCCCTAACCCTTGCTGGTGTGGCTCAGTTGGTTGGAGCATTGTCCTGTACATCGAAAGGTTGCAGGTTTGCCGAAACCGGTTTGGCTCAATGGATAGAGCGTCGGCCTGCGGACTGAAAGGTCCCGGGTTCGATTCCGGTCAAGGGCATGTACCTTGGTTGCGGGCATATTCCCGTAGGGGGTGTGCAAGAGGCAGCTGATCGATGACTCTCTCTCATCGATGTTTCTAACTCTCTATCTCTCTCCCTTCCTCTCTGTACAAAATCAATAAAATATATTTTAAAAAAAGAAAAAAGAAAAAGAAAGGTTGCAGGTTTGATTCCTGGTCAGGGTACATTCCTAGGTTGCAGGTTCGATTCTTAGTACAGGAGGCAACTGATAAATACTTTTCTCACAGAGATGTTTTCCCTACCTCCTTCCCTTTTCTCTAAAAGCAGTGAAAACAGCCGAAGCCGGTTTAGCTCAGTGGTAGAGCGTTGGTCTGCGGACTGAAAAGTCCCAGGTTCGATTCCGGTCAAGGGCATGTACATTGGTTGCGGACACATCCCCGGTAGGGGGTGTGCAGGAGGCAACTGGTCGATGTTTCTCTCTCATCGACGTTTCTAGCTCTCTATCTCTCTCCCTTCCTCTCTGTAAAAAATCAATAAAATATATTTTTAAAAAATAAAATAAAATCAGTGAAAACATATCCTCTGGTGAGGATTAAAAATAAAAATAAATAAAAATAATAATAAATGCTCCATGGTGTAAAATTATTTCAAAACACTCTATAATTATTTGTAAAGCAAAGATGTTCAAATAAAAAGTGAGAAACAGTAACATTTTTAATTAGTATATACACTGAGGCAAAGCATAAAGATAATTCAGAAAGAAATTTAGTAGGCTCTTAGAACTTTTCTTAAGAGGCAGGGAAGCAGTTAGAGCTAGATTTTAAGCCATTCTTATTGAATTCAGTATCAACTTGGATGAAAAATTTTTCTCTGACTCAATTATATTTTTATATGTTATCAGATATATTTTACATATAAGTAAATATAAACTCAATAGGATATTTAAGTAAAAGTGTTTAGGTGTATGCTTCTAGAAGATGAGCTAATCATAACTACTACATAAAATTAAGCAGTTTTAAAAGCTCCTTTCTGGAATATGCTGGTGAATTGGGACGGTGGGGCCTCTAGAGTGGTGGGGCCTGGTATGGTCCAGGCACCTGAAATTTGATGAGAGAGCTTTTTTCTAATGGCAGTTTCTAGACTCGCCATAGTCAGCAGCCAGCTTTGAGGAGGATGACAAAAGAGGAGGAGGAGGAGGAGAAAGAAGAAGAAAGGAGAAAAAAGAAAGGAAGGAAGGAAGGAAGGAAGGAAGGAAGGAAGGAAGGAAGGAAGGAAGGAAGGGAGGAAGGAAAACACTTCTGTGGGAAGAAGTGAGTATACTCAGATGATACAGCCATCAGGGCTTTGAGGAGAGAGTAGGGACTTCATAAATGTGTATCAAAAAGTTACTTATAGCTGCAAGTCTGGATCAGGCTCACCTAGACTTTGTCAGGTTCTAAGGATGATAAGAAATCATTGTAATGTTAGCCTAACACAGCCTATTCCAATATTAACTGTTTGCTTTCTATGCCTGGAGCATAGCTGTCACCCTGAGATATCCTTTCATAATCATTCTGGGAATTAGCTTTGTTTCTCTTATGTTAAATTTTCTCTTTCCTATACTCATTACTTCATCTTCTTTATGGCTTCCTTGTTTTTGTAGAATAAATTCTTTAGGAAATTCCTAAGAAAATCTTTTGGAGATATATTAATATATATATATATATATATATATATATATATATATATATATATAGTATTAATTTCAGAGAGGAAGAGAGAGGGAGAGATAGAAACATCAATGATGAGAGAGAATCATTGATTGGCTGCCTCCTGTAAGCTCCCCACTAGGGAATGAGCCCACAGTTTGGGCAGGTGCCCTGACTGGGAATTGTGACATCCTGGTTCATAGATCGACACTCAACTACTGAGCCACACTGGATGAGTGGGAAAATTCCAGAGTAGAAATAACTTTTCCTAATGATTTTGAAAGGCATATAGCCTTGTCTTCTGGATTTCAGGGTTGTCTTTAAGACAACTACATCCATTTTGATTCTTGATTCCTCCTATATCTGTGAGTTGTGATTTTATCTCCTAAAAGTTTATTGAATCTTCTGTTTCTGCACAAAGCAGACATTTTCAGTCTTAAAACTTCTGCACTTTGGATTAGTGAACTGAATTATTTCTTTGATGATCCCCTTCTTCCCCCTAATCTCTCTTTATAGAATAACTATTATTAAAGCTTCTGTATTTCCTTCCTTCCATTCTTCCTTTCTTCCTTCCTCCCATCTTTGTCTCTTCCACTTCTTTAAGTAATTGCTTTCTTTTTGAAAATTTCTTCAAATTAATATTTCAAACTGAGGTTGATTTTCAGTTTTATTCCCAAGAGATGTTTTAGCATTGAATTTTCTTTTTTACATCATCTTCATGCTTCATAGGTGCAAAATATTCTTTTAGTTCTTTTTTTCCCCCATAGTTACTATATCTTTTTTCATACTGTTGAGCATTTTACCATCATTACTCTGAACTCTTAATTCAGATAAATTTCTTATCTGCTTCATTTATCTCTTCTTCTGAAAAATCCCCTAGTCCTTTCATTGGGGGTTGTTTCTTTGTTTCTACATTTTGGTTGTCGGTTTGGATTTGTGACTATGTGTTAGGAGGTAGATCCTCTATACCTCTCAATCTCTGGTGTAGGACAGTGTCAATGGCTGTTTCTGACTAATTGGCTCAGGCAAAGACTCAAAGCCTCCAGAGACTGCCTCTGTCTACAGACAAATAGGATTCTAATTTGGATTGCCCCTAGGCCCATGGTCAGCAAACTGTGGCTCTTTGGCTCCTTGGCTCCTTGAGTGTGGCTCTTTGGCTCCTTGAGTGTGGCTCTTCCACAAAACACTATGGCCTGGGCCAGACTATTTTGAAGAAGTGGCATTAGAAGAAGTTTAAGTTTAAAAAATTTGTATCTCAAAAGAAATTTCAATCATTGTACTGTTGATATTTGGCTCTATTGACTAATGAGTTTGCAGACCACTGCCTTAGTCAATTGTCCTCAGATGTAGGAGAGTTTTTTCAACAGGATGAGGCAGTTGCTTTTGCCTGGAGGTTAATTGTTACTTCTAATCTCTTAAGTGGCCTCAGGGCAAGGTGTTTTCCAATACTGTGTGTCAGCTGTCTTCCCCCCAGGCAAGGCAGATGTCTATGTGAGGAAGATGTTCTCCAATGTGTGAGGGAATTAGCCTAGGAAACTTGGATAGTCTGCCTTCTGAGCTTTATCTGCCAAAACCCCAGTCCTGGGTTCTGCTCTCACAGTTCCTGTTCAATTCACCCTCCCTTTGCCAGAGCACAAGGTGGGTGACTCCAAAGGGAATTTTTGTGCAGTGGCCCTTCAAGAAGGTGCGTGAACTTTTAGCTGCTATTTCCTGGCAGACAGCACCCCACTGCTTTTCACAGCTAGATGTTATGTGAGTACCCTCCTCAGTTTGGTGCTCTCTGCTGGGGAGCCCAGCTTTGGGATTAGATTCCAGAATTCTCAATGGCACCCCTCCACCTCTGAGATATCTCTCCAGGTCTTCAGTTGCTGTCTGTGGGTGCCCAATCAGCCCTTTTGTGCCTCTGCCCCTCCTACCAGTCTCTATGAGGTCTCTACCTTTGGTCCTTGGGTATCAGGGTTCTTTCCTGTGAGTTTTCCGTTGATTATTTAGAAAGCCTTTCCATATTTCAGTTGTAATTCAAGCTTGTTCCTAAGAGCGTGTCTGTGCAGAAGCCACCTGCTCTACTGCCATTTTTAATCTCTCTCTTCTCTTAGTTTTCAAAGTGCATTAAGTTGTGGTTTTTTAATTTTATTTTATATTTTACTGATTTTTTACAGAGAGGAAGAGAGAGAGATAGAGAGCCAGAAACGTTGATGAGAGAGAAACATTGACCAGCTGCCTCCTGCACACCCCGGATCGGGGATGTGCCCACAACTAACTTACATGCCCTTGACCAGAATCGAACCTGGGACCTTTCAGTCCACAGACTGACACTCTACCACTGAGCCAAACCAGTTTTGGCAAGTTGTGTTTTTTTTTTTTAAAGTTCTTTTTAGTGTTTTTTGTGTGTGTTTGTTTTGTGTTTGTTTATTTTTTTTTACTTTGAAAAATCTACTGTTGTCTCTATAGTTCCAAGTAGAGTTTACTCTGATATTTAATGATCTTTGCTTGTCTTCTCTTATTTAATACTGAAAAATTGAAAATCTAATTAGAAGCTTTTAGCATATGCATAGGCCTTATCAATACATTCTCTATAAGACATTTTGGCTTTGCCATTTTGTGGAACTCAGCATTTAGTAGGTATAGGTTTCTCTAGTTCCTCTTCCTTCCTCACCCCCCAGAATACTACCCTCAATGGTGCCCTGTGACGCCACCATTCTCCCTTGTGCAGAAAATTTCCAAACTGCTCAGGTGGGAAGAGCAGTCAGCAGCACAGATGTGGAGCGTGACCTAAGAATTCACTTGCTCCTTAAACATCCAGTAATTACACACCATTGTTTAACCCTGTACTCATACCTGCTCTTTATACTCAAATCTAGATGTTGCATAGATATCACCAGTTCCTACCATTTTGAGATGGTTTAAATAAGGTTAATACTCAGCTTTTTCTATTGCTGAATTTAGCTCTTATGTATAGTACATCTGGATTAATTGGATGGATTATTAAATAGCATTAAAAACAAGTTAAACTTTTAGCAACAAAAGTGTCAGAAAACAGTCCATCTGATAATTAATATAATATTAAATTGGCTACTAAATTTAAATCTAAAATGAGATTGTCTGACCCAGATCTCAGAAGACTTACTGTTCCAAGTGTGTATATTAAGGAATCTGGAGGGTTTGTGTAGCTTGAACTCGAAACCAGATGCAGCTCAATGATTCTTAGCTAAATTTTGCTCTGAGTTTTGTGGTTGACATAAAATCCCAATACAAAGGAGAAGCCCAAGAGTGTGAAACCAGATCAACCAAAAGAGGAGACTATTCATATGAATACTCTCTATCCTGAAACCACTAAGGATCCCTTGACTCTAATTGCAATGTGGTCTCATTCACTAAATGTGGGATGATGTGTGACTTTTTTTTATTGATTCTGGCAACTTATATATTTATTAAATCCAGCATATGTTTTAATTATAGAAAACATCTTTTAATACAATGTATTGATTCATCTAACTCACAATTTTAATAAAGTGCCATAAAAAAATGTTAAGCAAGTCATGTATTATGCAGTCCCATTTCTATCTGTAAACATGCAGAGGATATAATAAACTTTCACTTTCAAGGATGATATTAAAAAAAATACCAGATAAAAGCAGTTATAATAATTTTTTTAAACAAAAAAGGAACTAACAAAAACAAAACATTTTCAAAGAGAACAACTATTTTCAATGTTTTAGGAAGAAAATTAAAAATTATGACCATGCTACCAAAGATTTTGTTATATTACATATATTTATTATAGGGAAATATAATTCTTAAGTGTTTTGTATAAACAGAGAAAAGTCAATTATAATATAGGAATTTTATGTTATATTTTAAAAATGCATAGATATTATCTTCCTTGACATATGATTTATCCTGAACATTATTTTAAGTACAACTATATTAATAATTATAAAATAAGAGTAATGTTATTTAATTTTTCTATTACCTTTTTACCTTTCACCAAGAGTAATATATCCTTTTAAGAATCATAAAGATTCTATTCATCTAACATATGTTTTTAAGTACCAAGATAGCTAATAGAACATTAGGATTCAATCTAAGTTATTTAGTTATCGTCATTTATTTGAATTATTTTCAAAGAAAAAGAAAAAAAACAAATCAGTGGGAATAGTAGTATTTTGTTACATCAGGGTCCGCATTTAGTCTTGCTTCTGAAACAGCCCAAGCAAAACAAAACAAAAGAATCAGAACCTGACATATATTTTTATATTCATTTTTTCCCCATATAAATACCTACTGTGTGCCAGAGTTTGAGTTAGGAGCTGAGTCTACAGTAATAAGCCAAGTAAAAATGTTATTGCTGTCAAGCTTAAAGTCTCCTGGGGAGACAGAAAGCAAATCATCCCTTCTTAGGAAAAAAACATAGGCCCCCAGTAGCTACTTGTGGTTCTTGCCCAATCATAACAGGTAAATCAGCTACCCTTTTATTGCTATACAGTATATATGTAATCTTATACATCATTTTATTCCTCTTAAAAATCTGTACAACCAAGTAATTGCATCTCTAATAATGTTACACATGACTAAGTGTAATCACATTTCTCTATGACCTCCTTCCATGTACCAAATGTCACTCACTGATGCAACCCATTTGGTGGAAAAAATGACAAATTGAAACCCAGATTGAACTTGAATGAACTCTATAAAAGTTACACTGATTTAAAATCTAAAGCAGTAAACTTGAGAGACATTTATTTGCACAGCTACAAAAATCTCATATCTTTTGTGCTATGCAAACTGTGATCTTTATTTTTTTCAAAACCCCCTAGAGAAATTCCAAACAAATTTAATGTAATGTAAAATTTTCTAGTTTTTCTTCCTTCTCAATAGGCATCATTTTCTTGTGTAAAATGTTTCTAAACTCTCCAAAATGAGCACTGAATACACTGAAAATGTACTCTGAAAGAAATCTTTCTTTAGTGTATAATAAAAATATGCGAACCCTAATTACTTAGGGTAAGTGGCTTCACTTTCACATCATGTAAATAAGGACATACAGATTATCTCTAAATTATAACCAGAGGAAGTGAGAATGGATTTCAGGCTTGGGGAACAGCTATTAAGGGGATAATGGACTTTTGATGTCTGTCTTTTCACAGTAGCACAATAGCTAATTCCTGTGACTTCTGACCTTTCAGTGTCTCCTAACCAAGTATTGGCATTAATCTGCTTATCTGTCACCCTCCATATTCGATAGTCCCAGTCTCTGTTTTCAATTATCAGTCATTAGAGAAGGCACTGAGTACTTTCAGAAGAGAACTCACAAGACCTTTGACCTTTTTTTGTCAGACAACCGCAAATATTCATTGCAGATAAAGTATCATTCATTGTATTCAAGTTGTAAAGAAAGGGACTTTGCTGTATATCGATTTACTGAAACCTCTGTCACCTTCAGGTGGTTAAAATGGATTTTTATTTTTTTAACTTGTGTAGCAGAAGAATTCACCAGGTCATTCAGTGAAATCTGGTGAGATTAGTTGACCTTCAGCTGCCAGGCAATCTTTAAAACACAAGAAATAAATATTTTCCAAAAGATGATTATCAGAGAGTTGTGACTTTACATTGATTTGTTATACGCAAACATACTTTTCTCAAATATTTGTACATAGTGTGATTAAAATTCATTATTTATATACTAAATGTTTACTCATCGTTAAGTAATCATTTTGAATTATATAAAATGAATTAATCATATATCATCTGTATTCTAAACTAATTGGAATTTAATATTCATATTCAACACATAAACATTGAATATTTGTTTTAAATTTTAATGAATAATTTCCTATATGAAATGCCTATACCAAAAATGATAAAACATTTTTTTTTTACTTCAGTATTCATTATTATCTTTAGGGATAAAAATAGCTAAGTGACTTAATTAGAGTTGTGTCATAACCAGCAAATTCCATTGAACTGATGGGGAATATATAAATGTCAAAATATGTGCTCTTATGTTCTCTATCTTATAGATGTGAAATGTCTATCTCTTTACTATTATAGAAATCTAGGCTGAAGATTTTTTAAATTTCACTATAATAATTATTTTAAAAAAGCAACAACATCAATCCTCTTTAATACACATATTACAGATAAAGAAATTGACATTTTGGTAATCAATATGGCTATGCTTTAGGACAAGTAGAGATTTTATATAATTAAACTTTTATTGACCATTACTATACAAAAAGCCCTGTTTGAAGTATGTCCAAAAATATAAAAATAAAAACAACAAAAAAAAAACATGGACATTTCTTTGGCTTATCTTACTCATGGGTTAAATATAAGGTGACATAATAATTATAATGTAAATGGAAAGTGATTAATATGATAGATTCACTTTTGAAGAACTTGCTATGTTGCAGACCCTATGCTAAGATTCTCTCTCAAGACAAATATCATTTAACCTTTACAGCACACTGTGGAGTAGGCCTTTTATCATCATTTTAAAGATGGAAAAATAAAGACAGAGGGAGGGATAATGAGTAGATTTTCTTATATCACACTCTTTATTAAGCTAGGGATTAAGATTAAATTCAAGTTTTTCTCATTTGAAATTAGGGACTCTTAACTATAGTATAAGCCATCTCCATTATCAAAAGGGGTGACCCAGAAAAAGTACTAGTGGGTACTCAGCAGGAAAATTAATTTGGATAGCAATTGCCAAAATTATCTTTGTGGGGTTAGAATGAGAAATTTTAAGAAGAGGTAGAATTTGGATCACTGAAAATGAGGGAAACATTTTAATTACAGGGGAAGATGAGCAAAACCATCAAGTTAGGAAAGGAAGATAATTATTGAAGAACCATTAATTTCCTTGACTTTCAGAACTCTTTGAGTGTTGACTATATGCTTGCCTGTGCTAGGTGATACTGATTTTTAAAAATAGTTTTTTTAAAATTTTTATTTATTTATTTATTTTTAATAGGTTTGAAAGTGCCCTAGCTGGTTTGGCTCAGTGGATAGAGTGTTGGCCTGTGGACTGAAGGGTCCCAGGTTGGATTCTAGTCTAGGGCACATGTCCAGGTTGCGGGCTTGATCCCCAATGAGGGGTGTGCAGGAGGCAGCCAACCAATAATTCTATCTCATCATTGATATTTTTATCTCTCTCCCTCTCCCTTCCTTTCTGAAATCAATAAAAAAATTATGTATATTTTATTACAAAAATAGGTTCCTCTTAACTAATTATTATAGAATTCATCAATGGGATGGGAATACTAGAAAATATTGATCAAATCCCAAAAAAGTCTTAATATTACTCATACTCTACCACTGATCTCCTAGATCCCATAATCTGCATTAACAAAGACCATTTATTATTTACTACTTTGCCCATAAACTATCACCTCTATTTCTATATGAACTATTTTCTATACCAGGGATAATTCTTTAAGACCAAGCTCAAAATGATCTTCTTTTGAAGCCTCCCACATAATGTTTTGTTCCATTTTAATCTGCTTTACATTACACATATCCCTCATAAGCCCCATCACAATCTATACCAATATAAGGCTAATATGCAAAGTGTCCCCTTGGGAGTTTGACTGGGAGACTGGGAGTTTGATTGCTCACTATGACGTTTCCAGACCACCCAGGGATGGCAGGGAATGAAGGAAGGCCTGGCCAGCATCCAGAAGGCCCTGATTAGCCCTGATTGCCTGTCCGGCTTAGGCACCCTACCTGTGCACAAATTTTGTGCACCTGGCCTCTAGTTATATAATAACTGTATTTTTTTGTCTGCGCTCCTATCCTTTTGCTTCTTATATGTTCTTTACTCTTAGGGTTTGGACCAGTTAGCCAATAAATGTTTGGAGATGGAATAAATGTAGGAGTTGCAGAGTAGCTATCTATCTTTAGGGTGTCAAGATTAGCATATATGGAAGGAGAGAACAAGAAATGGCCCTCCTGACAGACAGGAGGTGGACTGAACTTGCAGTTGCTAGGAGATGGCCTAGCATTCACAGTCCTCCTGGGGAACATACTGGATAAGTCTACTCTATGACCATGGGGGAGAGGGGAGGGAGGAGTAAAAAATAGGACCATTTTACAATCATATCTGAGGACAAATTAAAAATAAGAACTTTGTTCAAATCTTGAAAATGACCCTTTTTGATAATATTAGTGACTGCTGCTGCTTTGACTATTCTACTTACTTATTTATTCTACTTCTCTTTTTTCCAAATTCTGAAAAAACTTATTAAAATACCAGTCATTACCTTTGCTTCTTGAGGGCACCCAGTTTAAGAGCAAAAACCTGCCTCTTTGAATCTTTGCCCAAATCACTCTAATAATCCCAATGAATTCTAACATCCCTTACCAAGGATATCTATGGAATCTGTCCAGGACATATGTTGAAACAAGTTAATAAACCCAATATATTTATCTATAGGCAAGTTTACAGTATTCTATTGACAGAGTAAAAAAGAAAAATCAAAAGAGTAAAAAGAAAAATTAAACACACAGGAGAAAAATTGCTAAGAATGAGCACAGGAAATTGAGTGCAAGACTCAAATGGAAACACTGACATTGGAATGAAAGAGGAAGACTTTTGCCAGGAGACAAAAATAGCAGTCATTGATAGTTGAAATTCTGATGCACAGAACATTGAATTTGGAGTCATAGTTCTTGATACTACTATTCCTGGCTTTGTAGTTAACTCACTTTATGACATTGAGGAAATTAATGTGTTGGTTTTTTAAAATCCATACCATGAGAAAAATAATGGAGATCTACCTTATTGCACCAAATAAAGGAGAAGAAATAAAATGTGAAATATGTTAATTTTTATAATATCAGTAGTTAATTTTATGGTTATTATTTATTAACTTAAATTTATTCATTTTATACCACTGTTTGATATGTATAGCTCTTATCATTATAGTATTCTGAATAACTATTGAGGGCTGAGGGCTGAGACCATCCAATCTAAGGAGGTAGGCCATGGGACATCTTCATCCTAATTCCAAAGCTCTCCTTATATAAGACTTCACTCATTGTGTCACTAAATAGGTTTTATTTATTTATTTATTTATTTATTTATTTATTTATTTATTTATATTTTAATCCAGGGTATGTTTTTAATGTTTTAAGAGAGAAAGGGGATGGAAAAGAAGAGAGAGAGAGAAAGAGAGAGAGAGAAACATCTCTGTGAGAGAGAAACAATGACTAGTTGCCTTCTGTATATGTCCCTGCCAGGGACTGAATCTGCAACCCGGTTATGTGCCCTGACCATGAATGGAACCTGTGACCCTTTGGTGCATGGGATGGTGCTCCAACCAATTGAGCCACAACACCAGGGTAAAATTAATTATATTTTTAAAGCAAAATAATAAAACATATTTGATAATTAATTACACTCTGTAAATTTCAAATTACATGCACTGTATTTTAAATTGATTCAAAAATCAATGTTTATCTTATTGCGATATTTAAATCATTTAACCATCTCTTTTGAGATTTCCCTTCAGTACAAAACTGTATTTATGAAGCATTTATCTCTTCATAAGTAAGACTATTTTAACATATGAAAGTCCACTGACATTGTTCTGTGAAACAAAACATTCATGGGGACAATCTTCTCTTTCCAGGTCACTCTTTGCTACGGTGTTAAGAGGCTGTTAGGGTTTCTGGAATCTGGAGTTTACCACACTCTCTGGAATGGTTCTCCATTCAAAGAAACACGTAATGTGCATTTGCTGTTGAATGAATAGGCCTTTATAAGACCAAGTTTATGTTTCTCAGTGGACTAGTAGGTGAGGGTGTCTTGCAAAGTGACATATTTTGGTGGACACATGATATATTTGCTTTTTTTCTTTTACTTTAAAATGCAACAGAGATAAGTAATAATTCTATGATTAATCTCTTAATGATTTTTTGCACTCAGCAGCAAACAATGATGTGTATTCTTTCAACAGCTGGTTAGGCTCCTTGGAGAATGCTATCTTTGCCTTGCAGCTACTGGTTCTATTTGTGTCTTCCAAGTTACAGCCCTGTGTGGGAGATTAAGATTGATTGCCCATGAAGGCATCTCCTGAAAAATGCAGATAAATCACTAAAGAGATAAAATGGCAAGCCTCTGTTAATTACTTACACTCTTTAGATATTGTGGACATGAAAATATTTAGTCTTGACATTTCTATCCCATTTCTATTAATGATAAAGTCATTCAGAGAGGTGTTTGTTTAGAAAAAGGAGAGAGTGCAATCAGTCATTAACTTCTGTTAAGTCATATCGCAACAATAAAAGGTTTCAGTGTATGTCTTTAACCACGAGAAGCTTAATCTTCACAGAAATTTGGCAATTTAGAGCACTTAGAATGTAGTTTGATGCTTATATAAGGGGAATCCTGTTTCTTTTCACTATCAGTCCATTAATCATGGAATGGGAATCTTCTGATTCATATTTTATTTCTTGTATGCTTTGATGTTGCCACTATTTAAAACCAAAATATAATAATAAATTCATTCTCTGGTTCTATCAGGGTAGGTGAGCTTTCTATTGTTTTAGGTAGTTCACATAGATGGAAAAGTTCGGAACAAAAACTGTTATCCTAGAAGTAGAAGGAAGTATATTCACCCCCATCATTATGACTGTGTTTGATTGTTAAGTTGAATCAATATTACTTCATTTTTGATGGTTTATTTTTAGGGAGGTTGGGTGTATGTATATGCAGTAAAGCAACTCTTTAATTTTTGTAGAAAGCATCATTAGCAATCATCAACTCAAATAAATAAGCAACCCTATGTTAATGATATTCATTGGTTTATACACAATTTTCTAAATAATTGTGTTGCATAAATGACAATGGGAGAAGAGCATGTGGCATTAAGTGTAATGTATGTGTGACTGTTTGGCAAAATGTAGCCTGTTGACCTTGTTAGTAGTGCAAGCAGATATGAAAATGGCAGCCTGGGAAAGTCACTGTGTACTCTTTTAAAAGACAATCTTCATAGGGGAATTGATTGATACAGGATGTGTGTTGTAAATCTAGTTATGTTTGTTCCTGAACTCTCTTGTCCACTTTATGTGAGGGAAATGGTGGCTATGGAATGCGATAAACAAATGGTCTCCACTAGTAGAGAAAAGCGTTATCATTCTGTTTCAGTATGTTTTAACACTTTTGTCATTCTATCTCCTTGGCAAGCCTGGGTTCTAACTTGAAGGATATAATCTTCTTGCTGTTTTATTTGTTTCTCATTGTTTTGTAGTAATTAAGAGAGTATTTCCTACCATGAAATAGTAACAAATATGATTTCCATGGGATCTAGCATATTTTAATCTAGTAATTTTAATAGAAATTATAGTAAAGAATTTTTTTTTTTTAGGAACCTCATGTTATTTAGTTGATATAACATGTAAATTACAGAGTGAATTGAAAGGGCCAAATATTTAACACAATAGAAAGTTAAAAAAACAACAACCAAGAATAGTATACATTTAATTTTTTTCCTTCTTGTTTATTTTTTAAGTTTCTCAAGCCTTTGTAATATATAGAGAAACAGAGTACCTAATATTGACCAAAATTATTACAATATAAACAAGGCATTACTATCTTATATAAAAATCATATATTTAGAGAATATAAAATGTGTGTGTATATATATATATTTTTCATCTATTTTGGGAGTGTTGTTTTTGGTAGTGGGTACTGTAGGAAAAAGGTTCAAGTATGAAGGGATCCAGATGGTGAATTACAATTATTTAAAAATATGGTTGTAGTAAAAGGATGACCTCACACATGTGTATAAATATTAGATAAGACTAATTCAAGTTATGAATACAACCATTGTTTATTCATAAACATTTTATTAGATAAGATATAGAATCAATATTAAATAAGTGAATATAACACAGCATTTGCTAAGACTGATTGGAAGGTGTGAGTTCTAGAAGAATGAGCAGAGTTCAGAAATGAGCAGAGCTCCTACAGAGTAGGAGCGCCATGCAGGAGAATGAAAGTATTGGAAGAAGACCAGCTCTACTGAGTGAGAGTTAGATCAAACAAACAAACAAACAAAACTAAACCCAGGAACAACAAACAAGCAAAGGGCTGTGATGTTGAGGACTTGGGAATTAAAATCTTGACCCTGGGATCTAATCTGTTTTCAGATCAAATTAAGTTTCTTGGGCATGTTATAGAAACTTTTGTATATAAGTAAGGTTCTGTGGATTAAACACAGTATGTGCCAAATAAATGAAAGTTAAGTAAATTATTATGCTTTTAGTTATTTGGGAATGCAGCAAAGATTGTGCTGCCTAAAAAGATAGAACCTGCCCAGCTGGTGTGGCTAAAGTTAAACATAAACCCAGGAACCAAGAGATGGAGGTTCGATTCCTAGTAAGGGTACATGCCTGGGCTGCCCCCCAGAAGGGGATATGCAGGAGGCAGCCAATCAATGATGTTTTTCTCTCCTAAATGTTTTTATCTATTCCTCTCCTTTCCTCTCTTTCTAAAAATCAATTAAAAAGATAGAACTTGATTTTGATCCATTTATACAGTTTCTCATCCAACCAATATCTATTAGAAGACATCTTTGAATTAGGCAATGTATTGTGCTGGTTGTTAATTTCATACTGATGGTCAAACCCCTAATTTTCCATAATACTTGCCACTTTTTTTGTCTACTCCTGAGGAGCATTGCTTAAATATACTAACAATGAACTAGTCTCTAAGTACAGAACAGCAGGATGTCATTATGTAGGTGGTATGGACATTGAACAAAGATTTATAATGAGCATTAGAAGACAGACATCTGTTACTGCCTAGCTTTCATCACCCACTTTCTCATCCTTAAATCAGGGATGTTAATATTTGATCCTCCCTAGCATTACTCTTTGAGGTAACTGAGATTACCTTGTGAATATTTGTGAGCATTATTAGTAGTGCAATGCTATAGAAAAACAAGTTTTATTTCATTCCTCACTCCAACATGTCCCATGAAACTTAAGAGTGAAATTATAATTCAAAGCAGTAGGATATAGGATTTTGAGTCAGTAGACAAATCTGCACTGCAACTGTATTCTGTGTGGTACACTTAATATACATTTTTATGAAACTCTGAGTATTTGCCCCCTCCCCCTTAAGAGGTCAGGTTAAATAGCCTGGATTATAAAACTGAAATTTTATAATAACAGCTGAAATTCTAGCTTTCCACTTTATTACACCAACATCTCACAGGGGATTCCAGAACAGTAGATGACTTTACATAATATGAATTCAAAACTCATCTGCATTATCCAGGTGCATGCTGTAGACTGGATCCTAGCAAACTTTCGCCTCAGCCCTTATTTCTAGGACTGTAGTTATTTTAATTCTAATTTCAAATGTAAAATGGATTGCTAGTGAAAAATTGGATGATGATTGCTGCACCTTAGAATGCTGAATACTGACTTTCAGAATAGAGAAGACACAGTTTTGAATGGTTGGTGTATGGATCACAAAGTATGGGACTCCTGAAGTAGAGCTGGGGTAGTGCCACCTCATTGAACAAGTGAACATTTTTGCAGCAAAGCAATAAATATTCATATTAAAGTGGAATAAATAGGAACTTTAAATGGCCTCAAAGCAGTTAATCTTCAGCTCTTCTGCCAAACGAACTTGAAGCCAAACTTTTTGTTTTCAGAGCTTTATGGATTTTGAGCTTGTGAATGTGAGGTTTTAGGTTTTTATTAAAGCATGAATACTTCATAAGTTAGGGCAAAGTAATAAATAGTCTATAAGCAGAAGCAGGATATTTGGCATTTAAGAACCATAGCCAGGTGGCATCAAATAGCCAGGTTCAAGCTTTTTGGCAAGGAATTTATTCCCTATGTCTTAAATGATGGAACCTACCTCATAGATTGTCATGAAGTGTGATAAGATAATATTTAAAAATGTTTAGAACAGTACTATTTAAAGCTGTTTCATATAAGACAGAACTATTTCATATTGTCTCCCACTTTGTTTAAATTAAGATCAGAAAAGAACAGGTTTACACAGAATTAAAGTTCTCAGAAAACAAACTAGTTGTGGCTAGTTTTCATATTCATACATGCACTTTCAGTGACTAGATATCAATTTTCTAGGTATTTTCTAACCTTACACTATCCTTCTCAAAAGGCTCAATCAGGAGAATGGACAAATGGAAGCAAAGAAAAGTTCATGGCAGTATCCACTATTGCTATCGAAAAGAGGGGTCCAAATAGGATCCTAAAAATGAGGGTATCTTCCTTACTTAAGGAAAATTTGATAATCTCCCTGGCAATGGGTCTATCTTAGGACCAAGACAATGATATTTTTTAAAAAAACAAACAAAACTTCATGAATCATGTGAGGTTGTGTTAGTGTGAGTCTGACAGCCCAAGAGCACGCACCATCCTTGCGAAACTCCATAGGACAGAAATGCCTCCCGGTAGAGTTTATAGCTTTCTCTTTGCTGGCATAGATATCTGTGGTGAGTGTGGGGATGAGCTCTGCCTTCTCTTAAACCACTACCTGCTCTTCTGGGGAAAGTAAACTGGCGATTATTTTGGATCCTTTTCTCATGTAGGACCTCAAGTTTCTGATATACATATCAGTGTTGACATAATTCAATTGAACTCCTGAATATATTTTTGTATCTTAATCCAAGAGCTTGGTGAATTTATTTATACAACTCATACATTTTTTTATTTTCTTGGAACAAAATTTAGCAATGAAACTTATCACTGGAAAACTGTAAAAGCGAGACACCTTGCATGCAGTGTTTTTCAGTGGGCTTTTTGTGAGTTTGTTGTAAATGAGCTTACATAACTGAGTTTTTGAGAAAACATCAAATGATATTGCATCACTAAAAATGCACCCTTCAAATAGGTATTTTGTAAGAAAGTTTTTGGTACCAGTACAGATAGAGTGTATCAAATAGTAATAAAGTATTTTACAAAGCCGAATTAATAATATGCCGGACACCTGCTCTGCTGAATTCTTCAACATCCCTTAATATGCACAAGAGACAACGTTCTCTTACTTTATTTATTGGAAGATTGCTGAAGGGGGAAATATATTCCCCTCTCAATTCTGAGGAAGAGCAGAAAAGGGTCTTTGAGAGCTTGTATGCTGTACCACAGGTAAGGAGATTGTACTAAACAATCTGTAAGAACTAATAAGAGTATATTTAAAACACAACAAAACATTTCATTTGCTGAATGGAGAATAAAAACTCTCCTGGGGAAGACATTTTTGAGATAATCTTTATTCCGAAAATGAGTTTGTTTTATGTACTTGATCTCTAAAATGTCATAAACACCGTCCTTATGTGCCTGCAATTTCTCAGTCTTCCTTCTCCTCCTCCTCCCTTGGCTGTGCTAAATCTCAACATCAACTTCACCTGGAACTCTGGAAGTTTCTATAACATATTCCTAATTCCTGTGTTCTGGTACTGGATACATAGTAGAAATCATTTTTCAAACTCCACTTTTAAGAAACATTTTGGGATAGCCTTTCCATTTAAGATCCAGGAATTTGTAATAAAACCACAGAGGTTATATTGCTTTTGAACCGAAGGTTGTTGGTTTGTGGAGTTTCCTTCAACTGGAAACGTGTATGAGTCTGTGGTTTTACTGTTTTCCCAGTTTTAGAATATCCTGCTTATTAGTTTTAATTACAAAGCTGGAGAATTTGTCATTCCTTTCCATATCTTATAAAAAGCTCATTTTCTCTCTCCTTTTTTCTTTTCTAGTTGAAAGAGACAAGGATTTTTCTCACCAGCGAAGGCATTACAAAGAATTCAGGTTTGATCTTACTCAAATTCCTCATGGAGAAGCAGTTACAGCAGCTGAATTTCGAATATACAAGGACCGAAGCAACAATCGATTTGAAAATGAAACAATTAAGATTAGCATATATCAGATCATCAAGGAATATGCAAATAGGTATGGGCTTTATATCTAGTACTTGTTTTAGCAAACAAATGTTAATTGTAAAATTCATCATCATGTTTTCTTTGGGTGTAATGGCATTGAAGACGAGGTTCAGACATATCAAGAGTAATTGATCTGAAATGAGTCGTCTACATTCCACATCTTTTCCCTACTTCTGACACCAGTCTCTGTGAGCCACATGGTCTTGTGCATCCCCACATGTGCTTTCAAGGCCTCTTGTACCATTGTATAAGCGAGGAAATTTTCATTTTATTCTGCACACATGAACTTCATAATATAATAATGATTTAGCTCGCTTGGTGTGTGTTTTAAATTAAAGTAGAGTGACTTTGGTTTTCATTGGCAATGAGTGTAAGTTGTATGTGTCATTATGTGTATTTTAAAATTTATTGGGGTGTCATTAGTCAATAACGTTATAGAAGTTTCAAGGGTACAATTCTATAATACAGTATCTGTATGTTGCATTGGGTGGTCACCACTCAAAGTCAAATTTCCTTCTGTCATCATACATTTGACCCTTTTTACCCTTTGCTACCTTCTCCACAGTCCCCTATAGTAATACCATATTGATGTCTGTGTTTCTGAGCTTTTATTTATTTGTTTATCTTACTTTCTTATTTTTTAAACATTTTATTTTTTTATTTTATTGATTTCAGAGAGTAAGGAAGAGGGAGGGAGAGATAGACACATCAATGAGAGAGAGAATCCTTGATCAGCTGCCTCCTACGAGCCCCTCGCTGGGGACAAAGCCCACCCACAATAGGCATGTGCCCTCACCAAGAGTCAAACTGTGACCTCCTTGCTCATTGGTCACTGCGGGGCATGTCTTTTTTTAATTTTATTAATTGCTTTGGATCAAAGAAGAAATAATAGAAGAGATCAGAAGATACATAGAGGCAAATAAGAATGACAGTACAACATACTAAACTTTGGGGATACAGCAGAGGCAGTAATAAGAAGAAAGCTTATATCATTATAGGCCTATCTCAAGTAAAACAAATACAGTCCCACATCAGTAGAAGGAAGAAAATAATAAAAATTAGAGGAGAATTAAATAAAAATTGAGAACAAAAAGACAATACAAAAATAATGCAACAAAGAGCTGGTTCCTTGAAAAGACTAATAAAATGGACAAAGTTCTCCCTAGACTCACCAATAAAAAAGAGTAAAGACTCAAACAAACAAAATCAAAATCAAAGCAGAGAAGTTATGACAGATACCACAGAAATACAAAGGATCATATAAGAATACTATGAAAGACTATATGCCACCATATTTAATAACCTAGAAGAAATGGACAAATTCTTCAAAATATATAGCCTTCCTAGATTGAATAACAAAGAACTGAAAAATCTGTAGAATGTTATTTGCGTTTTGATGTGAGACATCATGTTTGCAATAGGTTTGACAGTTTACCTATGTCTTCTGTTTCTAAAATGTTTAATTCAAAATGGTATAAAAATGTGAATAGAAAATCTGAAATACTAAATGTATGGAAATCTCAGTTGATAATTACTGCAAATGAACCATCAGATAAAAGAGTAAAACAGGGAGCTTAGCAGAGTTCTCAAACCTTTCACACAATGATAAAATTGCTTAAGTAACACCTTTTAAAGGTGATTTGCCACCTTTGTTGGACAGCTTTTACATTTTCTTTTAACTTATTGAAATGTTATATTGAGGTAAAATCCATTTCTGGTAGCTTCTATTCCTTAGATCTAGATCTTTCCTTTGGTGAAATACTATGTACTTTTTAAAATAAGACAAAGATTTAAAGACAGGTATCATGTCACCTTTAAGGCCCCTTTATCTCCTTATTGAAAACTAGAGGCCTGGTGCATGAAATTTGTGAATGGGGGTGGGGGTGTTCCTCAGCCCGACCTGCACCCTCTCCAATCCAGGACCCCTCAGGGGATGTCTGATAGTTGAACATCCCTCTCACAATCTGGGACTGCTGGCTCCTAACCACACACCTGCCTGCTGGCCTAATCTCCTAACTGCTCTCCACTGCCGGCCTGATTGCTCTTATCTGCCTCTGCCTCGGCCCTGCCACCATAGGTTTGTCTGAAAGGACGTCTAGAAGGTCATCCGGAAGATGTTTGGTTTAATGAAAATATTATCCTTTTATTAGTATAGACTAGAGGCCTGGTGCATGGATTTGTGCACAGGTGGATCCTCAGCCTGGCCTGTGGGGATCAGGCCAAAACTGGCTCTCCGACATTACTGAAGGGTGCAGGCCAGGGTGAGGGACTTCACTGGTGCATAATCAGTGCTGGGGAGGGGCCACATGAGGGCTCCAGGGTGTGTTAGGCCCAACTTGCTCAGTCCCAATTGGCCAGACTCCAGCAGCAAGCTAATCTACTGGTCAAAGTGTCTGCCCCCTGGTGGTCAGTCTGCATCATAGTGACTGGTCGAACAATTGAAGGAACGGTTAGACACTTAGCATATTAGGCTTTTATATTAGGCTTTTATTATATAGAATTTCCAGTTCCTGACATTAATATTTCTTGTTTTTCTGGAGTGCCAGAGTTTCCCAATGGCTGTTCAATGGAACACCAGCCCCTCACAATACTCAGTGAATAAAAATAAAGAATCTGAGATCAAATGCATTTGAAAAATCTGTGAGACCATCCTCTATGAGAATCATAGTGCAGATCAATCAGAATTTTAGTCTTGGAAATGCTTTATAATAAAAAAACAACAACAACTAGTCTTACTCAAAATTATTTGGTTACAGAATCTTTTTCTTCAGGTGTGAGATACTTAATATTCTATGAAACATTGATTCAGCAGGGTACACTTTAATAAAAAATGTGAAAAATATATTTTATTTTTAATTTATTATTAAAAAAATACCGATCCATATGTAATTTATTTTAAGAGCAGTAATTCCACAGCAGAAAGTTCTATGCTCCTTTATTTGTTTTAACACTTCCTAGATATTTTTCTGTGAGTATTTTGTTACTGCTTTTCTGTTTGTTTTCTAAATCTCAATCTAGTGGTTCCATTTATAAAATGAGGATACTACTTCAGTTATCTCAGAGACAGGACCTGGCATATTATAATACATTATTTTTAATACTAAATAATGATGGCATTTTTTGAAATAAAGTGGCAAGAGTTGAAAATAATACTTCAAATATATTTCTTTGTCTGTTTCCCCACTTGGACTGTGAGCTCCTAAAAAAGAGATAGTGTCTTTAAATAAGTTTATTTTATTTATTTATTTTTTTTAATCCCCAGCACTATATATTTATTTGGTATTATTTAAAGTTTTGAAATAACTATTACCCATGACTGGAGTAATACTTCCATTAATATTATTCTAAAATGCTTGAATTATCTTTAGTTTCAGTCATCCACATTATATTTTTACTAGAGGCCTGGTGCATGAAAATTCATGCACTAGAGGGGTTGTCCCTCAGGCTGGCCTGCCCCTTCTCACAGTCCAGGAAATCTCTGGGGCAGGAGGTGACTTGGCAATCAGGGGAAGGCAATGCACCATCATACCTCTCCTGCTGCCATTGCTGGCAGCGCAAGCTTCAGCTGGCTTTGGTACCTGAGTCTCGGGCAGCCCTGGGTGGCAGGGCAGCCACCATCAAGGCTTGCCTGCTCCTCAGGCTGGCTCTGGGTTACTGGAAGACTGAGGGGACTAAGAGACTCTGGAGACAGACACACGGAGTGGCCCAGCTTACCTGGGAGCGGGCCCAGCCTTGCTACATGCCTGCAGCCATGGTGGGGCTAAGGGAACTGGGCACTGCCATCTTGTGGCTGTGGGTGCTGACATATTTTAGGGCAGGGCAGACAATTAGCATATTCCCTCTTTATTGGCTGTGGGCACTGCCATTATTGAGGGTGGGACAGTCAATTAGCATATCCTTGCCTTATTCTTCCCTGTGGGAGTCACCATCTTTGAGTGTGGGATAGACAATTAGCATACTCCTTTCTTATTGGCTGTGGGTGCTGCCATCTTTGCAATGGAGTGAGGATCAATTAGCATATTCTCTCTTTATTAGGTAGGATGCATGTTGAATTTGTACATGGTTAGCATACCAAGTGTTATTGGTTTTTTTATAAGATCTATTGGTATATCAGGTGTTTATCTACTCTGGATTATATTTACTTACCTTTTAAATTTATATACAGGCTTTTACATTGATCACAATTAAAGGTCCTCACTTTTATTTAGGTCCATTGTTCTATCTTTTCAGGATATTTTAAAATATTATTTGTTTAACTAACTACCCCTTTGAGCTTTCCTAAGTATGTGAACAGTATAATTTAAGACATGATAACAATGATGAAAATAAGGACTAATAGAAAATCTATTCACAGTTATTTATAGATTTATTTCTGAATGAATCCATGCAGATTTTTATCAATAATACATTGTGAAATATTTATGGGTATTGATGATTAGCTTATCAGATTTTATAGTTTTGGTAAATTAAGTTTCCTTTAAAAACAGGACAGTTGTGTATCTTGAAACTTTGGTATTTCCCAATATACCAATAAAAATATTATTCTCACTTTCTACAACTACATGGACATGCTTTTGTTTGCTTGTTTTGGTTTTGGTTTATCCTCACCTGAGGATACTTTCCCAATGATTTTAAGAGAAAGTGGAAGGGAAGAGGAGAGGCAGTGAGAGAGGAACATCAATGTGAGAGAGACACAGGAACTGGTTGTTTCCTGCATGAGCCCCGATAGGGGGCCAGGGATCCCGCAACTGAGGCATGTGTCTTTGTCTGTAATCGAACCCAGGACCCTTCAGTCCATGGGCCAATGTTCTATCCAATAAGCCAAACCAGCAAGAGCTCAATATGCTTTTTTAGTATTGTGGGTATAATTTGGCTAAGTCTTCACATTAGCCAAATTATTTAAAAGAAAATTTAAATTAAATTTATTGGGGTAAAATTGGTTAGTAAGATCATATGGGTCTCAAGTGTATATACAATGCAATATACAGATCATATCTCATAGAAATATACTCACACATTTTAGCATTTTTGAATCTATTCTAAGATCTAAGATTTTACTGATATTTTTCCTAAATTTTCCCCTAAGTTTTAAAAAATGATTTCTATAGTACATGTATATCTTTATCTGGTGTTCTCTTGCTTTGCCATTCCAAATTCTAGGAGGCATAGGTTGAATAGATTATTTCCAATGTACAGATTATTATTTTGAAAAATGCAATTTGGTATTAATTCTAGTCTACCAAGTTTACATTTTTAAACATTTGTTGTTAAGTATTGTGGCTGAACATGTAGGATTATAATATACCCATTGACTTCTGTGATATTTGTTTTTGCTAATGTATATGGTTCCCTCTCCCCCGATTATCCTTTTCAATCTCTGAAAAATATAAACTCACATATACATTCCCAACATTTCAAATTTACGTACCATTGATCAGGTGAGAGAATGTCTGCTTTCCTTTTCTTTCAAATAATCGCTCAATCATTGCCAGGGGTTTTTTAATCTGTAGTGTAAGAAAATGCAATCATGACTATAGATCTAGAATTCACTTTTTGCACTTTGTTTTTTCTTCCCAATAAAAATGTTTAAGGGACAGAAAATATAGAAGCAGCACAAACACCTTAGAATATTCAGGTTTCTTCATAGAATTCCAATGTCTCCATAGAAAATGGTAATATACAGCAATAAGAGAACAGACTTTGGAATTCACATATGGGAAACTTACTGTACGTCTTGGAGTCTCAGTTTATACATGTGAAAAAAAAGCAAAAATAAGTATTTCATAACAATAAATGATATTGCCAATCTGTGTGCAGGACTAATGTGCAAAGATCATAGTTCATACTTAATAAATACATTGGTAAATATATATCCATATAGTTTAATAGGAGCATTTATTTCACTAGTATTTAAAGATTTGCATAAGTAGGTGGTGATTATTATTATAACTAGAGGGCCAATGCACAAAATTTGTGCAAGGGGCTTGACCTTCACAGCCCCTCACTGCGTCTGCCAGCTCTCACAGCCCTGGCTTTGTCCAGAAGGCCTTCCAAATGGTTGTTCTGCTGTTCAGTCTAATTAGCATATTAGCTCTTTATTATATAGGATAACAGTAATTAACATTGCTGACGCCTACTGTTTTGTAACAATGTAGTAAGCAAAATGATGCTAATTACATTTACTTAATAAAAAATTATGTGATGTTTGATTCCTATAGATGGAATTGCTATGTTTTTATGTCTAGTAATGAAATTAACATCACCCAATTTAACAGCAATATGATTGGAGCTATCTCTGAACTTGTTTCACTGAAAACATGTTTTAGATAATAGTTGAACTCTTCTATAAAATGCAGTTAACAAGGTATGAGGATTGGAGACTGTTCATTTATAATTTATTTTACATAAATATCAGAGATGTAGAAAGGTGAAAGAAAACTTCATGAATAAATAAATGTTTATTCCAATGTTACTGTTTAAAATTGCATAACTTGAGAACACATTTTAAACAGAAGAGGAAAAAGTTACACTCAATTTCCTGGAAAGTGAAAATGCTATACTTTATAAAGCAAGTAGAACTTATGTTTTAAAAGTATTTAGTAATCTTGCCCTAGTTGGTTTGGCTCAGTGGATAGAGTGTCAGCCTGTGGGCTGAAGAGTCTCAGGTTGGATTCCAGTCAAGGGAACATGCCTGGGTTGTGGGCTGGATCCCAGTGTGGGACATGCAGAAAGCAGCTGATCAATGATTCTCTGTCATCATTGATGTTTCTGTCTCTCTCTTTTCCTCTTCCTTCTCTCCGAAATCAATAAAAATATATTTTAAAAATAAATAAAATAAAAATATTTAGTAATCTTGGAAAATGCTCAGACTGTAATGTTAGTTGACCAAAGCAGGAAACATAATTATATACATTATTATATTAATTTTAAATAAATTAATGTAGAAAACAGATTGGGAGAAAAAATCAAGTGCTCATTGCAGGCTGGTGGGTAATTTTAAAATTTAATTCTTCCCCTTTTCTGTATTTTCTAAGTTTTTACAATGAACATTATTTTTATAATCAGAAATATGCATAATTATAGTAGAGAAAAGAGATATGAAACAACTTTATACCACACATTACTTTATAAATTAACATTTCCAGGAAGAGAGGCTGAAAAATAAAAACAAAACAAAACAAACATCAGGATATAAAAATAAATTGCTATTGGTTTTTCATAAGCTATGAAAGGCATTTTTTCCCGACAGAAAATAAAGATAAATAAATGCTGTTTTATTTTTTCCTTTATTCTATGGAAAAACATTTCTACCAGTTGGGAACCTTGACTTCCATTGGCTGAACATGAGAAGAAATAGATGAAAAATACTTCATTTTTATATCATGTGATAACAGTTAAAACTTAAAAGTTTTATTTTTTAATCCTTCCTTTTGGTGCACAAGATGATGCTCAACCAACAAAGCCATGCCAACTGGGCAAAACCAAAAAAATTTTAATTTGTAAAAGTAATTTTAAAATCTGATTGTTGTTGTTATTTGTGTAGTATGGATTATCTATGGTTTTATATATTTCTTAAATAAAAAAGTAAAATAGCTGTGGCCAGTTTGACTCAGAGGGCCCTGGACCTAAGGGTCACAGGTTGGATTCCAGGTTAAGGACATGTAGCTTGTTTGCAAGTTCAATGCCCTGTTTGGGCTGGGACTGGAGCAAGAGACAACCAGTCAATGTCTTTCACATTGATGTTTCTCTCTTTCTGTGTCCTGTCTTCCCTTTCCCCATCCCTTCCACTCTCTCTAAAAATATCCTCACTTCTTGGGTGAGGATTGAGGAAAAAAAAAAAAAAAAAAAAAGAATTGGAGGTAAGAAGAAAAAACTAGTACTAGTTTTCTGGCCATTTTTAAAGCTAGGGTCACCTGTTTAAACATCTGTCTTCAAACTTGTGGATCTTATCTATTTAGTATGTTGTATTAAAATCAGACAATTGAAAGGTCAGTGCAGACTGTACTCCTTAATGCAGTATGCTTGACAATCCATGTGTGTGTGTGTGTGTGTGTGTGTGTGTGTGTGTGTGTGTGTGTCTATGCATATATTTTGAATTCTTGCAATAAACTGATGATTTTAGGTATATTTTATAGTTAAAACATGGATCTATTAACCATGAATTCTTTGACACTGTTATGTAATCAAATAAGAAAAAAAAACATATCTATAACGTCATCTCTTTTCACACTTATTTATCTCAGTGAGGCTTAATACTGTTAAAATTATATATTTTATTTTACCATCTCCCACCTCCCCCATTTATCCTTACTCATATTTAAATGTGTGCAATTTAAAGGAGTGTTCTGATATTTATCCAAATCTTTATTTTTCTTGGTCAAAAGTTAACACACTTTGCATCATTTCACTTATTTAATCTTTTCATAAAGGCTGACAGCCCCAATTTCTATAGAGAAGGCATTGCTCTTCAGTCACACCTCATATATCTGGCATTATTGGAAAATGAGGTTTCCACATGATTGAATTTTCCAGATAATTCAGCAGAGTTCGGCATGCCTTGCTGAATGCCTACCATGTGGCAAGCACAAGGGCATTAAGGCCTGGTAAATAAGATCTCAAAAGCTCATAGCCTGAGGGCTGTGGCTGTGGTGGGCCTGCTACACACAGACTTTAATAACTATAATACAAAGTGCTAAGCACTATGATGTAAGTATGCACTAAGTGTTGTGGAAACACAAATGAAGGGGAAATTAATTCTTCGTGTAGGGGGGTCAGAGACTTAGGGGTAGCCACTGAGAGTTCACTCTTGAGTTGGGTCTTTTGAGATGAGTAAGAAGTGCAAGGAGGGAGGGAGGGAGGGAGGGAGGGAAGGAGAGAGAGAGAGAGAGAGAGAGAGAGAGAAGAGAGAGAGAGAGAGAGAGAGAGAGAGAGAGAGAGAGAGAGAGTATTATATGCTAGAAGAAATATTCCTAAGTGTTAAAATGTTTAAATGTATAAAATAATTAAGTAATGCAAATAAAATGATCAATGCCTGTAATACTATTACAAAGTATAGCAGCCAGCACTTATCCATTTAACGGGCACTCACCATGTGTCTGGCACCGTGCTAAGTGCTTTACTTGAATTAATTTTTTCACAAATATATGTATTTATATATTCCCCAATGAAAATCTGCTATGCATAACTCAACCCTTTCCTAATGCTCTGCTATGAATATAAATGTCTGTACTCCATTGTAAAAACATTTTAAGCTAGCTTGCTCCATGTCATTAGCCACCCTTACTACTTGGATATATTTAGTTAAGCTGTCATCATTCCAGTTCACAGTCAGCTTCATATTTACATCATCTCCCCTCTCCTGCTGCTCTAAGATTTGTGATTCTTCTGTGGACATACTTCAGAACATACATTGACAATTTCTACTCAGCAAAATTCCGTGGGCTCTGGAGAGCAGTGCCTCAGAGCAGGACACTCAGATGGTCCATGACATTTGCCCTAAGTGTACAGGACAGCACACAAGCACAGCTTGCATTTCTTCATTGTGCTGGGATCATGCTCCATTTCAGTGGTTCTCAACTGGGGCGACTTGGCCCCCACAAGACATTTAGCAATGTTTGGAGACATTTTTGCTGATTCCTACACTTTTAAGCGAAAGTGGCTCAAGAGAGCAACTTTTGACATTACAAACTCCAGAGAATATCCTTCATTAATTTGTATTCCCTTGTTATCGTATTTGGCGAGAGAGCTCTAGTCACGTTCCTTAAATGGGGTGGTGGTGTTTATGTCAAAGACCCAGAGGAAGATGGATGGTTTCTTCTTGGGTGGCCATCAGTACATTTTTCCTAGACTTAATAAGCTCTTAGAAGGCAAAAGGAGATGGAAGGAGGTGAAAGAGTTATAATAGAAATTTGGGAAATAATGGCGATGTCACTGTGGACTGAAAGGCTCATTTCTAATGAAAATGGAGGAGTCCACCTTTTACTCTAATAAATAATTTGACTGCTTTTTGATAAGTTTTCAAATTAAATTTTTCTTCTATTGAATTTAGAGACAAAGTTTATTGTTTTAAATAAATAAATAAATACATATACATATATATGTGTGTGTATATATATGTGTATATATATATATATATATGTATATATATGTAAGTTGATTAATTGATTGATATTAGAGAGGAAGGGAGAGAGAAAGAAACATCAATGATGAAAGAGAACTATTGATTGCCTGACTCCAGCATGCCCCCCACTGGGAGCCCAGCCCCTAACCCGGTCTTGTACCCTGGCTGGGAATCAAACCATGACCTCCTGGTTCATAGGTTGGTGCTCAACCTTTGAATCACATGGCTGAGCAGAGACAAAGTTTTATTATCTCATATGTATCAATAAATGTTATTGAAGTTAAAGGAAACAAATGAATTCCTATATCCAAAATTTATAACTATGGGTTATTATTGACTTTTAGCAATGATTATTGCATAATCACTTCTTCTGTTTTGTTTTGTTTAATTGATTTTTAGAGAGAGAGAGAGAGGGAGAAGAATACAGAGATAGAAACATCGATAGGCTGCCTCCTCATGTCCCCTATTGGGGGTCGAACCTGCAACCTGGGCATGTGCCCTGACCAGGAATCAAACCAGCAACCTCTTGATTTATGGTCAATACTCAACCTCTGAGCCACACTGGCTGGGTGCATATATCATTTCTGGCCCTAATTTTGTATTAAGCATAATACATACAACTTACATACACACTTAAATGCCATAAATGTGTTTTGCTAAGAAAAATTGCAGTTAGAATAATTTATAAAGCACTTTTATATTTGTATCCTGTTCTCCTTGTCATAGACTTATGATAGATGATGATGATTAGCAACTTGAAAGGTTTTATTTCATAACTACAGACAACTTTAACAGCTGATATCTGCTGCTCTGACACCTGAGAGAGTAGGCCCATCCAGGCTGGGAGGCAGCAGGCTGGGCAGGCAAGGAGAGGTGGCTTTGTGGTGCACTTCACTGGCCATTCTTGTGGGCATTTTTTTTTCTTTTTCTTTTTTTCTATAATGGCATCATGAACACTGTCATGAGCATCTGCTCTTCTAGGTGGTCATGATGTCGCCTCAGTGCTTGTTCTTGGGCAGGCTGCTCTGACTGCCTTTGTTCTTCAGTGTGGCTTAGCCTTGGCCTCTGCCACCAGGCTGTACTCCAGGTGGGCTGCCCTCCCCCCACCCGACAGCCAGGCCTTGGGGGCTGAGATCAGCTGGCCACTCCCCAACATGCTCCCTCTTTGAACTTGAAGGTTAAGCCTAAGGGCCCTTTACTGGGCACAGTTTCTTGACCATCAGCTTGTGCCAGCCAAAGTACTCCATGGAGTGCTTGTCCTCAAGTGGGCCAGCTGGGGGCCATCACCTTGGAGACTAAGGTCACTGCCTCCATTTTGCCTCCTTCTCAATATTATTTTAATGTTCATTTGAAGAAGAAGAAACAGAAACTCATAAAAGTAACTTATTTTTTTTTTAACAATCAAGCAAAGTCATTGTTAAAATTGAACAAATACCAGCTCCAACTCTGTGATTCTTTGCTTTATAAATATAAACTTAAATGAAGCTCTTAAAGGATCCATGAGCCTTATACCTTATGCATAAGCAGTAACATACTACTGAGAAATGTTTGTGAATTATATCTATATATAAAAGCCTAATATGCTAAGTGTTTGACCAAGTGGTCGACTGAGTGGTCGATTGACCAGTCGCTATGACATTCACTGACCACCAGTGGGCAGATGCTCTGACCAGTAGGTTAGCTTGCTGCTGGGGTCTGGTGGATCGGGACTGGGTGAGACAGGACCAGACATGCCCTGGAGCCCTCCTGGGGTCATTCTCTGGCCACCAGCATGATTGGGACTGGGCAAGATGGCCCTGATCGGCCCCGATTGCCAGCCAGGCAGAGCAACCCTACCTGAGCATGAGAGAGAGAGAGAGAGAGAGAGAGAGAGAGAGAGAGAGAGAGAAAGAGAGAAACATCGATGTTAGAGAAACACATTGATTGGTTGCCTGAAACTGAGGTACATGTCCTTTATTGTAACTGAGGCAAGTACTCTTTGGTCCTGCTCTAACCACTGAGTGAACCGGCCAGGGGTCTCTTCCTTATAAGAACATTAGCCATATTGGATTAGAATCCACCCTAATGACCTGGCTTTAACTTAATTATAACTGTAAAGACCCTATTTCAAAATAAGACCACATTTACAAGAACTAGGACTTCCACATATTTTTGGGAGGATACAATACAACTCATACCAGGGAGCTTGTCCGTTAGTGTTTGATGAGAAAAATAGAGCCATTATGAATGAAAAGGAATAAGGGATTTATTACAGTGACTTGACTCTGCAATTGTGGGACCCAGTTAAACAGTTTATGTAAGGTTGCTGTTTTTGCATGTGGTGATGCTGTTAAAGTTTGAAGAACTAACTTGTTTCCCTTAGACAAGGGGAAAATCTGGACACAGATACACACAGATGATAGGAATACATAGGGAGAAGATGAGAACTATAAGACAAGGATAGAGGCCTGGAATAAACCATTCCCTCATCTTCCTCCAACCAACCAAACATGCCAACACCTTGACTGGACTTCTATCCTCCAGAATGGAGACAATAAATTTCTGTTGCTTAAGCCAACCAACCTGTGGCACTTTGTTAAGGCAGCCTTAGGAAACTAATATAATATTTGCTTATTTACATCTATTTAAATGGACTTTTGGCTAGAATGCAGACTTTAATCTGGTTTCAATCTTATGATTGCACAAAATATAAAGAAATTATATTATGGATTTATTTCTGCTATAAATGAATATATATATATATATATATATATATATATATATATATTCTACTGCATTATTTTTAAATACATTAATATTTTTTCTTTTTCTTTCTGCCCTAATTTTATTTTAAAATTATTATTAGTTTTATCTTTTTTCATTTTTTTATTTTCAATTGCAGTTGGCATACATTATTATATTAATTTCAGGGTATACCCCAGTGATTAGACATTATATAAATAAGTGGTCATCTTGATAAATCTCACATCCATATGATGATATAGTTATTGGAATATTACTGAATATAGTCTTATGCTGTACTTTACATCTTCATGACTATTCTGTAACTACCAATTTGTACTTCTTATCCCTTCATTAAAAACCCTCCCCTCTCTTTAAAAGCAGTCAGGTAAAAATGGTAAGATGGGCAACTTTAACAAGTTTACTTTATATTGCTCATAGGACATATTTAGTATTGTCTACTATTTCCAGTGAGATGAGTGATATTCCTTAGTGGAGTAATTTTTATACTTCAGAAGAAAAAACTTGTGAGATTTATTTTTAAGGTGCTGTGTGAAAGTTGGTACTTAAGTGAAAATTATAGAATTATTAATATTTTGTTTATTAATAATAGACTTTATTCTCTCAAAGCATATTCTCTTGTCTGTAGGTAATTTGGAAGGGCTTCTTATATAAGAGAGGAGAAATTAAAGAATACATGTGGTCAAACTAAAATTTTAAAAAAGTAAAAAATAAAGTAGCTTTGGTCAAGAATAGGGAACCATAAACCTTATGAAAGCAGCTGAACCTTTATAATCTCCCAGAGGTAAATTACAAATATATGAATTTTTCAAAGCACTATTTACTTAGATTTACCTTCCAATGAAATCCAGATATTTAGGGTTTGCTTCAATTCTTTGGTTGGTGTTTTTTCTAGGTAAAGCTATTAAAACTGGAACTATTTTCCTCAGGCACATGCTTGATAGTATTGAGACTTGCACATAGATAGTTTGGGGATTACTTTTTCTAGAAAAGTAGAACAATTTACAAATAATATAAAATACCACCTTAATAATTATCTAATGATATTTTTAACTATAATAGTTGAAACTGTTGTCAAAATTTACTTCTTTGTTTTTTAAGAGTTTATTTATATCATGCCAAGGAATGTTGTTATAAGCTTTGCAGGATTTATTAAATATTATTCTACCTGTTTCAAATGAAAGCAGACTTGACACAGGTAGCACTTGGATATTTCCCAAGATACAGGATGACTTTTGTTATTAACTTATTGTGATGAAGTTAATATTATAAGATTGTAGTGTCATACATATTTACTAAATATCTCAAAATTATAAAGATAAGGTCTTCTTAGAGCTTGTTTATTTGATGAATTTTTAAGTTAGAAGAGGAAGATTTTGACATTCTTAAAATTCAAGTGGGGAATGGTTTGAAACTTTTCATTGTTTTGTGGTACATGCTTGTCCTGTGTCTGTTATCTTAAGTGGAGTCACAATTGGGATATAAAAAAAGTGTCTGCAAACCTCCTTTGATAGACCCTATGATTAAAATTGAGAAGGAGGCCCAGCCAGGTGTAGCTCAGTGGTTGAGCATCAACCCAGGAACCAAGAGGTCACCGGTTCGATTCCTGGTCAAGGCACAAGCCAGGGTTGCAGGCTTGATCCCCATGTGTGGGGCATGCAGGAGGCAGCCAATCAATGATTATCTGTCATCACTGATGTTCCTATCTCTTTCTCCTTCTCACTTCCTCTCTGAAATAAATAAAAATATATAAAAAAAATAAAATTGTGAAGGAGAATGGAAGTTCCATAGAATATTCTCCAGGTTAATGGGAGAATGGCATAAATCAAGTTGAAATAAAGAAATGAAGATGTAGCTTCTAAAATATTGACTGAGATTCTTCACTTCTGTTAAAATGGTTCATTTTTAACTATAGAGCATTTTATCTAAAGAATTACCATGTACACGATTTGATTTTATTCAAAAAAATTTTTTACATATTGTATGTCATCTTTGAAATGACTTCTATGATGCACATAGATTGCTAATGAAGTAAACAGTATTTAACATAGCTTATTATACCATAATTCTGATTTACCTCACATAAATAATAAGCTCTTTCACAGATTCATCACAGTATAAAAGGTCATAAAAATGCGTAATGGAATTATTTCCATTTTGTTTTGAAGGAGCTCCAATATTTTACCATTAATCTATCTGAACCCCAATTTCATCAATATAACAGAGCTTCTGTAAAGATTAAATGTCAGAAATATGTGACATTCAGCTCAGAGGCTGCCTATAGTAAGAAAAAAGGATAAATAAAATAATTAATCGTAATTAAATATTCATAAATTTGGAAATTTAATGCTAAAGTTAACAGTGGTAAGCTAATAAAAGCAACATTGTAGGGATTTTTCTGAAATATACAAGTTCATATTTATAGCTGTTACTGTCCTCATGGGACTCACGTATGCTGAAGATATTAAAGCAACTTAGGGTAGACTTTTTGCTCAATCCATGGAATTTACCCCTTAATTGAATAGTGCATTCTTTGCTCTTAGACCTTGGGATATCCATCAAATAATTTATATAAAATGGAAAATGAAATAAAAAATATGTATAACAAAATGGAAAAATTTATAATGAACATAGAAACAAATAGAAAACATTCTCTGTGCTTGATTCCTTTAGGAATCCACATTCATCCAAACCAGTGGAGCTACTTTCACTTTTGTCTCTACTCAGTTTAATCCCTGCCTGTGAACTTGCCAGTGAGAGCTACTAAAAGATAGCAGTTTTCGGGGACTGATTATCAGGGACCAAATCAAGCTCACTAAGTCAGTTTGTAAAGGCCAGTGAAGAGCAGGAAAATGAAAATTATTTTCAGATATTACTAATCTGCACAAGGTTTGGGTTAGGAGTGTAACAATATAAAAGGTTCTGTATCTTATTACTCATCACTTGAGTTGCTTGTTTCCCTTGTTCTTTAATTAACTCCTGTTATTTTAAAAAGTGCCTTGGTAATGTTTTCACTTAAGTATAGGAAATGATGGTCTTTGTTCCAACCTATAACTTTTTTTTTAATTGTTGTTCTTTTTCTCCTCAGGGATGCAGATCTGTTTTTGTTAGACACAAGAAAGGCCCAGGCTTTAGATGTGGGTTGGCTTGTCTTTGATATCACTGTGACCAGCAATCATTGGGTGATTAATCCACAGAACAATTTGGGCTTACAACTCTGTGCAGAAACAGGAGATGGTAAGCACTCAATTTCATGTATTTTTTTGTGGTGCTGGTTTTGACACATTATAGCTTTTTGTTCAATTTAACCAATATGTTCTTTATACTTATGATGTGTAAGGTAGTATATTCCATAGGATAGTGCAGTATAGTAATTATTGTAATTAATCCATTTATGTACACATTTACTCAACATGCATTTATTGTCAAGCTCTGTGTTTGGGGGTAGAGAGGTAAAGAAGGAGGTACTGTTCCTGCTCTCAAGGAATTTTTAATCTTGTGTTGAAAATATCTACACAAGCAGAAATAGTGTAATATAATAAGACCCAAAGAAACTAAATACAATGTGCTATGAATCTATGTCTTGATATGGTGGTAGATACAAAACTATATAATTCGTAAACATCAATAGAACTATACATTAAGTCAGACCAAGTATTACCATGTGTAAATTGTATTTCAAAACCTGACTAAAAATAACAAAGAATATATATTTTAAAAGGTGCTAAGTAAGCAAACAAAAGAACTGTGCTGAGCGGGCTCCAGGTTCCCATCCTCAGCCCCGATTTGGGCTTCATATGTGCCAAACCAGCACATGGGTGAACCTGAGAGGGGGCAGTGAAGGATTTAGCAAAGACAGACATGAAAATAAAGCTGGGTCTAGGTGGGATGCTGCTTTCTGATGGAGAGACCGCGCCATGGCCAGAAAGCCAAGTCTTTATTTTATAGCCAGATTCCTTGAGGCAAAGTAAGGGTGTGGTCAAGATGTTCTCACAGGTTTTGAATCAATTCAATTACAAGCGCCTGGATTCTATCAAGCCCACATCACTCAGCATTGTTGGACCATGGCTTAGAATATCAGGGCAAACTAACAATTCTAGCCCTTGTCTATAATTGTGCTGGGACTTCACGTGGCTTTGCCATGAGAGGATCATGCCCTCTCTTTAGTCCCAGGCTTGAACCTGTCCAAATGCTGTGGCTGCTCTCCACAGAGCTATTAATAACTAGAGGCCCAGAGCACGAAATTCGTGCACATGGCAGGGGGTGTCCCTCAGGCCAGCCTGCACCCTCTCCAATCTGGGACCCCCTCGGGGATGTCCGACTGCCAGTTTAGGCCCAATCCTAAGTGGGTAGTCAGACACCCCACTAACAATCCAGGACTGCTGGCTTCAAACTGCTCGCCTGCCTATCTTCCTGATTGCCCCTAACTGCTTCTTCCTGCCAGCCTGATCACCTCTTAACCACTCCCTTGCCAGCCTGATGGCCCCTGACTGCCCTTCCCTGCAGGCCCTGTTGCCCCTAATTTCCCTCCTCTGCTGGCCTGGTCAACCCTAACTGCCCTCCCCTGCAGGCTTGATTGTCCCCAACTGCCTGCCCTTGCAGGCTTGGTCCCTCTAAACTGCTCTCCCCTGCTGGCCATCTTGGGGCAGCCACCTGTGTCCACATGGGAGAAGCCATCTTATGTGTTGGAGTGAGGTCATTTTGCATATTAGTCTTTTTTTTAGATAGGATAGAGGCCTAGTGCATGGTTGGGGGCTGGCTGGTTTGCCCTGGAGGGGGTCCTGGATCAGGGTGGGGGTTCCCTTGGGGCCTGGGGTGGCCTGGGCAAGGGCCTGTGGTAGTTTTCAGGCTGGCCACATTTCTGGCAACCCAAGAGATGGCCCTGGTATCTGCAATTTATTTATCTTCTATAATTGAATCTTTGTAGCCTTGAGAGGAGGCCAGGGCAGGCAAAAAGCTTGGCTTCCTCCATTGCCAGGGGAAACCCAAGCCTCCTGCTCACTCCATGGCCACAGCCATTTTTGTTGGGATTTATTTATCTTCAATAATTGAAACTTTGTAGCCTTGAGTGGAGTCCGGGGCCTGCCATGATGTGTGGGAATCTTGGCTTCCTCCATTGCTGGGGAAACCCAAAGCTCCTGCTTGCTCTGTGGCTGCAGCCATCTTGGGTTAATTTTCATGCCCACTCCTGATTGGCTGGTGAGATGGCTTATGGGTATAGCTTGTGGGTATATATTGTTCTTTTATTAGATACAGTTATGCAAAGGGGAAGAGAGGCCAAAAGAGATGGACCAAAAGAGTCACACAAAAAAAACAGAAAATAATATTGAGTTGGGTCTTAACATATTATAACATTTAGTCAAAGACACAGCTCCAGAATCACTAATGGGAGGGGCTGGTAGAAAATCTTCATTTTTAAGACACCCCAGAAGTTATTCTTATGCTCACAAGCATTCATTAAGCAACTTTGTGCTGGGTGGTTGGCTAGATGCTAGAGATGAAATGGTGAGATAATGCAGAGATGACTTCATGATGCTTGGTGAGGCATGAGGTAGTAACTACATAAGAATTTTGATGAATGTATATCACTACACACTAAGAGTCTTGAACAGCGAGTAATAAACAGCAAGAGAAATCAAGCTACTATCTTAAATATTATGAAGATGTGATTAGGAAAAGAAGTTGTGGAAGGGTAGTCATTTCAGACGAATGGAAAACAATTTACAGACTGTGGTGAGAGGGGCCTGGGAACATTTGATCCAAAGGTTAGGGGAGCCAAGGCCCATTTAATCACAGCATTGTTGGCCTCTGATCACTCCAAGGGTCAAAAAAAATTTTATATTCAAATCTGAACCTTTTTAAAATTGTATTTGTCATGGTAGCAGGAACAAACATAATTTATGTAATGCTATTTTAGCTTGATTAGTCATCTTTAAATATTTAGAAGTCTACCATGTGGGCCTATATTGTGTTCTTGCCCCATACCCTGAAAATATTAGGGTCAGCCCTAGGGAGGGTAGTTTTCAAAGGGATGATAATTAGAGAACATGCCTTATTAAGTTTTATTGCTTTTAGTTTTTCGCAGGATCAGGCAGTAGAAACATGACTTGTAAAATCTCTCATTTCTCCTTGTTTTGTTTTACTGAACTACAATTAAACATAAGATGTGTCTCTCTTGTGTCTCTTGCAAGGGAGTCTATTACTGTAAGCACAAGGCTTTACATGGCATTGTTTTACCCATAGGTAAATTCACAGTCCAAGAATAATAGTATAACCAATGTTGTCATTCCAAGGTTTTGTATATGGAATGAGGTGGACTACCATAAATTAAATATAGTCTGGAGTTAGTGTAGTGAAGGTTTCATGTGTGCCTCAGATCTTGGTTGAGAAACAGAATATTTTTGTTGTAAGTGTTATAGACAAGTTTTAGACTCCCCTACCCATACATTCCATGGATTTTAATTATAATGCTGATTTTTATAAACAATTTAAATATTTTGAATTATAGGTTATTTTTCAATTATGGCTTTGGGATGAGTGTTACGGATTCTCAGTATTCAAACATTATAAATGTGGACTGAAAAAAGCACATATTTATATAATCTTCCAAAAATTCGTACGGTGTTAAACTTCTGTACATTTATGGTCAGAAATGTGACTTGGAAATGGGAAGTGTGGGAGGGAGCCAGTCCTTTCTTCCCCAGTATTGGCCCAAACAAAAAATTTAAAGGACCAGTGATGTGTCCTTCTCCCAGTCTTTTTCGTGAGGTTATGCTTGAAATGTCTAACCAAACAACTCAAGAGATCTGTGAAACATGATCAGCCTTTTTCCTTTCACCCCCTCCCCCACCCACTTGAAAATTCTGAAATTTCTCTTTTGTATTTTCACTCCAGTTATATTGGTTATCTTTCCTTTACTATCTATATAATTTAGTTTCTATATGTTTTCAATGTATCTTTTTCTCTGCCAGAACTACATTGCATTTTGAGTTCCCCTCTTCCCTTAAATTATTTTTCTTACATTTTAAGGGTAAATGTACTTCAAATTACTATTGTATTATTTATGTTTTTTTAAGCACTTCACTTTTTTCAAAGGTTTCCAAATTCTTTATTTAAAATTAAGGTTTAATATATACAGCATTTTGTTGGTATTCTTTGTCTCTCTAATATTGTCTAATGTGAAAATATTAAAATGGTTAAATGTGCTAGACAATCTGGCTTTTTTCTTTTAAGCAATCCTTAAAACAGATTTTAACCAGAGGTAGAGCATATATAGCCCGAGAAATGCGAGTGACCCTCCCAGTACCTTAATTTTATTAACTGCAACCTCATGGAGAATATACAACTCACATTTCTCTATAAACATAGATTACCAGATGCTTCCACTTATTACTGCTCCATTCATTACTACTGTTGATGCTCTCAAACATGATATTAGGATATTACTTCAAAAAGAGCAGACAGACCATCTTTTATTTGCAATAATGGATTTTAAATATGTTTATTTCTTAGCAAAAGTACCTGGAAGTTATAAAAGAGTGATACTCAGAAAAGTATGCTTTCAAATTCACTCACTGACTATTATTCATTTATTTATTTGTTCAACATAAAATTATTGCATTTATACATGTAAGACACAATGTTAAAGGACAATATAACTTGGGAGACAGACATTTGTAGTTAATCTTAGAAAGAATAAGACACTATAAATGCTAAAAATAGTAATATAATCAAGACACTATAAGAAAACAGAAAAGACATGGTTGAGTTTCAATGGGACACAGATAAAAGGACCATGGTTCAGACGACTTTTAAACTAGGTCAGCTGGGTAAGATTGCAAGGAATGGAGCTGAGGTGGAAAGGAGTTGTGGATGCATATGGAATAGTGGTCAAACCCAAGGAGAGAATTCATTCCTGAATTAAACAATGTGAGTAAATACATGGACTGGGAAAATGGCATGGTATGGTCTGGGAAAAGTCAATAGTCCAGAGTTGGCTAGAACAACTTTCATGTGTAAATACGATTGCAGATGCTATTAGGAAAGTGATTTGGAGACAAATCATGGAAGGGACATGAAATGTAACATGTATAATATATTCTGTAGCTAACTCACACTTCATAAAAGAACTAGACTTGCTGCTTTAATCAATCACAGCAACACCATTGTGATTACATGTTGGAAAGAATATCAGTTTCATGAGGTCATGGGATGTGTATTTCTTGTTCACAATCACACCCTTGGTGCTTCGTACAATGCAGGTTGTAGGTATTAAAAACATGTCTTGAATGATCATTGAATGAGTTTGTGATTTAAAAGGCTCTTTTAGACACCTGACACTGAACATGTTACTCTTAAAAAGACATTCCAAACTGTAAATTTTGGGTGATTATTAACCAAACCAGTTTGGTATAACACAGGAGAAAAAATTTGTACCACAAACCACAGTGCAGTAGTTAAAATAGTTTCAATCATAAGGTGAGGAGAAAGTCAATGATGAATATTATTAAATTTTGTTTATCCTGCTCCTCCAAAGAAAAGATTGCAGAGGCCTAAATATATTTTGGAAATCAAAAGGCTGTTGAAATTAAAAGTAGGTTATGATTTCTCAGAGGACCTGTGGAAAATATGTCAATCTGTGAAATATTATTTTTAAAACTCTGACAAATGAACTGCCATGGGTTTGGCATGAGAGTTTAAAAATATTCTATTGATGTTGTGTTTTGTTCTTCATGCAGAATAGATGATTCTCTGAGTTTCATAGGCTTGTTTCAGGAAAATAAAGTGAACAAAGGTGCAAGTAAACAAGTAAACAAAATGCTGCCTTTTAATGGACAACTATAGAGTTTCCAAGGAAGCAGTTGTTATGTAATTGTGCAAAATCAATTTCCAAGTGCTCAAGAACACTCTCATAGTGATTAATAAACCACCATGATAGAATATGTATGCTCTTTTACTAACAAATAAGTAGGCTTAGGTCTGTCTTATCATTTAGTGTTAGATTTTTAATTCTCTAAATTATATGACTTATTAGGACTTTATTAAAATGGTTATTAAATCTATAATTCTTATAATTTATACATATATGCACATAAGGCTTTTTAAACAGCAGTATAATCTAGTGTTCAAGTGAAGTTTATACCCTAAATCCTATAATTGTTTGATATTTTATATAGAGTAACCCTTCTAAGTAAATTAATTATTTTTCAAACTTGAGTTCATAGAATAACTTAGAGATAGGAAAAACAAATATAGTATTTTCTGAGATCATTAGAATGTCTTTTTAAAACCCTATGTTTTCAGACATTTTAGGTTTGGCAATATTCAGAATGAATTTTGCCAATGAGTATTTTTCTTTCTATTCAAACCCATTTATACATAAAGGAAAATTCAATCCGTATGTTTCTGATTCATTTGTATTCAAGTCATCAAAATGTTGTTTTGTAAAGGTATTGTTTAATGTCCAAGAAACATTTTAAAGTTCTTTTTAAAAAAAATAAGACTCTAAAATCCATTTTTCTTCAAACAAAGTTGTGGCATACTTTCCAAACATATCAAGGTAAAGATTAAGATTTATAGTTAGAAATATCAAAGTTTTTACTAAATTTTGTAGCCAAATCAAGTAAGAAAAATGTTTCAGAGGCAAAACTGTCCAATATAAATTCCATCATATTTTATCAATTATATTACAATGTTACAGGTAACTTAGAATTTTTGGTACCTAATTTAAATAAGAAGTATAGTAAATAGAATAGATAGCTCCAGTCTGGAAATATAATTCTAAGAAGAAATCATTAAGAAAGCTAGATTCAAATATTGACTCATTCAAAATACTTCATATTTAGCTACAGCACCAATAAAATGAGTGCTATAGTAATTATCTTACAAGGACAGTGTGAGGCTATGTTAGATGATAGGGTCTGGAATATAATAAGACAGGAATGTAGGTCTTTCATGCTCAATTATTTAGAGTAGTTCACAGAGGCTTTTTTATTTACTCTTGATGGCACTCTTTTAACTTAGGATCAATTATATCACTGTGGCAGATTTACAGATGTTCTAAGGAAGTTTTAAATAAATTCACAAATCATAGTTTACCAAAGAAAAGTAAGATTATTATTATACCATACTAGAGGCCCAGTGTACAAAATTCATGCACAGAGTTGTCTCTCAGCCCAGCCTGCACCCTCTCCAATCTGGGACCACTTGAGGGATGCCTGACTGCCTGTTTAGACCCTATCCCAGTCTCGCTCACAATCCAGGAATGCTGGCTCCCAACAGCTCACCTGCCTGCCTTCCTGACTGCCTCTAACTGCTTCTGCCTGCCAGCCTGATCATCCCCTAACCACTCCCCTGCCAGCCTGATTAATGCCTTACTGCTCCCCTGCCATTTTAATTGCTCCTAACTTCCCTTCCCTGCTGGCCTGGTTACCCCTAACTGCCCTCCCCTGCCAGCCTGGTCACCTCTAACTACCCTCCCCTGCCATCTTGGTTCCCCCCAACTGCCCTTTCCTGCTGGCCTGGTCCCCCCCAACTGCCATCCATTGCCAACCCAGTCACCTCTAACTTCCCTCTCCTGCTAGCCTCATCACCCCCAACTTCCCTTCCCTGAATGCTTGGTCCCAACCAACTGTCCTCCCCTGCAAGCCTGGGTTTTCCCCTCACTCCCAACAGCCTTTCCCTGCAGGCCCAGTCACCCCCAACTTCCCTCCCCTGCTGGCCTGGTCATCCCAACTGCCCTCCCTTGCAGGCCTGATTTCCCACAACTGCCCTCCCTGGTCCCCACCAACTTCTCTTAGGCTATCTGGTGGCAGCCATCTTGTGTCCACATGAAGGCAGCAATTTTTGACCACATGGGGACAGCTATTTTATTATTAGAAAAAATTATTTTGTGGATAACTAATTGCATCAATAATATAAGGAAAAGTTTTTTTGTCATTAGATATTATTATATACAGGGATAAATAATTAAATTCTTCCCTATATTAATTACCATTAGAAAAGAATTTATAACAACAAACAGGTCTCAATGAGAATTATTAGTAATTGACTAGTAAACCTATTAGCAAGCCTTACACATCAACATGACTTCTCACAAAGATTGTAGACTTACACTCAGTATTTTATTGCTCATAGAACACATGGCTAGAGAAATATTAACAGTGTTTGCTAAAGAGTGGGGACCTGCCAAAACCAGTTTGGCTCAGTGGATAGAGCGTTGGTCTGTGGACTGAAAGGTGCCAGGTTTGATTTCAGTCAAGGGCATGTACAATGATTGCGGGCACATCCCTAGAGGGAGGTGTGCAGGAGGCAGCTGGTCAATGTTTCTCTCTCACCGATGTTTCTAGCTCTCTATTCCTTTCCCTTCCTCTCTGTAAAAAACAAATCAATAAAATATATTAACAAAAAAAGAGTGGGGGACCTGATACTTCATAATATAACATGTTGTACTGATATTTGTAGAAATTTGCATAAAATTCCCAATGTATGAATATTTCCCATAAAACCATCAGAAAACTGAAGATACCTTATGAAATGCATGGAAGAACATTAAAGAAGACCTCCTTGAAAGTCAAGGAAATGAACCATTGTAATGGTTGTCTTCTTAGACTGTAACCCGTGTTGACCATCAGCTATATTTCTCATACATTGTAAAGGGGTAAAGGTACAGCTTATTTCCTGCTTGTTGGTACACAAGAGTTTTCTCTATTCTATTTTTTAGGAATTATATTATATTTAGAGTTGTCCTAAAAGCTCCAATAATTTAATTTCCTTTTCCCCCAAGAAATTATTGTGCAAACTTAAAAAAACAAAGTCTTCACTTTAGTAACCAACACAATGAAATTAAAAGTGAGTCCTTTAAAACTTTTATTATCCAGGGTTTTTCCATGTTCTCTACTCTTTGACTTGTGGGATTTTTTGTCATTGCTATTCATTCCTGGAAATTGACAACCATTATATCTACATTAATAATAACGAATAGGATTAGTTATTTTTCTATAACCTTGAGGTGTTTTTTATTCCTGTTGTTCTTTATCATACTGATAAAAATTTTCTTCACAATTACAGTATCCTGTGATATCTCCTAAATGTGCTATTTTTAAATGAAAGTATTTTATTAAATAAGTTTGTTGTTGTGTTATCCTTAGGATCTCAAAGACAGTCATTGTTTTTTTAATCTCATGGGAAAATTTCTAAATTAAACCACTCTGTTGTCCAACGACTATTTATCTATGTCCAGTTTCAGATGATCTATGTGGCTGGTTAATCTGACTATCAGCTGACATAGTGCTAATAAGTAGCAAAAGAAACTCAGAGATCAAGGGTGATATTTTTCTTTTTGTCCTGCTATTTTGACTATAGTTTCTTATGATTATTTATCTAAGTTCAGAAAGTTGAATTATGTCTACTTATCAAAGGATCTTTTAAACATTTTGAGATATAATAATATTCTCTCTCCTTATCTGAACTTTGTCTTATAAAGCAATTGCCATTTTTGTTCATAAAAGCATATGGCTCCCTTCTGCTGAATTTATGGTGATGACAATTGGTTTCAAGTAAATAAATGAGAGTCTACATCAGTGAAATTGCAAGAATCGCATATCTTTGTAAATTTTCTGGAAGTAAAAAGTAAAATATACTCCTATGATTTTTCTAGATAAATATTAGTATAAAAGAATTAATTGTTTATGTAGTGTTTAATGTTAAGAATGATTAGAGCATACTTGCTTGGCTTTTGGATGAATATTTAAGAATAAATTAGAAGGATAGATGAGGAATATTTACCTTCAAATATTTAAGTAGGTAACATAAATAAATAATATTGGATTTTTTCACATAGTCCAGAAATTAAATCAATGTACACACACACACACACACACACACACACACACACACACACAAAGGCAGATTTAAGGCACAAGAAAAAAAAATGCTTAAGAAATGGGAATTAATGGCTGTGGAAATGAATTCATCATTTATTTGATCTTTTGTCTAGGGATTATTATATTGCATGTGATAATTTGTTAGGTAATTGTAATTTTAGAAGCATATATGATACTTTAAGCATTATACATATACTAGAGGCCTGGTGCATGAAATTCATGCATGGGGGGTGCAGCCTGCACCCTCTCCAATCTGGGACTTCTGGCTCCCAATCCTTGCCTGCCTTTCTGATTGCCTCTAACTGCTACTGCCTGCCAGCCTGATCACCCCCCAACCACTCCACTGCCAAGCCTGATGGATGCCTAAGTGCTCTACTGTTGGCCTGATTGCCCCTAACTGCCCTCCCCTGCTGTCCTGGTTGTCCCTAACTGTCCTCCCTTTCAGGCCTGGTCATACCCAACTGCCCTCCCTTGCAGGCCTGGTCCCCCTCCATAACTGCCCTCCCCTGCAGACCTGGTCCACCCCAACTTATCTCCCCTGCAGGCCTGGTCCCCCCAAACTGACCTCCCATGCTGGCCTAATAATCCCCAACTGCCTCACCCAGCTGCTCTGCCTTTCCCCCCAACTGCCCTGCCCTGCTGGCCTGGTTGCCCCTAACTGCCCTCCTCTGCTGGACTGGTCCTCCCCAAATCCCACCCCTGAAGGCCTGGGTTCCTCCCAACCGTCATCCCCTGCAGGCCTGATTGCCTCCAACTATCCTCCCTTGCAGGCCTGGTCCCCCCCAACTGCCCTCCCCTGCCAGCCTGGTTCCCCTTACCTCCCCTCTCCTACAGGCCTGGTTCCCCCTAACTGCCCTCCCCTGCAGGCCTGGGTCCTCCCCAACTGTCCTTTCCTGCAGGCCTGATCACCCCCAACTGTGCTCACCTTCAGGCCTGGTCCCTCCCAACTACCCTCCCCTGCTGACCTGATCAGCTACAACTTCCGTCCCCTGCTGGCCATCTTGTGGCAGCCACCTTATGTCTACATGGGAGTGGCCATCTTTGACCACATGGGGCAGCCATTTTGTGTGTTGGAGTGATAATCAATTTGCATATTACTATTTTATTAGAAAGGATAATATATTCAGAGAGGGCACAATAAATAGAAATTACTATGGTAAAGGAGCCTGATATTAAGTATTTACAGTCAAACTCAAACTCAAGACACATAGAATCAGAAATTGAGAAATTGGTATAGGAAATCAACAAATTCCAAGCACTTTCTTTTGGGGAATACTGAGGCAGAAACTTAGTTACATGTGAGGTATCAGATATAAGTTCATAGTTGAAAATCTATCATTATTAAGGGTTTTAGAGACTTCTTATTACAGCTTTTAGTAGGATTATATTCCCTTTAAGTGCCACAGAAAGTTTTTCAGTATTATAACAAAAACAAAATCTAAAAATTTCCATAGAATATTAAAATGGCTTGTTTCATATTTCTATAAAATTTCAAAAACATGAAGACAAATTAATTTGACAATGTATTAGTTTCTAATTTTTTAAGGACAAATACCAAATGAAATCACACATAGAATCTAATCAATAAAATTATTTAATAATAAAAGTATATATATATACAGTATATATATATACAGTATATATATACTGTATATATATACTGTATATATATATATACTGTGTATATATATATATATATATATATATATATATATATACACAGGACAGGCCGGCATGGTTCAGTGGTTGAGGGGTGATTTATGAACCAGGTCACAGTTCTATTCAACGCAGTGATTTTCTCTCATCATTGATGTTTCTATCTTCCTTCCTCTCTGAAATCAAGAAAAAATATATATATAAAAAAATAGAAACAGAAGCATAGATACCTAGAACAGACTGACATATATCAGAAGAGAGGGGCATTGGATGCTGGGTGAAAAAAAAAATGGTGAAGGAATTAACCCAAAACATACATACATAACAGTTGACATGGATAACAGTAGGGTGATTGCCAGAGAGAAAGCGTTTGGGGGAAGATGGAAGTGGTCAAAGGGGGAGTAAAAGGGGATGAAGAAACTAGATTTTGCGTGGTGAGTGTATGATGCTTTATTGGTTTGCACATTTGAAACCTATATGGTTTTATTAACCAATGTCATCCAAATAAATTCAATAAAATAAATAAACAAACAAATATTGTGTTAAATAAATAACATTGCTTAATAGCCATCCGCACAGTCATTTTATGTGGATGATTCAGAAAACTTGAGGATTCCTTTATTTTTATGGTAAAAATATTTAGATTTCTACTGAAAATAAATATTACATAGATTTCCCTTGGTGTTTGAAACAGCATTTGTTTATTTCCCAAACTCATGTACACTGTGACCTAGGGGTCTTCTAACTCATGTAATGTATTAAGGCACATCAAAGAACATAAATCTTCCTGTATGCTTTAGATTTTTGCTATTTCCCACTGAATAAAAATGAGCGAGATTGTCAATATGCCTTTCATGGCTAGGGTAACCAAACATAAATGTTGGAGCACTGTTAAATTTCTTTGTTCAACCCACGATCTTATTAATTATCTTATTAATCATATAATATTTTCATAAACTATACCTTATGTTCAAACTCACTCTATCAAAATGTATTTTCTGTCTAATTGAAAATCTACTGTTTTTGTAGTACTTTTTTATCAACATCAATTATTCTTCTATGCTAAATATTTCACATTTTTTCTTTTTCATGATTAATTCCAGGTTTTACTTTGTAGGTATGTCTTTAGTTCATTTGAAGTAAATAGTTAAACTATGTATTTGCTGTGATGTTTAATCAAAATAATTTTAATAGTTTAAAGAAAACTAACATTTTTTTCTGAGCACTTACTAAATACTAGGCATTTTGCTAAGCTCTTTAAATTGAATGTCTACTTGATCTTCATGATTATCTCATTTTGTGCATGAATAAACAGGCTTAGATAGTTTAAGAATCTTGTCCATGAACCTAAACACGCATTGTTTTCAGAGCCAGATCTTACATACTATGACTATTACAAATTATATGAAGTTTGTATAAATTATAACCTGGATAAAAAAAGTATTTTTATAATTTCCAAGTAAAACAATGCTATTTAATAATGATTGCTGTGGAACAACACTGGATTTTATATTGAATTTGTTTGGCATTACCTTCTTTTTTTTTTATACTTTCTGTACTTTCTGTCTGGAATTTACATGTGATCTGGCCCAAAAAAAGGTAATAGAAGTTTTATCATATTTTTTGTTTTCTCAATCTAACTACATTACTTCAATAGTTCTTTTAGCCCCCCCCCCCCTTTACACAAGTAAAATTAATTTGATAAATTCATAAAATGAAAGAAGAAAAAGTAACTTTTCTTTTGCCAGGGATTGACTTCACTGTGTAATTGAATTTAGCCATATTTAATTTCTTTATTTTTAATTTGATAACCAAATTCACCCTTCTTTTCTGCACTGTGTCACTCACTAACATGTTCTGATAGATTCTCCTCCCCTTGCTTTCTCGCCTTCTCTGCTGTACTGTCCCTCAATACATACTCCCCACCATGGAACCCTCCTATCTACCTCTCCCCCACTCTCTTCAAGTCTGAATTGGTGCTCAAGTTTCTAATTTAAACCAGGGGTGTTGCAAACTCATCCTCAGGCTAGTCAAGAATGTAGCTCAAGTTTCAAAAAAAAAAATCATTCCTTTCTCTCATCACATGATCCCTTCTCCCAGCATCAAGGCTGATGGTGAGTTGGTATAGTTCCAACTTTAAAAAGGTCTTGGGCTACCTGAATTGTGTTTTGGGAGAATAACACATTGGGATAATGTTACTTCCAAAAAAGAAAAATCTCTGGCAATGAAACACATTTTAAAATTGACAGTGTACTTAGTTTTGTTTTGTTTTTTCCTTACCCATATAAGCAGAACTTCATCAGACTACTTTTCTAGGTTCTCATATGTTGAACAAAAGGTTTGAATTTTCTAATTTATAGATAGTTTAGTTCTGTTGATAATGAAAAACCATGATTCTGATTTCTCTTTGAATATCTATATCTATTTTTGATATCTATATTATATTTTTCTTCAGGTAGAACTCTGAAATGGGCATCAAATAGCCTAGTTTGGTCTTATGCAACAATCTGTAGTGAGAAAGTAACTTTCCTTTATAAACAGATGCTGATTATAGAATATATTCAGTAATAAATAGTAAAACTCGCCTTTGCTATTTTACCGTGTCTATTTTATACACAACATTTCAGAACGAGGTTTTAAAGGCAATTTCCTTTGTTTTAATTTATAGTATGTTTATATTTGAATGAAAGCCACATGGCAAACATAATTTGCTTATCCAAATTTTAGCATCACAACTAAAAAACATACATAAAAGAGAGTTTTGAAATCAGTGATTTATAAAGTAAGCAGAGACAAACAGGAGTTAGTCTTGCTTCATTATCTGGTGAAAGATGTACTTTAACATCACTTAGCTTTCCCTAATGAAAATGGATATGGACGTGTTTGGCCACATCTGTATTTCTGTTTTTGATTTTCCCTAATTCAGAACAGTAATCATGGAACACCAGTCTTGCCCAACAAATGCCAATGTCAGGAACATAGTCCAGTTTTTGTTGTTTGCTGTATTCCTTATTCTAGACTCTACCCCTGGTTTAAGTAGTGATCTGAGGGGTAAATATTTTCTTGGTTTACATTGATGTAACACCATGAAGAATACGAAATTCTCCTTATTTTTGTCACTCAAAAGCATGAACGCTGTCTTTCCTGTTATTCTTTCCACTATAAGTTTAACTTCTTGCTGGTACGTGTTTATTAAAGACATATTGCAAAAATAGCAGGGCTGGTTTTGCATCACGAGCAGGGAACACTGTGGGCAGAAGAGAGAACCTCTAGACAGTGTAAGGTCTGAGGAGTCACGTCAGTTCTCTGGTGCTGAGAGTTCAATTTTGGCACATGTGGAGTAAGGTCACAGAGGAGGAAGGAAAACCAAAACAGAAACAAAAGCATCTAACAAACAAACCAACAGTTTAGAGTGTAAGCGATGATCAAAATTTGAAATTAGAGGGAAACTGTTTCGATGAGGAAATTATATACCCCAGGTCCTTAAAAATGCACACCGATTTCTCTGCAGTATGGCAAGTTTCCATTTGAATGGAATAGAAACCGGGGAGACCACCTGCCCTTTTGTGGCTGGCAAGGAGTGCTCGGTGCTTATCTTCCCACTTCCTAAGGAAAATCCGATTTTAAACTTAACAAAACAAGCAGCTCCAACACTGCTCTTGACAGACAGTTTGTGGGTCACTGACAGACCAATGAGATGGATGGTTTTCCTCCACTCCTCTCAAGATGAAAGCATCAGCCCTAAACAATCCCTGACAAAGGGAACATTGTATACTTAAAGGAATAGCACACTATGTTAGGGTTGACAGGGTGGAGTTAAACAAACACCTGACACTTCTTAAACCTTATTTTTATTCATTTCTGAAATGTAGCCATTGTTTTGTTATGAGGCATAAATAAGATCATGCATGTAAATAAAGCATGCTTCAGTGAATGGCAGCTGCTGTTTCTCTCTTAACTTGAGAAGCATTGAATTAGCAACCACATCAATTCTTAGTTGCTCTGACCCTATTGAAAGGCATGCTCATTATTACTTTTGGGTACCAGCTTTAGCTACATGTACATCTAGCACACTATTTCTCTTTGAAGTAATACAACTGATCCTATATAATAAAAGGCTAATATGCAAATTGACCAAACAGTGAAATGACTGGTCGCTATGATGCACACTGACCAACACTCAATGCAGGAGCTGCCACTTGGTGGTCAGTGCATTCCCACAGCGGGAGTGTCACTCAGCCAGAAGCCGGGCTCATGGCTGGCGAGTGCTGTGATGGTGGCGGGAGCCTCTCCTGCCTCCGTGGCAGCTCTAAGCACCACTTCCGGGATGTCTGCCTGCCAGCTTAGGCTTGCTTCCTGCAAGGGCACAGGCTGAACTGAAGGATACCCCTTCCCCCCCTACCCCCCGCATGAATGTCATGCACCAGGCCTCTAATACTATATAAAAGTTCTAGTTATGCTATGAGATCAGATGATGCTCATTACCCCAGTGAGACACTCTGGAAACACTCCAAAAAGCCATATTATTTCCTATCCTTATAGCTCAGAAGGATGCTTTTGTTCTGGGGACCACCATGGAATCAATGAGGCATGAGATCTCCCCTTGGGAATGGTCCTTATGTGGAGTAGGCCAATTTACATTCTTGCTATAGCCAAAGACAGGAGAAACTGAAGAAAAGGTCTGCTTCTCTTCATTCAGATGAATACTTTTTGATCCAATCTTCATAGTATAAGAAATAAATCATAAATGTCTGAAACTCCATTTTTTTTTTTTTTTGGCAGAGTAGACACTTATCACGGCACATGCATCTGATATCTCAGTATCTTTACTGCATATTTGGGAAAACATCTTTTACTCTTGTCACTCTTTCTCTTGGATGTCAAAATAATGTATTTCTCTTCTGTTTTGGTAATACTGGCCTATTGCAAGGATCCTACAAGCAGCTTGTGGTCATTTCACAGGTTCATGTATCAAATTGAAGGGGAAGGTCAAACATTTAGGGAACCATGCTTTTCTGTATGATAAAAAAATATATATTTTGAACAATATATCATATAAGCTAGTATAAAAGAATGTTTCCTTTAGACACTCATAAATTTCCCAAACAACTGTAGTAAGTTCATTTTGAGGACCACTTCAGCCACTATTGATAAATGCCAAGTATGAAATGCAGACTATGAAATAAACTAAAATGAGTTTGAAGTAGAAAAGCTTTTCTTCATTGACATATTAAGACATAAAAATAATTTTTAAAGACCCTATGGGTTTATTTCTGCTAAAATATGCATCATTATACTTTTATTTAAATGTCTTATGATTTTAAAGAAATAAATATCTGTGTGTGTACACTTTTTTGTTTTAAGTCACATCATAACTGGGAAAAAAGACTATAACATTACATTTGCTCCTTCTTGGTTTTTAATCCTTTTCAATAGAGAGTATAGAATTGTACACATGTAATATTTAATTTATAATATTTAATATGTCATTAAGTGGTTATTTTTAATTTACTCATTTAAATATCAGTATAAAGAAGAGAGTGGGAAGTTCTGGCAAAGGCACTGCATGAAGAGTCTGGTTTGTCAGACAGAATCCCAACTTAACTATTGATATAAAGAATAATTCAAAAACCTTACACTCTGTTATCCCAATAAATTAAAAGTTTTCCTGTATCACTGAGATCATCTACTGCCCAGCCTTTCTTGGTGCTTGAGATTATAAGGCAATGTAAAACATTTTAAAAACAAGAAAGTTCTCAGCACAAATGTAAAATTCTGCTTGTGACATATCAAATCCATGTGCTTATATCTGGTCATAAGTCTATGTTTGTACTATAAAACTAGAAGCTATGCAAATTTTTCATCAAATTACAACAGAGTAGAAATTGAGAACTAGATTGCAATGTGCTTACTTTAAGGTCACACTGAGTTAAACTATATACGCAATTTAAGTAGACAAAATTGTATCTTCTCCACATTCCTTAAAATCTGATATAAAATGATTTGGTCTATATGATGGGTAGAGAATTCTGCACATTTTAAATCATCTGCTTCTAGAGGATTTAAATTCCAGTATAATTTGGAATTACAGAAACTATAATTTAAGAGCCCCAGAATTAAATTTAATCACAGATTACAAATAAGCAAAGATCAGGAGCATATGTGAATGAGAAACAATGCACTGATTTGTTTTCTATGAAATCATTCATAAAGGATACTGCAAGAATCTTTTCTGAAATGAAGGAAAGACAATTTGTGCACGGGTTCCATCACAGGTGTTTTGGGTTAAGCAGTCAATTACTGTGAGTTTATAAGGGAAAAAACAAACTGGAATTTATGCTAACATCTTAGAGCGATATGAACGTTTAGATTCTGATAAATGCTCAAATGAATGTTTTTCAAACTGTATATTCTGGAGGGAAACTAAATGCTCCTATTTGGAACCACTTATCCTTATAACATCAACATGTCTCTAAAGAGCTGTTTTATGTCAGAGTCTCCTTTAATAACCCTGATTTTAAAGAAATAAACATTTTGAAAGTCACATTTTCCAAAAAGAATGGCCTGAAATACAAAACCAGTGAGTTTGGGATGGATCTTTGGTTTGCCAGCTTACCTTCTCTCCGACTCTAAACGTGAAATAGTGTGTCCTTAGACAGATGTGAATACAATGCCCTGACCCCAGTGCTTACCCAAAGTCATTAGGGTCCTAGTGGTGTATCTAGAAGTCTTGAATCTCCAGCTTCAATTATGATAAAATGTATTAGGCACGAGCCCCAGACTCACATCCGTGCTTCTTGCTTGCAGTGTGAAGAGAATAATTATTTCTTTTTAGAAGATATCATCCTAGCCATGTCTTTATTCACTGTGTGGTTAATACAACTGGGAAATTATATGACCAGATATTTGCTGCTCACATTATTTCTCTTCCCTTGGTACTTGTACGGTCATTTTGAGGGGCAATATGGCAGCCAACATATGAATAGTTCTAAAAGTTTTTACATGCAACAATCTAATGGGTATTCTTTTTATAAACGTAAAAGACAAATACCTCTGCCAGTACTAATCCCCGGACTTCCACTTTTGTTCTCATGGTCTCTTTCATTTTATAATCCAAGAATTCTATGATACACAAACCTAGGATAAGTGGGCATAAGCATTGTTTCTTTGTGTGTAGCTGCCATCAGTGAAATCACTGGATTGCTGGTAAGCTCTTCAAGGGCCTTTGCTATCTCTTGTCTTCTCCCATTTGTGTAGGAGACGCCAAAGCTATTTAAACTTGAACAACCAAATTCTTCTCTTTCTCTTGTTATCACCCGACCCATTTAACAGATCCCATCCCTTCCATCCGCCCAGTGTACAACATCAGGGCCTGGATATAATGCAAGGGAGGTGACCTCTTGATCTAACAGTCACTTCATGCATCATTGGCACCGTCTCTCACTTTGGTACAGTTGTTGATGCACCTTAAAGTCCCAATGCTCTGCTCACCTTTGAACCGCGACCACTCTCAGAAACTCATGCTGATGCTAGTATAGGAGATAATCTTGGTCCTACATCCTGTACCAATGAGGAGATGCTCCAAAGCTATTCTTCTGACTTCGGGAAAACCTTTTTCCACCACTTGTGTCACATTACTAACCAAGCTCCAAAGTAGTGATGTCTTGCCTTCCTAGTATTTTATAGGGACTTTAGATAAAAACAGTTTTATGACATCTTCTTGAATTCTCTTTGTTCTTTAGAAGTTAGTAATACAACCTAATTGGAGCTTCACAGACTTAAAATCATTGTTTCCGTATACTCATTAAGACATGGTTCTGAATCTGAGTTAGGAATTCACCTTTTCCTTAGGATGACTTTCCCATGAGGTTGCTCCATCCCCATCCAAAAACATGTGCAGTGGATTACTCCTACCAGTATTCTAGCTATGCCTAGACATGTCTGAATCTCAAGGTGACTAAGCTTGGGCACAGCTGATGTCCTTCCCACCCTTGTGACTTAATACTCTTTTCATTATTCCACCCCATTTTTATGGTATATTAATGCTTACTCTTTATGAATCATCTGTCTGTTATTCTATATCTTTTAAACTAGAAGTAAAAAATAAGGATCAGCTTTGAAAATTAAATCCATACTAACGTACACCTACATATAGATTTTCCTAAATCGAATGCTTTTGGGTAGGCTTCTTTATTTTTATATGTGCCATATCTAAAACATACTGTATAATTAATAATAAAGTTAAACATGTTCAAATAAATTTTATAAAAGATTCAATATTTTCAATACATGTAATATAGTCTGGGTTCCCATTAGCACTTCTAATGAAAACAACTGTTCAGCCATTCAAAAGGTTTAGTCCACATAATCAATGTAGGTGTATTGTGTCTGAAGGAGTAGTCGAATAGTTAAGCTATGGTGTAGCTCAAGACTAAGAGAAACTGAGCAAGCATTAACTTATGGAATCTTAATAGTCACCTCATTGCTGAAGTAAAAAGGAAACCAAGAGGAAACTTAATAATATCAAAAGTTATTTTAAAGGGAGTTCACATTGGTTTGAAGGGTACTTTGCTTCACACACAATATCCACCTTTGTAAAGCCCAAGAAACCCATATTTGTAACACACGCACATCTTTATGGTTTTCAGAACATAAATCTTTAGAGCAGTAGTATTTCTCCACAGATAAAAATTAAAATATTGAAAGTCTCTAGAAAAATAATAAAAGAAACCCTCCTGCAAACCAAAGGAAACTTGGAACTTTGCGTTAAGTGCCTATTTAGCTATAAAAGGGTCTGTGTGTGTTGTAATGAATGGAAAACCGATTTTACTGTATTCCATTTGTGAACATCTTGCAGCAACCTATTTCGGTATTAGAAAGATCATATATTAAAAATAATTTATGCAGTCATCAATCTATACAAGTAAAAATGTAGTTTCTGTTAAATTAACACTTCATTAAAAAATCAAAATAAAAGCTCAACAAATACTTTTTATGCTGTACTCCAAGACAGGGGGAAAAAATCAAAAATTTGAAGAACAGATTGCCAGTTATTCTATTCCATAACAGTTAAGTTTCTCAGTTCTTTTTTTTTCTTTTTTCTTTTGCTGAGCTCTCTGTCACTGGAAACATCTTAAACCAATTTCAACTGCTACACCTGAATAAACATGTTGTAAAAGTGTTTATGTATTGAAGTGGGTCAGTTCAAGGTATGGTATTTGGCTGGAACTTCTAATTTCTCTTTTTACAGCAAAAGGGCTGCCAGAAGGAGGAAGTCTGAGCTGAATTAATACATTTGTTACAGTGGAAGTAGAATGGAAACTGCTCTGACCACAAATCAAACTGCCTCTTTCATTTATGCCAGTGATAGAGTTTTTCTAAGAAATATAGACTCTGGCATAAAGCCACTGTAAGTTTGCATTTAAAAGAGAAACCTATATGCTTATTTGTTTAAGGTTTACTGCTTTGATTATTTGTAAGTTCTTTCTTGGGTAGGACTGAGTAGAGTGTCACTTGTGAGGTGGAATGCCGTTTTAATACTTGTAGGGACTGAACAGGTTGTGCCAATATGCTGTAGGACAATTGGTGAGGATCCTGATGCTGCCTGCACTGGAGCACACTTTTCTATTTAGCCAATACCTCCCCATTTAAAGGACCTCTGTGTCTGTCCCAACAGCTGCACAGCCTCACATGACACAGTCTCATTTTCTGATGGTGGAAGGTCTCTGCACAATGCAGGATACACAAAAGTATTTATGCTGCCAAGATAAATTTTGTTAAGAGCAAGAGTTTATTTGCTAAAAAGCCATTGATGCTGTTTCAGGGGCTTGTTTCCCTTTTCTTTCTTCTAAGGTGGGTCAGGCCTTAGAGTGGACTGAGGTTGCTCCACAGCCTTTACTGAATAAATGTTTTAAGAAAACATGCACATCTCCCGTGGGGCAGAGTAGAGTCAGTCATGCACATACTAGTATTTCAAACCACATCATATATTACTCTTCAAAGATGGGCAATTCCTGTCTGTCAAGTAGAAAATTTGCATGAGTTTTGAGTAACTCAACTAAATTTACAACATAAGATGACATAGTTCATTCCCTTTGTGTGATTTTCATGGACCAATATCAGCCAATGGTTTGCTTCATATATATGATAGTATTAAACTATATTAGATATTTATGGTCTATATAATATTTTCAGTGATTATTTTAAACTAGATAGGATAATAAGAGTGAATTGTAAAACAGAGAAATAGTAATAAGTAACTTCTAGATTATTCTGGAATCAAATAACACAAGGAAAACAGTAAAATGCCTTGCATATACGTAGCAAGTGCTCCAAAACATTTGGCTTTATTATAATTACAAATGTTATCATTACCCCAAAGGGAGATGTACTTTATTAATCTCTGCTGCTAGTCCCTAGGACATCTTGACTTCTAACTCACTCCTTTATTGGCCATTCTTCTCTGATGCACAGCCACACCAAGTGGCTCAGGAAGGTTAGAGATGAAGGTCAGTCTTTGTGCCCTTCGGGCATTTTTCTCCCTTTTGAAAGACGCCAGGCTTGGTTTGCATCTTCTGAAATCTTTTCAGTAAACATCCAGTTGTGTCAAAACTCAGAAGGGGGGTGGGAATTATGAAATTTTCATGTTTACCTCCAAACTGAGAAGAAACTGGCACTTAAAGCAAGTTCCCATCCCCAGTGGGGCTTCTGGAATGACCTGGGAAGAGCTTTAGGTAGAGTCCAGCTCTGTAAAGTCTGCTGGGCACAGGCCAGAGGGCAAGGGGGAGGCTATCAGCACTAATTAATGCTTGAAGGGCTCCAAGGAAGCTGGGGAAGTAGCAACATCCAGCCAGCCATTCAGCTTTTATCACTCGGAGGAAAATTGTAGGGAACTTAATACAGAAGAGTCCATAGCTCATATTTTTGAAATTGTCACTCCATGTGGACATTTCCTGGCTGATGGTAGTCAACCTTCTTCCCACATACAGTATTGCTGACTTCCAGAACTGAGGACTCTGTCAGTGGAGGCAGCCTGAGGGTATTCTGTGGTGGAAGAATGATGCAAAATGCAAAACCAAGCATGAATAATTACCTGTAATTGTAAACTCACAATGTTTATAAAGATATTTGGCCTGAAAAGAAAAGGTTCTGATAATGTTTTAAAACTTTTCCCCCCAAAGTATCCTCAGAATTCATTCACATCAAGTAAACTTGATCTCGTTTTTCATAAACCGTGTGATTGTGCATTGTGTTCTAGGACGCAGTATCAACGTCAAATCTGCTGGTCTGGTGGGGAGACATGGGCCTCAGTCAAAACAACCATTCATGGTGGCTTTCTTCAAGGCAAGTGAGGTACTCCTGCGCTCCGTGAGAGCAGCCAACAAACGGAAAAACCAAAACCGCAGCAAATCCAGCTCTCCCCAGGACTCCTCCAGAATGGCCAGTGCCGGAGGTAAGGTAACACCGGAGCAGAAATGCAGAGTTATGGGGTCACATGTTGCAAATCAAGTAGCCACCGTAAATTTACTCTCTGGATATACCTTTATTTGGTTTATTAAATCACCCAGCAATATTTCTAGCATCCCTAGAATGTTTCATCAGTGAATCACTTGGTAATTCATTTTAAAATAAGTATGGCTGGCCTTGCTATGTTGAAAGATTCAGTTCAAATTAAAATCAAGCTGGCAGTAATAAAATTATGAAATGGCTACGTCAACAAAGTCTAGCCAAAAGTGAATTGCACAGCTTGCTGAGCTGACCTCCCCAGGACCTCGCAAATATGGATGGGTAGCCAGGTAAATTCAACATAAAATGTTTCTTTAGTACTTAAAACAATACATGTGAATCAGGCAGTTTAAATTTTTTCCCCCCCTGACAACAGAAACAGGAATTAAGGTAATTAAGATAATATTTATATTTCCATTAATTTTTGGAGGGCTATTATCTAGATAATCTGCCTTTGTGTGTGTTTGTGTGTGTGTGTGTGTGTATACACACATGTATATATAAAATCTTACAATGAAATATTATAAACACCCAATGGATCCCAATGAGCTTGCAATTTAATCTATTGATAGGTAGAAGGGTTATAAAAGTAAATTTGATCTAAATGCCTCTAACTGCCAAAATCTGAAGTGATTTTATTATATTATTTATGCCAATAAGTGCCTTGCTTAGTCCAGGCCACAGACAGATTTTTATAAGCTCTTTTTAGATAAAAATGATGGCTATTTTATGCCAAGAAATTATCTTTATCTCTAAACAATAAGTCTATTTGGAGGGGAAAAGTTACTGTAGCACTCAACTTAGTCTAACATGTTGGTTCATTTGTGAAATATGTGTTCTTCATGTTAATGGTCACCACATGCGAGGCACAATAGATGAGCTGGCAGATAAAACAGATGTAATCCTTGTATATGGCTTTTCAGCAAATTAGGATGCTTAACTCTTTCAAAAAGACACATCTAGACAGTGTTTGCCATTATACCTGAACTCTTCATTCCCCTCCCTCAATCACTTGAAACTGATAAATCATATAAAAACACATACGTTTTTGTTTGTTTTTGCATCTGGGACTGTCAACAAAAATAATAAGTGGAATTCATTGGAAACTTCCTAAAGTATGGGCACTAGGAGAATACTGTTAGAAAGAAATCTATGTGGTATATTTAACAACAGAAGCAAGAGGGAAGATTTCTTTATGGGGAAAAAAACAAAACCCAAAAACATTATACTGAATTACATGCTATGTATAGAGGGATGTGGTTTTTTGGTTTATCTGTTTGTTTAATCTTCACTCAAGGACATGCTTATTGATTTTAGAAAGAAGGGAAAGGGAGAGAGAGAGAGAGAGAGAGAGAGAGAGAGAGAGAGAGAGATGAGAAACATTGGTCTTTTGCCTTCTAGTCCATACCTGAACCAGGGATCAAACCCACAACCTAGACATGTGCCCTGACCAGGAATCAAACCTGAAACCTTTTGGTGTATGGATGACACTCCAACCAACTGAGCCATACCAGTCAGGGCTAGAGCAATGTTTTAAAATAATTATCCAACAAATAAGTTTAACCATCTTTTTCACATAAAAATAAAACATGATAGTAGTGCCTCATTACCAATCTATTTTATAAAGATCTTCACAAGATATTTAGTTTGGCAAAAATTGTAATTGGTTAATATGAAAGCTGGGGGAAAAACAACTTTCTAAGACCTTTCCTTCCTTGTAAATACTCCCCTGTCAAAGTTGTATATTTTTCTTTTCATGTAGAATGGTCTGAAATTGGTTGAAATGTTTTTAATTTAATGTAGCAGACTGCATTAAGAAAAAGGTTTGTTAAAACTTGAATAGATGAGTAAATACTTTTTGAGGAAACTACAAAGGCAAAAGCCCAAGTCCTGTACTTATTATTGAGCTCATAACATCTTTGGCAGAGACATTCTAGAGGACAAAATCATCAAAGTCCTTTTCCCCATTGGTGAACTCTGTTTATCTTCTCTTCCTGACCACAAGTAACAATTGTACTTTTATACCGAGAGATGAATAAAACATATGGGGCAGAAATCACGTAAGTTTTCACCAGTTTCCTCACACCATTTAGAGCACAAAATTATTCTAATATAGACCAATATTTTCTCTTTTAAAAGTTTGTCATTGGCAACTATTTCTATGAATTATGTGGTAGATAGTTTTGGAGCGAGTTCATATTTTGATAATAAAGAGGAAGAAAGTAGCTGGTTTGTGTCTATGAGACTTAACCTTTCAATAGGTACTAATCAAGCAGACGGGGAAAAAGTCTTATGGAATTTGACCTAAAAGACAGGGCTTTAAGGAAAGGGAATGCTAATATAAACACAAAATTTGATACGTAGGAGACTTGAAATGCTAGTGAAATTTTAAAATTATCCAAATATAAATAATAAATGTTGTAATAGTACTAGGCCTTTACAATAAAACACTGTGCAAAGACTCCATGGCTAAGAAAGGAAGGAGGAGTGTTTTAGTAGATGTTTGCCTCATTGCATTTTTTTTTTAAAGACAAATCATCAAATGTTGACAGTCTCAATTAGTGAGGAGAATTAAAACCCAGGTTATTATTGCTGTGTTTACACCACTTCTTTCCTATTTCAAAGATTCTTGCCTTCTGATTTCTTAATACCATTTTACCCTTGCATACTTCTGGGGGAGAACCTAAAACCATGTCTAGCATATAACAGAAACCACCAAAATACTTGGTGCTTAAGTTAATGTGTTGACTGTATGGGAAAACCTAACCCCCTCCTCAGGTTAAAATACACTGAACTGCAGCTCCCAGGTTTTCTGCAGAAACTATCCCTCTTTGTTCCTCTAGTTTTTGGCAAGAAGATTGAGCAGGCATGTTATGGGAGAAATAGCCAGTTTCATGATGAAGCAGTACAGTGGATGCTTATTGAATTTGGGTGTGGGGGAAGAAAATGGAGGCAATAGCTAAATTTTAGGTTAGCCACTCTTTAAGATATAAAGGCACAGGGTTGGTAAAAATTTTAAAGAACCTACCGAGAGCAAGATGCTGTCTTATATTAGTGCCAGCAAGAATAGAGCATTAAGAATTAAAAAAAACAAAACCCAAACCAAAACAAAAACACACTAAAAGGCCAGAAAGCAAGTCCTGATTCACTGCAGAACAGTTTGATGAGATTACTTATTGTGTGCTTCCATACCAGAGATCTTTGAAGGCGAATCCAATTATTGGTGGCCCTGCCCTACACCATGGTGATTTCTTAGGACACTTTCTTTCCAAAAGCGACTATAATGAAAGCATTGTGCACTTGTTCTAACTCTGACAGGCACTATCTTTTGCCTAGTGGATGCGATCTAAAGTAATATCTCTTGGACAAACATATTAATCAAAACCGGAAAGAACAATTAATTGGGATTAATTATTTAGAATATTTTATGTACTTGTTATACACTTTCATTGTTTAAAAATAATCAAGTAAGGTTAGATTCTCCTTTGATCAATTAATCCTTTTGAGATAGGTTACCCCGATATCAACAGGGTACATGTATTTCCAAACATTTTCTTTCATAGATAGTCTCTTTTGGAGAATATATTTTTGTTATGTGTTTTTAACTACATGTTTGATATATTTTATGTATTTTTAAGAACTTTTTAAAGAGAAGTTTTAGTTAGGTTCATAACAAAGTTGAGAGGAAGGTACAGATTTCCCATGCACTCCTTATTTCCACTCATGCATAGTCTCCCCCATTATCAATATCACTCACCAGAATAGCAGATGTGTACCCAAAGTTGAACCCACATTGACACTCCATAATCACCCAAAGTCTATAGTTTACCTTAGTGTTCTCTCCTGGTGTTGTACATTCTGTAAGTTGGGACAAATGTAAAATGATGTATATCCTTTGTTATAATATCACATAGAGTATTTTCACTGCCCTAAGAATCCTCTATCCTCTGCTTATTCATCCCCCACTTCTCCCTAGAAACCACCAATCTTTTTATTGTCTCCATAGTTTTGCCTTTTTATGAATGCTATATCCTTGTTTTATCTATTTTTTTAACAGTATGTCTCCACTATCTTTCAAATTGGTGACCTTATTCTTGATGACCTCTACTGCAATATAGTCAATAGTGCTTGTGAGAGTTTATTTAATCATATCACTCTTAAACAAGAACATTTGGTTCTTTTTAAATCAGGGCTCTCAAAATCAATGAAAATTCTGCAAGACTGCACATATAAGAATACATCTAATCTTCATGATTTCTATTGTAATTAACACTAAAAGCTTATGTCTATATACTGAGTTATACAAAACTTTGGAAATCCTTCCTAAAACAACAATTATTTTGGTGCATATAACATCTAGTTCACTCTATCTATCTTCCTACCTATCTATCATCACCATATCATTCTATCACTTAATCCTAGGTCCACTCCTTACTAGTTGTATAATTTTGGACAATATATGTCACCTCTATTTGCCTCTGTTCTTCATAGATAAATTGAAAATTTTAATAGTACCTGCCCCATAGGGTAAGGTTACATGAGTTGTGAGGAATAAATGAATTACTGTGTATAAAGAACTGATAACCATGGTACATGCTTATTATAGTATTAATTTTTAATATTTAAGATTAAACTATAAGAACCTAAGCTAGTGCCCTAGTATAGCCTGGAAGACTTCATAAAGCACTGATTTGAGAGTAGACATTTTCCAGAAATGGAGGTGTAGATAAAGCCTTTTCAGACTGATATGCACAGTTATAGAGCCAAGTACCAGTGTCAAATGGCTGGGTGTGCAAGTATTCCTGTGTGAAAGGAGTGTTATATCAGCAAGAAAACGATGATGAAACCAAGTCATAAAGAGTAGGTATGTGATGATAAGGAGCTATGGTGTCTTCATATAGGCATTCAGAAAAGGAGAGTCATAATCAGATATGCAATTTTGAAAGTTAAATTTGGCATCAGAGTGAAGAGTGGAACGCCAAGGGAGGAAACTGAAATCCCAAATATGAGTAGGGGCCTAGTCCAACACCTCATGCAATAAAAATTATAGATTGGAGAGAGTGGAAGTGGAAACCAAAATATGTGGAATGAGGCCAACAAGGACTGAGTGAAAATGGGACTCTGGAGATGGGAGTGTCAAGTATAAGTGGAAGGCAAAGGAAAAGATGTAGATGTGAGCCCAAATTGTTAGATGTAGCCTATGCCTTGACAGTACCATAGAAACAGGAAGAGAAAAACAGCATGGAGAGAGACTCCAGTGGGAACATCAACACTTCAAGTATAGAATCAGGAGAAAAAGCAATTCTATGAAAGAGACCAAAGACTGATAGAGATGTAGGAGAGCAGGGATAAAGTGTTATCCTAGAGTAAGTTACCAGGAAAGGATGTTGTAATAGGAGGTGATCAAATGTGAAAAGGGCTTCCAAGCAGTTAAGTAGTCTAGAAATTGGTCAATTTAGTGAGGCTTTGTGCACTGATTTAATGAAGGATATGAGGGAGGAAGAGGAAACCAAGAAACTTACTAAATTTTCTGACTTGGGCCGCTAGATTACTGGTATCCTGTTAATCAAAATAGTAAACATCAAAGGAGTGAAGTCAGAAATTAAAATAGTGAGTAGGAGGCATCTGGGAAACTTGCATTTAGAGATGTCTGGAAGGCAGTTTGAAACTCAGGTCTGTGGACAGGTTTTTAAGTCAATGAGCTCTAAGGTGTGAAGTTTGGATCATAGGTGCTTTGCTAAGCACGTGAAGCAAACACTCTAGATAATGATTGTTTTTGAGATGTCTATTTTGCATCACACATTCAAACAAAGAAAAAAGTTATTTCTACACAAATAAATAACACTAATTCCTACTGGGTTGTGCATACATTCAAGTGAGGAGTTCATTGGATTTTGAAATTCCTCATCTTTGGGGGCAATTGGTATTGTTTTGGGTTTATTGTGAATTTCTCTATTCCCAAGGCCAAATAAAATTTTTACCATTTCTGCTTCTTTACCTCTTCTTGTATCCTCATTGATTTGTCATTTCCATTTTTATAAATCGATTAAAATCCTGATGCTGTAGATGCTGACTTCCTTTTTCTTTGGGGAACTAAGCATAGGAATGGTAACATCTTGGCTTTTACTTTGAAACACAATATCTTATCATATTTGGTTTAAGCAATTGATGTGCTTAAATGTTAAATTCTATTTTGGATTTTTTTTTCTCTTTCTTGTTTGTTATGTTACAGATTTATCTATATTTCTTCCCTTAAAGGGGCTAATACTAAATTTTAAAGAAAAAGAAACCCATATTGGTAACTAGATATTTTTGGACTCGATTTTCTTTTGTATCCTTCAGAGATAGGCTAGCCTATATTTATTTATTGGTTGCTTTTTTTCAGGAATGAGTGGACAGACTATTGAAGCTCTCTGTAAACCTCAGAAATTTTTTTAACTACTTTTAATCACCATGTATTTGATTTTGATTTTACAATGTTTATTTTTTTCTAGAAAAAATAATTTAAAAAATCAAACTAAGAAAAATAATTGACTTTTTACTCTTTTTAGAAATTGACTACAAAGAAATTAGCATAAAATATTTAATAATGCTTTAAATATTTTGGCACTGATTTCCCAATATTATTACCGTAAAGATACAAAACAAAGAAATGCTATATTTATGATATCTGCATTGTGACTGAGGAATATTAGCAATTTTTTCTAGTGTGTGCTCTGGCACCAAATCATTTTGGTAATTTCTGGCACAACTTTTTATTTGTGGGCAGGTTCATCAACAGTAGCATTATGTTCATTTTACTTTAATATTTGAAAGGCTGCCAATCAGTATTTTTTAAAGATATAAATCTAACTTCCCTGCCCTTCCTCCCCCAGTTATTCAGCCAACCATTTATAGAAAACCTAACTGCAGACTTTGCTGGTTTGGGTACAACATTTACTTCACTCAGTATCCATTAATTTTTATTTCTGACAGAATAAGCATATGGTCCTAACGCTCTATGAAATCAGACTCTTGGAACCAGATTCTGTTATAAATTTCATTGCTCGTTACCTTTATGTGATGTTACATTATATACATCACTTAGCTTGCATGAAAAGCTGCATAGATGGAACAGATATATTTTGACATTTAAGTTCTACTTTTTTTTTTTATAAACATGGAATTCAAATAACCACATACATAGTTTATGGCTTTTTATACGTACTTGTATGTGTTATTGGCTACAACGTCGTTATTCATATCCAGAGTTTTTAATTAAGACAAAGACAAAAGAATAAATATCCCTCATATTGTCTAATGCAGGAGTTGGTGAAGTATGAACCAAATTCAGCCTATTGCCTATTTTGTATGGTCCAATTGCTAAGAATGTTTTTAATGTTTGAAAAAGATTCCAAAGAAGAATACTACTTTGTTTCATGTAGAATTCATATAAAATTCAAATTTCAGAATCCATAAGTCAAGTTTTATCCATTTCATTTATATTGTCTATGGGTGCTTTCAAGTTAGAGCAGCAAAGTTGAGTGTTGCAAGGGATACTCCATAGCCTAAAATATTGGCTTGTCTGTTTTTTTTAATTTTTATTTTTTTAATATTTTATTGATTTTTTTACAGAGAGGAAGAGAGAGGGATAGAGAGTTAGAAACATTGATGAGAGAGAATCATCAATCAGCTGCTTCTTACATGCCCTCCCCCCACCATGGGGATGTGCCTGCAACCAAGGTACATGCCCTTGACCGGAATCAAACCTGGGACCTTTCAATCCACAGGCCGACGCTCTATCCACCGAGCCAAACCGGTTTCGGCAACTGTCTATTTTTTTTTTTTTTAAAATGTTTGTTGACCCCTGGTATCATGCATACCTGGCTTTTTAAAAAATCCAAATATCAAGAAGTTTATGCAATCAAACTAATACTATAACTCTTTTCTCTAAAAATGATACAGGAAATATTATCCATTTCATCTTGTTTTACATAGTTATAGGAGGCTTGTCCATTCTATGTTCTTCTGATTGAGAAGTTTACTGAGAATGAGTGCTGGGTTTCAAATAAATTCTCTTTCCTCCATCTCCCATCATTATCAACATATTTAATTTGTTTTAATGAAGGTAATTGCACAGTAGGAATAAGTCTGAATTAGAAGGCAACCTGTCTAGGTTTAAAATTTAATCATTATCTTGTTTTCTAGACTGACGTTAAATAAATAAGGAGTTGAAGTAACTGTGAAAGGAGATGACAGGGCCCACTGAGACAGGCTCCTTGGATCTTTGATGTGCTTATATTTTCTTTAGTGGTGGAGGATAATTACACTGAAAGGTGATATCTTATGACAGATTGCTTTGCATAGTAAACTGCTAAGTAGGTTTGCCAGAGATGACTGTCAGAGTGAATGCATCATTTATTTCTAGGAAGAAAAAAAACAACGTAGCTGTCTTCTTTGAAAATAAATTATTTTGCTGGCTCCCTTACCCTAAAATTGCCCCTCTTTCTTATTTTGTGTTGGAAAAAAAATCAAAATGGGTTGACTTTTAAAATATGTTTGGTGCAAGGTGTGAACAAACTTTAAGACAATATTGAAAGATTTTCTGTAAAGTTATCTGTTTCTTCCATATTTTGTTTTTTCCAGAAACAAGATCAGGGTTCTCCATTTATCCTTATATCTTTTAAACAATTTTTAAAAGTTATGGTTTTTTCAGGTTATATTCCAAAATATGTAATTATTTCCAAATAATTTGTGAAACACTCTGAGGAATTCATTCATTAATGCCTCCAAGAATTATTGAGTACTTACTGTATGCCAGGCACTGTCACTGACACGGAGATATACCAGTGAACCAAAATATACCAGATATACCAGAATCAAATGAGATATTTTGCCCTTGAGTAGTTGACAAAGTAGGAAATAGACAAGAACCAATGCACATAATCAATGAGTAAATGACATAGCACATTAAAGGGGAGGGAGACCGGGAATATTAGGGTGTTGGTTTAAGGAAGTCAGTGGAGGCCTCATTGACAAGATGATGCTTAAGTGAAGAACTGAACAAGCTATAGGCATTAGGTATATAGATATGCAAGGGAAGAGCATTTCAGGAAGAAGGAGCCATGAGAGCAAAGACCCTAAGGCACATGTGTCAAACACAAGGCCCGCAGGCCAAATCCGTCCCGCCAGGCCTTGCAATGTGGCCCGCACCGCGCTGTCATCACTGCACTCCGCTGCGTTTCCATCACAATGACAGTTTATGACTGTTCAGTAAACCATTCGGCCCACGATTTAGGCTGGATTTTAGATTTTGGCCCCTTCTCTGATTGAGTTCGACACCCCTACCCTAAGGTAACAGAAAGCTGACGTGTGCATCAAACAGCAAGGAAGTGTCCTGGCTATACTGGCGTGAAGGAGAGGAGGAGGAGTGGAAAATGCATCAGAGAAGTAATGGGGCCTAATAAAGCACGTGGGGATATTTCATTCTTATGGGTATGGAGAACCTCCTGGGACATTTTGCTGGGGAGTGATATGATTCAATTGACTTATTAAAAGGTCTACTTGGCTGCTTTGTGGTAGGGGAGCCAGGCAGAACAGGGAAAATATTATTGAGGATATTGCAGTAATTCAGGTGAAAGATGACGGTGCCTTGGACAAGGAACAGTCATGCAGGTGGTGAGAGAGGGTGTATTTTTGGTGAAATTTGAAGGCAAAATGTGTAGGATTTCCTGAAAGATTGGATGTGGGAGAGAAAAAAAAATTATTTTACTTCAAATATTTTTAAATGTTTTTATTTAAGAAATGTTATAAAACTGGGCAACTGCCATCAGTTAAGAACAAAGAGGTCTACCAGTAGGACAGATTTGGGGAGGATGATCAAATGGCCAACTTTGGGTATCCTGAGTTTAACATATTTGTCAAAATAAAATCAACTCAGTAGGGTCCCAATTGGTACTTTTCCACTGTCTACTTCATGGATGATGTTGAAAAATATTGTATGAATATCTAATATATATTAGGTCTAGTAATAATTGATGTCATTTTCTAATACTTTTTTTAAATCGAATTTATTTAAACAATACAACAAAATTTAATCAACAATATAGTTGCCGTTGTTTTCTACTACTTGTGCCCAACACTAAGGAAGCATTTTAATCCCTCTGTTGTAAAATTCTTGTGATTTTGATGCAAAAAATTCGGTCAATGCATTTTTGAGGCACTCTTCATTATTAAGTTTTTTTCCAAGAAGAAAGTTTTGCAAAGAACGAAACAAATGGTAATCGGAAGGGGCAATATCAGGAGAATATGCAGGTTGAGGGAGAACTTCCCATTCCAACTGGCACAGTTTTTCAGCAGTGATTCTTGCAGTATGCGGTCGTGCGTTATCGTGGTGAAGAATTACGCCCTTCCAATTAATCAGCGCGGGTTCTTTTTCTCTTAAAGCTTGGGCTAACCTTTCCAATTGGGCACTATACACTGCACTTGTAATGGTTTGGTTAGATGGTAAAAGTTCATAGTGAAGAATTCCTTTAAAATTCCACCAAACACACAACATCACTTTTTTTGCATGCAAGTGAGGTTTTGGCGTGGGCTGCGGAGCCTCATTTTTGTCCAACCATTGAGGCCGCCTTTTCAAATTAACATACAGCACCCAGTTTTCATCTCCGGTAACAATTTGCTCTAAAAACGGCAAACGGTTTTGACGAGAGAGGAGCGAACTGCAAATTGTGACTCTTTGATTACGGTTGTTGTTGGTCAACTCATGAGGAACCCATTTTCCAAACTTTTGGACTTTGTCAAGTGCACGCAATTGATTGGAAATTGTTTTTTGTGAACAATTTAAAGTTGTCGCAAGCTCTTATTGGGTAATTTGAGGATTTTGCACCAAAAGAGCTTGAAGAGTTTCTTGATCAAAATTGGACACATGGCCTCGACCACTCTTGTCATCTAACAAAAAATTTCCCTCGCGAAATTTCTCAAACCAACGCTGGCATTTTCTGGCGCTAACTGCATCTTGACCAAGAGCACTACAGATGTTTTTTGCAGCCTCACTTGCTTTTCTTCCTAATTGGAACTCGTAAAGCATGCAGTGCCGAATATGCTCTTCATCCGCCATCTTCTTAGCCCTAGTTTTGCAACAAAAACTAAACCAAACACAAACTTTTTCAAGCAAAACTTGTTAATTGCATTTCACACGTTCTGTAGATACCACGTGTTTGAAGGTTATGTCAATTCAAGTCAACGCCAAGCGATTTTAAACGAATGTTTAAAAACGGCATTAATTATTATTAGACCCGATATAAATATATGAAGTGCTGCTATAATATGCACAAATTAATGAATAAGCATTCATTGAGCAGCTAGGCATCATGCTGTGCACCATCACATAAGGAGTCTAACCACATTCTTGTTAGAGCCCCAAAAGGTAAATGCTATTGTCTACATTTTATAGAGGAAGAAACTCAGAATAAGTAACTGAGTAACATCACATGTTTAGCAAGTTGCTTTAGCTTTAAGACTCAAACTCACATTTTACAACTTCAAATATAGCTTCTTTTTTTTTATTAGTGACCTCACCAAAGAAATAGTAGTAGTATATGCAATGAGCTGCCATCTGTTTAAAATCTGATTTTTGTCTTCAGATTATAACACAAGCGAACAAAAACAAGCCTGTAAGAAACATGAACTCTATGTGAGTTTCCGGGACCTGGGATGGCAGGTAAGAATGATCAGTCAATTCAAGTGTTCTTTTCTGCTTTATGATAAATCCTGAGTTCCTTGTAACTTTTGTCAGTAAATTTTCCAATACAATAATCAGTTATTTTAACCGACTATTCAGTATGTGGATTATCCACATTATTTTTTCTCCATTATTCTTTCAGCATAAAAACATAATTATTTTTCCTTTTGACCACATACTAAAAACAAACAAAAAAACATAATTATTAGGTTTTATAGTAAAAATAATAAAACTATGTTGAAGAAGAAAGGATATTTATAATATTTAGAAAGTGAAAAAAAGGTTTATTTTTTAAGTATTTCAAACTTTTGATTTTAATACTATTTTTTTTTTTAGATTAACTAAAGCAATTCTCTTTGTTCCCAATGGTTCCAAACTATCAGTCTAGGAAACAAAATTCTTGACTTTATTGTCTCTGTCATTAAAATTTTTTTTTCCAGATAAAGTTGGTTTTCTGCACTTCAAACTTATTGCTGTCTTTCACATATGATTAGCTTCATAAACATATGATTAGCTTCTTCAATAGGGCAAGGAGGAGAATTTAACCAATAGAGTTTTTAATAATTCTATGTACTAATAATTTAAATTAAAGTGTTTTAGATTATATTATTCTATTACAATGGCTCTCAGAATATGAGCTATATTATTGAGAAGTCATATTAAAATGTCAACATTTTCAAATTTTATATTTGGGTCAATTTTTACCTCTCTAGGGGAAAAAATAGAGCAATTATGACATGTCAATTTTTTAGTTTTCTAAAATTTTTCATGTGCAGTTTTGAAAATGGATTCAATTCATTTCTTCTAAAGAGTCTATAAAGCTAATGCACAAATGAAAAGAAAAACAGTACAAGAAACAAATATTAAAGCTTTTGGAGGTTGTCAAGTTTCAAAACCAGGAATGAGTTATTAAGAAGTAATGAGAATTATCTCAAGTTTATACTGGTTTTTTTTTGGTCTGGTTCACTTGAACTTTCCAGAGTTCATCATTTCCTGTTTAAAGAATATTTAGAATATTATTTCATGATTATGGCTTTATTCATGAATGCATGGATTTATACATACTATGAATATTGTGCATAGTAACCTCGTGGGAGAAATTATAGAGGACATTTTCTTGTGAAAATATTTATATGTTTTTGTGAATGTCAACTTAAAAATAAATCAAAGACTTGCGGGAGGCTATCCTATTAGACTAATTGTTGGACAAAGAAGAGAAAGAAACATATCCAGATTTATATATATTTGAGTATTTTTAAGATTATATTTTCATATTACTTTTTTTCTCCTCTTTTTTTGTGCATTTTAGGACTGGATTATAGCACCAGAAGGATATGCTGCATTTTATTGTGATGGAGAATGTTCTTTTCCACTCAATGCCCATATGAATGCTACCAACCATGCCATAGTTCAAACTCTGGTATGCTTTGTTTTTGTAGGATTTAAACTGGTTTAAGATGAAAACTTCATATAAAATTATTTTAATGGAAAGCATCCATTGGTAATTATCAATGTATTATCTTCTATTCTCAAATTCGTTTGGACTCTTCAGAACCAAAGTAATATTATAAATTATGGGTATAGTCAGGAAATTCAATCTGGTTTAAAGATGAATCCTGATTTCATATTAGGGAAGGATGCAGCTAGGGAAGTTGTAATCACATTATGTGTTCATTTTGCGATCGCTTCACTATGCAACATGACTGATCACACAGAATCCCAGTGACTTATTTCTAACCCAACAATTCATTAATAATTATTTCAAAAACATTGAATAATAGCTGTAGTGAGTTTCATCTAAGGGCTTTTACTCTAATTATTTAAGGATGCTCCATAACCCACTGTGACATTATGAAAGTTCTGTAGAAGTTACATTTCTATTTCTTAATACCTTTTTTTACCTTTAAGAGGAAAAATAATTTTCAATGTTTCCCCTTTCCAGACTCATGAAATAAAAAATCAAATATTACTTAATCTGTAATAGCTTAGGCTTATTTTTGTGAAAAAGATAGGTGTTGACTCCGTGGTCTTTAAGTGTCTCTACTCTATTTAATGAGCTCATGAAACCTCTTTAAGAGTCTGATGAACCTGCTTTATGGCAGAGGGACAAACTCTGGAAGACTAAGTGACAGGCTCCTAGAAGGTACAATAGACTATGTGATGTTATTCCAAATTAATGTGAGGGTTAATATGAAAATTTTAACTATTGAAATTAGGAGAAAAGAAAAGGAAAAAGAAAACATTTTAGACTCCAGACTTACTGATGCGAATGGGGTTATTTGATGAATGGCAATAAGAGAGCAGTAGTTATTGGGCAAAAAAATAAAAACAAGTAAAATAATCTATCTTAGTGGATGAGGCTTGTTTATGACCAAAAAAGGAGTAACTATTAGAATTTGTGAGGAGTTGACCCTTCAGGAGGTTACCTTTTTTTTTCTTTTCTTCAAAATTAATTGAAAATTGAAAGCTAATGAAAAGAGTAGCTCAGTTTCCTTCTGAATAAGAAATGGGGTATCTATATTGATAGATTAAATTCTTGAATGCCCATTATGCTGGTGTCTTCACTGACTTCCAATGTACTACCAAATAGCTAGACACCAAAGACATGTCTATGACAACTAGAGCTTGGGCATTGGCAAAAACTTTGGAAATAAATGTGGTGTAAGAGAAGCAGAGGGGTAAAACAAAATACATATTTTGAAAGGTAGTCACTTATACATATTCTTCTTTTTCTGAGACTTGACCAATGAGATTGCCTACTTCCATACCATATACAAAGTATAGAGAGAATTCCTGGAGGAATTTTAAGGGATGATATGCCTTCATCTTTGCTAACAATTACAGATAAGTAGTTCATGATATAGGACAACTTTTCTGGGGGGGTCTGGAGCAGGTATGCTCTGCAAGGATGAATGTTTGTATTCAAACACCCACTTGTAAAAAAGAAAAATAAATGCTATGAAGTCTAGCCTTTTCTTCATGTCTATGAGAATTCACGTTGACTGAGAGCTGACCATACAGAGAACAATGCTGCTATTTCATGCCCTGAAGGGATAGCCATGCTCACTGTGTTTCTGTAGTGTCAGAAAGGGCAGCCACTATCAGCCTATAAAAAATAATGCTTAATTTCTCAAAAACTACTTTGCTTCTCATTACTTTCATTCTAATGACTCAGAAAGTAGCCTTTTGCTTCCTGAGATACATATCTAATGTATGAACATTTCCCTCAAGAGAAGCAATGCCTATTTATTGAAGAAACTGTCAAATACAACCCTTTCTCTCATTTCCCTTTTTCTTCTTATGAAAATACTAGAGGTCTGGTGCATGGATTCATGCACCATTGGGGTCCTTTGGCCTGGCCTGTACCCTCTCACAATCCAGGACCCCTAGGGGGATGACAGATAGCCAGTTTCAGCCTGATCTCTGTAGGCCGGATCCAGACAGAAGGGAGCCCGAACCTGTGCATTGAGCATCTGTCCCCTGGTGGTCAGTGTGTATCATAGCTACCAGCCAGTCGTCAGGTTGTCCAGTCATAATGGTCGCTTAGGCTTTTTTATTTATAGATATTTACATATTGTCAGCTTTTGGGGTATAGTATAGAAGGCAGTGTCAAAAAACAAACATTAAAAAAAAAATCTGCACTTGGAACAAGACCCCACTCTGCACCACTGTCCTGGGGTGTGGGATATAAGTCATCATAGAACTTGAAGCACCCATGGGAAGTTTGCTGTTTCCCCCCTGGCATTGTGCTCTCTCTGTTTGTTCTGTGAAGGGCATGAAACAAGAAGACAGGCATGTTTATTGTTAAAGGAGAGCATTTTTGTGACTAATATGTTTGAGAAACCATTCAAGAACAATCCTTTTTATTTTTTTATTTTAAGCAAATGCTCCGTGAGGCTGCCAAGCTCCATTGAAACAGGGTGATCAATCACGTATGTGCGTGTTATGGAAGATAAAACTGATGAGGGACACAAGCTGCATCTGAAATTTGTAGAAACTATCCAACTTTTAGTTTTGTGAGGTCTTAGGAAATTTCAAGTTTGTGTCAGATCACCTCATTTTTTTTCTGTTTTTGTCCATATGCAGGGCTCTTATATCATTTCAGCCAGGACATTGTACAGCCAAACTCTAGGATGCTATATTTGCTTTTTGTAGATCCCTCTGGACTCATCAATGGGACTTCCCATAAACCCCTCTGAGGGAAGGACTAGGGTAGTTGGGTGGGAACAGGGAACCAGGTCTTGGCTCCTTGCTCAGACCATAGGCAGACTGCCAGTCTGATCAAAATGAGAATAAACCCTTTATTTAAGAATTTCACTTTCCATGTGCAGCTACCTTTTTTAGGCTTTTGGGGGGATAGATATTCAATTCATAAAATATTTAGGCTTTTTACCTCTGATTTAGCTTAGCTTGCATTTTAGTAGTTGTCTACGGGATAAAGAAAGTAAAAGATACCTAGGGAGGAGTTTGGGATGGGAATGGGGGAATAAGGACAATTATGTGAGACCATAATCAATAAAAAATAATAATAATAAAAAAGGAACATAATCAACAGATAGATACTCAGGAAAAATAAAACATGTTGTCAGCTCAAAAAATAAAAAAAAGATATTAAACTCTAACCAATCTGCAGAAAAAATCTGTGAAGAGTTGAAACCATTTCTTTAAACTTTAAAGCAAATATTGGGTTATACCTGGAGTTTATTTTGCTGTTATATTTAAGTTCCCTTTACAATGGAAAACGAAGAGTTGACATAATTTTGATGACTTATTGTTTAATTATCCCTTTGAAATAATTCTTAGAGCTAAATTTTCCTACAGCCCAATTGTGTAGCTTTACTGATTTACATTTATAAATTCTTATTTCTCAAGAAGTAAATAGAAGTTGTCTTAACCAAAAAGCAACTCAGTTCTAGCTGCCATGTTCTTTTCCCCAGGAAAAAATTTCATTGGTTTTTCCATATAAGGTATTTTCCTTAGCTGTCTGAACATTTTTTAAGATCCCACCACATAATTAGAACTGCTGGGTTGATTCTAGGTGTCAGTGCTTACGAACACATCCTTTATTGCCAGCCAACTCAGCTACTGAACACAAAGAGAATAGTGAAGGGTGTGATGGATGGTGAGTGATAAGACAAGCATACCATTTTAAAGCTGCAGGCAAAATATTTACCTTATTTCTTAAAGAAACAAAACATTTTTCTCTTTTCCAGGTTCATCTGATGTTTCCTGACCACGTACCAAAGCCTTGTTGTGCTCCAACCAAATTAAACGCCATCTCTGTGCTCTACTTTGATGACAGCTCCAATGTCATTTTGAAAAAATACAGAAACATGGTAGTGCGCTCCTGTGGCTGCCACTAATATTAAGTCATAATGGAAATAAGAAGAAAAAAAAAGGGTCTGTATTAAGGTTTATGACTACAATAAAAAGTATACTTTCAGACAAAAGGAGAATTTTGTAAAATTAGTCTGGCTCATTTCATCTCTACCTATGTACAATATCATGTATATAGTCACGTTTATTTATTTAAAGGTATATATTCTCCTTTATGGATGCCTTATCAATGAAATCTATTTTATAGGTCACTACATTAAACAATATATTGCCCAGTCTAACTTTCAATGAGGTATGATAAATCCAATTCAATTCCATGTCAACATTTTTTTTTTCTAATACAATTTTAATATATTTTTTGAAATAAGAACTCCTTTTACTATTAAATATTGATGAATGCATTTGGTTATGTTGCTCCAATAAAAACTATGATAGGATATTTATTTAGAAGTAAAACTTAAAAAAAATAACAGCCCAAACAAAAATGTTTAGATAGATACATTTTTTTTTCTTTTAGAGTTTCTAATTCATTCAATAAAGTGAAATGTTGAACTGGATTTGAATAAATAAATGGTAGGCAGAACATAGAATCTGAAAGATTGCACATAATTGTTGTAACTGTTTGCTTTCACAGAATTGGTGTAACTGTAGGAGCATGTTCCTTTTGGCTGGTGAATTGCAGATTTTGCAAAGAGCTCAAAGCTTTAGGAACTCTGTGGAGACAGGCTTGAGCCCATGTCCATAACTTTCCAAGTTAACACTAAAAAATGGCAGTACAACCTTCTTACCTCAAATAAGTCATGTCTGCCTATTATCTACAACACTACTGCTGCAGGTTGTTGTTTTTTTTCCTGGTTTAAAAGGAGTCCAAAATAAAGAAAACTTTACGTGTGCTCCACTTCCCTCCCCGCCGCAGAGAAGAGTCACTGCATGCATAAAATATACCGGAGCAAGATGCCGACAGAGCCATTTTCTTTAGCGCTCCTTCATAACCGAGTCCGTTGATTGATGTGATGCGAGGGATTTTATTTAGGGTAAAAGCACTGAAACTAAACTGGAGGAAATTACCAAAAATCCCAGAATGGCTTTGACAGAATTGCCATTTCGAAAGAACAGCTGAAATCCATTTTTCATATCTTTGAGAATGAGCTCAACGAAAACCTTATTTTGTAAAGGGATTTTGTAAACCCTTCTTCAAGCACAAATAATTCCAAACGGGAAGGTTCTGTTGTGTGTATGTGCATGTGTGTTCTCCCCTCTAAAATTAATTTATTTTCTCTCTCTGTTTCTTGCTCTGCCTTCTAGGGCTTTTCTTTAACACACACTGATTCCTTAAAGAATGACATTTAGATGGATAACTTGCCATTTATCGTGGCTCCATGGCTAGCCCTATTTAAAGTTCATCTAGATTATTCATAAAGCACCATTTATTAATCACTCTTTTGGATCTTTCAAGTAAAAATAGAAATAGCTTAAAATGTTATGGGTTTGTTTGTAATTCAGATATGTTGCAATGTTTTTTAAAATACAGTTTATCTTAAAGATTTGATAATAACTATATTGGAGGTACATTAAATAATATATTTTTTAATTAATGGCATACCATTGTAAGAATAAGAAACGGAAGTCTATTATATTATTCTTTAAATGTGCTGTTTAAATATATTTCTATATTTTAAAATATATTAAACTTGTTATGCTAGTGTCTATTGTGCTTCTTGGTTTGAGTCTTTATTTGAAGGATATATAGATAGCACATAAGTATGTCACAAACTGAGACTATAAGAATATCAGATATAAAAGGTATGTGGATTACATGACTCTTTATGTTGTTTTTAATTGCCAAAACTAGTTTTTGTGTTAATAAATAACTCACTGCTAAATAAGCAAAGCAAAATTCAATAAATTTAATATTTTCTTAATTTGTTTAAACAACAAATTATTTTAAGTAGCAAAAATTATTCGAATAAGAAAATATCTCACTTGCTATTTCATTTAAGAAGGGAGATTATTGGTAGTAGTATTTTCATGTTTTTTCAAATGATATCTAAATATCTGTATAAATATCCTATATAACAAAAGACTAATATGCAAATTGTCCCTGCCAGTGGGAGTTTGACAGATTGGAGTTAGATGTGCACTGACCACCAGGGGGCAGCATGGAACATGGCAGGTGTCAGCCATGTGGAGGTGCTGCTGGCCCCAAAGCCCAAAGACAAGAGTGGAACTGCAATGGGATGGTAGAGCAGGTGAGTGGGCAGCACCAAGCCAAGGTGGGTGCCAAGGGAGGCCCTGGCTGGCAGCTGGCAGCCACTAGGGACTCTACCTGTGCATGAATTTCATGAACTGAGCCTCTAGTATACACATGTTCAGCTACATATTCTCAAATAACTATTATCATAACTTCTTCAGTTATATTCTGATTACTAAAAATCAGACTAGCTTGGTTTATTTCATTAGGATCCAACTACTCAAGTCTTTTTAGCTAGTTATATATTGACTTTGTTGTGTATTTGTTTTTAATTTTTCTGCTTTATAATACTTTTGTTTTATAATGCGTCCCTAATCCTTTTTGAAATATGTTATAAATCACAAATATTCAAATTCTTTAAAACTAAGGCAAAAATAAATGTTTACATTGAACAAAATTATAAGAAAACTACAAGAAAGAAAATTCAAAAGTATTTTTTAGCTCATTTTATAATCCCTGTATCACTATCATTGAATCTAAGCCAAAGTCTACTGGCTACTAAACAGTCTGGCAAATATCATCTCCCAAGACATTTACAATGAATAATTAGCTCATGCTGCAGCTCCATTCATGGCAGAAGAAATCCTTATTCCCAAACACAAGCCATCGTCTTATAACCGTTCAGTCAAGTGCTCAATTTATCATCCAATTTTCATCTCAGATTACCTCCTCTTCTATGTTTTCTCTTTGCATTTTTTTTTTGCTTCAAACTTTTTAAAGTTCCAAGTGAAGAAGGCTTTGCCGATAAAGAGTATACATTGCTAAGTATATATCTATACATCTGTATTTTATCAAGTTTGGTTAAGATCATAATTGAAGAGAAAGTGGGAAAAGGAAGAAATGCCAGTATTTATTCTTATTTAGGCAGGACAGTGACACTATATCCAAGTCAGTAATTTCAAAAGAGCAAAGATTCTATAAAAATTACTTCAGTCAGTTGTAATATTTGTTAAAGCCTTTTTGAAAGATGGGGATTTCAAAGACAGAAGAAACCAGATTAGATATAGCCATTAGAAATGACAAAGACATTTTAGATATTTTAGAAAAACTTGCACTTTCGCCTTTGCATCTTAGTTTCAATTTGTCAGAATCAGGTAACTCAGCTAGCCTCCCTCAAAGTTAATGTATGTACAACCAAGCATGTCAAACTCAAAGGCTAGCATGGGCCAGGTAAACAAGGTTTGAGTTTATGTGGGCCGCAAAAAAACCAAAAGCTTCAATTTTCATAGAAACGTAGGTTTATTTCGATAGAGACATGCTGAATACAAAGGGCTGAAATAAATGAGTCATCGTTAACATAAAAGAATAGAACATTTTAATGAAAATTAATATTTTTTCTTGAACATTAACTTACCAGTCACTGCATAGCTGCACAAATTAATAAGCGTAATGCAAATAAACCTATTTTTCTTGTTCTCTGAAGGCAAACTATCTCCCGTTGAACACACCAAACAGGTCAGTCCAAGACTAATGATGAAGCAATTGGCTGCTAATAATAGTGGGGAGCAAGAGTTCCATTTTGGTCTGTGATCTGTGCAGTGGTGAGGGGCTGGGTTGCAGGAGGTGACAGTCTGCCAAAGAACAGTTTATCCAGCTGTTACTGTCCCATGGGACCCAAGAATGCAAGTTCCCCTGGCCTCCAAAGGCAGGTGACCTAGGGCTGTCAGCTGGGAGGCACCAGCAGAAAACCAGGTCTCCTGATGTGAACACAGGGGCAACATGGAGGGTCCCCTCTGGGCGATGAGGCCTCTGGAGCAGCAGTGACAGCACCCTTGGAGGAGGAGTGCAAAAGGTGCATTTGCTGGGAAAGAGAGAGAGAGAGAGAGAGAGAGAGAGAGAGAGAGAGAGAGAGAGAGAGAGAGAGAGAGAGAGAGAGAGAGAGAGAAGAGAAAGTAAGAAAAAAGAAAGAAATTTTAGAAAGGAAAAGAAAATTAAAAGTCAAGGTGCCCCTATCTGGCTTTAGGAAGGCAGGGGTGGGGGGAGCAGAAGGAGGGCACCTACCAGCCACCTTAGAAAATCCCAGCAGGGCTCTGCCCTCAGACCAACACTTCATAAGGCGCAGGTGAGTGTCTGTCCAGTCAGGGCGCTTTCCAAGGGCTGCTTCTGAAATGGGCCAGCAGGTAAGTCTGTGCCGGCTTCCATGGCTCCTCACTTTGCCAGAACCCCATTGATTACCAAAGCCAGGTGTTTGGAGGCGCTCAGTTGTCAGGTGTCCAGTGCTGGGCGTTTGAGCTCCCTCCCAGTCGTTGGTCACTGTGTTGAGATTGTGTGTCAGCCCTTCCTGGGCTTCGATGATGTGGTTTCCTTCATTTGCCGAATGTGAAGGTGTCCTCCAGCTTTTAGGACGTTTGTTTGTTTGTTTCCCCCCAGAGGGAACTGCTCCATACAGACTCCATGTAGTTTCGCTGTGTTTCTGGGAGGAGTGAGGTCAGGGTGATTCTAGAAGGGACACCTGTAGGGCATGCGAATCTGATAAAACAAAGAGGCTACCTGGAGCCCAGGGGTGATTTAGCATTTATAAAGTACACGAGGGAAGGGGCCCCATGAACCTGGAAAAGCAGCGCCTCCTTTGTACAGCGCTGATACAGAATGGAATACAGAGCCCAGCGCAGGAGTGGCTTCTGTGCACATCTGGGGAAGAGTGTTGCTGACAAAGGTAGCAGCAATTGCCAAAAGGTGGCCGGCATTTCTGAGACAGCCAGGAGGCAGGTGTGGCCAAGCCAGAGGAGAGATGTCTCCCCGGGAAAGGAGCTCAGGCTGGTAGCAGGGAGTCGGGTTCTGAGGGGTCTTAAAGGCCACTGTAAGGACTTGAAATGGTATCCAGATAGGCCAAGCCATTAGGAGATTTTGAGTGGAAGAGGCTTGGGTTTTTCAAGGGACCACTGGCAATTGTGAGGAGAGCCCTGGGTAGGAGAGCCAAAGCAGGAGGACAGTGAGGGGGATATTGGGAAATCCAGCCCCAGAGGGCTTGGTAAGGTGGGCTGGTGAGCTGAGGTCATTGTAGGAGTGGTGAGAATTAATGAAAATCTGAACCTCTGAGCGGTAGAGTTGACAGGATTGGCTAATGTGAGAGGAATGAGCTAAGGCTGATTCCCATTAACACGACCTGAAGAAATGGGAAGAAGTAGGACACATTGACAGAACTCCAGCAGAGGACAGGGAGTTGTCACCTCAAGAAGTTGAGAGTTAGATTTGGGGCATGGCAACTTCCGAGGGAGATGTGCAGAAAGTGGCTTGAAACACAAATCCAAGGATTAATGGAGAGGTCTGGCCAGACATACAAATCTGTAAATGATCAGACCTCGGTAGTATTTACAGCATCGCTGCAGATACAAGGTGCTAGCAACAAACGAGAATCGTCCTCCAGGTTTTATTACCAACAGCTTAATTGTGCCCAATCATGTGAAACAGGTGTTTACGTGAAGACAGCCAACTTACTTCTGCTCCAGTCTGCCAAAGGACTTTATGAAACAGGTTGTCTCTGTTTACGGAGAAAGGTCAGTTGGAACTCTTAAGTTTTGTAGGGGGGGAAAACGAAATAGGTATATGTTTAATAAACATTGTGATATGATTTTCTGAATAATGTTTGCTGTGCATTTTGAACAGTCGAGAGAGCTTTGGTAAAGTGAATATGGTAATGAGGGAAAAAAAAAACGATGGTTGATGCTAAATATCTGGGAGCAGGAATGAATCATCACTGGCACAGATGTTACATTCAAATGAGTCATTTAAAAACAAAAAACAAAAGAGTAATAAATTATTTTCAATAAATTCTGGATATGTAATGAGGGAGAGCTTTAAAGGTTTAAGAGAGGCATAATGATTTAAAATATTACTTAATGTTAAAGTGGCTAAGAAAATACTTTGAAAACCCTCCATAGAAGTGCTGTTGATTTTTGATCATCCCTGTCTCTCAGGGTACAATTCTCTCTTTAACCTCTTGACTGTAAGTTCATTTGTATATTATTAAAATGTCTTTTGTTTACTAGACAGCTTTATATTGGGCTAACATTACAGCAATTGTTCTTTGTAACACTGAACTTTTTTTTTTTTTGCATTAAAATGTAGCTAGTATGAAAGTTTGTTTTCTAGAGAATCAAATATGCTAGTACTACTACAAAAAGTTTACATCACAAAGAAACAATTTGAAAATGAGTCCAAAATTTTCTTGATCGTGTAGTGCAGTGTTTCCCAAAGTGTGATACGTGTATCCCCAGGGGTACGGGAAGAGTTTGTTGTGGGTATGTGTTGCACCGGAGTTTGGTGGGGATATATATTGCACCGTGCTTAACTGCTCTTAATTCTATGTTCTCATTAGTACGAGGTGTACTCAGAGTTACGAAAATTATAGAAGGGGCACACATATGTCAAAAGTTTGGGAAACACTGGTGTAGTGTAACGATACTGTAGGTAGATGTTATTATTCTTGGGTTAAGATATTCTATTTATCATTAGACATAATCATGTATCGTGTGTTGATACTAATTACAAAAATAGAATGCATGAATTATTTTTTTTCTGATACCTTTAATCTGTGCTGGTTGCTTTTATTTCAGTTTTACTAGTTTAAACTATCAGGGCCTCAAATTGTGTCTCTAGAGCCTGAAGAAGTCTTTTAAGTATGTTCTGTATTTTATCTGTTTTATTATTCAAGGTTTCGAACAGCCCTCTTAGGGAGTGCGGCATCCTAGATGCTGTTGTGGGAGTTGATTTAGAAGATCTTAGCCAAGTCTGTTGTCTTGTTTAACTAGAATGAGCAACTGGAAGAAGTCTGTTTTCTTACTTTTTCTCTCCACAGGATGTGGAGAGTGACAAACATTCAAACCAGAAAGACAAATGGTTAATGTGTCGAAATAAGTATTTCAAACCAGTTTACTATAATATTATCGGTGAAAAGGCTATGTAAATGAGCATGTGCCATTCTCTATTATCTAAAAAAAGTAGTTTCCTTGATGAAGAGTTTGAGTTCCTATTTATTAACTAATTTTATATGAGATGCACTCTAGGGATAAGAAAACAGGGGGGGTGGGGGAAGTAAAGCAATGGCTGAAAAAGGAATAGGAACCATCCAAAGGAGAAATGAGTAAAAATTTGACTAGGCATTTCACAAAAAAGGAAAGAACTTATGGCCAATTAAATATAAACCAATGCCTGATCTCACTAACATTTATGAAAGGTCAAATGAAGACCACAGTGAGATAATATTTCCCACCAGATTGGCAAGTAGATTATGAAGATTGTTTTAGCGCTGGCTGTTGGAGAGAATATGGATTATTATTCTGCTAATGGGAGTACAAATTGGTAAAATAACTTTGAAAACAATTGAGCATAAGCATGTAAAGAACACACTGCCACCTAATGATTACTCTGCCATCTAATGATTTCTTTTCTAAACTCATGTTTACAAGAAACATTTGTGGAGACATTGAACATTTGTGGAGATCTGAACAAAAAAATTATACAAGAAGGTTTATGACAAAAGTATTCATTTTAATAACCAATAATATATGTATGATACAACTAAAAACCCAGGCATGTCACAGATCAACATCTGTGGGAAATGGACAAAGATATCATATTATATAGTAGTGAAAACATGTAAGTCATAACTCAATGGTTAAATATCACAACATAATGTTGAAAAAAATAAAGTACATCATAGAAAATTACATTTGGCATGATGTAATTTTTTATAAATTGAAAAATAAAGCAATACTAAATGATATAATCTTATATACACTTCAAACAACAGGAAGACAATGATTTTAAAAATGTATAATTCAAGGCATTGGCTATCCCAAAGGGATGGAGAAGTAATTTTAATTGAGAAGGGAACCATGTACAATGCTATTATTTAGTATGACTGGTAATAAAAATGTTTTATTAATATTTTATAAAATGTACCTATATAAATTGTCTCAGCTTTTGTTGTAGAAAAGAATACCTTTATGGCTTAGTGGGTTACAAAGATTTATTAGCTCACAATCCTGTGGATTAGTAACATGGACTTGGCTCAGCTATGATTATTCTAGAGATCTTACCTGGACTCACTCCTGCAGCTGCAGTTGGTTTCTGACTCTGATGGGCTGGGATGGTCCAAGATGGCCTCATTCACATTTCTGGTAGTTGGTTCAGGGTATATATGGCTTGTGCTAGCAGTCTGTCAGGAGGGAAGATGGTTGTTAGACCATATGTCTTCAAGTAGGCTGACCCAGGCTTACTTACATGCTAGTGGTCACAGGATTCCTAAAGAAGTTAGAAAGCACAGCTTTATGTGCAAGTCTTTTTTAGGATATTGTATCACATTTCCTATTGTTCCACAAGCCCAGGGATCATGTGAAAGGGAAATACATAAAGGAAATAAATACAAATAGGCATGAACAAATTGGAGATTATTATTGCAACAATCTATTCCATTCATCCTGAATCATAAAAACCTAATATAGTAAGTGTCTGGTCATCCAGTCGTTGTTCAACCAATCAAAGTGTAATATGCTAATGATATGATAAGATTGTTCAACCACTCACTATGACGTGCACTGACCACCAGGGGACTCTACTCTAGTTTTTATATAAGTACTAGAGGCCCAGTACATGAAATTTGTGCAATGGGAGTGGGTCTTTCAGTCTAGTCTGCACTCTCTCACAGTCTGGAACCCCTCGGGGGATGTCTGCCTACGCTGGCAGGTGAACTTCCCTCTCGCAGTCTAGGACCTCTTCACTCCTTACCGCCCACCTAATTGCTGTTCCTTAGCCCTCTCTCACACTTCCTGGCTGAGTGGCATCATAGCAACCAGCCATTTTGCCAGTTGTTCTGTCATTTGGTCAATTTGCCTATTAGAGTTTTATTATATAAGATTACTTTGCATTTATAAATACTCCAAAATAACAGTCTTTAAAAAAAAATAATTAGTCCCTAACCCTAACTCTAGGTAAAGAGTTCAGGATAATAATGTAGGAATGGTTATTTTGTTTAAAGTGATCAAGTCTGGCTCTATAGAAGAGGAAGCATTTGACATGGAATTTGATATTATATCGACGTAGAGCATTGGGATGTGAGAATGCATTACAGTCTAGCAGAATAAATGAGCTTGAAACAAGAGAGGGAAAGGCTGAAGAGGAATTTTTACTGTCTAATTTTATTGTGACAATAAGCTTAAATGACATCATTTGGAAATAGTGCCCTTTACGTAGTCAGGTGTCAGATAACATGGAGACTTGAATGAGAAAGTGTATGCAACTTATTTTGGGGTTAATTAAAATAATTGGAAAAAAATTTAAGGTAATTATATAATAAAAAAAAAAACTTAAGGAAGAATTTTGTGTCTTCCTCAAATCCCTTCTCTTCATCTTGGACATGTAGCTGCTCTGCTTGAATCCATAATTCCCAGCTCACCTTGCAGCTAGTTCTGGCCCCATAACATAGTTCTCACCAATGAATGTGAGTGAAGTGATGTGTGAAACATGTTTCTAATTTGAACGAAGAAAGTTTAACTGCTTTGGACTCCTTCTCCTTCCCTATCCTTCAAGTGGAATGTTGGATTGTGAAGGTTTTCAGCCAGATAGGAGGGAGGCAGAGAGAAAAAGGGAGGGAAGACATACTTCCTGTATTTTCATTTTGGCTTCTTTTTATTATAGCATTAGCCATTCTTATAACAATATTGTGATATCTATCTAACTATACAAAGCCCAGCGACATTATGGCAGAACGACCAAATGGCCAGAATGACTAGCAGCTGTGACGGACACTGTGGCAGCCAACCAACCTGATCCGGGCCCCTATCAGCCCCCCAAACCCTCCTCCCCCAAGCCAGTTCATCCCCTGATCAGCCCCCAACACCCCTAAATCACTCCCTGGCTCCCTGGTGCATGTACATTTAGTGAAAACACAATAAAATAATTATCAGTTCCTTCTGTCCCCAACCAGAGTCTCCAGAGGGCTCTGCTAATCCTGCAGCCAAGGTATGGAATTCTCCCTCCTTGGCCCACAGCCCCAGGAGACCTTCCAAGTTAGCCAAAAAGTTGACCTAAGCATTAATAGGATGGCGGCCCTTTGCTGAGGAATGTAGAGAGGCTGGGTGGGGATTTTGTCAAATTGCGGTGCCTTGCAGATTAGGAGAGCTTTCAGACTCTCTTTAAAAGTTGTGGTGAAGAAGACCCATAGGCTGCCAGGAGCAACAGCGAAGGGTAGACACCCTCGAATTCAGAAAAACTTTTAAACAAACAGACATGAAGATCACATTGGAAAACTAAGGGCAGAGCACTGGGAAGAACCCAAAAATCATTAAAGGTCCATCATCCATCTTGTTATACGTTTGCAAACAACACATAAACAACCTCATCTCATGGCACATGAGATTCAAAACAGTTCTGTTGTGGGTTTTCTTTTGGCCATCCTGAAAGTATAATTAGATTCAGCTGGGGGAAAGCTACAGCTTCCAGCATTAGACCCCCAGGCTGGCCCTGTCCAATAGGCCCCTATCGGGGCGAGTCAGCTGTCCCACTTGTGCACGAATTCATGCACCGAGCCTCTAGTGTAATCTAAGCTATTTGGCAATAGGGTGAAAGTTAAGTAGGGTGGCAAATCCATCTAGAAGGCTAATACAAATCCTGGGAAGAAAGAACAGCAAAGATATTTATATGCTTCTCAATTCTCATATGTTAGTAAGGGCTGCCTGGAAGATTATTTGTTGAGAAAAGTGTTATGGTGAGTTTACTCACAGTTAAAAAAAAGTAAGGTGAAGCTAAAGTTCACTAACAATGCTACTGCCTTAGTATTATTATTCATCTCTCCTACTATAAGTATCTTTTGACAAGCTCCACCTCTATTCTTAACTGTGTCAAATCAGCATGGTTAGGGAAATTATGATGTAAGAATAATTTATCGAAAATATAACTCTGATCACTTCATTACCTTGCTTAAAACTGTTCAATTACTCTGTGTTTCCTGGAGAATAATATCCTAAGTCCTTAACATGCCATATAAGATTCTGAGTCTGTTTCCTCATTTTTATTTGGTAATAATAATAATAATAATAATAATTATTATTGTGACAATTGGTCATAGTATTTTTAAATTTAAATTATTTATTGTTTAATGTATTATACAAGTCTCCTTTTTCCCCCATTGACCTTTCCCTGGCTGCCACCAACCCCTAGCACATGTCCTCACCCCCCTTCCATCTGTGTCCATTGGTTATGCTCATATGCATGCATACAAGATCTTTGGTTGATCTCTTACCCCCTCACTCCCCGCCCCCCACCCCACTTTCCCTCAAAGGTTGGACAGTCTATTTGATGCTTCTATGACTCTGACGGGCACTTAGGATATTTCCAAATCTTAGCTATTGTAAATTGTGCTGCTATGAACATAGGGGTGTATATATCCTTCCTGGTTAGTGTTTCTGTTTTCTTGGTAATAGTATTTTAAAATAATATAGTAGAGTGATTCATGCAAAAAAATAACAACAAAATAAATTAGTAAGTGGTCGTTTTATTTCTTGTGGCAAAAGAATCATGAGAAAACTACACCAAAATTATGCGGTATGACTGTAGGAAGCAAAAATTTATAAAGGCACCAGATTAGCTAACAGTGTTCAGTGCATATAAACTGGCCTTATAGAAAGGAATCTTAATCATGGACAATAAAATAAAAGCTACTTCAAAAACACAATGCCTTTTAGATGATTTTTGAATCCAGAATCTCAAAAAATTTCCAGAGTTTCCACATTTATCAGGATATATGTTATTCTTAAGTCTTTCTACTGTATTTTGAACATGTTTTTAGAACTCTCTTCCTGCATCTCTTAGAATCCAAGTTTATGTTCAACAGGCCAGTGAAAAGAATGTGAAGATGATCCTTTATTTTCTTCAAATGAACCTACTTGATTCTTAAGAAATAAAAGATTACTTAAAGAGTCAGGACTTGTGCTTTGTCAAGTATTGTACACAATGAGCAGGAAAATGTAGGAAGTCAGAAAAATCTGATACTGCAATTTTATTCATGATTATTATTATTCTAAGGATCTTGTGAAAATTATTAGTTGATTACAGAAACTCTGAAATTGGAATCTAAAATGTTTCAAGGGGAAGAGTTTATTACTTTGTTAATTGTGGGTAAATAGCTAAGTTTGTTCAAGCCAAAAGTAATTTCTGAAACTATTGAGATGTGTTTAGCTTCATTGTTTACTTTATCATAATAGCTGTATATGGCTCATAGCAAAGAATTTAAAACAAATGGGGATAATGCAATAAGGAGAATGATTTAGAAAGAAAATACTAAGAAAAGATTTGCCTCGTTGCAGTTTAAAGAATGGAGTGGAAGCATGAAGCACAGATGAGAGAGCGTGCATGCCCCCATTCCTTGTTATCCTTTGCCACCTCATCACCACATGTATGTGCATCACTGTCTAAGAGGCCTCCTCATTAAGATGCTCAATTGTTGGCCTGTGGTGTCAGCCTTTCCCCAAAGAATAAACCTCAAATATTATAATATATTTCTCTACATCACTTCCCCAAACAGGCAGTTTGGAAGAGGTGTTATCTGTTAGGTTTGGTTGAGCAACTGAAACGATAGCCCTCCCCTGGGAACTGGCTTTTCAGGCCATTTCTCTATAGACATTCCTTTTGCTGAGTCCACATTTCACTTGTGGTGACCACATCCCATTATCTCCCCTCCTGGTATGCACAAAGAAGTCTCCATCCAGAAAAATAGCCCCCCAAAAGTCCTTTAAAAGTTGCATCCACCTGGTGTGTGGATGATCAAATAAATTCATAATCCCTCAACACTCCTGCCTCCTGAATTCCTCCTTCGGCGACCTAACATTATCTAAGTTACATCTTTATGGATAAAGAAAAGTATGATTATAGTTAAATTAATTGTGAATGGTTTGTGTAAGGTGATTAAGTGATAAATATGTGTTTAAAAGCAAATGAAAATCACCAATAAAAAATGGGATGGCTCTTGAGGCCCATAAAACAGAGATGAAAACCATAGAAGTTGGGGCCAACTCCTCTGTAGCTACAGTAGGGGTTATGGTAGACTGTAATAGAGTTAGTCACCCTTTCTTGTATCTATATCCTTTGACATTGATCTTTGACATTTTCTCTCAGTAAAAAATTGGTATATATTTCTCCTTACCTTTGAATTTGAGCCCATAATTTGCTTTGTCTAATGAAAATGTCTAATGAGTGTGATATGAAGAAAGCGCTGAAAAGAATTTATATGATTGAGCTTTCTCTATTGCACCTCTGCCAGTACCATAAGGATGTCTTTAGGTTAGCTTGCCGTTCTAGGAGAAGAATGAGACCATCTCGGAGCTAAGGACCCACAGACATATGAAAGAGCTTAGTCAAATCAACAGAGCTGCCAAGTCTTGGCCAACTTAGATTAACTAAAGACTTGTGAGTAAATAAATGCTTATTTCTATATGCTGTTGAGATTTCTGTGGTTGGTTGTTACACAACATTATTGTGGATTTAACTTACTGATACAGAGCTGTAAACATAAGGTGCAATTTTTGTTTGTTCCAAGTACTCTTTTTTTTTCTTCTTTCCTTTTTTCTTTTTTAGTGGTGGAAAACACTCACAAAACCCCTAGTGTGGCTATCATCATGCTCTGGTTTCTCAGAAATGTTAGTTTTGGGCAACTGCAGAGATCTGCATTATACAGCTTCGTATTTCTAGAATGACTGTAGATGCACAGAATCTCTCATATGTTTATTTTCCCATGGGAATGAAACTCAAGCTCTACTTTTAGGATCATGTCCCACATTAAATTATGATGGAAGAGAAAAAAGCTATAATTAATTTTTGCTGTACATGTCAAATAATTCTTAATGGTGTTATTAAACCACAAAGGTAATTATTATATTCTTTAAACAAAAACAAGTAGCATTGACTTACCATTGGAGTTATTTTCACAATGTGTTTTTCTTTAATTTGGCAGCAGTAAATACATAGTACTGTATCCAGTACTTTCTTTCCCCTTAGTTTTCATGGCATTTAAGAACAACTGGTCCAGCCGGGACTGGTTTGGCTCAGTGGATAGAGCGTCGGCTTGCGGACTGAAAGGTCCCGGGTTCGATTCCAGTCAAGGGCATGTACCTTGGTTGCCGGCACATCCCCAGTTGGGGGTGTGCAAGAGGCAGCTGGTCGATATTTCTCTCTCATCGATGTTTCTAACTCTCTGTCCCTCTCAATTCCTCTCTGTGTAAAACCAATAAAATATATTAAAAAAAAAAAAAAAAGATGGTTTAAAAAAAAAGAACAACTGGTCTAGCCGAAACCGGTTTGGCTCAGTGGATAGAGCATCAGCCTGCTGACTGAGAGGTTCCAGGTACAATTCCCATCAAGAGCATGTACCTTGGTTGTGGGCACATCCCCAGTAGGGAGTGTGTGGGAGACAGCTAGCTGATCAATGTTTTTCATTGATGTTTCTAACTCTCTCTCTCCCTTCCTCTCTGTAAAAAATCAATAATATATATATATATATATATTTTAAAAAGAACAACTGGTCCATTTCTGTCACAAGCATCTACATTGTCAATCTGGAACAATGTTTTTTCCCAGAATAATAAAAAAGAATCCTCTACTTATTTTGTGTCAAGGGAACAATTGGTGACAAAGAAAAAGAGTAGTTTTTAGTTTAATAACATAGTAGAAAAATCCTGACACTTATTGTCTCCTACCAGCTGGTATATTCTGTTTTCTGAGTACCTGTGTAGCTGTTAGCCATTGTTTATTATACATTCTAATTAACATAAGGTTATTTTTTTTTTATAGAACTGGTTAATTATTTTCTGGTGGGAGACATTTGATTAAGCAATCATTTAACAAGTCCTTATAATTGGACACTTTTCCAAAGGAGTATATTATGGTGAATAAAATAAATGAGAAAATATTTGTGTATTTTATCCTTCAAGGGCTGATCTTGAGAAATATGGGGTATAGAAAGACTACATTGCTTTTCATCTGTCCCCATTCCTCTTTCAGAATACTTTTTCTTAGAATATCATACCGATTCTGGTCACTTCTCTCACAAGTATCTGGAAGGCTCATCCACCTCAAAAGTCCAGTTTGTACATGCCTGCATGGGTTCCTGATATGAAAACTTCTTTTATTTATTTTCTGCTCTACTTAAGCAGCCCAATACCATAAACTATTGGGTACCATTTTTGTTTTGTTCTACTCTTATTAAATTTATGTACAGGAACTCATAAGGGTGATGTCACTAGTTTAGTGTCTCATTCAGTGCAAGAAATATATTTAAGTTTCAACAGGTGAAAAATTCAATTTGTAGAAATAAACTGTAGCTACAATTTGAAAGAGGGTAATTTGACAACAGGAATTACAGAAACTATTCAGTGAAGAAGATGCTTTTGTATTGGTGATCATATGGAGCTTCTTACTGTACTTCCCTGGTCCAGGACTCAACTGTGAAGGACTTAGTCTCTGTAACACTGGCATTGGACACCTGACTAAATGGTTTCTGACAGAGATCTAAGAAATTACATTTCATCTGATATTGCTTATAACAAAATCAACATCAGCAGGAACAATGACAACACATCTCTAAAACAGCAGCAGGAATGTTAAACAATTGAGACTTGGTTAAAAATTTTGTATCCTATATGGGGCGCAGCTACAGTGTTTGGACAGATTTAAGCCTTGGACTGATGAGAGGGCACAGTCCTCTCATAGCCACATGTAAGTCCCCATTTGTAGGGCAGAGCCCTCCAGCACAATTATAGCCAGCAGCTGTAGTTGTAATCTTGAACCTGAGGTTCAAACACGTGGTACCTGAGTGATGGAGTTCAGGTGCATGTAGTTGAGTAGGATTGAAATGCAAGATAATGTTGTAAACACCTTGATCACTCCCCTACTTTGCCTTGTGGCATCTGCTATAAAATAAAGACACAGCTTGTGGGGTGTGGTGTTGTCTGTACACGAGGAAGCAGCATCCCACCGAGACCCAGTTTTCATTCTCATCTGTCTTTTCTAAGCCTTTCAGCTGCCCCCACTCAGGGTCACCATTGACCATGCTGGCTTGGCACAATCCTACATAAAACTAATGACAAGGGGGTACAATAAAAGCAAATGCCTTAGCAGCCTTTATATTAGCTGGGAAAAAGCTGTACATGCTGAAGAGTATAAAAAACAACAGAAGAGCCGAAACCGGTTTGGCTCAATGGATACAGCGTCAGCCTGCGGACTGAAAGGTCCTGGGCTCGATTCCGGTCAAGGGCATGTACCTTGGTTGTGGGCACATCCCCAGTGGGAGGTGTGCAGGAGGCAGCTGATCGATGTTTCTCTCTTTTCTATGTTCATAACTCTTTATCCCTCTCCCTTCCTCTCTGTAAAAAAATCAATAAAATATATTAAACACACATACACACACACACACACACACACAGAAGAATAGCAATAAGATAGTGATAATTGGGCCATATGATTAAGATTTTACAATTTTGACTGGAATAGTTCTGGCTCAACAAAAAGGGAACAATTTAATTTAAATATAATTTTCCTCACCTGGATTTCAGCATATCTGATTGAATTGACAAACCAGAGCTCTAGATCTGATTGTTATACATTCATTAGGACACTAAAACCTTAATTGTACTCTGAAATCTTTGGATATGATTCTAACTTCAGGAAAATCAAGTGTAAGTTCTTTGGATTTCAGGTTTAAGTTTGAATATTTTTAAAGGAAATCCTTATAAATCAAAGAAATGTAACTTTTAAGGTTTAGCAGCTGGTTAAATCTTTACACATTTTAAGTACCAAGTTGATTTGATGATGTAGACAATTACTTTCTCATATGGTGAAGATGATACATAATACACTTTTTCTATAAAAGCTGATGGAAACTTATTTGTAGAATCAGGAAGAGTGTGTTGGTGGGGAGGAATATGTTACCTAGATTAGATATTTCTCTATCCCATATTTTCGAGGTAATTATTTAACCAACATGGTATTTCTTGAGCCAGTTTACCTTTAATGACCTACTAGTAATGACAGAATTGTGTTTTTATCAGAGGGTCAATGTACTTGATATATTTAATGTACTAAATATTTTATATTTGTTAAATATAACTGTATCTTATATTTAGGATATTCTATATCTGCCTTACAGTATGAGACTGAAAGCTTTCTGAAACCTAAGTTGTACATATGTTTAGTATTATACCTGTTATTTCACATAGTTAGCCAGATGCCAATGTACAATGTATGTATTATAGACAACACTCAAATAAATGAGTAGATGAAAGAAAAGATGAGTGAAACAATTCTCTCTCTCTCTTTCACTTATTAGGTTAAGGGCAGAGATTTAGACTTGAGGATGTGTGTTATTGGAATAATTTCTTGAGATTATTATTTAGTGTTTAATTTTGTTGAGCAAGGTGATAGTGGTGGTGATTCTGTAAACACAAGAGGCTCAGTGCATGGGCAGGGAAGCGGGGGGGGGACAGCATTCTTCAACTCAGCCTGCTCACTCTCGCAATCCCTCAGGGAATGTCCAACTGCCAGTTTAGGTCCAGCCCCAGGCAGTTGGACGTCCTCTTGCAATCTGGGACTACTGGCTCCTAACCATTTGCCTGCCTAATTGCCCCCAACCCACTCATCTGCCTGCCTACTCAGTGTGCATCATAGCGACCAGTTGTTCCACCATTCAGTCGATTTGCATATTACCCTTTTATGATATAGGATTCGAAATTCAGAATTAATTACTATCCTTATACCTTTAAGTTCTTTACACCATTAATACTGTTCCCTAGCATGAGACTCACAGTATCCCAGATCTTTGCCTCCAATTTGCCTTTGATTACTGATGACCTTAGATAATAACTTTAATCCAGTGCCTTTATTTTATGTTAAGAGCTGTTTCATGTTTATTTTGGAATATTAATGAAAATGTTGCTGCTTTCTAAAAGTTCAGTCAGATGACCAGCACCAAATTCCTTACATTTTTCTGGAGGTTTTTTTCTTCCCTGTAACTCCTTTGCTATGCTGTTCTAAACTTATGTTACAATAAATAGAAAATGACTATGTCTTAGTCAAAAAAGGACTTTTCTAGATAAAACCATAAATTAGGTTCAGAGAGAATCAACTGTACTGAAGAACTTGACTTGGAAAATGGAAATTAGAGATGTATTTACCTCTGTAAAATCCGGATCACATAAGGCAGAAGAAAACCAGGTGAAGAGTGTACGGGGCGCAGCTACGTACAATACAACAGTGAGTGGTGTCAGTGCTTATCCAAGAACCCTGTGTACACTTCGGTGTTTCCTCACCCCAGCCTGAAAGCCAGAAAACCTGGGTGTTTAACTATAAGTAACAATCAGTATCACAGCCATGTAGTATCCAGGTGATGGGCCCCTTGTTCTGGCACCCTGGAGTGCTTCTGTGGGGTCAGGCCAAGATGCTTTCTGATGGATTTTGCCTGAGATTTTGCCCTTGCTTGATGTACTCATTTCCTATTGCGATTATAACAAATTACCACAAACTCAGTGGCTTAAAACTATACAAACTGAAAATCAGATATCCAGAATTGGTCGATTTGAGCAAATGAAATATGGAAGTGCTGTGGTTTTTCTGGAGGTTCTAAGAGAGAATTGTTTTCTTCTTTCTCTCCCTTTTCTACATTATAGAAGCTCTCTTTATTTCTGGCTTGTGGGCCTTTCCTTTATCTTCAAAGCTAGCAAGGCAGTGTTTTCAAATCTTAGTCCTTGACACTCCTGCCTTCCTCTTTCACTTTTAAGGGTTCTTGTGAATATATTTGGCCCACTTGGATAATACAGTATAATCTATCTCAAGATCCTTAACTTAATCACAAGGGTAGGACTCTTTTTGCCATGTAAATAGATTAAGGAGGTTAGAGTGTGACAGTTTTCTGGAGGGAGGGTGTTATTCTTCCCATCACATTTGGTATCTTCCTTCTGGCCTCCCTACACTCATACTAGTGTCCCCTAGCAGAATATCATCAATAAATCATTTGCACAAGAATCATTGTCTAAGGATATGTTTCTGGGGAGCATGACCAAATACATGATGTTTGACAATAAATATGACAAATATGTAAAGCTAAGGTCTGTCACTGATTCAGCGGAGCTTCCGGTTTACATGTTTACTTCTCCCCCTACCCATGGATTCCCAAAATGTTAAGGACAAACATTTAAAACAATCAAAACACAAAAGTGTTGGAAAACAATATATGGAGCTACCTGTACACCTGAAAGTAGAAACAAACCCTGGAGCTAAAAAGCAGATGGGGTGGAATTCATGGAGAAAACAGAGCCCAAGAATCCCAGCCAAGATTGCAGAAATGAGAGCAATCAATCCTAATGGAGCCCATGAGAAACTCTAAGTTCAGTGACAATATAAAGAGTAGGAGAGGGACTTGGGAGTCATCAGGGAAATTAATTAATTAAATCACTGCTTTCATAATAGCAGGCCTGAAAAGACCTAGTCCCTTTCCCTCCTTCTCTGCCATGTATGCAGATAATGTGATTGACAGCAGTAGTATAATATTTGCCTCCAAGCTAGAACCTAAAACCTACCGTTTCCCCGAAAATAAGACAGTGTCTTATATTAATTTTTTCTCCCAAAGTTGTGCTAGGTCTTATTTTTAGGAGATGTCTTATCTTTCCATGCGCTAGGTCTTATTTTCGGAGGATGTCTTATTTTTGGGGAAACACGGTATCTGGGAAGGTATTCTAGAATGACTTTGGGTCTCAAAGAGAAGTAGAGAAGAATATAGAATAACTCCATACCTTTAAATCAAGACACAGGGAAAATGTTTTAAAAGAAAGAGAGAGAAAGAAGAAAAATAAGTTCCAACTGGTGGTAAAATACAGTAAATTACTTTATCCCAAGGATAAAAGTCTTTTTTATTTGATAATTGAAGGGATCCCTAGCCTGCCTGCTCCATACCCAAGCAAGCCATAATGATAGTTTCTGATAGATAGTGACATTACCCCTATCTATCAGAAACTAATAGTCCACTTTCTCATTTAAGGATGAAACTGTCAAAAAAAGATAAACCAGAGAGAAAAATCAATGGCTCACCTTTGTATTTTCAAATTATTTTTGGCATAAATATAAACTAAGATCTACACATATTTAGAGAACACACACACAAGAAGGAAGAAAATATATCCACTAAATCCAGAGGAATCAAAAGTGATATATGGAACAAGTAAAATTTTAAATTTAATAGGTATGTTCCAAAGTTTCCCAATTTTGGCACTGTTGACCTTTTGTGACAGATCATTTTTTCTATTAGTGAGATTTCCTGTGAGTTGTAGGATATTTAGCAATATTCCTGACCTATACTTACTGCCAGTAGCAACCCTCTATACTAGTGGTTCTCAACCTTTTTAATGCTGTGACCCTTTAATACAGTTCCTCATGTTGTGGTGACCCCCAACCATAAAATTGTTTTTGTTGCTACTTCATAACTGTAATTTTGTTACTGTTATGAATCATAATGTAAATATCTGTGTTTTCCGATGTTGATGATAAGAGATAATCATTGATCAGCTGCCTCCTGCACTCTCCCTCCTGGGGATCGAGGCCACAACCTGGACATGTGGCAATGACCAGAATTGAACCCAGGACCCTTCAGTCCATAGGCCAATGCTCTATACACTGTGCCAAACAGGATTTTTTTTTAAATTTTTTATTAATTTTCTTTTTGCTGACTGGGTGTTTTTTGCTACCTTGCCCCCCAAATTTCTGATTGGGTTCTCTGATTTATCTAATTTGCTGTTGATTCCTTCTAGTGTACTCTTCACCTTAGTTATTGTATTTTCATTACTGACTGGTTGTTTTTTAAATGTTTCCATCTCTGTGTATGTTCATCTATTCTTCCCCTGAGTTCATTGAGCATTTTTATAAAAAGTTTTGAATTTTGTATCTGGTAGATTTTTTTTGCCTCCATTTTGTTTATTTGCTTTTCTGGAGTTTTGTCTTATTCTTTGATTTGGGACATTTCTTTGTTTTCTCATTTTGGCTGCCTTCCTGTGTTTCTTCCTATGTACGAGGTAGATCTGCTGTCTCTCCTGTTCTTGGTGGGGTGGCCTTATGTAGTACTTGTCCTATGTAGCCCAGTGGCATAGTTTCCCTGGTCATGTGAGCTGGGTGCTCCAGAGATGTCCCTTGTGTGTGTCCTCTTCTTAGAATTGCTTCTTTATTGCTGTTGGCGTGCCAGTGAGTGGAACTGACCCTCAAGCTGACTGCCGATGAGGACTGGTAATGACTAAAGCAGATTAAGTTTCACGCCAAGTTTGTCCTCCAGAGTGGGATTTGTTGTAGCAAGGCTCAGGTGCCTCTTGAGTCCACCTTTTGGGCGTGTCACTTGTAGGGCTAATTAAATGGTTCTCTGCAGTATTCTGAAGCAGTTCACCAGGTGTGTTGGCTCTGAACATTCTTGGGAGGGGTTTTAGTGCAGGCCAAGATCAGCCACTGCCTGAGCCTGTCCTGTGGACACCTGATAAGAGCTATAAAGGGACCTGCAGTTGGTAGCTATCTATGCTGGACTTGGAAGCCCTTGGGAGAGGCTATGCTGTGAACGGAGGCCAGCTGTCACTAGTGCCCAGGGCCATTTACCAAGAAGTATAGGGCATGCTGAGTTGCTGGTTTTGGGTTAGTGGATCTTTGAGAGATTTTGGGAAAGTCAACAGCATGGGCTGAAGCTGGCAGCTTATGAGGACTGTCTACTGCATGAGTTTTGGGCTGGTGTGAGGGTTGAATGAGGTGGGGTCTCAGAGAATAATCTCAGGTTGAGGTGAGTGGTGGTAGCCAAGCCAATGGGTACAATGTACATCTGCCAGCTGTGTGTGGGGGCTCCACAAAGAAAAATGTTGCCTTTCTGTTACAGATACAGCTCTCACCTTGAAACCAGACAATTCAGTTCCTCCCTGTATGATCCTGGTGCTTTTAAAGCTGCTCTTTCTTTGCTGGAGCTCAGGGCAAGTGTTTGTGGTCAAGTGAGTTTTTGGCTAGGCCCCTTAAGAGGACACCTCAGTCTACAGGAGCCCCCTGTCTTACCAGGATGGAATCCCCACTGCTTTTCACAGTCAGATGTTGTGAGGGCTTCTCTTCCCAGCACTGGTGCAGTGGGATCATTAGCTCAGTATGGGAATGGGATTTTTTGCTCCTCAGGAAGAACCAGATATTCCCCTAGTTCTTAACTTCTTCACATGAATGTTGCACCAGTTCATTTTGAGTCTCCGCCCTTCCTACCAGTCTCAACATGGCTTCTTTATATTCTTAGTTATAAGAGTTCTGTTCAGCTAATCTTTAGGTGGTTCTCAAGGGCAGTTGCTTTATATGTAAGTTTGATGTGGTTGTGGGAGGAGATAAGTACAGTATTTATCTACTCTGCCATCTTAACCAGAGTGTCACTATTTTTAAATGTTTATTCTTTATATAGTAAAGCAAACCATTCATCAAATCAAATAAAACTATAATGAATTTCTGACCAAAATGCCAAGACAATAAAACTTAATATACAATATGTATAGAAATGTTCCAGTTATCTATTGCCAGCCCCAAACCTAGTAGCTTAAAACAACAGTAATCATGCTATTATTATCCTTCATGGTTCTGAGGATTGATCTGGCTCAACTCCTCCCGGAGTGTCTCATGTGGCTACAGTCAAATGGTGGCTGAGTCTAGAGTCTTTTCTAAGGTCTCCTCACATGTCTGGTGGTTGATCCTGGCTGTCAGCTAGGTCCTCAGTGGGGCCTGCTGGCTGGAAACACCTACACATGGCCTCTCCTTGTGATCTGGGTTTCTTTAGAGCACAGTGGCTGGATTCCAAGAATGAACATCCCAAGAGAACGATGAGAAAGCTATATTGGTTTTTTATGACTTACCCTTGAAAGTCAAATAACATCACTTCTGCTGTTTTACAAGAGTATGGGATTCAAGCAGGGGGAACAAGCATTCCACATCTTGATGAGAGCAGAGATCAGCATCACACTGTCAGATGAGGAATGGGAGATCTTATCTTGGAAATTGTAATTTGCCACAGTCACCAATGCACTTGGGATGTAAGTGAAGAAGGGTAATGGAGTGTAATTTTGGTAAGTTTCTCATCTTTTATTGTGACTAAGCAATAGATATGTTCTACATCAAAATAGAGGAGGATAAGTATATTATTTAAAGGCATAGTTTCAGCATTGGACAATGTAAACAGCAGGATTTTCCAATTCTGTAAGATGGTCCTAAGGTAGAGAATGTGTCACTGAAGTTTTTCTTTATTTATTTTTAAGCCTGTGAAAATATTATATAAATTTTTATTTATATATAATAAAATATTAGATGTTATATACACTTTTATTAATATAGTTTTTAAAAATAAAAAATGAAACAAGGTCAATATTCAACAAAGATAGCCATTTATTTAATCTCAAATATTAATTTTACACTAACTGAATGCTTGTCACTGTGCTAAGTTCTGAGATCTTAGGTATAAACACAGAGCTGGAAAGAACGTTAAAATTTAGTTGGCCCCATTTTTTTTTAAAATATTGCAGTGGGAAATTATATCTAAGGGGGAGATGCTTTCTCTGTCTGGGATCACACAATTTTTTGGTAGTAAAACTGTTTTAGGCGGAATTATAAAGGTACCCCCACCGGAACTAAGCTTTCCTTCCCTGGTTACTTAATAAAACACTAATCCAGGCACTACTATTTAGGGAATTTGCAGATCAAATTAAGATTGCTAGTAAGGTGACTTCAAAATAGGGAGAATAGTTTGGACTACCTGGATGGGTCCAGTGCAATCACTTGAATTCCAGCCAGAGAATATGAATGGCCTCTGGAAGCTGAGAACAATCACCAGTAGACAACCAGCAAGGAAATGGGAAACTCTGTCCTACAACTGCAAGGAGCACCCTGAATAACCTGCCAACAACCTGACTGACCCTAGAAGCACACTCTTCCCTAGAGCTTCTTGTTAAGAGCCTATCATGCTGACACTTTGATGATAGCCTATGAAAAACATGAAATAGGCAGAGACTTTGACGTACAAAACTGGGAGATAACAAATTTGTGTTGTGGCAAGCTATTAAATTTGTTATGGCAACCATATAAAATGAATACAAACACTAAATCTGGAGCCAAGTTCTGATACCTTTTTTGTTCTTTAAATGGATAATAACTAGAAGAGACAATCTCATTACTCAAATTGTTTAAGTTTAGTTTGCTGGAAAAACACACACATGTCAATCTGAAAAGAAAATGTCAAATGAGGTAGTGAGAACTGACAGTCATTTGTGGGCCAAACTATGAATAAGTTCCCCTTTAACAAGTTCTTTAAAGCCAGCCTTGGGCAATACCAGGTTGGATGAACCTTCACAGCCCCTTTCTACTTTGTTTCTATATACTTTTCCAACTCAGGTTCCTATTTCTACATTTTAATACGTCTTTTAGTTACCTGACTGACTCACCTCTGGAACTTACTAAACTCTGTTTCCAGCTCAGTTATTGACTCCTTCAACTTCTCTTATTTCGGTATCCCCCACAGCTTCTGGTAAACACTTGCTCTCTCTGGTCCTCCTTTGGGATCCAATGAACTACTCATTCTCTTCCCAGGTGTGACTATTTGGCCCATTTACCAACTTTGATTTAAGCTTCATTTTGCAATTATGCCTGACACTGTTAAAAACAGAAAAAGCTAAATACTAGAATGAGATTTTATGTCAACAGGATACTTCTCAGATAGGTTAACATTTTCCCTTTGTGCAACTAGCATTTTTTAAACAGGGTCATGCTACATATATCACAGACGATGCAATCTATGCTACAGGGCATTCTATTTTGGCATGATTTATAGTCATCTGTTCATTTTACTAGTGTAACTGTGTGTAAATGTGTATAAATGAATATATAGTATGATTGAACTCATCAGTCTTTTAAACTAAAAAATGTGAAACTAATTTGTTTGACTTAAGTCAAACTCTAAATTGTTGAAATTGTCACAATGAATAATAAATACTGTGTATATAGAAATAGGAAGTAGCTATGGATTTTATTTAAAACATGAGTAAACACCATTTATAAATAATTCAAAAAAAAAAAAAAAAGCTAACAATCCAAGGATTAAAATAAATGGATGGGGCTCCACTATGTTTGGAAAGAACTTTGCATTTCCCAGCATTTATAAATAACTTCATCCTCTTTTTCTTCACTCATAAACTTCACTTTGTTAAATGTCCTACTGTTGTCCCAGTATATATTTATATTAATAACATAAATGTATTATTAATAACATTTGCATTGGGAAGAAAGCTATGTGGAAAGTAGTTTTCAAAAAGCTAAAGTGTGTGGTCCAAAAGTCTGTACAAAATTAGAGTTATTTTTCTCTTTCTTGTCCTATGGCTTCCCCCTTTCCCCCACACTTCCTCCTTCTGTTACAGATTTCCTTAGGGATAGTTCAAAGATAAAAGAGTGCCTGGTACTTCCTCCTAACTCTTTTTTTTTTTAATAAAAATATATTTTATTGATTTTTTACAGAGAGGAAGGGAGAGAGAGATAGAGAGCTAGAAACATCGATGAGAGAGAAACATCGACCAGCTGCCTCTTGCACACCCCCTACCGGGGATGTGCCCGCAAACAATGTACATGCCCTTGACCAGAATCAAACCTGGGACCTTTCAGTCTGCAGACCGATGCTCTACCACTGAGCCAAACTGGCTTTGGCACTTCCTCCTAACTCTTAATGATTTCATAATCAGTCTTATGTGAACCCTGAATTGATATCAGGTAATTTAATCATTGAGAAGGGCAGAATAATGTAATTCTTCCCTTGTTAGAAATGTTCTCCTTGGTTCTGTTGCCTCTTTGACTGTAAGTAGATTTCTTCCCTTCGACCTCTTCTCCTAAGGAACAGAGTAAGATATACAGAAAATTAAAAATTACTTTCTCTCTTTATAGTGTTGAAGGTTTCTATGGGAGTAGAGAGTTAAAAGTCTGCAGAATCTATTTTAACACTTTTGGAATGAGTCCAAATCTGTAGCATAAAGAGTTCCAAAGCATTATGGGTCAGATTCTTAAGTTTTTGTGTTTATTTCTGCCTCCCTCCACTCCCTGTAAATCACATGCTTGAGATTGAATGAAATAACATTGTTTTTCTGTGTAAAAAAAATCCATCAAATTATATCTTTGGGACTGAAAACAGTCATTCTTTAAATTGGTTCACTATCTACAAATATACTATAAGAATTAATCTCACTTGATATTCATTCTACTTAATTATATATACATAACTAATACTTTTTGAAGGAATAAATAAAAGTAACCCTTTATTTGTAATTTATTTCAGTATTTTATTCTCCTAAAAGGAATTTTAAAAAATAATTTATTTGAGTTAATAAAAAATGTGATTTTTAGAGTTTTAAAAATAATTAATATATTTATTAAGAAATGCATTTTAATCCTACTATGTATATTATATAAAGAAATGAGACTGATTTTTAAATTACAAGTTATATTTAAAGATGAATATTAACAATCAAAAACTTTTCATTTACCTAATGAAGCCTTTTTAATAACTTTGGCAGTATAATTTTATACCCTTTAAGAACAGATTTTCTTCAGAAAAATAGAATAAGAGATTTGAAATTTAAATTTGAAGAGTGAAGTTGGTCAAATTCGTAATGCTCTTTGAGGTCAAAAATAAAAAGATGAGAATGAGCTTCTTTTGTGATTGGTGTATTATCCCTAGAGATATTTAGCAATGTAGTTTTAAATATGAAGATTCTCAAGGCTGACACTATAGAGACTAATACATACAATTATTGTCCTTAATTTATGAATTAAGTTGATTTAATTAATTTAAGGCAGCATATTTTAGTTTCTATATTATGGTCATTTTCAGACAAGTGAAACTACAAAATTTCCCCCTCTACAAATGTACATGAAATAAAATTTACTTCTCAATTTAGAACATATGTTTTTAATATAAACAAATGACATAGTTCTACATGGGTAAATAATTTAACTATTTAGAATTCATTTCCTTCACTTTAGCTGCAGACAGCCCACTAAATTACTTAAGAATAATTACAGCTCTTCCCCTTGATTGCTTTCTCTGCATGCACATTTAAGAACAGAAATGTTATAACATAGCATTTCTTAAAGTATTATTGCATACAAAACCACTTCCACAGAACATTAATAAGTGTTCCAGGAAAAAAAAAAAAGGAGGGGTTTAATTCAACTTACATATTGGGGAAGACTGTGTTAAAGAATTTTAAACAGGTTTATTTACTGTAAAAATTATCAGAGCCTTTTAACAGGCTGATGTGCATTTTGAAGTTCTAGTAAGGAAATATAGTAATACACATCACACAAGAACATTTGGCAATGGAACTTTTTTTTTTTTATCAGAGAGACTTTTACGGAAGTACTATTCTTTTGAACACTCTTTGTGAAACACTGATGCAAAGAATAATGAGTATATGATTAATTAATTTATGCAAAATAATTCTTGCAGCATCTCTTACAAGTTTATCAGCTTAACAATAACCCACAACCTTCGGACCAACTAATCTCTTACAAGTTTAGATAATAAGACACAATGTCCTCAAGGATTTATAGTTTACTGGTTGAAACAAACACATAAACCCTTAAAAATGTTGTAATAAAATATTTTAAAATATAATGAAACTTATATAAGAAGGAGAGAAAGACCAGAAGAGAGATGGCCTAAGTTTGAGGAAGACAAGGGATATTTTATACAATAGTTGTCTTGTCTGCTGACTCTTTTGTCTGCCAGAAAAAAATGAGAGGAGACGTTTCATGTACATAGATATAAAGTATTTTTGCAAGGTTTGAAATTACGAGGGCCTAAAACCATAGTTCATATATTAGAAAGTAGTCATTCTTCTAAATTAATTTCCTTTCCGCTTAGAAATTGAATCATTCATACAGTCTGGATAAATACTAGTTAATGATTGATATGTTAAATATTGAAAAATCAGAAAAATTTGCAAATTTTATGCAAATGATTAGAAACTCAGGTTAAAAAAAGAAACAAATTATATGAATGTTCAAAACAATTACTACAAAAAGATGATATAAGAACACTGATTTGTATGACAAAGGATATGGAACTTTGATCTAGCCTACTTAATAAAAGAGTAATATGCAAATTAACCATCACCCTGCTCAAGCCACTCCCACCAGCCAATCAGAGTAAGTATGCAAATTAACCCCAACCATGATGGCTGCAGCCACAGAGAATAGTTGAGAGGCTTGAGTATCCCTAGCAATAGAGGAAGCCAAGCTTTCCACACATCCTGACCCACCTACTCTCCATTCAAGGATACAAAGTTTCAATTATAGAAGATAAATTCCAAGAAAAATGGTGGCAGCCACGGAAATGGAGAGAATAGCCTAGAGTTGCCCCAGGCAATGGAGGAAGCAAAGCTTTCCACCTGCCCTGGCAGGCCTAGGCCTCCACTCAAGGACACCAAGTTTCAATTATAGAAGGTACATAAAACCAAACAAATGGCGGCAGCCACAGTGAGCAGGGGGCTTGGCTCGCTCCAGGCTACAAAGTTTCAATTGTAGAAAGTAAATAAATTCCAGATACCAGGGCTTCCCCTTGGGTCACTAGGGGGTGTGGCCAGCCTGCAAACCACCACAGGCCCCTCACCCAGGCTGCCCCACGCCCCAAGGGAACTCCCACCCTGATTTGGGACACCCTTCAAGGCAAACCAACTGGCCCCTTCTCATGCACCAGGCATCTATCCTATCTAATAAAGAAGTAATATGCAGATGGGCCATCACTCCAACACACAATATGGCTGCCTCCATGTGGTCAAAGATCCTGTCCCTATGGGGATACAAGATGTCCACCACAAGATGGCTAGCAGGAGAGATTAGTTGAGAGAGACCAGGTCTGCAAGGGAGGGCAGTTGGAGGCGATCAACCTTGTAGGGGAAGGCATTTAGTGGTGGCCAGGTTGGCAGAGGAGGGAAGTTGGGGCAAACAGATTGGCAGGGGAGCAGTTAGATCAAATAGGCTGGCATGGGAGTGGTTAGTGGCTGATCAGGAAGGCAGGCAGGTGAGCAGTTGGGAGCCAGCAGTCCTGGATTGTGAGAGGGATGTCCGGTGGGATTGGGTCTAAAAGAGCAATTTAATATCCAGATTAGTGAAGGTGCAGGCTGAGCTGAGGGACACCCCCCACCCTGTGCGTGAATTTTGTGCACCGGGCCTCTAGTATATATATAAAAGCCTCAGTAACTGAAACGCTGGTCAACTGATGACTGGTCACTATGATGTACACTGACCACCAGGGGGAAGATGCTCAATGCAGGAGCTGTCCCCTGGTGGTCCACATGCTCCCACAGCCAACCAGGTGGTCCCTCCCCCTGGCTCTCCAACATCCCACAGTGCTTCCCTTCAGACGGCAGGAGACAGCCCTAATTGACCCAGATTGACAGCCAGGCTGAGGGACTCCACCCGTGTGTGAATTCTTGCACTGGACCTCTAGTATTTATTTAATTCACTTGATGACTACTATTGGCCCTCTCACCACATGATTTCAGTCAAGGACAAGAAATCCAAAGTTAATATTTCATGTGATACTAGAAAGAATTTTAGACTATTAGTCTCAAAACTTTTAAAAATTATGTACTTATTATTATAATTCTATAGCATGAGCACAACATATTTTATCTATTTACACAAAATGACATCTTTAAACCATTGGGATTAGAGACAGTAAATATTACACAGTGCACACAATGTACATTTATAATGAGATAATATAATAAATTTAAAATGAATGTTTTTTAATAAGTTGATAAATTTGAAATAAATTAATATATTTTAAGTAAATATTTTAATGAACTTTAATATATTTTTAACTATTAATGGAAGAAACTGATGTAAGAATTTTAATATTGCAGTGAGTGCAATGTCATTTAATTTTTAAATTTTTAAATTTTTGTTTAATAATGTGCATGATCCAGCAATTTGAAAATCTGTTCTGATTTCAAGATTTTGTTTTTCAAGCTTGGTTTTGAAGTTGTCATGTAGAAAAGTTAACTCAAAATGATACATAGATCCAAAATTTTCATCTTTGTGATGTCAATCACTTTTCTTGCAAACTATTTTGAAATTCCATCATTTTAACAATTTTAGCAAATTGGTTTAAGTAGTTACCAAAATTTTTCATTTGGGATATTTTTCAAAGTACTTAAACAATTTTTTTCACATGTTTAAAAAAAATCTTTACATATATAATTTTATAGCTAATACAAATTATTTTTTAGTACAAAACCATGCAATGAAATAAACATTTTCTAAAATAAATTTTCAAAAAATCTCTCATGTTCTTTTTCAAAACGTTATTTTTATCTTGAAAAACTCATAAAATGTGTTCCCCACCACCCACTCTAAATATATCTTTGCAATGTATAAATGTTGGCCAGCTATCAGTACAGAAAAGGTACAACAAATTTGAAACGTTTGTCTTTATTTTTTTTTTAAATCAAAAAGAAAACACACACACACACACACACACACACACACACATACACTGAGTGGCCAGATTATTATGACCTCTGAACACATAATAATCTGGTCACTCAGTATGTATGTATATACATTGTGCATGGGTGGGGTCCAGCCAGCCTGGCCAGGGGGAGAACATGGGTGGTTGACCTGCCTGCTGGTTGAACTCCTGGTCAAGGGGACAATTTGCATATTAGCCTTTTATTATATAGGATATACACTGAGTGGCCAGATTATTATGCATTCAGAGATCATAATAATCTGGCCAATCAGTGTATATGAATGAAAATTTACATATAATTTAAAAACAAAAAATATATATTCAAATAGCCACAACTAAAGTGAAAGAATAGCACTTCATCCTCTAGGTTCCTTATATACCTATTACATTGTTAACCTCTTTCAAAATCATTCCTCACCTTGACCTGTTAATAACCATTATGCTAAATTCACTTGCTTTCCCTCAGCTTGTGTGTGTATGTATTATATCTTAATAAATTTGTTTTTGCCTTTTTTAAAATTTTGTGTAAATAGAATAATATTATATATTTCATTTGCTATTTCTTTTGTTCAACAGTATATTTTTGAGATTCTAATCTATTGCTGCCTGTGATTGTATTATAATTAATACATTATAACTGGTATAACTACTATAGAGTATTTTATTGCATAGATACACCACCACTTATACTTACTTATCCATTTCATGAATCAATTAATCTTGCTTTCATTTCTATTCCATCCCACAAAACCCTCCACTTTTTATTTTAGAAAACAGCAACTAAGTTTTCCCAGTGTTTTTTTAGGGGAAAATGCTGATAAGGTTTCTATTAAAACCTTTGGAACAATTTTTTTTTTTTTTTTTTTTTTTTTTTACTATCCTATATAATAAAAGCCCAGCGACCAGAACGACCAGATGAATAGTGGCTATGACAGGTCCTGACCACCAGGGGGCAGATGGTCAATGCACACCCACAGTGGAAGCGCAGCTTGGCTGATGGGGATAAGTGGATCCCTGCAGGCCACACCCCCCACCAGTGCACTAATCCCGTGCATCTGGTCTCTAGTACTTTCATAATTTCTCTAGAATGTCTAAGCTTTTCTCGGATAAACTAACTGACAAAGTTTTGTATTGGCATATGTTTAAATTATTTTTGTATCTATTTTCTTACTGCTCACTAGTCTGACAGTTATGAATTATACTGAACACATTATTTCATCTCCTCACTCAGCCATCCCCAAATATTCTGGGAAATGTAACTCCCAAACCTGATTTCATCTTTATTATATATGGCTTCCTCAAATCAGACGTTTTTATAGCCTGTGTTGTTTCCCTGACTACTATTAGTACCAAGGAGGAACCAAGATAAGCTACTCAGATATTAACCTCGGTTGACTGGTTTAAAGATGAGCCTTGCCAAAGTGTAACTAATCAGAGCGCTTTTGTCTCAGCATTTGAGTCCCAGAGAGTCAAGCCATTCTGCAGTGAGCGAATCTGTAAGCAGTTAAGCTCCAGACCTATTGGCAACCATCTCGTTCCCTCCAGATGGACCAGAACAGATGAAGCCTTTGGTTTCCAGAGAGAATTAGAAAAATGAAGCACTGAAGCAATAAAGATAAAAGGAACGAAGTTATGATACATGTTCCAACACGGATGAACCTGGAAGCCAGATACAAAAAGCAACATATTATATGATTCCATTTATAACCAGAATAGGCAAAACCATAAAGACAGAAAATTGATTATTGAGTGACGAGGGCTGGAGGAAGGGGAAAGGAGGAATCACTTCTAATAGATACAGGATTCATTTTGGAGTATTAAAAATGTTCTGGAAATTAGATAGTGGAGATGGTTAAATAACTTTGTGAGTTATACAGCACACTCTAAAAGAATGAACTTAATGGAATAGAACTTATATGTCAAGAAAACTGTTATTTAAAAATGATTTTGGAGAAGCAAAGATTTTGGAGAGGGATAAAGAGAGGTCTGTCTCACAGCAAACTAGGGGGAGGTTTTACTAGTTGATGTATTTGAGATTTAAGGAGTTTTTTGATTTAAAGATTGTGCCACAAATTGTTCATAAAATAGAATTGGTTTTCTTTAATTTCAAGCAAAAGGTTCTCACTCATATTGTTTTATTTCTCTTGTTTTGCATATGAGGAAATTGGGCTTAGGCAATTTACCTAAAATAAAAGGGAACATACTTTACTCCAAATCCTTATTTATATTTACTTATATTGTCCTCTTTAAAAATATGTTTATCATGGAGACATTTTCTTCACATTTATTATTCACTGATAATTTCTCTTTCCACTTCCCAATGTAGATTGTTTTATTCTTGGGGTTGTCTTTCTTTAATTTTTTTTTTTCTATTTGTGTAGGAAGCAACTTCTTAAAGCCCATAGGAAGATTGAATAGCAGATACTGACTATAGCTACTTTAAGTAGAAATTACTCTAAGGATACCATGGAATACCTCATATATCCAGAGATGGAAAAATGTAGCCATTCCTTCAAGGTACAAAGACCAAGGACTAGGAAGCCATTAGCTTTTTTTGTGTGTTCTTCTCTTGAGAAATTTCTTTTCTTTTCTTTTCTTTTTTTCCCCCCTCAATAGACCAACTACTATTAACCTGCAGGCTGCAGAGAACAGACCTCATTCTAATTCCAAATATTATACATTTCTTAAGCCATGCTTCTGTGTCTTGGTACTATCCACATTTTTTACCAGATAATCTTTTCTTTTTTTCTTTTTTTGAGATATAGTTGACATATAACAGTATATTAGTTTCAGGTGCACAACATAATGATTGGATATTTGCATACACAGTGGAATGATCACTACAATACGTGTAGTTAACATCCATCATCACATGAAGTTACTTTTTAAAAAAATATATTTTGTTGATTTTTTACAGAGAGGAAAGGAGAGGGATAGAGAGTTAGAAACATTGATGAGAATCATGGATCAGCTGCCTCTTGCACACCTCCTACTGGGGATGTGCCTGCAACCCAGGTACATGCTCTTGACCAGAATCAAACCCGGGACCTTTCAGTCCACAGGCTGACTCTCTATCCACTGAGCTAAACCGGTTTCGGCAATGCAGTTACTTTTTTATCTTGTGCTGAGAACTTTGAAAATTTATTCTCTTAGCAACATTCAAATATACAATAGAGTATTATTAACTATAGTTACTATGCTGCACATTATACCCCCAGGACTTATTTATTTTATAATTAGTAGACTTTAGTTTTTGACCCCCTTACCCTCCACCATCACTCCTTGCCTCTGGGAACCACCAGTTCTCTATATCTATGAGTTGTTTTATTTTGTTCACACATTCTGCATATCAGTGAAATCATATGGTGCTTCTCCTTCTCTGACTTACATCACTAAGCAAAATTCCTCAGGTCCCTCCATGTTGTTGTAAATTCAAGATGTCCTTTTTAATGACTGAATAATATTTCATTATTTATCTATACATCACATTTTCTTTAATAAATATATATCACATTTTCTTTAATCCATTCATCCATCAGTGTCCACTTAGGTTGTTTCTATATCTTGGCTATATGGTAAATAGTGCTACAATAGACATGATTGTGCAGATACCTTCTTGAGTCAATGTTTTCATTCCCTTTGGATAACTATGATATTTAGAAATGGATTGCTGGTTCATATGGTAATTCTATTTTTAATTTTTTGAGTAATCTTTGTACTTTTTTCCATAGTGGCTGTACCAATTTTCATTTTCACCAACAGTGCACAAAGGTTCTCTTTGTTCCACATCCCTAAACCAGTACTTGTTATTGCTTGTCTTTTAGATAATAGCCATTTCAGCAAGTAGGAGGTGATATCTCATGTTCTTTAAATTAATTTCTTTTCCAATTACACTTGACATGCAATATTATATTAGTTTCAGGTATACTACATAATGATCTGACATTCTTATACCTTAATCATTCTTATACTAAGTGATTACTGCAGTAAGTCTAGCACACATCTGACACCATACATAGTTATTACAATACTATTGACTATATTCCCTATGCTTTGCTTTATATCCCCATGACTATGTCTATAACTAGCAATTTGTATATATTTTACAATCTCTTTCACTTTTTCCATCCAACCTCCCTTCCATCTGGCCAGCATCAATTTATTCTTTGTATTTATGTGTTTGTTTCTTGTGTTCATTTATTTTATCACATCCTCTTGATCCATTTGTCTATCCATGGACACTTACCTTGCTTTCATATCTCAGATATTCTAAATAATGCTGCAATAAAGTGCTTTTGATTTGCATCTCCCTGGTGATTAGTGATGTTGAACACATTTTGTGTACCTGTTGGCCATCTGTCCATCTGTATGTCTTCTTTGGAAAAATGCTTATTCAGTTCCTTTTCCCATTTTTAATCAGGTTGTTGTATTTTGTGTTTTCTTTCTTTCCTTCCTTCCTTCCTTCCTTCCTTCCTTCCTTCCTTCCTTCCTTCCTTCCTTCCTTCCTTTCTTTTTGCTCTTGAGTTATATGAGTTATTTTTTATATTAACCTTTTGTCATGCTTAAAGTTTCAGCCCACGCTATAGGTTGCCTTTTCATTTTGTTGTTTTCCTTGGCTGTGCTGAAGCTTTTTAGTTTGATTTCCTACTTATTTATTTTGCTTTTGTTGCCTTTTGCTCTTTGTAAAAAAAATAAAATAAAATAAAATAAAATAAAATAAAATAAAAACATTGTCAAGATCAATGTTAAGAAGCTTACTGCCTATGTTTTTCTCTATAAGTTTTATGGCTTTAGAATATTTTTTTAATAAAAGAAAATATTTAGAACTATTTAAAGGTTTGGTAGTATAATATTGGTAATATAATTGTGGTTCTTAAATTATTATTAATAATTATGAGCCTTAGAAGAATATGAAACCCCCAAAATTCAGTTAAATATGAACAAATAGGTAATAAAAGAGTAGTGGACTTAAAAAGGCTTACTATTTGGAAGGTGAACCCCCAAATACTAACTGTGGCTATCTCTGGATGGTAGAACTGCATGTGAAGTTTATTTTGTATTTTTCTAGTTGTTTTTACAAGACATGAATTGGATTTTAACCAGTATAAATTTATTAGCTTTGGGACACTAAATTGAAATAATGTTCATTTAATTAATTCTTTAGTAAAATGTTTTCAATTTCTACAGAAACATTGCTTAGATTTAAAAAGTATGTCAATCATGAGCTAACTTCAACTGACTTGTGACCTCTGAATGCTCATTTCTCAAGTGAGCAAGAAGGGGACTAAGCTCCAGCGACAACTGGAATAAAAACAGTAGAGTTCCTGAAATACTGCAAATTTATTTAGTCTGTGTCTGTGTGATATCCGAGTAATGTCAGTTCTGTCAAATCAGGTCATCCAGGAGCCAAACTCAATAAAGTATAAAAATTAGCCCCAAGAGGTTTTTGACAGTTGTGAAATCTAACCTGAAATCACCTGATTGCCCTGTGTTTGACAATAGCCTAAGCCGCAGGCGTCTTCAAACTACGGCCCTCGGGCCACATGTGGTTTTTTGCGCAGTGAGCGCAGCCGAGGTGTTACAGTAGGAATTAGTAGTTCATATAGTCTGGCCCTCCAGCTCTCTGAGGGACCTTGATCTGGCCCCCACTTTAAAAAGTTTGAGGACCCCTGGAGGTGATAGGGAAAATACATTGGTTGGATTACATATTTCTTTTTCAAGACAAGAAGAGTCTGCTAAATTAATTTTTAAATGTTAGTATAGTTGTCTACTATTTTTATTTCTTATTCATTAATGTTTAAAAAGAGAAAGTTCTAGCTTTCCCATGCTACCAGTGCTCCTTTGGGGAAAAGATTCAAATATGCTTAGGAAAAACTCAAAATAAAATCAGTTCTCCTTAGGAAAACCTCCAAGGTCAAGTGGAAATTTGTGCCTTCCAAGTTCCCCAAGCTCCTGCGCTTCCATTATGCTGGCTTTCTCTGTGCCCCTTAAACATCAAGCTCCTTTCTATTCAGGGACCCTCGCACTTGCTGCTCATCCTACCTAGACAGCTCTTAGTCCAGGGTTTCCTATCATTAATTCTTTATTTTTTTTAAGTGAGCAAAGAAAGTATTATTAGGGTAAACATTAATGAAATAGAATGCAGAAAAGAAATAGTAAAAATCAACCAAACTATTACAGAGTTTATATTTATGGTTAAAAACATTTCCACAAAGACAACTCTAGGCCCAGATGGCTAAATTGACAAGTTCTAGTAAACATTTAAAAAAGAGATGACACTAAATTTGTACAAAATCATCTAGAAAACTAGAAAGAATTATTTACTAATGTATTCTATGAGGCTAGCATTATCCTGATATCAAAACTTGACAGAGACATTATAAGAAAAGAAAACCACAGGCCAATAACTTTCTGAACACAGATGGCATAATTCTACACATTAATTCTTTCTCATCCTTAATTCTTACACCTGGGACATCAATTTCAGGGCGGTCTTCCTTGTCCAGATACCTCATCTAAAGCAGGTATCTGTCCACACACCCAGTTACTCTCAGCTGTCATATCACTGGGTTTTGTTGTTATCTTGGCATCAGTCACTACTTGAAATTAATCTTATTTATTTGTTAACTGCCTGTCTCTTTTCAGTAGAATTTATAAGTCTACATAAAGCTGTAGAGTTCCATTCTGTCTTATTTGCATTTGTATTCTAGATGCCTAGGATCATTACCTAGCATTTAATAGACTAAATAATATTTGTTGAATAAAATGAATGAGTACAGTACTCTTCTCTGAGCAAATGACATTTAAAGGTATCAGCATAAATTATAATTTTTTTTATCCTCATCTAAGGATTAGTTTTTCTTGATTTTTAGAGAGAGAGAAAGAGAGAGAAAAAGAGAAACATCAATTAATTGCCTTTTATATGTGCCCCAACTGAAGATTGAACCCACAACCTTTTAGTGTGGGGCGATGCTCCAACCAACTGAGCAACTGGGCCGAAATTAAGCATAAAACATTTCATAGGATATTGTATTTATATAGTTGGTTTTCCCTAAAAAATAATATTAATAATATTGATGCATAAAAGGGAAAGAAGAAAGACAAATTTAACAGTAAAAATTAACTTCATATGTTAACACATTTAAATTTTAGAGAGAGAGAAAGGGTAGAGGGAGAGAGAGACAGAGACAGAGAGAGAGAACGAGCACCAGAGAGAGAAATATATCAATGTGAGAGAGAAACATTGATCGGTGGCCTCTTGCACATGCCCTGACAGCGGATCGAACCTGCAATCTGGGTACTATGCCCTGACTAGGAATGTAACCCACCACCTTCTGGTGAACAGGATGACACTCCAACCAAGAGAGCCATATGAGCCAGGCTGTTAACACATGTTAAGATATATTTTCACAATTACAAGTTTTTCCATTGCAATTTCCTTCTTGCTTAAACTTTTGGCTTTACCCCATATAGTGTCTCTCCTTGGAAAAACTATTGAAAGTCTATATTAAAATAAATGTGTATGTGTATGTGTGTGTGCATTGTTGTTAGCCTTAATTTTCTGATAATGCAACTATTTGATTTGGACAGATGGGAGATTTCCTTTTTGCATTTTGGCCGCATTCAGTCCTGACTTGTTATTGTTTGAAATTCTGAGAATGTTTTACACACGTTTACAAAAGAGAAACATTTTGGCCTCTGATAAACGAAAGACAAGCACGATATAAACTCTTGGGGAAGATCCTTTAGGATCGGTGCAGGAGACCTGCACATCTGTTTCCAGCTGTGCAGCTACTCAGAACCAAAATGACTAATCCTGGTTTGGCCCAAGTCAGTAATTATTTTACTGTTGATTTGAAGATCAAAGGTTATTCTCAGGAAGTAAGACTAGGGCAATGGACTTTGCTATCTAACAGCAGTGGAGATTTATGCAAGCAATCATTTGGTTCATGGCTTGAACATTAACCTGGTGCTAATGCATATGGATGACAGCAGCAATGTAAACAGTCTTGATGTGATATTAATTATAATTAGCTAAAAGTAAATAAATTTACTGGTTTTGAATCATCCTTGCCCTTTTGCCTGGCCTCACATTCTGACCCCAAATGTTGGGAAAATCTACAGCTACTATGTCACACTTTTAAAACAACGTATGTAACTATAAATCCTAATTGTCATTCAAAACTTTTTGTGACCCTCTCTTCATTGAACTGTTTTCATATTGAAACCATTTACTCTAAAAAGACTTCTAAGGTGAGGACAGTCTAATTCTACTTGTATATTCATGAGGAGTCTTAAAAATCTAAGTGTTCAATATTATTTTTTTCATCAGAGACCATATTATTCTTTGCAGTCTGTTTGTGACATGTACTCTACATTTTCATTGTTCTCTGGTATCAAGCCAGACCATCATGAAGGGGAATGATTAAATGAGAAATAATTAAATTTAAGAGTGCATACTTTATGTGCGCATGTCAAACCCCTGTTAAATTTGATGGGAGTTTTGGAGCCTATGTAAACATTGAAAAAGACTTGAGGATTTGGGTACATACCATACTTAATAGGGGTTTTTTCACTTAAATAAATCGTATTAATGCATTCATATTTTAACTTGTCATGCCTGAGGAAACTGATGATTTGTTTTTCCCAAAGTTTTATTCTATATTATTGAAACATTTCTTTTACCAAGTAGTGAGTATACTCTTAAGTGTGTATTTAAAATATCTATATTTAACCATCCTTGAAATAATTCCAATAGTATTTTATTTCTCATAAAAGTTCTATCTCTTATTGTAGATGCTCTTGAAATAAATGTTCATAGTGTCAGCATTAATCTTAGTGTACCTAATATGTTCAAAGCAGCAATATATAGAGTAGGTATTTCTCAAACTTAATACTGGCTAGACTTTTTACTTAATATTATTAGAATTACACAGCTAATTTGAAGTCCTCTCTCTCTTCCTGGTTTTTCAGTATTGCTAGATTTATTATTTAAACTAAAATATAATTTGGTGATGAATAGGTAGGGAGCAAAGAAAGATGGCCACACAGTTAATTCACTACCTAGGTTCCCCATTTCAACCATTTTTTGTCCAAGAAGGACCGAAATTTAGTGTCATAAGGATTTCTTGCTACTTTTAGGCATTTTTGGCTCTTGTTTTACAAAGTGCTACCAATATATCTTAATTGGACAGTTAAATGTTTATTTTTAAGCATCAACAACATTTAGATATATTTGATATTTATTAAGTTTTCTTTTTGAGCAGAAAATATGGAAAATTATTTAAGTGCACTTGCTAACATTATGGGCTTTCAGTCATTGTAAAAGCTTGTATGGTCCTGGGAGTGCTTTCTCATTTTGCTTAGTGGCAGCAGAGTTTTTGAAGGGGACATATTTATAACCAGTGGTTTAAATATCAGTGGATAGCATTTATTTAAATATTAGCATGCAGTCATGGAGACACCTTCTTTGAATAAACAATTTCAAATATATTTGGGTGGCCATTAACCCCTCACTGTTTCCCTTGGTGTGACTTATTACAGGTTATCTGAAATATACTGGTCCTTTCCAGACAGAGATACTTAATAGCAGTTTTTAATTAAGTATATATTTTGCAATGCAGAATTTGGTTCTTAAACCTGCACTTGAAATCCTAAATAAACATCTTAGCCTCAGTATAATATTTCACTTTGAACTTAACATTTCAGTTGATTACATATAATGGTGACTATATCTTGACTCCAGCTGCTCTTCAAGTTTTGGAGTTCTTGATCCATATTCTCAGATATATTATCATAAATGTTATTAAGTAGTTCTCTATGACAATAAAGATAGAGGACTATTCTCTTTTCCATTTGTGTCTTCAATTTTTCAGTTAAAAGATGTTAAGGAGACAGAGAGGTGATGGAGTACACAGGCTCAGCTATACTTTCCTGAGTGTTATGTTGATCACCACGTACCTGAGGAAATCAGACACTGATTATGGGTGCAGTGGTCCAAACGTTTTCCAATACACCTATAATTTATTCCAAGTCTCACAGAGTAAATTCATATTAGTTGGCTAATGCAATAATCAGTCTATCAATATTTAGTCTTGATATGTTTTTGATATGGTCTAATTCAGAAATTTTTAGCCATTTTTATCTCATGGCAATATCAACTAATGACTAAAATTCTGCTACACACCAAAACATATATTTTGGCCAATGTGACAAAAATAGATATAATTTCGATTGATTTACAATAGTAATAATAATGATGGTGTAGTAATTACCTACCCTCTTTGCTCCAAAGTGGCTTTAAAGAAAACCAGGTGTAGCCTTGACTGGTTTGGCTCAGTGGATAGAGCATTGGCCTGTGGATGAACAGTCCCAGGTTTGATTCCGGTCAAGGGCATGTACCTTGGTTGCAGGCATATCCTCAGCAGGAGGTGTGCAGGAGGCAGCCAATCGATGTTTCTCTTTCATTGATGTTTCTAACTCTCTATTCCTCTCCCTTCCTCTCTGTAAAAAAATTTATTTATTTAAAAATCAGGTGTTTATACTTGCATATATAGATTTCTGGTATCAATAATTAACCATTCAGATACTACCTTATTGTTCATGTGGCCAATAAGATTCAACTCTATTATCTGATCTGTATATTTATGTTTCAAGACAGGGTATTTTTGCCAGATTACTATTGTGATGGCTATTGCTATTTTTTTTTTTTTTTTTTTTTTTTACAATCTAAAGATAAAGAGGTCAGTGCCCCTGATAAAATAGTTAGGTACTATGTGTTAAAATTTCTTGCAGCACCCCAGTTGAATATGGCTAATAGGTACTACACTCAATATTTCTGGCTTCATTGAGAATGCCATCTCCTTCCTCATGTCCCCTCCAACCCAAGAAAGAAGTCTCACGTGAGGAACCACAAATAAAAATGCAGCCCACTCTCATCCCCACACTTCCAACTCTGTTTTTGTATTATTTCTGGCATATTTTCCTGAAATTCTACATTTCTTTCTCTGAAGGCTCCAAAGGTGAACTCTCAAAAAGACAGCTTTAGTTTGGCATGTGACTGTCAATCTGTTAGTTATGGCCAACTGCTATTGTATGTAAGGTACTATGCTAGACATTTAATATACATTATTTCCTTCGATTCTTACTACTTGAGGTGAGCATTATTGTTCTCAGATCACTTGTAACAAGTTACATTACAGGTAAGTAAAATGAGATCCTTCCATGATAATTAAAGAATGAGGTTAAAACCTACTACATTTGCTGTAATTCAAAGTAAGGCCTTTCTAAATTATGCAGTATAGTCTCTAGCAAAGTTAAAATGATGATTTTAGTGCTTACTTCTACTATTATATTGGATCAGAAAATGTAGTCTTCCCTTCGGGGAATTTTAGTTTCTTTTTGTTTGTTTGTTTTGATGTAATTAATGCTTTGTGATCAGGAACATTCCATGAAGGATGTGACTTTCATGGGTGGGCTGTATTTTTTCTCAAGTCATTAGAAGATGGTATTTATTTATTCAGGCTTACACATGAATTTCATCTACTTGGAAGGGACATCCTTTTATGTTAAATAACTTTTATTTTTTTAGTCCTCATAGTGTCACTCATAGAAATTTGCATGGAAAAGGCACTCAATAAATTCAACAAATGTTGATACTACAAATTAAAATTCCAGTTGACTTTGGAAACAAGTCAAGTAGTTAGAAAACCATATAAATTTTTAATGTAATATTTCTGGTCATTTATATAGAATGAGTCTATAATGGCACAGGTTTCTCTCTATTGTTCATTCTATAACTCAATTTTAAATCACTCTTCCAAGGACTTTTCTCCATTAATTTTTTTAATGTTATGAAGTCTAATGAAATGTAGAATCTTTTGTGAAGGTGTGGAAATATTTTGCTTGAGAACAGGGTCTGTGGGTGTGATGAGCACAGGGGGGTGATTAATTTAGATACAAGGGAGACCGTGTGGGACTAAAACAGTGCCTGCCATGAAGTTGCATGATTTATGAAGTAGTGCGAGGTTACTTCCTGAAGAAGTAAGGATGTCTCATTGCCCATTCTCCTGCCACAAGCATACACATCCACACACCACAAATCTCCTTACCCAAGCACATATATGCCACTGATTTTCCCAGGTACACATGTACTTGAACTAATTATCTACTCTTGTGGAATGCAGCTACATGCTCCTTTTCCATTCAAAATCCACTACACAGACGGGCACTGCTTCAAATCCTGGCGATTCCCCCACCAATGGCACAGAGCTCTCAAAGAGCTCGTGGCTCCACAGAGGGGACAGAGCAGAAAAATATTATTACAAGATACTATATTTTATGATGTTGTAAGGGATGATAATTGGAGTATTTGCAGAGGCATCTAACCTGGAATCATTGCTCAAGGAAAACTTCTTGGGGCAAGCAGCTCTTATGCTTACCCCTTTTACCTCATTAAATTAGTTACTTATACTGCGGTGTTCAGTTGCTTTAAGTGGCCTCAGCAGATAATGGGGATATTGGTTAGAAGAAAGTATGTGAAATAGCCCCCAAAAGCATCTCTTTATCTTCCGAAAAACTTTCCTAGACTCCTGCCGAGACACTGTAAACACCTCCTAACTGGTTGTTTGATACCTGCTTTGCCTTTTGATATACTTTTCACATTTCAGTCAAGTAATAATCAGGCATATCTGTTCATGTACTTTTCCGTTAAAAACAAAACGAACAGCCGAAACCGGTTTGGCTCAATGGATAGAGCGTCGGCTTGGGGACTGAAAGGTCCCTGGTTCGATTCCGGTCAAGGGCATGTACCTTGGTTGTGGGAATATCCCCAGTAGGGGGTGTGCAAGAGGCAGCTGATCAATGACTCTCATCGATGTTTCTAACTCTCTCTCTCTCTCCCTTCCTCTCTGTACAAAATCAATAAAATATATTTAAAAAAACAACAACAATAAAACATAAAAAAAAAAAACCAAAAAAAAAACAAAAAAAACTCCCAATGCTTCCCAGAGTCCTTAGGGTAAAAAGAAAACCGCAAATGATTAACAAGCCCCTGTGACCTGCTCCCTTCCCACCTCTCCAGACTCACCTGGAACCCTGCTCCAGTCACTCTCTGCAGGTGCTACTCCTCCCCTTTCAATCCATTGGGTTTATCCTCTCAGCAGATAGCATCCTCTGCCCGCTACCAGCTGTGTGTCCTCTGGCAAGTTATGTAACTTCTCTGTGCTTCAGTTTTTCATCTGTAATATGGGGGCAATGCTATCTCCATTTACCTCTTAGTGTAAAGATTATACATGTAAATATGTAGAGAGGCACATAATAGAAACTAAGTGTTTCAAATTATTTTAATTTCTTGAGCGCCTGTGATATGCAGGGAACTGTATTAGATATTTTGCATATTCTGTACATATTATGTATCTTTTAAAATCAAATGGATTCCCAGGCATTAGATAAAAAAGTACTTAAACATATTTTCACTATTTTATTTTTTAAATCATGTGTATAATTTAAAGGTAGGTAAAATGAAAGGTTTTTAATACCATAGTCTTATGGATCCAAAAGAATCATCACACCAAAATTGGCAGTGGTTCCAGGCAGATTTAGAAAATGCTCTCAAATAATTGTCAGCATTGCCTTCCAGAAATGCAAGAACTTTTCAAATGGACAGTTCACTGTGATCCCCTTCATTCTGCGCAACTTACTCAAACTTTCCCCTGATCCGTGTTTATCTGTATTTCTGAAATATCAGCATAGTTCTCTAATTTAGTTTCAGAAAATATGAAAGATACTGTCTCCGTTTTTAATTTAAAAGAAAAAGTCTCATCACAAACCAATCTACCTGCCAAATTGTATCCTGAGTCTTACGTGCACTCATGAGTGTAAGTCGAATCCTTGTTAGAGAAACACATTTATACTTGGGATAAAGCATCAAGGCAAAGTTCAAACAAGCAGAGTATCTTAAGAATTGGCCATAAAAAAAAAGAAAGCTTACATAATTTAAGCTATGTCAAAGAAGAGTAAAACCGTCTTTAAGAAGACTTACTAATCAGCATGTAATGTGCTTCTCTGTGTTACTGATGCTGTAATAACCCATAAATCCTGGGAGCACTTTCTCTTTTCTTCCATTTCCATCACATTCCCCAACCTCCCTCCCCTCCCCCCCTCCACTCCTACTCCCCTTCCTTGCTTGCCTTTACCTCATTCCTTTGATTGGTCTTACTAAAATACCTCTTGCTGACTTAATGGGTAGAAGGCATTGATCAAACTCTTTAAAAACACAGAACTTTCAAAATAAGAAGCATGAATTTGGCCCTGTCGTTGCTGTTGAACAGAACAGTAGTGTATGAGGTTCGACATTAAGGCAACACTGTGGGAATATGGAATGGTCCCGTGGAATGAGTTATGAATGTGAACCTATATCTAAATGTCAGAAAGGTCTTACCACAAGCCCTTTAATCATGGCGCTTTTCAAAAGAATCAATGTATGTTTCGTCTCTTTAAAAAGAAGATGGGTAATCCACACATGTTATGTTTTCCAACTCCTTTAAACATGGCAGTGAATAGCTTTCCTAATGCTATTGATTTTGTGGTAGGAGTACATAAATTCTACATCAAACACAGTAAATAGACCTTTAAAAATTGGAAAAAGTGTGAAGAAAATTCCATTCAATAACTACTTTTATAACATGAAAAGGCTTGTCTCCTTTTCCATGAGCTTTTTACTACCATCTTGCTCAGGTAACTATTTCAAATTTCTAAACCTATACTAACACTTCTTTTTCTTGTCTTTTCTTTTCTTTATTTTAAAAATCTGGTCTGCATCCCTGCTTGTAAGCATACTGAAGATATTTCAAATAATACAAACAAAATAACCCTGTGTTAAATGGAATTTTATTTGCTTATGTGGAAATAAATGAATTATGTGGAATGTATTACAAAATATGTAAAAACTGTCATTTAAAAAGATAATTGATTATTTAATAGATCAAGAACTTTAGTAATCAGAAATAAAATTCTGTTTAAATTGATAGAAAATATTAGGTCACTATGAGAGAGACTTCTAACTTATTGAGGCTAAACCAATTTAAGGCTTGGATAAAAAATAGTCTGAGAATTGTGGATGTACTGTTTATAGTAAAATAAGTAATCTTTGCTATTCTCATTTTATAAATGAGGACTATTGTCTGACAATATAATTTCATAAGATTTTTTAATATTTATGAAAACTATAAAAAATAACTTAGGGAAGTACAGATTTTGGTTAAGAGTTAATACCAGAATGGGATTCTAGAAAGGAATATATCAAGGGCAAGGGAGGCAGATAATAGACAAGTTGAATAAACCATTTTTATGTTCTAGCTTTAGAAAGAAGGCTTTCATCAAGAATGAATGCCATCCACCAAAAGATAGCATCTCTATGTTATATAAATATGTTGGGGTTAAAAATCATCAGCCCTAAGTATTTTTAAATCAAATTAGTTTCGTGGTTGTAGAGGAAATAACAATTTCTTATAATCTCCATCATTTCATAGAGGCGGGAACAGCTTCATGTGGAAGCTGAACAAGCAATGTGGAATGCTTGAAATACCACTAATATAATTTATATCCTTTTGTTAAGCATTGCTCTCTTTTGAAAACTGTCCTAAAAGTCATAAATAATCCTGAAAAGTTCTGAGCAACACTCAGGATTTTGAAGTGGGAAGCGCCCTGAGGGAGACTGACCAAGTTCCAAGGAGACAGTTCACTTGCACCCATGGGCCCCTCTGCTGGTAGATGTGGATAATCAGGAAGACATGAGGCTGACTAGGTCATTTCTTAATCTATAACCACTGAGTAGGAGAAAATGGTACATTTATGTATCCCTTGAATTAAAATAATATAGCCAATGTGGCTAAATAGAATGTTTATTAATTTATTGTTTCCAAATTGAAAATAACATGTTTTCTGGCGTATAAGACGACCCCCTAATTTTACAGTTAAAACATAGGTTTAGGCCTATATTCGCTGTATAAGACTACCCCCCACTTCAAAGAAAAAACTTACTTTGCCGTCAAGATCTACAGGTAATTTTTGTGCAATTTTGGTCTTTTGCCCCCAATTTTTGGTTGACATTTTTTTAGTTTCAAAAGTCATCTTATACACCGGAAAATACTATGCAATTAGAGAGTTCAGAATTCATTTGTGGATGAGACAATATTTTGTAAATCTCTAAGCTAAGGAAACTTTAGTCCTGTGAGGAAAAAACTTACTTTTATGATGGAAATGTTCAAAGCTTCCTAGCTTTTAACCTGCATAATAATGAACACACAGTTGTGATGGTTTGGTACTTATTCAATAGTTGAAATGGAAAACAGAGAAAAAATAGCTCACATTCCAGAGTTTGGGTGTTTCAGTCTGTAAATGTCCTAAAACCATGTAGGTATGAAAACCAACATCTCATTATGACTTATCTGGAAATGAAGGGTCATAGTGGGCTAATTTTACTCTGTAACAGAGCACAGTTTTTCAGTAATTATTATCAACCATTCATCCATGTTGTTTTCTTCACCACCTGAGATGTACAGATAGCAGGTATAATTACACTACTTTGTTTTCTGGAAGGTTCATTGTCCTTAGATCTTTCAACATTACAGCAGTTGTGTTTTTCTTTTGAAACCAGTGAGCTGTCTCTATTGTATCCTACGAGAAAGAGGTGAAGCCTAATGTTGATTTAATTCTTTTGCATTCTTTAGTTTTTTGCAGTGCTTCCTCTTTGCCATAAAATCAGTTTCAACTAATTTTGGTGCTGCTTTATGTAGATTTTGAATCAAGAAATAGAGATCAAATGCTTTTTTTTATATTTCACACATTTGAAGATTCAACTATAAGTGTATTTTTAACTGGACTTTCTCCATCCTTAGTCTTACGCTTAAGGAAATGGAAAAGAAACTAGCATTGGCATTCTCCATGGTTTAATTTGGATCCTTGATTTTTCTGGCTTCTGTTCACATGCTAAGGGCTTGGCATCATGAGGCCAAGACCATTATAAATAGACCCCTTGCTTCTGAAATACTGGGAGCATTATGTTCATAATGCAAGAAAGCTTAAAACATTGCTTTCATTATAATTGGAACTGCTATAACAATCCTGTAGACGTACTGTTTATATCTGGATTTATTTTTCCCAATATTTCTTTGTAAGAGCCTTGCATTTTTATTTTGTAGATGGCTGAAAAAATTGGTTAAATGAAATCAAGATGTGCTGATGCCAGAAAGATGTGTAAGCAATGAAATACGATGACTAAAAAGTAGGTTTTGTTCCTACATCATCCAGGCTTACCACTTACACTATTCACATATATTGGATACCTGCCACATTTCTACTTTGCAGTAGGAAGAACTGGCTCAGAAGCTTCCTCTTTGTATATTTATGTGGGTGGGAAAGGAAATCCTCTGGAAAAGTTACTTGGTAAAAGTTATTGTGATTTTTGTGCAACTAGATCTCAATATTCAGGAAAATTTAATTTATTTTATAAATTAATTTATTTTAATTGAATTGAGCTGATAATTGAATATCAAATGAACAGACTTGATAACAGATTTGGTTACCCCTTAGGTGTTTCATTTAAGAATACTATTTCCCCATTATTTCTGACACCTATTATTCTATACTGATCATTATTTTTTCTATTCTACTGTGACACCAACTAGTCCTTTAATTCAATTTAATTTGGACACTGAGCTAGTGTCAACCCCACAGGTTAAAGGCAAAGTTCTCCATGAAACTGTCCCCAGCCCCCACTTTAGATGCTAACTGCAAGTGTTGGAGCCACCTGCATTTTTTATCAACCTGCTAAGAAGTCAGAGGTTCCCACAACTACCACGGAGGTTTGGTAATTGGCCAGAATGACTAACAGAATTCACCCAAAGCACTATATTTATGATTACAATTTTATTATAAAGGGTGTAGCTCAGGGACAGCCAAATGGAAGAACCACACAGGTAATATCTGGGTGAGATTAGGGGGTCCAAAGCTTCCGTGTTCTCTGTAGAATCTAGGCATGTCACCCTACCTTCATAGGAATGTGCTCAACGACTGACCCATAAGCACCATTGAGTTTGTTGTCAGAATTTTTATTGAGGTTCCATTTTGTGGGCATGGTTGATTAAATTGTTCACTACTTGATGAGCTCATACTCCAGCTGCCTTTTTTTTGCAAGAGTTTGGAATAGCCCAAAGTTCCAATCATGTGATTGGTTTTTAGTCCCAGTCCTGATGCTATCCAAGGGCCCACCTTGAGTCACCTAATTAGCATAACAAAGACACTCCTACTCAGAAGATTTCCACTCAGGAAAATCCAAGTTTCTTTGAAACTCCAAGCCAAGAATCAGAGACAAAACTAGGGATTCTTTACTACACCACACATACATAAGTTTAACTGAACATTATTTACTTTGTGCTTTTCAAGATGACTTTTTCAAGTGGTAATTTATTACTGAAAGAAAAATAGTTTTCTAATAGGTCTTCTAGAATTATTATAACTGATTGAATAATGAAATAGAAAATTTGAATATGACCTTGAGGACTAACATTTTATGTCATATAGTATAATTGAAAAATGGCTCTTGCTAGAATATGTTAATTGTATTTAACATCTCTTTTAAAAATGTAAATGTTTGAATTAGCAAAAAAAAAATTTCCTTTTTTATGTTATTACTCTTCAGTTTTTCAATTATTTTTCTCTTATGTGGCAAATAGTAAATATAAATATCTCAGTAAGGAAATTTGAAATAATCCAATTGTGTTGACTTTTTACTATTTCCAGTGAAAAACTATTATTCCCAGTACCTCTGGATTATCTGATTTTAAATCTGTGAGTGCTCTGTGCCTTTACCTGAATTTGAATATTTCACACATTTATACATTGCAACTAGCAGTGATACAAAAGAATTCTAGTCTTTAAACATGCAAATAAATTGTCTATTAGCGGTTTAAGTGATTTCCTGACTTTACTATGGAAGAATTCAGTTTTGTGTCTATTTACAAATTCATTTCAGTATTAAACAATTTAATTCCTATTGAAGCATGACTTGCAACAAGCACAAGGGATCATTTGTATCTTAAGATAAACCAAAACATAATTTTTAGGGAAATTCCCTGAAAAGCATTTATGTACTGACTAGTGGCCCAGTGCACAAAATTCATGCACAATAAAAGGGGATTAATTAGAGGAAGTATTTCAATATTGCTGTTTGCCTTTTCTCTATAATAGAAGTATCAGAGATGAAAGAAAATTAGTAAAATGTATATGAAAATATTCTTCCTGTCAGAGTCTTGGGACCCAGAGTAAAGTCCCTGCCCACCTGTGGCACCTCAAAATTGTGCAAGACCCAACCTCAGTCAGCTCCATTCACTCTCATTGGGTGAGATCCAGACCGGCTGGCCCCACCCCTTTCAGGCCCCACTGGGCAGGGGCACAGCCTCAGGTCCCCCGTCAAGTCCTGCCAGGTGGAGAGCACAGACTCACGGCCCCCATCAAGCCCCATAGGGTGGGGAGTGCAGCCTCAGGTCCCCTGGCCTGGAACTGGGATGGAGAATGTGGCCTCAGGACACCCAGCCCGGTGCTGGAGTGGGAGGTGAGGTCTGAGGTCCCATGGCCTAGGCCAGGGTGGGGAGTGCACTTTAAGGTCCTCCGTTAAGCCCTGCCAGGTGTGGGGCTTGGCCTCAGGTCATAGCAAGGGGGAGCGGGACACAGCCTGAGGTCCCTGTCAAGCCCCAATGGGTAGCAGGCACAGCCTCAGGTCCCATGCCCCAGTCTAGCATCACACACCTTAGGTCCCTGTTGATTGCTTGTTAAGGCTTGTTACAGGAACTCAGCATCTGCTGTGGGCGCAGCCATCTTGTTTATGGGAACCCCACCTCCACTGTGGGTGCAGCCATTTTTGTTGTGGCATGATGGTCAGTTTGCATATTCCCTCTTTATTAGATTAGATGATCCTAAAATTTATATCCCTAGCTTAGCTTTCTAGTCCCAATTTTAGATTCCAAGGTTTTTTATTCTAAACACCTGGAGAAATGGAATTGAAGAATTGACTGATTTGAAGAAAGCTGCAGATAGAGCAGGTTTGAGGATGAACATCACACTTAATTAGATATATGAGGTTTGTCTTTAATATCAAGGTTTGGGAACGGTCAGCATTTGCATGGTATGGGATAGCCGGGGGGAGGGGGGGACTAAGTGAGTGAGATCATCAAGGGTATTCAGTGTATTGAAGAAGCAAAGCAAAGGAAGGATGAGCCCTTCTGTACATTACATGCCTGGATGTGTAAGTGAAACCAGCAAAGGAAGCTGAGAAGGAGCATCTAGTAAGTTCGGAGGTAAACAGAGACTGTGATTTCTTGAAAGCCACGTGAAAAAAGATCAATCAATGGTCCTGAGAGGTCAGTTAAGATGAGGATCTAGAATCAATTACTGGGTTTACCTATGCGAAGGTCATTATTACTGTGAATAGGAGAAAAAGGGTGAGGGCAAATACTTGACTGGACTGGGTTTAGAAAGCAATGGGAAAAAGACAAATGTAGACAAGTCCATCTTTTAACCGATGTTGTTTATGCCAGTATCTCCTGGCAGACTTTTCTCAAGGTAAAAGCTAGATTATTTATCAGTGCAAGTGGAGTATCCACTGGTGGAAGTGGGAGATCCCTTTCCCTACCGAGTGCTTGGGGTCAGATCCTTATGATCACTTGAGAAAAAAAAAATTTCTGAGATTCAGGGGAGGATGAGTGATTTTTATTTGTGTAGAATTACATCCCTGGGTTTCAAAAGTTTCATTTATTAAAATTAAAATAAAATAAAATAAAATAAAATAAAATAAATCCCATTCACCTTAATCCATTCCTGGAAGAGATGCAGCTGGGGATTCAGCAGAGCTGGAAGCAAAGCTGATGTCCTGAGTTTCCTCTCCATATTGCAGCCAGGTCTAGTTCAGAATATTTATAGTCCATCAGTCCATTGTGTGTGGGGTCCATGGGTTTTGTGAGTGGATGTAGGGAAGTAAGAGCAAAGGATCTCCTCAAACCCAGCATTACAGGAGTCCCAAGAGAGCCAAAAGCACAGTGGCCATGCCCATTCTAGCCAATGACCTCTGTCCCAGGTGTGACTGACAGCAAGTGCCTTCCCTATGTGACCCCAACTTTACTGAGCCTGCATCTATCTTCCCTTTGTCCAGTCTCGTTCCCCTAGTGTTTTTCAGGGAACATGCCTCTAATGTCTGGCCTTCCCTTTGCTCTTTGCTTCTTTCCTGTTACTAATAACTAGTTAATTTCTGGTACAATGTTGTTCATTTTAGTGAAACTTTTTTTTTAAAAACTATTTTGTGAAAAATCTACTTCCATCCCTTACCTCCCACAGATACTCACTTTTTGGACTTAAATTTTGTCCTAGGCACTGACACTAACTAGCATATTTACATATTTATCTTATGTATTGTTTGTCCCTCTACAATGTTAGCTCCATAAGGGCAGGAATTAAATTTATTTTGTATACTACTCTATTTTCTCTATTTAAAATGCCTCTTGCCACCCAGTGGGAATGCAATAAATATTTGTTGAATAAGCAAATGAGATAGATGCCATTTAGCTCGATATAAAATAAATCTCAATTGTATTTTTCTCATTGCAAAGATGAGTATTAGCAAATCACATCATGGTCTATTTATAAATCATTAGTGAAATGCTTATAAGTACTTTAATGACATAAATATAAGTAATGATTGATGAATTTAATAGAAAATCTGGGTTTTGAAGATTGAACAGTAAAAAAAAGATTAAGGTACCTCGAAATATCTATATATAACTAGAAATAATACTATAATTTAAACCTTATTAAAAGTGAACAAGACATTCAAACATAAGACACAGTGATGATCTCTGCTTCTATCGTGTTTCCCCCAAAATAAGACATCCTCTGAAAATAAGACCTACTTACAGGTTTCCTTCTGAGTGAAATATAAGGCATCACCCCGAAAATAAGGCCCCCTGTAGGCTAAACATGAGAGATTTGGTCCACTGATTCTGAAAGAAATGGAGTCACAAGAAATTCACTAGGAAATTCAGGAATTGGATTGTTATGATGATGTTTCAGAAGATGATGACGTGATTGTCATTGAATAAATGAGTAAATTCTTGAATACTGTAGGATTCACAGTTTGTCTGGTTTGTGTTGACAACTACCGTACCGTATACAGGTAATAAATTTCCTTTATTTTCATTTAACAATAAATGTGTACCATATTCTTCTTCATGGAACAATAAGACATCCCCTGAAAATAAGACCTAGCTCATCTTTGGTAGCAAAAATTAATATAAGACACTGTCTTATTTTTGGGGAAACAGGGTATGTAGCTATTAAATATTAGTGTTCTCATCATAATTAGCTAGTTATTAACAGTAGGGAGAGAAGGAAGAGAAGGCCAGGCATTATAAACTGGAAGCTGCAAGCTTCACTCTTCCCAGGGAACCAGCAGTCTATTTCCTAAAGATCACTGGGGGAGGGGATCAAATAAAGGGTAAGGTGGACGCATGCACTATAAAGTCAGGTGACTGTAGGGAAGGTGCTTGCCTGTCAGTGTGACCTGGGCAACTATCAGTTGCCTAGGAGGATGGAGCCACTGCAATTCCATCAAATATTGAAGGGCTCATTGGTTCAGCTCCTGACTCTAGTCCCCAGAGAAAGACTTCTCTCTCTCTTTTAAAAAAAAATATATTTTCTTGATTTCTTTTTTCAGAGAAGAAGGGAAAGGGATAGAGTTAGAAACATTGGTGAGAGAGAAGCATCAATCAGCTGCCTCCTGCACACCCCCTACTGGGGATGTGCCTGCAACCAAGGTACGTGCCCTTGATGGGAATCAAACCCTAGACCCTGCAGTCTGCAGGCCAACACTCTAGAGACTGAGCCAAACCAGTTAGGGTGAGAAAGACTTCTCTTGCTCTTGCTTTGCTCTTGCTCCCTTGCTCCTCTCTTGCTCTGTGACTTTCAACAAGCACACATACTTATTTGGAAAGAAAATTGTGCATATATAGTTTTGTACACACATTTTTGTTATTTAGCCCTTTTTAAGTAAAGGTTTCCTTGTTATATATTTCATTAGAAAACAATGTTCAAAGGTTGCCCAGAGTTTTATTCTGTCTTTCGTTATATAACTATTTCTTGTCAGGTGTTTCCAACATTTAAGATGATTTCAGTGTTTTTGCTAAATAAATGCCAAAATAAAAGTAATTAGAAATGCACATTTCTGATTGTGTCCTACTACTAATTCCTAGTTACCAAGTTAGAGAATCAAAGGATATGTTTATTTTGAGGATCTTAAAAATAATTGCCAACATGACTTTGAGAAAGTTGTCTGATTTAAATTTTCACCAGCATTCTAAGAGAATGATTTTATTACTATAAATCTATTAACATTGGGTGTTATAATTTACAAACATTTTTGCCAATTTGATAGATCCTTTAATTTGTTTGACTAACTCTTCATGCATTTATTATTAATTTGCACATCTTATTTAAGAATTGACTAAACCTGTGTTTGCCAATTTTATATTGGAATATTTCTCTTTTCCTATTTATTTAAAGTAAATATTCATTTTAAAATGTATTAAGCTTTTATCATGTATAGTGCAAACATTTTAGTGTCCTTTGCATTTTAATTTTGTAATGTTTTTGATATATAACTTTAGGTTCACATGTAGCTAGATTGCCTTTTTTTTTCTTTCCAATGACCAAAGTCACTAACTACCACGGTAACATGTGGGCATCATTATTGTATCTGTATAACTCTAATTCCCTTTTCAATTTTCTAGCCCACCCTAGAACTCTAAAATTATGTAGACCCCAACTTTTAGTGAATGCAACTAAAGAAATCCCACCAGTACTTTCAATTAATTAGCTAGAGAATAGTCTGAAGAAATATTGGATTCCAAAATAGAAACTTAATTCTATAATATAAATTTGTGGATACTTGTTGCCACACTTAAAACAGAATCTGTTATACATATTCTTTACTACCCTTAATGAATATCCTTTTTCAGAAGTACTTGACCTACCAGTCATGGCTAATGTAGACTTTAAACAGAATCATTTGTACCAGTAAATATGAAAGACTAGCAGAGATGCATAAAAAATGGTTGTTTAGCATATAATATTTTTGAATACAAATTTTTTAAAGCATACACATTTGAGCATTGGAACATACTTCAATGAAACTATACATTCATAAATGCCCATTCATTCTACAGCATTTTTAACTAACTTTCAAAAGCTTTTCTTTGTTATTTATTAGTAATCACATCAACATGTATGAAATTCTTCAGATTCTTAACAGACCAACATGTTCTTATTAAGCCCATTTGATTTTAGCCACTTAAATTTAAAATGGTAAACGTGATCCTAATCATTGCTAGGTATCACAAGAATAATCTAGCCTGTGTTTTACTTTAATGGATCTTTTATACGCCCTGTTCTGAGTTATTTCCTCCCCACGTGGATCTATGGGCAAGGCATTGTTATGTTTCTAATTAGGAAACAGACAGAAGAGGAAATTTTGCTTAAGGTAAATTAGAGTAACCAATCACGTGCCACTCTCTTCCTTCTAAGGTGTATTTGGAGGGGCGGGGCTGGGAGAGGGCTAATTCATCTCACTCCTGAATTGGGTAGAATGACACCATTACTTAGTCTCACAGGCCCATCCATGCAGCTTTCAATTGTATGATGAAAAAAAACTGCACTTGATTACTGGTCACTGCCTGGAGTTTTCAGACCCAATTCCCTAAAAGTATACTACCCCAGGAAACCAAGCAGGGAATTAGTCATGGGACTAGTGGCTTCAGCTTGCTATCTTATCCCTTCACATCTCTCCTACTCAGCTTGTAATGTTATCAGACTTCGATCAAAATTTAGTAGTAATTACAGAGACTCAAAACATAGGAGGAAAGTAAAAATATAGCTGAATTTAATTTCATTGTTAAATTACACTTCTCCATATGCCAATGAGTCTACTTTGGGGGGCACTGGTACTCAGTTTTTAAACCCTACCCAATGATGCTTTTCCTCTAACCTCTCTCCTTTCTAATGTACTACTCAGGAAGTAAAAAATAAATAAATAAATAAATAAATAAATAAATAAATAAATAAATAAATAAATAGGGATATCTACTACTTTTTAGGACATCCCACTTTCTATCCACAGGATTTATTTGCCCCAAGATTTGTCATCATCCCATTGCCAAATAATCAATCTAGAGGTTAATGATTCCCCAGTCCCATGTGTTTGGTCAATAAGAATCCCAAGCCCTCCAGAATGGTGCTGGGCATGCTGTCCTTTGTCCTGCATCTCACCAGGTGACCTGGGCACAGTTCTAATGTTTCTGCCATTCTCACCACCGGTGGTAAGTAAATAATTGTAGACACTTGCTTCTTTTAAAGATAAGTGTTAATTCTCAAAGCATAGTTTAATCCCATAGTGGAGAGGAAAAGGGATCTTTTTTAGCTGCTTCCTAATTTTTAAAGTACCTCCCTCACAATAGTTTGTGCACCTGAGGAGGTGATAGTGAAAACATACATTTTAAATTTAAGCCTTTAAAAAATTATTCATTTTGTTAAAATATATTTATTAAGCATTAATGACCTACAGACACTGTGTTTGAAAGGTGAAATCTTCTTGATTAGATGCTATTTTCTTGTATACCCATGGCCCCTCATACTTCCCCTTACAGCACTTAGAATGCCACATTGTAATAGCCAGTTTTCTTGTATGAATCTTTCTCAGAATACCTATTTCATGAGGGTCAAGATTTACAGGTTACTTTTTCTCTCTCATCACCAGCATTTAGCACAGGGTACAGCATTAGCACACTTATGTAGAGTAGTCACTTAATATGTATTTTTAAATGCATGATCTATCTCATAACAAGATCACTGTCATTCTATTGCAAGTATGTCAAACTCTTGGCCCATAGGCTGCATGCAGCCTACAACAAATATTTTGGCAGCCCAACCAGTATGATGGTGTGAAAGAAATTTAATTAAAATTTCATAACTTGATTTTTACAATACCCTGTTATACATAATTATTAATAATGAACTACAGCATTTGCTAATGACCGATTACTATAATCATGCTACATTCATTTCCCTTACATGCAGGCGCACCATTTCTCTCCACTAATACTAGCAGCGAATATTTTAGCAGCCAATTGCCACATCATTAGTCTTGGATTGACCTGTTTGGTGTGCGCAACAGGAAATATTTTGCCTTCAGAGAACAAGAAAAATAGGTTTATTTGCATTACGCTTACTAATTTGTGCAGTTATTCAGTGTTTGGTAAGTTAATGTTCAAGTAAGTTAACATTTTTATTCAAATGTTCTGTTATTTTATGTTAGCAATGACACATTTATTTCAGCCCTTTGTATTCAGCATGTCTCTATAGAAATAAACCTGTTTTTATGAAAATTGAAGCTTTTGTTTTTTTGCAGTCCACATAAACTTAAACCTTGATTATTTGGCCCGTGCTAGCCTTTGAGTTTGACATGCTTGTTCTAGAGGGAAAAAACTTCTCTGTAATTGGTTAAAAATTCTGTGGTGAGATTATATATTGCGAGATTATTTTGTAGTTTGTTTTTCTGCTATGGAAACAGAAAAGCATGAGCAGTACATTGCCTCCTTGAAATAGCAAAAGTGTATATTCAAGGCTCCTTAATAGTGGAGTAGGGAGTAAAAACTTGAACTTCTCGATACTATTGTAATTTCTAATCAGGTTGTATCTTGTAGTTTGAAGCCCATTGAAAAACTCACTTAGGAATTGATTAGGGGGAAGGTACTTAAATGGAGGAGGGCAAGATGTCTCTGGGCTTTGGATAGCTGTGCACTGTGGCTAAGGACCCTGGATAGTCAGTGATAGTTAGAGAGCTCAAGACTTCATCTGAGTGTGGAAGGAGAATGGTCCTAAGGGAAAGGATGGTGTCAGTGAAGACAACATGGCCCTTTTCTGCCCAGTCTAAATCCCTACAAATCCGTTATAAACTCACCAGTTCTCTAGTAAAGGTTTATATTGGGATCTCCTGGCAATAGAGGGCTTGGGACCAAACTGAATATGCTGCAAAGTGTTCTGCAGCAACATACCCTCATTAATTATAAGTGAAGTGGGTTGGCAGAGGGCAGAGAACAATTAATTTTTTTCTGAGACTTTAATGTTGGAGAGAGAGATAAAACTTCCAGGGGATCGTCAAGATAAAAGGGAAAAGAGCAATTGAGGAAAAATGAAAGAGCATAAGCAAGTGTGTGGAGTTAAGACAATGTATATTGGAAGAAAAATATTTAGTTTGATATGACTAAAGCAATGCTTATCAATACTTACTTGCATGAGAAGATGCTATAATATTTTCATATATAGTATATATAATATACCAGGGCCCTAACTGGAATAATCTGAACCAGTAGGTGTGAAATGGGGCTTTTTTTTGGGTAAGGATTTTGAAGTTCTCCAGGTTTATGTAATGCACTCAGAAAGGGTTAGAGGGGTAAATTAACCAGAAAGAGCAATGAGATTTTAGTCAAAATCTAGGTAGAACTTGATTTTTAAGCATGTTGAACAACTTGCTCAAAAGTTTGAACTTTGAATGGAAGGAATTCCATCTTTCTTTGTGTATTGCTTTATATTTTATTATAAGGTATGTGCCATATTTGTATTATGTAATTAGTCAGGTTTATCATTTACCGAGAATATTTCCACACCCTCAGCCCTTTTTTTCTTCATTTATGTAACAAGGACATACTGAGCACCTATTATCTATGAGATACAGAGATATGGATATGGATATGGATCTGGGTATAGAAAATATAATCTGATTTCAAATTCTTAGTAATGGTTCTCCTAATACTTTACCAGACTGTTAGTAAAAATTTTACCATTCCTTAACAACTTAGAATTTATATCAACCAGTTACGTGTATGGAGATGCTTAATCTATTTCCAACAACAACAAAAAACACATTTCCCACAAAGTCATTGAGGATTTTCACCTCTGAAAGCAAAATGCTACTTCTCAAAAAATATCTAAAGGAAGAAAATACTAATCTAGTTAAATAATAAGATCATTGTAATGAAGTTTAAAAGGAAACTTCTGAAATCCTTACTATCCTGGTTGGCCTTTTAATTTAGATATTTGCTATATATGGGGAGTGGCTTTAAGAAATATCACTGTCAATGGGCTTTTAAAGAGTGGAGGTTGCAGTAGTTTCTGACAGTGACTTGTTCTACACAACCTGATATATTCAATATGTGTGTGGGTGACGTGTGTGCAGTGTGTTTATACACTTTCAGGCAGAATTACAGTTACAAATGGTTTTGGCTTCAGAGTCAGACCTCAGAAAATGACTTAATTCCATACTTTGACACTTTCCACTATTATAGGTTAATCTTCTATAAACTCATTTTGAAAAGATGTGTTATGGTTATTCTAAAACTCCTTAAAGTAGAAATATTTCAAAAGTATAACATGTTAATCATAAGAGCACTGAAAGAATACATTTCTTTCCTCATGAAAATTTTGGTCAGTCATGAAGAGGCCAAAGAAATAGATTTCATGAAATGCTGAACTAACGTATGGAAAAGCTGTGAAACTGAAACCACCACACAACCTAAGTCAAATGCCCATATTTATTTATATAATCAAGTGACCCTCAGTGCACAGAAGATTCCTCTTTTTTTTTTTTTAATTTTATCTGAAGGAACACTATGTGGCCTATATTCCACTTAATTAAAAGCAATAGAGAGCCTTCCAGGATGTTCCAGGGGCCTGGACTGAACAGAATGTTGACATTAGATGAATGGGCAAGGCCACCTGCTAGCTCCACTCTTGGCTTCGTGGATGATTTGCATTCCTGTGGCCTGTTGCTCGGCATGACCACTCTCAGCACTTCACAGCCCAATGGCCTGTTTAATATCATGGATGCCTTCCAGTCATGAAGTCTCTCTTCTGCATTAACATCAGCACACAATAGCGAGAGGCATGTTCCATGATTCCTCTATTTAGAAGATGATGTTTTTACTTAATGTAGGCCACATAAAAGAAATGGAAATGCCTTCCTACAGGCTGGATTAAAATTAAATAAATTTCTTCTTCCCTAAAATCTTTACCAGATTGTGTGTTCTTTCATGAAGATGATATTCTGCATTTTAATTGGAAAATAGTGTTAGACTGAAAATATATATTTCAACATTATTGATATCCACAGAATGTTCCTACTCTTTTTTTTTTAACTTTTTTTGTGTCAATAGAGTAAGTCAACTTGAGTGTGTTGAGATCACACTGCAAAGGCTATAATAGTATTAGTCTATAAACCAAAGAAATGTCATGTTTCACAGGGGAGAAATCAAATGGCAACAGAAGTGAAGGGAATGATTTGTAACACTGCAATCAAGAATAAATTAAGAAAACAAAGAGGAAAGTATTATCAAAGGAACTTGCTGAACAGTTTTTAAGAACAGTAACAATACTAGGAATATATGTAGGTAGATAGGGTGTATTGTCCATTAGAACTTGAAATAACAGCTTATACCTAGCATTAGCAGAGATCTTGATATTTTGCATAAACTGCATCTTTGTTGTTTTTCTGAAATAGTTAAGGCTTCATGTTAAAATGGATAATTTATATTTAATTCTATATGTATGTGATAAAATATGATTGATTAATAAAATACCTGCAGCATATATGTATATGTCCATAGCTGAAATCAATTCCAGCCAAGATGGAATAACAGACTAGGTTTATTCTCTGACCTATAATTAACAAAACCAAGTAGACAACATTTTTCAATACAGTGGACATCAGAGAAGTTAAGTAATCCCTGAGATATAGGATACAAATGAGGTAAATCCTATGATTGCTCCAGTATACTGCCCTGAAAATTATTCAAAATCATAATGCAGTGAGTAGGAACCTAGACATTTATATCCAGCTAAAATATCTTTCAAGAACAGATCTGAGCCGAAACCGGTTTGGCTCAATGGATAGAGCGTCAGCTTGGGGACTGAAGGGACTCGGGTTCGTTCCTGTCAAGGGCATGTACCTTGGTTGTGGGCATATCCCCAGTAGGGGGTATGCAAGAGGCAGCTGATCGATGACTCTCTCTCATCGATGTTTCTAACTCTCTATCTCTCTCCCTTCCTCTCTGTACAAAATCAATAAAATATACTAAAAAAAAAGAAAAGAAAAAAAAAAGAACAGATCTGAAATGAAGACTTTCTTTGGAATCCAAAATCAGAAAGAATTAATCATGAGCAGATTCATATTACAAGAAATTTTAAAGGACATTCTCTAGATAGAATAAAAATGACTGTAGGTGAAAATACATTCTGCATCCAACACAATGAAAATAACCAGATATGGTAACTACATGGGTAAATATACAAGATTAAACAAAATTGAATTTCTTTAAAGAGAATTGACTATTTAAACAAAAGTAATGGCAATATAAAAGAGTTACAACATATGAAATAAAATAATCTGGGAGGAAGAAAATGAAAATATACCATTTTAAGGTGTAGTACTGTATGAAGAGTATAATATCACTTAAATGTAGGCAATAATCTTAATGCAATCACTGATATAATAGAATATTAACTAATAAGTCAATAAAGGAGATACATTGGAATTATAAAAATCTGTCCAAGTAATCTAAAAGAAGGCAAAAAAAGAAGACAAACAACAAACAAACAAAAACAACAACAAAAGAACAATAAGAAAACAAATAACTAGGTGATAGACTCAAATTTAACCATATCAATAACCACATTGACTCCAATTTAAAGATAGACTTTATCAGATTGGAAAAAAAGAAGACCAAAGTAACTACATGCTTCTACAAGAAATAATCTATAATTATAAGGAGAGAAATTAGTAAAAAGTAAAAGATTGGGAAAAAGTGTGCTACATTAACACTGGAAAAAATAAACCTGGAGTAGACACATTAATATTAAATAAAATAGATTATAGAACAGACAATATTACAGAGGTAAAGGGAGTCATAAAGATAAAACAGTCAATTCACAAAGAGAATATAACAATCCTAAAGTTTATCCTAATAGAATGGTAATAAGTAAAAGATAAATTCACAATCATTGTTGGAGATTTTACTATTTCTCCTCAATAATTGATAGAATAAGTAGATAAAAGCAACAAAGATATAGAAAACTTGAAAAACACCATAACCAACCTGACATTTGTAGAGCACTTTACCTAAGAACAGCAGAATACACAAAAGATAGACCACATCTGGTCTGTTCGTACATCAATTAGTACAAAAGTATTAAGGTGATACAAAGTACATTCTCTCACTTAGTGGAATTAAAATAAGTTAGAATAAATTGAATTAGACATTTTGAAAATCTCCAAATAATGAGGAAATGAAATAATAAACTTCTAAATAACTATGGCAAAGAAAAATAAGTTCTATTTTTACTAAAAAATAAAAAACACCAGATGTTAGCATTTGTAGAATTCCGTTAAAAATGAAATGTGAAACAAACAAAATTTATAGATCTACAGTTCTAAAATTAATCACCTCAGTATCCATCTGAAGATGCAAAGGAAATAATAAAAACTACAGCCAGTATCAATACAATAGAAAACAAAAAGAGTAAATCAATAATATCCAAAACTGGTTATATGCAAATATCGTTAAAATTAGTAAAGCTCTAGCCAGACAAATGAGGTGAGAGATAGAGAGGAAGTGAGAAACGGGAAGAGAGGGAGGCAGAAAAAGAGAGAGAAGAGGGAGTAATGAATTCTAAATATCTGGAATGAAGAGGAAGCAAAATACAAAGTCTATACCAAGGACAATAAGGAAATATGAACACTTAATGCCAATGGATTTGTCAAATTAAACACAACAGACAACATTTGAATTACACAAACCGCCAGTGTTATAAAAAAATACATAACTTGAATAGCACTGTCTATTAAAAGTTAAATTTCACAGGAAAATTTCAAGCCAAGGTGACTACAGAGGTGAATTCTATCAAACATTTAAGGACAAAATAATACCAATTTTACACAGATTTTTCAAGAGTCTTTAAAGGAGTCAAAAAAACACTTTGAAAAAGATCAATAAGACCAGCATTACCTTAATAACAAAACATAACAAAAATATTTAAAGAATCAAAATTACAGTGGAAAAAAACTATTTCTCATGAAATAGAATAACGAATTCTAAGCAAAACATAGCAAAGTAAAAACAACATGTAAAATGGAAAATACCAGACCATCAATACAATACATATCAATGCAGAATACCAATAAAAACTCCATTGAGTTTTATTCCACTAATGGAAAGTTCATTGAACATTGGAAAGTCAACAAAATTTATAGTATCCACAGACTAGCAGGAAGAAAAATGTATGATCATTTTAATAGAACCATCAAAAGTATTTGACAAAACTCATCTCCCATTTCTGATTTTAAAAACTACAAATTAAACACACACAAACACACACACACACACACACACACACACACACACACACACACTAAACAACAACAACAAAATCCTTTCGAAAGGGGGGGGGGGGGAAGAAACCCTCAAACAAACAAACAAAAAAAACCATATTGCTAGCATCAATAGTGTTCTTAATATCAAGAACAAGACATGAATGTTAGCTCTCACCACCACTTCTAATCAATAGTATATGAAAAGTTTTAGTGTAATAATAAGGTAAGTAAAGGAAAAAAAGGTATCCAAATCAAAATGCAAAAAATAAAATTTTATTTAAGGTAATGCACTCATAGGATATTTAAGAAAAATTTTAAAAGCTACCAGAACTATTGAGTTCATTAACATTACATGATACAAAATCAATATAAAAAATAATTTTATACATTAACAAAAAATGGGGTGTTGACATAAAAATAAAATGAGAATTTATTTGAAAATATTAAACACTTAGGCAAATATGAAATACTTATACATCTGATAAAAATGTATAAAATCTGTAAGTTGAAATCTATAAAACATTATTTAGAGCAGTGCTTTGAAAGAGGATTGTAGCCTGAAGTAAAAAAAAGCAAGAAGCAACCAAGTTGAAAATGTAAAATAGACATTGGCTGTGTACATTAAAAATAATTTCCTAAGAGTAATAAAATGAAACTACACCACTAGAACATAGGAGTTAAATTTTTAAGGACATTCTGTTCAGAAGTAGGACAGAGAATGCTTAATTTTTGGCTTTGTTAACCTTTTTTAAAGGTACATTTTTGGAGCAATTACTGAAAAATAGAAATGTAATGCATAATATACCAAACATGGAGAGGAACAGAAAAATTTGATCCAATAAAAGGCAGGAAAGGAGGAAAATCAGGCAGTATTGTGTGGGACAATGAGAGGTTATGAAAGTAGAGATGTCAGTGTTGATCCAAGAACTGTTTCTTTATTCTAAAAATTTTTATTTAAACTACTTTGGGAACAATGATTCTTACTCTGTGCTTTTTTTAGTCATTTAAAAAAATATGAATTTCTAAGAATAGAAAATGGGCTAAATAAATGACATAACACCACAGGGATCATTTACAACTTCTTTAAACCTCAATAGTTTCATCTAAAAAATGGGGATGATGCCTCCCCCTTGAAGTTGTGAGAATTCTATGAGGTTATATAAATATTTGGCACTGTGCCTGGGATAAAGCAACCCTCCATTTTGTAAATTCATGTATGTATACATGGAAAAGTTTGGAAATATATAGAAATAGGTGTAAGTCATGGTTGATTTGTGGGAATAGTTTTATAAGTTTTTTTTAAAAATATTATTCCTTTATTTGCCAATTTGCTTATACTTTTGGTAGAACCATGATTTTTAATACTTTTATCATTTTAAAGCAATAATAATAATTGAATGGCATCAATAAACCAAGTAAAACAAAAATTAAAGAAAAGGATGTTATTTGGAAGGATTATCTTACCCAACGCCTCCTCCTCCCTTTCTTTCACAATTTTTTTAACCTATTGGATCTGTTCTGATAACGCATTAATATTTTTAAATTCTTATTTCCATTAATTCATAGTTTGTAACTTTTGTGTGTAACATACACATTGACTTATAAAATGACCTAACACAACTAATATGAATAGAGAAAACAAAAATATTTTAATAAAAATTAAATGAAATAAAAAATCAATCATTCAGAACTAACAGTAAAATTCTGAATAAAAAGTCAAAAGAGACTATATATATAAAACTTCTCTTCAAAGACTTCTTGAAGTGATGCTTCAAAGAAACTAGTTTATGAGGGAGAAAAAAGTGACTGTTAAGAGTCATTTTTTTAACCAAATAATTACTTTGACCAAAACCTTAGTTTATTCAACTAGTTTCTTCTAATTTTTATTCAACCTAATTATTTGTCCTTATTTTGGCATTGAAGAAAATAAGAGTAGTCAAGAGATTTATTATTATGTCCAGAACAAATTAGGATACATGCTTAAATCTAATTCCTGCATGTTGTGTTAATAAACATGCGCTGTTTCCTAAAACAGTAGAAAGCACAGAAGGTTTTATTGGGCAGGAGAGTGACATCAGAAATGTGACATTTAAACAGAATCACCATTGTTAATGTGGTCAGTGAACTGGAAGGGACAGGCTAATTGAGCCGAAAACCGGGATTGACGAGCGTAGACTCATTTTGTGGTTTGTTTTATGTGTGAGGCCATAGCCTCAAGTTAGGTTTAAGGCAACAAGACGTTTTTTCCTGGAAAAGTTGTTTTCATACCAGAGGATTTTCCCAGAGGTACTTACAGGGTTCCTGGTATCATTATACAGGGACAGTGTGTGAGAAAGGGGTGATCTTTTCCATTTATCTTTTACCGTATTTGGACGTTGACTGCAGAGAGAGGGATAAGAGGTTTCGCTTGGAAAACAAGACAACTGCTGCTAAAACTCATTGGAACACATGGTGCTTCTAGAGTCCTGTAGAGTGCAGGTACACAGCTCTCGGTTCCATAATTCCATCATTTTTGTTTGAACGTTTCATCCTGTTTAATTTCTACCATGAAGATATCGCAGGACTGCGCCTCGGTACAGAATAGTTTCCTTTGGCCTCAGTCACTGATAATATTTGCATAGAGTGGGAGCTAATTCTTTGAGGAGTAAGACCTCCTTAGAAGTTTAAGAAAACTATTTATTTATTTATTTATTTATTTATTTATTTATTTAAATTTTATTGATTATGGTATCACATAATTGTCCTCGTCCTTCCATTCCCATCCCAAACCACTCCCCACATATGGCCCCACCCTCCTATTGTCCTGGCCACTGGCTAGGCCCATATGCATGCACACAAGTCCTTTGGCTAATCTTTCCCCCTTATCACCACCCTCCCCTACTTTCCCTCTGAGGTTGAGAGTCTGATCACTGCTTCTCTTTCTCTGGGTCTGTTTTTATTTAGCAGTTTATGTTGTTTATTATTTTCTCTAGATGTGTGAAGAAAACTATTTAATTTCTTTAATATAATTTATTTTGGGAAAGGAAGGCACTATGAAGAACTTCTGTTATGCTAATGTAGATTGCTACTCACAGTGTGCTCTATGGAACGGCCCTGTGGGCATCTCCTGACAGCCCAGACAGCAAAATCGTAACCTTCATTTTAGCATGATGCCCACATGATTGTGTTCATATTCCAGCTAGAGAACGCATGGGCACCTGTGTCCAAGAAGTCAGAGTCACAGACATGCACTGAACATATTGATATTACTAGGATAAATGACACTGCACTTATTGGTAGAAAAGACTGATGAATATTTAACAATGCTTGTGGGGGGAGGAAATCTGTCTGTTTTCTTCATGTTCTCCTTCCTCCCTCCTCCTACTTGTTTCTAACAGGTTAATAATGATAATTTTCTAAGATCTTGTGTCTTTTGTCAGACTATGTCTAATGTCAGTTTATTAGGTAAGTCAATGAGATGGCTACTTTCCTAAATGATATAAAACTAGTTTTTTTTAATTAAATGACTAAATAAGATAGCATCAAATAGAAACATCCTCTCTTTGTAGCTTCTCTTCTTTTATGCTCAACATCATTAGATGGATCAGTTTCATACAATGTTCCTGACAAACTAGGTGCCATTTTGCTTATGTCACTGCTAGTCACCTCACATAGGCTAGTCTCCTTAAAACTACATGTCAGATGTATTAGTAATGTATTTTTCAATCTAACCCTCATATTTTCTTTTATTCTAATTGCTATTTTGTGTGTGTGTGTGTGTGTGTGTGTGTGTGTGTAAATAATAATATGCATTGAAACTCCTCTAAAGTTTGTGGTACTGAACTTTCCCCATTCCGAGTAATTTTAAAAGTCTTTGCAGCTATGTCTCTATTTGTAACAATTCAGGTGAGATATAATAATAAGGGTTTAGAGGAGCAAGGCAAATGATCTTTCCAGAGTAAATATATCAGATGGTGCCAGTATTGAAATCTCTACTAAATGTTACCTTAGCCATAGCTCCGGTTTCTCAAAATACCAGCTATATGTGCTGATACCCTGTCCCAGAGTGGGTAATAATTTATGTGTGGTAGCTTTCTGGCTATTCACATGGCCCATAGGTGTTTTCAGCATGATATTATGGGAAGAATTTGGAGACTGGAGTCATCCATGAATCTAGTCTGAACCATCACTGAGTGCCTGGGGGTGAGTCACCATTGGCATCAATGTCACCGTCATTGTCAGACACATGACAAAGGGAGGCACTGAGTCAGCCAAGAAGCCTTCTATAGTTACCTCATTGCAGAAATGTGAGCATGAGATGAGATGAATGTAAATGGCCTTTGAAAATAGATCGTTAGCCACTGTGATATGCCATTTGAAGGTTGGATTTACCTCACACTCTCAAGGAACGGTAGGCTTGGGCTCCAGATGTGACCAGGTTATTTGGCAAAATAAATATTTATCTATGTAATCACTTGATAAGCAGGTATAGTTTAAAGCAGAAACATGTATAAGGTATATTTTAAAATTGAAGAATTATTGTAGCAGAATCCCCAATTGGAGATACTTCAAAAAATTATTTTGGCTCTAGAATACTAGCCTCTATGTATAAAACAGTTTTTTTATATTATAAAACAAAACAGAACAGAACAAAAAAACCAAAAAAAACCAAAAACCCAACCATCTTGGATTTAATGGAGTGAATTTATTCTTATCTTTATAATATGTTGTATTATATACAATATATTTTATAGAGTCATATCCTTTAATTTCCCTGTTATCTGTGCTTCGTGAAGCCCAGAAAGTATTAATAACTATTAATGACATTTGCTAGGACTCAGATTGTATCTACCACCATACCACCGCTCTCCGCCATGATAGCTGCCGTTGCGTCCAAGTATATGAAGTAATAAATAGGCCCCCAGTGCCAAGCAAATGCAAAAGCAGAGTGTTTCCCCCTGCATATGGGAACCATCTCTTATGAATTTAGCTTCCATCAAGATAGGCAGTTTGAACTGTTCCTCTATTTCTTTTGCTAAAAAACTTTTTTTATTCTTAAAAATGAGCTTTGGTCTGGGCTCTTCTATGAAAACAACAGAAAACTAAAACCCATTGCACAAGGGAGGGTTTCCCTACAAAATGGAGTTTTGCTTCTGGCGAGTTTGAAAGATAGTGTACGGGGATTATTACGATTTGGTATATTTCAAGTGCTGCACAGATTAGTCTCAACATCAGGTCCCATGCTGTCCCTGCACTGACGTTATTAGGTTTAGGCACATGTATCGGAGTGAGGGGAATGTTTGGAAACCGGCCATGGAGAAGGGGTGAGGAAAAGGGAGAAATTTAGGCTACACTGTTGCTATCAACACTTCCTCAGGGCAAGGCTATTTAATGAACTTAGTTTTCACAGATTTTTAGCCGTGTTGAAATTTTGGAAGGCCGATGTTTGAATATTCACACTGTTTTGCTCTGCGGTTTCTGCTAAAAGGGGCAGAGAAAAAGGAAACTGAAGGGACATTTGCTACGCCTCTCTCTAGCACCAGGACGCGGCAGTAGCTGCGATGGAACACCTTGTTTTTCTTTGTCGTTGCCTGTTTTTTATGTTGTACATTGAGCATAAGAATATCTGTTTCTCTGATGTGCAGAATTATACTCTGATGGCCATTAAAAGTTTGGAAATGAGTGGTGTTTGGTATTAACCAGCTGTGGCCTTGAGTGATGAAATTCTAAAAATATGTAGTGAGCCTTCTCAAAAAGCATATGCCTTAAATATGTAGAAGTAATCAAACACATAAGACCAACCTTTAGGCAAAATTGGCCTTAGGTGGTGTAAGCATCCAGTTCTTGATTCCAAGGATTGCATTTTAGGAGCTGGAGACTTTGATATGTAAATTAGAGTGATTGCATTACTAACAATTCTAAAACGAGCAATAAAATAGAAAACATTCCTTTTTCATTTTATATTCTGATGTAATAAAAATGAGCACATGCACAGGCACACAGAATGACACAACTAGGTTATATCTGTTTAAGGCGTCTTCAAGATTTCCAAAAGGGTAATGCGTAGCAGAAGAAAGAGCCAATGACCATCACTAATGTCTTTCTATTTCCTGCCTAAATTCATTTGCTACTTGTTATCTCATACTGGTGACTTTGGAGCCTAGAATTCCAAGGATCATAATAAGCTATCTAGTCATTACAGCCTTATGAAATGTCTTTAATATTTCTATTCATAATTTATTCCAAGAATGAAAACCTTTTTAAAAATATATATATTTTATTGATTTTTTACAGAGAGGAAGGAAGAGGGATAGAGAATTAGAAACATCGATGAGAGAGAAACATTGATCAGCTGCCTCCTACACACCCCCTACTGGGGATGTGTCCATAACTAAGATACATGTCGACCGGAATCAAATAGTCCTTCACCCTTCAGACCACAGGCTGACACTCTATCCACTGAGCCAAACCAGTTAGGGCAAGAATGAAAAACTTTTCACTGTTTTAGGCAGTGCTGGCATACTCAGGAAGGATAAGAACAGACCAGATAAAAAGTGTGCATGTTGCCCTAGCATTTTTTTTTTCTGCCTGTGTACACACCTAAAATTTATTCTGGAAACTCCCTGTTAATATTTTTCACTACATCCTGTGTTAGTTCAGTGATTAAATTCTATCCTATGCTTATGTTTACATGAAACTTTTGATTTAAATACTTGAATCAAAAATATTTATTTAACATATGATTAGAGGATTCAACAAAAATATTTTTTAGGTACAAGTAAATGTTTTTGTTTCCTTCTTGCAGAATGTATTGACGTTACTGGATTTTCATCTTTTCTGAAATTGTTTTAATAATATTTTCAAACATTAATTCATGGATTTCTTTTTGATCCGCTTACAAAAAGAAATTGGGGTCATTATGTCAACTCAGCACATATCAAATCTAAACCCCTCTTGCTACAATTAAAGCCTGTCTCATCCTCCTCTTGCCTCACTGCAAGAAGAGAACAGCTGTTAGACATCACCCCCTTAACATTCGCCTTTTCAGTTCATTAAAAAAATCCCAAGCTCTGAATATTTTCTCATAGGTCCTATTATCCTAGTTTAAATGGTTGGATGCAATCTTGTAGTCACATTACCATTGTCCCATATATGTGGAGCTCCAAATTGGGAAGAGTAGTCTCAGAAAAACGACACTTTATTAAAAAAAAAAAAAAAATTCTGGTTACCTAGCTCTAGCTCATTTGCATAACAGTTCAGGTAATTATGATAACAGAGTAAAGGTCAATTTACAGATATTTTATGACCCTTTAGTTGTTTTTCATGATTTAGTAATTTTGTTTGAATTAGTTATTTTCTATGACCGAAATGAGTTAAATATTTTAAAAGTCATTCATCCTATTTTAGATGAGGTTCTCATGAAGTAAAGGTCAAAATTAATCATGAAACTATCATTTATATCTCCAAGCAATTCACTAAAATCCTTGTAGGAATCAGGATATATAAAAATAAGAGCATATCAAGCTGAAATCAGTTTGGCTCAGTGGATGGAGCATCAGTCTGTGGACTGAAGGGTCCCAGGTTTGATTCCTGTCAAGGGCATGTACTGTACATTGGTTGCAGGCACATCCCCGGTGGATGGTGTGCAAGAGGCAGCTTGTCGATGTTTCTCTCTCATCGATTTTTCTAGCTCTCTATCCCTCTCCCTTCCTCTCTGTAAAAAATCAATAAAATATATTTTTTTAAAATAGCATATCAAGAATAACTTGATAATGGTGGCATGTATCTACACCATTTTCATCTACAAACATTGCAAAATGATAGTAACTTTGGAACCAATTTCTTTCTTCCTTCCTTATTCTCATACTTCTTGATCTCACCCTTATTCTATTTGTATTCATATATATATATATGAATATATATATATATATATATATATATATATATAATATGAAATACATTTATATTTACATAAACGTGTGTGTGTGTGTGTGTGTGTGTGTGTGTGTGTGTGTGTAGTTGTATTTAAGAGCATAGGTTTTGAGTTTTACCTTGGGCATTTATTACCACTCTGATATGTGAGATTTCTGAATATTTTCAAACCTCAGTCTCTTTATCTATGAAATGACAAAACCAAAATGAACCATAATTTCATTGTTTAACTGTGAAAATTAAATGGAGTAATACAATTGAAATACTTTGTAAAATAGCTAATACACAATGACCCCACAATAAATTTTACCTATGCTGCAATTATATTATTACTAGAGCCCTGGTGCAAGGGTTCATGCACATTGACAGGAAATTAATTAGAAGGTGGCTGGAGAGGCAGGACTGGGCAAGATGGGCTGGACATGCCCTAGAGACAGCCTCCCATGGTCTCTCCCCAGCCGGCTACACCTAGGGCAGCACTGGGACTCGAAGGGTATCTGTGGAGTGACCAGGTCTCTTGGCCTGGCCTTCAGGGATTGAGCCAAAACTGGTAGTCTGACATCCCCAAAGGGGTCCCAGAGTGCCAGAGGGCTCTGCAAAGTTGATGTCGCTCAGCAGCTCCTGTGTTGAATGTCTGCCCCCTGGTCATCTGTGCAAGTCATACCTACCAGCCAGTTGGCTCGTCGGCCTGTCTCTTAGCCTTTTATATCTATAGATTATCATCATCATCATCATTCCTTAAGTGACATCATCACCAAAATAGAATTTCCCATTATTCATTACTCACATTTAACATATATTGGGTCGGAAACTAAGTAATTGCGGTTTCACACATGGCTTCAGTTGAATTTTTAGGTTTGCAGACGTAGTACAAATGTAAAACACATTTTGTTATTTGATAGTTGGCTATTCAGCTGTTAATCAGTAAAAAAAAAGTTTTTTGATCTGTTTTGTAGTTTTCGTTTGGCGTTTGTTGAAAAATGGAAAATCAAAAGGAACATTTTCGTCATATTTTGCTTTTTTATTTCCGCAAAGGGAAAAACGCATCGCAAGCTCATAAAAAGTTATGTGCTGTTTATGGTGACGAAGCCTTAAAAGAACGGCAGTGTCAAAATTGGTTTGCCAAATTTCGTTCTGGTGATTTTTCACTCAAAGATGAAAAACGCTCTGGTCGTCCAGTTGAAGTTGATGACGCCCTAATCAAAGCAATAATCAATTCGGACTGTCACAGTACAACACGTGAGATTGCAGAGAAGCTTCATGTATCACATACATGCATTGAAAATCACTTAAAACAACTTGGCTATGTTCAAAAACTCAATACATGGGTTCCTCACGAACTGAAAGAATCACAGTTAACGCAATGCATTAGCAGCTGCGATTTGCTAAAGAAACGTAATGAAAATGATCCATTTTTAAAACGACTGATAACTGGCGATAAAAAATGGGTTGTTTACAACAATATCAAGCGGAAAAGATCGTGGAGCAGGCCAGGTGAACCAACTCAAACAACATCAAAAGCTGATATTCATCAAAAAAAGGTTTTGTTATCAGTTTGGTGGGATTACAAAGGAATTTGTCTACTTTGAACTCTTACCACCCAACCGAACGATCAATTCTGATGTCTACATTGAACAACTAACGAAATTAAACAATGCAGTTGAAGAAAAGCGGCCCGAATTGACAAATCGAAAAGGTGTTGTATTCCATCATGACAATGCAAGGCCACACACATCTTTGGTCACTCGGCAAAAATTAATGGAGCTTGGTTGGGATGTTTTGCCACATCCACCATATAGTCCTGACCTTGCACCATCTGATTACTTTTTGTTTCGATCTTTACAAAACTCCTTGAATGGTAAAAATTTCAATAATGATGATGATGTCAAATCGTACCTGATTCAGTTTTTTGCTAATAAAAACCAGAAGTTTTTTGAACGTGGGATTATGATGCTGCCTGAAAGATGGCAAAAGGTCATTGATCAAAATGGGCAATACATTACAGAATAAAGTTATTTAGTTCCATGAAAAAATTCTTTGATTTTCTTTTAAAAATCCGCAATTACGTAGTTGCCGACCCAATAGTATATTATTAACTTTAGGGATACTTTAATATGACTGCTATCCAATTCTATTTTTATTTGCTTGTTTAATTCTGTTAATGTTTGTTTACTATCATCTTACAAGCTGTTTATTTACACTTGTACAGGTTTAAAACATTATTCCTGAGTTTCAGTCAATAATTATTGCCACATGGGAAAACTGGAACCCTTAGTCCTGCAGAACTTAAAAATTCCCAATATCAGTGTGACTAAATGTTTTCCATGCTAATGTGCAATATGCTCTTATAATAAAAAACTTTTTGTAGCTAAATCAATTATTTTAGTTTTATCATGTAGAAATACTAATTATTAATAACACAAAGTGGAAAATTCAAGTAGGATCCTATACAGTCTATCAAAATCTATACAATCCTATATAATAAAAGCCTAATAGGCAAATCAGCGGAGCATCGGAATGACCTGGGTATGACCAGTTGCTATGATGCACACTGATGACCAAGGGGCAGACACTCAATGCAGGAGCTGCTCCCAGCTGGCAGGCCCCAGGCCAGCCAAGGCGGGTGCCAGCGGGGGACCCGGATTGCCCCGCTGGTAAGGCCACAGATTGGCCCTGATTGTCAGCCAGGCCTAGGCACCCTACCCATGCATGAATTTCATGCACCAGCCCTCTAGTTACATATAATATTAATTTTAGTGAGATATATTCATGTTAGAATAGTACTTCTTATGTCCAGGGCTGACATAAGACACTTGTAATAAGACACTTAGGTGAAAGTTAATTGTAAAGCATCTACATTCCAACTTGCCTTTTTGTTCTTTTCCATTATTATACACTCTTGATCTCTGAAAGAAACATGATTTTTCATGGGGAATACTATAGCTGAGCTCTTTGGTAAGAAAATGCAGGATGTGTTCAAGGAGGAAAATAATATAAGTTAGGAAGGTAGATTAGGTATAAATGATAAAGAATCTGGAATGCTGAAACAAGGAATTCAGATGTACTGTTTAGGCTAAGAACTTGAGCATAAGTATATTTTTATTTTATAAAACAAGTTTATAAGATGTATTTTTTTTCTAGAAAATATTGAAGACCAAAAAGCAAGCAGAATAAGTTTTAACAAATCAAATATTTTAAAAAGCAGTATATTCGTTTGTTTCTTTTTACTCTTTTCTATAAATGAATTTTTAAGCCTGATTGAGATTCTATGGGTTTTTAAACAATAGAGGTTAGTTATTGATTTTCAAAAAGATAATACATTATCAAGGTTTAACATTTTTAAAAAGTACAAAAGGGTATATATTGAAAAGTTCCCTCTTAACTCTGTACTCTGGCATCCAGTTCTGTGCCCCAAAATGATTGGTATTATCATTTTATGGCCCCTCCCAGGATAATCAAGAACAAATGCAACCCTAGGTCTCACTTGATTGTCAGCCTGCAGACTGAAAGGTCCCAGGGTTTGATTCTAGTCAAGGGCACATTCTCAGGTTGTGGCCTCGATCACCAGTAGGAAAGCAGGAAGCAGCAGATCAATGATTCTCTCATCAATAATGTTTCTATCTCTCTCTTCATCTCCTTTTCTCGCTGAAATCAATAAAAATATATTCTAAAAAAGAGCAAATGTACACACCCACACAAACACCCGGCCTTATATGCTAGCATTTTTCCCCCACTTTTTTTTGTACCATACTTTTTCAACTAGCATTGTATCTTAGAGATCATTCCATATCAGTATATAGAGTACTTTCTCATTTATATAATGTTCATAAAGAATTTTATTACAGAAATGTTTTGTACTTATATAAGCTATACCCTGTTGATAGACAATATAGACCAGAAAAAGGCTATCTGTTGCTGGAGTAACAACAAAAATCTTTAAGTCTCAGCTGCTTAAATAACAAGAGATTTTAACTCATGCTCCTCGACCATTGTTTATATTGGTATCTGACTATACTTGGTATAATCCTTCCACAAAGGATTGAATTGAAAGCCTTCTCCATTTAAATATGAGTAAATGAAAAATCTCAAAGTTAAGTTCTTCTATATATCTTTGCTGGTTTTCTGTCCAATAGTTCTTTCTCTTACTAAGAGAGGAATGTTTATGTCTTCAACTAGAAATTAAAATCTCGAATTCTCCTTTCAATTCTGTCAGTTGTCGCTTTATGTCAAACTCTCTTGTTATCTGCTTGTGTTGTCTTATACATAGCTTTCCATTGCTGCATAACACATTACCAAATTTAGTGGCTTAAGCCAACTTTCACGTATTACCCCTTAGTCCAGTAGATTAGGAGTCCAAGGGGGTCTACTTTGTTAAAAAGAAAAGGGATGCAATAGAAAATTCATTACAATTTAGGTGACACTTTGAATTCTTTTGCATTTCCTCTACCCACCCGTTGCGATCTACTTTTCAGGGTCTTCAAAGAATGTCCATTTCAATCCATCCAGGCTTTATAACCATGCTCAATGAGAGAAACAAGGTGGTACGTGTTCATTACCATCTTATCCAGAACAAGATTGCCCAACTTAGAGCTTTTAAACATAAGCAATGGAAGCTGAGTCTGGCTGATAAAGCATACACATTGTTTTGTTTTTCTGAAAATTACTGCCTAACTTACAGGATTGTTGGTCGTACGGAAGGATCAGGCTAACAACCATGCTTCAGGAGCATCGCTGATCATCTGGTCCCTGGAGCGTCTGTCTGACCAGGAGACAGCTGCCATAACCACAGGAGTTGGCCCTGAGCTGAAGCTCAGATTCTCCACCGCTTCTGCTGCTGTCAGTGGGGAGCCAGTCTGCAAATCCAGGGCTCACACCAGTGTTCACACCTTCTCGTTCAAGCCACTCACTCCTGAACCCATGTCTCTCATAGGTGAATCTGATTTGTGAACATTATAGGATGCCTCTATGTGCAAACTAAGTCAGATACCGGCAGTGTTAACACTGAGAGGTATGGAAGTGAGTTTTATGGGTTCTGCCACATGAGGAAAATCCCCTAGGCATAGCTAAGGTATCAAAAGGTTCCGGGCAACCAGGAAGTGTGATAGATGTCTATTACATTTAGCAGGCATTGTATATTACTAAAGAAACTTTGCTCCTTCTTTATGTATGGCAATGTGTAATCCATTGTGCTAGTAAAAATAATATTTCTTTTACAGACCTAGAAGGTTTTACAAAATTAACTGGTATTTTAAGTGCTTTCATCATGGCGTTGATTATTGGTATGTGAGGGAGACATTAAATAGAAGGGCTGGTGTATGTTTTGCACATAAAATCCATAATGGCATAGGTTTCCTTTTTAGAATTACAAACAAATAACTACAACAAAACACAAGCTTGATTCTCACCCAGTGAAGTGTTTGTCTTAACATGTGGTAGTTAAAAACCCAGACTCTGAAGTGAAAAAGCCTGCATTGTACCTGTCAATAGCTGGGCAACCTTGGGCAGCTTACTCAACTTTTCTGCACTTTATATATATAAAATGGGTAAGAATAGCAGATCCAAGCACATAGAATTACTGAGAGGGTTGAACAAGGTAATGCTCAATAACTTTTAGTTATGTTTAGTTTTATTAATGTTTTTTTCTTTAATATGTTAGTAAAAATGTATTCATTTTACCTTCTAAGGTACTCAAAAGTATCTTCAATGTTGAGTAAAATGAATACCGACTGTTTACAACTAACTAGTGAATATTTTCTGACTCACGAGGCATTCTTGGTAGTGATTGGTGAATCAAACAACTTCTAAATGCTAAATATGTTCACCTTCTTGTATGCAGTCATCTAAGCAGGTAACCAATCTGGATTATCTCTACTGGAAACCCACTTAGGCTTATCTTCAAACACAAGTCACAGTGCTCTTCAAAGTTAAGAAGGCAGGGAAAAGGTCAATGGAAACTCAGCTCAGGATTTTTATAACCCAGTCTGTGTGAGCACATCATGTGCACAAGTCCAAACTTCTAAAAAAAAAGTTGTGTGTTTCTTGGCTTGCGAGTGAATGTTATAAAAGAGACTCTATCGCAACGTCTTTCCGTGCTCTTCCCCATGTCTGCTTAACGGGTGTTCCATGCAGTTCTGGCAAACGATGTTTCCAAAAGTTTTGAAATATTTAACTGGTGCAGCTTTCAAAACTGGCTGCTACCCATCCAGTAGGATTTGCTTCCTCTTAGTATAAATCAAACATTTAAGATGATAGCTCAGAGAAAATAATTTGAGTTTTATTGCTTTGGAAAGAATATCTGTGTGAGTCCTTCATGCTCCATTAGTTAGAAAATATTAAAGTAAAATGAATGAGTCCTGCAATGGACGAGTGATCGTTTGTGGCCTGGTCTTTGTAATAAAAAAACAAAACACAAAAAACTAATCTTTACAAGGCTTTAACATGTAATATTAGATGTAATAACATATAGTTTTTTGTGTTTTTTTCTTTCACGTGGCAAAGAAGTGAAAAAAGAGAATGTAACTGCTTTTGCTTAAGGTCTTAGGGAAAGTACGTACCTACCCTGGCTAACCCAGGGACTTCATGGAGTAGAACAGTTGGTTTCTGATACTTTGAGTGGGTAACCATGTGGTTTTCCACGAAGAGGGTTAACTTCTTCCTGAGTACCCTGTGGGTTAATTCTTGAAATGGGATCCTATTTCTGGCATCTTGTACAGTTCCAGCTAATGCTGTTTTTAGGCCCTATTTGTAAAAAAATTATTTGTGTGGCGAGGTCATGTTGGTTCCATTACTTTTTAGCATACCGCTGGGACTGCAGAGTCTCAGCGTGATTCAGAACCGAAGAGGGGAGTTTATAAAAGTGCATTCCTGCCGGGGGAAAGCTTGTGAGCATAAAAGTTATGAGCACAGGGATTCCTTCCCTCGGCCTCTCTCTCTGTTTCTTCCTTCATTCTCGGAAGCTTAGGCTCTAATCAAGGGAGCAGCAGTTTCTTGTATGGTCATTATGAAGCCGCAGGGGCCCTTCCAGTAGGTTTTTAGTTTTGTTCCTAAAAAGGTACCCGTTTGTCCAACTGCAAAATAAGTCTGTTATATTATTTTGTCTTTCTAATAAAATATTACTTGGAGCGTGATAAAATAAGCACGTTGATGAATCGTTCCACCTAATTATCTTGATACATTTTAGAATAGGCTACAACAAGGATTTTTTTTTAAATATATTTTTTGTTGTTAATAGTGTTATAGATATCTCTCAACAATCCCCCTTCCCTGCCTATACCCTCCTCCAACAAGGATTTTTAACAATGAATTAAAGAATCAATTCATGTAACTAGTTCAATTAACATGGAGATATTATTGTTGTTTTTTTGCACCCCAGGCTAGATTTGAGACAGATGACTTTTCATTAATGTTTTAATTCCAGTTAAAAGCCCAAGAGGATTTCCAAACAAGAATAAAAGGGAAGGTTTGGAGCTGTCCTTGGATGAGGAAGCAACTTCTGCAGCTGCAGCATAGCCGCCTGGGGGAAGGCGGCCGATACTGTGCTAGCGAAATGATCAAGAGAGGGGGCACCACTTGTTTCAGCCTTGGAATTTCCTCCTAAATCTTATATTCCCCAGCCAGCCATAATGTGACTTACATTTCCCTGTCTGAAGCATAAAGGGACAGTCTAATTAAGAAAATGTGTGTCCTTAAACATTATGTGGTGGCTGCCTGATGCATGAAAACTTATAAATACCCTGGCTGGTTAGGCTCAGTTGGTTGGAACATCATCTGTACACCAAAAGGTAGGGGATTTGATTCCCAGTTTGGGCACATACCAAGGTTGTGTTCAATCCCTGGTTGGGCCATGTACAGGAGGCACTCCGTCTATGTTTCTCTCTCACATTGATCTTCCTCTCAAATCATTATCTTTTTTAAAGGAAACTTTAAAATGACATAGCAGGGGGAGTGTATTCTTACTTTACACTCATAACCTTACTTGGAATAAATCACACTACCTAAGTTGATTATCCACCATGCTCTTCAAATTTTACTTAAGAAGATACGTGTCTGCTTCCAAAAATCAAACTAAAAGCAGACAAGAGATTGCCCATGAAGCCAAAATTAAGAATTTATTGTGTGATTGGGATACACGTCTATCCTCTTCACATAAACTCTTAAAAAATATCTAGGGGCCACCAATGATTCCCATTTTATTGTAGTCACATTTTGGTATAATCCCCTCTCCTGAGTATGGTTTGAACCTGTTAACTCACTTCTGAATAATTGTATATGATAGAAATGGTAGGGTGTCACTTCTAAGTTTAGTTTCTAACCAGACCATGGCACTTTCTTGGTGGCTCTTGCTGTCTCTCTCCACCTCTGATTACTTGCTTTAAGAGAGTGTAGCTGCCATGGAATGAGGTGGTGCCATGATTGTGGATGCCAGGCCATGTGGCACAGGACTCAGGGGTGCTAGCAGCTATGTGAGGGAGTACGGAAGTGGATCCTTGCCTAGCTGGCATGGCTCAATGGTTAAACATAGATGGATGAACAGTGAGTTCAACAGTTTGAATGCCAGTCAAGGTCATATGCCTGTTTTGTGGGCTCGAACCCCAGTAGGGCCATGCAGGAGGCAGCCAATCAACGATTCTCTCTCATCATTGATGTTTCTATCTCTATCTCTCTTCCTCTCTGAAATCAATTAAAAAATATATTTAAAAAAAGAAGTGGATCATTTAACCATATAATGAAGTTTTGAGATTACCACAGTACAGCTAACAATTTGAATGTACCTCACAAAAGAACTTGAACCAGAGACATTTAGCTAAGTCTCATCCAGATTCCTGCCCCACACAAATTGTTAAAATAAATGTTTATTATTTTAAGGCCCCAGGATTTGTGATAATTTGTTATATAGCAATAGATAGCAAAATCAAAATACTCAAGTAAGTCCATTGTTTGAAAATAGAACATTTTGCTTTCTAGACAGAGTTTGAATAGTGTATTCACTAATTCATATATATGTAATATGCACTACATTCATAATTTATATAACATGTAATTGTCTATATATATAAAAGCCAAATGACCAGAAGGCTGGAATGACCAAAATGACTGGTTGCTATGATGCGCACTGCAGCTGGCCAACTGGCCCCATCTGGGGAGTGAGGAGGGAGGGGGCAGCCTGATTGCTGCCTCCCTCTCACCTCCTGATAGAGGGCAAGGCCAGCCAGCCACTCTTTTATCTCCCCCCCCCCCCCCCCCCCCGCACCAGCCCAGCTTGATTGGCCTCCATCTGGGAGGCCGGCCAGACCCCACCATGCATGAATTCGTGCACTGGGCCTCTAGTATTACTATAATATACATTACATATTATTACTTTATCTCTGTATATATTTGAAAAATAAGCTTCTCTTTCAACTCTTCTCGAGTGCCCTTTCCCAAATAGAATCACTGTTACTGTTTCATGTATCTTTCTAGATATGTATATAAGTAGGCATGGCTCTATATTTTTAAAACATACATAGAAGCCATTTACATATCTATCATACGTGTTGCTTTTTAACTTACTGGTGTGTTTTATAATCAAGTTTTCAGGTATCTTAATGTTTTAGGTGGCTGCCTGCCATAACTTGTTCATCGGTTTCCCAGCTGAAGAATATTTGATTTATGGTATTTTGCCATAAAAAATAATGCAAAAAGGAATATCTTTTATCTGTGCCTATAGGAATACTTTAAAAAAAATAGAACTGTTGTATCCAATGATATTTTTTGAATTAGATAGATTTTGCCAGTTTTCCTCTACGAACTTTGTTCTAATTTACAGTGTAAGCACCGTTCACTTCCCCACACTTTTATTAACATGGTTCTAAAACTTTTATATCTTTTTTAAAAAAAAAATCATTATTGTTGAAAGTATTACTTATGTCCCCCTATTTCACCCATTGACCCCTTCTAGCCTGCACCTGCCCCACTCCAGGCCTTCTTCCCCCTGTGTCCATGGGTTATGCATATGCATACAAGTTCTTTGGTTGATCTCTTCTCACCCCCGTCCCCTTACCCCCAACCTTCCCTTTGAGATTCCACAGTCTGTTCCATACTTCTATGTCTCTGGGTCTATTTTGTTCATCAGTTTATTTTGTTCTTTAGATTCCACATATGAGTGAGATCATGTGATACGTTTCTTTCTCTGACTGGGTTATTTTGCTTAGCATAATACTCTATCTTTTTCTATCTCAAATTCTAAATAAATAAATGGCTCCTTTTGGCCTTAATGTTCCTTAGGTATAATGTTAATTAAAAGTGGAATTGACCATTTTACAAAATATTTAAAAGCCTTAGTATTTCTTTTCCTAGAAACTGTATATTCATACTCCTTGCCAATTTTTTTTTAAATTGGATCACTGTAAATTTCTTTGTGATTTATAAAAACATTTTATATATGAGGAAACTAACTTCTGTCTATGATACAAGGTGTACCAAAAATGTATATAAATTTTAACAACTGTTAGCTCAATTTTGAAAAAGAAATGTATTTTAATAAACACTGCCTTTATCATTATTCAAAGTGTATGTATACATTTTGGGGGGACACCTTATTTATGTTCCAAAATTTTGCCCCTGTTAATCATGTTTTTATATTTTATAGACTATTGAGGAAACTGAATCAGTCATCAAAAATTGGTTGATAGAAGTTAAGCTGAGCTTAGATCACTTAGAATTTATGAAGCACCACCTATAGAGTATCAGCGAAAGGAGTGTACCCATTCATAAGGGTAGGTTGCTTTCCTTTGGTAATAAAGGCTTAGGAAAGCCTGCATGCAAGTGCTGCAGTTGGTGTTACTCTTAAAGAACAGCCACAACCATAACTAAGGCAAAAGTGGTCAGTGAGAAGAGAGGAAAGGAAGGCAACTGAAAACATGGATAAATTTTATTTTATTTTATTTTATTTTTAAAAAAATATATTTTATTGATTTTTGTACAGAGAGGAGGGAGAGAGATAGAGAGTTAGAAACATCAATGAGAGAGAGTCATCGATCAGCTGCCTCTTGCTCACCCCCTACTGGGGATATGCCCGCAACCAAGGTACATGCCCTTGACCGGAATCGAACCCGGGGCCCTTCAGTCCCCAAGCCAACGCTCTATCCATTGAGCTAAACTGGTCCCAGCAAACATGGATAAATTTTAAAAAAGGAAGGGTGGGGTGAGGCAAAGTGAAAGTGCATTACAAATATCTGGTTTTATCCCTGACTTTCTGACATCATGGACAGAGCCCTGAACTGCTTGTTAGTTATGTAACTGAACTAACAAAACTACTTACTAAAGAGTAAATAATTGTTAGTCCTACAGGGTTGTCAAGTGCTTTAATAGGAATTCAATCCACTAACCCAGTGGTCGGCAAACCACTGCTCGCGAGACACATGGGGCTCTTTGGCCCCTAGAGTATGGCTCTTCAACAAAACACCATGGCCTGGGAGTGTCTATTTTGAAGAAGTGGCGTTAGAAGAAGTTTAAGTTTAAAAAATTTGTCTCTCAAAAGAAATTTCAATCGTTGTACTGTTGATATTTGGCTCTGTTCAGACTAATGAATTTGCTGACCACTGATAGCAGGCATCAATTAGGCTGGCAGGGGAGTGGTTAGGAGGTGATCAGGCTGGCAGGCAGAAGTGGTTAAGGGTAATCAGGAAGGCAGGCAGGTGAACAGTTGGGAGCCATTACTCTTGGTTAGAGGAATGTCCAGCTGCCAGTTTAGGCCTGATTCTACCAGAATTGGGTCTAAACTGGCAGCCCAACATCCCTCAAGGGGTCCTAGATTGGAGAAGGTGCAGGCTAAGCTGAGAGACACACTGCTCTGTGCACGGATTTCATGCACTGAGCCTCTAGAAGCATATAATAAAAGGCTAATATGCAAATCAACCAAATGGTGGAACAACCTGTCGCTATGACGTGCACTGACCACCAGAGGGCAAACACTCAATATAGGAGCTGCCCCTTGGTGATCGGTGTGCTCCCACAGGGGGAGTACTGCTCAGCCAAAAGTCAGGCTCATGGCTGGCAAGTGCAGCGGCAATTGTGGGAGCTTCTTCTGTCTCTGGGGCAGTGCTAAGGACTCAGGGATGACTGCCTGCTGGCATAGGCATCCCCCAAGGGGTCCCAGACTGAGAGAGGACTCAGGCCAGGCTGAGGAACCCCCCAGTGCATGAATGTCATGCACCAGGCCTCTAGTATAGCTTAAGTGAAGAATGAAAATAACATGTGGAACTTTAGAAAAATTCACTGTTCAGCAAAGAAATCAATATCTTAGAAAATGTGAAAAATTTAAATGTGTAAGTAAATCAGTTAACAAAACACTGTACTTCATGTACACCTCTTGAAGAGACTCTGATAGGTATCTGAGTGGCCTGGAAAAATCACCTACTTTTAATTACATTTCCTTTTCCCTCTAGTTACTTGACAAATGCCAATTAAGCAATTTTACCAGTTATTTTCTTTAGCATTCATTTGGCATCTAAGACATATGTTTCTGATTCTGTATCTGCAGAGTGGATTGCTCCCTCAGAAAGAGAGAGAGAGAGAGAGAGAGAGAGAGAGAGAGAGAGAGAGAGAGAGAGAGAGAGAGAGAGAGAGAGAGAGAGAGAGAGAGAGAGAGAGAGAGAGAGAGGAGAGAGAAGAGAGAGAGAGAGAGAGAGAGAGAGAGAGAGAGAGAGAGAGAGAGAGAGAGAGAGAGAGAGAGAGAGAGGCTCTTAGGGGCCTTCACATATAATTCAATTATTATTCATTTAACAAATAAGTCATTAGCTCTTCCCTGCCCTGCTTTCTATTTTTTCCCTCCATTCTCTCTCAAGAAATTTCATGTCCATCAACTCAATTTCATAAGGCAGAAACCTAGAAATAAACCTTGACATCTCTGTGTCATACCACCTATTTGTGAATTTGTGAAATCGCTTTCAAATATCTCTTCATTTCCCGGAATCACTCAAAATCAAGTTACCATTCTGCCTTTCTGCTCTTCTATGCATGCACATGCATGTACACACACAGGCAATGGGATATCTATCACATTTTTAATCTACTCATCTATTTATGGACACAGGTTGTTTCCATATCTTGTCTATTGTAAATAATTTTGAAATGAATATCATAATGCAAATATCTCCTCAAAATTCTGATTTCCTTTCCTTTGTATGAATACCCAGAGGTGGGATTGTTAGATCATATAGTTCTATTTTTTTTTTTTTGAGGAAAACTCATGGCTACACCAATTTACATTCCAACTAGCAATGTACAAATATTTTCTTCTCTACATTCTTACAACACTTGTTATCTTTTGCATTTTGGTTGGGGACAGGGGAGTAACAGTCATTCTAATAGGTGTGAGGTAAAATATCATTGTGGTTTTGATATGCATTTCTTTGATCATTAGTCATGCTGTGTACACCTAATCATATAGCTGTTGGCCATTTGCCTCCTCCCTCCCTCCCTCCCTTCCTCCCTCCCTCCCTCCCTCCCTCCCTCCCTCCCTCCTTTCCTTCCTTCCTTCCTTCCTTCCTTCCTTCCTTCCTTCCTTCCTTCCTTCCTTCCTTCCTTCCTTCCTTCCTTCCTTCCTTCCTTCCTTTCTTCTTTTAGAAATGTCTATTCAAGTAGGTTGTCCAGTTTTAATCAGGTTATATTTTATTGTTAGTTTTGCTATTACGTTGTTTAATTTCCCTGTATATTTTGGATATTAACCTCTTCTTAGACATATCACTTACAATTATTTTCTCCCACCCCATTGGTTGTCCTTTAATGCCATTGATTGTTTGCTTTGCTGTGCAGAAGCTTATTTGTTTTGATGCTATCTTGTCTATTTTTTCTTTTGTGGCCTGGGAGTAGGAATTCTTTAGGGGTCACCTTTTCCTAAGGGGCATTTCAGAATACACATTGGGGAGAGTCACTCTGCTCTAGGTTCCCTTCAGCCTCATCCCAGGGTCCTATTAGCTCAGTGGCTCTGCCTATGAGAGAGATGAGGCACAGAGTACCATCTTAGGAAGACTGTCAACGAAGTTTATACAATTCTGTTGTTCATCTTTTCCAAGAATTCTGTTGTTAATTCTTTCCCCTAAGTTGAATCAATTTTATCTATTTTGTGTGACCTACATTTTTCACAATCCTGTTTTTATGACTTAAGTTGGACCTATAGAAAGAGTCTTTGAGCTTTTCATTATTATTTGAAGATGTGGCTTTTGGTAATGAAAGAAAGCATTTTCTCTTCAATATCTGAATCTTGAAAGCCCAACTCTTTTGTATTTAAAAAATGCTGTTTCTGCTCTGAACTTAATAAAATGTATTTTAAATTCAATTAATTTTTTAAAATTCCAGTTCCTTTGTTCGCTTCTGTTCTAGAGCAATGAAGATATTTAGCTCAGGGATAGATATTGCTGTACAGAAAGAAAGATGCAGGGGAGAAAATGTGAAGAAAATATTTGGTATTAGCTAGTACATTAATTTTGCCATAATAAAAAAACAAACTGAATCTCATGACCTTTAGGAAAGCAAAGTTATGGGATGAACCTTGGAGATCAAGTTGGATACAAATGTCATTTTTCCCCTAGTATGTTGATTTTCCTCCATAAGAGACTTGTTGGGAAAATGAATATTTCAGAATAAAGCTATTATTATTTCAAACAAGTAAAGAATTAATAAATATGATAGTTGTTTCATTAGATGAATTAACATCAGTATCAGATTTGCATGCAGATAAATGAAATAAAATTTATTTTAAAAGTAATACTAGCTATAAATTTTATCTTGGAATGTTAAAATGTCACAATCTAATATCTACTCTCAATTTTTGCCCCCATAGTCATTTGTTCCTGGATATTTTCTTGGTTTTAGGATAGTTATAAGATTTTTAGAAAGAAAGACAAAGGTATTATCTGCCTTCTCAAGTACATAGAGTCTGTAAAGAAGACTGATTTGAGGACAATTTGTGCTGGTCATGAGAGCACCTGACCATCAGTTTTATGAGTTCAGTTTCTGTGAGACAGAAATGATGTCGGACAAACTGCAGAGCATGGACATCCTTGACAAACCTGTTTGCAGAAACACCTGCAGAACCATTCAAGGATCCCTTACCAGAAATGCTGGTCCTTGTTTTCTAATTGTATTCTCTGTTGTCAACAGCTTGTTATTTTAAATTGTTTTCACTTCATTTTTCACCTACATCATGAACCAAAGTGCAAATTATATGTAAATCCCAAATTTTCAATGTCAAGGCATTATAGATTCAAAGCCAGCTGTTATTTACCCACTAATGCCTACCAGATTTCCACTAAGTGTTGATAATGATGTACAGTTATTGATATGATAATACTGAGAGCCTAGTCTTAAAAGAGAGTTCAAAAGATATGGAAGTGACAAAAACTAAACATCCTGTTAGGTAGAAGCATAAGAAATCTGGCAGATTAAAAATTTATGCAGATTGACCTATAATTTTATATACCTATTGTTAATTTATTAGGAAAAGTTGTATCAGCCCAGCTCAATGGCTCAATGGTTGAGTGTCGACCCATGAACCAGGAGGTCATGGTTTGATTTCTGGTCAGGGCACATGCTTGGGTTGCAGGCTTGATCCCAGATTGAAGGTTGGGGGGAGTGCAGAAGGCAGCCTATCAATGATTCTCAATCATCATTGATGCTTCTGTCTCTCTCTTCCTCTCCTTCTTCTCTTTGAAATCAATAAAAAATATATATATTTAAAAATAAAAGGTGTATCATTTCCTTATTCTGATTAAGATTTCTTTACAAAATGGCATCTGAATGTGAAAGTAATTATTTTTATTATAATTACAAAGGATTGCTGTAGACATTATAATATCGACAGAAATATAATTTCAAGAGAAACATTCTTTTTAAAAATAATATTTTTCTATTTGGTGGGTTTTTAAGTTATGGAATTATGCATATATATGTTTACATATACTATAATGGGTGAAATTATTCAAAGATTTACAAAAATAAATTTAATTATCTCCTTTCTTCTTAATCTCTACTCCAATCAATTCTCTTAAGGTAATCAATATTAACAGAGTACAAACTATTCTTTTTTTAATTTTATTGGAAAGGCATATGCATTATGAGTGTGAACACACACACACAAACATAAATGTATTATATAGATAGTTGACCTTGAAAATGAAATAACAAGGTCGTTAGCTAGTCCAAACGAGTTTATATGGGAATAGCAAATGAAATGCAATTCAGGACAAGCAAACTGTGGTGAACTCAGTAAGGCAAGTCAGAGGAAGCAAAGGGAAGGCCAGCTTCCATTAGGTTTTAAGAGGAAATTGGGGAGGGTTATGATGGCTGATTACTGGCTGTAAGCAGTGCAGACTGTTGTTGCTGGGACAGAAGGAAACCCTCTCTTCCTGTGCAGGTCTAAAAGCTTTGGTGAGCAATGCAAACCTGACTCCATTTTAATTTAGGGTGTTTTTTTGTTTATTTTCACAATTATATATACATTACATATAAATTTTCACAATATATACATTATATATAATACATGCATACTATATATAACACATGCATATGAAGTCTTGTTTACCATTTGTTATTTATTACCTTTAATATACCTATGACTATGCCTCTTGCTTTCACTTAATATATTGGTCCTCCCTTTTGGTTTTGGTTTTACTTTTCCAGTGTTGAACCACCCTTTGTCATTTAAGGTAATTTGGGAAGTCAAATATTGATAAAGTATTTTTTAATGGAGGAAAACTCACACTTCTAAATTACTTTCTTATTTCTAATTTTCAATATCACTTTGTCCTACTCTGTTGTTTTGGTCTAACTCCCAACAAAGGTGTAGTAAAATTCCCAGTATTGCAATAGTGACATAATTGTGTCAGTCTTTTTAAAAATATTATTGAATGCACTGATGTAACATTGATTAATAAAAGTATATAGGTTTCAGGTGTACAATATTATAACACATCACCTGCACGAAGTGTTGTATTGTGCTCACCACTCCTCAATCCCCCTTTCCTGCTGGCAATCGACATACTGTTGTCTGTGTCTGTGATGTTCTCTTCATTGCTAATTGTATCAGTTTTAAGCATTGAGTTCTAGGATCAAAGTTATTTACAACATTTTAAATTGAATCTTGTAGTCTCCATGTTTGTCCGTTGTTTGGATAAAACAAATTATGCTTTGCAAATTGAAGTCAACTTAAGCGACTCTGCATGCTTTCCTGTATGCCCTCTCCCTGCCCTTTGCCTTGGACTCAGAGAAATGCTGTCGTCCACCACCATGCACACCCATCAGGTTGTAGAACAGAGACGAGGGGCAGGCGTGTCATGTTGCTATCCAGCCTGCGCTGTCATTCTTCTAGTAAAAATACAGGAGGCTTTATGATCAGATTGGATCTGTACCTGTGGAATTCATGCTCGTTCTTTGGCTGAGACATCTGAACAAGCATTAGCAAGGATGTTCAGAGGAGAGATTTCTTGAATAGGTATGCTTTTTAAAAAATTACCAGATTTTCTTTTGTTTTTGGATGGATGTTTCAAGTCAATTTTCAAATGTGTTCATGTGGAGAAGTAATTTCATCAGCCTTATTTCAACTTCTGAGGGACAGTGGGTTCGGGGCTTTAAAAGTTTATATCACCGCAAGGAAGCTCCTCACATTGTGCTTCCCTGCAGGTGGGTCTGTCAGGAGTAAATGATGATCCCAGGAACCTTCTCTTACAGAGCTTGTTTCCCTTTATTAAATTTATTAAACAGTTCATCACTTGGGTCTCCGAAGATTTTTTTTCTTTATTATTCTGCAGATTTTAAAATGATACTATTTTGTCTATAACTGCAATGAAAAAAAAGAAAATACACCAGGGACTGTGTGCTGCGAATACAAGGCACCTCCTTTGTTTGACTCTCCAGGGGCATATTACTCATATGTTAGTTTAACACATCCCCACAGGCAACAACTCATTGCTTAAAGTTAAGAAATATGAATCCTCTCACTAAGCCATAAGCTATTCAGCTTACCAGCAATCGAACTGAAAAGATTTAGGTTGTGGGCCCAGCTGTAATATGGGAAACAAAGCATTTATAGCAACAATGACATATGGAAACATGAGGGAGCTACCACGGGCATCACCAGGAAACTTAGGCCCTTTGTTCTTCGTGAGAACATGTTACTGTGCATTACTCATTCATAGTGACCTTCTGAGTTTGATTGATATTCCATCATGCTCTCTATCTGAAATTTTATGTGTATTCCATGCATGACATTTATAGAGTATTATTGATGCAATAACGTTTTTAAATGCTTCAAATGTTTATTCCTCATTTAAAGTATTTTGGACCTTCCCTTGAGTATATTCCCCATTGAGATGGTCTCAGTTTTATTAATGTGTGTGATATCCTGAGTCACATGATGGATCAGTGTGATCATGAAACAAGGTTCCTAAAGGCCCAGTGCTGTGCTTGATCATGAGATTTGCAGTTTCAGAGCAAAGCCTCATTCGAGGCAGGAGTTCAGGACACTTTTGGAGGACTTCCCTGGTGCCTCCTATCAGGCCTATGACTGGGGCAAATGGTAGCTGATGCTAGCAGACAGGCTGGGCTCCCACAGTGGCTTCTGTGGTCATTTCTCTTGTTTGCTACTAAGTCCCAGCACTTTAACTCGTTCTCTCCAGTCCCTCTCCTAATTAAATATCGCCATTCTCTGTGTTCAGCAAAGGCCAGAGTCAAGAAAACTAGGACAAAGAATTTTCCTGACTTCCTACCCAAGCATTTAAGCTCCCTTTTCCCTTCCTTCCTCCTCACCTCCCACCCCCCATCCCCACCCTTTAGGGATGTAGTAAAGAAATCCTGCTATAGGTGCCAGGCAAAGCATTCAAAAGGATGCACCTTCTTCACCAATCAAAAAAAAAAAAAAGACGGAAAACTGACCCATTTTAAAGATGGCATCCAACTGACATGAATGTGGAGGGAAATGTATGTAGTTTTAGTAACTTGATATGATAATTAATTCAACCACATAACATTAAATATGATATAGATGGAATTTAGCTCCTTGTTTTTAGTTAGTCTAGTTCACTAAAATTAAGAAAGGTTTTCCTCTCCAAGACTCTTGCTTAGGCCTTATAACAGTCGGGTATTTGTCATATTTAACCTCTGACAGTCTAGTCTAGTTCTGTAATGTTTCAGACTAAGTTACAAGTTGGCACTTGACCTTGCCAGTGTTTCCCTTAGCTGTATGCATAGTTCAAAGCTAGGTCTTAGTTGTCTATTTACCATATTGTTGAACATAGACAGAAAGATAAACTTTACTTGAAAAAAATCCATATATACTATAATTTTTCAATTTGTTTTCATGGACATATTATTTTCTTCCAACTTACTCAAATTCTATTAGAATCCATTAGAATTAAATCATTTTCTCTCTCCAGATAATATAGTTTTATGTGTTTTGTCTAGGTCACTTTATTTCCAGTTTATAGGCACATCTAACTCTCTTAGGGAGTTGAATTTTTATATTCAAAGGTTTGTTTACTTGGAGACTCAGGATATCTGTGCCTTAACAGATAATAAACTCTCAGTTATTTTCAGAATATTTATAAATCCTCCTCTTCAAACTGCCTTCATGGAATGAAATATTTCACCTTCAGATTAAGCAGTGCTCAATTTTATTCACAAAAGACCCAATTAAATGGTTAGCAAGGGAAGTAAAAACATTCTAGGAACTAAATTTCTCCTTTAAGGAATCTTCCTTTTCCAGGATATGAATAATGTACCACATTTGGATGAGTAATTCACTTGTGTACCAAGAGGGTTCTTTTTACTTCAATTAAGTAAGACTTTAGAATTTGGGAAAGCTATCAACAGATTGATCTACTGGAGAAAGAGATGTGATGTACTTACATTCACTATTAATAGGCATTCAAGTACAAGAATGCTGGGAAGAGCATCTTAGTCATTTTAGAAATGTCATTTATCACTTCTGGCTACATGGATTAAGATGTTCCAACTCATTTCTCCAATTCCTCTTTGTCTTACATACCTGCTGGGTTCTCAGTAGTAATCTTGAACAAAGAGTGGTAAATCAAGCAGTAAAAGCCGACTCAGACTCAGGGAGTTTGAGATTTTAGACATATAGTTTCTCTTTTATCTCCCTTTCCTTTTTATTTCTTCTGTAATTCTCACTGAATGTTTTAGCTGAGCAGATGTTTTAGCAAATATTACACACACACACACACACACACACACACACACACTCTTTCAGTAAAGCCATAAATCTGTCAATTTTATTATCTCTCATCTGGCTAATGTCCTTGCTAATCTCAACTGCAGTTGGCACTTTGGATCAAGAACACCATCTTGTATCACTTTTATTCATTACACATTAACATTGCTGTCTGTCTTTGATGATGGTCTTCAGTGTTATTTTCAACAAAAATTTCACCTTCTTTCAGCTAATAGTATAGACAAAAATAAGTTATAAGCATAATACTTTAATAAGTGTTAAAGGCTTTAAAAGATATGTTAATACATAATTGATTTGAGTGGAATATTTGCTGAAAGACAGGCTGTAGTAATTTTCCAAGTGATATGTGTTCATATTTGCAAATTTATTCAGAAGCTATTTCCAACACCAGAGGAAATTGGCATAAAACAAAACAATTTTGGGCACTTTTAAGCATTTAATTTCAATGACTTTTAGATTTGTATATTCCACTCCCTTTTCATTGCCCACAGTTTAATTAGTCACTTTAGAGCTTTCTAATGATTATTCTTGCTGTAAAATATTAACCTCTTTAGCCTAGTCTGCTTATCAACACTCACTTACACTTTTCCAAAAGACTATTTGCTTGCATCACTTACCTTTGGGGAAACCAACAGTTGTTCCCTGATGCCTGCTGTATCAAGATTAAATTTCTTAGACTAACCTTAATGGGTTTTTGTGGGGCATCATTTAGTTTCTTTATAATTTTCTGACCTTATTTTCCATTTTTTATGCATTTAACTTCTTCTGCATTAAATTGGTCTTTATTGTTTTATGAGTACACCATTCTTATTTCAAACTTTATTCCTAAATTATGCTAATTTATCTACTTGAAATTTTACCTTAGATTATTCCAACACACTCAATATACAGTATATCTCTTCTATAAACAATTAATGACAATATCAACCCATATTTGCCTACCCCATTTGATTCCTGTAATTCTAGGACACACTTGACCATATATTAGACCTTAGGCATTCTCATTTTATACTAGTGGTTTTGACCTTTGCAAGATCACAAAACTCTATGTAATTTTCCCCTGTAATTGGGGAGACATAAATTTGAATCATAAATGCCTTGAGGCTAGTGTGGGCTAGTGAGTCACGTACTAGTGAGCAAACTGGCCAAGTAGTCTCTGCTTTATATTCACATTTACAGTTTTTTGTAACATAATAAAATTTTTATTTCATGTGAAAAACAACATCTGCCCCAAATGTAAATGTTTGCCAATATGGAGACCCAAACAGGACTCTAGATGATACAGAGATGTCAAGAGCCTGGGTTCCCTATGTGGTCCCCTCCTTGCTTCGTATATAGCCATGTGGTCTCCCTAGCCAATCAATAAAGTTCACAGGAAAATTAACTATGTACTGAAATTCTCTATCCAGAAATCTAGCAAAGTCCAAGAAAGGATATGATTTTGCCTTCACTAAAAGTATATTGATTAACTACCAGGCATGGGACCTGTTACTATAAATATTTTGCTCACTCTCAGGATCTTACCATCCATTATGACAAGATATATGCTATAATATAGTTATGTGCAAAACCCACCATCTCTTAATTAAAGTGATAAATAGATCTCTTAGAGTGATAATTACTTCCAAAAACCTTATATTTATGAATTTTATTATAAAAATCTAAAATAAGACAAATCTGTATCAGTAGAATGAATTGAAATAGCAGCGTTATTCTTTTTTAAAATATTTTATATACAAACATAATAAAATTTAATTATTAATAAGTTATGTTAACTTTATAGAAAATTAAATATGGTTTTTATTAATTAATTATAAACCTCATGTATAACATAAACATATTAAAATATGTTCATTTAAATAATTAATATGCTGTGACCATGCCTACATTTTTTATGTTTAGCTATACTTTTTTATTATGTTTAGCTATACTTTTTTCCCATTTTTATCATTATAAGAATTCTTAGATATAACTGATTAGAACTTTATTTAACCTTTTTTTAATTTTGGAATATTATGTGTTTGAAGGTGAAATGTGTAGCAGGTAGGTCTTCTACTTTTATTGATATTTTGGCTCAAATGTTGTTAAGCTTCCACTTCCATTTTATCTAGAATGTTCCTTGAGGTATTTATATATTTAATCATGGCTCCAGTTAAAAATGTTTAGAAACAAACAAAAACCCCAATACTTAGGAAGCAGGAGTTCATAGAGTCTAATCCCAGCATACCCTCCAGGAGTGTGAGAAAATAGAAAAGGCTAGTTGAATATCTTTCCTCAATGAATTCTGCCCTTTTTCTTTGCTACTCTTCAGGGCTTCTAAAGTACACACTCCCCATCAGACCTGACAGGATGGTGGAGAGTATAAACATTACTATATAAAAGTTAATATACTAATATATATATATATATATATATATATATATATGTATGTATGTATATATATATGTATATATATATATATATATATATATATATATATATATATATAGGGTCGGCAACTACGTAATTGCGGATTTTTTAAAGAAAAAGACAATTTTTTCATGGAACTAAATAACTTTATTCTGTAATGTATTGCCCATTTTGATCAATGACCTTTTGCCATCTTTCAGGCAGCATCATAATCCCACGTTAAAAAAACTTCTGGTTTTTATTAGCAAAAAACTGAATCAGGTACGATTTGGCATCATCATCATTATTGAAATTTTTACCATTCAAGGAGTTTTGTAAAGATCGAAACAAAAAGTAATCAGATGGTGCAAGGTCAGGACTATATGGTGGATGTGGCAAAACATCCCAACCAAGCTCCATTAATTTTTGCCGAGTGACCAAAGATGTGTGTGGCCTTGCATTGTCATGATGGAATACAACACCTTTTCGATTTGTCAATTCGGGCCGCTTTTCTTCAACTGCATTGTTTAATTTCGTTAGTTGTTCAATGTAGACATCAGAATTGATCGTTCGGTTGGGTGGTAAGAGTTCAAAGTAGACAAATTCCTTTGTAATCCCACCAAACTGATAACAAAACCTTCTTTTGATGAATATCAGCTTTTGATGTTGTTTGAGTTGGTTCACCTGGCCTGCTCCACGATCTTTTCCGCTTGATATTGTTGTAAACAACCCATTTTTCATCGCCAGTTATCAGTCGTTTTAAAAATGGATCATTTTCATTACGTTTCTTTAGCAAATCGCAGCTGCTAATGCGTTGCGTTAACTGTGATTCTTTCAGTTCGTGAGGAACCCATGTATTGAGTTTTTGAACATAGCCAAGTTGTTTTAAGTGATTTTCAATGCATGTATGTGATACATGAAGCTTCTCTGCAATCTCACGTGTTGTACTGTGACAGTCTGAATTGATTATTGCTTTGATTAGGGCGTCATCAACTTCAACTGGACGACCAGAGCGTTTTTCATCTTTGAGTGAAAAATCACCAGAACGAAATTTGGCAAACCAATTTTGACACTGCCGTTCTTTTAAGGCTTCGTCACCATAAACAGCACATAACTTTTTATGAGCTTGCGATGCGTTTTTCCCTTTGCGGAAATAAAAAAGCAAAATATGACGAAAATGTTCCTTTTGATTTTCCATTTTTCAACGAACGCCAAACGAAAACTACAAAACAGATCAAAAAACTTTTTTTACTGATTAACAGCTGAATAGCCAACTATCAAATAACAAAATGTGTTTTACATTTGTACTACGTCTGCAAACCTAAAAATTCAACTGAAGCCATATATGTGTGAAATCCGCAATTACGTAGTTGCCGACCCAATATATATATTCATTTATGCATATGTATATATGAATATCTATATTCATTTATTTATCATGCCGTACTTTGAACACATTAATCAATGCCAGAGTAAATTGTGGAGGTGATGTCCAACAATGGTAAAAAAGAAATCAATACATTGTTACATTTCTAAATTTTTAATAATAGTACCCTTTAGGTTTAGTTTAGAGTTGGGGACTTAATGGAAAATGCAGCTTCAAGGAGTCATGAATACCAAAGCAGGGTACCTGCTGTTCTTGGTGTCGCATCGTTCTGAAGGCTGTACCAGCATCTTGGCTGATTATAGATAACCATAATCTTAGTGTCTTTATTACATTTTTTCCTGGGGAAATTGCTCATGGTTTGGAGTATGAATAATTCATTATAAAGTATTTGTTAGTAGCATGATTTGTGAAGGAATCAAATGCATGGCATTGGTCGAATTTAAATACAGGTAGCCGACAGAAACCACTAGCCTTGTAATTTAGTTTGAATTTTAATTTGTAAAATGTCATTAGAATCAATAGCCTGATAACTCTGTAGAAGTATAATTTACAGCTTGTTAAAGGCAAAATCGCATTTTTGAGGAGATACCATTTTATAGGAAGTGCATTTAGTGAATTTACAATAAAACAAATATACCAAAACATTTTTCACTAAAAGGACTTTACTAAACCTCATAATACCTGAGTGTATGAAACCAAACATGAAGTTCTCTCTTACCCCCTCCACATGTTCCAGATGTGTCCAGAACTCTACCAATTTCATCTTTTTTGGACTCCCTTTTCGGGTCCTTCCTCCTCCCACTCCATTTGTCAGCCTGCTCGAGAGACTTGTTGCTGGTTTGCATCATCCTGTGTTAGATCCATTGTTTCCTGCCACCCATGTTTCCCCCTTGTTTCATCTGCTTGGAGAAAACACCTCCTCTGGTAACTTCCTGAGAAAAGTTGTTTGGACAATAAAAACTTTAAAACTCATCAGGCCTGAGAATGTCATTAGCCCCTTCTCACATTTGATATATGTCCACTGAGTACATCATTCTGCTTGAGATGTGTTTCCCCTCCTCATTTTTGAGGGGTTTAGATTTCAGAGCTTTCTTTCTTTCTTTTTTTTAATATATATTTTATTGATTTTTTACAGAGAGGAAAGGGAGAGAGAGAGAGCTAGAAACGTCAACGAGAGAGAAACATAGACCAGCTGCCTCATGCACACCCCCTACTGGGGATGTGCCTGCAACCCAGGTACATGCCCTTGACCTGAATCGAACCTGGGACCTTTCAGTCTGCAGACCACGCTCTACCACTGAGCCAAACCGGTTTTGGCAGATTTCAGAGCTTTTTAATGTTACAGTATCTTTGGCTGCTCAATCTACAGTAAACTACAAAGCTACTTTAGTTACTGAAAACACTATGAAGATCATTAAACAGTTAATTTAGCAGTCCTATAACATTCTGACTCCAGATAATCTGCATATAAACATTTTCCCCCTTTATTCTCTTCTCTTGAATTTTTTTTTATCTTTGTTTCTGAAGTTGTAAGTTTTCAAAATCATATGCCTTGCGTCAGTCTTTTTAAAACTATTGTGCAATAATCTGGAATATTTTATTTAACTTCTAAAACATATTAAGTTATTCCTTTGATACATTTTCTCTACTTTCTCTTTATTAAATGTCTATTATTCATATCCAAATACTCATAGTCTTAAACAGATTCTCAAATTTTATCCTTCTTCTTCTATTTTCTTTCTCTTTGCCTTTTTAAAAAAATTATTATTCTGGTGATTTTCTCAATCATATTGTCCATTGTTTCTATTCAGTTTTCCATTTCTGCTATCATATTTTATATTGCAAATAGCACTGTTTTCTTCCTAAAGATACCATTTTTTTTTTTTCAGAAGGAAGGTTGGGATGGGTGTTAGGCATGTATACACAAAAATAGAGAGATATGCTAATTAACCAGGATGCCTTAACAGGTCAGCTGGACGGGAGGAGGTTGTGCACAGTGTCAGGAGCTGAGTGGCAGGGGCATCTGTGCACCTGCTCTGGGGGAGGGCTTGAGCAGCAGAGGCTGTGGCTGCTTCAAAGGTCAGAGAGTGAGGCAGGGCCAGACCATCAGCGGCTGTATCTGCAGCTGCTGCAGGGCCCAGGGACAAGGCAGGGCCAGACAGGTGACTTGAGGGTGAGTGGCACCGCACAATTTTGAATCGTTTGCTGGGTTCCTAATATATGTATGTATAACTCATGGACACATAATAATGTGAAGGCAGAAGCAGGGTGGGGCTAGAAAGGATCAATGTGGGGGAAAAGGGGACATATGCAATAATTTCAACAATAAAGATTATATAAAGGAAAAAAAATGTTAATAGGAGCATTATTTCTACAACCAAAGACTGGAAACAAATACAAATGTCCATCAGCAGGATTATGGAATTAAAAAAATGTATATTTATACAAAGGAATATTAATCAGTAAAAATGGGATGAATGACTAATACAATAATATAGATGAATTTCTAAAAGATTGCACAGAGTAACAAATCAGACAGAAAAAAATACTTATTGTATGATTCTGTTTATGTGACTTTAAGAGCAGGCAGACTCACTCATGATGACAGAAATCAGAACATAACTGCCTATTTGGGAATGGAGAGTAGCTGAAGGAGGACATGAGGGGACTTTCTAGGGGTGATGGAAGTGTTTTATACGAATATATACACTTGTTAAAACTCAATTATACAGTAGATAGATATTGTATGTAAATTTTATATCCCTAAGAAGAAATATAGCCATATATTTACCTTAAGCTAGGTAAAGTAAGCAAGGCATATCTTTTGTGCATGTGTTTCATTTCCTTTCCCCCTGACATCTAGAAAAGTGTTTGGAACACAATGAGTGCCCAATACATGTTTGAGGAAAGTTAAACAAATTGTTTGGGCAGTTTATAGACATACAATGAAACATTCGGGTAGCTTTTTTTAGGCTTGTGTTTAATTTCATACAGATAACTCCTTACACAGAGAGGAACTTTCCTTCTGTGCTTTTCCACATGTGTCAAACACAAGGCCCGCGGGCCAAATCCGTCCCGCCAGGCCTTGCAATGTGGCCCGCACCGCGCTGTCATCACTGCACTCCGCTGCGTTTCCATCACAATGACAGTTTATGACTGTTCAGTAAACCATTCGGCCCGCGATTTAGGCTGGATTTTAGATTTTGGCCCCTTCTCTGATTGAGTTCGACACCCCTATCTTAGACTATCAATGATCGCTCTGGGTTTGAGCAACTTAATTCTCTTTGGTAGTCAATCACTCATCTCTTCAAGGACTTTACGCTTTCATGATGCTTTATTCTTTGGTCTTTACTGATTTTGTCTTCTCCTAGCTCTTAAAATTTTTTTAAAAAAATTGTTTTGGTGTCAGTTTTCTAATTAAGTGCTTCTCTCAGATGTGAGTTATGACAGTACCTGACTTGTTTTTTCCTAGTTAAGAATTAAATCCTGTAAAGCTAGTAGTAAGTTCTGTTAAAAAAAAAAAAATGGGTCTTATTCCATAGTGGGTATTACAATAGATTTTGACAGCTAGTATTCCAGTTAGCTTTTGCTGTAAAACAAATAAATCTCAAAATGAGCAGCTTAAAATAATAATGATGTATTTAAGCTCATGATTCTGTGAAGTCTGAACCAGCCCAGCTGATCTCTCTGGACTAGCTCAGGCCTTTCTATCAACTGCTGTGTTGGCTGACAGTAGCGTTATCTCAGCTGTTGGCTGATAGGATGATAGGCTGCTGGCTGAGACATCTGTACCTTCTTTCCCTCATTTTCTGGCAATAATTGGCTTGTTCATTTGGTGGTGTCAGGATTCCACATGCAAGAGAACATGCCCCAATCCACAAGTGATTTTTAAGCATTTGTTTTGCATCATGTTTGCTAATAATGTTCCTTTAGCCAAAGCAAACCACATAGCCAACCCCAAATCAAAGGTGAGGAAATTGTCCCCACTTTTTTTTTTTTAAATAAATAATGTATTGTTGAGAGTATTACAGATGTCCCTCATTTTTCTCCCCTTTCCCCCCCCCCCCCCTTCCTTTTGATGGGAAGATCTGTAATGTCACACTACTAGATGCAGGGACGAAGAGAAGAGTAAGTGGCTATTTTTTATAATCTGCGGCAGAATGGTTCCAGCTGTTTTGTTGGATATTTTCAAATGCCGGATTCTATAAGTCTTTTAAGAAAATTTTACCCATAAAATTATTTTACACGGAAATATGTCTCATTGCTTCTGTTCCAAGTGAGAGGATGGAGTACAAGGGTCTCACTAGTGACCATGCTGATTTTCTCTTAAATTTTTGTGTTCATTTTGAGGCCTCCACACTCATCTTGCCTGTTGTTCCTAAATCAAGAAGCTCTCTGACGTAGCCTCCCTAGAGGCTTCCATTCCTTTGTCATTGTGGTAGGAAAGGAGTTGACTGGCTGTAAAGACAAAAGACAAAGACATAAATGGTGGTGGGGGAGGGAAATGTACCTATAATGCAATGATTACAGTTAACAATGAAGTGGTGTTGAAGCATGACTTAATACTGTAGTATGATCAGGAAATAGTTTATGAATACATCTCTCTCTGATGTACAAATTTCAGTTTTTGCCCATTTCATTCATCAAAGATTAACATCAATACATGTTAGGTCCAAGACATCCACAGAAGTTTTACCATTCTAAGTTGGGAACTCTTCTTAAAAAGATTTCTTGCAAGTCTCCTGTTTTCCACGCCACCTGTACGTATACTTTTTTGCAGGACCAGATGCCTGCACTTCTTGATCCTTGCTAGTTTTGCAGTGCTTCTCCAGCTGCTAGTTTGGGATTTACTTTTCTCTGTTTACTGGGGGAATATTACTCAAATGTAGGTTTTCAGGATTTCAACATTTTGTTTCTGTCATCTCCTTTATAGTTCTTCTTCTTCTTTTTTTTTTTTTTTTGTGGGTTTTTAATATATCACTTCTGCCGAACCCGGTTTGGCTCAGTGGATAGAGCATCGGCCTGCGGAATTCTCACAGGTTTGATTCCAGTCAAGGGCATGTACCTTGGTTGCGGGCACATCCCCAGTAGGGAGTGTGGAAGAGGCAGCTGTTCAATGATTCTCTCTCATCGATATTTCTAACTCTCTATGCTTCTCTCTTCCTCTCTGTAAAAAATCAATAAAATATATATTTTTTAAATTAAATAAATATATCACTTCTTTTACAAGAGGGAGTGGAGAAAGTAGACATGTTTCCCTCTGTTTTTTTCCCTTTTTACTTTTATAAGCAATGCTAAAATGATCCATTTACATTAACTTGGTGTTGGAAAATTATTGTTTTGTTTACATGACAGCCAATGAAAAATAAAGTGTGGCTATAGGAAATGGCAGCAAAACATAGCTCATGATTATTTCTATTCACAAATTTTTAAATTAGAATATAGAATGGGTTTTGCCACCTAACATTTGATAGATAAACAAACCATATGTGGGGATATTTGTTGCTATTGCTTAAACCAAATGATATGCTTTTGTTGGAAATATTCTTGAAATTTTCTAATTATCATCTTAAGATTAAAGGCAGGAAGATTATGCAATATATAGGGCTGGCTAAAAGTAGTTTACGGTTGCGGGTATATAAAACACAGAGTTTATTCTTATTATTATTGTATTTTTTTCCATTTGAACAACTATAAACCTACTTTTGCCACACCCTATACCAGTGTTTCCTAAACTTCTCTCATGATGAGAATCACCTGATGGAATTGTTAAACTACAAATTCCTGAATCCCAACTAGGAAGTGCTAAACTAGAATTTGGGGGAACATATAGGTAAAATTGTATACTTAACTAGTGCTCTTACCTATATGTTCCTCAAAATTCTAGTTTAGCACTTCTTAGTTGGGATTCAGGAATCTGTATTTTAACAACTCCACTAGTGATTCTCATTATGAGAGATTTTTGGGAAACACTGCCCTATACTATGCAATCTATAAAATTTGAACAAAATAAACACCAAAACCTGTTTTTAGTCAGAATGGGTTAACAACCAAAATATAAAGCTCATAGATATCTCTAAAACTTAATCAGAAGAACAAACTTTAAAGGAAAGATTATGTGCATGTAGTTAAAATTAGTTTTTATTATGAAAGTATTTTTATAATTAATCTTAATCAGCTCAAACTAGTATAACAAAATAGCATAGACTGGGTTGCTTAAACACATACATTTCTGACAGTTCTGAAAGCTGGGAAGTCCAAAGTCAAGGCACCAGCAGGTTTGGTATCTGATGATGGCACTCTTTCTGGTTTGTTGATATCTATCGTCTTGCTATTCTATATATATGATGGGAGGTAGAGATAGGCATAGAGAGAAACAAAGAGAGAGAGCTTGTGTCTGTTCTTATAAGGGTGCTTATCTCATCATGAGAAATTCATCTTCATTATCTAATTACCTCCCATAGTTCCCATCTCTAAATACCATCATGATAAAGGTTAAGGATACAACATATGAATTGTGGGTAGACACAATTCAGTCCATAGAAAATAGTAATTTTAAATGCAATTAATTTATATCATACAACTACACACACTTTCACATATGAGGTTACATATTATAATAAAGAGAAAATAGCATGGAGGAAAGGTGGATATTTTGAAAAATATGAAATACTAAAGTCATGTCAATATTTAGTTATACTTGCTATGGATTGGAATATCATATTTTGTTCACTAAAACAGAAATATTAAATATTAAATATTAAATATTAATCCTCACCCAGGGATATGTTTATTGATTTTAGGGTGAGATGAAGCCACTGACTTACTCACCAGGAGAGGGAGAGGGAGAGAGAAATGGATCAGGTGTCTCCAATTTGAGCTATGAATGGGGGATTGAACCCACAATCTAGGTCTGTGCCCTGTCTAGGAATTAAACCCTCAAACTTTTGGTGCATGGGACAAAGCTCCAACAAACCAAGCACCAGGCCAGTACTTTTCAATATACTTAAATGGAACTTGAAGAATTGTTGTTCAAGCACACTTATAATGCTCTCAGATATCCAGTGTGTGAGTTTAAGGAACTATTTCAGTTGAGACTGGAAAGAAGACAGTTGTTTTTTCTTCATTTACACACATGCATTTGATGAAAAGAAAAAGTTGACTTATCTTAGAATGAATTGGGCTTTTCCCCCTTTATTTTGATGCAATTACTCTGGTCTTGGCTGCCCTAAAATAAACTTTCTTTTGATCTGAACTAGTTTGGTTCTTCTAAATTCATTTTCTTTCTCAGTTTGTTTATCTAATGAATGTCTGATTCTCTAGCAGGAATACATAAATGTTGGTAGGGTTTCATTTCAGTCTGGATCAGGGCAAGGGAGAAACTGAACTTCTCTGGAGCCACTGACTTACTCACCAGGAAACTTAGAACTTCTCTCTGGCAGAGACAAGTGCAGGGTGTTGACTGTCTTTAAAGATTATATATGTAACTGTATATTGTGTTTCATGAAGGAGATAATAAAAGTCAGGCTAGAAAACTTTTGAGAGAAGGTCAGATGTTAAGTGGTAGCAGTAGATTCTAGCTGATCAAGGAAATGGTTTTGAGTGGAACACACTCCATACAACCAACAATTGAGAAAATTGGGAAGACTACCAAGATTAATATCCTAGATGTTTACTAATGACAAATAATTGAATGTATACTAAACGATATCAAATTATTTTGGTCTAATATGAAGGACTAGAGTTAGTTGCATTAAAAGAACAAAAGTAATTTTGTTTTTATTTTTTTTCTATCTATATCTTCTTTTTTGAAGTTTATTTTTATTATAAAAATAATTGCTTTTTGTTTATTTTTTTTGACAGTGGAGGTCAGAATTGGAGGAACAGGAAAGCTGACTTTCTCTTCAACTCACAAAATATTAATGGAAGAAATAGAACTAGATTTCAAAAAATATGACTTTTTCTAGGTTGGGTTCTAAAAGTAACTGATTTTTAAGGTGGAGTTTAACATATACTGTGTTTTAAGGGGAGCTCCCAAGAAAGGAGCAGAAGGAAGCAAGAATGAACAGAAGGAAAAGTGGCCTAGTGCCCATCACAGCTGAGCCCAAAGGGAGTGCTGTAGGCATTGTCCCCAATTGGGCTGAGATGCCAAACCTTTATGCTCATCCTTTGATATAGAAATATAGATCAATTTTTAAGATTGGTGCTAAAATAATTAGAAAAATTTCCTTAATAATTAGTTTATACTATACAGAAGATTAAGTAAAAACTGTGGTTAGGTAGTACATGAAAGAACATTGGGCCAGAAACAAGAAAACTTGGGTTCAAACTTTCCTCTGCCACTAATGGTTATAAAAGCTCATGGATCTTAGCTCCTCTTTCTAAACATAGGGTGATTCATTTGAGATCCTATCTAACAAAAGGGTAACGTGCAAATTAACTATCACTCCTTCACAAGAAGGAGGTACCCATTGCCACAAGATGGCAGCGCCCAGGCCTCTCAGCTTCACTGGAGTCCCCCAGTCCCAGGGGGGTGGCCACTGAGAGCGGGCAGCATGAGCGGCTTGGCGGAATGCTTGCTTTGTCGCCATGGTGACTAGGCAAGCATTCTGCGCTGGGCCGCGGATGGGCCTCTGGATCACCGAAAGCCTCTGAGCAGCCGACACCAAGAGCAGCCAGGTCCCTTAGAGAGCTACTGGTGCATGGATTCATTAGCAGGGCTACTAGTATAAATATGAAAATATGTTTTCTACTTTAGTGGGCTATATGTCCTAATTATGGAGATATGTGTATGAAAAATACAACTTTTTTCCAATTGTAATATCCTTTAACCAGTGTCTATTAAAAAGATGATTTTTATTCAATAGCTTGATGAATTCTTGTTTCTTTTTCCTCTTACTTCTACCTTCACCTACCATGAAGCAGAGGCCTTACAGAGCAATGAAAATTCAAAAGGCAGCAATAGAAGTACACAGAAGTGATCCTTGTTTTGGATGATTAATCCTCCAATAACTTGCACCTTTTCAATCTACCAAGTAGGAGAATTGTAGAGTGAAGACCTTATGCTCTTCCATCTGTTTTGAAAAAGTAAACTGAAAGTTGTACTGCATTGTTATTTTGCTGGAGGGAAATCGCAAAGCACATATGATATTGATGAAAGCATAACCCCAAGGTTTATATAACAGTTCAGAATGGGTTATGAAAAAACAATAATACAACATTTGGAATAGATTTCTAAGTCAAGGGCTTGGGGAGGTGATTCAGAGGATTGCTTGCAGTGGTAATACTGATCACTTGTTATTGCAAAAGCTGGCACTGTAGAGAATAGATAAGGAGATCATCAATCTTAAAAGATTTATTGTAAGAGTTGGTGAATAGACTTACAATTATAAAGTTATTGTAACTTTTCTAAATCCAAATAGGATAATGAATCTGTAGGCTAGGATATGGAATACTAAACTGAAGTAAAATTAGCCACCATTTACTTGAATATGAATTTTCACTAATACCTACAACTATATGTACAGGGATGTTTATGGACACATTATATAATAATTATAAATTTATGTAATAGGCACAAATGTGTTTCATCCTTATGCAGACAGACTGTCCCCGGTTAACTTCTCTGAGAAGCAGATTCTGATATGGAGTTTAGAGTGTAGTATATTTATTAGGAAGTGTTCTTGGAGTCAATATCTGTGGATGGAAAGGGAAGGGTAGCAGGATTGGTGGTGGTCGTGGTGCCATGTAAGCTTGACAATAGCCTCTGAGCTCGTATAGCCAGGCAGAGTTGACCCATCTCGGAGGAAAGGGCCCAGACTTTTTTTATCTCGCCTCCATCAGTCACTGGGCTAGGCCGCCCTGGGGAGGGTGCAGCTCTGAAATGGAAGCAATCCTCCCAAGTGCTGCGAGCTGAAGGCTTTATGCCAACAGCATTTCTAATAGCCAAGGCTACTGATTGTTCATTGAGAGAATGTGAAAGCAGATCACCTTGTCTGCTACCTCCATTTAAATAGCAACAAATTCATTAATATAAACTACAGCTCTTTGGCTAATTGACCTTTGTATACTTTTAGTTTCCTCATTTTTAAAAAAAGTAGTTATTTCCCAGGAGTTTTTAAAAAATTGGTACAGGCCAAGAGGCTTAGAATATGCACTGTAGAACCCACTGTATAAATGTTAGCAATTCACAAATTCTAGTATAAACTCCCTGATTTTAGAAAGGGTAAATTCATAATGGTTATCATCCTAATGGTAATTGTACTGTAGCTTTAGGTTTTTGTCAATTGGAATATTAAAAACAAAAACAAAAACAAAAAAACAACAACAACAAAAACCCACCAAAACATTTCATTTATTAACCTGCAAACTGAAAAAAAAAAAATACCCAGACAACTTTAAGCTTTATATATCATTAGCTCTTGAACATTCCATTGTTTTCATTACGTTTTTAATATGTCCCCTAGTTCAAGTATTACTGTTTCTAGACCAATATATTAAAATTTCTTTGTCTTCATCAAAAGCTTTCAGAAACTAAATGCACACTCTTTTTGAAAATGCAATTTAAAAATTTTCAAAATATAAATCTAGACAAATCAATAAACACAAAAGTTAATTGAAACTAGTCTGGAAATACAAATTCAATCACAAGGCTTACCACTTAGCTAGTTATGTGTGTTTGTCACATGCTTTGGCAGAGGTAGGAGGGGTTTGTTTCATTTCAAAATAACTGGCAGTAAAAGAATGTGTATGATTCTCTTTTCTCCAAACTAATTTATATGGAATATTTGTTTTCTGATGAACTGGCTTGAGGTTCATATTTCAGGGTTTGTTTGTCAGTAGGAAACTTGGCAAGTACCCTGTAGATAAAACATTCACCAGTGGTGGAGTCTGCAGCAATCAGGCCAGCTCTGCTGCACTTGACTTATCTTCTCCTTTAACAGAGAAAAGGAAGGGACATTTTGGCAGGGACCATTTTTATGAATGACCCTTCTCCCCACTCAACTCTACAGACATCCAACAAACCACTTCTGTGTGGAAATACATATTGAAGCATGTAACTTTTGTACATACTTACAAAATAAAATCAAGTTACATTTCTTAGTGAATGTTTTCACTGAGAAAATAATCTTTCATACACGGTAGGAGCAGGAGGTTTCTTAATACTGCTACTAAGACAAACTGTGACATTCTTGTTGGAGCAATCATGAACTAAATGAGAAATGACCGACTTTTAAAATAAATGTTTAGAAGAACATAAACATGCCATAAACATTTTGGTTGTACAAAATTCATCCAGCTCAGTATCCTAGAAACTTTCAGACTGGTGGGTTGCGATAAAAGACTAAAGTTAACGATGGGAGGTTGCCACCATTTTTTCTCCACAATAAGTCCTTTCCTGATGAAACAAAACTGAGTAAGCTGGTGGGGTGGTCATTTTTTGTCTCCCAACTCATGAAGTAAATGAACCAAATACTAAGACCACTGTGAAGAGTTTAGTACTTCAAACCTGTACATTCCTGTGCACAAGAGTTTATATTAACTAAAATGACAAACTCTCACTCTTTTCCGAAATTGAGCAATGAGAACTTTGGATAGGAATAGATACACACATGTTGCAAAAGTGCTCACTAATATACCATATTCTACATGAAAAAAATGGAGTTTATTAACTAGAGATAGAATCTAAAATATAATATAACCTAAATGAAATTTAAACAAAACAGCTCAAAAGACAGTTCCAGACTTGAAACTGTGAACCAGACATGAATTAAGGGCATAATATCAACATTATATATGAGAAAAGTTTTAAACAATTTTTTAGTTATATAATCCATAATTGCAGCATCTGCTTTCAGTTTGGCACAAATAGATAGCCATTTTTATTAAGGTGCCTAAAAGATAACGCAACTTATCCAAAGAAATGGTAGACTGGATTCAAGAATGATATAATTGGCCAAAACCAGTTTGGCTCAGTGGCCAGAGCGTCAGCCTGCGGACTGAAATTCCCAGGTTCAATTCCTGTCAAGGGCATGTACCTTGGTTGTGGGCACATACCTAGTAGGGGTGTGCAGGAGGCAGCTGATCGATGTTTCTCTCTCATTGATATTTCTAGCTCTCTATCCCTCTCCCTTCCTCTCTGTAAAAAATCAATAAAATATATTCTATAAAAAAGAATGATATAATTGTATATTGTTCCTTCATTCCCTCCTAAATCAGCAATTCTCCCTTTGGTTCTTGGGCTAGTAGCATCACCATTACCCGGGAACTTGTTAAAATGCAAATATTTAAGCACCATCCAGACCTACTAAATAAAAAGTTCTAGGGCGAGACCTATCAATCTATAATTAAAGGACCTCCAGATGATTCTGGTGCAAGCTTAATGTTGAGATCCATTGTTGCAAAGAAAGAAATGTTATTTTGTTAAATTATATACAGATCTCAACTTTCATATGTTTGAATTTCAGATAACATGTACTTTAGACATAGCTGACTCATTGCCAGTTGATTTCATCATATGGTGATGTCAACAATTCATCTTCCTCAGGATTATTTTCTCATCTGTATGTATTTTCTTGTTCAGTTGTTGAATATGATTATTTTTATTATGTTTAACTTGCTTTAATATGAAAAGTGAAAAATAGAAAAATACCAAAGTACTAATACTATATAGTGAAACAGAATTCTCATAAACTTCATGAGTGAAATAATACCTAAAATTATTAAATGTATCAGAAGTTGCAAATTTTTAGTCCCGTTTGCATGCTATGTGACTTATTCTTATTGATTTTGTATTTAATTGTGGAAGAAAACACAAGCCAATAAAATATAAGAAATGCAGGAAACAAAAAATTGTGATTTTAAGGAAAATATCATTAGGATTGTCTAATATTTTTGGCTCTCTGAGAATGGAAATCCTCTTAAAACATGAGTAGAAAAATCTTATTTTCTCTTACAGCTTTAGTTATTGATGTGTGTGTGCATATATGTGTTTGTGTGTGTGCATATTGACTTCAAAATAAAAATATCTGTGACATTTCTTTTGGCATCAGAGTCTCATATAGAATGCCAGCTCTTCTTATACTACTTATGCTCTGTACCTTGTTCTCTTCTGTTTACATTATTTAAAAATAATAATCTGTTATTGTAATACTAGAGGCCCGCAGATTTGTGCAAGAATAGGCCTTCCTTCCCATGCTTTTGCTCCCAGCTACCCAGGAGCCTGCAAGTCCTCATTCCCAGCAGAGCACTGCTCCTGCAACTACCTTTGCCTCCCACCCTCCTGCTCATAGCAGGTGTCCCACCCTGTTGTTCCACACCTGCATATGCAAATTAATCCACCATCTTTGCTGGATTAATTTGTACACTCATTCTTGATTGGCTAATGGGTGACACAGAGGTATAGACAATTTGCATATTTCTCTTTTATTAGTATAGATTTATATATTTTATTTAGCAATATAAGGGATCTAAAGCCAATGCAGGTATTTTAGAGAGATAACATATATATTATATTATTAGTAGTAAGATATTGTTACTTATATTTATCCTATTTTGAAGTGGAGGAACTTTCAGGGAGCTGTAAAGGAAAAACACTAGGACTGGATAAATTACAAACATCTTGATTAAAGAAGCATATGTTGTAAAGTAATTGCCAAAAAAGTAAGAAAACATACTTTGCTCAATTCATATTATGTATGGTTTAAATATTTTACTGTGTAGCCTTTATTATGATGAAATAATATTATAAAACATGCTAATTAAAAAATGTGGTCAAGATCTGTGATTCATAGTCAAGTCAATTTTCTTATACATCAGTTTATATCCAATTCACCTTATAATTAAGGACATTTTACAATAGGAAAGTATGCCAATTTACCAGAAAAAAAATGTTTGTTTGTTTTTTTAAGATAAACTATTAAATCCCTTTGTAGTAAATTGATTGCCAATTCTCTATTCATTCCTGCCTTTCTCAGTGTGACTTAGTAGCTTCAAGGAGTAGTCTAAGGTCTTACTACTCCTTAAATTTGGATTGAACTTGGAACATTGGCAAGTGGAAGGTAGTGGAATGCCAGTGAAGAGACTTTGTGTGCTTCCATTGTTTCCCTTTGAAACCTTCCCAGCTACAATGAGAACAAATCAAGTGTATACCACAGAATGATGAGTCATCATCCATTCACTATAATAGCCTTAGTCAATATTAAGAAAACATTCAGACAAATGAGTAAAACAATCTAAAACCAGTCCCTTGCCATTCCACCAACTGAGTGTAAATGCTAGAAAAAGCTCACCTAGGATTAGTCAAATTTGGCTCAGATTAGGAGTGCCATCCGACTGACCTGCAGACTCCAATTCAAACACAGTCCAGATTCACAAGTGTATGAATGACACTGAGCTTTTGCTATTTGTGGCAACTAGAGTTGCCATGGGCAAAGGGAAGATTTTTTTTTTCTGCATTGTGATTACTTGCATTCATTTATACTATAATAAAGGGAGACATTTACATGATAATTTGTAAAAGGAGTTAGTATTTATTTTTTATATTTTTGAAGATTTTGCCCTGGCACTTGAAAATTTGCTTGCAATTTTTGAATAAGAAAAAATGCTTCTGATTAGTACATTGAGTCATTTGAACTGAAAGACTGATGAAGATATTCATGTGGAAGGCCATTACATCTTGTTTTCTTTATCTGAATTTCCCTTCATAAAATATTTGTTATCACTTTCTTTGGTACTAGTTTAAAATCTTAGCTGGAATATTCTATTTGTGTCTGATTTTCCATAATTTTAAATATTGAATTGACAAATGCATACTGCTCAAAGAGCCTCAAGATTGTCTCTTTTTCTTTTGTTTATCAGCATTTATCTCTCCTATACCATCTTCCACCTCTCCTCGGCATTCTCCCTGCCACGGTCACCACACTGTTGTCTGAGTTCATTTTCCTTGTTTAATAAGTGACCACTGTTCAGAAAATTTATCATAAAATGCACCCTCGCTTTTTGGGGTGAAAATATACACAAGTAAAAAAATAAATGATAGCAACCACTGCAAGAATTGAAAAGATTCCATTTGATAATCTCACAGCGGCACAAGCGTATCTGCTATCTGGACTATAAACTCATAAATAACAGTAACCAGTGGTTCAATCTTTGAAATAATTGCAAACTAATAATAAGTGGCTTTGGTATTTTGATGGAAAATTTTTACTTCTTGTTTGATTACAATAAAGAGATAATTTTAAGATAAAAATTCAAAGCCAAAGCTAGAGATGATAATCTCTAAAGTTTTGGAAAACCCAGCATTCTGGGATTGGTGGGCTTTCACAAGTGGGCCTGTTTTTGATGGAGTGATAGTGTGGTCACAGGAGTAAGGTTGCTGTTGACTGGTTGACTTTCCCCAGTATGAGGCATTAGCTTATTGGCTGTTGTCTAGACTCACCACTGATTTGTGGACTTTCAAAAGCTTTGAGGTGTCATTCATTTATTGGTGACTCCTATTTATTGGTGACTACTTGTAATGAATTACAACTCTGGCCCAAACGATGTTTAACCATAGGTGAATGTGAAAGATAACTACTTTAAATTCTCAGTCACCCCTGTTGTTCTTCCCTCAGTCAAAAGGTAGAAGAAACCATATAGGATTGTCCAGATCTTTATTTGGGAATGTCATTTAGGTAATTTAAGTGCCAATTACTATAGCAGAAAATTGGGTCTTTAATATTTTTGTAATTTTTGACAAAAGCCGAATAAAGAGCATTTATGATTTCCTATCAAAGTACAGGACACAGACAAAACCATTAAATGCAGAATGTATACACCCAGAAGGTCATTTTACCATTGCTGTTGGTAGTTTCTCTCTAGGTTTTATAAAAGATAACAGAATAAGTACAGGATTTTTTTTTTATTATTATTATTTCCATAGAATCCAGACATGTAATTTTCTGGGCCATGAGCCCTGACTCTTTTACAACTTCTTAATATATCTTGTATTTCAATTCCCTCTTAACAACTTCTGTGTTCTTTTCAATCACAGCTCTGGAAATCTGGGATTAATTCTTATGTAAGAACTGTTTGGTTATGAAAGAAGCTATGTCTCCATAGATAAAGCAGCTGTAAAGCATATTTAACCATTTACTTTAATATGCGTTTGGTACTCTTGTGTTGAAAAGGGTAGTCTCATAGAGGCATCATCTTTTCAACTTTATGAAATAAAAGTTGAAATATATGATTCTGAGGTTTTTCAAAATTTCTTTATTAAATATCATTGAGTTTATTTACATGGTGTTTGCAATTAAAGCCAAAAATCACAAGATTTTTACTTTCTTATGTTAGGTTCCAAGAAATATCTTACATTGTTCATAACATCTAAATACTGCAACTTGACCTTGAAATAAAACCCAACTGAAATGTGGAAAAGCAAATTATACCCACATTTTGTTGGTGATAAAGAATCATTGCATTTCACATATAACACATTACTCTTTATACATAACATGTTATTTTAATATATTTTTCATTTAGTTGGTAGTATTTAAATATTTTTCCATGTTGATAAGTTAACAACTGGCCTTAGCTATAGACTTTCTGTATTTTAATATTTTCATTGATTTTTAATATCTACATAGTAAATATAATCGTCACAGCTGTTTTAAATGTAAAATGCTTAACTTGGCAGACCATAGTTCAATGCAAAATTGAGTTTCTAATCATATAAACTTCATGAACTAATTGGTGATAATAGATATGAAATAAAACAAATTTTATATATTATTTTATGTCAAATTTGTTGTTCTAAAGATTTTAAACAAAATTGAACATAATTCCTCAATATGTGTTCTAGCTACTATTACTAAATACCAAACCACCTAGAGCTATAAGTAATGACCATTTTATTATGTTCAAAGATTCTGTGGATTGGGATTTAGGAAAGGGCACATAGAGGACAAATGTTTCTTGCTCCACAATGTTTTGAGCCTCATCTGGGAATTCTTAGGGATGATTGTGACCTTCAACATCTGGGGCTGGGAGATTTCTTTCCAAGATGGCTTCCTCACTCACATTCTGGATCTGGGCTGGGTCTGTTAACTGAAACACTTACCCGCGACCTCTCCATGTGATATGGATTCCTCAGAGCATGGTGGCTACGTTCTGAAAGGGTTTGTCCCCAAAGGGGCCCTCAAAGGGCAAGTGATAGAAACAGTTCAGGAACTATCTGCATAGTCTCAGAAGTCACAAGACACCACTTCAATAGGGCTCCATTGGTTAGAAAAGAGTTAACAAAGATTAGCTCTGCATCAAGAATAGGAGTCATGGATACCACTTCTCAGAGTAGTGGTTTCAAAGAACTTGTGGACATATTTTAAAACCATTGAAACCTATAAGTAATGTTTTGTCATATATCAGCACTTTTTTTTTTTTTTTTACATTTTGAAATATGTAATATCTTTATCACAGACTAACCCTAAATTGACACCTAGTGATTCCCACCTCCTGGGCTTAACACCTGTGTAATCCCTTCTCCATGAGTGTGGGCAGAATCTGTGACTTGCTTCTAACTGTGGGTTAGGGGGATGGGATGCTATTTCTGTAGTTACATTCCACCAGAGGAGGCGCTGTCTTAGAAGACTGGGGCTAGAGACACTTCTTTGGGTACATAGTGAGGCACACAGTCAAATTGGAGAAGCCCGCCTGGCAAGAATTATGGGTGGTTTCTAGGACCTGAGGTGGTGGTTAGGACCTGAGGGCAGTCTCCAGCCTTGAGCCAGCAAAGTGTCAGGACTTAATCAGACAAATGGGCTCTACTCACAACCCGAATGAGCTTGAAAGTGGATTCTTCCTCTTGAGAATAGACTCCTGTTGAGAAGAGAGCCCGTTTACCTTGATCCCAACCTTGTGAGACACTGAGGAGAGGACCTAATTCAGCTCTGTGCAGACTCCTGACATACTGAGATGTGAGATAATAAATATGTGTTGCTTTAAGTTTGTGGTAATATGTTATACAGTGACAGAAAACTAATACAATCTTATTGCAGATTTCTATGTTGAAGAAGTATACACAATAAACTCATCAAGCAAGTTGTGTCTATAAATATGTTTTCTATTCAAATTTAATATCTATATTCAATATAAAAATCATTAGGCTATTCAATATCTACTTTGTTCAATATTTTTCAAATGAAATGTTGTGAAAGCATAAGCCATCTCATTTAATTCCCTGTAGAATGTTAATTTATCTAAGAAAACATAATTTTTTCAAAATATTATTTCCAAATTTCAAGATAACACAAATATGTACAATATGTTTTTAAAATCCCCACAGTATTCAGAGTGTGCACTACTCTCTATACACCATAGCAGGACTTCTCAGCTTCCATGCTCTTATATAATTCACATATGCTTAGCCTATAATTTTCAATATCTCCCTATGACTCAGGGGATTGGTATTCTGACAACAACAGATATCTCACAGGACTAGGAAAGAGACCATAGGACTAACTAGCTAGTGAGACCAAGAGACCAGCAGGGGTTGATGGGTAGATTTCTTTTTCCATCATCACCACCTGGGACCAGAGAGAATGAGCTGTCCCTTGCTGCTCTTCACAAAGCACATTTTATTTTATCAGCTGGCACCCTGCATGCTGTCCTTGAAAGGGAGATAGCAGTTTTATGTTGCATCTGGAAAAGATCAAATAAAGAGGTTTGTTGCTGGTCATCTTGCAGATTTAACCACGTGTGAAAGTGAGAACTCCATTCTCAGAACAAATGTCTCACACACTGCAAAATGAGATTATGGCAGAAGTTGGAGGTACAGTGTGGAGATTAACTTAACCCATTCTGGCTAATTTTAATAAAATAAAAAATTTAGGAAATTTTAAATAGTACAGGACATCAGGACAAATATACCCCAGGACTGAAGCAAGCAAACTTGGTCTTATTGACATAAGTGATAGGACAGGTCTAGAGGAACCAGACATTTAAGCTGATGAGAGGGAAGAAGGAATATAAATTAACTAAGTAGTATATTAGAATCATTATATTCAAAACCATTTTATAATTAATACTTCATTTCATCATAAAATTCTTACCTGCTGCTGCTAAGAATTTCATAGATGGTAAAATTTTTAAGAGACCAAGTAAATTTTCCTACTGAGGTTTTCTAACTTAATTTTTAGGTAGATTTTATACTTTAATTCATATACCTAATCAGTTGATGAACACTATCATACATGGCAGTATAAATTTAGTGATGCTGTCATAGTTTTGGTGCCAAACTGCCTAGCTAAATGTTTCCTAACTTTGTAACTTTGGTCAAGTTCTTCAGTCTTTCTGTGGGTTTGATTCTCCTCTTTCAAAATGGGGATTTATTTTTAAAATATATATTTTTTATTGCTTTCAGAGAGAAAGGGAGAGGGGGAAAGAGATAGAAACATCAATGATGAGTGAGAATCATTGTTCAGCTGCCTCCTGCATGCCCTATACTGGGGATGGAGCCCACAACCTGGGCACTTGTCCTGACTGGGAATCAAACCATGACTTTCTGACTCACAGGTCAATAATCACTGAGCCAGGCCGGCTAGGCCAAAATTGGAATAATAAAGGTAACTACCAAAAGGGGTTGTTATGAGTAAATGAGTTAATATATGAAGAACTGTTAAGATAGCACATGACAATAGAAATCAATCAATACATGTAAGTTAAGTGTCAATTTTTTGTTATATTTTTAATCAACTTACCTAGAAGCTTGAAAAAAGTAATACATATCATGTATTTAATATTATATAAATTAAGTGTGCTTGATTAGATACACACCTTTTATTAATAGATTATATTCCTTTTAACATTTTATAGTCAGCTTGAAACTAATTAAAACACAATTTAGAAGAAGAAATAACATTTTCTGTAGAGACAGTATTTACAAAGGTTAAACCTTTATAAATTATGCTGCACGATAGATTTTATTTTTTGTGAAAATATCACCTTTGCCACACACAGTTAAGATAAAGAAGTAGAAAAAAGAAATCTAATTTTCTCTGGTTACTATTGTAGAAATATTTTTAAAAATATTTGAATACTAAAGGAGCTAGCATAAATTCTGTGAACTAATTTTAGTTATTTTTTTCTAAACTAATGATAATAAAAATAAACAAATCCTCTTAATATTAAAATGATGATTATAAATTAATCAAACACTTAAGCAGCTTTACAATATTTATGGGCCTCATACTCATGATTATGGTTTTGTGATGATCTCTATGGTGATCCCATGAATATAACTCCTTGACTTGAGCTTTGAATCTCTGCCTGGAAGATCTGGTCTTTAATGGAATTTCTGCACCTCAATGAACAGCAGTAATGCAATAAGGGAACCAACTTACATAGAGAGGTTTTCAATTTGTAGGAACTATATTTTCCAAAGATTTAAGTGTTTTTAATAATGGAAAAGAAATTAAACCTAAAATGATCCATGGTTTTGATGATTTCTTTCTTGATTAGTGTGATTTCAGCAAAGCAGCTATATTATATATAGCTTGACAATTAAAAATGTAGGCTCTGAAGTCAAAGTGTCTGGGTTTCAGTCCAGCTCTCTTACTAAGGAGCCACGTGATGCTAAGTGACTTGGTTAACTTCCCTGCACTCAAATCATCTAATCTGTAAAGTGGGAATCACAGAGCCTATCTTGTGAATGAGATAATGTGTACTTTAAGTACTTAGAATGACTAGTTCCTGGCACATGAAAAGGTCCTTGTCATCTTCATTGTTATCATCATCATTGTTTAAATTGTTGGTTCCCAATCAATGGTGGTTTTTGCCTCTCAGGGGACATTTGGTAATCTCTGGAGATAGTTTTGGCTGTCCCTAGTTGAAGAAGGCTACTGGTATCTAGTGGATAGAAGCCAGAGATGCTGCTGATATTCCTGCAATGCAAATGATAGAATTTCTGGCCCCAAATATCACTTGTGCTAAAGTTGAGAAACACCAATTTAACTTATTATGTTGTTGAAGATAAAGTTTCAAAGCCAAGAAACATTTCTAAAATATTGCAAATGATGCTGGCTAATTATAATATTAACTCTATATACTCTAAATTTCTGTTAAGCAAACTATTAATTACCAAGAATCAGAAATTTCCATGAATATCTAACTACAGCATAGAGAAAAGATTCTGAGGGAATAATAAAATAAATAACAAGTGTCTTTTTACAACATAGAGTAAGAAAGTAAAATAGAAGATCTTGAAAGAAAACAAATGAGCTGGGATGGTATAGGAAAAGGGGAATCTGAAGAAAATGATATAGGACTCCCATTCTGCACACTGCTCCCCAGGCCTCTGGTGGGAGACTTTTTAGTTAATTTCAAACTTGAAATGAAAGAGTGAAAATTTATTCAAATATCACACATGAATTTTTAGAAGTTATACAAACTAATATTGCATTATACAATAACTATATATTATTGCCTTAAAAATCCATATGATTCCATATTGATGCATTCCCATTTGTGAATTTAGTGGAGATTTGAGGTTAGAAAAATGCAGGGCATTGAATAATGCTAGATATTAAAGAAGTCTTATGACTTTCTGCATATATATGTGTTTATGCAGAAAGTCGTAAGAGTAATATATGTATATTATGTATTTTTATTTATTTTATTTATTTCAGAGAGAGGGAGAGAGAGGGAGAGATAGAAACATCAAAGAAGAGAGAAAATTATCAATTGGCTGCCTCCTGCATGCTCTCTACTGGGGATTGAGCCTATAACTCAGGCATGTACCCCAACTGGGAATTGAACTGTGACCTCCTGTTACATAGGTTGGTGCTCAACCACTGAGCCACATCGGTTGGGCTGCTGTTATACCTTTTAACTGAAATGTTCTGGGAGTGATGGCATTCTAGTAAGGAAGGGATTCATCCCATTATTCAATCAATAAGTTGTGAATTCTTTAGAAACTGGTATTCCAAGAGAACTACTGGAAACTATTGGCATGACAACTACTTTTTCCATGATGGGAACACTTCCTTCAGTTATGGAGTAAAACTTTCATTAGTTTAGGTAAAAACAACAACAAAAAAGTGGGAAAATGTAATAATGAATAAGTCAGGTCATAGAGGGGAGGGAAGAAGAAGAAAGAGGAGGTGGAGGAGGAGGAGGATGAAGAGGAGGAACAACACTTAAAAATCATAATTTCTATAAGTTAGATAGTTATTTTGATAAACTAATAGTCATAATAAACCCATAGCGTTGATGGTTTATAAAAGTAGATATCCCACCACCACCGTCTCCACACATGATTATCAAGATGAGCTACCCCTCTGCAAATTGTTAAAGATGTAGAACTGAGCATTAAACCCTCAAGTAAAACAAAGCATACATAGCTGCTTAAGTTATTAAGAGAGTTCTTTAACCTTATACTGTCCTTTTAATGTCATCAAACTTGAAAAGGTCCTTGAATTTAATATATAGGACAAGATTGCTTCCTCCATATATTGTACCGATCTTGTGCGATACAGAGTCAGAAGATTTGTGTTCAAGTTCTAGGTCTAGGAAACCTCCCTGGGAAACATTTTAATTTTTCTGAGCAAATATTTCCTTTTCTACAAGGTGTTGGGAGAAACAAATAACCATGTGTATTAACAATATCTTTTTATTATTTATTCTTGAAAATCATGAGATGAAAAAGAAAGAGCAAAGGCTTTGACAGATGCAAATTTAAGTCTACTTCTTACACTTCCTTTTTATTTCAGTGCAGTTCAAGGTTTTGGAGTTTCTTCAACTGTTAAATGGGGATGATGATTTATACACATAGTTAAAAATCCCAGCAAAGTGCTTTATTCAGTCTAGTCACTTCATAAATACCATTTTTCCTCCCCATGGAGAAGAGGGATGGCACACTTTAAAAAACTTGGAGCTCTCTATAAAAGTCTGAATTGCAAAATAAACACTTTAAAATGAATCTTAGCACCTTTGGTAGATGTATATGTTCATGTTCATCTGTGACATAATTAAAAATGATTATTTTACCTGTAATATCCATAGTGAGATAACTAGGGAGATAAGAATATCATTAAATCAGGTAATTTGTTGAAGAATCTTATGTGAAAGTTACATCTATATCTTGATGATTCTTGGTAGTAATGCAGCCTGATGTCAACTGATCTTTCCTCTCCTCTGTTCCTTCCCTTCATTATAATGGATGCAGTCTGCCCAGCTCTCTTGAATGTGGCATTCTTCCTGAAGTCTCTTATTTTCCCAACTGAACGTGGGTGGAGTCAACTCCTTTTGCTTCTACAGTTCTCAACTTATATGATCACTTGGCACTCGTCAACATACTGCTCTCATGTGGATAATTGAGCAGCATCGTATTTCACTAGCAAATCAAAGTATTATTTTTGTGTTAAAGACTACCTTGTTCACTATTACTCTCCACAGAGTCATATAGTGTCCTATCTAATAGTAATTATATGCAATTAATTACTCAACAATCATTTGATGAATATGTAAACCCTGCTATAATTTTTTTCATCAAGATTATACAATTTTAAAATTTAATTTCTTACATTTATCTGATTAAATTATATCTGCACCACCTAATATTTCTAACTAGTTTTCATCTGATATTGCTTTTTGAATGTGAGATCTTTAAAGTCAAAAAGGCATATCTTACAACTCTGTTTATATTTATTTTTCCATTAGTTATTGAGTATTGGATTTAAAAAGCACATAAAATACGTTGATGGATTAAACTAATGTTCGATAGAAGTAATTAGATTTGGGTTTTACAGATTCCCTTTAAGTGTGATAATGTCAAATACATCTTAACAGTGAACTGATATGATTCAATAAGAGGAAAAAGAAAGCTAAGATTTATTAAGCACTGACTATGTGCCATACAAAACACAAAGTGCTTTGCAATTGTAGTCAGCATTGACTTGTCTTCTCACACAATGGTACTTGATCCAGATTCAAAGAATGATACTGTCCGTGGCCAAGAGTTAATATAACTTACCTGTTAGTGTCTGTTTACTGTAACACCTCAAAATATGTCAACTGATTGATAAAAACATTTTCCAAATAGAGTCTGAGCCTGTAGGCAATGGAATTAAAAGATACTTTTATAAGTGTTGGCAAAAATTATGTACTCTGCAGCCATCTAATAAACTAATATCAGTGGTGTCTGTATCTTTTATTATATAATAATTTTGGCAAAGCTAATGTTTTTGGAGTCTTCTGAGTTAGTAAAAGAATAAGTAGGCTTTTACATCTGCAGAAATGTGGTCTGCAGCTTTGTTCTGATTTCTGTATCTAGTGCCAGGTATCCATAACCTGGGGTGGGGTGTTACTCTGGTAAAATAGGTCATTACTTATTCTCAAAAAAATGCTCTATTTCAGGACAATGTTATTGTTAATGGAAGTTTGATTTTAGTGACCAAATGCCAAGAATGTTTTAAAACACTCTTGTTATCCTTCCCATCAATTCAGATCAACTAGACATAACGTCTGGGAGAAGCTTTCTAAATTTTTCAGCAATAAAACTGAGATGATGAAAGCTTTACTTCCCCATAGATATCATCCGGGATTGGTAACCAAGTTGTTTCCGTTCTTTCTTTTGTATTGTTTAAGGCTGGAGCATATTACTCCCGCGATACTTGCCAAAGTTCTATGACATCATTGTTTGAGACTCACCATATGTGTCTTTGATCCCTGCCCAGTAGGTACTTTGACTACATGCCAGTTTGGCACTTACTATTACTACAATTTAACTTCTTTCATTTGCTTCTGATTCTATCCATGTTGCCATCATGCAGACTCTCAAATAATCATCTTTGGGAACAAAGGGATTCTGTAGATAGGCTGCTTTAACTGAACCCTTCTCCCTCAAGGACTTGGCACTTGAGGGGGTTGGTACTGTCAATCTACCTTGGTTTGGGATTGACTGCTTTATGGAATACAAACCCTTCCCCGTTCTGTTTTTGAGAGCCTTTGTTTAGGATATGAGCAAAGCACAACTCTATAATCTATTGTCATCATTTCATATGGAGAGTAGCTAGGGAACACGATGGGACTGGGTATGAAGAATATGTGGCTTCAGTTTAGTTTTATTTCATGTGGATCAATTAAGATATGAGGCTGAAATTGGTTTGGCTCAGTGGATAGAGCGTCAGCCTGTGGACTGAAGGGTACCAGGTTCCAATGCAATCAAGGGCACATCCCCAGTAGGAGGTGTGCAAGAGGCAACTGGTTGATGTTTCTCTCTCATCGATGTTTCTAACTCTCTGTCCCTCACCTTTTCTCTCTGTAAGAAATCAATTATATATATAAGATATGAGAACTATGTTGTAAGATCTTCAGTATCTCTGGGATAAATTTAATGTTCTTAGTTCAGCTCAGCATATCTTGGCTCCTACTTTCACTTTCCCAGAAGGGACAGGAACTCCAGAATGTTTTGAAATAATATGTGCCAATACAATAACCATAGGAACATTTACAGGTTAGAACTGTGGTAAATATTATATCTGAGATCAATACAAATTGGTATTAAATGTAAACTATAGCTGAACAATAAAATTAAAAGGGTTCAGGCTCTCCTCCCGGATAATCCACAATCACCACTGCTCTGTGGCAGTGCCTTTCAAAGAGGAAAGAAGTGCAGCAGAGAGAAGTCAACAGAAGAACAGAGAGACAGCGGATGGGTTCAAGATGTTTAACATTTCTGGTTGACAGATTGGATTTGGGGTGCACAGTTAAAGAGAGAAAGGACTTGAGAACAATTCAAGACAGACAGGTAAAAGAAAATGTTTTGCCCATAACTTAAAAGTGACTTAAAGTCACTAGAGAAAACAGGAAATCTAGTTCCTTTTAATTTGCAATGAATTTTTGTATCATCCTCTGTTTGAATGATTGAAATGCCATAGAAAACAAATACAAGTCCTATGATGCAGGGAGAGTAATATGGAGTGCAGGTCAGGATATGGAAGTTTGATTTTAGTGACCAAATGGCAAGAATGTTTTAATACACTAAATTCGTGATTTTTAACAAGTGATTACTGTTCTGATGGAGCCAAGGTCTCCTATCGGGGGAAAAGAGCTGCATTACCTACCACACCTAGAGCTCTTTAGATCTGCCATAATGAGGATACATACTGAGAATTTTCATTTCAATCATGAAAAAAAAGAAAAAAACCCACAGGCAAGAAGTACAGTAATATTAACTGTTTAAATTCAGGCATTTTAACATTACTGATGAAATTTAACATAAAACTGTACTTTCTAGAAAAAGCACATCTATTTTCATCCCCTTTTACTTCTATGATTAAACATTCAAGAAATTTGGTCTTCATTATTGCAAATGGTTTTGGTATTTATAAAAACTATATGTTAAAATCTTTAGTTTATAACATTTTTCCATATAAGTTAAAACTGACAACAAATATTTTCATATGTACAAGATTTTTTAAAGAAACTACTACTATGCTCAATTAAATGGGATATATTTTTTGAAAATATTTCATATTCAGAAAACTAAGCAGTAAAGTTTATATATAGGTGTTCTTTTTCTCAGTAGCAAAGGTGCATACAACAATTATTTGGCTTATCTTAGAGGTCGTATTTTCCCGAAGTTTAGATTTGAACTGTCATTGTCAAAAAATTTTCAAGTTTTGAATGATTGACTCCATTGCAGTTACTTTGCTAAATTCATGTTGTTCAAATTGGGTCCTTTTAAATTCTTTCAAATACCAAGGAGTTCCCTATTATAGAATTACACCAAGGGGGGGGGGGATGGTAGTAGGCATTAATGTTGCATTTCAGCTGTGATAGGAAAATAATTAACAATTGAGCTCTGCTGAAAACAACATTTAAGAGAGATTTAGCCCTATGTATATATACCTATAAAAGTCATGTCCAAATAAATAAGAATGGAAACCATTGGCACTTCAGAGAGTTTTAAAAGTTTCTAATAGTTGCATGACTTCAGTTAGGTAGCTCAGAGTCTGTGGCCAAAGCTGTGAGCAGTCTAAGATCTCCTCAATCCAATAAAATCCCGCCTGGACCATTTTAGTTCTGTTTTACTAAAGAATCCACAAAATACCTCTGCCCTTCTTTGTCTTATTTTGTCCTTACACCCTGATATCTGTTGCTAGTGGTAGTCACACCACCCTCACAAGTAGTAATGATGGTTTGTTTATTCTGGGCGCTAAATTCTAAATGGGATTATACTACGTTTTACAATGTAATCTTTGTACCAGTTCATCTGGTCGTGCAACTGTGTGTGCATTAGTCAGCTCCTGATTTATAGTTGCTGCAACAACCAGTGGGACTGACTGGTATCCCTAGCCATGCACACGTGGTTGCATGAGACTAGTCTTGATGAATATGGCTATTCAGTTGCAGGCTGGTGAGCCTAGAGTTTTAGAGTGGGTCCAGGTGGCGCAAGTGTGCTTGTGAGAGAGGGCGAAGGCAAGGAGGTGGTCTGTCCCAGGCCCCTCTTCCCAACCTCCTCCCTACCAAGATCATTCCTATTCTAAAGTCTTATAATTTCTTTCAGAATTTTCAGTTCGAATGAATTTAGCCTTTAGGGCTTCAATAATTTCGTGTCATATGTCTTTTTAAGCAATGCAATTCCATTTCAGTTGTACTTAGGGGACCAACTTATTGACAACTTACCAAGTCATCTGTAACAATTTTGCACCTTCACTATTTTCTTCTTTATTGGATGCTTGCATATGTATTTTAACCTTGCAAACAGCCTCGAAATATTTTAAAATCGAAGTGAGCCCAATGCTGGACACTGAGCGTCAAAGGCTGCAGCTGGGAATGAGCCAACTCACCAATGCAAAACACCTGCCCTCTTCCTTTTATTAGCCCCCTTTCCCGCTGCGGACAATCTGAATCAGGTGAGAAGCCAATTCAGTGGATCGTGTGCAGATGCAATCAGCCCTGCGTGCTAGCCCAGCTCAGCGTGAAAAATGCGCTGCACTTGACCTTGGGCTCAGTTCCTTCCTCTCTTAGGTTCCGGTGTTGCGGTCGTTTGCAGCGGGTACCTCCGGTGCCCGAGGCGCTGTGCGTCCTGCCCGCGGCCTCCCGGGCGCCGCCGCCGTGCACAGAGCTGAGCCGGTGCCCGCCGCGCGTACAGGGAGGGCGCGCTCCCGAGCGGGCGCGGTTTTCGCAACGCGGGCGCCGCCCCGCATCCCTCTCTCCGGGCTCCCGCCTATCGCAGACCGCAGCCCCGCCATGGGGAATGTGCCCTCGGCCGTGAAGCACTGCCTCAGCTACCAGCAGCTTCTCCGGGAGCATCTCTGGATCGCGGATGCAGTGCCAGGGGCGCTCGACCCCGCGCAGGTACCACCTCGCGGCCCAGGGTGTCCCCACCCTCTTGCACACGGCCGGCCAGCGGGCCTTCCCCCACCCTGTTATGTCACCTCTGCACCCCTTGGCCCTCCCTGCAGCAGTCTGCGGTGGGTGCGGGGCTTCCTCACCCTTGACAAGGTTTCCCAATATCTCTCTGCTGTAAACATGTGGACCCGCTCTACCGAGCAGACCCAGCAAAACCCCTACCTGCGGCCCTTTGCAGGTCCGCTGAAGGAAACGGTTGCATCTGTTTTTCCGTTGGAAGGGACGCATTATATAATATCATTTGTGGTTTTAGGCAGTCGGCCAAGGACGGTGTCCTTATTTTCAGTTCCTCTCATGTACTGCGCAACAAAGAGGACGGATTTGCCAGAATGTGAGGCAGAAAAAGGAGAGAAGCCAGCATACAAGGTTAGGGAAACATGGTGGGAAGAAAGGAGCCATCATGCTACTCATTGGCCCCCATGTAGTTACGCTTCAACACACTTGAACAAGCTTGAAAGTAATGGTAGAAAACCCCAATTTCACACCCAAGTTTAATCCCCATGTAATTCCTGAGAGCCGATTTTTTTTAGAGAAAAGCAATCTAACAGTATCCACCTACACGTGATTTAATGCATTCTCAACTAGAAATGGCAGGTAAATGTGGAAAATACCTAGGGAGACATTTGCTTTTCCTTTAAAATTTAAATTTCACCCAGTAATAACAGTGATGTAATTGTTACATGGATGCTAAAACATGGCAAAGGGGAGAGACACGGAGGGGTTAGCAATTTCTTTTGAATTTTACTGGATACAGAAAAAAATTGACTCCCGATTTACTGGTATCTTGTGAACAAAATAATAACTTGTATTTTAGTATTTTAGTAGATAAGCACAACTTTACTATGTGGCTCTAAATCAACTATTCTAATGTTCAAGTTTCCTATAGTTTTTCATTTCCTATAGTATTCTCAGTTCATTGTATCCAATATGTGAAGTTGCAGTCTACAAATTGGAATTTAGCATTTGTCACTTGTGGATTCTTAAAAGGATACTTTGCTTCCACTTCCTAAGAAGGTGGCCATAGTTATATGACTCAAAGCTTCTGCTGACAATATAGGAGAGGGAACACTAGTCTTTATCTTCTCATATGTTCACAAATCCTTCTATTTAATTTTTGTACATTCTGATTTGATCTTTTTTTTGATAACTTTTAACTTTCATATTCATTCTGTTACATAATCAATTAGAAATTCTCAACTTTTGTTTCCCCAGGCTGAGGCTTTATATGACTTTTGCTGCTGGGTTGACATTGGGTTTCTCACCTGCCATGTTCTGATTTTGTGGGTTCAGGGGACAATGACCAAAGCTAAGGTGCTTTGTGAGGAGTTCTACTTTGCCCTGTTAAGAAGTGGAAGCTAAGATAATTGAAAATGACTGGGATGACTGAGCAAGGAATGTGAGGCATAGATCTTTGACATTCATCACCCCCGTGCAGACTTCTTGTTTCTTTTTGAGGAATAGCAATACTTTCTCTACATATTGCCTTTTTATCCCTCAACTGTTTTGCCTGGGATACTCCTATTCATTCCTCAAACACAGCTTAAACTTAATCACTTGTTTTGACCAACTGTTTTCTACTTTGAGAGGAGATGCCCCATTTCTGGGCTTTCACTGAATTTTCAACATAATTCTGTTTTAGTCCGAGTCTCTTGGCATTGTAATGTTTTACGTCTTATCTGATTTGAACTCTTGGCAGCATTGACACCTGACACTTGCCTGTAATTTAGGGCCTTCCTCTGTTCCTGCTTAACAACGCCCTCAAGTGCGTTAAGCCCCAGCTCTGCCTCTCAGTTGGAACCGGAGTGGCTCAGTGGCCTGTATCTGTCTAAATGTTCAAGTTCTTTATGACTTCTTATCTACACTCAAAGTTTCAGTTACTGTTTGTGTATCAGTGTCTTCCAGATTTATATTCCCATCTCTCTCTTAAGTTCCAGTCCAGATGTTTAGCTGCTCACTTGACATCGTCACTTGGATATCTCAAAAGCAATTCAAACTCAACATTTCCAAAAAGTGGATTCATGTCTCTCTGCCCTGCCCCCCCTTTAGAATCCCAGACCTTCTCTAATATTTTCTTTTACAGGGAACACCATCACAATTTATTCCTGAAAGCCATAAACAGAGAGCTCCTTATTTGCATTTCTCTACATCCAGGGTATCATTAAGTCCTACAATTTTACCTCTTGAATTGCTCTTAAATCTATTTTTCCAACGTGACTGCTACTATCAATTTTAAAATGGCATTATCTCTCATGGACTCCTACCAGTGTTTCCCAAACTTTTGACATATGTGTACCCCTTCTATAATTTTCATAATGTTGAGTACCCCTCATACTCATGAAAATGTAGATTTAGGCGCAGCTAAGCACAGTGCAGTGCATATCCCCACCAAACTCCAGTGCAACGCGTACCCCTACCAAACTCTTCCCGTACCCCTGGGGGTACGCGTACCACACTTTGTGAAACACTGTATAGCAATCCTTCTTCAACCCACTGCCTATATAGCTAGTTGGGATATGTTCTTTTATTTATTTCTTTCTTTCTTTTTTTTTTTTTTTTAATAGAATCATGCCATTACTTTTTTTTTTCTCCCCTTTTAAACAATTTTCTATGAATTGCCCTCACTTTTAGGAATGAACACAACACTTTTAGTGTGTTCTCTGAAGTTCAAATGGTCTTTTCATTGTGTCTCTGCAACATCATCGTTAAGCTGTCTCTCCTATTCTTAACAGTGACCTTCTTTGAGTTCTCTAATAATGTTTCTTTTGGCAGCATTCCTTGCTTGTTTTTCCCTCTTCTAGGAGGATATTTTCCCCAACTAATTTCTTTTCATCCTTCAGATCTCAACTTAAACATTCTTATGAAATTTTTCTTATTCACAAGGCAAGTACCTTGTTACCATATATTGCACAGTGCACTAATCTTTATATATAACTAGAAGCCAAGTGCACAAAATTTGTGCACAGGGGGTGTGTCCCTCAACCCAGTCTGCACCCCCTCCAATCTAGGAACCCTCAAGGGATGTCCGACTGCCCGTTTAGATCTGAACCTGGATTGGGCCTAAATGGGCATTAGGACATCCCTCTCATAATCCAGGACTGCTGGCTCCCAACTGCTTCCCTGTTTGCCTTCCTGATTGCCCCTAACTGCTTCTGCTTGCTAGCCTGATCACCCCCTAACCACTCCCCTGCCAACCTAATTGATTCCTAACTGCTCTCCTGCCAGCCTGTTTGCCCCTAATTGCCCTGCCCTGCAGGCATGGTCATCCCTAACTGCCCTCCCTGCAGGCCTGGCCCCCCTCCCTGTCCCCCCTCTCCTTCCCCTCTCCCCCCCTCCCCCGCCCAACTGCTATTTCCTGCAGGCCTGGGTAACCCCCAAATGTTCTTCCCTGCAGGCCTGGGTAACCCCCAACTTCCCTCCCTTGCAGGCCTGGTCCTTCCCAACTGCCCTCCCCTGTTGACCATCTTGTGGTGGCTATCTTGTGTCCACATGGGGACAGTCATTTTTGACCACTTGGGGGCAGCCATCTTGTGTGTTGGAGCGACAGTCAATTTGCATATTACTCTTTTATTAGATAGGACAGAGGCCTAGTACATGGGTGTGGATCAGCTGGTTTGCCCTGAAGGTTATCCTGGATCAGGGTGGGGGTTCCCTTGAGGCATGGGGTGGCCTGGGTGAGGGGCCTGTGGTGGTTTGCAGGCTGGCCATACACCCTGGCGACCCAAGTGGATGCCCTGGTATCTGGGATTTATTTATCTTTTATTATTAAAACTTTGTATTCTTGAGCAGAGCCAAGTGGCTGCAGTAATTTTTGTTGGGGTTTATTTATCTTCTATAATTGAAACTTTGTAGCCTTAAGCAGAGGTCAAGGCAGGCTAGGGCTATGGAAACTTGGCTTCCTTAATCACCAGAGACAACTCAAGCCTCTTTCTATCTCCAGTTCTGTGGCTGCCTCCATTTTTGTTGGGATTTATTTATCTTCTATAATTTAAACTTTGTAGCCTTAAGCAGAGGCCAATGCAGGTAAAAAGCTTGGCTTCCTCCATTGCCAGGGAAACCCAAGCCTCCTGTTCTCTCCATAACCAAGCTATCTTTGTTGGGTTAATTTGCATACTCGCTCCTGATTGGCTGGTGGGAGTGGCTTGTGGGTGTAGCAGAGGTGCAGTCAATTTGTATATTGCTCTTTTATTAGATAGGATGTGTATTATATGCATTTTTTGTGTGATTATTTGATGATTAATTTTTTGTCAGACTCTTAGCATCATGTAAGAGCAGAATTCTCCAGAAGATTTCAGTATCAACTAGTAACAGAATGCCTTGTTAGTTTTTGATTACCAATAAATACTTGTTGAATGAAAAAAATGAATGAATGTTTACTCTTCTAGGCCTTAAGCATCACATATGTATGGGGACCATGAAATTCTTTCCAGCACTTTTTAGGATTCAAAGCAGTGATTGGTGTATTATAGTACAAAGATAAATATTTGTGAAATGAATGTTAAAATGATGGAATGAATACATGATGTCAGTGAAGTTTGGTCTTAATGATAAATGACAAATATTATTATTGTTTGTATCTTACCTTTTCATCTCGTAGAACCTAGTCATGTTCTGATGAGGGTAGAACTTTAAAATAGATTTTGGAGGCTGTGAAAAGATAGCACTATGCTTAATCATTTGTTCAGCATGAATCTACAGAAAAATCCTGAACAGAAACCCCCCATGATTTGAAATTATTTGTTTACAGTTGGGACAGATAGACTGTATTTTGAAAGAATCATGTGCTAAACAATAGAAGATTGGAAACCTAAACTCTTTTCTGTGACAAATTTATTCTGGGATTTTGTGCAGGCAGTAGTAGCCTGGCTAAATCTTAAAATATCAGTTTACACATTAGAGATAGTAACATTTACCTGATAAGTTATTGGGATATATTTAAAAAGTGTGTGTGTGTGTGTGTGTGTGTGTGTGTGTAAATACACATACACATATTTGGAATTTAATAATTTATTAAATAAAAATGTATCAATGTGCATGAAAGTCTTACACTACCACAGCTCCACTAATTAAAATATTTGAGTCTCTGTTTTTTTTTGTTTGTTTGTTTTTTTCTGTTAATGACATTGGTTTTGCAGAAAATTTTCTTAATCAAATGGTTAACTGAATCATTTTGTGATTTAAACTGTCTCTAAGGGCCTGTTTTATTTTTGTCTCATTTAAAATGGGTATGATGAACCTGGCTGAATTAGTATATTTTAAATTTTTATTATACTTAAGTTTTCTAGTAGAGTAATCCCTTTTTTATTTTCAAGTGCTACTTAAGCAGTAACTAAATTTCTTGAAATATTAATACCCCAATGCAACCATAAAATTCCCAAGAACCTAAATTCTAACACAAACAGTATTTCAAATGTATTAGATTTATAAAAGCAAAATTGTAGATTATGAGATTAAATTTATAGTTATTTTACATCATATCCTGGTCCTTTAACTTACATTTGCTGTCATCAAAAATTAGTATTCAAAGTAAAGTATTTGGTGTTACATGATCTCTGGAATTTGCCTAAAAGTATTAGCTTTATGCTCAAAATTAATCAGAGCATTATATGCTTTTTGGTTGCAACTATGCAGTTGTTAGTACATTTATTAAATACCTTATAATGACTAGGGAGGAATTTTCAGAAGGGAGCCAAAGTGCCATTCCATTGTTGGTTTTCTATTTGTCTCAGGTGTTCTCCCCCTCCCATTTTCTTTTATTTATTTTTTTTGAATTATGTGTTTTTATTATCTATTTTCCCTATGTAGTAGTTTGTTAGTTTTATACTGTTTTTACTGTATTTTTAGTTGTTATGCTAACACACAACCTTGTCTTATTAATTTATATATCCTATCTAATAAAGAGGGAATATACTAATTGATCCTTATACCATTGCAAATATGGAGACACTCACAGCCAATAAGGAGTGAATATGCTAATTAACTGTCATGCCCTCAAAAGATGGCGGTACTCACAACCAATGAGGGAATATTCTAATTGACTGCCATAGCCTCAAAGATGGCAGCAAACAGTCTCTCAGTATCTGTCTCAGGAGTACCCCAGTCCCCTCAGTCCCCCAGCTGCCCAGGACTGGCCCAAGGTGCAGGCAAGTCTCAATGGTGGCTTCCCAGCTGCCCAGGGTCGCCTGAAGCTCAGGCAACCAGGGTCTGCTGAGGTTTGCACTTCATCACCTTCTCCTGATCATGGGATCACTTCCCCTGAGGACTCCCAGACTATGAGAGGGAGCAGTCTAGGCTGAGGGACGCCCCCTCCAGTGCATGAATTTTTATGCACCGGGCCTCTAGTACTGGTATAAAAGCCTAAGTGCCTGATTGACCCAACCACCGTCGACCAGTTGCTATGATGCACACTGACCACCAGGGGACAGACACTCAATGGACAAGATCAGGCTCCCTCCTGTCTGGATTGGGCTGAAATTGGCTATCCAACATTCCTCGAGGGGTCCCAGATTGTGAGAGGGCATAAGCAAGACTGAAGGACCCCATGGGTGCATGAATCCATGCACCTGGCCTGTAGTATATTATATAAATTAGTACTATGAAAGTCGTTAAAATGGAAATATAAATACTCCATTTACTGCCTTCTGCTTTTCATATTGTTTACATTCTCTATGTGGTGTATTTATATACATGTAAATTAGTACTTTAATATATTCATAGTCAATGTACTTATATTTATGCACATATATTTTCTTTTCTTTGCTCTTCATTTATTTCCATTCTTTTATCTGAAATTATTTCCCTTCAAATACAAGTATTGGCTTTATATTTTCTTTAGTAAACAATCTGATGAATTCTTATAATTTTTCTTTGTTTGAAATTGCATGAATTTCAATACACACATAATTTGCATAAATATAAATGAATTTTGACTATAAATATATATTTCATATAAAAATTAAACTACATGATAGCAGTACAAAATGCACATTTTCAGTAGATACAGTGCAAGTCAGAAACATTGAAATATATTATTATTAATCTTATTTTTGTTTCTTTGATAATAATGTATCTTGTGTTTTCTTTTTATTGTCTTTGATTTCCAACAGTGTGACTATGATGTATCTAGATTTACTTTTCTTTGTATCTGCTAATGGTTCATAGCACTTGGATCTATGGCTTGATGATTGCTAGCTTTCATATGTTTTGGAAAATTCTCATTCATTCTCTTCAAGTATTGCTTCTGCTTCTTTTTCTGACCTTTTCCTTGGACCTGTAGTTTGAAGAATCTTAAAACTTTTCTTTGACCAATTTATTTCTTACTCCCATTGTTTGATTTTTCATTCTTTCTTTTCTCTCCATGTTAGTTTGAATATATTTTCTTCTCACCTATATTCCATATACTTTCCCCCCCCCCCTCTTTATTGTTGAAAGTATTACAAGTGTCCTTCATTTCCCCACTTGCCCCATACCATCACATTCCCACCCCAGGCCTCCACCACCCTCTTGTCTGTGTTCATGGGAAATGCAATTTATATTTGTGAGTTAACATTTATATGTGGTTTTTAAAACCAGTTTTTAGCTCTCTGCCACAATTCTGTTTTATCATAAATACTTGAATATTTATCAGAGTTATTTGAAGTTCCATGTCTGATAACTGACTTCAGTATTTCCTGTGGATCTGTTTCATGAATCTTTCCTCCTGGAATGCTTATTCATTTTTGAGTTTATTGTGACATCTGATCTAAGAAAATTATAAACATAGTTTGAGGCATTGAGTGACACTATCCTTCTCCACAAAGAATTATTACCCCTCTCCCCCATTTCACTCACTCCTCACACCCTGCCTGTGGCAATTATCATTTGTTCTCTGTATCCATGACTTTGTGTGTTTTTTTTAATTTAGATTTTATATATAAGCATGATCATAAGTATTTGACTTTCTGTATTTGACTGATTTCATTAGCATCAAATCCATCTATCTTGTCCCAAATAACAGAAATGCCTTCTTTTTATGGCTGAATAATATTAAATTTTGTATATATAAACCATATGCACCACACTTTCTTTAACCGTTGATGGACACTTACATTGTATTCATGGCTTAGCTGCAATGAACATGGGGTACAGATATATTTGCAAGATAGTGATTTATTTCAGATAAATATCTAGAAGTGGAATTGCTGGGCTGAATGTTAGTTCTTTTTTTTAAATATTTGAGCATCTACATACTGTTTTTCATAGTGGCTCCTCTAATTCATATATCCTCAGTTCACAAATGTTATGTTTTCTCCACATCCTCCCCAACACTTATTTCCTGTCTCCTTTATAAAAGCCATTTTAACAGGTGTTGAGTACAGAAAGGACTAACTTTTGCTTCTAGCAGGCAGTAAATGTAAGAATAAGTTATTTTAAGCCGGTTGGATTCTTAGTTGGTTTGAGACTGGACCTACTTCATTTCTGAGGGCTAGTTCTTTTCTCTTCACCCTTTTATTTTATTTATCTCTTCGGGGGTTCGAATTAAAAAGGCTTATGTTATTATCTGGCCAGGTGTTTCAGTTTGTTTTGGTCCCATACACCAAAACATTACCAGTTCGATTCCCACTCAGGGCACATTCCTAGGTTGTGGGTTTGATTCCTAGTCTGGGCGATTATGGGAAACATCTAACATCAATGTTTTTTTTCTCTCTCTCTCCCCTTCCTCTCTCTCTAAAATCAATAAAAATATATCCTCCTATGAGGATTAAAAAGCCTAAGGTACCCTGTTTCCCCGAAAATAAGACAGTGTCTTATATTAATTTTTGTTTCCAAAGATGAGCTAGGTCTTATTTTCAGGGGATGTCTTATTTTTCCATGAAGAAGAATACGGTACACATTTATTGTTAAATGAAAATAAAGGAAATTTATTACCTGTGTATGGTACGGTAGTACGGTAGTTGTCAACACAAACCAGACAAACTGTGAATCCTATAGTAACAAGAATTTACTCATTTATTCAATGACAATCATGTCATCATCTTCTGGAACATCATCATAACAATCCCAATTCCTGAATTTCCTGGTGAATTTCTTGTGACTCCATTTCTTTCATAATCAGTGGACCAAATCTCTCATGTTTAGCCTACGGGAGGAGGGGCTTATTTTCGGGGGATGTCTTATATTTTACTCGGAAGGAAACCTGTAAGTAGGTCTTATTTTTGGAGAAGCAAGGTATTTATCAGGCTGCCTCCTCCTTGTTGGAACCTGAACTGAAAATATTTCCTCCTTGGCCTCCAAGGCTTCTGAAAGCTCTGATGATCTTCCCAGCTGCTAATGTGGAATTCGCAAATGCCTGGAAAGGAAAGTCATGCTCAGTGTTGGTATCACCACTCATGTTTTTCTTCTGCATGGCTCTGAAGTACTCATACTCACCACTTTAGCAATGCTAAGATGATCAAACAACTGTTTTTCATTAATATTTTATCTATATTTTCTGTTTTTTTTCTTAGTAAACAGTTTGTTCCAAACAAGCTAGTTGAAAGATTAACAGTATAACAGGGAAATGTAAAAAATACCAATTTTGCAATATGAGAGTTTTAAAAATATATTTATTTACCATATTACAAAAATTGAAGTGGATACAGTCCATATAGAATGAATACTATTTAGAGTAATTCTTAATGTATTTTTATAGTCCTGTTGAGATAGAACATTGTGTAACTTTAAGGTTTACAGATTTGATACACATTTATCTTTCAAAATGATTAGCAGCATAGCCTTAACTAATGCTTCCATCACTTCACATAATTACCATTTTTTGTGGCAAGAACATATAAGATATACTCTCTTAACAACTTTCAATTATATGATACAGTATTATTGACTATGATTATTATGTTCTACTACTGTGTTTTCCTGAAAATAAGACATCCTCTGAAAATAAGACCTAGTGCATTTTTGGGAGCAAAAATTAATATAAGACACTGTCTTATTTTTTGAGAAACAGGGCAGTAAATTAGATTCCAGCAATCTTACAGCTGGAAATTTGTGTAGAGTAACAATTTAAATTTAAAAGTAATAAATGAAAAGATTGGATACTTCATATAAAGGAATATTTTATGGAAAAACAGACTATTGCAATGATCTCCACAATAAATATAAATTATGAGAGATAGAGAAGACATTTTAAAAATGCCCAACTTTAGTCTGACTTTAGAAAAAACAATCTTATGAACTCCTTCTTTATGTGTGACATAGTTCAGTAAATATGTTGAATTAATAAATCAATGAATGTTTATAGTTCCTTTATAATATTTTATCTCTATTGGTATGAGTTTACCTCAAATCGTTCTATTTCGTGGACAGTAATTTATTAGACATTTTATTCTTCTTAAACTTTTCTTTTTTAATATTTTGCTTCATCTCATTCTGATTTATTTATTCATAATCAATCTCATTCACTTACTCAGTAACCTTTTTTAAAAAATGTTTTGTAAGTTTGTTGGTCCTCTTGTCCAGATCCATAAGCTTGTATCTGTGCGTGAATATGTGTGATGTGCTGTTATTTCTATTTTTTGAAAAAATTATTTTTTATTTCTATGAGTTCTGAGTTAGTATTTTAATTTTCTTTATTTGAATATTTAGCCCATGTCAATTTAGTCTTTTAAAAGTGCCTTAAGACAATACATGTCCATTTCTCTATTATTTTGCTTTAAATGTATTCCTTGTAAGCTACTTGTCTGATTGAATCCTTAATTAGATGGCTAACTTTTATTATATGTGATGTGACTATTGATATGTTTAACCTATTTTCTGCCATATTTATCAGCCTCAACCATTTTTATTTGCATTTGAGAGTATTTATACAGTTTAGTATTCTTATTTTATATTTCAATCAATGGTATTGTTTGGAGCAAAAGATTTAGTTCACAGAATGACCTCATTCATCTTGAGAAAAGTCTGTTTCATTATTACCATCACACTGTGGTTTCTCAAGCAGCATGTTAGCAGGTATAATGACATTCTCAGGATCCTCTTTGTTGACATAATACAACTGACAGATGAAGCAAAAGTGGAGAGTTCCAAAGACTTGTAGTTCTGATGAAGCCAAAGGCACAACAGAGATAGAAAGTTGAAAACATAGGCATATGTAGTCAGAGACTATTAATAAGTGAGCAGTAACAAGCAATAATAAGCCTTTTGCATGACCATGCAAATAAATGGCAGCTGATATGTAGTGAAATTCCAGTGAATTGCACTGGAAATCAAATATTGGATGGGTGGTTCACCAGGACATTGACTATTCTGCCAAATAGTGTCAAAATTTGGGCTGAAGGGAATAATGGCGAACTAAGTTCTAATGCTTGTGGTGTGTAAAGGATACAAGTTCTCAAGTAGAGATAAAGGAAGGTATTGCCAAATCACATGGATCCCAAATGAGCAGGAGTTTTTATACAAGTAAAGGAGATTAACCATCTTGAAGATGTAATGGAAACTAAAGATACCATCTATTAGCAAGGTATAGGAGACCGAGCCGTCTCCCCATGAGAGGTTTATAGGTCATGATGATGGAGGCTTCATTTAAGACCAGAAGATGTTGGGAATATTCACCAAATAAGTTAAAAATGTGGTGGAGCTTGTTATGATAGAGCTGAGTTCCAGCTGGAAAAATAAAGACTTGAGTTTTATCATAAAGGCAGAGAACTATGCAGGGTTCTACAGAAGAAGTAGATGATTGTTGGGGATGACATATTGGGAAATGATTAAACAGAACAGCACTATCAAATAGGGTGGGTTACCAGGTGAATGATCCCCAGCAGCTAGCTGGTGCTGGGTGTGGGACTTAGCATCAGCCAAGCCCTGGATTTATTACTTCATTCCAAGAGCATGGGGACTCTAGATCTTGGAGTCACCTTGAATTTGAATGGACTCACATGTGCTTTTGAGAAAAGAAAAAGCATTTTGTTAAGCTGTTCACATATTAATGCCCAAAGGACAATGGCTGGCTCGTGAATGCTGAGACCAAGGGGCACAGTCTCTGAGGGTTGTGGCTTAGTCGTCTCTGTGCCATTGGAAGTATGCTCTCTGGTATTTTATGAGAAATGCAGCCTTTTTATGTCTTACTCATGTTTCTTTTTTAATCAACTACAGCATGTTTTTTATATGTGTCTTCTATTCAAAGAACTTAAATGTAGCTACCACTGTTGAGTATTCAGTATGTACTAGGCACTGCCTCACTACTAGTACTTAATGTGTAATAACTCATTTATGCCTCATAGCAATCTGTTTTATAGATTTACTAATTGAGATGCAGAAAGGTGAAATAACTTGCTCATGGTCAACAACTAAGGAAGAGCAGAGCTAGGAATTGAATTCGGGAAATTCTAGTTTCAGACTCCCCAATTTTAAGCACCATACCAGGGCTTCCTGAACGTTCTGAGTGAATGAAATCACCCGAGGTGTTTATGAAATGTCCTGGACATTCTGACTCAGTAGCTCGAGTTGGAGCCCAACCATAGGTGTTTATACTTCACCTAATTTTAGGAAACCCTGTGCTGGCTGATGGTGCCACCCTTCAGTGCCTGTATCTGCCATCAGAGGGCCTGCTGTCTTACCATGCTTACTCTAAACGGCCTTTCCAGGGCTCCTGGCTCCTGATCACGAAACTCCTATGAGTTCCAACTTCCCTTCTATCCTCTTTGAGGTTGAGACTAGAGTTCTGCCTGGAATAGGATTGCGCTGGATACAAAAGGAAAAACAACTTGGTTTCCAATACATTTCCTGTTCCCTCCGATCTCCAATACTTTCTGTCCTTGGGTTTCTGTTGGCTCCTGTATTCCTTGCTTTCTCTTCCTCCAGCTGGCTTTCACATCCTTCCCTCCCCCGACCCTGTGTTCTTGTTTTTTTCATTAGCTCTGAACTCCTCCAAGTCTTCTGGCTTTCTCTATGCTTATTCACCCTGTGCTGTAACTTTCCCTGACCCTTTCTTCTCTCCTTGTCTATTCCTTTCCAAGTTTAGCTTTTACTTTTGTTACTTTTTCTTTTCCCTAATCAACTAAGGGACTAGACTGTGCAGACCCATATTTTTATGGGCCTCTCTCATGTGACAGATGGTATTATAAGAGATAAAGGCAAAAACATATATTTGGATATTTGAACAAAAATTCCGAGTTGAAATGATGGCCCAAATTGTAGCCCTAAAACTAAAAGCAACATAGAATCCCAGTTTCCTCCTTTGAGTCTCTGTCTTGTTAGCTTAAGTAGGAGATACAAATTGGTTGCTATACAGGTAAGCCAGATTTAACCTCTGGAAATGGGTTTGTTTGGCCTAGACTACACTTAAAAGCCAAAATAAGCCAGTCAGAGAAATATACATATCACATAATCTCACTCACATGTGGAAGATAATGAACAAGATAAAGTGAGGAACAAAATAGATCCGGAGGTACAGATGCATGGAACAGACTGTGGAATCTCAGAGGGCAAGTGGGAGAAGGTGGGTGGATGGGAAGAGATCAACCAAAGACCTTATATGCATATATGCATAACCCATAGACACAGACAATAGGGAAGTGAAGGACTGGGGTGGGGGCATGCTAGAAGAAATCAATGGGGTAGAAGGAGGACATATGTAATACTTTCAGCAATGAAGATTTTTTTTTTAATTGAGTACTTATGAATGCCTTAAGCAGGACTTGCACTCTTTATTCATACATGTAGCTGCTTTGGGCATCCAGATTCTCTTCCTGAGCCTATGGATCTTTGATTTTGTGGACCTTAATGCAGAGTGACATGGGGACACTTCAGTGAGACCACCCAGAACGTTTCTGAACACTGGCTTCTTTTTCAACAGTGTAGTGCCAACTCACTTCTACTCAGCAGGCAGGAAGCTGTCTTTAAATTACCAGAAGTTTACTATCTTCCCTTTTGGACAGTTGCCCTTTCCTGAGTGATGATAATTCATTCTAAATGAACAGTCAGGTGTTTTTTACTTTCTTCTCATGGATCTAACCATCCTATGAGCCATTTTTTGTTATTTTCTTACAGAAAATAATATTGACTGACAGATCTTGTTCCCAAAACATTCATTGTGAAATCAGACTCTATATAATAACTTTATATAAAAATGATTTAAAACATTCAGATTCATCTAAGTTCATATTTTTAAACATTTTTTTCATATCATTTATATAAAAGCCAAGTAATCACAGGAATGGGGAAACTCTCTAAACATGCAAAACACAAAAGCTATTATTTCTAGGCAACTAGGAAGGGACTAGGGTTGTGAGTTCCAAACACTTTTTAGATAGGTAGAGCCAATATGTCCTTCCCTAGTCTGGAGAGAGGAAGAGCTCTGTTCTGGCTTTCTTGGTACTTGCAAGGTGGTGAGGACCATGGTGGGGAAAGAGGAGCAATGTGTTATGGGAGATAGAACTGCTAGAGCTTTTGCCTCAGGCACTGTCCAGGACACATCTTGATTCTTCATTGCCATTTTTCTTGTAAAGTTCATTGTTTCATTCCACTTTTTTTTCCCTCAGTCCTTTCTTGCAATTCAATTAAAAACACACTCACTTGTAATATTATTCTAATCCACAGCAGAGGGAGCTAGTGGTAATAGTGATAATAGTCTTTGTGTTGGAGGTTCATTTGAAGTCAAGTGGAATTTGGATAGATAGAAGGCATTCTTGGTTAAATAAGATGATTGGAGATTTATGGGCAAAATTAACATAGTGAAATTATGGAGACTTATTTAGTTATAAATATATATGTATATGAATATATACATACCAATAGACATTATATCTACCTCCTCTCTCTCTCTCTCTCTCTCTCTCTCTCTCTCTCTCTCTATATATATATATATATATATATATATATATATATATATAATACCTCTCTCTCTCTCTCTCTCTCTCTCTCTCTATATATATATATATATATATATATATAATATATATATATATATGCAAATTGAACTAATAGCGGAAGGACAGGTCACTACGATGCTCACTGGCCACCAAGGGGCAGTTGTTCAACACAGGGGCTGTCCCCTGGTGGTTAATGTGCTCCCGCAGGGGGAGCACCACTCAGCCAGAGCCAGGATTGCCAGCAGGCTTAAGGCTGGCAAGCACAGTGGCAATGAGGGAAGCCTCTTCCACCTCTGCTGCAGGCGGGCAGTAAGGAGTGAAGGATCCTGGACTGAGAGAGCCATAGACTGCGAGAGAGATGACTGACTGCCAGTTTAGGCCCAATTCCTGGCAGGCAGACATTCCCCGAGGGGTCCCGGACTGCAGATGGGGCTGAGAGAACCCCTCCCGCCCCAGTGCACAAATGTTATGCACCGGGCCTCTAGTATGTATATATGTATATATCCATCGACCTCTATATCATATATCTAATCTGTCTCTTATAGAAAAAATAATTTAAAGGCCTCTAATCTTAAATTTTGCCTTTTTATGTTTTATTTGAAGATGGATGCTCACTTGTTGCAGATGGTGAAACTCTTCTCATAATCGTTTCTTATGTTCTTCACCTCTCCCCACCTTACTCCCAGCCAACCTTAATTCTTGTGTAGTGATTAGTGGACACATGCAAAGGTTCCTACCAAATATATTTAAGTACATTGAAATATTACTTCATTAAATATATAAAATCTTCAGTGTTAGACTGAGTTCTTTTCAATGGGTGAAACTATATTTTATTTGCCTTTCTATAATGTGGAAGACATAAATACTTAGATGTTATTTAAATGTTTATAGAACTAAATAGTTTGTATAACTCATAAACTTCAGGTGCCATTAGCCAAATTAACTAATTTTCTAGTTGGCAAATATATGTATTTATTTATCAAAGATATTTTTGTAAACTAGTAGTTAGGTAAATTAGTAGTTTTAGCTCTTATTTAGTTTTCACGTTGCACTATAATATATATTTTTAAATCCAGGTGCTAATTTGGAAGATTGAAAACCTTGTGTGTGTTTTTCTTGGCTATCATTGTAAAGGTCAGAGAAAGCAGAATTTAATTTTTTATTCACCTTTCATAAATGTGCTTTGAGTTAATTCACACAGGGTACAATACACATCTTCTCATAACTGCATTTTAGAGAAGTAGTAGAAAAATCCATACTATAATGATAGCCTCAGGACGAGGCAGCTTCCCTATTACAGTGTCAAATCCATGTCTCTGGTTTTGGATTCTGTGTTCGGACTGCATATCCCACTGATAGTCACCGCATCAAATGTCACCTTATGCTTGTAACTTTCCAAGTCACGCTTCCTTGGATTTGTGAGGTAGGGAAATGCAGATGGCAGGAAACTTCAACTGTATAAAAATACCTTTAATGTAAGTTTCACTCTATGAAATCAGCAGTTATACAGTCTTTTCGGTGAACTTCATTAACAAGCGATGGGGTCTAGGAAGCCTGGCAAATAAGGAGGCAGGAAACCCCAAAGAGAACATGCCTGTCAGACGTCTTTCCTTCTGGGGTTTCCTTCCAAATGTTTTTGGATCTTGAAGGAAGCGGAGTGGCTTTCTGCCACCACTTTCCTACATCTGTAACCCACAGGGTCTACAGAGTCTGGCATTCACTTTTGAAATTCTTTCCTCAATCTGTATTTATTTCACTGTGAAATAGAAGCCGATCATTGGTTAATGTTGCAGTCCAAATAGGAATCTTACTTTAGTTAGACACTATTTCTACTTTTTGAGAATTTTGATTTAAGGGCTGAGAAGTCTCTGATTTTTTAAATGCCGTGACACAGTTCAAACCTTGCATTTTACAGAAAGCTGTGGGCCTGGTCAAACATAAAAGCCGAGGGCAATTTGGAGCTCTGTTTGCCTAGGTTTTCGGGCTGTACTTAAAAGACATTTTGCAAGACTTGTGGAGAAACAGATGTAGTTATTCAGACTTTCACTCCTGAATGTCTGCTATCACTTAGTCCCCATTCCCTCCTGACAAGATTTTAATATTTAATTTAATTCTGCTGAATGTACGCTCTAGAAAATATTAAAAGGAAAACTTGAGCTAAAGGAGGTGAAACATGAGCCTTCATAAATACTCATCTCTGGAGAGCTACATCTCTTAAATCTCTGTGCTCTTTGAAGAATATACAGATGTCAACCTTTTGATGGGAAAGACAGTGATAACTTGTTAACTAAAATGTCAATCATTCACCTTAATTAAAAAAAATTATTTAGCGACATTCATATCATTTTAGCATACCTGCTCTATCTAGATTTGCAACAGGCATGCTGCTTTGGGACAAATGCAAGAATAATTTAGATTAAATGTCCTAGCTCAGTGGTCAGCAAATCATGGCTCGTGAGCCACATGCGGCTCTTTCGCCCGTTGAGTGTGGCTCTTCCACAAAATACCATGGCCTGGGCAAGTCTATTTTGAAGAAGTGGCATTAGAAGAAGTTTAAGTTTAAAAAATTTGGCTCTCAAAAGAAATTTCAATTATTGTACTATTGATATTTGGCTCTCTTGACTAATGAGTTTGCCGACCACTACCCTAGCTGGTTTGGCTCACTGGATAGAGCATTGGCTTGTGGACTGGAGTGTTCTGGGTTTGATTCTGAACAAGGGTACATGCCTAGATTGCAGGCTGGATCTCCAGTAAGGGGCATGAAGGAGGCAGCCTATCAATGACTCTTATCGTTGATGTTTCTGTCTCTTCCCTTCCTTTCTAAAATAAATAAAATTTATTTTTAAAAAAGATTTCACCTTTAAAAAAAATAGATGATATACAAAATTCTACATTTTTAAAATTATTTATTGTTTAAAGTATTACATTAATATCCTTTTCCCCCCATCAACCTCTCCCAGGCAGCTCCCACCCCCAGCACATGTCCTCGCTCCCCTCCCCCCTCCCTGTCTTATGTGATATTTATCTTTCTCTGACTGGCTCATTTCATTTAGCATAATGCTCTCCATTTCCATCCATGCTGTTGCAAATGGTAAGAATTCCTTCTTTTTTACAGCAGGATAGTATTCCATTGTGTAGATGTGCCACAGTTTTCTAATCCACTCATCTGCTGATGGGCATTTAGGCTGTTTCCAAATGTTAGCTATTGTAAAATGTGCTGCTATGAACATAGGGGTGCACATATCCTTTCTGATTGTTGTTTCTGGTTTCTTGGGATATATTCCTAGAAGTGGGATCACTGGGTCAAATGAAAGTTCCATTTTTAATTTCTTGAGGAAACTCATACTATTTTCCCACAGTGGCTCTACCAGTCTGCATTCCCACCAGCAGTGCAGAAGGGTTCCTTTTTCTCCTCATCCTCGCCAGCACTTGTCATTTGTTGATTTGTTGATGATAGCTATTCTGACAGGTGTGAGATGGTTGTTGTTTTGATTTGTATCTGTCAGATGATTAGTGACTTTGAGCATGTTTTCAAATGTATCTTGACTTTCTATATATGCTCTTTTGAAACGTGTCTATTTAGGTCCTTTGCCCTTTTTTTTTTTTTTTTTTGGATTGTGTATCTTCCTTTTGTTAAGTTGTATGAATTCCCTATAAATTTTAAAGATTAAACCCTTATCAGAGGCAAATACTAGTATGTTATTCCATGCAGTGGGATTTTTTTGTTGTTTTGTTGATGGTTTCTTTTGCTGTGCAGAGCTTTTTATTTTGACGTAGCAATCCCATTTACCATTGCAACAAAAATTAAGATAATAGGAATAAACTTACCCAAGGAGGTAAAGGACCTGTACTCAGAAAATTAGAGGATAAAAACACAACAGAGGAAGACATAAACAAATGGGAGAACATACTGTGTTCATGGATTGGTAGAATCAGCATTATTAAAATGTCCATACCACCCAAAACAATCTATAGATTCAATGCAATCCCCAATAAAATACCAAAGGCATATTTCAAAGACCTAGAACTAATTCACCAAAAATTCATCTGGAATTAAAAAAAAAAAGACCCTGAATAGCTGCAGCCATCTTGAGAAAGAAGAACAAAGTTGGAGGGATCAGAATACCAGATATCAAACTACATTACAAAGCCACTGTTCTCAAAATGCCTGGTACTGGCACAAGAACAGACATATAGACCAACAGAACAGAACAGAGACCCCAGAAATTGACCCAAGCCATTATGCTCAATTAATATTTGACAAAAGAGGCAAGAGCATACAATGGAGTCAAAGAGTTTCTTCAATAAATGGTTTTGGGAAAATTGGTCGGATACATACAAAAAATGAAACTAGATCACCAATTTATACCATACACAAAAATAAATTCAAAATGGATAAAGGATTTAAATGTAAGACAGGAAACCATAAAAATCTTAGAAGAATCCATAGACAGCAAAATATCAAACATATCATAGCAATATCTTTACTGATACAGCCCCAAGGACAGTGGAAACTAAGGAGAAAATATATTAATTGTTAATAGAGTATTATTAACCAGGGTCTTGGAAATTATACAGTAATGTTAATGCCAACCACTCTTTATCAGATAGCAAACTTATTCAATGACTTTGAAAAAGACTTTACATATCTACTGAACTCTTACAAGTCTGCAGAGAAGATCTTATTATTGTCATTTTTAATCTGGAAAAAAAAATATTCTCAGGCAGTTAATAAAACTCCCTCCAGGCCACATAATCTGGTAGAAGCAATGGGCTTGAACCTATGTCAGCTTTCAAAGCCTCTATTTCTTCTTCTATATCTAGTTAGTCCTTTGAGCCATTGAAACTTCAATTATAAGAAAATTATTTTGTACTCATTTAATATAGCCTTTAAAAATATAGATTAATTTATCACTTTATTTTATCATTATTTTTTATTGGTTTCCAAGAGAGAAAGGGAGAGGGAGAGAGAGAGAAATATCAATGATGAGAATAATTGATTAGCTGCCTCCTGCAGGCACTCTACTGGGGATCCAGCCCAAAACCCAGGCACTTGCCCTGACTGTAAATTTAACTGTGACTTCTGTTTCATAAGTCAATGCTCAGCCACTAATCCACACCAGGTGGGATGGTCTAGCAGGCGTCTTCAAACTAAGGCCCGCGGGCCACATGCGGCCCGCAAAGGAGTCTGATCCGGCCCACCAGGTTTTTTGGGCAGTGAGCGCAGCCGAGGTGTTACAGTAGGAATTAGTAGTTCATATAGTCCGGTCCTCCAGCTCTCTGAGGGACCGTGATCTGGCCCCCACTTTAAAAAGTTTGAGGACCCCTGAAAGGATGCAAACCGCAAATGCTCACAAATGCGCTACAATGCTATAGCTCAGCTTCCTTCATTAGTTTATTTTGAGACCCAACATTTGAAACTGAATGAATCACTCCTGCTTCAGAGACTTTAAAATGAGTCTCTCGTTCTTTGTAACCTCTCATAACCTTTCCCTGCACTCAGTACCCTTTGTTTTTTTAGCTACCAAAATACGGTACTTACTGAAAAACTAAGGTTGTATAGGGTATTTCTGAGACTTGCATTATTTGTTTCCAGTAAGTACCTCAAACTCAGGGCAAGTACAATTGACTCAAAGTCCTATCAAAAGGTCAGATTTACATTGAAAGTTCCTAGACAACTTCTGTTGGAAAAATTGATTTACTTTACTTCAACCATTACTTCTTTATTTTTTTTTCTAATTGGCCATCCAAAACCATAATGTGTAGATTAAAACCACATTATAGTACAGTAAGTGGAAAAATAGACAAAGTCACTGCTGAAGTGCTGTTGGAAGGTTTCTCAGAAATCTTTATTAATAAGACATGGGTTGTTTGAAGCATAGAAAACAATAATTTTATCTCATTTGTCATCAATAGCACAAAGGTAAAGATAATGAAACCAATTGCATAGAATTGATCATAGAGTAAGAAATATAATAGATGAGCCTTGGTCTATGTGGCAAAGTGGTTAGAATGTTGGCCTGGGCACCAAAAGGTTGAGGGTTCTATTGCCAGTCAAAGGCAAATACCTAGGTTGTAGGTTCAATCCCAGGACTTGGTCAGAGTAATAGGAGGCAACCTATTGATCAACCAAAATATAATGGATGAGAAGGAAAACAGAATGCCAAGGGAGTTGTCCTAACACTCACAGTATACACCTAAGAGAACACTGGGACACTTCCCTTTGAGAAACAAGGAGTTTAGGAACCACAGCTAGTCAGGTTATGGCTGAACATTTGAGTTGAATTTACATGATCCCAGATGCAGTTTGATGCAGCTTTGCTGTGCCCATCCATTTCTGCCCAGCATTTCTAAAAACTGTGCTGAAAGTGTGGAATGTGGAGAAGTTCTCTGTGGCCGGAGTTCGTATTTCTCACTTTTCCTCCCCACAGCAGCCGACTTTGTTCAGGGGGATCATGGGACTTTGAAGCTGCACTATCCACTTCTGATGAAGTCACCACCTTCCCTTCCCTTTTAGAAAGCAAGATCAAGAAAACCCACTTCTCAAACTGTCGACAAAACTACAATACTTGTCATTAACTTTGTATGAACTCCTACTTACCTAATTTTGATGAAGCCACACATAAAACTAGGAATCAGGTTATTTACTCAAACTACATGTAATAACTTTCTTCCATTTTTAGATTCATAGTATAGTTAGAAATATTTTTTATTAATCAGTAGGGGCAGTAGAAAGTGCCGAGAGAGGACTCTTACTAAAAGTTTAAAATACTGAACATAGGCTGAGACATACTATAAAACGATATCTCATTAAATTTCAGGAAGAAAAAATAAGTATGAAAAAATTATATTTGTGCCTAGTCACCCATAAACTATACAATTTTCATATACCATACGGAAAGCAGAAATACTGAGTTTATTCTTATATAGTTTTGCTATTTGTATTATTGTTTTGGCAGAACAGTTAGATTTGGTCTATATGGTGTATCTTTTATTTTTTACATTTTGGTTTTAACATTCCTGCCAACACATTCTTACAACACTATTTTATTTATTAGGTAACAGCAATAAAAATTTGAATACTTTTCAAGTGTTGATACATTTTTAGTCGCTCTCATTTTCACAAGGACATACATTAATAGCTCATAAACATGTACTTTTAAATATGTTTATAAACATGAAGGTGCATAGGATATGAATAAATACATACCCACTGAAAATTATAGCATATGTATCCACACATATTTGTGAGCATGGGGATGTAAGTCTTTGGGCATGTATGTGAATATATGTAAGTACATATTTATTAGTAATGATGTTATATCAAATAATTTTTTGGGGGGATTAGAATACTCAGGGAGGGAATGATAAGATTGCCAAAGAGAAGTTAGGGCCTGGAGCAACTGAGGACTTTGTGTATGAGATGGATCTAATAAGACCTGAGAGGAAGCACTGAGAAGTAGGCATATGGAAGAGACATTGGTTAAGACAGTGGTCAGCAAACACATTAGTCAACAGAGCCAAATATCAACAGTACAACGATTGAAATTTCTTTTGAGAGCCAATTTTTTAAACTTAAACTTCTTTTAATGCCACTTCTTCAAAATAGACTCACCCAGGCCGTGGTATTTTGTGGAAGAGCTACACTCAAGGGGCCAAAGAGCTGCATGTGGCTTGCGAGCCGCATTTTGCAGACCATGGGGTTAAGATAATCTCCACAGTGCCTATTCTGTTTGTCCTGCCTACTTGCCTTATAGTTGATTGCTCAATGTGTTTTGTCATTTTTTTTTTGTATCCTTGACCCTTCAGTATAATTGGTATTTCTAAAATACCACTGGAAATTTCAAAAAGGCATAGAAAAAAAATGTTTAAATGACTTTGTGAAATTTATAGAGATTTTATAGAATTGACTTTCTAGTGTTATTGTTTAAATTCCATCGTTAATTCCTGTAGTGTATGTGGAGAAGACCAATTTGGATGGTCTAAGTGAGGACATATAAATCACTTACACAAACATAAAATAGTGGTATTGGAAAGGAAGAGGTTAGAAAGTGCTACTCAAGCTATGGAATGATAATGGATACTAATATAAAATTTTGAATTTTAATTTTAATTATTTTTGTAATGGATAGATGTATTTTATCAATTTTGTAGTTGATGGCGATGTACTATTAGAAGAAGCACACCCATGTAGTTATTTTTCAATTTGATTTAAGCTAGACCTGTGTTTCTCAAATTGTGGTCCTTGGGTCAGCAGCATTACCATCATCTGTGAGCTGGTTAGAAATGCAAATCCATGGGCCCAGCCTGACCTAATGAATCCTAATCTCTGCATATGGTCCCAGTGAACTGTTTTATCTGGCTCTACAGGAGATTCATATTCACATGTTTAAAAAATACAAATCAATATTACATGGCTAAAGCACACTATGATCTACACAGGAAACAACTTGGGATGAAGAGCTTGGGTTTTGTCTTGGTTTTATATTGTAGGGACCTTATTTCTTATATCTAAAGAAGAAGCTACTGTAACTAAGATTGAGAAAAAATAAGATCAAAGTTTTAAATATGACTTTTATGAGATAATGCAGTTTAATTATATCGACATTTTATTAGGAGTTTCAGTGAATAATTTGTATAACTATTGTTAGTTTAGAATATGCAGTTTTGTTGCGATATTTTGATTTATTAAATGGATTAAATAATGCTGCTGAAATGAACTCTTTATATACAGAATAAATTAAACTTTATCAAACAACCCGATGAATTTTGTTAGAGGCTAATTTTCCAACTAGAAGCATAGTTTGCTTAGCTGGAAGGCATAAAGACTAATTAGTCATTGCATATAACTGGTTCATTAACTATTCCAGAGGGAAAGTTGAAAACAGCCGCTGTGATTTATTTTTTAATAGAAATTTAAAAGAAGAACATTGATTTAGTGCCTAAAATGGCTGATAAAGGTTGCATCCAACTTTAGCAGAACTGTGCAGTTTTTTTCCTCTATGTTTTGATGTTGCAGTTTGCAGATGTTAGCTGTTTTTGTGAGGAAATAATGGTGTTAGCTATGAGTTTTCTTGGAAAGAAAGAGCTTAAAAGCTTTGGAGTGCTGGACTCATAGTCCACACAGCCAGATGAACATGGATGGAATGTTAGGTGAAGCCCACGGGGAGTCATTCCACGGCAGCATCTGGAAGGAAACAATAAGTGACTGGAGGGTGTTCTTTTCAGGCAAATGATTAAGAGGTGATTAAGTGAAGGTGTTAGGATGTGAGGGAGGGAAGGAAGTACTGAAGGTGTATATATAATATGGGACGGAGGGATTATGGAAAAGACTTAACAGAATGAACTGTAGATCGCAGCTGAACTTCTACAAAGCTGGAATTGGGATTTGCACAGAACAGCTATAGGTATTGTGTGAAACAGAACATGAGATTCACATAATACAGAACATACTGGGACTTTTTTTTTTTTTTTTAACAGTGAAGGACAGTGATGATGTCCAGTTAATTCAGAGCCACTGGAAATCATTTCTTAGAGTTGGAAAGACATCCAGCTATTATACCTTTATGGTTTTACTCTGATTATATTGGCATTACTTTAAAGTTCCAAGAAATCTCTGGACTTTGGAAATAGAAATCCATGCCTTTGATCAAGTGAGTAGTTTAGCAGTTTGATACTAACTCATTCATAATACATACAGACAGTGTTTCTTTGAATTGCTTCATATAATCATATCTTCCTGCCCATTCTCTTGCCTAGAGAATGACAATTTTCTATTCACAACTGTGAATAAACGAATGAATGAATGAATGAATGAATGAATGAATGAAACAAACTCTGTTTGGCTTAAATGACATGGGATGAAAACTACATTTTCCCAAAAGCTCATGTTCATCCTTAAAAATAAATCTAGGGTTTTTTCTGAATGTAAGTTTTTCTTCTTGATATTTGAACATCTGACAACATGAGAAGTTAGAGAGGAAGATAAGGCAGCATTGTGGAAGCTAATGCCCTTCTTAAGCCCCAGGATCCTTCCCAGCAGTTATTTAAAGGCCTTTTCATCTTACTGAACTGGGATTCTGCAAACACAGGCTGAATCTCTCTACTCATAGTTCAGAATCTAACACTTGGATTTTATTAGCCAATATACTTAAATGCTATAACATGCAATTTCAGTTTCTATGGCCTAAAATGACCACAGATGATTTCTTGCTCAAGTACAGTGAGGATAATTTGGTCATTTAGGGACTAGGTGGTCATTAGGGACTCCCACCCTTCCTTCTTGTGACCTTGCCCTCCTGTAGGTTCTTTCCATTTAGCTGGAGAATAGGGAAAGAGAACATAGGAAACACTCATGTACTTCTTACCATGTCACTTCAGAAATGACACGCATTTGCTTGACTCCATTGACCAGAACTCACCTGAACTGTCAGACTCAGATGTGATGGAGGCACAAGTTTGTTTTGCAGCCTCTTCCAAATAGACTTAACCTTCCTGCCAGATCTCTAGGCAGGCCCCTTTTCTGGATTATAAGAACATGTAAGACTACTTGGGCACATTCAAGGACAAACTGACCAGGCAGATTAAATAGAGGGCTGTATATATAGTATTTGCTCCACAATAATATCTCTGGCCTCCTCTCCTGTCCATCTTCTGTGCATCTGTGGCTCTTTAGGCTGGCATTCCTTAAGGATGATCATTTCATCAAATGGCCCTGAGAAGTCTAAAATGAAGGAATCCCAGATTGTTAGCATGTGTGCATAGGATTATTAGCATAGGATTGGTTCCACTGGTAGGCAAAAGATAAGGGGATGTCTCTCTGCCCCAAACTTGTTCTGTGGTACCTCTGGATGAAGGTAAAACTTAGATAATCAAGTTCATAGTTTGGCAGATTATGGGCAAGGTTAAGCACATGTTGATGAGATTTGGGAAGGAGCAGCAGTTTGGATACTTCTGAGAATGGTGGACCTATGTAGAGATAGAACATTTTAAAAATATGTTTTAAATTTATTTTTTAGAGAGAGAGGAAAGGGGAAGGAGAGAGGAAGAGAGTGAAGGAGGTAGAAAGAGAGGGTACATGGGAGAAAAAGTTGTTCTGTAGGAAAAAGGACTTCAATCTGAAATGTATTGATGGCAGGGTCCCCCTTTTTAAGATTTTTATTGTTTTTGAGGAAGAAACATGTATGTGAGAGTGAAACATCTATTGGTTGCCTCTCACATGCACCTGACTGAGGATCAAGCCCATAAACTGGGCATGTGTCCTGACTAGGGATCAAACCTAGCCTAAATTAATTACTCCAGGACAAGTATAAACCAGGACCACCTTTAACAAAAAGGAATGTGTGGTCACCAAAGTTTAAGACAGTGCTATTGCATTTGTGTAACAATATGTTCAGATATTTAATAGCCCTCAATTTAAGAAAATGTCATCCTCACATTCAACCTACTATTTCAGTTAATCCCTGTGTTAAGTAGAAATAGAAACACTAATCTTTGTATTATACTTTACTATTTTTAAAATCTTTATTGTTGAAAGTATTACATAGGTTCTCCTTTCCCCCCATTAATTTCTTACAGCCCTCCTGCTCCTATACCCTCCACCCCAGGCCCTCACCACCCCATTGTCTGTGCCCATGGGTTATGCATATATGCATACAAGTTCATTGGTTGATCTCTTCCCACCCACCCTCCCCTGCCTTCCCTCTGAGGTTCAATAGTCTATTCATGCTTCTATGATTATAGGTCTATTTTTGATAATAATTTTATTTGGCTCATTAGATACCACATGTAAGTGAGATCAAGTGATACTTATCTTTCTCTGACTGGCTTATTTCACTCAGCATAATATTCTCCAGGGCCATCTGTGGTATTACAAATGGTAAGAGTTCTTTCTTTTTTATTGCTACATCATATTCCATTGTGTAAATGTGCCATAGGTTGTTTTGTCCCCCCCCCCCCCCCCCCACTCATCTGCTGATGGGTATTTAGGCTGTTTTCAAGTCTTACTATTGTAAATTGTGCTGCTAAGAATGATCGTTTTGGGTTTCTTAGGATATATTCCTAGAAGTGGGATGACTGGATTAAATAGGAGTTCCATTTTTAATGATTTTAGGAAACTCCATACTGTTTTCCACAGTGGCTGCACCAGTCTGCATTCCCACCAGCAGAGTACTAGGTTTCCCTTTTCTCCACAACCTAGGCAACACTTGTTGTTTGTTGATGATAGCCATTCTGACAGGTGTGAGGTGATATCTCATTGTGGCTTTGATTTGCATCTCTGGGATGAGGAGTAGTACTTTAGATTGACACCAACAGGTGGGGTATCCTGGTGCTCACTTGTTCAGTTTGAGAATAGAAGGTTGTGGAATAAATTAGGCACAGTCTTCAAGTAGATGAAGCACTTGTAAGTACAATATGGGTACCAGCTGCACTCTATCCAGGCACCGCAATTTATTGAGTGACCCCATACTCCCCGTTATATAGAGAACATTTATATGGCTAGATTTTGGCTTACATGGAATGAACAAATACACACATGATGTGATTTAAGAAGGATCAGAAATTCAGAGGCCCCAGACCACCCCTCAACCAGCCTGCTCACATTCCCAGCATTAGAGACACCTCTGGGGTTCAAGATATAGCGCCCTCTAAAATGAAACGGGCCACCTGGAAAGGAAAGGATAATAAAGCCAGTAGCCACATTATCAGCGGGGTTCAGAGCCCTAAGGAAACAAAACATAAGTTTTAATTAGAGTTGGGGTTAAGAGAGATCAGAGTGTTAGATGCAGAGCCGGGTGAGGAGCTCGGGAGAGAGGCTGAGCCGGGGTTGCTAATGGCGTGTGCTGTGGGGAGCACGGAGGCCACCTGAGATGGAGTGTTTTTGCTGCGGGCTGGCCTGAGGTTAGCTGTCACTTCAACAAGACAGAAGAGGCAAGTGCTCCGGCTCAGGAGCTCATAACCTGAAGTGGGAAACGGGTTAAGCACAGCCATATACTTTAAAGCCTAGTAACTGGGCAAAAATATAAATCTTTGTATAAGCCTATTTAGGATAAATTAGTATCTGCAGGTGAGGTCTTACTTTTGGGTGGCGTGGGAGCAAACAGAGAACAAAATATTGGTATCATTAGAGTGATTGAGTTTTACTTTATGAAGTGTGAGAAAGCTTCTTGTAGGAAAATATTTAGTAGTAGTCTGGGGGAAGGTGGGAAGGAGTTTCATAGAGAAGCGGAGTTTGAACACATTTAGCAATTGACTTGCCTTTTCCTGAAATTTCTCATAAATACTCTGACTCCCTGCACTGTACATTGTCAGACTTCCAGGGAAAATATGGACCTAAGATTGTCATGTGTCCTGCCCAGTCCTGGAGTCAGAGACTGACTTTGTCCGGGTGAAAAGTTTCTGTACCCTCAGGGTCGCCTTTTGTCCTCTCTACCCATACCCTCTGAGGCCAAACTGCCATCATCTGTCATCTGGATTCTAGCTACAACCTCCTACCTTTTGGCCTCCTTTTGTCTATTCTCAGTACAGCAGCCAAGGTGAGCTAAGAAAAATAGACCATGTCTTCTGCTCCAGACTCCCACTGCCTGGAACAGTGTTTACCTGTGCCCTCCCTATGCCTCTGATCCCTTATCCTTTTATTCCATTCATTTCTCGTATCCATTTAACACTGCTTTTCTGGACCTTTCTAGAAGAGTTAACACACAAGTACGTTTTCCCAGGCAATCAAGGGAACATTGCACAGGCTGTTAGAAAGCTCTTTCCCAAGAGATCTGTAGTAAATTTGCGCCCATCACTGACACCCACCTCCTTCCGTTCTTTTCTCAAACCACACTTCCTATGTAACATTGCAACATGTCACCTGTCCCCCAATTCCTCTTCCCCTTCCTTCCTTGATTTCTTTTCTTCATAATACTTACCACTATCTATTGTACTTTTTTTTTCTGTACATTATTATTTGTAAGCTCCATGGGTTGGTTCACTGTTGCATGCCAGGTCTCACCAAAGAATGCATCATAATTTGTCACAGAATCCCATGAGACCCTTGGAAAGTTGATGCTGATAACAATCCTCACAGAATCCCCCACAGTTCTAGCACGCTAGTAGATATCTGGACCCTCAGAGTGTACCCCACCTTTCCCAGGGGAATCTTTGTAACAGAAACAGGTGTATTCCTGTAGATCACAGCCCCTTCTGTTTTTAAAAGCAGTGGTCCAAGTGTTTGGCCCAGCTTCCTTTTGTTGAAACTTCATCACAACCAGCAGCTCTCATTCCACATACTTTTGAAGCTTTTCCTTGTATAGTCTGTACAAATATGATTCTAAATGTTTTCTTCAGAGTTTCAGGTAGCATTGTGTATAGTTAATTTTTATATTTCCAAAATTATAATATGAATCTGAACACCCTCCATTATTTGACTAACTTCTGTGAACGCTGGATGAACCACATACATATAATTCCATAAGTATTTACTGAGCATGTTCTGTATGCTAGACTCTGTTCTAAGGGCTGAAATACAGAAGTGAACTTAAAGAGGCTCTTTGTCCAATGGGAAGAGACAGACAATAGACAAACAAACAGATATACACATATTACATGTGAAGTGATGATGACTACTACAATTATAATATAGAAAAAGGCTGATAAATAGTGGAAAGGAATCTTGTTCTAGATTTTAAAATAATATGTAGGCTTTTTAGAGAGCAGAGATCTAAATGAAGACAGTCATGGAAATATATGGGTTGAGAGCGGCCCAGTAGAGGAAAATGCAGAATGCCTAGGTGGTCAATGAATAGCAAGGAATTTAGTGTGGCTGGAGCAGCAGTGAAGAAGGTGTGGGAGAAGAGGTAAGAAACATGAAAAGATGCAATATTGTGAAGGACCTCGAATGCCATGTTGAAGACTGGATTTTTCTCTGAGGAAAATAAATCATGGGGGCTCTTGAATCATAGGAATGGTGTGATTGACTTGTATTTAAAAATATTTGTGAGGCTGTTGTCTTGGGTAGTAAGTGTTGAGAGTAGAATCAGAGAGTCCACTTATAATGCTCTTGCAATATTTGAGGTGTGAGACAATTATTTTGAAAATAGAACATGTGTTGCTTTCAGTTTTATAGACCACATATGGGTGGAAATCATATGATGCTTGACTTTTTATTTCTGACTTATTTCACTTAGCATGATATCCTCAAGATCTATCCACGCTGTTACAATTGGCAGTGTTTCCTATTTTGTATGGCCGAATAGTATTCAAATGCATACATGTACCATATCATTTTTACTCAATCATTTATGGAAGGACACTGGTTGTTTCTTTGTCTTGGTTGCTGTGAATAATGCTGCAGTGAACATTAGGGATGCCTATATCTTTGGGAATAAATGTTTTTTGTGTGTTTTTTTTTTTAATTTAGTTATATACCCAGAAGAGAGGTTACTGGGTCATATGGTAACTCTATTAATTTTTTTTAATTTATATATTTTTATTGATTTTTTACAGAGAGGAGGAAAGAGGGATAGAGAGCTAGAAACGTCGATGAAAGAGAAACATCAACCAGTTGCCTCTTGCACACCCCCTACCGGGGATGTGCCCACAACTAATGTACATGCCCTTGACCGGAATCGAACCTGGGACCTTTCAGTCCGCAGACCGACGCTCTACCACTGAGCCAAACCGGTTTCGGCAACTCTATTAATTTTTTGAGGAGCCTCCATACTGTTTCTATAGTGACTGTACTATTGATAGTTTACATTCCCACCATCAGTGAGTGAGGTTTGCTTTTTTCCCCTTAACCTCTCTAAGAAAACAAACAAAGAAAAACTACTAGACACAGAAAATAGTATGGTGGTTACAAAAGGAAGAGGGGTGGAAGGTAGAAAAGGGGGTCAAATATATGGGTCTTGCACACAATGCGATATACAGATGAGTATCACAGAATTGTACACTTGAAACATTAGTTTTATTAACCAATGCCACTCCAATAAATCTAATTTAAAAAAGGAAAATAGAACATGAATTGCTGATGGACCTGATGTAGGATGCAAGAAGATGGAAAGAGTCGAGGATGAGTCCACACGTAGACTTTAGCAGTTAATTGAGTCTGTTGGACTGCTATAATAGAATACTATAGCCTGGGTGGCTTATAACTACAAAAATGTATTCTTACTGTTCTGGGGGCTGGGAAGTCCAAATCAGGATTACTAGCAGATTTCAACATATGAATTTGGTTGGAGTGGCACAAACTTTCAGTCCATAGGAGCAGTATAAAATAAAAAATATGCCATTTACTGAGCTGAAGAGACCTGTAGGATGATAGGTTGTAGAGGAATGAACTAAGACTCACTTTAACGCAGAACCACTCTTAGCCCTGGTAAACAGGGCCCCTACTCTAGGCTTCATTCCTCAAGAGGCTTTTGTATTGGCATAATTTTTCAGAATTGTCTATGCCACCTTCTACTGCTTTGATTACTCTCAGTATATTTCATTGCTCTTATAATTTGAATGTCCCAAATGATGTGCTTTCTGAAAATTCAATTGTATGTGTAGATAGACTTGAGGTCAATAAGCTTTTTCTTTCTGCTACCTATAACAGCAATTAGAGTAATCAGTGTACTCTAAGACTGATGACAAAACAAGGAACTGAGTAACTTTAAGGCTATGTGAAGTATATTGTCTCTTTTTTTCAAGGGTATAGGCCAACTTAAATCTTATGGTGTAGTGTGAATGTTTAACTTTTTTCCCTATGAGCTCTGCATTCCACAAGATCTAAACCCCAAACTACTGTATGAAGTTGATTGGATACTCACTCGGGTGAATGAAGAAATTAAAATCTAGCTTGTGCGGAGGATATAAGGCTTTTTAGATACTCTTGCCTGTGAGCATATGATGCCAATCAGAATTACTAATGTATTTAATTTGACTTTCAAATTTATATTTTTTCCATAAAAACATTTCCAACAAGTAAATAGCTGTGACTCCTGTGTTCATTTATGGCATTATCCAGCCAGGTTTTGAATATGAGCTCTTATTTACCCTCATGATGGAGTGCCCCTCTGTTGCCTCTCAAAGGTTCAAACTGAGGTTGACATTGCCAAGTGGAACAGGATGGGTGGAGTGGATGGTGTCAGCACTGGAGGTGGATAAAATTGTTGGCAGACTCCAGAATGGGATAATGTCTCCAAAGTGTTTTGAGCTCCTTACTGAAAGACCTTGAATAATTTCCATGTATTATTTTGATTGCGGCAAGAACTATGTAAGGTAATCTGTTCTGCTATCAACAATGACTCCTTTCATTGCAGATTTTTAAAAAGTAGGTATATTTTTAAATGATAAATGGAATAACTTCAAGCTGTCCTTCTGTCAAAGTATTATAAAAAACCTGTCATGTCCAAGTTAGCTGTAAGAACAGCAAACAATAAACAGTAAGTATTAACTCTTCACCAAACAGTGTGCTAAATGCTCTATAGTCACAGCCTCATTTAATCTTTATGACAAACTATGGGCCAATGACCTTTGGCTTAGAGGAGAGGTAAATTTCTACTTTAAAAAGAGGAGAGTGAGGAAGAGTAATTAAATGATATTCTCAAGTTTGTGTCTCTATACATGGGAGAGCCAGGTGGCCTTTTCTCCAGAGTTTGTCACTACTACACTGGATGGCTTAATACCATCCTTTTAAGTGAAAATAGTTTCTTTTAATAGTTTGCTTCGGTAGTGGTATTAGGAACAAAGCTACTAGAATAACTAATGTTTCATTTTAGGAGTATTTTAACTGAAGTAGCTCTTTTAAAATTGAATCTATACCAAAATAAGCTTTCTTTGTATTCTAGCATATGTGCCCAGTCAGAATTAAATTAATGAATGGGGGAAAATGCCTGTGGCTCTTATTTGTCTGATAGCTACTGTATACAAACACTATTCTTGGCATTGCCACAACTCTTTATAGGTTTTATGGCCTTCATCTTATAGATGAATAAATGAGGTATGTAATGGTAAGAATGCTACACCATACCAGTTGTGAAAAATAGATTATTGTCTTGCTTGCTATTTTCAATCATTGATCATAGTGGATCCCTGGAGCTAGATAGTAGTATCTATCTGATAGTGTTTACCTGGTTAGTATATTCTGGGGTAGATGGCTGTACTGAAAAGGTTAGGAGAGATAACTTCTTACATGAAGACGTCCATGTTTGATTACTGTTGTCCATCCTGAGTCTGAAATGGAGAAGTAGTAGTATTGACATTTTTGTCTAATACAATGTTCTACAGAGATAGATTTTTCTATGATATTTTCCAGAAACTTCCACTTGTCCTTCTTTATCATAATAGCTCTTATATCATAGGTCAAAGAAAAACTGTACTAAAGAGGCTGTTCCAACTACCAAGTATGCGTTCCTTCTCTGGCTGCTCCCTGGTGGTCAGTGCACATCATAGCAAACAATACAATGCCCAGTCTCCTGGTCGAACTCTCCCGGGAACACTTTGTATATTAGCCTTTTATATATATATATATATATATATATATATATATATATATATATATATATATGTATGTATGTATATATGTGTATGTATATATATATATATATACATATACACACATACATACATATACACACATACACACACACACACACACACACACACTAGAGACCTGGTGCACGAAATTTGTACATAGGGTACTGGGGGGTTTGTCCCTCAGCCCAACCTCTCGAATCTGGGACCCCTCTCAAAATTAAGTACTGCTGGCTCCCAATTGCTTGCCTGCCTGCCTTCCTGGTTGCCCTGACCACTCTGCCTATCAGCCTGATCACCCCCTAACCACTCCCAAGCCACTCTGATTGATGTCTAATTGCTCCTCTGCCAGCCTGTTTGCTCCACTGCCAGCCTAGTCACCCCTATCTGTCCTCCCCTGCAGGGTTAATTGCCTTCAACTGCCCACCCTTGCAAGCCTGGTCCCTCCCAACTTCCCTCTTCTGCTGGTCATCTTGTGTCTACATAGGGGCAGAATCTTTGACCACCTAGGGGAAGCCATCTTGTGTGTTGGAGTGATGGTCAATCTGCATATTATTCTTTATTAGATAAGATATATACTAGAGGCTCAATGCATGAAATTCATGCAAGAATAGGCCTTCCTTCTTCCGCTGTCAGCACTGGCTTCCCTCCAGCATCCAGGACCCGGGCTTCCCTCACAGCCTGGCTTTGTCTGGAAGGTTGTCCAGTCTAATTAGCATATTATGCTTTTATTATGTGTGGGTGTGTGTGTGTCTGTATGTACACACACTCACACACACACACACACACACACACACATATTCCATCAATTTGACTGCTTCTGTATTTACAGAAGGCAAAAACAACCTTAGTGGCTTCAAAAAATATTAATGAAGACCCTGAGGAAAAGAAAACTTTTTGTACTTAAAATAGTTCAAGCCAAACATTCTCTTTTGATTTTTATATTAACACTTTTATGACTATAGTAAACGTTAATACAATAGTAATGATAATAGTAATGAAGTGTTAATTTATTAATAGTAATCTATGAATAGTAATGTATTCATAGAGAATTTTGGCTAATTTTTCATAAGACTTTTTCATTTTCTTAAATTGCCATGAATTCAAGAATAAATCATTTTATTTCTTAAAACTAACTAATGTAAATAGCAGCCACTGTTTAAAGAAACCTAACGGCATATGAAGGATCTCATGTTCTGTGAATGCATAGACGTTTTTCTTTTCTGAATTCTTTTCATTTATTTTAATGTTTTTATTGGATCAGTTATTGGATTTTTGCATTAAAAATTACTATTCTTACTGCCAACAATAAGATAAAAAATATATACTATTCTTAATTTCTTCAATTTATTTCTCTTTACTTGTGCTACATCTCACTTTTGTTCCTGTTATTTATTACCATCCATGTTTCATAAACTGTTCATAGTTAACATTTCTATTTTTAATCTTCATATACTATTTTATTTATAATAAAATTATTCTTTTGTATTAAAACATTAATGGATGACTATGTGACCATTAAATGCATATGTATGCATTTATTGCTTTAGACACTTATATGTATTTATTTTAAATGTGTTTCAGAGAAGAATGGAGAGAGAGAGAGAGAGAGAGAGAGAAGCATCAATGATGATAATCATTGATTGGCTGTCTCCTGCACACCCCACACTGGGGATTGAGCCTGCAACCCAGGCATGTGCCATTGGCCAGAAATGAACCCAGGACCCTTCAGTCCACAGGCCAACACTCGATTTACTGAGCCAAACCACCTAAGGCTCAAGAAACTTTTAGAAATGGAATTTATATAACTGGGTAGTAAATTTATGTGGTAGATGTTAAGAGCCTCATTTTTTTAATTCTAATAAATATAGACAATTTCATATTGTTCATCATTCTGTTATGTTTCTTTTATTATGACAGATGCCCTATTTTTATGCTTTTTTATAACCCCTCTTTATTTATCTAAGTACTCATAAAATTTACATATTTCCAGAAGGAATCAATATTTTATCATGCTGTATATCCACACTGACATCCAGCACTAATTTTCCATTGAATGCCAAGAACAAGCATTAGCATACATACTAATGTTCTCAATTCTAGAGCTTGTTTTTAATCTTTGTTCAAACATTGCCTGAAAGCAGTTGGGCAAAAGTACTGCACGCATTTTACTTTTCCTTCTGTTTGGCCAAAAAATGTTGAAAAGTAAGTGGTTGCTTTTCTTTTGATTTAATAAATTAAGATGTATCATTCATGGAGTTGAAGATGACTTAACAATACATTAAAATTTTCTTTTTATGTGATTCTAAATAAATTCTTCTTGAACTGCCAGAGCTTGCCCTTGAATCAACCTTGGGACATGGATATTCTGAAAGAAAGGTTTCAAATATTAGCTTTGTTGACTCAGCCCTTCATTCCAGAAAGGTACCCTGGGAGAGAAATGTCCTTAGATTGCTCCACAGGACCCGGGTTCTCATGGGCATCTGCTTCATTAGTGCTGATGCTTTATGTGTTTCTCCCTGTATTTGACTGAAAGAGGAATTAATATCTAAGAAATAACAATATCAGAATGTGGAGGGTTTAACCTTACCCCAAACTGCATCGTGTACATATCTCAGAGGAGATAAAAAAATTAGATTCTTTTGGAAAAGTGTTGGACATCTAATGCCCCCTTAAAACGTCAAATTTAATTTCAAAAGCAAATCATACAATTTCTTAACTCAGATTTTATCTTTTGAGTGGGAGTATTTGATTTGATCATTGATAGTAGTTCTCCATAAGAATACTGGCTATGAAGTGGGATATTTCAGTATCCATACAGACTCTTTACACATAAAATGACTCCTTAAGAAATGGAGTGGAACATGTAACAATCTTTCTGAAAATTTCTACTGTGGATGGTGTTATTTTCCTAGGTAAAACAGTAGTACTTGTCTTTCAAATAATAAGAAACCCTATCCGTCATCATCAGAAATGGTTGATTATATGTATACAAGCCAACCATTATGACTGCTGTAAAATTATATATCTGTGTGTGTGTTATATAACACATAATGTAATAATATATATGTTATATATATAAACACATAGAGGATTTCAGAGAAATCCCCATCAAAATAAGTCTTCCATTTCATTTTAAGTAAGAATGAAAAATGTGAGTAAAGCAGTCCATTTATATCCTACATTAAAGAATGATTCATTATTATTTTTTCAACCAAAGCTCAATATTTGGTGATGTATTTAATCTCATCCTAAAGAAAACTAGAATAGGAGTCAGGGAACTTAGGAAGTCATTTAATCTCTCTTTCATTTCTGCCTACCTCACAGTGTAGCTTCGCAGATGAAATGTAGATAGGAAAATGCTTTGGAATAATAAAGCAGCATAGAAGTGCAAGATAGTATTGCTTTTGTCCTGACTCTATGAAAGTGAACCATTAGAAATCTGATTCCAATGTGGGCATACACTCAGCCATATAACATGGCTTTTTGAAACCCTTATTCTGGATAATAAATCTTTTGTTTTTTATTAGTATCATACACTATCCCACATTAAACAGGATATACCGAATTCAGTAACATGGGGCATTCAATGCCATAAAAATAAATTTAGACTATAGACCTGTTTAAGAATGATGTTGCTGACATATGCAGACAACATTTTTAAACTCAATTCCCTGAAACTTAACAAGTCATTTATAAACTCTCATATATTCTAAGTATTAATATAAGAAAAGTAAGCTTGAATAGGCAGGGATTTTTGTTTAGTTTATTTTTGTATATTTAATAACTATAACAATATTGACTAGTGTGTGATGGCCTAAATGAAAGGTCAACATAGCTTTTTTAAATTTTAGATGTGAATTAACTCATTCTTTCATTTATTTAACAAGCCAAGTAGTTGGGAGGTGTCCACTTTGGTGACTCTGAAGGTTCATATGAAAAATAGAAAACATTAAAACTGGAACAAATGTTCTAGTAATACTTTCAACAATAAAGATTGGGGGGGAAAGAAAGAAAAATAGGAAATTGGTAGGCGAAAAAGTAATTACGCATGCATTTTAAAATAGATCTCTGCATAGTATTATGATATATTAAAGTACTTAATTCTATCTGGAGAGATCAGGAAAGCTTTTCTTGAATAGATGATAAATTGAATCTTAGGTAATGAGTAAGAGTTTTGATTAAGGACAATAATTGAGTATTAAGCGAGGTACTAGTGTTAAGAAACAATTCTTCATTGATCTCTCATATTTATTCATGTCTTACTAGGAAGGCACTGATCACCTTTCTTTAAAAATACATTTTCAAAGTGTTTTTTTTTGCAGTCAGTCTTGACGGATAGAGACAGTGTTCCTTTCTCGAGGAAAAGGCTGTTATGCTTACTGGTCATGATGGAAGTGTTCAAGGTCCCCAAGCAGAGCTCCTGTAATGCTTGGGGAATATGTGAAATAAAATGTTGATGGTGAAAATAAGCCATTTGTCTCTGATCCAAGACACACATATTCTGCCAGCATCCATAAAACTGTGGCAGGGTCACTTAGCATATAGAATAAAATCTCAGCCCTTCACAGCTTTTGACAGTTTTGTTGATGAAAATAATGCTAAAGGATACATGACTTTCTGAAAGGGAAGAATGAGGAATTTCAGGTGGATTAAAGCAATTTGAAGACAGTCCATGGGGATTGGTAACAAACATGTTGACCAGATATCATAGTCTTTTTTTGAGCACTAAATGCTCCTCTACTTAACTGCCTGCTAAGGAGGGGTTGGGATGATAGTTGCAGTCTGATTCCTGGAAAGTAGGTAGGTGCAAAGGCCTGTTGTTGCCATGGTCATGCTAATATTGCTCAGGGCAGGGCAACTTCCTTGGCAATCTGGTAGTCAGCTTCAGGTCCACCCACAGTAACAACTAGCACTAAGATGAGTCTTGGGTGGGTTGAAGGTTCTCTTTCTCTTCCCATCAGCAGTTATTGGGAATGTAGAAGGAAGAAACTTGGCCAACATAACGGGAAGAAACCAGAAACCAGGTGAATGAATCATAAGAAATTTGGTTGGGTTAGGAGATGAGGGATAGAGTATGTAAGGCTTGGTCAGGAGGAATAGCAACAACTGGAATTTCTGACAGCTTAGCTTGTCCTGTAGTCTGTCATGCCAAATTTAGACACAATTGGAGGTGGCAGCAAAGGTCTCTGTGATGTTTTGTTTCTTTATTTGCTTGGTTGTTTGCTGTGAGTTCTGGCTGTTGTATGGGAACTTTGGTCCTCTTTGGGAGATTTCCCTGTGGGAAACTATAGAGGAGTCATTGACTAACATGTGGGTCCTACTGCTCCAGGTTGTATATGTAATCCTGAGATGCAACCCACTAGCAAATGAGACCCAAATAATTGTAGCAAATGTTATAGTCAGCCTTGTAATCTTGCAAAACTCCTTTAGCTCTTACATTATTACTGGATGAAGATTTAAGAGGTGTTCTCTTGATAATGAATTTTGTGCAAGTTAAGCCCCTGTCAGCCAGATGGAACAAACCCTGTTATCCTGATGGAAAACAAAGCAACTCTGGGGTTCCCAAAGTTGAAAAAGATGGTGTCATTAATTATGATTATGATGTTCAATATAGGACTTTGTGTGGAATTATAACATTACAAATTTATTTCATTAAGCTGGTCAGCAGCTGCTCTACTGCCTGAAATTGAAACTAAATGTGCCTTGCTTACTAATTTGGAGCTGATCTCTTCCTCTGTGCCCCCTGATTCTCAACCTTCCTAATTCAACTCTTTAAGGAAAACGATGATTGGTTCTTTGTGATCACTCATCTGAGGATGCTAGAGAACTTTGGGGGAGAGAAAGAACTCAAACTTTTATGGCTTTCTTTGATAAAAATGCCAAAATCATCACCTTATTCAGACCTGTTGTGGGAGTCCTGATTCAATTGATGGGGTTTGGGCAGTGCTCACAGCGGGAAAGGAGAAGCCAAAGTAACCTTTTGGGTGGGGCCTTAGGATGGGGCCTTTGGGGTCAATTCAGTGTAGTTTGATTGCTTCCACAGTTGAATGTATAGTAAAAATTAGTGTGTGATTTGATTGCAATTCTATGTCTCGTAAGTGCCAGAGGGAATCACATCAATTAGGAAGAGCATGTGAAATGAACATATCTTTGGGCTGGGGGAACGGGAGAAGATGTGGCCCTACTGCCCTGATACAGCTACCAGGTATCTTTTGAAAATCAGGTGTTAGCTTGCCGTTGAGCTCTTATTGAAACTGGACACCTGACTCATGGAGGCCTTGGGATTCTCTGGCCCTATTTCCATTGGGGGAGGGAGGGTCAATGTGGACTCAAGATTAACAAGGTAGGACAATTTCAACAGACCTCACTGATGGGATTGGAAATTTATATTCAAGAAAGTGGTCAGTCTGTCCCCAGTGTAATCTCAGCTTTACACAGAAAAAGTAGCAGTTGCCCTCTCCTGCTCACTCTACTGCCAAAAACAAAGGTACTGGCTCAATGGGGCCCTTCTGTTCACAGTGCTTTCCCTAACGCTTGGGCCTGGTTGGATGATGTTTTGGCTAAGCTGAAACCCGATGATGTCCACTGGGCCAATAGTTGTACTACATCTGCAGCAGCTGTGCAGAACTGAAAATGTGTGTGATCTCTATAATCACTTAGTAGAACTCCAAGCCATTCCCATATTGTTACTGACTTGGCTTGTAGTCAGTGGCCTAATTTATGTACCTGGCAGATTAAAGACACCTTTGGGGGTGGGGCTGATTCAATCATCAGAGTCCCATACTCTGGTGAGGCCCACTAGAGTTACAGTGCTGAGTAAGTCTCCATCACCTGGATGACTACCATCACTGATCAGTAAATTATAGTACTGATTATGGCAACGTATCCACTATCATAAAATAGGCACAGGGTAAACCTAAGCTTCTGATGCAGCAGCCACTAATGCCTCGAATTTACTCAGCTGCCTGAATCCAAGGACCCTTAGGTGGTGGAGACATGGCTGAAGTTAGTCCTGGAAGTTGGCCTGATTTTTCTAGTTGGAGTTCTAGTAGCCTTAGTTAAATATCTTATGGTATAAATTGTACATATTTGGTTCCAGCCTTTGTTCATTGGAGGGGCCAACAGAGGAATTTACTGTCCGGAGAATATGCCATACACAAAGATGGTATAAACATGAGGAGTAGATATTAATGAAAAATAATTATCCATAAGTGTTTTGAATTTCTATGTTTTGCAAGTAGAGGTGTGACTGCCTTTCTTCCAGACTATCTTCACAAGAATTTTGTATGTGGAATAGCTCTGAATGATAGAAATATATTTCTGGAACAAGAGGTGAGTGTGCTTAAAGCCTTGAATGATAGAGATAGTGTCTTCCTTTTAATCAAAAGGCAGGTATGCTCATGGGTCAGGCATACTAAACATAATGTCTACCTCTGTTGCCAAAGGAGGCAAATTCTTACTGCACATTACTTACAGTTCAGGTTGTCTATGCTTGGACTTCTTTTCCTGGAATGCAACTGATTGCCCGTGCAAGCATCATATGGTCCTCTTTGCTTCTTTAGGTGAGAGTTGAGGCTTGGGAAATCAGCACAAGCACTGATTCTCTAGCTCAGTGGTTCTCAACCTTTTTAATGCCGTGACCCTTTAATACAGTTCCTCATGTTGTGGTGACCCCCAACCAATCGCGACCCACAAGTTGAGAAGAGCTAGCAAGGTCGCCAAAGACCATCAGAAAACACTGATATTTACATTATAATTCATAATAGTAGCAAAACTACAGTTATAAAGTAGCATCGAAAATAATTTTATGGTTGAGGGTCACCACAACATGAGGAACTGTATTAAAGGGTTGCGACATTAAAAAGGTTCAAAGCTACTGCTATTTATTGTGAATTAATAAATTTTCTTTTCTGACTTAGGAGTCTGTGCCTTTTGTTAGCATCCACGGCAGGCTCACTTATTAGCTTGCATGTAGGGGTAGTTCAATAAACTTAAGAAAATAAGTGTTTGTTTATTGATTAAATAGGACATTAGACATGGTTAAAATTGAATCTTTTTGGGGTCTGGAATGCTTCAATTCAATTTTCATTACTTCTAATGGGAAAAAAATGAGTCAGTTGTTGAACAAACAGCTTCTGAAACAGCATTCCAGAATGAATTAATATTGAGAACTGAGGTCCACTCTATACTTCTACTCTCAGTGGTATGAAATAGCTTACATTTATTTTTGTCCATAAAAGTAAAAAATATTTTCTTCTTCTTGGCATGGAATTCTTATTTAAGCAGTGATTTGGGGATGTAAGCACTTTTATGGTTTTTGTTTTTGTTTTTGTTTTCATTAGCTCCCAGATTTGCCATAGTCATCTGCATTAAGCTGACTGAAGTGAAAAGAACATGGGGGAATGTGTGTGGAATATTTTAATGGGCCAAGCTTAAAATGGTACATATCACTCACTTTCATTGACTAGAACTTGTTCAAACATTACTCTTAGATGGGGAGAAACGTGGTCTAGTCCTGTGTCCATGAAAAAGAGAAATGAGTTTAGTGGGAAGTTTTTTTCCCCACAGATGGAATGTATTTCCAACCAACAGATGTGAAAATAAGCAAGACATGTCTTTAGCATGGCTAAGATCATAGGCTGTATGAAGTAGAGATTGGTAGATGATGAGAGGCTAGTCATGAATCATCTTTGACCTTAAGTTGATCTCTCTGAAGGTGACTGGCAAATGCTGAAGGATTTTAATCTTGGAATAACAAGATTAAGGGAGAATATTTATGAAGCTATAGCAACAGAGTGAGAAAAATGACAATTTTAATGAAACCAGTGACAAAAGAGATTCACTAATACAATACAAGTAATTATTGAGCACTCTCTGAGGGTCATGAATAGTGATGGTGGCACGGGAAATTGGACTGGAACACAAGGCAGGATGGTTCCTGGGTTCTTTGTCTGGTGGAGTCAAAGAATGAAACCAGGGAAGAAAGGTGCTTTAGTGAAAGGTGGAAATTAATTGAGAAACAAGTACATGGGGAGGAGGAAAGAGTCCTGCTAAGTCCCTTTCCCTTCAATGTATAAAGGCTGCAGATCTTTGTCCCTTGATATCCCCTCTGATTGGTCACTGCCCCTTTTAGATTGGCTACTATAGCAACTCCAGAGCTCAAACCTCAAGTGAAGTAAGTGAGGTTCCCTCCTTCTTCTCCCTTATTGTTTTCCTCTTCCCTCTGGGATCTCTTCTTCTCTCTCTGAATGAGGGGCTTCCATCCCTTTATTGTGCAAATGTATACCTTTCTGTAGTCCTCAGCTCCCTTATCTTATGGAAATGTACCCTTTGTAACTCTGTAGCCCTGTGCTTTTCCCATGGACCCCTTAGACTTCTAAACCTTCCTATTTTATAGCTAAAAACTTCTTTCGGTGGGTACTAGATGTTTGCCAAAATGAAACCAGTAACAAAAGGACCAGTGAGATACCAGTGGTAAGAAAGAAGGTAAAGAATAGTATGTGGCCGAAACCAGTTTGGCTCAGTGGCTAGAGCATCAGCCTGCGGAATGAAGGGTCCTGGGTTCGATTCTGGTCAAAGGGCATGTACCTTGGTTGTGGGCACATCCCCAGAGGGGGCGTGCAAGAGGCAGCTGATCGATGATTCTCTATCATCGATGTTTCTAACTATCTCTCTCCCTCTCTGTAAGAAATCAATCAAATAAAAAAAAAAAAAGAATAGTATGTGTGGGAGTATGTATGAGGAGAGGCATGAGGTAGGAAAATAATGGGATCAGTTTTAAATCATTGAACTCCATGTGCTTGTACAATGGTTAGGTGGCTATGCCAAGCAGGTATTGTTTTTGTACAGCTGTGTCTCCTTAGAAAAGTCAGTACAGAGTTGGTAATGCACAGGAAGAGACTAAAGAGCACCAAGATGGGGGTCTCATTACACATATTGACTCTTTGTGTTATTTATTTTTCTGTTTAAAAGGAAACCTTGTTACTCTTTGATTTACTGAACACATTCTGACTTTTTTTTTTCTGATTTCTCCGGTATTCGGGTAGAGTTAGTAAGTACCCATAGCTGAAAGATGTAATAGTAGCATAAGATTAAAGAAGAAATGTAAAATAATATTAAGTGAGCATCTATTCTGCTTTGACTAAAATGGCTATCATTGGTGGTGGTCTGTAATATCTTCAGATTGGTTGTTACTTCTGCTAGCTACACCAGTGATGTATTAGAAAGTCTCAAGCTCTGTAATTGTGCACATCATATTGCTATCAGCTTAATAATCATAGTTTCCGCTTCTTTCTGGTTAAACGCTGCTGTCTTGTAAAGGAGTACTCTTCATCCATGTATGCTCCGAGCTAATTGCTGTTGCAAATGCAGCTTGAGTTTACAATCAACAATAATGAGACCACATGATTTAAGATTACCTAGTTTTGTTTTTTGCTTTATTTCCATCTTTTGCAGTTTTAGGACTGGAGGTAATAAGAAAGAGGAGTGAGCTTCTCTTTATTTACTCCCCTTTTCCTTTCTTTATTGCCTGGTTGAAATTATGGCCATTCTTGGAAGTGAAACATGATTTCATGACTGCTATTTCAGACTGAGCCTAAAGCTCAGGAAGGCCATATATCCCTTATCCATCCTCCACCCTCCAACTTAACCTCGTGCATCATAATCTGTTCAGAAGATGCAGAAATGAGAATTCTGTTTTCTCTTTGCTTAATTTTTGCATATTGAATTGCCCAATTTCATGGAAATGGTAGAGGGCGGTATGTAAACATTATAACAGGAATCATCTGGGTTCTTCCACTGAGTGAGTTAGAAGAGGATGCTAATTAAACCATATAACAGTTTTGGATTCTAAAAGAGCCAGTGAGCATTTTTCTATGTCATAGAAACAAACTGGATTTTGCATGATAAACTGTCACTTCACTAGTGCATTTTCTTGTTACAAGGACAGGGTAAAACTATAAATTGTTCCACCTAAATTTACAAAGCCTTGAAGTACAGGTCCTGCTGACTAGGTTGATCCCATCCGCTATCCATCTGAAGAACTTGATAATGAGTTATCCAGACTTAATTTGGCTTGGAGATACCAGGATATTGTGCTGGTTCAGTCTGAAAAGATGTAGCCTACTGCTAGTTTTAATTGCAGTGTGATGTTTAGAAAGGCTGTTCCTATTTTTTCTATTTTAAACTAGTGTCCTAAATATGGTGTGTCCATACTGCTTAGTTTCAGGACACAGGCTCCAGATTCCAGACACTCTTGCCATTTCAGATTTGGCAGGAAGGTAGGACAGGGTGATATGTTGGGCTGGAACTAGACTGTTTCCAGTGGGATGCGAAGGGCTAGGTTCTACTGGGCCAGGGGTTCTGTTTGGAGGTGCTGGTTGTGGTGTGTGATACAAAAAGACAAACAAACAAACAAAAAAAGGACACCTTTATTTCTAGCCTCAGGCTTCCAGGTGCAAGCCAGAATCCCAATTCCACGTTCCTCAAGTACCAGGGTATAGAGGGCAGCATCTTGTATGACTGTGCGTGGTAGAAGTCTCTTAATACAAACACCTACTTTTTCCATGAACCCTAACAATGGTTAGTAAATCATCACATGTAGAATTACTCAACAGATTTGCTTTTTGGATTCTGAGTAAATCACCATTTCCATGTATATCTTGGCAATTAATCTTTGAATTTTATCATAATTAGATTGGACTTTTATCATAATTAGATTGAATATCATAAAGTTATAAGAGAAAAAAAACACACACACCTCATATTGCCAATAACATTAACTTGGTATTTAGATTACGTAGTATTATTGCATTGATTTTTTACCACTTTAAATTTCTGGGGTGAGAATTTAATTTCACAAATTGTAGTAGTTTGAATTTTTTAATGAGCAAGTTTGATGGTTTAATGGTTTTCTGTTTTCCTTGCCTTGTTCTTTCCATCACAGGAAGCGTCCCAGGTATCTGGACTCCCCGAGTATGTTAAAATAGTAGAAGTTGGACCTCGGGATGGATTGCAGAATGAAAAGGTAGCTTAATATAACTTTTGCACAATCACTTATGTTAAATTAAATATTAATGTTTTAAGGCTCTAAAAGACTTATATTTCATATGCTACAATATAATATTTGTTCTCAATTGTTAGTTGAATTTATAAATCTTAACTAGGACTTGCTTTCAGTTAGGAAGTAATTTTCTGTTTGTTTCAATAGATCCTTTACAAATTATTTTTAATGTTTTAAACATTAAAAATTACAAATAATTTTTAATGTTTTCCTAGGTTATAGTTCCTACAGATATAAAAATTGAATTTATCAATCAACTTTCCCAAACTGGCCTGTCTGTAATAGAAGTGACCAGCTTTGTGTCTTCCAAATGGGTACCACAGGTATGTAAATCCATAATTCCTTATCTGGATTCTTAATTCAGCTTTGCTAAGATTTAGAAAGCAATGTGATGTACATTGTGATATAACTATTAATTTGTTACCGTCTTACAAAGTTTTAGCTCATACACTGAGTTAAGATTAAGGGAAAAACCCTTTGATGAAATAAGTTATATAAATTAAGTCCTAAAAAGTTACTTAGAATTCTACATTAATTCCACGTGAGTATATGGTTCAACATCATGAGCATAAGGCTGGTCCCTGACTTCTTTCACCCCCACTCAGTTTAAGATTCCCCTGAGATTCTGCCTTAAGCAGTGTTCTCTGGGCTCTTTTGCCTATCCTCCCAACATTAATAGTCGCTTCTTAGAGGATGACAAATCTGTGTTTCTAGTCTTCCCTTTTCTGGTAAACTTCAGCTACATGTACCACCAGCACCTCAAACCAGTGGGTTCAAAATCAAACTCATTGTCCATCCTACTGTATGTTAATAGCTAAATTGTTCCCTTTGAAATCTTATACTTGAATGTTCAATGGGTTGTCTCCTATATCTAGTCAGTGACTAGCTCATACAAATTCTTATTCCTCCCTAAAGCATATACCATCTTTTCTTTTCAATCCCATTGATACATTAGTAGCCCACACCCTCATTGACAAATTTTTGTGGTAGTCCCTTAAATGATATCCATACGCATTGTTTCTCCTTAATTTCATATATATACAATATATTGAAATATTTCCCCAAAATGTACACACACTTTGAATGATTATAAAGCCAGTGTTTATCAATATACAATTCATTTTCAAAATTTAAAATAATCTAATGAAATTAATATTTTTTTGTTAATGCCTATTTTCAAACTGATGACCATTCTGGTCCAGGCACTGCTGATAATGCAAATCATTTCCTTCAGTATTTTTTGCCCTCAATTTGCCAACTATTGCCAGTTTTGTGCTGTAAACTTTATCTTTTATGTATCTCCATAAAAAAGTCTAGTGGCTTATTTTTTTTTTTTTGTTCAAACCTTAGTCTGGCTTTACCCAATATTCAGACAAGTTAAACCTGAAAAGTAAAGAAAATTAAGTTAGTTGTTAAAGTACGTATATATTTTGGGGGGATACCTGCTGTCTCCCCAATATATATATATATACACACACATACACATACACACACACACACACACACACATACATACATACTTTGAATTATTATAAAGGCAGTGTTTGTACTTCAACTGTGTTTTAAAACTTCCAGTAGAATTTTAGGATGGATTTCATTTTTTATTTTTAACTTATGTTTATTATTGAAACTATTACAGATGTCCCTTGGCCCATTGACTCCTTCAAGCCAGCTCTTGCCCCTGCCCCCTAGGCCTTCACCACATATATCTATGGGTTATGCCTATATGCATATAAATTCTTTGGTTAAACTCTTCTCCTTACATCCAACCACCCCAGCCTTCCCTCTGCAATTCATTAGACAGTTCCATGCTTCTATGTCTCTGGATCTATTTTGTTCATCACTTTATTTTGTTCTTTAGATTCCACATATGAGTGAGATCATGTGATTCTTGTCTTTCTCTGACTGGCTTATTTCCTTTGTTCAAAGCTTAGTCTGGCTGAAAAGAAAGAAACATCAATTGAGCTGTCAGTAAAGTGTGTATACATGTTTTGAGGACAACCTGTATTTTCCCACTCCTAAAATAATCTCCCAGAAATACCAGCCTTCTCAAACTTCTTTAGAGTTCCTTTCTCCCCATTGAAAAGGTCAGGAAACTTTGGCCTGGTATTCAAGGTGTGTGTATGTTTTTTTTTGTTTGTTTGTTTGTTTTTTTGTTTGTTTTTCCCCTGAGCTCTTTTTTCCTTTCCAGTCTTAACTCTTTTTTCCCATTCATTTTGCTGAAGCCCTGCCCAATCAAATTGCTTTTTGTTTTCCATTTACATGTCCTGCCTCTTTGGCACTTTAATTATTTATTAATACTTGCTCATGAGCATCTCAATTTCTGCATTGCTCTGAAGTTATAACAGAATGATGTGCAAAGTCTTAAAACATTAAAGTCTTTTTAATTGCAAGACATAGGAAGCAACCTGGCTCAGTGGTTGAGCACTATGACCCTCTCAGTGATTCCCTCTCATTATTGATGTTTCTATCTCTCTTTTCCTCTCCCTTTTTTTCTGAAAACAATAAAAATATATTTTACAAAGGACATTGGAAGCAACAGAAACCACAGTATAATTATTAGTATTAGTAATATGTCACTTTTCATGGAGTCAGTATTCAAATAGCAGTTACTTTTGTTCATTCTCCAAATAGAACATAATTTTTCTTTTATCTCATTATTGTTTATAATCATATTTTTTGTAAATATTTTTCAATAATCTTCTTCTTGGACTATAAGCCTTATAGAGACAGTGATGTGTCTCTCTTGTTTATTGTGCCCCTTGTGTTTGGTGTCTAGTGAGTAGGTGTTCAGTAAGTAATTGTGAAATGGTTAGTGAATCAATTAGCCTGAAAAAATAGCACATTACTTTCCATTCTTTGGTTTGGACAAGTGACTTTTACTTTTGGTCACATATTTGGTCCTGTTTAATGAAGATCACAAATATTTTCCTTAGCTTGATGAGACTGTACATATTTTCTTTATATTTCCACTCTGTAAAATACTACCTATTATTATTTCACTTACTGTCATTAATTTTAAAAGAATGTGAGACCCTTTTATCATCTCTAAGACTTCATGATATTGCTGCCCTGTTTGATTCAGCTGGTGCTCAGTCCACAGACTTGATTATTTTGGTGGATAGACCCTGATTCTGGTATCACTTTAGAATAAGGGTGAAGAAAGAAAAGAGTTCATGGTAATATTAATTAATGACTAATGAAAGGGATATGTCAGACATTACATTTTACTAGTCCTCCTCAATATATTTTTATTTCCCAGTAGTTTTCTAAAACTGCCTACAAAGTAGTCTTCTTTCCTATAATAATGCTCATTGGTCACATTTATTATTAAGCAACACTGGAAATTGATTGGTGGATCATTGTTCAGATTGGTGGAGAACACACCCAGTGGCCTTTAGCAGGAAAAGGATAGGACCCTTTCTAGAGGGCCATACTTCTTGCTCAAATAGTGAAGAGAAAAGATGGACAAAACAATAGGGAAGCAGTCCTCTGTGAGCAGTAAAGGGAAAATGCCTTCTGGCCTCGCATTAAGTAGATACATGTGATGGAACCATAAAATAACATGATTTATTCTGGACTTTGTCCTGCGGTGAATTTGGGACTTAACCTATTGAGACTTAGTGAACTCTTCCTAGGCTCAAAGTATTATGGAATAAATGATGTAATTCTCCACATAGCTCTTGAGGACAGCTGCAGTGAGGTACACTTTCCTCTGGTACTGTCTTCCTGTCTACATTCCTCCTTGAGCTGGAGCAAGTGACGTAACCTCTTTGAACCTTGGAAATCCCAGCAGTGATGCCTGCAGCCTGGGAGGTTCAGGGCAGCAAGGCCCTGGGACTCCTGACTAGTGTCAGTAATGAATGCCTGACTGATGGACAGACTGACTGACCTTCTTGGGCTCCACAGAAATTCATTACCTTCACTCTTTTTCTTCTCTCTTAGCCTTTTTCTTAAAGCTTAAGATATGTGTTTAGTTTAAATATTTGGACCCAATCTGAATAATTTAAGATACTAATCTTTCAAATTATAAAGAATATGTTGTATATTTCACTTTTATTACTCACCTGGTTACATGCATTTGTAAACAAAACAAAAAAAAGATTTTTAGATAAATCATCTATCTATAAAAGCTGTGTGACATGATGAGGTTCCTATTCTAAAATTACACTGGTCACTTACTACAGAACATATCAAGTGTATGTCAAAAGGCAATATTGAGCTGTAGTTGGTTTGGCTCAGTGGAAAGAGTGTCAGCCCACACAGTCTGAATGGTTGTGGGTTTGATTCCGACCAAAGGCATGTTCCTCTATTGCAGGCTAGATCTCTGGCCCTGGTCAGTGCATGTGGGAGGCAACCAATTGATGTGTCTATCTCACATCCATGTTCTCTTCGTCTCTCCCCCTCCCTTCCACTCTTTCTAAAAATCAATGGGAAAATATCCTCAAGTGAGGATTAATAACAAAAAGGCAATATTTTGAATATTCCACTTTTGCTATTTTATTTTCCATAGTTGTGTTTGTGTTTTAAAAATCACTGGGCTTGACTAAGCAGAGCAATTTTTTTATTGTTGTAGCTGCAGATCATCTCATTTTTTAACTGCTGATTTTATACCAATAAAAAAGGCCTTAAGTGAGAAGAACTTAAGTGAGTTATCACAGTGATAACTCCTCTTTTGAAATTTTATATCTTTCATATTTTAGAAGACACTGTTATGACATCAGACTCACCTCACTTAAAGTCATGTCTGAGGTCTGTGACAGAACAACCTTAGTACTACAGTTTATGTGTAATTGTCTGAAGTAACTTCTATTTCTTCTAAAGACTGAGCGTGGCCCCAAACTGGTATTCTATTAACTCTGCATCTTCTGTTTCTTCCCGTCAGACCTAGGTCATGGGAACAGTTCTCTAGTTTATGTTTAGATTGCTGCTTGTTCACTTATTTCTTTTTTTAGTGTTTTAAAGTTTTTATTTATTTTTTACAATTTCCCTCCTACTGTTTTGTTTGGCAGTGGCTTTCTAACTAAATCAGCTAAAGAAAGCTCCCTGTAGCAGGGTGCCATATAAAACAGGATCCCACACCTATACTCTAAATGACCAGAGATGATAAAATACCTGCCATGAAAAAAAAAATGTTCTTTACAACTTATCTAGAAAGAGTTTTCCTTAGTTTTCCTTACGAGAACATTTCGCATGAGTCCAGACAGCCCTCCAACTCAGTGGGACAAACAATAACAGCTGAAAGAAAACATGTTTATAAAAATAGACAGGTTTATGGCAACTTAGAAATGTGGCTCTTAGTAGTCAGCTATTTAAATCGTTATAAATACATTAATTGTAAAAAGTAAACTAGAATTTTACATTCAGCCTGAATTTAGACATGTGGCTTCAAGCATTTTCATTCACATGAGTGATTCAAGTGAACATCATTTATTTAACAATAAGAATACACTAAATGTATACAATGCTTTATGTTTATGTATGTCATATGCAAAGTTTTGGTTATAAATATTTGCTCCCCATTTAATTAATTTTTAACTATTGGAATGGATGAGTCACAAATCTTGACCTGTCAGCAAGGGATAGAAAAAGACTTTCTCTGTAAAAGGAAAAGGAAATAGACATTAAAGACTGTAACAATTATTTACAAATCAGTCTAACACTTAAATATATGGCCCAAGTACAATGTAAGCAGGAAGGAATGTGTAAGCTTTTCCCTACCCTCCTTTTTACTGCATGCTGCAATTAATTCTTTATTGGTAATGAAAACACTTACTGGATTGAAGTTTAAAATGCAGCTTCTCATTGATGAGATGCAGGAGGCTGCAGCTTCTGTTACTGAGTTTCCTCCTGGCTTTATTCCTGGCTCTGCTCTTTTTGAGGGGGATGGGTGTGTGAATAGGCAAGGAAGGGGGTCAATTTAGTGGGAGGTGTTGATTTTTTTTTTTTTTGTGTGTGTGTGTGTGTGTGTGTGTGTGTGTGTTGGGAGGAGAGGGAGAGAGGGGGAGAGAGAGAGAGAGAGAGAGAGAGAGAGAGAGAGAGAGAGAGGGAAACAGAAAGAATGAGATAATGCCCTTGGGCATGCAGACACACAGAGACCCCCAATTCTTTTGCTTATGAAGCACTGTTAGCTGGCAGGGTAATTTTATCATCTGGGAAGTGTTCCAGGGTGAGTCTCATTCATTATAAACCCCAGATGAGTTGGCCTCTGCCATCTCCCCAAGGAAGATCCTGGTGAAATTTACCAAGATCGCAGTTTCCCATTTTATAGGGTTATAGGATTCCTGTTACTCAGCGAGGTTGGGGCTGGACAAGGAGCAAGATTTAACCCAAACTCCATTCAAATGAGACTGGTTTGGAACACGCAGTTCTGGGTTTGGTGCCCGTTTCCACTGCACACTATGTTTGACCCTCCCGTAACCCTTTTCTTATGTGGTACCCTTAGGCCTTCCACAAGTTATTTCTATAATAGAGTTGGATCTGTTTGATTATGACAGTTAGGCTCTGGCCAGTTAAGATCACCCAAACTAGTCATTGGTGGAGTACATCTCCATTTCTTATTCTTTTCTCCGGAATTGGTAGTCTGGGACACACACTAATGCTGCTTCCTGTAAAAAGCTTATATTAAAGAGGTTTGAGGGTATATTCTTATTAACTATAGTTTCTAAATGTACTAGGCTTGTTTCTTTTTTTTTTTTTAAATATGGTCTTGTTGAGTTTAGAGTGAGAGGAAGGGAAAGGGATAGAAAGATAGAAACTGGAAACATTGGTGAGAGTGAAGCATCCAGCCACTGCCTCCTGCACGCCCCCTGCTGGGGATTGAGCCTGCAACCAGGGCATGTGCCCTGACTCAGAATGGAACCGGTGACCACTCAGTGTATGGGTGAGTGCTCAACCACTGAGCCTCACTGGCCAGGCTTGTTTCATTTTCAACTTACTTGAGCATGTTGAATTTCTTCCAGGTCAGATAATTGCCTGTGTGTTCAAAATTTGGTCTCAGAGAATAAAGACATGAAGTTCTCTAGTCAATGACCTTAGATGGTAATTGAAAATTAAATGATGATACAATTGTTCTATGAGAACTATATATATATATAGAAAAATATATTCATTCCTCAGGAAATAGAAAATAAACATACAATAGGTTCTGCCTCATTTTGCTCCCAGCAACAAATGGAATGAACCACAGACTCTTTAGACTAGGGGTGTCGAACTCAATCAGAGAAGGGGCCAAAATCTAAAATCCAGCCTAAATCGCGGGCCGAATGGTTTACTGAACAGTCATAAACTGTCATTGTGATGGAAACGCAGCGGAGTGCAGTGATGACAGCGTGGTGCGGGCCACATTGCAAGGCCTGGCGGGACGGATTTGGCCCGCAGGCCTTGTGTTTGACACATGTGCTTTAGACTCTTCTGTACGTCTGGTGTTTTTCTGCATTGACCAGGTAGCTTGTGGAGAACATTCCAGTTGTATGTTTGTGCAAATGCACGTGTGCATGCGTATTCGAATAAGTGCAATTGTCATGTATTTTTGAAAGCTGGTAAAATTAATGCTGGTACTTTTGATTATCTGCATAACAAATAACTCTACCATTTAGTGGACTAGTAACACTTGTTTGTGCTTGTGGTTTCTGTGGCTGAAGAATTCAGGAATGGCTCAGTTGGGTATCTCTGGCTAGACATCCCTCTGAGACCCTGCTCAGAGCTGGAGCAGAGGAACGAGGAGTCTGGGCGCTGAGCGCTGTGGGCACCTCTCTTTCCCTCTGTGTTCTCAGAGCCTCTCCTCCTGGTCTCTGAACGGGCGGGTGTGGACTTCCTCACAGCACAGCGGCTTTAGACAAAAACAGTGACTCAGAACTGCGAAGGGGAGTGTTGTAAGAGGCAGGGAAAAGTGGTGTGCCGTTTATAGCCAAGCCTTGTAAATCTTACAGCATTGCTCTTTAATAATCTATTAGTGGCACCCAGTTTCAGAGGGAGGGGGACAGATAGCACCTCTTGATAGGGAAGGGCATTTTAGTAGAGCACATGTGAGAGGAAATGTCTCTGGAGCCATTTTTATAACCCGTGACACTTTTTTTTTAATTGAACTCCAAAGTTTGACCACCAGAAATGAAAAGTAGCAATTACGTTTTCCTTGCTTTTTGTTAGCACAAAACAGCTTGCAGTATTTTAAGTTACTATAGTAACATGTTCCTCTACCTTTGCAGCTGGAATCTTCTCCTTTTAAATGAAAATAATCACATTTAATTAACTCAGTTATATGCTTTTGCTCACTAATAATTAAAGAATAAATAAGTTAAGAGAAAAATAAGTTCTGCATTCTAAAAATCCAGAAGGAAGGAAGGAAGGAAGGCAGGCAGGCAGGCAGGCTTTAGCACTGGCAGGGATGCTAATACTTATCTCACTCCTACTCGCTTTATAAAGTTGTTTTGCCTCAATTGGGGTTCAGGTTGGAATTGGAGGGAGAGGTGTGTTGCCTAGACAACTTGCGAGTTGACTGGGAGAAAGCTGCACCCACAGCCCCTTCAGATCTTCCTCCCCTCAACTCTGGCAAAGGCAGAAATAGGGTCCAAGCAGGTGAAACAGTCCTAGGCATATGCTTTCCTAACCATTTCTACTCTGCAGTAAAGCCACCTTTTCCCTGAGGACCAACTTCTAACATGCAGCCCAAAGTAGAGAGGAGGTCCCAGGAGGGGAGACCCACCTTCTACCAGAAGATGGGGCTGGAAAAAATAAAAAAGGCCAGAAAGTAAGAAGTAAACATTAAAGCTTGCAGTTTACCCTCCACGCCCTGAATCCCTGCCACCCACTCCGTAAACAGTGAGCACACACAGGGCAGGAGTCAGGGCCTTCCCTGCAGAATGTTATTTCTATACCTACAAGCTGTGCCTCCACAGCTAGACCTGCTCAGCAGTCCCGCTTCCTGACCGACACCTTTGCAGAGAGTCTGTTGTAGCCTATTTGGCATGCCTGGCATGCACACACGATTCAGGTCAATGTATTAAATGCCTACTTATTTGGAAAGAATAAAGAATAGGAAGGCTTTTGTGTGTGTGTGTGTGTGTGTGTGTGTGTGTGTGTGTGTGTGTGTTTGAGCAAAAGTCAGTGTACTCCAGAAATGAAAAGTAGCAGTTAGATTTTTGTTTGCTTTTTAGTTTCTTTTCTTTTTCTTAAATATGTTTTTATTAATTTCAGAGAGAAGCAGGGAAAGAGGGAGAGAGATAGAAACATGGATGAAAGAGAAACATCAGTTGGCTGCCTCCTACACATCCTACTGAGGATTGAGCCTGAAACCTGAGGCTGTGCCCTGACTGGAAATTGAACAGGCAACTTCCTGGTGCATGGGATGGCTCACACCAGCTGGGCTATTTTATTTTATTTCCAGTATTGATGACGGTATTACAGATGTCCCCCAACTCCTCCCCAACCCCCTTTATCCCAGCCCCCTTTTTGTTAGCATAAAACACCCTGCATTATTTTAAGTTGCTATATTAACATGTTCCTCTAAATTTGCAGTCACATTTTTCTCCTTTTAAATGAAAATAATCACATGCATTCTGAATATTGTTTTAAAATGCAGCAATGTATCTGATTGATATTCTATACTAGTGTTGGTTATACAATAGTATAACTTGCTATAGCTTTACAAAGAGTGATTCCTTTATTCCTGTAAACAATGGGTGGGGTTTGCTTAACCATTTGTTTTTAAGCAGTGATCAACTTGAATGTGTGTTATTTTAAAGTTGCTTCATTGTATCATTAGTACATCATGGTTACTATAGTTGCTTAGAGCAAGCAAATTGCCTGAGGCAGTGATTTTTAACCTTTTTCATCTCTCGGAACACATAAACTAATTACTAATATTCTGTGGCACACCCAAAATATATTATGTTCTTTACTGATCTGACAAAAAATAGGTATAATTTTGATTCATTAATATCAGATGCCTATTGTTGTGTTGGTTATTGTCATTTTTTAAGAAGTTTTATTTGACAATCTAAGAGGAAAGAGATCATTGCCCCTGACTAAACACGTACTGCATGTTTTAAAAATTCTTGTGACACACACCAATGTGCCTCATAAAAAATATATATATATACATGTATATATATGTATGTGTATATATATAATATATATGTGTATATGTTATATACATATATACATATATACATACACACACATATGCGTGTGTGTGTGTGTGTGTGTGTGTGTGTGTATGTGTATATATATAAATTTTTTTACGGAGAGGAAGGGAGAGGGATAGAGAGCCAGAAACATCGATGAGAGAGAAGCATTGATCAGCTGCCTCCTGCATACCTCCTACTAGGGATGTGCCTGCAACCAAGGTACATGCCCTTGACTGAAATCAAATCTGGGACCTTTCAGTCCACAGGCTGATGCTCTATCCACTAAGCCAAAAATGGTTAGGGCTGTTTTTTTGTTGTTGTTGTTTGTTGTTGTTTTTTTTTTTTTATCACTTTATACCTTGGATTTTTCCCCCATTTTTTTTCACCCATTCATCCCTTTCTTTTACTATGTCTCTACTAAAAAACACATTGAGTTCTTTCTTGGACTCTAAAATTGAATAACATATAGTTGATTACAATAACCATAATTTCTACATAATAAGGCAATTATAAAGTAAAAAATAAATAATGGAATTAAATCACTGAAAAGATTAAAACTCACACAAAAGGCATTTTACAGGAAATGAAGATCTGTAAATGAGTTATAATAAAAATCAAACATAGGGATACATTAAGAAGTTTGTTGCTGGCAAACCTTTCCAAGTTCTACCTTCAAGTCTCTTGTTGGCCTTTCAGCAAAGATCTACTTCTGCCTTCTGTACTATTTACCAAAACAGACACCTCAAGATCCATATACTGTCCAGATCATAGTAGTGTAATCAGACAAGTTCTTGTAGTGAGGACATTGCTTGTCGTGGCAGTAAGACTTTTTTTGCTGTAGCCCTTTCTTATAGCCAGTGTCTATTGGCAGTGAGATAGTCTCCTTCAAACAACCCAGGCTTATTCTCTCTTCCCATTAGTGGAGCTGTTCACTGTGGGCAGAGATAGATAACAGCAGGAAGTGTAAAATTTGAAGGGAAACTCTATTTATAGTCAGTCTAGAACAAGTACAATTAGATACAGTGTTTTAACAATCACTTCTTCCGTGCATGGGAAATCACAGCGTCAACAGGGTTATTATCAAGCACCAAGGCATGATATATGAGAGACAACACAGTTGAATGGAAAGAAAATTATACTGGGAGCTCTGAGACTTCTTGCCCCTGCTTCAGATTGATGGTGGGAGCATGATTGTTTTGACACGGGAAGACCAGGAGGGTGGTCACAAAAGGCACTGACCTGAACAAAGAATAACTAACACGTATTTGTTATGTTTCTCTTAGGAAACTGGGGAATGTTATTTCATAAAATGGCTTAGGTTTCTCTGTCTGGAACATTGGTCTCCTAGTTCATAACCCACAAATCCATTGGGTAGAGGGGTTGATTTTATAATTAAAAAATAAATATGGGTGATCATTATTAGATTATAATTAATGTCTTCCCTGCATTCACAGTAAAAGAGTAGGGATCATATGCTACTTGTTTTGTTCACTCTTGAGAAGCATGAGTGTTCCACTGATAGAGGGCAGTACCAAAGTCCTTAGGACACAATGGTAACGTTGACTAAGGAAGTACTACAGGAAATTGTACACCAGACGAAATTAGTTTTAAGGCTTCTGGATTTAAGAAATTTTCTGAAGATGGTGTCAGACCATTTTAGCAGTGGCAGCCAAGACAGGGTATTGGGTAGGGAAAAAAACTGGATGCTCAATTTTCCAGAGATTTCCTGTGTTTATTATTGTAAGACTGTGATTTATTAAAACTGTCTTACTTCTTCAAGCAGACCAAGGTTTCCTCTGTGCTACTGAGGCTGAGATATGGGGGGTTTGTGCAGAGAGTCTGTGAAGGAGACAAGGTTATAGTACCCAGCCTACGATGGTATTCATAGCTGGGGAGAGCATTTTCACCTGGGTTGTCAAGAGGAGTTCTAGTCTCATTTTTCCTCATTACTGCATTTACAAATGCATCGCCTCGAAAAGGGGTTACTGCTCAAGTTGACTTTTGAGTTATAGGATCTGAGACCACATTATTTACATTTTTAGAGTAATCGATGGCATGTGTTAAAGAAATTGCATGGTCCACATCCTGTCTTTCTGCTGTGCTCCTGCGTATAGAAGGCAATATCATCAATTATGTCTCATCTGGCCCGTGGAGATTGTAGACAAATACCTAGTGACATTTCCTGCTTATTTTGAGAATATATTTATGTTGTCCTGGGTGATAATGATGGTGGTGGGCAAACAAAAACAAAGAACATTTAAAATATTTTAAATTATTCAGCAAACTGTTTTAGTGAGCAGGGGAAAACAAGGGTTATAGGTCTACAAGTTTAAGTCTATTTCCTGGAAAGAATGAAAGTGGTTTATTAGGCAGATAATTCATAAAAGTAAATACACAGTTGATTCTTGAATTAGGCAAGGGTTAGGGGTGCCAAACACCCAGGCAGTGTAAAACTCATGTAAACTGTTCACTCTCCCCCCCCCCCCACAAACTTGACTATTAATAACTTACTGTTGAGCAGGAAGCCTTATAGATAACAGACAGTAAATTAATACATAGCTGATATGTTATGTGTATTATGCACTATGTATTCTTAAAATAAGTAGAGAAAATGTTATTAAGAAAATCATAAGGAAAAGAAAATACACTTATAGTATTAAGTTTTTAAAAATCTTTGTAATATAAGTGGATGCACATTGTTAAAGGGGCAACTCTCCTCAGAAACATAATGGATCTGCTAAGAATAAGCTTAGCTTCTGGCTTGTCCATTTTGAAACCTATGTCTCCTCAAATATTTACACACTTCTGGTTCCAGATATTGTAAGTCAGGAATATGGACTGTTGGCTTAACTTGAGAGTGACAGTTTTAATAGGAGATACACTGAGTACTCTATTTTGCTATATATTTTAAGTATATGAGAACACTTATACCAACATTTTTTGAAGAATGCAGCAATTGTGAGCTTTCCCCATAAGTGGATAAGTCTGTGTCTGGATTCATACATAAAGAAATATAATATAGCAACATAAATCATTTAATGGTATTCCAATCTTTATGTTGGTGTTACTTAAAGGCAGTTATAGGAGATCCATTCTCTAAGTAAAGCTACTCTGTTCAATTGCTTTTTGTCTTATTTTCTCACTAGATGCCCATTGCACGAAGATTTGTGTAATGGGCCTTTCTTCACCTGGCTGCCGGCACCTGTTTTCCTCCAGCACCCAGGACCCAGGGCTTCGCTTTGGCCACTGCCTTCTGTCTTTGCTCCAGTTAGAGTATTCACTTAGCTCTGGCCAGAGCACCACTCCTGTAACTCCCACCCCCCCACCTCCCATCACCTTCATAGCAAACATCCTGCCATGCCTGGCCCACTCTTGCTTGGAGCAGCTGAGGGGTGGGGCCGCCGCCATCCTTGTCCTTCTAATTTGCATATTTCCTCCTGGTTGGCTGGTGGGTGTCTCAGAGGTACAGTCAATTTACATATTTCTCTCTTATTAGTAGATACTTCTTCACTGCCCCAGAGGGTAAAAAGCCTCTCACCACCAAAGCATATGTCTTGAATCCCATTTTGTATCTCGCCAAACTCATTATTTAGATAATTTAGATTTTTCTGACTATCTCATTCTGTTTTTCCTGGCATGTCATAGATTCCCCCTCCTCCTCATAATACCAAGATAAGTGCTCTGATACCAGTCTTACTAAAGGGCTTGGTAGGGAAACAACTTAAGCTCTTTCACAGGTGTAGAGTGAAGGATAGTGGGTAGTGTTCACCCATCCAGGAAGCTTGACTTGGTCATATTGACTGGACCAGGCCAGGGAAAAGAGGCTAAAAAGAGTGCTATATACAGGTTACAAGTCCAGTTGTAAGAGAGGAAGGGATCCAGTTAGGTAATTTTACAGATAATCACTTTTCAGGAATCACTGTAAAGATTCAGTATCTTAACTTCCCCCCCCCCCCCCTCCTCGTACTGGAGAAACACTTTTAGCTCCTACTCAGAACACTTTTACCATTTAAAAACACAGTACTAATTCAAACTCGTAATGCTTCCCCCATCACACAGCCCAGTCACCTCAACTTCAACAGAGCCACACAGTTACGTTGAGCAGGTAATTTCTATGGTGATAAAAAACAATTCCTCTCACACTTTGGAATCTTGTAGTTACTAATCTCTAGAGTTAAAATAATCAGTGTAGCAGTTTTATGAATGATAAATGTATATAAGAAATTTTCAAATAAAAATGAATAATAAATATAGATCTGGAATTTTTATATATATATATGTATGTATGTATGTATATATATATGTATGTATGTATGTATATATATATAATGATGTATCCTTATAATCGCAATTGTTCTGGGAAAAGGAAAAACAGGTTAACCAGTGTTTGTTTGTTTTTAAATGAATATATAAGTGAATTTTTCTAAAAACTGGATTAGAAACTCTGTTTCCTATGCACTTTCATCTAAAATATATCATAAATATTAATTTCCCTTCATTGAATATCTCAGGCAACATATATTCTGTTGGAACTGAACAGAATTTTATCAGTGTATATTCTTTTTCCTCTATCAACTGCTTTTTTAAAAGAGAAGTAAAGAGTAATAGTATTTATACAATTTATCATTGAAACCATTTCTTTTTTTTATATTTTATTGATTTTTTTTACAGAGAGGAAGGTAGAGGGATAGAGAGTTAGAAACATCGATGAGAGAGAAACATTGATCAGTTGCCTCTTGCACACCCCCTACTGGGGATGTGCCGGCAACCAATGTACGTGCCCTTGACCAGAATCAAACCTGGAACCTTTCAGTCCACAAGCCAAGGTTCTAGCCACTGAGCCAAACTGGTTTTGACCAATAAGTAGTTTTACTTTTCATTTCAATGGACTTGAAAATTAAATAATGATATTACTTTAAAAATTAAATTGATTATGTAAATATTACTCTATAATTATCTGCAGAAACTTTAAGATTTTTTTAAGTTTAGTCTTATTAAATCCTTTTACAATATGCTAGAAGGTTCAATTTATCATAGAAAAAATATATGCATGTATGAATAGTTTTGCTCTATGAATAATTTTGAATAGTTTTAAGCTCTCTGAATAGTTTTGCTTTATGAAACTCTATGAATATTTTCTTTCAAAGAAAAACAAGTCCCTGCATTATCTATCATTGTTCTCATTTAGGTTGGGAAAAAAAATGTTTCTTTGTCTGTGCTCCATGGAACTTCAGATCAGATGGTATCTGCACTGTTTTGTACATTTGGTACACACACACACACACACACACACACACACAAACACACACAAACACACAAAGCTTCCCCCACTAGCCGGTGACTGCATCGGCTTTACTTTCCTATGCCATGATGTTAGCTATGCAGTAACTGTATAAAATATTGAAATGGGCCAGCATTCAAATACTAAAATGAATTACAAAATCATGATATTTTAAGGTCTCATGATATTTTGAAATTAACTTTTGTATGCCCCAATGGTAAGTTTTATAGTCTCTTTCAAAATGTAATTGAAACTTCCAATATTTTCCTCTTCTAAGTTTATGGGGAAACCCGTTGTCATTTTTTATGACTATGTACTCATACATTATCTTAAAATTCCATACTTTTAGGGAATGTACGTGAAATTACAACACTTAATACCCAAACTATATTTTAGCCAGTGCTGTTGCCTGGAGAGCACATTGAATTCCTAAATATTTAGGAGAGAGATAGCATTCAGATAGAGATAAAGTATTAAAAGAGGAGTACATATATAATGGGTAGTTGGCCAAATTTAATCACACCATGATAGAATGAGTAACGGATATAATAAAATCTCTTAACTATGCACCTACCACATTCTAATCCTTATGACACTTTGCATATTTTTAAAAGACTCTTGGAGTGTTATACAAATATTGTGATTATTTGAATCCACATCAAAATATGGATGCCTATGAATTGATTAACCATGGTATAGCCTGTTTTGTTGGCTAGATAGACATATACATATTGCCATTTCTAGACTGAAGCAAAATGATGGCAAAGCATGTTATCAACTAAATTGTGGGGATATTTATGATTTTAAATGAAAAGTCACAGCAAAGTATTACAAATATGGTAAATAAAGCCAGATGTAGATGTTGTAATACTGGTTAGAAGGAGTCAATGGAGGAAAAAGGGGGGCATGTAATAATTTCAACAATAAAGATTTGTTTTAAAAAGAAATAGTTTTCTTATTGTTTGAATAATAAACATTAGACATCAAAAGACCATCAAATTGAAGTATACTGTACACCTAAGAGTATAGCAAGTGATGAATACATAAATAAGGCTGGGATTTTATACCTTTCATTGAAACCTGCTTTAGTTTATTTATTATAATACAATTATGTCCTATCAGCATTTCCTAAAGCTCTTTCCTTAATTGTCTTTATTGTCCAAATTTAGACAGAATACCGTTGTTGTTTTTAAATACTTTATTATATTGTGATTATTTTTAAAAAGAAAAAAAAGTGCTGATTTTGGTGGATTCTAATTAATATATTTATAATTTCATTAAGGTATCTAATGATTATCAAAGCTTTGTTTCTGTTTATTTTCTGGTCCTACTGATGAAGCATTTCTTGAGTTCCATTACACAAATTTCTTCATTTTGATTCAACATTTTTGTTAAATTACATGTAAAATGAAATAATCACTTATAGGATAATCTGACCTATATTTCTTAAGAATTCCATTTTGTTTTGCCCTTTGTGCTATTTTTTGATGCACATACTTTTCCCTAATCTGTGAGTTAGTTAGAGAAGCATTATTTATTCCTATTTGTTATCATGTTAATATAAATGTCTCTAATAAATATTTATGCATACTCTGTTAGACGTAAATGTTCATAGTACCGATTAACATTATTTTCTGGTAAGGGAGTGTTGTTGTAGATTTCATTGCAATATCCTAAAACTAATTGTGACTTTGTTTTTCTTTAAATTAGAAATTAAGTGCTCTAAAATTTTTATTATAATTTGTGTGTGCATGTTTACATGTACATGTCTGAGAGATAACTTGTGCTTGTGAAGGAGTGTGGGAGGAAGAGAAAGGGACAGGGAGCTAATGAGTGACACTCTAGCACAAAGGCTAAATTCATGAAGATGCAATGAAGAATTGTGTTGAATATGCACAAACATAAGATTCTTTGAAAAGAAGGTTCAAAGGTTCAGGGACAACATTTTTTAAGTAAAGCCATGGCCTTATACTAGTAGCCACTGTGTCCTACTGGTTTTTCTTTGGAATTTATTCCCTATGCCATTTCTCTACAACAGAACTTGTCGATGTTTTAACCAGTTTGGCTCAGTGGATAGAGCATCGGCCTGTGGACTCAAGGGTCCCCGTTTCGATTCAGGTCAAGGACATGTACTTTGGTTGAGGGCATATCCCCAGTAGGGGGTGTGCAGGAGGCAGCTGATTGATGTTTCTCTCTCATCGATGTTTCTTTCTCCCTCTCCCTTCCTCTCTGTAAAAAATAATATATATATATATATATATATATATATATATATATATGCACACACACACATATATATATGTATGTATGTATGTATACATATATATATATATGAATATATATATATTTTTTTAATTACCTGAAAATTGCCTCTCTACTCTCTAGCCTGCCCTTTGCTTTTCTCCCAGATTATTAAGATACTGCATTTGTTCCAGCCTCCTCCTGTTAATTGATCACCCACTAGGCATGGCTTTCTATTCCTTTCAGAGTATCTGGAAGCTTTAGAGTAATGGGAACCTAACTCAGAGACACCACAGTGGCTGGCTCTTCTCCAGCCAAACATCAAACCTCATGTTCTTATCTCTCTCTGCACCTCCCCCTCCTCTTTTCCAGCCCTGTTGATTTTTATTTTTATTTTTATTTTTATTTTTTTACTGTTTCAGCCTTTTTGGCTATGTAATGAATTTCCTGAGAGCTTAGTGTATAAATAAACATTTGTAAATTAAGCTAATAAAATCCAAGGATTGAAATTAGAGCAGGATAGTGTAGAAGGACATGTTGCATGCTGTCTCTGGTTCACACTGTATGGGGCCTCATCTGGTGACTCACATGCTGGAGGATAAAGTTATCTAACTTCCTTGGATCGCAAATTTAGGGTATGATGCTGGCTGCTTGCTGGTTGGAGGCCTCAGTTCTCCTCACATGTGTCTTTCTCTATGGGCCTCTTCATGTGGCCTCTCTGCATAAGCTTTGCTTTTCTCACAGCATATCAACTCATTCCCCCACAGTGGCCTCCCCCAAAGAGAAAGCCACATGGTAGATGTATCCTTTTCTGTAATCTGCCCTAGAAGTCACATAGTATTGTTGGAGAAATCCCAACCCCCTCACTACCCCCCCCCTGGTTCAAGTTGAAGGTAAATAGAGTCCACCCCATGATGGATATTGGTGAGATTCTGGAAGATCATGTGAGATTGGAAATATGGTTGTGGCCATATTTTGGGAAATTTGAATATTCCATAGTCAGAGATCACAGGGACCTACCAGCCTTTCTCTGTTCTGACCTCTTATAATCTTTGCTCTCATTTATAACCAATATATTCCTTTGGATTGTTAACTTTCCACGTGCATCTGTTTTATCTCCCCCGCTGTATTGTGCATTATTCAGTGCAAGGACCTTTTCTGTATTTATATTTCCCACAGGGCCTAGAATAGAGTTTTAGACATAGTCAGTGCTCAGTAAACATCTGGATTAAAGTCATATCAACTTAGAATGAAGTGAAAGACTTAGCAATGGAGTTGACTACAGCGGATAGTCATGAATGATGCAGCTTTGAGGTAGGGAGAATATGATTCCTATGTACATGTGACCCATTAGAAATAAATGAGCAAGAATCACATTTCAGGTCAATAAATGTGTGTGGGGAGAATGAAGCATGAAAGCTTAAATGTCAGTAAGACATGATGGTAGTCAATGAGAGGTACTCTTTTTGCCTCTAAATATTTAATTAAAAGTTTTTATTTAATCCAAATTATAGTCATTGAAAGTATTAAATTTAATTCTACTGGCATTTAACTCAGAGTCAATAAGACCAATTATGGAATAAGAGTAAATAGTATAAAATTTTACATTTTTAAGTGTGGTTATATTAAAAAATATTATACTTTGATTGTTTTACTTTTATCTCACTTTTAATGAAAAACAATACATGCTCATTGCAACAAACCAATATACAATATGTAGAGAAAATACAAGCCTTTCTTCATCCATTCCTAAATTAAAGATATAAATTTCAGTTTGGTATATATGTTTTCAAAGCTTTATCCATGCTGATTTTATATAATTTTCATTGTTTACTCATTGTTCTTCATATTTATTGTTCTTGCCATAATTTATTCATAAATGTGTGAAGCTCAGGATTATGTCAGTGGTAATTTATCAATGTGATGGTTATGGGATTTGATCATCAATAATTGCTCTAGGCGGCTAAATTATAATCTTTGTGGAAACTAGTAAAATGATATTTTAACTCAAGGTTGATTATTTTTATAAGTCATAGAAAATATAGAAAAATTAAATCTTGCAGGATAAATTAAATTTTTCTGTTGTATACTCCATTGTATTTTTTTGTTTTCATTCTGAGAACACACAGTAATCTGAAGACAGTACAGCATAAAGCAGTATGACTATTACTAACTAATGCATGTATGCAATATACTAGTATCTCATCCTTGTTAAATTAACCTAACAGAGATGTATAATTTTCACTGTACTAAGCATTATAAATTTCATATACTGAAAATTTTTTGGACATAAAATTTTCATGTGGAAGGTAAATGCATAGCATATTGTCTTTCAAACTCTCCCCAATTTCAGGGGTATTAGGGTCTTGGTCTATGAAATGAAAGAAAGAATAAAATCAATAAATGAAAATAGTTGAGTTTAAGATTCATGACTATTTGTAATAACTTTTTTTCATTTTTGTTTTTGTTAATCCTCACCCGAGGATATTTTTCCATTGTATTTTTTTAGAGAGAGAGGAATGAAGAGGGAAAGACAGAGAGAGAGGGGGAGAGAGAGAGAGAGAGAGAGAGAGAGAGAGAGAGAGAGAGAGAGAGATATCAATATGAGATAGACCTGTAGATTAGTTGCCTCAAGCACTCGGCCCAACCAAAGTATGAGCCCTTGACCAGAATTGAACCCAAGACCCTTCAGTTTGAGGTCTAATGCTCTATCCACTAAGCCAAACTGACTAGGGCTATAATAACTTTATGAATTAAGTTAAACCTAGATCTAGATTTTCTGTATTTATGGCATTGAAAACAACATATTTTTAGTTATATTGGTATAATTTTGTTATTTCAAACATTGATTTATAGAATATACATTAATTGCATGCAATTATAATCTTCCTGAAAAACTAAAAGTATGCTTCATAGAATATTGAGGGATATATTGACATATAACTATAATCTGTTTAAGATGGCTGATCACACTGAAGTGATGAAAGGCATTCGTCAGTATCCAGGAGTTAGATATCCTGTCCTTACTCCTAATCTTCAGGGTTTTCATCGTGCTGTAAGTACGCTACTAATTTTTCGAAAATCAGTGTCTTACTATTGTAAAGGTCTTTACAAAGTTAAAATGGAATCAGTTGTGCCTCACTTGTTATCCTCTATAAATACTATGCTAATATATCTACATTAATACCTGGAGATTAATAACCTCATGGAGCAATTAGGGATTAGAGTGCTCTGGATAAATGATTCTTCCAAATTAACCATTCAAAGGAATCAAAACACAAATACAATTATCCATTTTGATGAATTTTTTGGATATTATATTTTGTGCATTCCCTTCCAATGAGGACTGTGGAATATAACCTAACCATTTCTCGGCACAGTATCGTCATTGTTAATATTGCAGTGGATGGTTACTCTTGTCCACTTTTGGGGTCAGCTTTCTGCTGCTGCTCTCTCCAGTCGCTGTCATTGGAACTGCCTGTCACAGTTTTCCTGTTCCTCTCTGGCTTCTTGCCTCCTAGTCTTCTGGATTGGGGATGTATATGCAAAAGCTTTAACAATTACACAAAAAAGAATTAGTGGAATTTTAAAGAAAGGCTTGAGGTGTTATGCTTCCATGGCGTTAGTGTAAAAGTGTCGCAGCAGCTGCTTCTGATGTTAATGGCTATTTTTCTCTTTTGTATTTCAGACTCTATCACACAAAGTTGAGGTGGTGGGTACTAGTGTGTCTTGTTAAAACCACTTTAGTTGGATTTGATATATTATAATTATTTGTCACCTTGTAAAGAAAAAAGAGGCATTTTTAAGAAAGTATAAACATTGCTGTCTAAACAAAGCAGGGACTGTGTCTACCTTGAAAAGATACTGAAAGACACCCTTTGATAGCTTGTGTAAGTAAGTAGAGGAGAGAGACAAATGTTGGCTTGGAAATCAGACAAGTCTGTGCTCAAAACAGGGCTCCAGAGTGTTGATAGCTTTGTGACCTCGGGCTAGTGATTTAGCCTCCAATCTCCAGTTTTCTCAACTGTAAGACTTTATAATACAATTCACAGTAAACAAGATTGTTGATTAGAAATAGAGCATGCAAAGTACTAACAACCATACTGGCACCCAGTAGGTGTTCAATTAATATTTTAATTTTAGAGCTTAAACATTTAGTGGGAGGAAAGAGTGGAATATTTAAATTGCAGGAAAGATGACAGAATTTGTTGTTCTTAATGTATTAATAGGGTATCAGAAAGAGAGGGAAATTTAGGCACAATGCTAGAGATACATTCACAGAAAGTCTTAAATTTTAGCTGAAAAATCAGGAGACTTGACATTTGAAAATAAGTCACTAGAGAAGCCTGGGGGAAGGAGTGAAGATGGCAAAAGGGACAAAAAGAAAATTGATTGGGTTAACTGGTTGGATTTAAAGACTGGCAAGAGGGTTAGGCATTAGACACAGAAGAATATGGGTGTAGCAGTCAGGGGTGAACCACTGGAAGCTAGGTTAAGAGGTGGGAAGAGTCAGGCCAGTGGGGCTCAGTGGTTGAGCATCAACCCATGAAGCAGGAGGTCACAGTTTGATTCCCAGTCAGGGCACATTTCTGGATTGTGGGTTGATTCCCAGTGGGAGGTGTGCAAGAGGCAGTCAACCAATGATTCTCTCTCATCATCATTGATGTTTCTGTCTGTCTCTCTCTTTCTCTTTAAAATCAATAAAAATAGATCAGATCATCAAACCTCAGAGGGAAGGCAGGGGAGGGTGTGGATAACAGGGAGAGATCAACCAAAGGACTTGTATGCATGCATTTAAGCATAACTAATGGACACAGACACCAGGGGGGTGAGGGCATGAGCAGGGGATGGTTATGAGGGAGGAATTGGGGGTGGGGGAAGAACACATATTTAATAATAAAGAAAATATTTAAAAATCTCTATATATATGTTTAATAGGTGGGAAGATTTGGGACATTATCTAAATGATGAACTGGAGAAATATTTTTCTGTTAGACTGAAAGAAGAGGAGAAAAGCAAAGCACTTACTATATTCTGCTTTAATAGTTGGTCTAAAAAATAGGTTTTCTATTGATATTAAGAGGTTTTATTAAGTGCTAGTATTTTCCATAATTAAGGTGAAATATTTCTGAGGATAACGTCATTTAGGAAAGGCAATATTATATTGGAACATCATTACTGTGTTTTCTGTTCCTCGTGTATTTATGAGTGTTGTGGTTTCTGGAATTATTCTGTTATTATAAAATATTTTTACATTTCAAAAGAGAGTATGTGGCAATATGAGAGGAATGTAATTTTCAATTCTAAGGCAGATGTTAAAGAATACAAGTATGCCTTTATAGAGCAGTTTCAAAATTATTAGCTTTTGCCTTTAAATTATATTTTTCAGGTTGCTGCTGGGGCCACAGAGATATCTGTTTTTGGTGCTGCATCCGAATCCTTTAGCAAGAAGAATATTAACTGTTCTATTGAAGAAAGTATGGAGAAGTTTGAGGAGGTTGTTAAGTCTGCAAGACATCTGAATATTCCAGCACGAGGGTATGAAATCCCACAATTTCTATTTAGTTAACCTCAGTTGTTCAAGACCATTTATGAACTATTTAAGCATTATTTTACCAATCATAAAGGTGTACATGGGCTATCTTATTTGTGCTTTATGTGATTAGGGTTATGGCTATAGAGTAGCACATCTCATTAATATCAGTTAATGATTACTGTGGACCTATGTCCTGCGATGTATAATGCAGTTGGGACCCAAGGGATAAGCAAGCAGACCTGATGTTGTTACTCATTAACACTAAAAAATCTAAAATGCAGCCATTGTTGTCTCAGCTTAGTGTGATTGATAAATTGGTGTAAACTCATAGCAGCATTTGGAAAGAAATCATCTAATGTGTTTTTCTGATGATGCTCAACCACTGAGCAACATCAGCCAGGCCAACAACTTCTTTTAAGTAACAAAGGGATTGTTATACATTTCATAGACACAGGCCTGGATGTAGACCCTGTTTGCAATAGATGCTGCAACTACTGGGCCCAACTTCCCAGTGTAGCTCAAAGACTTACATTTATTTTACATATTCTTCTGCAATTAATGCGAAAGACAAGCGAATGCAATTTTGAGTGACAATATTAGAAAAGTATTAGAATTCAACTAAGGTCATTGGAAGGGCAAGTGGAATTAGACTGAACCATAGTGAACTATCTTGTTGGTTTACATACTTTTGTTTAATATTTTTCTTCCTATATAGTATGTTTGCAACATGAGTTTTTTAAAGATACAAAATTATTTTTTTAGATTTTTTTATTGTTTAAAGCATTACAAATAGTAATACATGTCTCCTTTTTTTTTTTTTTTACAAAATCATCTTTGTAAATAAATATATCCATAACATGCAAACACATAGAAGAAAAAAAATTTTAATGACATAATGTATTTCCATAGACAGAAAATAAAGGATGTCTGTTATCAGTGCAAAATTATAAAACCACAATAAAAAAAGAAAGGCTGAACTGTAAGATTCTAAATTAAAACATAAGTTGTTTTGTCTCCTTTAGATGAAAGAGGAAAAAAATAAAGGAGCTATTGTATTGTATTTCCATGTGCATTTAAATGTGGCATGTAGGTTTTAGAGTAAAGTTATTCTCACTGGAAAGTTTAAAAACCACATAAATATGAGAAGTAACGTGCATGTGCAGCTTACACATCAACTAGGAAATTCCTCTTAATGTTGAATGATGGATGTAAACATAAACTATATGATATCAGATTTTACCATCTTAGTTTTCCGCTTATAAAACAGAGTAGGTACTGTGATAAAACTAACAGAAACCCTAAATCCTTTTTAATACTAGTTGTTGAATAATTATTATTAATATCATCCCAGCAATAGAGAAACTTCTAACCATATTACAATGTAAAAATCTTCCCAGGCTTTCACAGGAAGGGCACAGAAATACAAGATGGAGAGGTAGCACATTGTCAAATGAGTTAGAAAGCACATTGGAGACTTAGGGTAGAGTTATACTGTAGGCAAATGTATGCTGCTCAATGGCAGATCTAGATATTCTGGGACAGATTTCCTGAAACACTCTTCACTTTTAGAAATTTGCCTTTCAGTACGTGAGTTCACTATTTATTTGTACAATAGAAAAATATCTTCTTCCTGCCCCAAACTTTGAAAGAGCATAAATTAGATTTTGTTTTAACTGGAGATCTGGGCTTTAAGTGCTCATTATTAAAAATCATAGGCCACTGGTACTCATTTAAAGAAAAGAGCCATACACACTCAACTACTTGAAGATGAAGTAGATGCCTCAGCCTGTCTTTCTATGGCAACAGCTGCATCAACATGTTCTTGACCATCATCCAGAAAATTTATGTTGTCAGCTGTTAGATTTAAAGGCCATAAGGCACTATGCATTTTATAAATGCTCATCATTTAAATTTTTATAAAAACAGTAAACTTTCCTTTGGTCAAAATAGCAGTTTTTATTAAAGTATGAAGGCCAGTGTTTGATTTCCTCCCTCCTGAAACACACTTATGCACATCCATGTGTACACATTTTTAATAGATGCTCAGAACTTTAGATAACATCTGGGACACATTGGGAAGAGACAGCATGCCAAGTCATTGACATAAAATGCCGAGTCAGCTAACTACTGCTGTATATACATTATATGTGAATGAGCAGTGGAATGTTTACATTTCAGACTTCATTTTTTAATGTGTAATTCACATGACATGTTTAAAAAATCTTGGTCATATTTTTATTATGTCTAAATTTTTAAAAAGTTAAAAAGACAAGAAAACTAAGTACTTTGTAAATGTAATCATTTTCTCTCTTTGTATTAATGTCATTTACTGAAAGAATCATCTCTCAGTTGGTCAAGATCCTTTTAAAATTGAAACACTTCAAAATAACCATATAGTAGCTCTACTGTAAAATGGAAGACATTCTGGTCTTATTCCTTTTTGTTTAAAGTAAGCGTCAACTCTTTAATGAATCACGTGCACTAAGTGTTTGTGACAAGAATCATATGTGCAGGCTCTTTGGAGAATATTGATTTAAAAAGGAAACTATCATTGAGGTGCCCTTAGTCATTTTGCTGTTAAAATGCTTATAAATGCATATTAAAAATTACAATTCACAGGTCAGCAGTAGTGCATATCAAAACACAACCTTTTTACATAATCGTTTTAGGCCTCTTCTTTTGACATGGAATGACTTGATCCATGATTAACCTCCTGAAAGCCTGAGCTTACTGGAAGCTAAAAACAAAACAAAACTGTACTTTAAAAATGGTTGTAAGATTCAAACAAAATTATTCACCTATTCTTTATGAAAAATTTAAAATGCAGAAGTATTTGACTGTGAACTGTAACTGCAGTATTTCTTCTCAAGTCCTTAGAAAAAAATAAGATACAGAATAATAAGAACAGGAAGTAAAAGGTAAATTAGTAATTAAACTAATAATGACAATCACAGGTAACTTTTAGATGCAGAAAAACAAAGACAGTAGTAGGATGTGATAATGTTTTACTTTACCCATAATTTTTAATGAGGTAAATTTATTGGTCTATAACAAGTTTCAGTTGTACATTATAATTCAATATCTATATTCAGTCCTTACCACCAAAAGTCTCCTTTTCATTCTTCATCATACACTTGACCACCTTTATCCATTTTGCTTTTCCCTTAACTCCTTCCTCGCTGGTAACCATCAATCCATTGTATCTTGTGAGCTTGTTTTTATTTGTTTTGGTTAGTTCATTGCTTTCTTTCCTTTTTTTAAAAAAAATATTCCACATATGAGTGAAATCATATAATTTTTGTTTATAATTCTGAAGTATTTTATTTAGCATAATACCCTTAAGGTCCATCTATTATGTCGCAAATATTATAGCAATATTTCATTTTATTTATGGCCAAGTAGTATTTCATTATGTGTATACCACCTCTTTCTTTCTTTCTCTCTCTCACACAAACACCATATATGTGCCATATCTTCTTCACCCATTCATTAACTGTTGAATACTTAGTTTGCTTCCATATCTTAGCTATTATAAATAATGCTATAATGAGCATAGGATATATATACCTGTTTAAATTAGGGTTTTCATACAAATACCCAGAAGTGGAATAGCAGAATTATATGGCAGTTTTATTTTTAATTTTTTGAGAAACTGTTGTTTTGAGAAACTTGGTGCCTATGTTTTCTTCCATATTGGCTGTACCAATTCACATTCCCACCCAACCATGCCTGAGGTCCCTTTTCTCTACAACCTGCCCAGTGCTTGCTATTCTTGCTAATAACCATCCTAAAAAGTGTGAGGTGATATTTCATTGTGGTTTTGATTTGTATTACCCTAATAACTAATGATATTGAAAAGCACTTTATGTGCCTGTTGGCCAACTGTATACCTTCCTTGGAAAAATGTCTATTCAATTTTCCTGCCCATGTTTTTATCAGGTGGTGGTGGTTTTTTTTTTTTTTTTTATTGAAACATTGTATGAGTTCTTTGCATATTTTGGCTCTTAACCCCTCATTGAAAATATCACTTCAAATATCTTCTCCCATTCAGTTGGTTGCCTTTTCATTTTGTTGATGGTTTCTTTTGCTGTGCAGGGGCTTTTTAATTTGATGCAGTCCCATGTGTTTGTTTTTGTTTCTCTCCTGTTGGAATCAAATCCACAAAAAACACTGCTAAAACCGATGTCCAGGAGCTTGGTGCCTATGTTTTCTTCTATATAATTTATGACTTGAGGGCTTAAATTTCAGTCTTTAATCTATTTTACTGGCTTTTCCTTTGAGAGATAGAGATATTTTGTAACTCAATGCATTTATTAAAGAACTTGCAACCTGCTTATTTGCTAATCAAACCGTTAGGCCATGGTGTATATATTGCATTTCCTATCTTTCCTTGTCTAATGCAAAATGTCATTTTGGATTTGGATCCAGACCCTAAAGGTAATAGCACTCTTATTGGGTAAGGTAATAAGCCTCTTATTTAGGACTCAGTTTTTAAAATACATAGTGACCGGTAGGTAGTGTTTCTGATGATTGATGTAACAAATACTTTTCATTGGTCTGACTTACACCAATGGAATTCACTTGCACACATGGCACCATCTTCTTGAAATCATAACTTACCAAAATATGGTTACATAAAATTCTAAAAACGAGACATCTGTTAAAGTTATTTTTATTCATACATGTGGTGTGTATGAGAATTCGTACTTTTTAAAGTCTTAGATATTATTCTATCACTGCTGTGTGCTAGAATAATACATACCTAGCAATAGTTAATATGGATAAGCTGCACTTGAACAGGCATTCATAAATAGCCATAATATAGAGCTTTTGAGGAAAGAATGTGTTTTGCATTTCTCATAAAATTAGCATTTTAGAGCAAAAGGAGAATTTCAGCAGAATTGTTTCTTAAGACGCAAGGGACAATCTTTATTTCTTATATCATCTACAGTGATAAGTGCACAATAGTCTCTCAAACATTATGTTTTTTTGTTGGTGTATTAGTAATGGAATGCTAATGGAATAGATTGATATACTCTCTTGTACGTCACAGCAGCTCATTTATTTAAATGTCTCAATTACCTTTAGACATTGCATGCAATCTCATCACTCTTCTCATTGTCTCTTCTGATGTTGGCATGGTTGACTCTCTTCACTTCAAGTGATGGTGACATTTATTCAAGATTTTATTGATCCTTTTTCTCTTGTTTTGCCAAGATGATTGGAGGAATGTGGGATGACTGTGGGCAGGTAGACTTGAGTAAGGCTTAAGTGTAAGTGCTTTTTCGCGATTCAGTTCTACTATGTAAAGTTGTTACAGACTTAGTTTTGCCATTTATCAGGATTTTTCACAATACAGATGCTCCTCAATTTACAACAGGGTTGTCCCAATAAATTCATCATAAATTGAACATATCACCTAACCTATTAAACATCATAGCTTCACCTACCTTAAACATGCTCAGAACAGTTTCACTAGCCAATAGTTGGGCAAAATCCTCTCACACAATGAATACACAGTAGAGTATGATTTGTTTACCCTCATGATTGCATGGCTGGCCGGGAGCTGCAGCTCACTGGCTCTGTCTCGCATCATGAGAGGGAGTTGTACTGCACATGGCTAGCCTGGGAAAGATCAAAACTCTATATTCAAAGTGTGATTTCTACTGAATGCCCTTTTTTTCCTCACCATCCTAAAGCCAAGAACTGTAAGTCAAACCAACGTAAGTCAGGTACTATCTGTACTGATAAATGGCTTCAACAAACACACATAAAACAACCCCCAACTCATTCTGCAGAGTTTATTGTAACATTACGCTTTTTGTTAATTTTAACACAATTAGCTTCATTGTGATTGGGGATTTCTTTTATTACTCTGTCATCCTAAATCATGTTGAACTATGTTCTAAATCTGAACTTTCAAATATGTGCTATCATCTCTAGCTATAGGAATTAGAACATTAATAACCTGCATCTAGCTAAACATTTATTTTATAGGTGAGTAATTTTACAGAAAATTATTCAGAGGATGAAAATTACATTTTAACAAACATATTGGTGCATTAATTCATTCAAGATATAATGAGTGTTTTATCTAATGTAGTGCCTTGTGGTGCTATGTGGAATATGAAAATGAAAAATTTGCCTGATTTCAAAGAGTTACCAGCAGACTGGTAATAATTATTATGTTGCTCAAAAAAAGGGCAAGTGCAGTAACAGATACACAGATAAATACTATTAAATTTAAGGTTATTAAAACATTTCTTGGAGAAAGTTCATGAAGAAGGTAGGCTAATGTATATAAAGAACTAGGTGGTGTCACAACCGAACAGGTGACTGATCACCATGAAGTGCATGGAGCACCTCTCAGACCCCCTCTCTTCCAGTCCCGAAGCCGCTCACCGTGAGGGGGGCTGGTGGCAGGGCGGCACTAGGGACTGTTGAGTGGTGGGCTGCTTGGCTGGGTGGCCTGAGCTTAGAGGTGGCAGCGAGTTTCGCAAAGCAGTCTCTGGGCGGAGGAGTTTTGCAGAGCAGTTGTGGGATCAGGGGAGCTTCACAGAGCAGTGGCAAGGGGTGGAGGTAGGGGTAGTTTTGCAGAGCTTCCAGCTGCGAACTTCACAGGGAGGCAGCAAGCTTCCAGGAGCAATCTAGGGGCAGGGGTGGGGGAAGCCTTGCAGAACAATTGAAGGGCCGCAAGCATCACGGAGCGTCCCAGGATGGTAAGCTTCCCATAGTGCTGCTGGGCAGCAGAGGCCATGCAAGGAGGCCAGGCTAGGCCTAGGGACCCTAACCACGCATGATTTCATGCACGCTGGGCCTCTAGTTAATAAAATAGGTAAATATATGAAACATCTTCAGAAACTGTGGCCTTTTTAATCAGGATAGGAAATCTGCAAAGAGCAAAGGAATAGTGATGAGACATCTCAAGAAATGTTTGGGTAACAGGAAGAAGTTTACTTTTACTGGAATAGGACTTTTGGAGGCTGTGAATGGAAAAGGTAGAAAGTTACACTGAAGCCCAGCTGTTGTGGCGCAGTGGTTGAGCATCAACCTATGAATCAGGAGGTCAGTTCCCAGTCAGGGGGCATGTTCGGGTTGCAGGCTCAATGCCCAGTGTGGGGCATGCAGGAGGCAGCTAATCAATGACTCTCGTATTTGATGTTTCTATCTCTTTCACTCTCCCTTCCTCTTTGAAATCAATAAAACTATAGCTTTTTTTTTGGTTTGGTTTGGTTTTAAAGAAAGTTACATTGAGTTTTCACAAATTGCTGAACTTGAATAGTAAGCTTATGTGGTAGACACTGGCAAGCCCATAAAATATTTTTAAAGTTGAAAAATATGTAGTGAGATCTATTCTCTAAGAGTATCATTTTGGCAATAGGACCTGGAGGAAAACGAGCGGTAAGAGTCTAGAGGCAAGGAGAGCATGCAGGAGACGTCTGTGGCTGCCAGGAGAGGGGACGCAGGGGCTGTTGTGTGTACTTGGGCTACCATTGGCAGTGGTTGCATGCTGTAGAGGCTGCAGGAGAAGAATTAGCCAAACTTTGAATATGTTCTCAAAGGTAACCTTTGAGTGATTTAGCAGGACAGACTTTGGAAATGGCTCTGGTGTGTTTTGTTTTTTTTAATGAAAAATGCAGGGGAAATAGGGATGAGCATCATTTTGGACAGATTGAACTTGATATGTCATCTGAACGTGGCAAGCAATCAATTCATAATATTCACCAGGAGACTGGAAGTTGCCCCTGGAGTTACCTGCATATGGTGAGAGAGAGACTAAGGAGAACTGAGCTGGTTCAGGGACTCCTTTTTCTATTCCCATTACAAACGTAAAAATATGATACATTTTAAAACATATACCATTCTCAGAATAGAAAAGAAAAGAAAGCCCCCAGATTTTATCAAAGAAAATGTGATTAGTATGCCAGTTGATGCCACTAACACAATGGGGTATCCATCCTAGATACAGTCTCTCGTGGCTTAGAAATAGGATTGAATGCATGAGAAAAGAGATGTTCTCTAAGACATGGATTTGTAACTGAGCAATCTTGGAGCCTGAAAACACTTCCTTGCCAATGCAGTCACTGGGACCTATGCCATGAATAGTGTGGGGTTATGGATTTATAACACATGGGTCCTGTAGAAACCAACTGAGGAATTAAGGTAGGAATTTGTCCAGGGACTGGTAAAGATCTCAGGGCAAGGGTGGGGAAGTCAGGTTTCCTTCTAAGGGACATTTAAATAATACAAGACTCTTGGGGAATTCCAACAGAAACTAAAATCACCATGAGAACACATTAAGTAAAAATTATACATTTAATAACCAGGAGCCAATCAAAGATGAGTAAAAATGCTGTGGCAAAGTAGTCGGGAGATTTCTGAGATTAGATACTATCAGGTCTATTGAATATCACTTTTTATATAAGGGAATTAATCAAGCACTCTGGATAAGGCAGTATTACTAATAGCTGAGTGGTTTTTAACTTTACAGGATAATGAACTTCAAAAATTATTTTAAAACATTAAAGGTTGAATTCTATTTTCTAAGTCTCTGATTCAACTAGTTTGGAAAGTATCCTATCCATCAGAGGTTTTTTTTTGTTTGTTTGTTTTGTTTTTTTTGTTTTGTTTTTTTAAAGCTTCCCAGATGATTCTGAACAGCTAAGTTTGAGAACCACTGTCGTAGATTATTGAAAAAGAGCAGAGGTCTAGAAACTGCTGTTAGCCACTAGTCTAAGTAGACAAAGCAGCATATTTTCACACTCATCATCATGCCTTCCTTTTGCCAGTGGTTGGCAAGCTTTTTCTGTACAGGCCAGAGAGTAATGATTTAGGATTTGTGTTTCTGATGGTCTCTATTTCAACTACTGAGATATGCTGTTATAATATGAAAGTATCTGTGGATTATAGCTAAACAATGGGCATGGTTTAGTCCAATAAAATTTTATTTGCTAAAGAGTGGTGAGGAGGACTTGCTTTGTTCCTTACTCTGTTTTAGAGGGTTAAAGTGCAGTGAATGAACGCAGTTGAGAACTGTCACATTCACTTTGGAGAAAGTAGCCCCATGGGTAAATAGGTTAAAGAAGTGACTACTCAACTTACAAAGATGGAGAACATAGAAAGATGAAATACATAGAAAGATGAAATATCATGGAGTGTGAAGACCAGGCAAGCCATAGGCCTGGGAAAGACTAGCAGGAAAATATGAGTGAATGAAAATGTACTCAGAGAGACAGGGTTATGGCATAGAGTGGTAGCTATGGCCAGGTAATAGAAATTCAGGAAAGGTTAGTTTCATATTGTTTTTCATTTGCTTTTTTTTTTCTTCTTATTGTGGTTTTCACAATTAGAGGAACAGCATATAAATGGATGACTTGGGTTTTCTATTTAATCACATCTAGATATGTTGGGTTCAGATTCAATGTACTTATATTTCCAACATATTATCTATAATCATTATATCTGAATTGAAAAAAACTGCCATGTGACCCAGCCATCCTACTTCTGGCAATATAGCCTATGAATCCTGAAACATTAATTAGAATGCATACATGCATCTCTATGTTCATACAATTTTATTTACAGTAGCTAACATCTGGAAAGAGTCCAAGTTCCCATCAGTAGATGAGTGGATGGAAAAGCAGTGATACATTTATACAATGTAACACTATGTGGCCATAAAAAAGAAGGAAATCTTACTTTTTGTGACAGCTTGGATCGACCTGGATATTATTATGCTAAATTAAATAATCCGGTCAGAAAAAGACAAATACCCTATGATCTCAGTTATATGTGGAATCTAATGGACAAAATAAACATGAACAAACCAGAGGCAAGAATATATGAACAGACTTTTTCTTTCTTTTTTTAATATTTTATTGATTTTTTTACAGAGAGGAAGAGAGAGGAAGAGAGAGTTAGAAACATCGATGAGAGAGAATCATCAATCAGCTGCCTCTTGCACACCCCCTAATGGGGATGTGCCTACAACCAAGGTGCATGCGCTTGACTGGAATCGAACCTGAGACCTTTCAGTCCGCAAGCTGACTCTATCCATTGGGCCAAACCAGTTTCTGCAGAGACTGACAACTTTAGTCAGAGGGGAGGTGGGTGGGAGGACTGGATGAAAGAAGGTGAAGGGATTAAAGGACATATATCATAACTCATAGACACAGACAACAGCGTAATGACAGCCATATGGAAAAGAAGGTGGGCTAAATGGAAGTGGGCAAAGGGGGAGGAAATGGGGATGGAAAGACTTTGCTTGAAATGATGGGTGCGCAATGCAGTGTCCAGATAATGTATTTTTGAGTTGTACACTTGAAACTTGTTATGCTTTTATTAACCAATGTCACCCCAATAAATTCAATGAAACTATTTACTCTTTTTCATCCTTAGACACCTCATCTAATGTTATGCTTGCAGAAGTACATTTTTTTCAATTTCACATATCTTGATCAAATGTATAGATTAATCAAACAATAAATGTAGTTTCTAGTAATTAGAAAAGCAAACAGATGGGCTTTCTGTCCAGTATGACTGTCAAATTTTACTTGACTTTGCCTTCTTTCTCCTTTCTTATCCTCATAACTGCTTATTTAATGTCAAAACACAACTTCAATCACATTTACATTGAAATTAGATTACGTCTTTAGAATCAATGGATATGGATTGAATTATTTACTATATATTATATTTTCTTTTTTAAATATATATTTTATTGATTTTTTACAGAGAGTAAGGGAGAGGGAAAGAGTTAGAAACATTGATGAGAGAAATATCGATCAGCTGCCTCCTGCACACCTACTGGGGATGTGCCCACAACCAAGGTAAATGCCCTTGACTGGAATCGAACTTGGGACCCTTGAGTCTATAGGCCAAAGCTCTGTCCACTGAGCCAAACAGGTTAGGGCTATGTATATTATATTTTCTTACTCCAAAATCTGTAATGAAATCCATAGTATATCTTCCAGTCAACAGCATTTTAGAATCAAGGAAATATGGTATTCTCTTCTGTTTTTGCCTCCACCTTTCCTCTGGTAACCACTTCTAGCATTCCCAAGGAGTTACATTTCCAGAAAACAAATCTGATCTTGTCAATAACTTACCTAATAATTTTGAGTGCCCCAAAGTAACTTTGAAAGATCTCAAAGTTTAGTCTCCTTGGCATTCAAGTCTCCTAAATCCTCTCATATTCTGGTTTGAAGAACTGGATCTGAAGCTTCATTTCTCACCACCCACCTCTTCCTCCTGTGAATTGCTTTATTCCCAACAATCCAATGCATGAAGCATGATTTTAATACAAGTGTTGTTAAGTCTCTGAGGAAAGTTGAATGAAATGGGGTTGGTATTGAGCTGAAAATAGCGAAAGCAGACTTTTTCTATAGCTTAAGACTTTAAGATGGAAATGTATCATTGCCTTTTCAGGAAAAGCTTGGCTTTTTAAATATTAAATTGTTGAAGATGCTTATAGAATATCCTTATTTGGAGCCTTTGAAAAGCAGACTAGACGCTTTTCTGTTTGGGATGATTTAAATATAGCCACAAGAGATAAGATGAACTTTGAGGTTATGGCCAGTTCTAAGAGTTTCAGGGTGATTAAAGACTCTCTAAATGAGGCCAAGACATCCAGATGGGAGTGAAGAGCAAAGTTCAGATAGTCATCTACATGGTCTTTCTCTATGGTTCCAAAAACCTGGATAGTTAACAGTTGAATGCATGTACTTATTTAAATCAAACTATGTTTCACTGGTATTTTCTGCTTTGAATGTTCACATGTTGCAATATTAGAAACAATCCCATAAGCTAAGCACCTATCTCTTATTCCCATCTGCCATCAAATAACTTATATCAAATGGTAATTATTAGGAAGATGAACATGTGAGTTAAATTGAAAATGTTCCAAAATTGTTTTCGTTTGGTCTGAGCATACAACAATACTGAAGGATGTAAAGTAAAATTTCTCAATGATTTTTGGGGTGCTATTGCTTTATTTTTATAAAATGGAAAATAGGAAGCGGCCTATCCACTATACTCATGTGGTTCTGTTCTTTAAACCTAGGTATGTGTCTTGTGCCCTGGGCTGTCCGTATGAAGGAAGCATCACACCGCAAAAAGTGACAGAAGTAAGATATGCCTTTGGTTTTCTGGTTCATGGCAAAACAATGTGTGTTATTTTTAAAAGGAGTCTATTTCCCTCATATTTCGTGCATCTGCACAACAGAGACTAAAGGGAACCGTGGAGTGGGAGTCATGTGATTGTTTAGCAGTTTCATTTTAACATTGAGAACGTACATATTGCCTATAACTGTTCAGAGTTAAGTCACATTTGAATTTCATATTTTGGGTGCTCCAAGGTGGAGGGAATATAATAAAAGTGTCTGCTTTGCTTTTTGGTGGGCAGACCACAGTGAGTGCCCTTCCCATCAGTATGTCTGGGCAGTTTGTGCACACTTCAACTTTACCTTGGTTGCTCCAATAGCATTCCTTTGTTCTTCTCATGCATACGTTCAGCACATGTATGGAGTATACGTGCTTTGTTCCTTTGGGATCCTATAGCTCTTACTGCTGAGATTCCAGATGCTATTCCGGAACAGTTTACAGGAATAGATTAGTCAGGAGCTCTGATGAAAGTTCAATTTTCACTCATTATTCCTGTTTCTAAATAGATAGCAATGAATGCAAACTGCTCAGTCTTTGAGATTAAATTAGACTATCTCAGAGACTTATTTGTATATGAAGTTTATTAATATGCACCTGTTGTTAGGGTTATTAATGTTCTTAAAATTTATTGATGTGGTACTATTACAGTGAAGGTGGTACAGTTAGAAATCAAAATGTAGGTTGGGTAAACGTTCAGTTTGGCTAAAGCCAGTCCTAGTTTTGTGTATTTGAACTTGTGAAATTCAGGGCAGATTTTTCAAATGAAGGATAGCCCATACTCCATTATGTAAGCAAGACCTTTGCACACAGAGGCAACTATACCATAAGATAACAAAGCATACATGGGGTAGTCCTTCACTTGCATAGGATCCTTCCAAGTCTCTGTTGTTAATAATTTGAATTCACAATTATGTACTTTTGTCTTAAAGAACACTTCCAAAATAGTGTAAATTCAGACTCCACAAAATCTGGCCCAACACTGCCTATACACAGGACCCCTTGCTCTCCTGCCTCTGCTGTCTCTAGATGGACCACACATACCCTCCGGTTCGGTTCTCCATTCCTGCACCAGAATGCCTGAGCAGTTGCTGAAAAGAATTATGTGACAGACAGATTAGAAACTTTACACATTCATCACCAGCAACCTTTAATAGCCTTCTGTGTTATTCTAATATATTCTGTAGCCAACTCACTCTCTTACTTTCTGAAGTGACTGATGCAACGTGTTTTCACTCTCTTGTCCTTCAAGTCTCTAGTTCTTCCCCTCACTCAGTCCCTGTATATTCGACTGTTTAGATTTCTTTCCGATTGCACTTGAACATGTTCAAGTCTCTTCCACCTGAAAACATTCTCCCTTAATTTGGCATCCTCACCTAGTTATTGACTCTCTCCATCCTTCCACATAGAAGTTTCTTCAGAAGACTGTCTCCAGTAGTGGTGTCCATTTCCTCTTACACCACCAACTCTTTATTATACCCAAGGTGACTTCTAGACTATCCATAACTCCACTGAAATCCCACTTTATAAGATCACTTCTTAGCACTTGAGTCAAGAAATGCAAAATCATAATATATGTGTATCCATTTATGAGACAGAAAAAGTAAGCCAGAAATATTTTGATCCTCTACCAATTATAAAGCTACTGAGTGACAGAGCTGAAACCAGTATTGATATTTCTTGACCCCTCATTTAACTCCTTAAGAAATGCTACTTCAAAAGTAAATATGTAATGCTTCCTTTTAATTAAAGAAAGAATTGGGAAAAGTAAGCCTGCCGTAGTTTAAATTGTAGTTTATAATTCCTAATGGAACATGTGAATAGATAGGTAGTTTTGATTCTAAGACAAACTTGAATATCACAATATAATTACATTATTGCCATTCAGGGCTTTATATAATGCTTAGGATTTAATGAACAAGGAAATAATCAGAAAACTAAAATGTTTCCCATGGATATATCACAATCTTCCTTGTGATGTTTACCTCCACATGTTTGCTGAGGAACAACAGGGTTTGGGTCTGTTTGCTTCCATTGTTTTACAAGCTCTTCACCTGTCCCCATAGGTATCGAAGAGGTTGTATGGCATAGGCTGTTATGAGATCTCTCTGGGAGACACGATTGGAGTGGGAACTCCAGGAAGCATGAAGACAATGTTGGAAAGTGTCATGAAGGAAATCCCACCCACTGCACTTGCCGTCCATTGTCATGACACTTATGGACAAGCCTTAGCCAATATCCTCACAGCCCTCCAGGTATTTTGTGTTATTTGTGTGTATATAAGGTGTGTATCCTTACTTATAATATAGACATGCTAAGAGCTTCAATAAGATAACATTAATAAATGTCTGTGGATATATATTTAAACAGTACATGATAAGCACTCAACAGGAATGTAAATTGCACATGTTTTCTTTTCTTTTGTTTTTAGAGCAATGATATCTCATATTACCATTAATTTTATTTGATAAAATTCCTGAATTTATTATTCTTAAGGTATTAATCCCCTTAAAGCTGCATCTGCTTTTTTCAACTCCCAGGGGCTTTCAGACATAAAGTTTAATAGGTTGAAATATGATAGCATTTTGAAATATGCAAGGCACAAAGATAGAAGAGTGTACTGTTGTAATCATGTAACGAATATTCTTTTTGATAATTTGGTGCTCTGTGATGAGATGTGGTGCTGAAATGTAGAATATTTTGTTTAAGGTGTTTTCCTGATCTTGGCAAGCACACTTTTGAAAGAATCTCTGGTTTTTGTCAAGTATATTCTGTTAGATTATTAAAATGAAGAGATCTAGAAAGTTGGAGGATTAAAAAAGTATTTATTAAATTCTAATAAAAACTCAGTTATTTTGAATGCATTTAGAAGAATAGATTGAAATAGCATTTTAAGGGTATTGTTTCAAAATAGTATTAGTCTCTTAAACTCTGCTAAAAATTGATTTATTTGAAGTTCTTAGAACACAAGATTTTGACGACTAAAGGTAAGACTATGAAAGTTCTTTGTTGGAGCTGAAAATTGGTAAGTAGAGCTTAATATCACAGCCTTAAACGGTACAGTCACTTGGCAGGAGTTAAAAAAAAATCATGTGAAGATCAAGCCGCACAAGGGCTTATTTTGACTTTGTAGCATATGTGCACAAATCCTTATTTACCCTCTGGAAGCAGGCAAGGAACATTGTACTGAATTAGGAGAGAAAATCATAATCCCATGGAATTTGGGGCATGGGAATTTTTACAATGTTCCTTCTCTAGGCATTTTAGTTTCTAAAACAATAGAGAACTGGCATCACTTCAGGATTTTGTGATCAGCTGCAACTGTAATTTATTAAGTGTTCCTGACCGGCAAGTTCTTCAGAGGTGTGTCTCAGCCTGTCTCTGTCCGCTCTGTCTCTGTCTTTCTCTCATTTCTCTATATGAATATGTCCTCTGTGTGGCAACACACTGAGTAATATTTCATTCCTGTAGTAATATTTCATTACTTAATGAATGATACTTTAGTGCTTTGGGATAGAGGCAGGGATACTGTGCAAAAACCTGGGGACCCAAACTTTTGATTCTAGGCAATGTGCCTCTTGAAAATGACCAAGTGCAAAGTATTGCTGATGCTACATTGTGACTTTAAGAGATCGGAAAGGCCCACCTGAGGGAGTGATGTTTAAAATCAGACCTAAAAAATGAGAAGGAACTAACCCCCAGAAGGGGTGTGTGTGTGCGCGTGCGCGCGTATGTGTATATGTATGCACACATGTGCCCCAGTCTATGAAAAGAATGCTTCAAACAGATGAAACACCATTTGGGCAAAGGACTTAGGACAGGAGAGAATCTTATCTGAGGAATGGAAAGAAGACAAATATTCATAAGAGAAACTAACCTTTAATAACATTTGCTGAATTAGTTGAATTACACAGTTTCTGTTTATAGAGAGATGAGGACTGAAATCCTGGGGCATTTTCCCATCATGTAATGGCTGCACAGCAGGATATGACACTACCCAGGGCCCAAAGCAAGATGGGGAATATGGGTGGGAACCTGTATGAGGCTGAGATCCCCAAGATACCACACCTCAGTCAAAGGGTAAACCAGCAATTCCATCTCTCTAAGGGAGAAGGCAAGCACATTCATTCTCATGGCCTTGGCTCTGAGTGGAGGAGAAATGCAAACTCTCCCTCTGTCCTTATTTCTTGACCCCTCTCATATGGGTTTAGAGTTCAGATTCACATTGCCTGCAGAATTTGAAAGATCCAAAATAAGTAAGTTATTTTGAAAAGGCTGAGGGTTAGTAGCACTGTCAGGTATGAAGAACCTTTTCGGAATGAATGCATCTTCAAGCCCAACTGGTGTGTGAGTGTATGTGCGTGTGCCTGTGCCTGTGTGTCTGCGTGTGTGTGTGGGCCCGTGCATGTGTATAGGGGTGGATAGTCTTCAGCAGCTCCTGTGGTGGTTAGTAAGAAGTGTGACTATAAACATCTGTAAGTATTTTCTGTTCTTTTGCTATGTGCCAGGCTCTCTGAATATATGGAGGGCGGGATGGAGTCCAGTTTGCTGGTACACTGCCCGGAGCTTGGGTTCTAGTCACAGTGTAAATAGGTAAAGAAGGTGACAGTGGCTTGTGTAATAAGCAACATGGCAGGAAGCCGGAGAGGGTAGTATAAGTGAACAATTAAGGAAATGGTCAAAGAGTGCAGATCTGATGAGGAAGCTAAAATTTAGAGTGGTAGAGGCTGTTTTTGTTTGTTTTGTCTTTTCTGCCATCCACTTTGACATAATTGAATAAACCAGTGACAACATAAGAAAGAAATATACACTGCTGCTCTCTTTGAAATTGTGTGTAGCTCAGACAGTCTTTAAATATTTGTGAACTTTTATGTTGTTAAAGATGGCCAAAGGCAGTCCAGAAATGTCATTGTAAGCACACGGTATCCTGTCCCAAACACCACCGAAGAAGGCAGGGTCCTTTCTCATCTCCTAACCTTCTCTCCCCCCCATATCAGCAACAACAACAGCAAAATAACCAGGTTTAATTCTAGTGGGGGAGGAAAAAATGTCGTGGAATAAACTGTCAGCATTTATATAGAAAGGAAATCAGAGAAAGTTTCACTTCATTATGAACAGGGCCAACATTGGCTTCAGGAAGCAGTGGCCATACTTCATTTTCTAAAACGGAATCTTTGAAGTGGTGTAGGATGTGGAGTGGATATCATTTGCTTTAATTTAAGGGCTGAGAAACAGTTTACAGTGCTCCAAACTGGATGTTAATATTAAGGCAAGCAGACATGTAATAAGTGGAAACTTGGCCACATGGTAGGAAACAAAAGGAAGTTATAAATAGAATGCACACCCCCAGTCTGGGAAGCACATACTGACCGTGGAGTAGAGGGCAGTAGAGAAATTTTTCTTGGGTTTACAGGTTATTGTATTTTTAATGGCATATACATATGACTTAGGGCTGTATGTAGATGGCTATATGGGAGTCAAGAATTCATAATTACCAGATTTGTTTAATATAGAGAAATAATTCTGAGACTATAAGATTTCAGTGTGGGATGCTTATAACCACTCAAAACCAGAAGAACAAGAAAATGAGGTGAGAAGAGGCATAGCATGTTAGGAATAGAAGAAACGAATTTGGCCCACATATACTTGTCTTAAGTTTTTAAGTAAAAATCGAGCTTCATCCTTCTATGTGCTCCCAGTACCTAAGTAAAACACCAGTGAACAAATTGTTTAATCTACTTATCCACCAGACAGTCACACAGCCTCTATTTTTCCCCACTCGCATGATTCCAGTTTTGACAATCGGATAAAAACAGAACAAAACAAATAAGATCCCACAGCACAAATGTCAGTACCATGTTAATGGGTAGCACAGAGACAAAGCAGCTTAGGAAATATTTAACTTTCTCCTGAAGAATCATTAATGCACCTTTTTTCTCTAAAACTTAATAGACTTTTAGCTTAATGTGCTCTTTCCTCATAATGTTTTCCGTATGTTTATTATTGTCCTTTAGAAAAAAAACAAAATTATTTACCTAATTTTTACATCAAAGCATTCATTTTTTATATGGAGTTTTACTAAATAAACTATGTTCAAATGCTACCAAACAGCACATGCTTTCTCATGTAATTTGTTTTTGAGGTTCTTGAGGAGAATTTTTAAAAATTCCAATGGCAAGCCAAATGAGTCTGTGTCTCAGATCCGTATTCGTAGAATGCACACTGCTGAGACAAGATGCAGTTTCTAGAACAATTGCTTCTGTAATAATGTATTTGATTAATACTATTATTATAGTCCTTGCAGTTAAAAACTAATAACAGTGTGTTTGTGATAAGAGCCAGGAAACATAAAGCATTCTGTTACAAATGTGCTGTTGTAAATACAAGGTGGGGCAAAAGTAGATTTACAGTTGTTTATACAGAAAATAATACAATAATTAATCATATAAGAATAAACTATGTCTCCCACGACTGTAAACCTACTTTTGTTCCACCATGTATATGCATTAGGTATTACTCCTTTTTTCTACCTCTTTTAAAATACTAAATAGAAATTGATGAATAAGAAACAAAAGAAAAAATTGAAAATTGGAAGCCCCTAAAAAAGTAAAAAAAAAAAAAAAAAAAAAAAAGGCATCATTGCCCTGGCCAGTGTTGTTCAGTGGTTAGAATGTAGGCCTTTACACAGAAAGGTCTTAGGTTCAATTCCTGGTCAAGGGCAAGTACTTAGGTTGCAGATTTGATCCCTGGCCCTGTCAGGGCTCCTCTGGGAGGTAGCCAATCCATGTGTGTCTCTCACAATGTTTCACTCTTTCTTTCTCTCTCACCCCCTCCCTCCCTGCCTCCCACTCTCTCTAAAATTGAATAGAAAAAATATCCTCAGATGAGAATTAACAAAAAAGTGCATCATTAATTAGTTCAAGAAATATTTATTTTTTCAGACAGTCCTGGATGTTAGCTTTAGATGTTACAGCTTATAGATGATATTGCTGTGAGGAATCTGTTCAAGTTTAACTCACTATTGTTGAAAGCCCTTTGATTTTGAGGATTTTTTGCTATACAGTAAACTTTCTCCAGCACAGTATTCTTTTCAAAAATATTTTCATAGGAACATTAGATGATGTATGTTATCATTAAAAAAAAAAGAAGAAGAAAATAAATCTGGCAAAAGTTCAACACTGTCCAGTTTTCCAGTGTTCCTGATCTATAAAAATCAATGACAAAAAATGAACAAAGTATTATATAACTTTAAAATTTTTTCATAATTGAATTGCTCTTATCAATCATGAAAAATAGGTAAACATTTTATTAATTTTGTTTATCTCCAACATCTTATTAATATAAACTTCTCTCTGCTTTTGGTACTAGGTGATCTATAAGTTTTTGTCTTTAAGGATAATCCAATTTTTATCTGTCTCTATATATCCAAAGGGACTTAAAGAGTGTTTGGAAAAAACTGCTTCTGAGCTAGATGACATTTTAAACTGGCATTCAATTAATCAACATTATAACACATGGGGAATTCTACTATAATGTGCTAAAAATGAGTGTTTAGTCTTTATGTAATGGATTATATTTAGATCATAAGCTTGAAGCTCACCTTGAGAGAAAACACATCCAAACCTGCTCTGACTCTCCCATGCTGATCAAATAGGCAAATGTTATACATATCATTAGGGTTTTTTCTTGACTTAAAATTCTAATAGTCAGAAAAGCAATGAGAGAGAACACTGACTTTATTAGTAGAGATTTTGTGCTGTTTCTTTTTAATTGTGGTTTAACTTTTGAAATCATTGCTTCCCTACCTATATTAGCTCTTTTAATTTACAGTTGATTGATACTCTGGGATGAGGAGGTATGCATAGGGATATTTATACTTCATGGTATCCATTACTGCACTTCACAACTCCTAAGATCCAGGAAAATCCCTAACACAGATAGTTAGAATATCTTTCTTGGGACCCTGAGACTGAGTAGATCTGAAGGGGAGCCCTAGAGAGCAGTGTGCACAGAGAGGTAGAGGCAAGGACCATGCTGCTGAGGGAGAACAGGAGGAGAGCTGAGTTGTATGATGACTTTTTACTCCCCACAAGGCTATGCTTTTTGCTATATTTTCTTAAATTCCCAAGTCCTTCCAGTGGGTACATTTTTTATTATTTATGCAAGCAACATTATGATAAGACACTGACTTTTCCATTATCTAGAAAGTATATTATTTGGAAAGTCTCATATTTTTTTAGATTTCCTTTACCTCATGCAAAAGAATTCTGGAATTCTGTTATACTAGAAAATAAATCAGAATACATATTTAGATCTCTTTTATGAAATTATCATCAATTCAAAGCCTAAAGTCAGTAAAAGCAAAGAAATAAATTAGAGAAATAAATGAGATATAGAATAGAAAGACAATAGAAAAAATTAATGAAATAGCTGATTCTTTGAAACAATAAAATTGCAGAAGCAGATATAGTTGAATATCATTACTCTTAGAAATTTTGACTTTATTAGGGTGACAATATTATCCAGAAATTACTGTATATTAATGGGTATCTCTGTATTTACCTCTGATTGCACCACATAAGTCAGTTATCCTGGGTTGAGGCTGTTATTTTATTTTCTTTGCACATATAATGCAAGTTTTGAATCAGGAAGATAGACTCATCTTGGTTAGTTAATCTTGTTGTTACCGTCTGGGGGAAAATAACATTACCTATTCATATAATTATTGTCTTACCAGTCTAGTGATTTTTTTTTCTATTTAGGACTTAACTTTGATTTTGTATTATTGGTGGGGGTTGAAGCCAGCTTTTATGATACTTTTCTTGACTTAAATGAAAATTTCAAAAAATCAATACCTTTTAGAGTACCTCTCTTACCCATTCCGTGACTATTTCATCTTATTGTTTTAATATTGCTTCCAATATCTTGTATTCAACCAAGTACTTGTCACATCTCTCTCAATACATGTAGATTTAATTGGGAAATGTTGTTTTGCACTGTTGTTTGTATAAAAACATATTAAGTTTTTCATTTTCTGATTTCTTTTCATGTTTCTTTGCTCTTAATTTTTTTTTATCTTTAAAATTTATATTTATAAGGAAACTTCATGCACAAACACTCTTGCCCCTTTGACACAGAACTTTTCTTTCAGAACATTGATTTATTGGTTAGTGCTCTCATGACCTTTTTTAAAAATAAAATAATGTAACCAGTTAATGGTTATGTAGCCACCACTAAATACAAACACATAGTTGAAACCACTAATCACCATAATAGCCAAAAAGTCAAGAATCTTTAGCTTTATTGTTTGAACAGCTTTTTCAAATGGTCCCAAATATTTCTAGTTCTGGGTTTGAACTTCATGGCAGTAATACCATATATTGGATCACAATGGATCATTTTTTTTAAATAAAATTCTCAATATATATCACTTTATAAGTTTAAGGTGTACAGCATTGGTTTCAATTGCATATGCTTTGAAATCATTAGCACAATAAGCTTTGTTAGAATTTATTATCCCATATACTTTAAAAAGTAAAAGTATAAAAAGAAAAAAAAAAACTTCCCTATGAGGAAAACTCTTGGAAATCACTCTTAACAACTTTCACATGTACAATATATACAGCAGTGATAACTATAGTCATGGTGTTGTACAGGACATCTCTAGTATTCAATTATCTTATAATTTGAAGTTTGCACCTTTTGACTACCTTCCTCATATTTTCCCATCTCCCACCCACCACCACCAAAGTCCACATCTTTTTCTATGAGTTTGGTTGGGTTTTATTGTTTTGTTTCCTTGCTTGCTTGTTTAGATTCCATATAGAAGTAAGGCAATTCAGTATGTGACTTTCTTTACCTAACCTGGCATAATGCTCTCAAGCACAAGCACCATGCATACATAGTTATAAAAGGCAGGATTTTCTAGTTTATAGCTATATAATATTGTGTTAATGTATCTCTTTTATATCATACACATACATATATACATATATCTCATTTATATACATATATATACACGTATATCTATTATATAAAATATATATCTACTATTATATACATATATATTATATATATATATATATATATATACATATTAAAAACAATGTCTTTATTATCTATTGATGAGCACTTAAGGTTTTTTTCCATGTTTTAGCTATTGTTCATATAGAGGTTCAGATATCTTTTCAACTTAGTGTTTTAGTTTCTTTTTTAGTGTTTTAGTTTCTTTTGGATATATTCCCAGAGGTGAAACTGCTGAATTATATAGTAGTTCTATTTTTTTTTTTAATTTGCTGAGGCTCCCCCATGCTCTTACATAATGGCTGTGCCACTTTATAATCCTGCCAACAATGCACAGAGGTTTCTTTCTTCCACATCCTCACCAGTATTTATCTCTTGTTTTGCAGTGATGGCTATTCTAACAGGCATTATTTCATTGTGGTTTTGCTTTGTATTTTTCTAATGACAGTTCCATTATTTTTTGTGGCAACTCCATATTGTTTTCCACAGTGGCTATACCAATCTGTATTCCCATCTGTGCACGAGGATTCCCTGTTCTCTGCATCTTTGCCAACACTTTTTGTTTTATTGATGATAGCCATTCAGACTGGTGAGAGGTGATATTTCACTGTGTTTTTGATTTGCATTTCTATGATGATTATTGATGTTAAACAATTTTTTCCTATGTATTTCTCCTTTGGAGAAGTGTTTATTCAGATCCTTTACCCATTTTTTAATTAGATTACTTGGTGTGTGTTTTTTGTTTGTTTGTTTTTTTGTGTGTGTTGAGTTGTCTGAGTTATTTATAAATTTTAGATATTAATCTATTATCAAATGTTTCATTGGTGAATATATTTTTCCATTTACATGAGTTGTCTTTTCACTTTTTGATGTTTTATTTTGCTGTGCAAAAACCTTTTTCATTTGTCTATTTTTTCTTTTGTTTTCCATGATTGTAGAAATATATCAGAAAAAAATATCACTAAAAGAAATGTCCAAGATTTGACTGCCTATGTTTTCTTCTAGGACTTTTATGGTTTCAAGTCTTATATTTAAGTCTTCAATCCATTTGAGATTATTCTATATATGGTGTAAAAATATGGACTAGTTTCATTTTTGTGTGTGTGTGTGTCCAATTTTCCTAGCCCCATTGATTGAATATCTTTACCCATTGCATGTTCTTGTCTCTTGTCAGATATTACTTAGCGATATAGATGTGGCTTTATTTCTGGGCGCTCTACTGATCTGTGTGGTGTTTTTATAGAAAAACCATGCTGTTTTGATGATTATGGCCTTGTAGTTTAGTTTGATATTAGGTAGAATAATTTCCTTCAAGTTTGTTTTTTCTCAAGATTGTTATGCCTGTTCAGGGTATTTTATGGTTCCATACACATTTTTGAATTATTCTAATTCTGTGAATTACATCATTGGTATTTTGATAGAAATTGCATCAAATCTATACATTGCTTTGGGTAGTATGGACATTTTAACAATTCTTCCTATCCATGAATACGATGTATGTATTTGCATCTTCAGTTTCTTTCTTCAGTGTCTTATAATTTTGTGAGTACTGGTCTTTCCCCTTTTGGCTAAATAGTCATTCCTAGGTATTTTATTTTTGGTATAATTTTAAATGACAATTTTAAAAGTCTCCCTTTCTGATAGTTCATTATTGGTATATAAGAATGCAACCGATTTCTGGATACTAATTTTATATCCTTTTCTTTCTTTTCCTCCTCTAACTGGATAATCTCAAATGTTCTTGCAGTTTGCTAATTCTTCTTCATGGCCAAGTCTGTTTTTAAAATTCTCTATTATAAATTTTCTATTCATTTACTATATTTTTGAGCATTAGGATTTATGGCTGTTGGTTGCTTTTTAAATAGTTTCCCTTTTTGTTGCCCTTTTGTCGTGTGTGTGTGTTTTAGTTTACTTTTTTAAGAGAATTCTAAATTATTTTGTCTGGCAATTCATAATTTCCATTTATTTAGGATTCATTATTAGAGCTTTATTAGTTTCCTTGATAGTTTCATATTTATCTGCTTTTTTGTGATCCTTGATTCCTTACAGTGGTATCTCTGCATTTGAACAAATAGTCTCCTCTTCCAGACTTGGAAAGTTTGCTTTGGCAGATACACTTTTTCACCATTCAACACAGTTTATGTTTCTAGATGTGTCTGCTGGCAATGTCCTTCAACAGGTAGGGCTTGCTCTTCAGGTCTATTTTGTGGCAAGGCAACCATTTGATCTATGAGGTCAGGTGGGAAGTGTGCCTCTGGCTGAGAACAGTAGGACAGAACTGGCTTGGGTCCCTGCAAATTAGGCTGAAGGATGGGCTCTGTGGTTGCCTGGATTCTCTGGTCAAGCTTACTAGATGTTTGTGGCTATGGTTTATACTCATTATTATGGGGAATTATGAATTAGCTTCTCTGCCCTGGCAGGAGAGGACCCAGGGCCTGCATGGTTTGTTGTTTGGTTATCCCAATCAGGCAAGAGTATGCTTTGGAGATCATGAACAGGGGAGGCTACTGGTTTTATTCTGCAGACAGGGAATGCCATGGCCTGGGCTGTCTCTTTAAATGTTACTGTAAGCAGGGATGTTGGATAGGCTACACAGCTTTCAGTGTTCTCTGGTAAGGTTCATACATAAGGCTATATTTAGCAATATGTGGGCCTACAAATTAGCTTCCCTACTAGGACTCAGTGGGAGAAGCAACTCCAAGGCTACTTACTAAGGTTCTTGGTTTGTAGTCTTATCATAAGACAACCTGTGCACCAAGTTTCCTGCCCCAACAGGGCAATTGGCTTTACTTTCAGGGTGATCAGCTCTGCTTGTCTCACTCTCAGCTCAAGCTGTTGGGTTAGGCCGGTGGTTGGCAAACTGTGGCTCAGAAGCCACAGTTTGCTGCTCTGTTGATTGAGTTTGCTGACCACTGGGTTAGGCAGTACCTTCCAGGTGTTCTTGCCAGCACTGTCGTCAGATGGGGCCTTACACAGGCCCTACATAAGGATATGATTCAGCTCTCCTGGCCAGGTAGGACTGGGAGGACCTACTTTAGCAAATCCCAAATTTTCCCAACTAGGTTTTCTGGCTAGAAGGGGTCAGAAGCTATGTGTATCAAAGGGAGATGTTTTGTTAGCCTTCTGCCTAGATGTAGCAAGAGATCCTCCATGGCCATCACTGGCTTTTCTCTGAGGCTGATCAGATCTGCCTGCCAGCCTCCCAGCTCCAGTGTAGCAAGGTTGCACAGTTCCCAGGTGGTCTTGCCTGCCCTTTTGGTCAGATGGGTCTGGGTCCCACACTGCAGTGGGTGTGACTATGACTCCATTCTTCTACCTTCGCATAGTCAGACCAATCTTTGAGGCTGGCAAAACTCCTCAGTTGAGGACCCAAATCAGGCAGACCTGATCCCTGCCAAGTTCCCTGGTCCAACTGAACCATTTGGTTCTGCAGAAGAATAAAGCTGCTAGTTGAGACTGCTATTGGGGCTCTTCAGGTATGAATGTAGTTTGTCAAGATCTGAGTGCTAGCTGTGACAATGCCTTTCCACCTACTTACTCAAAATCAGATTCCAAGTGGTTGAACCTCTCAGATTCCCCTGAAATCTCAGAAGGAAAAAGCCAGTGTTGGGTCTCCTTACAATTCTGAGAGGGCCAGATGGCACCCCTGAGCTCTTTTTTTCCACTGGAGGTACCATAGGCTAAGGGGAGACCTCCTGCATGGTACAGTGCTGGCCTGGGGGAGAGACAATGTGGTCAGGGTGTGGACATTCCTCTTACCCTTCTAATCTAGCCTCTTACCCTTCTAATCTAGCCTCTCTTTGTTTCTGTGATGTAAAGGGGTGTTTCATGTCTTACACATGAATAGTTATTACTTATTCTTCTTTTAACTGTGTGTGGGGGATATAAAATCAGGATTGTTCTATATTGCCATCTCTTGGTTGCATCTTTTTCTGATATAAATTAAAAATTGTATATCCTGTTTTCTACTTTATTTTCTATATTTATCTTATAACTGAAGTTTGTGTGTATATTTATGTTTTACATATTCATATATATATATGTGTGTGTATATATATATATATATATATATATATATATATATATATAGTATTGATTTTTTACAGAGAGGAAGAGAGAGGGATAGAGAGTTAGAAACATCAATGAGAGAGAAACACTGATCAGCTGCCTCCTGCACACCCCCTACTGGGGATGTGCCCACAACCAAGGTACATGTCCTTGACCAGAATCGAACCTGGGACCTTTCAGTCCGCAGGCCAATGCTCTATCCACTGAGCCAAACTGGTTTCAGCATTCATATATATATTAAATTAAAAAATCATTTATATATATATATATAAAACAGTGAAGTTCTCTAGGACTAGGAAGGGTGCATGCAAGAGTAAGCTCAGGTTACTCTTGGAGTAACCTGATCTTGGAGAGTTTCTAATGGAAGCACAAAGAGTTACAACTTATGTCACAGGTATCCAGAGGAGACACTATTTAGGACCAAATTTGAGAGAGGTTTTTTATCTTGTTTTTATACTTTTACTGGCATTGTTCAACCACCAGATATATTTAATTTGGGTAGTTTGATTAATGTCTTGTTTTAGGGAATTCATTCCAAATTCTCTTTAGGGGATGGACTGGGATAGGGTGCTGCTGAGATGAAAAAGTGAAGTTATAGAGACGAGAGACACACACTAGAAATGACAACAATGATCTTTCCCAGTGATAAATGATGATAGAAGAGACAAAATGAAGGACATGTGAGAGATGTCATTCCAATCCACAGTCAGTAGGACTGAGAATGGCTTCTAAGTATATGTAAGGGGATGGTGGTAATGAATAGGGGTTAGAAAGGAGAGTGATCGCTCTGACACTGCAAGTTAAGAAAAAACAGGTGGAGTCAGCAGGGTATTGGGTCTTCCCAAGGCATTGCTAGTTTTGTAAAAACAAATCCAGGGGCCTGCTAGTGACAGTAATCCACATTTCATGAAATTATGTTTCACAGGCCACAGCTATTATGCAGTTATTCCTCAATAGAGTGGAAGTAATTCCTCTGGGCTTCCTCAATCCCTCAGGCAAATAAACTTCTGTAAGGCCTGCCTGCCAAATAATATAGCATATATAGTCAAATCTAAATTACACAGTTATTACTTAATGAATTACATTGATTATTCATCAAAGCAGTTATGAAGGGGGTTTATTGTTTGTTTTACAATTTTACTTAGATATAGTTGACATACATCCTTCTATGAGTTTCAGATATCAGCATGCAGGTCTGACTTTACATATATTGGGAAATGAGTTTACTTAACAATAAGTTTATTTAATTATTCAATGAATTAAATTATACCTAATTAACTAAGGTTACTTAAGTTTTATTTAGCACCCATCATCTCAGATTGATACAACAGGGACGCATTTTCTCTTTGTAATGAGAACTCTGAGGATTTACTCGCTTAATTTTCCGGGATACGATGCAACAGTGGCAATTACAAACATCATGTTGTATATTGCATCCCTAATATTTATCTTATAACTGAAAGTTTGTATTTTTTTTTTTACCAACATCCTCCAGTTTCCTCTCTCCCTACCCGTTGCCCATGGTAACTAAAAATTGAATCATTTTTCCTTAGGTAAGATTTATTTTCTTAGATTATGCATACAAGTGGGATTATACAGCCTTTGCCTTTATTTCTCTGACATATTTGACAGAATAATGCCCCCACATCTTTTCCATGTTTTCACAAATGGCAGGATTGCCTCATTTTTCTTTTAAATTTATCTATATTGTTTTATTTTATTGTTTAAAGTATTATAGTAGTACATATGTCTCCTTTTTTTCCCCATTGACCTCCCCCTCACCCCCCCTCGCAGTGTCTTGTGTCCATTGGTTATGCTCATATGCATACACACAAGTCCTTTGGTTGATCTCTTACCTCCCCTCCTCCTTCCCGCTGTAATTTGACAGTCTGTTCCATGTGTCTGCCTCTGTAGCTATCTTTTTGTTCATCAAGTTATAATGTTCTTTATAGTTGAATAATATTTCATTTCATATATATACATGTATACACATATATATGTTTACACAACCCATGCTACAACTTCTTTATCCATTCATTCATCGATGGATACTTGTATTGTTTTCATATCTTGGCGATTGTAAATAATGCTGCTACAAACATTGGGGTGCAGATATCTTTTCAATTTAGTGTTTCTATTTATTTTTCATATATATATATTCTGTATTTTAGATATAGAATATATATATTCTGTATTTTAGAGTACAGATCTTTCATCTCCATGGTTAAATTTATTCCTAAGTATTTTGTAGTTTTTGATGCTACTGTAAATGGGATCAATAATTTATTTCCTTTCTAAATAGTACTACTGCTGATATTTGCATGTTAATTTTATTGATTAGACTAATTTTTTGTACAATCTTAAGGTTTTGTAATATACGTAATCATATCAGCTGCAAATAGAAACAATTTTATTTCTTCACTTCCAATTCTGATGCCTCTTTTACATTTTCTTCTTTCTTACCAGATTGCCCTGGCACAGACTTTCATTACTATGTGTAATAGGAGCGGGGAGACTGGGCACCCTTGTCTTATTCCTTAGAGGAAAAGCTTTCAACCTTTTCCTTATCTATTGAGATGATCATAATTTTTTTTATTCTATCAATGTGATGTATCAAAGTGGTTTGGCAGGTGTTTAACAATTCTTGCCTTCGAGGAATAACCAACCACTTGTTCTTGGAAAATGATTATTTTAGTGTGCCATTGAAATTTGTTTGCTTGGACTTAAATATAAATGCAAAAATTCTTAATAATCAGGAACATTGGTCTGTTTTCTGGGAATGTCCTATTCAAGCTTTGGTATCAAAGTAATGCTGGCCTGGTAAAATGGGTTTGGGAGTATTCCTTCCTCATTGATTTTTTTGAAAGAGTTTAAGAAGGATTGGCATTGATAGTTCTTTAAATATTTGGTAAAATTCACAAGTTAGGCCCTCTGGTCGTTGGCTTTTCTTGCTGGAAGATTTTTTATTATGGACTCAGTCTTTATAGAAATAATTTGTATTTCTTCATGATTATATCTTATTAGTTTTTATGTTTCTAAGAAGTTTTCCATTTCTTTTAGGTTCTCCAATTTTTGCCATATAATTCATAGTCCCTATGCTCGCTAACAGTTAGTCTTTTTGTTTGTTTTTTCATTGTTTTCCTGTCCTTCATTACTTATTTCTGCTCTAGTCATTTTATTCCTGCTAACTTTGGACTCACTGTGTTCTACTTTTTCTAATACATTAAGGAGTGGAGTTAGGTTGTTTTGTGGGGAACTTTGAACTGCTTTTGCTATACCTCATAAGTTTTGTTATGTTATGATTCATTTTCATTTGTCTCAAGATACTTCATTTCTCCATTGATTTTTTAGGAGAGTGCTAATTTTCATGTATTTGTGAATTTTTTAGTTTTCCTTTGTTATTGATTACCAGTTTCATTCCTTTGTAGACTGAAGAAAAAACTGGTATCATTTAAGTCTCATATTGCGAAAACTTGTTTTGTTGCCTAATATCTTAGAAAATGTTCCATGTGCACTTGAGAAGAATGTATGTTTAGCTGTATATGTCTAATAGGTTCATTTGATCTATAGTGTTGTTCAGTTGCTCTATTTCTTTATTGATTCAACAATGGATAGATCATCCAGACAGTTAGGTGTAGCATTAAAATTCCCTAATGTTATTGTATTGGTGTTTATTTTCCTTTTTGCTCTGTTTTCACTGTGTATATTTAGGTGTTCTGATATTGAACACACATAAATTTATAGTTGTTAGATCTTCTTGGTAGTTTGAACCCTTTATCATTAAATAATGACTTTACTTGTCTATTCTTACAATTTTTAATTAAAATCTATTTTGTCTTATAAAACTATAGTTACTGCTACCTTTTTGTTGTTGTTATCATTTGCTTGAAATCTCTTTTTAAGCCCTTAATTTTCAGTCTATGTCTGTTTTAAGGCTAAAGTGAGTCTGTTGTAGGCAACCAATCATTGAATCTTGTTGTTTTTATCTATTCAGCCATGCAGCCATTAATTAGAGACTTTAATCTGTTTACATTTAAGGTAATTATGGATAGTTAAGGATTTACTATTACCATTTTGTTTATTGTTTTTGGTATTTTATAGATCTGTTGTTCTCTCTTATCCAAATGTCTTTCTTTCGTGTTTGGATATCAGTATACTTTGATATTTTTGTCTTATTTTTTATTTTTTAATTACTATAGATTTTTCCCCCTTATGGATATCATAAGGATTTCATAACTTATCTTAAAATTATAAGAACCTATTTTAACTGACAAAAACATTGACATCAATGGAATTCCTATGTTTTATAGTTTTACTTCTCCTCATAGTTTAGTATAGGTGGTTGAGGTTACAATTTTTATTTTTATGTTGTGTAACTAATAATAGATTGTAGTTATGGATGTTTTGCATCATTCATGTTTTTAATTTTTAACTTGGATTTGCAAGTCAATTGTACTTTACCATTATCATATTACAAAATATAAATGAGTACCCTTACCAGCGAGTTTTACATTTCTTGTGTTAGTGTCCTGCTTCTTCTATCAAAGAATTCCCTGTAGCATTTATTTACTTGGGAAAGTCTATCCCTTTTTTATTTCTGTAGGACAGCTCCACCAGATACAAAATTCTTGGTTAACAGGTTTTTGTCTTTTTTCCTTCCAATAAGTTGAATATGTATTTCCATTCTCTTTTGTCCTAAAAAGTTTCTTTTAGGAAAACTGATAACGTATGGGGGTTCCCTTGTATGTGATTTTCTTCTCTTACTGCTTTTAAAGCTTTTTTTCCCCCCTAGATCTTCAACTTTTGACAATTTAATTATAATGTCTTAGTGGAGTCATATGAGGGTTCAAAACTATTTGGGTCTCTGAGCTTCATGAATCTGGATATCCATTTCTCACTCTAGATTTGTGAAGTGTTCAGCCATTATTAATTTAAATATATTTTCTGTTGCTTTTTCTTTTTAAAAAAATAAATCTTATATGTAATACTGTATAAGGTATACCACATGTTACTTTGATAAGTACATATTGCAATATGATTGCTAATGTAGTGGTATTCATTATATTACCTAGTTATATTATTCATTATGTTCTTTTTTCTTTCTTTTTTTAAATATATTTTATTGATATTTCACAGAGAGGAAGGGAGAGAGATAGAGAGCTAGAAACATCGACGAGAGAGAAACATCGACCAGCTGCCTCTTGCACACCCCCTACCGGGGATGTGCCTGCAACCAATGTACATGCCCTTGACCGGAATCGAACCTGGGACCTTTCAGTCCGCAGACTGACGCTCTACCACTGAGCCAAACTGGCTTCGGCTTATTCATTATTTTCAACATTAGATTTGTATGACTTATTTACTCCCCATTACATGTTTGTAACCTTAAACACTATCCCTTTTATTCTCCCTGCCACCAATACCCTAGTAACTACCATTATAATCTTTTTATAGGATTCACTTTTTTAGATTCCACATATAAGTGATATCATGTAGTACTTGTTTTTCTGATTTACCTTGCTTAGCATAATGTGCACAAGGTCAATCCATATTGCCACAAATGGTCTTGTCTCCTTGGTGATAGGCAATATAACAGGTGTAAGGTGATAATATCATTGTGGTTTGTATTTGCATTTGCCTGATGATCAGTGATGTTGAACATCTTTTCATATATTTGTTGAGTCCCCCCCCCCCCTACATTTTATTCTAGGAATTTCATGATATCAGGACTTACGTTTTAGTCTCTGATCTGTTTTGAGTGAGTGGTGTGAGAAAGGGGTTCAATTTTATTACTCTGTGTTGTTAGTTTCTCCAGCACCATTTGTTGAACAGGCTATCTTTCCCCCATTGGGTATTCTTGGCCATATATACTTGGAATTAATTCTGGTTTGTCCATTGTGTTCCGTTGGTTGATGCATCTGTTTTTGTGCCAGCATGATACTGCTTTTATTAGTATGACTTTGTAGTACAGTTTGAAATCAAGACGCCTGACACCTCCAACTTTTCTTTATCAGGGTTGCTTTGGCTATTCCGTATATTCTCTATTCTATACATATTTTAGGATTGTTTCTTCTCTATGAATAATACCTTCAGAACTTTGATGGGAGTTATATAGAATCCATAGATGGCTTTGGAAGTATGGGCTTTGGAAGTATGGTCAATAACAAAAGTAATTCTTCTGTTCTATAAATACATAAAGGCATTTCAATTGTTTCATTCAAGTTTTATAGTTTGCAGCATAGACTTTTTTTTAACTTAGTTAAATTTATTCCCAAGTGTTGAATTGTTTTATTTTATTTTATTGTGAATGGACAGTTTATTTTTACTTTAGATGCTTCATTAAAGATTTATAATTGGTTTTTACCTATTGAATTGATATTCTGCCACTAGATTGAAATTATTGCGTAATTCCAACAGTTTTTTACTTACTCCATGGAATTTTCTATATCAGCAAATATTGAATTTTATTTTCCTTTCTGACTTGGATTCTCATATTTCTTTGTGTTGTCTGTTCGCTTATCAGTATGTCTTTCAGTGTTGTATAAAACGGGAGTTGTGACTGTGGGAATCCATGCCTTGTTTCTGATCTCAGAGGAAGTGTTTGTCTTTTCTTTATTGGAGTATAATGTTAGCCATCAGTTTGTTGTATGTTTTTTCTTTATTGGAGTATAATGTTAGCCATCGGTTTGTTGTATATAGAACTTGTTATGTAAAGGTATATTTCTTACATATCCAATCTGATTTTTTTTTTCTGTCATGAAGGCCTGCACAGTTCCTTTTTGGGGGACCCAATCAGACAAGTGTATACACCAAGCATGTGAAATTCAAAAGCTAACGTGGGCCAAATAAACAAGGTTTAAGTTTATGTGGGCCGCAAAAATATAAAAGCTTCAATTTTCATAGAAACATAGATTTATTTTGATAGAGACATGCTAACTAAGCAAAATAAGTCAAAGAAAGAAAATATCACATGATCTCACTCATTATAATTAACAACATAAACAGATCCAGAGGCAGAAAAGTCCGTCAAACCTCAAAGGGAAGGTAGGGATAATGGGAGAGATCAACCAAAGGACTTGTATGCATGTATATGAGCCTAAACAATGGACACCAGAGGAGTGAGGAGGACAGTGGGAGGTTAAGGACACATGTGTAATACCTTAATAAAGGGGAAAAAACAACAAAGGGCAGAAATAAATGAGGATTCATTAACATAAAATAGAACATTTTAATAAAAATTAATATTTTTTCTTGAACATTAACTTACTAGACACTGAATAACTGTACAAATAAGCATAACACAAATAAACCTATTTTTCTTGTTCTCCAAAAGCGAGATATTTCCTGTTGCGCACACCGAACAAGTCAGTCCAACACTACTGACATGGCCATTGGCGGCTAAAATTTTCGCTGCTGGTATTAGTGTAGAGAAATGTTGTGCCTGTGTGTGAAGTGTGTAAGGGGAAATGATGCAACACGTATAGTAATCAGTCATTAGTGGACATTATAGTTCATTATTATGTTAACAGGATATTGTAAAAATTAAGTTAAAATTGTTATTAAAACAGTTCTTACATACTGTTATATTGTCTGGGCTGCCAAAATATTTGTTGTGGGCCGCGAGTTTGACAAGCTTGGTGTACACTGAAATCCCTGGTCAGGTGAAGCCACTGGCTTTCTCTGCAGATGGGTAAAGCTGTGAGCTGTGCTCTCTGTTCAAGGTGAACACTAATTAGGCCTGTTGAATGGGCTACACAGCTCCCTGGGTGCACTGATAGCTCCCTCCTCAGACAGGCTGAATGCTCTATCCAACAAGGACTATGGATTAGTTTTCCTGCCTATGAGCAGCAGGAGCATCAGAACTAAGACTATAAGATGCTTTGTTTTTGAGCCTTAATTCAAACTGACCTGCACTCCAAGTTCTCTGGCTGAACAGTGCCACTGGCTTTGCTCTGTAGACTATAATATTTTTCTCCCCCAACCCTGCTAAAGCATTGCTAAGTTACATAGCTTCCAGGTGTTCTCACCAGTCCTTCGGGTCAGACTAGATCCGGGCATCCTATTCTGCACTGGATGGGGCTATGATGCCACAAGGGCAAATCAGGCTCTTTGATGAGCAGAACTCCTCATTTGAGGAGCTGTATCAGGCAGACCTACAACCCATTGATTTGGTTCCATAGATAAGCAGAGTGGTGTTATAACTACTACAGGGACTCTGCTGGTAGTAACCATTACTTATTAAATATGAATGATGTGTGTGAAAATGACCTAAATAGTCATGCACCACATGACATGTCAGTCAATAATGGAGCTGATAAATTCCTATCACCTGGTTACATTGTAGCCACTATAACCTTGTAACTTAGTGCATTGATCATGCATTTGTGGTGATGCTGGTGTACACAACCTACTGGGCTGCGATTCACATAAAAGTATTGCACTTAACACTTATGTTCAGTACACAATACTTGGTAATAAATGGCTCTTACTGGTTTATGTATTTATTGTACTATACTTTATCATATACTCTTTCTACTTATAAAAAAAATCCCTGCAAAATAGCGTGCTGACAGTAGCTTCATATATATCATTTACTATGTACCTTGATTGCATCCTTTTCTCTTGTGCTTAATGTAATCTTTATTACTTGGTACAGTGACATGGTGTGCAGGCTATAGGTCATCTAGTTTGTTTAAGCGCATGCTGTGATGTTCACAAAATGTCAAAGTCACATGGTGATGCATTTCTCAGAACATATTTCCATTAAGTGGCACATTATGCATATATAGTGAAAGCATGTTTTTATATATCCTACTAAGTAAACCTGCACCTCATGATTTTTAGAATCCCCTGAATCTATACATGTGTGTCTGAGGATAGGCTGCAGTATTAACTATGGTAGTTAGGGAAAGCAAGAGTGGTTGAAGCAGAGACCTGAAGGAAGTGAGTATTAATTCATCTGGGAGAAGAGGGAATAGGGATAGCAAAGATTCTGCAGTGTGTTCAGTAATGTGGCCAGTGAGGTTGGAGTTGTGTCAGTAGAACTGAGGATTCTTAGGCCATTGTGAGTCCTTCTGGGTTTTCCTCTGAATGAAATGCAGAAAAATTGCAGGATCTGGTGGATCTGGCTTGCATTTTAAAAGAATTCCTCTGGCTGATCACTTGAGACTAGATGTGAGGAAAGGGCAAATTAGTAAGAAGAGGGAGACAGGTTAGGAGACTACTGCAGTTGTCCAGGCAACAGATAATGATATTAATAGCTTGGCTGAAGGTGGTAACTACTGAACTGGTAAGAATCTTGATGCATTTTAAAATTTGAATTGATTTCATGATGAATTTCTGTCAAATGAGATTGGGAAGGCTAGGAGTAGACAAGATTCGGGGTTGGAGAGATCAGCATTCCAGTTTGGGCCATGTTATAATTAAGAAATCTAAACTATCTACATTAGTGATTTTTTAACCTTTTTCATCTCATGGCACATAAACTAATTATTTTTTGGTGTGCCACACAAAATTTTAGATTTAATTTTGATTCTTTCTCACCAGCTGGTTCTTATTGTGTTGGTTGTCATTTTTTGACAGTCTATAGGAAGAGGTCAGGTATTGCATGCTTTAAAATTCTTACACACCGGTTGAAAATCACTCATCCAGATAGATGTTGAGTAGACAGTTGAATATGTAAGATATGGTTTGGGGGGAAATCTGTGCTACAGATACAAATTTAAAGTGTATGAATACCTTGATCAATTTCTTGGTGAAAAACTTTCCTTGTGCAACATGGAAAATATGTTTACAATATCAATTTCCTGAGAAAAAGTTGAGAAGTGAAGAGGATGCATTGGGAATTAGATTCCATTTACTCTGATCTCATAATAAACTACAGGTAACCAAATAAGGCCCATTTTTTTAAAAAAAATTATGATCAAACTGAAAACATTTTATTTTTAAGAAAGCATTTGATTTAGTAACCAATACCAACTATTTTCATTGAGGTCCAAAGAATACCTAGACATTTTGGAGCACTTCCTCTTAAAAAATACACAGGGCTTTATGAATACCAGACCTTAGAATGAACAATATTAGTAACCACAAAGTTACATTAAAAAAACTGAAATATTTTAAAAAAGGAAACTCTTTTTGATTGATAAGCCATAACTTCAATAAAGAATGAAAGCAACTTTCTGAAATTTACCTTTAAGCAAATGAGGCAACAGTAAGACACAGAACTCCCTAAGAATTAAGCGTCCCCAGTATGACAGAAACAGTGTTAATGCAAAGCAGTTGTGATTTAGAAATATGCATATGTTTGTCAATGTGGTTATGGTGTTTGAGCATATGTTTGTCAATGTGGTTATGGTGTTTGAAATCATGTTATCCTACTGTAGGCACAGGAAACAATAATTGTGTCCCTGTCTGAGATCCAGGTGAGTGAGATCATGGGTGATATTGATGGGAAGATGTAACCAAATTACAAAAAAGTGAAAATAAAACTATTCCTTTAAGGAAACTGTATTTGTACTTTAAGCAAAATCAGAAGGAGTAGGCAGATAAACAGGGAGCCTTACTTGGTCATTTGACTTGAAATATGTAATTGAGAGAGAACATCAGTGAGGAAAATATTTTATGGCAAATATGTGTATTTTCCTTTCATTCTTGGTGCACAAAGAGATAAATAAATGCTTAGATTTAGAGGCATTGGTGGCTTCCTCATCTTAAATTGTGAAATTTCACATGAAAATCCTATTTCGCTGTGGATTTTAACGAAGTTCCAGCTTGTTTTCAATGTGAGTTCATATTCTTGCATTACAAAAACATGCTGGAACTAATTTATAAGTAGCCCTCACACTAACAGAACATGCTCTAAGATCTGGTGTGCATCTTGTATCCCTCTACATGTTTTATTCCTGCAAGCATTTTAGGAACTTGATCTAAAACTTTAAATAAGAGACAGTGGTAAGTGGGGTTAGAAAATGGTAAACACAATTTTGGACCACTTGGTAATTCCAAATAGAAACTCTAGTCTTTATGAGTAAGTAGAGGAATTCTGGGTTAGACTAGTAAGAACTGGGGGTTTGAATGAATCTCTTTGAACTACAGTGAGTAAAAATATTAGATCTATCCATTTATAATTGTCTTTATACACACATTAGGCTTCCTCAGACTAAAGCATTATTGTTTTGTTTTGTTTTTCACTTAAAAAAAGGAAATCATTAAATGTCTGCATATGAGTTTTTACATTACACTGACATACTGCACTAATACAGATAAAAAGGATAAGATTATGTGAGCATCATGTGTGTTTACATAAATACAAACATTAGCAAGGGATTTGTAATTTGATATTCCATGAAAATAGTTCAGGAAAGTTATTAAAGCTGCTCAGATTTTATTGAGACTTCATATTTCAAATATACTACACATGCAGCATCAAAATACAAACCTAATGTAAGAAAATGTGTGCCGTTTCTGTGCTTCATATGTTAAGAAAAGGAGGATGGGCAAGATTGTTCTCAGCAGGTGGTGAACTGACAGTGAAGGCTCCCACAGAGAATGCAGAAAGGCTAGCAGAGAGCTTTTGTGTTGCAGAGTAAATGATCTATCAGTAAAGTCCACACCAGGTGAGATGGCCCCTACATCCATCAACTTGGTGTCTTCAGCTGTAAAATATGAGAGTTGACTGGGTACACTCTGACCCCCCCTCTTTCAGTGTTGACCTGTGTTAATGTCAAAGACACAAAGCTATGTGTAGTTCAGTCAGAGGATAAAGGATAAAAAGAGACAAATTATGAGATGGGACATATCAGATCCATGGCCTCCCAATTTTTAAATTTATTTAGAGAGACACCAATACATTTACAGATGATCTTTTCTTTACATGATCTATTTTTATCATGAAAAGAAATTACCAAAGGAGTACTTTGCCCCAATTATAGTCCCATGTGAGAATAGCCTAAAAGATTAGCTTAGGTGAGTAACATCACCAAGATGCTGACATAGGTTGTCCCTATGTTCCCCCTCATAAGAACAAGTAACAATTATTCATGGACAAGACACCACTATAGAGATAATCCTAGAACATGGGAGTGAGGCAGAAGCACCCCTCTGTACCTTAGGATCTAAGATAGAATATACAAGGATAAGAATAGTCACACATTAACTATATTGCCCTTCAGGCTGGCCAGCACCCCCACCTGCCCAGAATCACTCTATGGGAGCTCCCACTTTGGGTTTACCCCATTTTGCTCTAAGCCAGCAACTCTTGAGCCAAGAGGACAGGCAGAGCTGATCACTCCCTGAAAAAAGTCAGTGGCCCTGTATGTCAGGAAGGTTAAGGCACAGATGGGTTTGAGTCAAGATTACAAACAAAAAGTAGTAATGGCATTGAAGCTGCTGCTTCTGTTACATCAGGGCAGGGAAACTAATTTGTCTCCCCATTTATTGCTGAGAGAGCCTTCAGCCCAGGGAACCCTAGCAGAGCACATGGGGTGCTGCATAGCTCCAACAGCCCTGCATGCTGTGACTCTCTCTGCCTGCAGAGCAAAACCAGTGAATCGCCTTACCATGATATTCATGAACAAGACATAAATTGGGACCCCTCACAGTGAGCTGTGCAGGATCCAGCTCCCCTCCTACTGACCCAGTAGGACAGATAAGCTAATGCATGGTGCCAACTCCTTCTATATTGCACCCACTCACAACTCTCTGGTAAGCCTGACCAAAGAACCCAGCAGCCACAAAACCCAATCTTACAGCTTCACTTGGGCAGGGTACCCAACCAGCAAACCTATCTAGCTATCCTCAGCCAGTAGTGCACTCACCCACTCCTGTCCTAAGAGCTCCAAAATTTGACTCACTCAATAATAGATACAGAATGCCTGGGTGGACTGAAAAAACAAGAACCAAATATGCTGCCTTACAGGAGACTCACATTAGACTTAAGAATACAGAGTGAAAAAATAAAGCAAATGGTAGCCCCCAAACAAAAACTACTACAAAAGCCAGGAGTAGCTATTTTTATCAGACAAAATAGAATTTAAACTAAATGGTAAAAAGAGACAAATGTCATTATATACTTATTATAAATCAAGAAGAGTTAACAATTGTAAATATTTATGTACCCAACTTCAGAGCACCTAAATACATAAAATAAAAACTAAGCGCTAAGAGGAGAAATACAATTATAGTTGAGCACTTTAATACCCCACTCTCCACAATGGTTATTCAGACAGAGAATCAAGAAAGAAACAACAAATTTAAACTACACTATAGGCCAAACAAATTTAAACTACACTATAGACCAAATTGACCTAACAGTACAAAATGGAACATTCTATCTTATATTAGCAGAATAGTCATTCTTCTAAACTTCACATGGAACAGATTTTAGAATAGGTCATATGTTAAATCAGAAAATAAGTCTTAGAAAGTTTAATAAGAATGGAAATCATGAAAAGTATCTTATCTGAACACATGCTATGAAATTAGAAAGATGAAAACTATAAACTCATGAATATATGAAAATTAAACATTCTCTTGAACAATCGGTGGATAAAAGAAGGCAGGAAGAGATTACCCTATGGACACAGACAATAGTGTGGTGAAGGCGTAGAAGGGGTAGGGGGTGGATGCCAGGTGGAGGGGAAACAAGACATCTGTAATACTTTCAACAATAAAGATTCATTTGTAAAAAGAAATGAAATACCAATTTATAAAATAATGAAAAAAAATTAAAATAGAAAAGTATCCTAAGACAAAGAAAAATGGAAACACAACATAGCAAAGGGAAGTTCAAGCAATAAATAATTACATGAAGAAGCCCAAGTAAACAACTTTTATCTATGCCTTAAGGAACTAGAAAAAGATCAAAACCTAAACTTAGCAGAAGAAAAATGATTTTAGTAGGAAAACAATAGAAAAGACAAATAAGAGTTGGTTCTTTGAAAAGAGGGGGGGAAATGATCAAACATTAGAAAGCCCCAAATTAACAAAGCTGTAAATATAAAAGGAGACTTTACAACAGATATCACAAAGTAAATGAACCATAAGATGCTTCTAGGAACAACTATATGCTAACATACAAATTATTAAGACTGCATCAGAAAGAAGTAGAAAGTCTAAATAGACCTATTACTAGTAAGAAGACCTATTATCAGAAATTAGAAACCTTTCAGAAAGAAAAGCCAAGGAACAGATGGCTTCACTAGTGATTGTATCAAACATTTAAGGATTAATGTAAATCCTCTCAAACTCTTCTAAAAAATTAAAAAGGGAGATGACACTGCCCAACTCATTTTACACCACAAGCACACCATCATACAAAGTCAGAAGAAAAAAAAGAACACCATAAAAGAAAATTATAGATCATTATCCCCAGTTTATATACATGCAAAAATCCTCAATATAATACTAGCAAACTAAATTCAGTGGCACATCAAAAGGATCCTTCACCATGATCAATTGGGATTTATATCTGGAATTTCAGGATGTGATCCATTACATTATTAGACTAAAACTTTAAAATCATATAAGTTTTTTTCAATAGACAGAAAAAGTGTTTGAAAATTCAACATTTGTTTAGTATAAAAAAAATTCTTAACTAATTACATATAGATGGGACATACCTTAACATCATAAAGGCTATATGTGCTAAGCCCGTAGATACCCAGTGAACCTATTAAGATCAGGATGAATAGAAGGGTGCCTACTCACACCACTCTTATTTTAAACATAATACTGGAAGTCCTTGTCAAAGCAATCAGGCAAGCAAAAAAGAATATCAGATTTGGAAAGGAAGAATTAAAATTGTCTCTGTTTGAAGATTAAATTATTTGATATATTGAAACGTTGAAAGACTATACCAAAAATCTTTAGATTTAATCAACAAATTTAGTAAACTTGTAGGTTATAAAATTAACATTCAAAGATTTGTAGTGTTCTTATACAAACAAGAATTATCTAAAAGTTAAATAAATAAATGATCCTACTTATAAATAGGACCAAAAACAAGAAAAGTATACTGGTGAAAGACATAAGTAAATTAAAAGGTATCCTGTCTACATAGATTCGAACAATTAATGTTATTGAAGTGTTTATACTACCATAGACATCTATAGATTCAGTGCAATCACTCTCAGTATTCTAATGACAGTTTTTACAGAAGTAGAAAAACAACAACAAAAAATTCCAAATAGCTAGAACAATTAAGAGAAAGAAGAATGAAGTACTGATTTCAAGCTATAGTAATCAAGAGTAGGGTGATAATATAAAACACGTAGATCAATAGAACAGAATCAAGAGCTCAAAAATAAAACATATATGATCAACTAATCCTTGAAAGGGGAGTCAAAAATACTTCATGGAAAAAGGACAGCCTCTTTACTAAATTGTGCTGGAAAAACTGGGTATTCACATGTAAAAGAATGAAACTAGACCCCTATCTTACATCCTTCACAAAAATTAATATAAAATGGATTAAACATGTAAACCCAAGACCTGAAACCATGAAACTTCTAGAATAGGAAAAAAGCTCCTTGTCATGGGTCTTGGCAATGACATGACAACTAAAATATAAACAACAAAATAAAAAATAAGCAAGTGAGACTGCATCAAATTAAAAAAGCTTCTGCACAGCAAAAGAAAAGCTCAATGAAACGACAATCTATGGAAATATATCAGGTTGATTAAGTAGGTTATACTTCTCAATTATATAAAAAAAATCCTTACAATCCAATTTTAAAAAAAATGCCAAGAATCATAGACATTTTCCCCAAGGAGATATTTAAAAGGCTTGATACTATTAGTCATTTGGCAAATGTAAATCAAAACTGCAGTGAGCGATCACCGCATGCTTGTTAGAATACTCAATCCAAAAGAGGAGATAAATGCTTACAAGGATGTAGAGAAAAGGAAATCCTTGTGCCCAGTTGCTGGGATTAAACTGGAACAGCCATTAAGGAAAACAGTGTGGAGGTTCCTCAAAACCACAGATACAGGAAGTTCAGAAAATATCAACCCTTAGGCTTATTCTATTCAAACTGCAAGAAAACAAGGAAAAAGAAAATCTTGAGAGGAGCCAGAGGAAAAGAACATCTTAGCTATAGAGAAACAGATAAGAATTACATTGTGTTTGTAATCATAAACCATGCAAACAATAGAGTTTTAGAGTGAATATTTAAAAGTGTGAAAGGAAAATTCCACAAACCCAAATTCTATATTCAACAAAATCACTTGTCACAGAAACAAATGCTTTCTCAATCAAACACTGAGGGATTTAATTGTTAATGCATTTACTCTACTAGATATGTTAAAAAATATTCTTCATAGAGAAGGAAAATTATATGTGTGTAAAGTATATATTAAGATTAAATTCCATCAGATTTTATACCTAAAGTATCTAAATAATATGTTAAGGGTTTTAATGACACCTACACAAGAAAGGAAGAATATCAGAAATATAATAAATGAAGGTAAAATACAATCTTTAATTCATCTATTATATAACTGTTTATTTAAAATAATATTCACAAAGTATAGAATAATTTTTATCCTGTGGATAAGTGAATGAATGATATCAATGTTATAAAAGATAGGAGGAAGAAATTGGGAGTACTGTTATAAGATATCAATACTACACATGAAATAGTAAATATTTGAAGGTGAACTTTGACTAGTTAAAATTATGTATTAGAAATTGTAAAAATCACTAAGATTTTTTTAAAGAGGTAATTGATATGCTAAGTGAAGAAATACAATAAAATCATATAAAATTCTCATTTAAAACTGGAGAAAACTGAAAAATAGGGGAAAATACAATGAATAGAATACATTCATGAACATGATGGGTATTAATTCACTTATCCAACCATGATCATCTTAAATGTGATAGATATAAATATCCATTTTGTCAAAGTGGACAAAAAACAATTTTTGACTACAAAAAATCCACTCAGATGTGTTAAAAATAAAAGGAGATATATACTGAGTGGCCAGATTATTATGGTCTCTGAACACATAATAATCTGGCCATTTGGTGTATATCCTATATAATAAAAGGCTAATATGCAAATTGTCCCCTCTATTAGCAGGCAGGCCAGCCAACCACCCATGTCCCTTTCCTCTGGCCAGACCCCATGCACAAATTCATGCACCAGGCCTCTAATATCTCTCTCTCTCTCTGGCCAGATTATTATGTGTTCAGAGATCATAATAATTTGACCACTCAGTGTATATATTCCTTTTAACACAAATCAGATAAAAGCTGGAGTGCCTATATTGATTTCAGACAAAGGAGACTTCATACAGGGACAGTTATCAGGGATAAGTAAGTTCGTTGCATAAGGATAACAGGATAATTACCCAAGAATAAATAACAATTGTAAATGTGTATGCATCCAAGCAGCACAGTATTGGATTCATGAGGCTAAAGTAATAGAACTGAAATAAGAAACAGACAAATTCACTATTATAATTGGAGACTTCAAATACTTTTTCCAGTAATTGATAGCTCATGCAGACAGAAAGTCAGTAAGGATATAGTTGATCTGCAGAGCACTATCAATTTGTTTTAATTGACATTTGTGAAATACTTCATCTTATTACAGTAGAATACGTATTAATGAAATGTTAATAGAAGTTGAATATTGTAATTGGGTATGTTTAATATGGTAACTCTCTGTACTACACACTTTTTCCCCCCCAGCAAATCTAAAACTTACCTAATATAAAAAGTTTACTTAAATAAAAACAGATATATTATGATAATAAATAAATAAGCATGATATGAGGAAAATATTTGCCTTTTACATCTCTGACAAAGTAATAGTATACTGAATGCATATAGAACTCTTACAAATCTATGAAAAATATGAATAATCCAATAGGATGGGAAGGTGCCTCAAAGAGACATTTCACAAAAGAAGGTATAATAATGACCATTAATCTGTGAGAAAGTATTCAACTTCATGAGTCATCAGATATATGTAATTGAAAACCACACGATAACACTACACAGCCATAAGAATCACTAAGATTACGCAGTCTAGTAAGTATTGTTAAGACTGGAACAAATGGCACTCTCACACAGCGCTGCTAAGTATTAAATAGGTACCAGCAATTGTATTCCTAAATTTATACAGAAATGTATACACATACTCAGCAAAAGATATTTTCAAGAATGTTTACACCAATATTACTTATAATAGCTCCAAATTGGAAGGAACTCAAATGCACATTAGTAGAATTCATACACATATTTTGGTTTCTACATTTATCATGTATGAGAATCAACAGGACATTGCTATATGCAACATGGTTGAATTATTTTTAAAACCATGTTGAACAAGAGAAACTAGACCTGATAAAGTACATATAGGATTTAATTTACACAACATTCAAAACCATGAAAAACTAATCTATAGTGACAGATTTTAAGATAGGACTTGGATAATGTGGGAAGGGTGTTCTGTACTGGTCATATTCTATTTTTTATATTTTATTGATTTTTTTTTTTTTTTACAAAGAGGAAGGGAGAGGAATAAAAAGTTAGAAATATTGATTAGAAAGATGTGCTGCCCCCTGCACATCTCTTAATGGGGATGTACCCACAATTAAGGTACATGCCCTTGACTGGAATCGAACCTGGGACCTTTCAGTCTGCAGGCCCATGCTCTATCCACTGAGCCAAACCGGGTAGGGCTGGTAATATTCTATTTTCTGATGTGAGTAGTATTTTTATATTGTAAACACTCCTTGACCCGTACACCTATGATTTTTACTCTTCAATACATATATGTTATCCTTAAAGAGTTTCCTTTTAAAATTTTTTAAAAAAGAAACCAGTAGAAAAAAGTCATAGGACTTTGCTAGGTATTACACATAAAAAGGAATACAAATGCCACATAAACATATTCAACCTTGTTATTACTCAGAAAAAATGCAATTTCATTTTATACCTGGTATACTGGCAAAAGTCAGTATCCACTGTTGATAATGATGTAGATTTACATAAAATCTCATATTGCTGATGAGAATGTGGTGATATACCCACTTTTAAACAATGTTGACTCTATAGTAATTTTGAGCATTTGCAAATTTCATGACCCAGCCATCAATTTCTTGGTATAAACTTAGAAAACCTCTTGTACCTGGGCAGCAGGAAACATGGCAAAAGCATTTGTAGCAACTTTGTTCATAATGAAAGAGGAATTCATTTCAACTTCCACCTCAAATTCATGGAATAAAGTATGACATAGTCACACAATGAAATATCCCATGATAAGGAATATCTAAACCTGTGTGTAAACACATGATAGATCTCAAAAACTGATTAATGGGTAGAGAAAGGCAAATTATTGAAGAATACATACAGTAATATTTTTCTTATATAAAGTTCAAAGACTATGAAGAGAAACAAAAGAATGGTTTGCAGGATTTTCTGCAGGGGTTGGGGGGGGGGGGCTGCATTCAAGGAGAGCTTATAGGGGGGTTCATCAATATTGGTGATACACTTCCACTGTGTGGGAAGTAGATGTCTATTATTTTTTAAAATATATTTTATTGACTTTTTACAGAGAGGAAGGGAGAGAGAGAGAGAGCTAGAAACGTCGATGAGAGAGAAACATCAACCAGCTGCCTCCTGCACACCCCCTACAGGGATGTGCCCACAACCAAGGTACATGCCCGTAACCAGAATCGAACCTGGGACCTTTCAGTCTGCAGACCGACCCTCTACTACTAAGCCAAACCGGTTTCGGCTATTTTATTATTTTTTATATCTTTGTTGTTGAAGTATTACATAGGTCCTCTTTCCTCCCCCCACACACCATTAAGCTCTATTTTAAACTATATGATTACTTAAAAATATGCTTTTTAACATAAACATATAAATTAAAAGTTCAAGAAAAAAATGAATGAAATATGTCATTATAACCACATTTGGAATTTTGGCCATGGTCCTAAAACAAAGCTATTAATTAAAATAAAATTAAAAAAACACATTATGGTGCTAACTCCTGTTGTTATTTTAGAAAGTGTCCATCTGATATTTTTGAGTCCGTGGTCATTTGAGTGCACAGCGGAGGGACCTATGGGGTAAATCACCAGGACTTGTTTACACAACAAAAAATGTGGCTGGTAAAATATCCTCTACTGATGTTTCTGAAACCGGAGACCAGAAACTTACAGTGGAAATGAGACCCTTTACTTTTCTTGTGCCAACACAAACAACAATTAGAGAGCTATGTGAGAAAAGTTGTAAGAAATATTGCTGGGTTTCAGTGGTTCAACCAAGTCAGCAGAAATCTGTAATTGTGGCATATTAGGCCCCAAAAACTTTATGGTCTTCAGCAGGGAATGGCTCTTTAGACATTAAACTGATCCCTGATAAAACAAGCAGGGGTCACGAGAAGGCCACTCTGCCAATTTCATTTCACTGTGGGACCCACTGACATCTGGCTCAACTGCGGAAGCTGGAAAACTTCTTTAAAACTCTCCTGACAGTAAAAATGGACATGTGGAAAACATTCTAATCTGTTAATCTTTGGTGCTCCTGAAAAAGGCACATTTGGCTTTATACTTCATGATGATAAATATGAAGCCTCCAGATCGAGTTGTACATACCTTAATGGCATTTGAATAAAGAATAATTTTCATTTCCCAGATGATGAATACGCACCTGCATCAACCACGTGACACTAAAGCCATTTGGATTCTTTGTTCAGACTTGGGTTTTGTAATGTGTCCCCTTTACCCTGGTTCTATTTGGCCAGTACAAATGAGCAAACAGTAGCAAGTACTTTTTATTCTCCTCTTCCTCTCACTCCCCTCCTCGCTCTCTTCCCTTCTATCTGCCCCTCTCCTTCTGTTAACTGGAAGTGCTTGCTCAAGGACTCCTTTTTATCCTCCCTCCCCTTGCATTCACTATTTCAACTAACCTAGAAAATAAAGCAAGGATATAACTAGTTTTGCTTGTATTATTTTCATGATATCACTAAGTGCACATATATCTGGTTTCAAGATCAAGGGATTGTAGAAGCTGCCTCTACCATGTAGTACCCTCAAATTATATCGAACAGTAGTAAAATAGAGCCATGATTGATCACATGGTGACTCAGTCTGTCTATTGCTCCTACTTCATGTAGCTTGTTCCCTTGCTTCAAACTGCTGTTTGAGGGTGGGTTTTTTTTTTCTTGGTATTTTAAATAGCCTTTTGTCTCTCCCCACCCCCCACTACATTCTTCTTTTTAGCCTTATTATTTTTATTCCAATTTTTAATACTATCCTAAAAGCCCTGATTAAAAGACATGATACTAACTAGAAAATAAAGGATATATACACAATTAATCTAGGTCTATGTAATTCCCCTTTAAATCCATGCTACTCAAGAGGTTTGCTTTCTCTACTCTCAAACATCCTGTGTGGTCTCTAGCCTAAACAAATATCTAGATTTAATAAATTAATTTACGTACTTATTTATATAAGACTTTGCAGTGTGCTGATTCAAGATGACCATGTAGGAGGATCCTAGGCTCATCACTTCCCAAGGTCACACCAGATCTGCAGCTACAAGCACACCTCTGCAAAAAAACTCAAGCTGGTCTTAGCAACTCTTATGCTTTCGGGGAACTAGAGAGGCCCACATGGGAACAAGTAGGCAAGGCTGAGAAAGTCTCACCATAAACCCCATCCTTGGCACAGTAATTCAAAATCGGGAAGGAACTCAGAACCTGGAGTTTCTCCCTGAGGGGCAAAGGGTTTGAACCCCACATGAGGCATCCCAACTTTTAAGATTTGTACCTGAAAGGTGAATACCAGAACACCTTTGAAAACCTCAGGGCTCAAGTTCACAAGACCTACAAAGCCATAAGCATTTGAGAAACAGCTCTTAAAGGGCTTGAGTACTTGAACTACCCCACCCAAGGGCTCAGCACAGAAGCAACTGATTTGAGAGGTGTCTAAAACTTATGGGAATGATGCTCATTTGCTAATGTTCCAGTATGAGCCTGAGGGACAGGCATCTAATTTATCACATATCTAGGGGCCTACTGGCTGGTGGCCACCACCTTTATGCTTTCCCTATGCCTCACTTTAACCAGTGGGCACCATCTCCCCCCGCCCCCACTTTGTTTCCATTTTCTCCTGTGGGTGCAGTGTATATGCTCCCCTTCTGCCTGTTCCAGCAGGCAGGCATCTTTCTTTTTTCTCAGGGTGGGCGCCATTTTCAGCTCTCCCTCTGCCATGCTCTAATGCACCAAAATGTCCCAGACGGAGTCTTTACATGTCTGGTGCCCCATGTTTTGTTCCTGCCACCAAGGGGACAGCACCCTTTAATCACCTTCTGGAAGTCAGAGGGCTTGTGATCCCAGTTCCTGTGGAACTGTTACAATCAGGAGTCAGTTCTTGGCAGACTACCACTCACAGGACATCACAGATAGTGGACTGAAACACACCCTCTGTGTAAGAAAATAATCTTATTTGTCTAGGATAGGGGTGTCGAACTCAATCAGAGAAGGGGCCAAAATGTAAAATCCAGCCTAAATCCCGGGCCGAATGGTTTACTGAACAGTCATAAACTGTCATTGTGATGGAAACGCAGCGGAGTGCAGTGATGACAGCGCGGTGCGGGCCACATTGCAAGGCCTGGCGGGACGGATTTGGCCCGCGGGCCTTGTGTTTGACACATGTGGTCTAGGAGCTTCATTCTGACATCTGGTTTCCCCACAAGGATGGGCCTATGGAAACACTTGGGGAGAATGGAGGCTAGTGGACTCAGTCTTTGCACATTCCTGCTCCCTTGCCCCTGCCCTCATTATGTCCCAGAAAGCTTATACCCTAGCCTGGCACCCAATTTTTGGAGTGCCAGGCTAGGGTTTAAGACTTTTCTACATGATCTGGCTTTGGTGACCTGGCTTTGGATTTTATGCCTGTGTGTCCCACAGGACTTTAACCAAAAGAGAAAGAGTTTTTAAATGACTGCCTGCCACCCCACCAAGGCATAGTAAGCAGCAAGAGACCCAGGAGCTCAACCTTTCTGTGAAGATGGCCTAGGCCAGTGGTCGGCTAACTCATTAGTCAACAAAGCCAAATATCAACAGTACAATGATTGAAATTTCTTTTGAAAACAAAAAATTTTAAATTTAAACTTCTTCTAATGCCACTTCTTCAAAATACCTAGGCCGTGGTATTTTGTGGAAGAGCTACACTCAAGGGGCCAAAAAGCCACATGTGGCTTGCGAGTTGCAGTTTGCCAAGCACGAGCCTACACTGTAAATAATCCTTTCAGGGACCTCCAAGGGAAGCTACTCTCTTTGCACAATCCCAGGCTGAGTTCCGGAGGGCCATTATCTCCCAGAGGAGAACTTGAGCAAGCATCCAGTGCCCTCATTTTTGTGGCTCCTGACCAAGGAATGCCTGTTGAGTTCTGGGCTCTAGTGGCCAAGGAGGTTTGTGTGCTAGGGCCCCATGGGATTATAGAAATCAGAGAGACTGTCCTTGACAGGCAGCTCCTCCTAGGGCACTAACAGAGAGCAGCCTGAAACATAGCCACAGTCTTTCTATGAAAAAGTCATTTGCTTTAGGCATAAGGGATAGATTTCACATTCAACGTCTGTAGGCCTATGAACTGGCCTCAGGGAACTGGGCCACAAATACCGTCTTGCGCTTCCCTGCAGCTCACTGGTATTTCCCAGATAACCATGCACTCACAGAGCCTCAGATCTTGCTCCTGCCAGCCAGGGGGACACCTCCAGGTCACTTGACTGTGGTTGCCAGTGAGGCTGCTGCTTACAGTCCCAGAGGACTGTATGTATTTGCATACTTTTAAAAATTGCTGCCTGAGAGTCTGGCTTTTAATCAGCCTGAACGTAGGTACTGATATACTCCATTAGGACTTTGATTGGAGAACAGCTTCAGCTCCTAGTAACCGTCACAAATAAGGCTGTTTGAACAAAGTTTCAGAGAAAACTGAAATTTGAGAAAATAGAAAATCTGAAAGAATATAGATAGATAATCCATAGACACAGACAACAGTGGGTGATGGCCAGCAGGAAGGGGGGTAGGGCTGGGTTTAGGTGAGCAAAGTGAGAAGTGGGAGGAATGGAGGCTTCTGTGATAATGTCAACAACAGAAATAAAGTTTGTTTGTTTTTTAATTTGAATACACTGATTATCACTAAGGAAAATGAATCAGTAATCAAAACCCTCCCAACAAATAAGTATTCAGGACTAGACAATGTCATTGGTGAATTCTACCAAACATTTAAAGATGATTGAATATCTAGCCTTCCCAAATTCTCCCAAAAAATTGAAAGGAAGAAAATCTTTCCAAATTAATTTTATGAGACCAACATTACCTTGATATCAAAACCATAGAAGTACTCCACAAATAAAAAGAAAATCACAGGCCAATATTCCTGAGGAACATAGGTGCAGAAATCCTCAACAAAACAGTAGTAGTAAACCGATTTCAGCAACACATTAAAAATTACACACCATAATTAAGTGGGATTTATTCCTGGAATACAAGGATTATTCAACATCTACAAATCAGTTTTGTTATAACATATTAACAAAATGAAAGATAAAATCATATGATCATCTCAATAGATTCCAAAATGCATTGGATATTGGTTTTCAAAAAATTTTTGGATCTGTCTCCTAGGGCAAAGACAACAAAAAGCAAAAACAAACAAATAAAACAAGTAGCATTACATAAACTAAATAGCTTCTGCACAGCAAAGGGATATCATCAGTAAAATGAAATTACAACCTACCCTAAGGGAGAAAATACTTGCAAACAATATATCTGACAAGTGCTACTGTCCTATATATATATAAAGAAGTCATAAAACCCAATAGAAAACATACACACACACACACACACACACACACACACACACACACAATAAAACCAACTGATTTAAAAATCGGCAGAGAATCTGAATTGACATCTTTCCAAGGACAATATACAAATGGCCAACAGGTACATGAAAAAGTGTTTAATATCACTAATTATCAAGGAAATGCAAAACAAAACAACAATGAGATATCACATCACACCTGTTAGAATGATTATTATAAAAAAACAAGAGCTGAAACCAGTTTGGCTCAGTAGATAGAATGTCAGCCTGTGGACTGAATGGTCCCAGGTTCGATTCCAGTCAAGGGTTTGTACCTTAGTTGCAGGCACATCTCCAGTAGGAAGTGTGCAGGAGGCAGCTGATGAATGTTTCTTTCTCATCGCTGTTTCTAGCTTTCTATCTCTCTTCCTCTCTATAAAAACTCAATAAAATATATTAAAAAATAAAAATAAAAAAGACAAGAAATAAGAAGTGTTGGTGAAGATTTGGAGAAAAGGGAACTCTCATGCACTTTAATGGGAACAGAAATTACTGCAGCCACCATGGAAAATGGTATGGTGCCCCCCCCCCCAAAAAAAAAAATAGAACTACTCTACTACTATTTGATCCTATTATTTTACTTCTAAATATTAAAAAAAACAAAAAAGCACACAAGCACTACTTTTAAAGGATATATATACCCCATTTTCATTGCAGCATTATTCATAATAGTCAAGATATGAAAACATCCTCAGGGTCTATCAACAGAGGAATGGATAAAGATGTATAAATGTATATGTCTAGTATATACATATAAGTATAATGTGTGGAGGAAATGTATTCCATACAATATCATATGTAATTATAATATACATTACATTATAATCTATACTAATAAAAGGGTAATATGCAAATTGGTCAAGATGCCCTCACAGTAACAACTGAACAGCGAGCTGCATGGGCTGGCAGAGGGGTTAGTGAAGGATGACCAAACAATAGAACAAGCAGGTTCAATTACTAACCTCCCTGCTGGCCTGGTCGCACTACACAGCTTGCTTGTTCAGTTGTTTGGTTGTCCCTCACTAACCCCCCTGCTGGCCTGGTCGTAGGCAGCAATCTTATGAGGGTTTGAGGGTTAATTTTCATATTACTCTCTATTATAGAGGATATATAATTTACAATAAATAGATATCTTCCATAACCACCCCAACACACACATAATGGAACATTTCAGGCATAAGAAAGAAGACAGTTCTGACTTTGAGACAATTTGGATGACCCTTGAGGGTATTATGCTGAGATACATCAGACAAGGAAAACAAACACTACATAATATCGCTTTTATGTGGATCCAAAAAAACAGAACTTGGCGAAACAGTAGAGTAATGTTTATCAGGGACTTGGGTGGTGGGGGAAATGGGGAGCTATTGGTCAAAGGGTATATGTGTCCAGTGATAAGATTAATAAGTTCTGGAATCTTAATCACCACAGCATGGTGATTACAGTTAATAACACTGTACATGAAAGTTGCTAATTGAATAAATCTCAAATCTTCTCACCTCAAAAAAGAAATGGTAATTATAGAATGTTGCTATTAGCTAATGCTGTGGTAGCAATCATTTTAAAGTATATAAACATTTCAAACCATATGTTGAATACTTTAAACTTTCACAATATTACATGGCAATTGTATTTAAAGCTGGAAAAGGTAAACAAGATAGGAAAACCTGCCTTATCAAGTTCTTATCAGGAAAGACATCAGTATGATAAACAGGCTCCTGGACTGATTCTGTCTGGAATGCTGGGCAGGTTCATACTGCCTGGCAGGATGATCTACACTTAACTCTAAAACCAGAGGAAGTAGGAGAGGATGGCCTAGGTCTGAGTGTCCTAGATCTCACTCCATTAGAAACTTGGTTTTACCTATGGAGAGCCACTCAGAGGAAACTTTGTTTTAATGTCAATCCTGACTAGGTCTTTAATCTGAATGAATTTGAGTCACAATCAGAACTGAATATCAGATTCATCTGTTGACATATGATTTGTTTGTGTTTGGAGAACTTTGTTTTAGTTTATAATTATTTATAATACTCTTTAGGTGGTTATCCATGTAGGTATCTGGAGGGCTGGCAGTAGAAATGTTTTTTTAAAGTCTAAAAAGTAATTACATCACTAAAAGCCACATTTGTCAGGATTATGGCAGCAGAATAGGGTTTATACACCTTTTACTTTGTCCTTTCTGGATTTCTACTTGAACCTAAAAGTCTAATTTTTTATAATAATCTTGTGAAATTTTTTTTTAACCAGTAAATCATCTTATGGAAATCTAATGAGATAGATTTAGTTTTGTGTTCAGTTGATAGCACACATGAGCAAATTAAGAGAATTTCTCTTGGAATTTAATGGTAATATTGTTCAGTCTATAGAAATGTGTGTCTTGACAAAAAAAATAATAATAATAAATTTTTTTTTTTTAACCTTAACCGAAGATATGTTTCAATGACTTTTAGAGAGAATGGAAGGTGGGGAGAGACATATAGAGAAACATCGATGTGAGAGACACATCAATTGGTTGCCTCCCACACGCACCCCTACCAGGGCCAGGATTAGCCTGCAACTGAGGTACATGCCCTTAACCGGAATCAAACCCAGAATCCTTCAGTCCACAAGCCAAAGCTCTATCCAATAAGCTAGACTGGCGAGAGCCAAAAAAAAAAAAAAAAGATGCTAGGAAATTGTACAAAAGCCTCACTACCAATTTTACATTTAATATGTAAAAGTGTGTAAAAAAGCAAGGAATGCAGCAAGGAAAAACCAAAATACAATAAGACATTTTAGTCTAAAGCCTTCTGTGTTTCCTGACTTGCACCTGTTTGTGTTCTCATATTTTTTAAATGATCCCGTGCATAGAGAGTGTTGCCCTGAAGGTGAAAAGCAAGACATTCAAAAGAGCTTGTAAACATTTTATCCTGAAGGTAGATCCCATGTGTTCTCCCAGAAAAGCAGAAGTGAAAAATGAACAGCTCAATCAGATGCAGAACAAAGACAGAGCTCACTCTCTTCCAGCGGTGACTCCATCTGGAGAGGAGCCCAGGGGTTTCTACCTTCAGGGTGAAAACATAAATATTGTGTTTGAGACCTTTTAAAAATCTGCAGTTGCACCAATGTTTCTGACCAAAATTTTTATGTTTCTGTTACATTTATAAACTCTTGCATCAGAATGTATTTTATTGTCTTGCAGGAGGGCTTTGCAAATTTGTATATACTAGCATAACTTCTCTGAAAATTTTTTTTAGATAGTTCTAAATAAAGGAAACAAAGGCATAAAAATAATGGATTTTAACTCCCCTTTTACATTGCTTTAAAACAGCTACACTATTTTTCACGTTGCAAGGACCACTTTTCCCACATCTTAGTATAATTTATTTATGAATTTTGATCACACACATTGCTTCATGGGGAAGAGATTCTTTGTATCTGCCATGCACAATTTTTCTTGAGAAACTGTGTTTCTAAATGTGGAAGAGACAGTGTTGTGTCTGTATATTCTGCAGTGAACTACTCCTGAGAAGCCTGGTAGCTGAAATGCATCTCGGCAATAAATCTAACGGATGCCTCTGAGGCATCCCTGCAACAATGCACATTTGCCTGCTCAGTTTGATCAGGGTGGTTTCAAAATAGTCCTCAAAACATTTAGCAGCAGCTTATCCGAGCACAGGTAAAAAAAACAAAACAAACAAAAAAACCACAATATTTTTATTGATCATTTTTGGACTCTAGATCAATTTAAAGAATTCATAGAAGCCTATTGGCTTAAAACTATGGATTATGTTTTGAAACTTAAATCTCTCAGCAAATTAAAATCATATAATGTTTATTTCAGATATAGAGGTTGAAGGCAGACATATGCAGGAGAGCTCTGAAGTCATGGGGAGAGAGAAGAAAGCCATATTGTGGTATTGATAAAAGGAGCAAATCAGAGAGATTTAAGAGCTGAGCTTTAATGGTCAGCATAGGAGAGGAAATGATTCTGTATGCAGTTGCGACAGATAAAGATGAGAGTTTTGAGGAAGGCAAGGTCCAAGAGAGCAGATTGCAGCATTTGATACCACAAGTAACCCATGTTTTAGAAAAGTAAGCGAAGAGAACCAAAGCAGTCTTTCTTTTCACATTTTTAAAAAAATGATAAGGTATTTTTATGTAGTCTTCCTTATTTGTTCACTTTAATTTTGACAGAAATTTCTATTTGGATGCACCAAAGGCTCTATTGCTGTATGTGTATAGGGTGTCCCCCCAAAATATGTACACACACTTTAAATAATTATAAAGAGTGTTTATTAAAATACATTCCACTTGCAAATTTGAGCTATCAGCTGTTAAAGTGTGTATACATTTTTGGGGGAACACGTATCTGGCACATCTGATGGGATCTAAAGATTATCTTGGTTTGCTGCATTTGTCTTCCATATAGATCATAATGGATCAAACTAATTTTCTACCATGTTAGTAAACAGCCTGAATCATATTTTTATTTAATTTTCCACTATTCCCTCTCTAAAGTTAGAAACATTATTTCATTATTAATATGCTTTGGGTTTTGGCACAGCTAAGCATTTTGGAACACCCAGAGTGCCCAAATTGTATTGAATATTTTGAGTACAACTTCAAGTTTAAGTCCAAAAAATCTAATCAAGTGTTCCTACATTTAAAATATATGCCATTACTTTGTGGATATGTTGTTATAATTGTATGGTGCTATTTTTTTAAGTTATGATAAAATTATTATTACCTTCTCTTATTTGAAGTATGGTTGTAATTATAAATAAAAATACCAAAGCAAGTAAGTTTTTAATAAGTATACTTAATAGTTAAGGTAACATCAACAGCAACAAAAAATTAGTTATATTCTTGTTCTTACCATATGCCATGTATTCTATCCAGCCCTTACTGGATTTTAGAAATAGCAAAATTTTGACTTCCTGTCAAGATGGCACAGTAGGAACACAGGATGGCTGTGTTCGCCTCCTCCCATGGCCACATCAAAATTACAACTAAATTATACAACTCTCATTGAGAAGCACCTGAAGACTAGCTGAACCAAAGTCCTATAACCAAGGATATAAAGAAGATGCAACAAAGTTGGTAGAAGGAGCAGAGACACTGAACAAAAAGGCCCCATGCCCGTGGTTTGGCAATTAAGAACCAGGCGAGATATTTCAGCTGCAGTGGTCTCTCTCCCCCCACCTCCCACCCTCCCCACCCCGAGGAGTGATGTGTCCCGTGAACACCTGGCTCCACACCAAATTTCCCCTCTGGGAGAAAACAGTACTCAAGTCCAGCCTAAGAGAGTGAAAAGATAATACCTACTCCAGAGCAACAGTGCTGGAAGGAGTCATCTCCCTAAAATCTGGCTGTCCCCCTCCTAAAAGCAGGGACTATATATTGTATATCCAAGTGAAAACAAGGGCTGCTGGAGTTCCAGGCATTCCAACTGAAGGGCTGGTGCATGGACTTGCTCTCTCACAAACTCACTCTGGGAGCCAGTGCAGGGGCAGCGGTTCCAAGGTGCCAGGGACATGTGGGAGGAACTGAATTGATTAGCTCAGGAGCAGGGATAGGAGGGCAGGGGGCAGAGCAGCTCTCTGGGAAGTACTGGTCGGTACTGCCATTGTTCCTTTGTTGAGCTCTCCTTCCACCCAGGGGCAGGTGCAGCCAGGTGCCAAATCTGTGCTCCATTTACCTGGCTAACACTGTTAGCCCTAACATGGTGACCCCTGAGACTGCAGCCCACTCAAGTGCCTGGCCTAAGTGGCAACTTGCATTGTAGTTCCCATTAAATGGCTATAAGTCTGGCATTAAGCATAGTCAGTGTTGTCTTAGACATAATTTCATCTAAGCAGCCACAAATCTGGCACAATTTGTGCTGGCCTCAGCTCACATAGTGCCTACAAAAGGGTCCAACTTGGCCCTGGTGGCAGCTGGTTTTGGTTCACAACATAATGCTCCCAAGTATTTTTTTTTTTTTTTAGTATATTTTTTATTGATTTTTTACAGAGAGGAAGAGAGAGGGATAGAGAGTTAAAACATCGATGAGCGAGAATCATTGATCAGCTGCCTCTTGCACAACCCCTACTGGGGATGTGCCCGCAACCAAGGTACATGTCCTTGACCGGAATCGAACCCGGGACCTTTCAGTCCGCAGGCTGACGCTCTATCCATTGAGCCAAACCTGTTTCAGCAACTCCCAAGTATTTATAACCCAGCACAGTGGCCACCAATCACACACAACTTTAGAGCACCCACAGGGCAGCCCCAAGCCAGGCACAAATGGAGGCTGAACTTGGCCTCCCTTTCCAAGAGACTCCAGAACCAACATAGTTGGTGGCTGGCTTTCAACCACACCAGAAAACAACTCAACCAACTCTAAAAATGACAAACCCAAGGGCAGACTCAGCTGGCACCAGAATCCTGGAAAAATAACCTTGGCCATTTGGGGTCAGCCCCACAGTAGTCATGGTTAGCCCTCACAGCTGGTCAGCCTGAGGAGACAGTTCCTCACACTGACATGTCTACAGCAATCAAGGCTCAACAACAATAGGTCATCTACAACATACGCCACTCTGCCAAAACTGGGAGACAACAGAAAATCCACATAGTGAGGCTTTAGGGTACCCAGATATGTACAGGGGGAAAACGGACTGTCTGACATCAGGGCAGGAACATGGGAGTGACTTTCTTCCAGATGGGGGTGCTCATAGAAGTCATGGTTCCCGTGCTAGGACCTCTCCAGTGCAGGGCTGACTGACAGATATTTCTGTTCGCTCTGCCCTGAAGAATCCCTAAAACCCCACCCCACCCAATTTACAACCCCACCCAAGCTGTGCATAGCTACTTTTGCTTATGAATGGCCTGTCCTTTCTCAGCCTAAAACCTGTCAAACAAGCTGCAGCTAGGTAAGGGAGCCCCAAAGCCTTGCTTCACAGCTGGGCCTCTTCTGGGCACTTCCAAACCTAATACAAAGAGGAGGAATCTGAAGCTCTCTCTGTAGCTCCTGCTGGGTGGCCCCAGGCAGTGGTTGACTTTACACTTCCTTGGAGATCCAAGAGCCAGTAGTCAGTGTGAGACCATACAAGATTATAACTCTTCATATTCATAAGTGACACCCTCAAGGGGCAGACTTAATGAGCACTAAAGCCCCACTGAAGCAAGAGCTGCCTCATAAGGGTGTCTCCTGCACAGCAGCTCTCCCACTGTAGTCACAGCTGGTCCCCAGAGCCAAAAAAGCCTGGAGGTTGATTCCTACCAATGATACCAAGAGTAATCAAGGCTCAACTACAATATTGTGCACACAGCCTGCAAAGGAGTACACCAAGAGTGTCCACCTCAGGTAACTGTGGAAGCTGAGCCACTGGGCCCTATAGGACACCTACCACACAAGGCCACTCTATCAACTCAAGGAGACTTAGCAACTACCCAATACATAGAAATAAGCACAGGGAAGCAGCCAAAATGTGGAGACAAAGAAACATGTCACAAATAAAAGAAATGGAAGAAAGCAAACTACTGGATATAGAGTTCAAAACCATAGTTATGAGATTACTCAAGAATCTTCTAGAAACCTCTGAGAAACTTAGTGAGACCTTCAAGAATCTTAGGGAGAATGCCAAAAAATGGAGAAGGTCCAGTCAGAAATTAACCATACACTGACTAAAATAAAGAATAATATACAGAGATTCAACAGTGCACTAGAGGATCCCAAGAATCAAGTCAATGATATGAAATATATAGAAAGCAAAGAGAACCCAACCAGAAAAGCAGAAAGAAAAAAGAATCCAAAAATATGAAGATAGTGTAAGGAGCCTCTGGGACAACTTCAAGTGTACCAACATCCTAATAATGGGAGTGCCAGAAGAAGAGAGAAAGCAAGATATTGAAAACCTATTTGAAGAAATAATGATAGGAAACGTCCCCTCCCTGGTGAAAGAAATAAACTTACAAGTCCAGGAAGCACAGAGAAACCCCCCCCCCAAAAAAAAAAAAAAAAATGGAATCCAAAGAGGATCACACCAAGATACATCATAATTAAAATGCCTAGGATAAAAGACAAAGAGAGAATCTTAAAAGCAGCAAGAAACAGTTACCTACAAGGGAGTACCTGTAGAACTGTCAGCTGATTTCTCAACAGGAACTATGCAGGCCAGAATGGAGTAGCAAGAAATATTCAAAGTGATGAATAGCAAGAACCTACAACCAAAAATACTCTACCCAGCAAAGCTAACATTTAGAATTGAAGGTCAGGTAAAGAGCTTCACAGACAAGAAAAACCTAAGTGAGATCACCACCAAACCAGTATTATATAAAAAGCTGAAGGGTATTCTTTAAGAAAAGGAAGAAGAAAAAAGGTAAAGATAAAAACTTATGAACAACAAAGTGACAACAAATACATATCTATCAACAAATGAATCTAAAAATCAAGTGACTAAAAAATCTGATAGAATTAGGGGTTGGAAATAGAACAGACTGACAATTCTCAGGAAAGGGGCTATGAGGGTTGCAGGAAGAGATTAGTCAAATATCTTATATGCATCTATGCAGTATCTAGGGACACAGGTGGCAAGGGCCTGGAGTGCGGGGCGGGGAGCTATGAGGGAGGAAGGGACATTTGTAATAATCTCAATGATAAAGATTAAAAAATAATAAAAAATAAAAGGGAATAATAAAGACCAGATTAAAAAAAAAAAAGTCTAGTAAAACAATAGAAATGGTCAATGAAACCAATAATTTTGAAAAGATAAACAAAACTGACAAACTTTTAGCCAGACTCAACAAGAAAAAAGGAAAGAGGGCCCAAATAAATAAAATCAGAATTTAAAGGAAAGTGATAACAGACATTACAGAAATACAATGGAATATAAGGAAATACTATGAACAATTATATATTAATGAAACGGACAACTTGGAAGACATAGATAATCTCCTAGAAACATATTATCTTTTAAGATTGAATCAGAAAAAAAACAGAAAATCTGAACAGATCAGTAACTATTAAATGGGGAAAACTCCTATCAAACAAAAACACTGAACCAAATGGCATAATAGGTAATTTTTTTAACCAAATATCCAAAGAATTCATACCTATTTTTCTCAAACTATTCCAAAAACTTGAGGAAGAGGGAAGGCTCCCCAAACCATTTCATGAGCCAGCAATACCCTTATCCAAAACCAGACTATGTATGACACTCCTATATGTGCATGCCGTTATCACTGATAAACACAGATGCGAAAATCCTCAACAAAATATTTGCAAACTAATTTAAGCAATACAGTAAAACAACATACACCATGATCACATGATATTTTTTCCTGGGAAGGTTATTCCAATAACTGAAAACCAATTTAATATGATATACCTTATAAATAAAACAAAGGATAAAAATCAGATAATCACATCAATAGATGCAGAAAAAGCATATGACAAAATCCAACATCCATTTATGATTAAAACTCTCAGCAAACTGGGGATAGAAGGAACATACTAAACATAATAAAGGCCATGTGTGACAAACCCATAGCTACTATTATACTCAATGATGAAAAACTGAAAGCTTTCTTTTTTAAAATCAGGAATAAGATAAAAAATTCACTTTAACCACTTTTATTAACTTAATATTAGAAGTCCTAGCCATAGCAAACATACAAATAGGAAAGGAAGTAGTAAACCTGAGATTTGCAAATGACATGATACTATATATAGATAACCCTAAAGATTCAACTAAAAATATTACAACTGATAAATGAATTCAGTAAAGTAGAATACAAAATTAATATTCAGAAATTAGTTGCACTTTTATACACCATTTATAAGAGAAATTAAGAAAACTATCACATTTACAATTGCATCAAAAATAATAAATTTAACCAAGAAGGTAAAAGATCTCTACTTGGAAAACTGTAAGACATTGAAAAAAAGAAATTAAATACACAAATAAATGGAAGCATATACCATGCTTATGGATAGGAAGTATGGACATTAAAGTGTCAAAATGTACATACTACTCAAAGTGGTGTACAGATTCAGTGCAATCAGTATCAAAACACCAATGGAATTTTTCACAGAACTAAAACAAATCATTTTAAAATTTATATGGAACGACAAAGGACCCAAAATAACTAATGCAATCTTGAGAAATAAGAACAAAGTTGAAGATGTTATGCTACATGATATAAAACTATACCATAATGCTATAGTAATCAAAACATGGTACTGACATAAAAACAGACATAGAACATTAGAACAGAATAGAGAGCCCAGAAATAAACCCATACCTACATGGACAATCTATAACAAAGCAGGCAAAAATATACTATTAGGTAAAGAGAGTATCTTCAAAATATAGTGTCAAAAGATTGAAACTGGATCATTTTATTATATCATATATAAGAAAAAAACTTAAAATAGAGTCAAGACTTACAAATGTGAAACCATAAAGTTTGAAACCATAAAAAACTTGAAACCATAAAATTCCTTGAATAAAGCATAGGCAGTAAACTCTTTGGCATTGCTCTCAGTGATATCCTTTTGGATATCTCTCGTCAGGCAGACAAAAAATACAAACGGGACTACATAAAGTAAAAAGGTTTTGCACCATGAAGAAAACCATCAACAAAACAACAAAGGAACATACTCAATCAGAGAAGATGTTTGCCAGTGATAATTCCCAAGAGAGTGATATCCAAATTTTACAAAGAACTCATACAACTTAACATCAGAAAAACAATCCGATTTTTAAAAGGGCAGGAGACCTGAATAAACATTTCCCAAAGAGGACGTACACATAGCCAATAGTCATTTATTTGAAAAGATGTTCAACAACATTAATCAGAGAAATCAAAAACCACAATGAGATATCATCTCACACCTGTTAGAATGGCTATCATCAATAAATCAATAAGTAACAAGTGTTAGCAGGGATGTGGAGAAAAGGGAATCCTAGTACACTGTTGGTGAGATTGTATATTGGGTACAGTCATTATGGAAAGCAGATGGAAGTTCTTAAAAATTAATATTAAACTGCCTTATGACCCAGCAACTCTACTTCTGGGAAGTATCTAAAAAAAATGCAAAACATTTATTCAAAATATATATGTATCTTTGTTCATTGCAGTAGACAAGATACAGAAACAACTACCCTAAGTGTTTGTTGATAGACAAATAGTTAAAGAAACAGTGCATAAATACAATGGGATATTACTCAGATATAAAACAGAATGAAATCTTGCCATTTTCGACAACATGGATAGGCCCAGAGAGTCTTGTGTTAACTGAAATAAGTTAGACATGGAAATATATGTAAAATATTATAGGTAAAATCTAAAATACAAAATAAATGAGCAAAGAAAACAGACAAAATCAGACAGAGAAAATTTGATGGTTGCTAAATGCAAGGGAGGTTGGGGGATTGAGTTAAAAAGGTAAAGGGATTAAGAAGTACAAAATTTAAAGATCTTTGGATATTTGCTTTTAGCCCTCCCCCATGGTTAGTAGGCACCAAAATACTACCTAAATCTTTTGGATGGCAATATTTGGCAGATAAAGTGTTATTTATTTGGAGAATTACAATGTGATGTACCTTTCTTGTTTCATTTTTGAAAGTTTCAAAGGACTATACATGTACCACTCACAGTTGGAGATTTCAGAAAGCTGAGGAATGTGTTCCACATGTGTCTCTTAGACTGTCTAAAAGACCATTGACTCAAAAAAAAAAAAATACCACGCAACTTTACTGCCTTAAAGAATGTCTAGATGATATAGTGGGTTATTATTCTTTAGGGTATTTACACTGCAGGCCAAAAAAACACTACAGAATAGATTGCATATTGAGTTTACTTTTTTCATATTCGTCATACATTGTTAAATGACTTTGGTTTCAAATCCTGTAGCAGCACTATAAGGGCAAAAGTCTTAATAAAACACATTAAGTTGTTTCTCATGAAAAGATATTACATCTTATATATGTCCCATAGAGATTTCCTGCTTTACTTGATCAGATAAACGTTACCAGTGTTGTAACAATAAATAAAGTATGTTGACATTAAAACTTATCTTTATACTAAATTTCAGAAATTTCTGCGTTAAAAAACACTGACACAAAAATGTTTACATGCATAGACTACAGAGCTCCCAAATATTAGTATAGTGTTTTTCCTCCCTTGAATAGAGTGACAAGTAAATTCTATATATTTATTTTAAGTCAGTGTTCTTTCTATGAATCAGATTTATGTGTACAATTTTGAGTGTGTCTTTTTAGGTATTTTTTTCCCTAGCAAATGGATGTAATGTTTTCTTCAGATTCCTAAAGAAATCTATGATGTAAGATATTTAGAACTGTAACATAGAAGAGGCTTTTTCCCCCCTTGTAATGTTAATCATGTAAACATGCTATTCTCTTTATGTTAAACATGTATTTTTAACTTTCATATTTTATCAGGTGACTAATATATCAGGAGCAAAAAAAAAAAAAAAAAGTTAATGAACAAACCTGTATACTAGTAGTCTGCCTGCCTACCCCGTGTAACAGGTTTATATATTAGCACCTTGAATTCCACCTTAATAAAACTATAAAGGATCTCCTAAACATCTCATTTCCTTTATAATTAGGAGAGCAACCATGAGTTATATTCTTCCTCTCTAAGGATATTGTTTATATATTTCAAAATAGTAGTTCAAAGAGAATGACTTCAACAGCTCATTTTTTGAATGTGGGAGGTACAGCCCAAAGAAGCAAATTGACTTTTCTAAAATCAAATATCCAGTTATTAACTGAAAACAAAACCAAAGGTTTTTGTATCATGTTGTGTTCCCAACCCTTACATGGTTTTAAATAATTTTTACAACTACAGTATATCCTTAGATACCATCATTTTGTTCAATGTCATTCTTAGGGACTTAACTCTTGTTTAATTCAAGTAACCTATGGAAAAAATGGTTTGGTATATGTCCTTTCTCTTAACATCACAGAACCTATTGGTGACATTAACTGAGAACTTACTATATGTGTTTGGCAAAGGGGACAAAAACTTGGGGAAAAGCTAAGCTTAAGTGCTTTCTGTGAATTTTAATGGCCTGTCATTTGTCTCTGGTGAAGTGAAAATGAGTTACTTGTATACCAAAATGATTCCGTGTAAAGCTACAAATCCAATTGAAAATACTACTTTTGGTATCAGTATATTGAAATAGATAACTAGCACTCTCTTGCATAGACGACTGTACTGTGTTGTCCTTTGCTTTGTCTAAGGTTTTGGATTTCTCTAATCCTTATTGAGATATGGTGCCTGGAAGAGCTCCAGTTCTGTCCAGTTTCTAATACAGCTGTATATTACAGAGCATGCATACATTGGTTAGATGTAAATTCCTCCTGGATGTGTGAGATGATGTGAGTAATTGTTACAAAATAAGGAACTGGCCCAAAATACTGAGCAAGAACAGATGTATTTCTATTGAGAAATGCAGTAGTACTTATGAATGTTCTGTAGACATTAGCTATAATGAAAGTGAAATGTTGAAAATGAAGTTATTATGGGATACAGCAAAATATATGTACACATACTCACAGCTACAGCTATACTATTCTCTTATGTATTCACATTTACCTTTCTTAAGTGCCTTCACTAATGTAGCAGTTGACTGAATTTTACTACTTATTATATTATGCTATCTTAAAAATCTATTCTATTGCATCTAGAGTTATCTATAATACTAGAGGCCCGATGTATGAAATTTGTGCATGGGTAGGGTCCCTAGGCCTGGCCAGTGATCAGGGACTGTGTGATCACCAGTGGGGCAATTGGGAGGCCTGCAGGCTGGAGGCAGCTCTTGCATTGAGCATCTGGCCCCTGGTGGTCAGTGCATGTCATAGCCAACTGGTCGTTACACTGCTTTTTCCACCATTCAGTCGATTTGTATATTAGGCTTTTATTATATAGGCTTGCATCTTACCTTATCTATGTCCCCACAGTGAGCAGTCCAAAGAAACCACTTAATATATTTTTTAATAAATAGAAAATTAGTACTACTTGAGATATGTCTACCAAATGGTACTAAGCAGCAGGAGGGATTCAGGATTATGTGAAGGCTAATGTGAAAGTCAGTAAATAACAAGGAAATTGTTATTAATAAGTTCAGTCATTGGTATTGTTTTTATTTTTCTCTTAAGGACTGCTCCCCCAGCCCCCATTCTCTATCTTCCTACTCTTCAAAGTCAAATTTAGATGTCATTTCCTCCATGAAACTTGCTCTGATTATCTCAGCCTGAAATAATTTCCTTTCCCTTTGAACTGATAATATTTTCCTAATTTACCTGAATTGATACTTCTCACAGTTTCCCTTTTATTTTAAGTATTCACATATACATCAGATCTTGACTGAAAAAAAAACACACATAAGTTTTTTCAGTCAAGGGTTGTATTTTAAATATATTGGTATGTTAAGCCTTTTGTAAGTGAATAATTAGGAAATACTGGCTAAATACCTGATTTATTCTGTAGCCTACATAAAACTGAAAGTGCTACTAAGATCTATCATTCTGTAGTTTTGAGAGGAGACAAGGTGCCCCTATGAAGTGAGAACTTATTCAACTAATAAACATTTATAAAATTTACATTACATTGTCAGTAAGAAACTAAAATCTTCTGTATTAAGTTACAGTAGACTTTTGTTCAAGTAAACATTTGATTTGACAGAAAAGCCCAATTGACCCCAATTAATTTGTTCATACTTCGTGTGAGCTTTGGCTCATAACATGCTTCCTAGTCCACTGTGGTTTACTAATCCAAGACATTGTGGCCTATTAAACAGCAAAATATTTTGAGATATGGAAGGAAGTGCAATGCCCAAAGATATTTTATTACAAAATACTGATTTTATTACAAAATAGTGATTTTCAACTGGTATACCATAAGAATTTTTAAAACATGAAATCCCAAACTATTTAGTTAGAGGCACTGACCTCTTTTCCCTTAAATTGTCAAATAAAAAAAATTGATCACACCCAACACAATAATAGCCTTCCTATGTGACTGACTCAAAATCATACTTTTTTTTGTCAGATTGGCCAAAAATATTATGTATTTTGGTGTGCCACAGAATTTAATTAGTTTGTGTGTGTCATAAGATAAAAAAGGTTGAAAATTGCTGTGCTATAATACATACTAATGACACTGACATTACTATGTAGCATACCTGTCCACAAGATCTGGTCCTACTGTGTGTCTGATGTTATTTTCTAACATGTCTCTATGCCTCCTCTACACCAGTAACAGTATTCTCTTTACTGCTCTATAAATATAATATACATCCTTTCTTTTCAAAGGTTTGTTCAGACCTTGTGCACTTTTGCATTAAAGGCTATTATTTCAGATAAATTCCTACTTCACTTTCCTACCTCATCTAGGTTTCATCTTAAACAGTACTCCTTTATCAGGGCAACATTTCTCAAAAGAATGGTGTGAATTGGCATTTCTCTCCTGTCCCTCATTTTCCTGCATTATTCTTATCTTATTTAACCGTTGTTTTTCTCAGAAATTTTGGCCCTGAGGGCACAATTTTGTATGTATTATTTTCCACAATTGTATACTTTGCACCCAGGGCCAGGTAGGAATTTAACAAATATCTGTTCAGTTATGGGATAGACATTTGCCACTACTGAGCATTAAATGTTTTTAGTTTCCTAAAGCAAAGACATAGTTACATTAATGCTCAACACTAATCAATCTTTTTTATGATATTGAATTTTAAATGGAATATACTGAGTAGCCTCTGTAGTAGGAAGTTAATGAATATTTGGTGTTTGGGCTGCTCAAAAGTAATACCTCCCTGCTTCTAAAAAACTGTTCCCCCACCACTCCACCCATGTGGTTTTTGTGAGGGCCTAGCCCCCACCCCCAACACACACACACACACACACACACACACATATACACACACATATACACAGTCCTCCTAGATATATGAGTGCCAGCAATCTTTGCACTTGAATACACTTAGCTTCAATAATTGGTCCATAGATAAACATCTGACTCAAGGTGGATCAATAAAGATTATTTGCCCAAGAATTTGCTGGTTGGAGTTCTTGAAAAAGTGTTTGCTTTTCTTATATAAACATCTGTGACCTTTGTCATTGCAGACATCAAAAAAATAAAACCAACACAGAAAAATACAAATGAAGAGGGGAAGAGATAAATTATGAAAACTAAGAAAAGAAAGAGCAAAGGAGAGGAAGTACATCTAAAGGGGAGGGAGAGAGAAAGGGAGAGGTCAACAGAGAGAGAGAGAAAGAGGAAGAGAGAGAGGAAAAGGAAGATAGTGAGGAAGGGAGGGAGAGAGGGAAAGAGCAAATGAGGAAAAGCAGCAGCAAGGGATCAGCTCCACTAAATTCTTCCCCATTGAACCAATGAGTCTGTTCTTTTTTTTTTAATTAAGTAATTCAGTCTAATGATCCTGATTAATATAGTATGCAATGTAGTAAGATGAATGGATAATATCTCCAGCAGGAGATTTTAGGATACATGTGTGTGTTGGGGGATTCCCCCATTAAAATACATCTTTTAAAAAATATGTTGAAATAACTACAATAAATGCAAGGGAATCACTTTAAAATGGAATTTAGGGAAGTTATCTTGGAAGAGTCTAAGCTAATGAGATGGAGTTATATGTCTTTAGGATGAAATAAGTTGATATAAGGATAAAGATAGAACTCAATTTTTTTTTTTTAGAAGAGCCTTCTGTTGGCTGAACCTGCAGGAGTCTAGCTGATAAGAGAGTTTTGGGAATGCAGTCCCCCCCCCCAAGGAATCAGTCCTCAGTGATAAGGAACAGAAAGAGGACAGATGTGCAAGACCTCTCAAAACACTCACTTGATTATCACGGAGGAATGTTCTTTGGAAATCGGATGGCACCTATCTAGTTCTGTTGTGATGTTGTGAGAGTTGTTGAGACTAACTTGCATTCTCACCCATATCTATCTGTTTTTGTGTGTGTGTGTGTGTGTGTTTTCATTTGTTTGTTTGTTTTTTGTGTTTGTGTGTGTTTGGTTTTTTACCATGATTTATATTTGGTGTGTTTTCTTATATATCCTATAATGTAATTTTTCTCCTCTAAACATTATCTAGCCAGTGTGGAAAATAGCACTTCAATTGAACTAAATCTAAAGATTGCTATCTCCTTATCTATTTTTATTCTTAACTGAGGGTGGCATTGAATTTGGGATAATTGGAAGTATTTAAGTTAAAAAAAAATAAGTACGTTACAAGTTATATGGCAGCTTTCGTAAGTCTAGTGGTACTGGGGAGCCTTGCCATAAATATCAAATATGTGTGGGTTTGCACCCTTCAGGAGAATCTACAGTGTTTGTTTGTTTTAAAAAACTATGTTTTATATCACTTTTTCTTGGCTATTAGCACTGGACATCACAGCTACATACTATCTGGAGGATTACTGCATTTACCTTAAGAATTCATTACATCTTTGCTAAGAATTTCTCTGTCTTAGTTCAGATACCAACAAATGGACTGACCTCATTAATGTGTTGCTTCAAACTATAAGAGAAGAAGCTCTTAATATTTTAATTCTGTTTGTCTATGTTTATAACTTTATGACATAATTGCATGTTATTGAGCAAACTAAATTTAACATGCATTTATAGAAAGCCTGACTTGGCTTTCACTCACAGTAGAAGGGATTTTTCTTTCCACAGTTGTAGATTTTGATTGTCTTTTTATACTTTCAGTGGCCAATGAGATGGTTATTTTGAGACAACCCATTTCAGTTTGGAAAGCATTGAATAGCTAGCAAGTTACCCCTCATAATCAAGCACAATCTCTGTTGTTTTGCTCTAGAACCATACAGAATGTCTCTGGACCACAAAATCATCTTGAACTATGTAACTACAACTATTATCTACCTCTGAGTTTTATCCCAAGATAAATGCTCACAACTGCCATAACCATTGATTATATCATGTTTTCCAGATACGTTGTTTTTCTCTAAACATGCTTAATCTCCTATCTATTTAGCTGTAATTATACCTACTTTTATTTTCCTACCTTCTTTGAATAATTGGCTTCCACTAGAGAAAAGCCCATTCTGATTTCATGTGTGCTAAGCTTTCTTCTTTCAAATTGTATTTACTGCTTAGAAAAATTAGTATCTTGTTTCCATAAATATCTTGTGAGATCAATGGTGGCCCTAGAGTAAGCAAAGTTATTTTAGAAATCAGGTTGAACTTGAGTTATTTGAAATGAACAATAAAAATGTGAGTGGTAATACTCACATAATGATTAATATTGTAAGATATTTTACATTCCATATCTATGTAAATATATAACAATGTCCAGTTTAATGAATCCTCAAATTTAAATGTCCCTAAACAAATATCTCTAAATGGCTGAATATGTGTGTTTTTAATCACCTTAGTCATTTCTGATTTTTGAAAAAAATGTCTCAAGTTTCTCCTGCCCCCTTTTTCTCCTGTGCTTAAGAGTGAGCTAAATTTGAAGGAAGTTTAAGTACCATATTGCCATTAGTCAAGGGTTACCTGGTCAAATGGCATCCTTAGTCCTTTGTCACCACTGAGATGGGGTGTTCTGGGCTGTTCAGCCTTAGTCTTATGATAGTACCCTTACCATGATCAGTGGCTATTAGCCCACACTCTGCACTTTCCTAGTCATGATTCTAGAGCCATTATACCTACCAATGCCCTCTTGGCCCTATCAGGAGGAAATGGGGAATTCTTGTATGCTTTCTAAGACAGGTTTGAGTGCCCTATTGTCTTTGAGGTTGCCTTGAGTCATGTTTGCCACACAACTCACTTTGCCTTTGATGCTCTGTCATCTCAGCCAGCAGGATGGGGATTTCTGAGTCTTGTGTACAACTCCTGAGTTCTAGGGCTCCCCTAAACCTACCTAGAGTGTCTTATCACCCCTTACCACCAACCACACCCCTATTACTCAGCAGAGAGGAGGACCCTTGGACTCTTCTGAGAGACCCAGGAAACATATTATCATATCTTCTAAAAATCACCTTACTACCCAATGGAGACTAATTCCTTGGGTTATAAGAAAGCTTAACTATGAATTAGAGTGAGCTAGTGGAAATGGGTATGTAATGACAGATCAAAAAGAATTAATGTTAGTTTTTAAATATCAGGGTTGCTTTAAGAAACATGTGTTATCTATACAGTTTTCTATATTTATAAGGATTTTTTAAGAAAGCAATTTCTACCTTTTACTAGAGTTGATTCTATATACAATTCCAGTTACTACCTTTAGTTGTTAAACTAGAAATCACATGCTTTTGTTAATTATACCTTTTTCTTCCATTATTCCTCATTGTTTTAGACAATTATTTTACCTCACAAACTTACCTCAATTTTATTCCTTAAAAATATTTTTTATTCCTTCTGCTTCTTTTTAAATACTCGTCACCATTGATTTGACTCATTGTACCTATTTTCTAGCTAGTATTTCTGTTTACTAGTATATATTTTCAACCTTCTACCGTCACAATTATTGCTCCCTTGGTAATTAAATCTGAGTAAAACAAAATGCTGATGAAGGCATGATTATTCATAAATTCTAAGTCGATCTTTATGTCTTAGACCAGTGATTGGCAAACTCAGTCAACAGAGCCAATTAGCAACAGTAAAAAGATTGAAATTTCTTTTGAGAGCCAATTTTTTTAAACCTAAACTTCTTCTAATGCCACGTCTTCAAAATAGACTTGCCCAGGCCATGGTATTTTGTGGAAGAGCCACACTCAAGGGGCCACTGACATGTTTTATTTATTTGGTTATACATTTTTATGTAGTTCTGTGTCTCTAATTGAATTTTATCAAGTTAACTTATTACCTTGTATAGACATACTTGCACCAAGTTCTTAATATTACATGTATTATTTTTCTATGCATATCATTGGTTTGATTATTTTAAAAAATATTTTAGTAGTAACTTATGTTCTGGGTTCTAATGCCATATACTGAGCATATATGAAAGAGACAGAGTAAATTTCCTAACATTGTAAAGCTAATATATATTGCTTGCTGCTTTAACATTAATATATATATATGTGTGTGTGTGTGTGTGTGTGTGTGTGTATATATATATATATATATATATATATATATATATATATATATATATAGTCTTCCTATTATCACAACAGACCCAAATATTTTGTGCTAATAGATTAGAGAGAATGGATGGCTACTAAAGAAGTAGGGGCAATATCCACTCAAGAATGAACAAAAAGAGATGATCCTGAGAGGAATCATCTGTAGAATTTGAATTAAATATAAGAAATGAGAAAATAGAGCAAGATCTGTCTACTTTGGGGGGGGGTGTATTTTAGTGGTAGAAGAAGGGAATGGTTGTGAAAGAAGAGTATATATTATAAAATAAGTTTAATTTGTCCTAATTACATGACTGTATGTGTGTATAATAAATGTATATATAGAAGAGATTTATATATACAAGAGATTTATATATACCAATATATATATATATATATATATATATATATATATATAACAAAGCAGATTTTTTAAAATCTAGAAACACTAATGAATCCTGCCAAACATAAGTACCCTGCCCTCTAATTGTCAATTTTCTTATAATCATTTTTTATGCCATTAAATATTCTTTGAAAATATGTAATTGTTTCATAATATTTTATCTTTGTTAAACTATCTGTTAACCATTTATCTCTTGTGGACATGTCACTTATGAGCCTTCCCCACCACTATAAATAATGCTACAAAGAGCATCCACCCTGGAACATAAACCTGGATTAGCATTTCTGGCTATTTTCTTAGGTTCGCTTTCTAAAAATACTAGGACTGGGGCAACCATCATTTACTTTCTCAAGTGTCTTGATAATGTTGCTAAATTGTATTAAACTTTTCAGGAAGTTTAAGAAAGATAAGAAAAAGTATTTTCATTTGTCAATGCTCTCTTCCTAATTCACAATCAAATGAAATAATCTGTGTTTAGTAATGTGTCTGGCATGTGGCCAGTTAATATTGACTATTGAGCAGTAGCCCAGAATTGTAAGACTGAGCTTGTGTTCTTCCTCTGTGTCATACCACTAAATCTATGAAGCACTTGCCTTCTCTGAGCCTCAGTTTCCTCATCAGTAATCTAGGCATGTATTACTAGTACTGCTCACTTCACATTGATTTTGTGGGGTTTTATCATATGGGAAACATATGATGCAGTGCTTATGACAAAATAAACATTTAATAAATGTTCACTAATGGTATTTTTTATCTTCTCAGTGTCACAATTGAAACTTCTCTTCTTATCAGTTTCTCCTTCTACTTTCTTAACATCCCCCTTCTATAAACACATCCCCATTTCTATCACAATTTGAAATATTCTTAATGAAGGTAAGCCTATCTCACTGGATGTATTAAGATGAGAAGAAATGAAGCTTTTCTCAGGAGAGAGATGTTATAGAAGGCATTAGTAATCAATCACCATTAAGTTAGTCATCCCTACCAGCAGTCTGTATGCTTATTATTTACACACCAATTTAGGTATGTACTTCAGTTTAAAAAAAAAAAAAAACACTGTGCTTTATTCTTATATGCTAACTGTTCATTATCTGTTGCTTATATAGCATGATATTATGTTCACAACATATTAATAGCAAATAGGATTCTTTCTCAGCTGGTACTCAATATATTGTAACTGTCTAGAGTGCTGTATAAGAAGCATCTCAAGGCAATATCTGAGTTTGTTAAAAAGAGTGCTGTGACCCATAGCAACATCTGGCCTGCCACTGGAAGAGAAGAGTACTTCATTTCTATATATTTTAATATAGTTTTATTGATTTCAGAGACGGAGGGAAAGGGAGATAGAGAGATAGAAACATTTATGATGAGAGAGAATCATTAATCAGCTGCCTCCTTCACACTCCCCATCAAGGATGGAGCCCACAACAGGAACATGTGCCCAGACCAGAAATTGAACCATGACCTTCTGGTTAATAGGTCAATGCTCAACCACTGAGCCACACCAGTTGGGTCTATTTATATTTTCAAAATATTTTACCTTTCATGAATATGTGCCTTTCCCTTAGTAAGTTAAATCTAAAAAATAAGTATTTTGCATTATCAGGAAATTTATTTGAATCTAACATTATAAAAGATTTTTTGATAAAATTCTATCTTCAAAGGTAAACAAAGTAGCTATCATTTCAAAAACTAGCATTACCAACATTGTATATGTTCCTTGAGACTTTAGTATTATGTATCCTCAATACTTAAAATTTAGATTTCATTAAATATTTTGCAAGATGAATGTTTGGCTTTTCTTATTGAATATCTCAGTTTTGTTTGGGAAATAGTAAGATCAGACAGCACCAAGAAAAAGTCAAGACAGTACTTTTCTTTTAGTTCACATGTCAGCCTAGTCTGGGCATCTAAGCTCCATACAGAATTAGTATTTCTCAGAGCTCACCCGAAGTTGTAGTACAGAGCAATATGTTCATGATCTAGCTACACCAATTTTTCATTTCCCAGCAAAAGTGGCCACTAGCATTGTATCTATTTCCCTCAGCACTTAGGTCCAGGCACATATCTAGAGAGCTCAAGCAGGTGGAGCATTCTAAATGCACTCACCAAGTTTACCGGAGCCTGGGTCACTGGATAAAAGCTTTAATCATGAGCTTTGAGAAACATGGGGGCCAAGAACAGCTCAATCCTTTGAGTTATGAATTTATTTTGTTTTAGGGAGAATTCATTCCTTCAGCTCTAAAGAGAATTATTTATCATTGGATAATAATAAGCTGCTTCTCAGTGACAGACAAAATATATAGTAAGTTTCATTTCTAATGCTTCATTTCATGAGGTGCATTGACTTTGTATGTATTCTAAATCCCCAGCACATAGAACAGGATTAATGAACACATTCAAGTTAAAAGAAGAATAAAAATATATATATACTAAATAAATTAACTTACAGCTTGTGTTATACACCATTAGTAAATGTCTTCTTATTTTAAAGGAAAAATATTTATTTGCATTACATAAACCTATTCATTTATGTGTTTGCCATTTTCTTGCGCTGGAACACCATGGAGTTGGACTGGGTGGATTTTGGAGCTACATTGCCACCATGTGGTTACTCATCTAAAGATGTACTTTCCTTCCAAGCAAAACACAAAGGTTTTGTTTTTGCATTATATGGTGCAAAACAACACCTGTGCTTGTGTGATCAGACACATACACACACACACACACACACACACACACACACACACACAGGAGTCTGAAAGTTTTAAATTCATGCTTTACATTTGGAGAAGTGGGAAAAGGAGTGTCTTTCTAAGAATGATCTCTGAATGCAGATGATCTCTTGTATCAGTTAGGTGGCCTATCAATTATTTTCAAATATATTATATAGTACATACAATGGCATTTACTTTAATACCACAATTTCACTAATACATTTTAATAATAAAGCTCACAAATATGGTCCCTTGTTTGCTATACAGATTTTATAAAAAGAATAATGGTTTTTTGTTTTTTTTCTCATCCTAGTAAGAACTTATGTACATAGCATTACCTGTCATTTCTAATGGAATAGAGAAGTAGATGTAGAAAAACATGCATAATAAAAATAAAACTTTCTTAGCATATGGGTAATGTTAGCCACTGAGGATATCTTTATTTCTGAGGAATATAGCTTCACATTTAATAGAGGACAGAATGTAGGAGATATTCCATAAAAAAAATATTTTTAAAATACTGTGTGTGTGTGTGTGTGTGTGTGTGTGTGTGTGTTTGAGGGAATTTAAAAGGGAAAAATATCTTAATATTCTTCATCTCAGATAGTGTAGTCTTTAATAAGCTCTCTTTAAAATTGGTTCTTTAAACATTAAATCCACATATTGCTTTTAGAGTTGGTTCCATTAATTTGTGAAGAGCTTACTGAAAGAGAAGCTATGTCTATATCTAGCCTGATATTAAGAAAGAGAAAAGACCATATTCCAGGTAGCTTTTCACTCAGATCACATCTGCCTTTACCAGAGATGCCAAGCAGCCCTACAGTCCTAGACCATGGGAAGATAATTAGATGCAAAATAATGATGCTGAGAAATTCAGTATTGGATTCATTTGTGCTCATTCTCATTTATCTACTACCATTCAAAAGCAGGCTAAAATTTGCAGAAATCTTACTTTTTCTACTTATATGTTATGGTAATTAATAGCCACTGCACATGCATTAGAAAACAAAGACACACAGAATTAAAAGAAATAACCTATAACCAACCATACCACCCACTGATCACCACTGTTGGCATTTGGCATACCGCCTAAGTCCTATTTTTGAGAAGGATAAAATGTAGTCATGATTCTATGTACTGTTGGTCATGATTCTCTAAACTTTTTTTCCTTAATTATTCATTGCATGTCATTTATCATTCCATTTTATAGCTACATCATAATTAATTAAATTATTTTTCATTATACTAGTTGATATATGAATTGCTTTCAAATTTTTATTCTTATAAATTTTATTGTGATGAATCTCTATATAGATGTGCATGAGTGGTGTGTTTCAGATACAACACATATACATTAAAATATATATGTTAATCTAACTACAGGATTGGGTAAAGTAGGTTTACAGTCATTCATATAGAAAATAATACAATAATTAAAGAATAATAACACAAGAATAAACTCTGTGTTTTGTGTACTTACAGCTATAAACCTATTTTGTGTACTTACAGCTATAAACCTATTTTTTCCCTCCACATAATTTACTTAGGCTTTTTGGGAAGCACTTTTTTTAAATAAAAATTACTAGGATGATGGATATGGGTAACTAAGACTAATTGCTGATTAATTGCCCCTCAGAAAATAATTACAATTTATTTCACTACCAGTTTAAATGTTCTGTTTACCTGAATGTTCAACAAGACTGCTTTTTTTGTCATTGATATTATCAAAGTCTAATGCACACACAGAAAATTGACCAATTTATAAACACAAACTTCTGAGAACTTTCACAAACTGACATTGGTGTGACCAGCCCAGTTCAAGAAATGAAATGTTGTCAGCATCCTGGGAAGCTCTAATTGTGCCCATTTTTATTTACCTTTCAAAGGTGAACTATTATCCTAACTTCTAACAGCATTAGTTGTTATCTATTCGAAAACTTATCTTAATGGAATTATAATGGATGCCCTCTTTTGCACCTGACTTCTTTCATACAGCTTTTTGTTTGTGCAATCTCCTATTGTTGAAGTTTTTTCCTCCCCGTATTTTGTTGCTCTATGCTATTTCATTGCTAATAATCTTTTTGAGCTAAAAGTGGAAAATACCACAGTGTTTTAGTTTGCTCTCAGTCTTTGACTTAATGTGAGATTGTTTTTCTATCTTTATTTATGTTTGCTCAATTTTGACATTGGTTAATTTTGTTCCTCTCTCGTGACTCTGGTTATTTTATTATGAATAATCCTTTCATGTTAGCCACCCAACAGGGTCCATTAGTTACACTCAGTAGGGCTTTAGTTACAAAGTAGGAGTGACCTGTTTTTTTCACTCTCTCTCAAAAGGCCAATTAAGGCCCTGTGGCCCTGTGGCTGAGCTTTCATCCTCAGTGGTGGGGAAAGGAACATGAAATGTGGATTCCAGCCCTCATGGTGGGCTGACACCACCTTTCACCTACCATGCCAGTACTGCTGGCTTTTGCTCCCTCATACTTTTTTGGGTCTTCTTTCAGAAACTGGTGTCCTTGAAAAGTCCACAGTCATGCTTAATTAACTGTTGCCCACAGGGTACAGAGCTTCTCTAAAATTAAAGCTGACTCAGACCCAGGACTGATAAAGGAAAAATGGATGGGAATCTCTGCCTCAGGGGTTCCCACACCTAGTTACACAAAAGAATCTCCTGGTACAAATACCTGACCTCATTTTCAGGAAGAAATTGTGATATCATTGGTTTGGGGAGAAGTTTGAGTGTTCCTTTTGAAAGGTCCCAAGGTGATTATAAAGGGTAGCCAGGACTGAGAATCAGTGAAACTTCTGTCTTGGTGAGGGGTAGATTAAATTCTACTGAACTTATAGAGTTCTGTAAATCAAGAATCCCTCTGCCTACTGGATGTAATGGCAGACTCCCAGAAATGAGCCAGCATCCTAACATTAGTCTTTCCCAATTACTGGACAATACCACATATTTCACTCCCAGTACATAGTTCTTATACTTATTGTTGTATACATATTTCACTCCCAGTACATAGTTCATATACTTATACTTATGATTCACAGCAACTTAAATAAATTATTCCAAATCAGAGGTAGGGAACATCTGGCCTGTGGGCCTTAAATCATTTGGTCTGATCCTGCCAAGGCAGTAGGGGTGAGTTACGTAATTAAATGTTTGACCAAATATAGCAGGCTAATTTTTAAGTTGATAATTTTGTGTGGTCTGCGAATGATGCCATAAATATCCAAATGCCTCTTGGCAGAAAAAAAGGTTGCCCACCCCTGTTCTAAATGGACAAGTACTTTAACTGGTCACTTGTTAACATCTGAATAAGACTGACCTCATAGGATCTCTATTTGAGAGAGATTTTGGGAATGGAGGGAGAGCTTTTGAGACCTTCCCAAGTTGATAAGTACCAGTATAACAGGAGAAACTAAGATGGAGAAGCAAACAGATAATATTTGCAAACTTCTTTTGGACCCCAAAGACATCCAGGACTTTGGACGATGGTTCTGTCCTGATGAGCCTAAATAAACATATCTTAAGTCTCACAAGAACGAATCTAGAAGAGTTGTTTAAAAAGCATGCTCCCCAATCTCAAACAATTTGAACAATACAATGTATAACACTGGATTATAACCAAAAGTGAAGAATACCTATGAGTCCCTACTGATATAAACAAATGTTTGCAAACAAATATGGGAGAATAGACAAGTCTTCCTTATAGGAGAATTCCAAATAGTTTATATAGATATTGTCCACTCTTCAAGTATGAGCTGCACATAATGAGTTTTTTTCCCCCAAAGAGTACAGTATAGGAAGTGAGGCGTGGGGCTTCACAGTGCAAAACCTGGCAAATACTACCTCAGCCAGGTGATAAAGTCTAATGCCACCAGTCAAAGGATTTTGACAGTTTGATCTATCTGGGTTTCTGAACTCAGTTCCAGTGTGGGGGGAGGTGGAGGAGGTTTCTGCCCCAAACTGACAATTCTAGACCACTCAACTTAATTCTGATGCTGGTAGAATCAGATTCCACAAGTTCAAAGTTCAGTCCTACAAAGCCTGCATTTCCCACCTTCAGATACCAGTTACAAGCCCAGTTATCATCTGTGACTCTAACCAACAGAATACAGATTAGCATTTCCCACAACCCCCTCCTTGAATTTCGGTTGCCATTCACAGGTCTAGACTGTTTCCTATACTTTTGATATACTGTCCATAAATCAGGTTCCCACACCTGTTCCTTGGGTTCAACTAATTTGCTGGATGACTTATAGAATTCAGAAAAATATTTTACATACTAGGTCACCAGTTTATGATCTAAGGATATAACTCAGACAGTGAGATGGAATAGACACATAGGATAAGGTACAGGGAAGGTCACAGAGCTTCCATGCCCTCTGTAAGGACATGCCTCTCCCAGCACCTGTACAAGTACACCAACCCAGATGTTCTCCAAATGCCCTGCCCTTAGGAAATTAAGTCATCTCCAGCCTTTCTTCTGCCTCTAGGTCAGGAGTGGGACTAAAAATTCTAACCCTCCAATCACATAATGGCACCAGACAACAACCAGGCCCCATCCCTAAGGTGAGATCCCTATGTCACCTCATAAACAACAGAAGCCTCCTTTATAATGCTCATCACTTAGGAAATCCCAAGGGTTTAAGGCACTCTAGCCAGGAACCACGGAAGACCAAATATGAGAAATACTGATATTCTTGGACCATCTGAATGGCCAAATATGTGTATTTTTATCAATCATAATATCACAGTACCCTGGATGTGAGGAATTAAGAACCACCTTTGTCATCTTCTTCACCTTACCCCAGAACTCATTGTAAACATGAAGAAAAATAAATCAGACAAACCCATACTGAAAAACACTGTACAAAACACATGACAAGTACTACTCAAAATCATCTAAGTCAACAAAGAGGAAACAAGTCTGGGAAACAACCCAGGCCAGAGGAGCCTAAGGAGAGGAGAGCACTAAATGCAGTGCGGTGACCTGAAGGAGTTCCTGAAACAGAAGGACATTAGGTTAAAAACTAAGAAAGTCTGAACAACATATGGACTTCAGTTAATAATAACTTTTGATTCTTACTCATGAGCCATGACAATGAGACTGTAATCCTGAATATGTTAACAATAAGGGAAACTGGGTGCAGAATATATGGGAATGTTCTGTACAATCCATTTTTTTCTGAAAATCAAAAATGATTCTAAAATAAAAAGGTTATTAATAAAGAAAAGAGAAAGGAAACAGTGATCCCCAGAGCAGCAGTGCGAGCAGCATCTGGGATCTTGTTAAAAATTCAAATTCTCAAGTTTCAGCCAAGACCTCCTGAATCAGAAACTCTGGGGATCTAGCGTTTTGGGCATGGGGATTCTGACTGTGATTGAGAACTGCTGATCTAGCAGGTTGGCTGAGAGCTCTTGCCTTCAGGTGCTTCTCATTTTATATGAGGTCATGTTACTTTTCCTTTAATGCCCGGGAGTGAATCAGATAGGGCCTCCAGGTAGCTTTCGATTACCCAGTTATCATCTTTCACGGAGGCATGATACGTCTGCCTCTCTTCTCCTGTTATTCAAATCTCATCTCCAGGGCCCTTTCCAGAGAGTCTGTTGTGCTCATGTCTTCCAGCACACACAGAGCCCCTCCACCTCCGATGTCCCCAGACACATTAACATGTACCAACTCCAGCGTTTTCAGAGGCTACAGATCACAGCAGAATGTGGATTCTCTGGAGACAGAGGTGACCTTGGGCAAAACGTGTGATCCTTCTGTAGTTGGGTTTCTTCATCTGTGATTTGGGGGCATAGAAGAGCACCTACCACATGGATTTTTGTGAGGATTGAGAGTCAATACTCATGAGGTGTTAAGAATAACCACCAGCACTTTGTGAGGACCTAGTAAATGTGAGCTGATGCTATTATTGGTAGTGTATGCTTTGTCTCTTAAATATGTCTTTGCTACTCCCAAAGCAGCAGGGTGTTGTGTATAAAATAATGGCTCAGAAAAGACTGGGTGAATTAAACCCAGAAAAATCATACTTCAAGTGCAGGGATGCTGCCACTACTGTCACCAGAAAGTTTTAAGGCACCTTGATTTTGAGTTGGTTTGTTAGAAATAGTTCATGTTGTTTATAGAATGCTTTTAGGATAAAACTTAGAAGATTTGAGGTCACATAATACATACAATCTAGGTATGTGAATTCATCTTACTTTAGGCTTCACCCCCTACAAAAGAAAAATGTGTTGCTAGCAATGAAAACACCATCCTAATGTTGATCTACGATTAGTCTAGTTCCCCAAATCCTTAGTAGACTCTGTTAGCCTAAAAAAAAAAAAAAAAAAAAAAAAAAAAAAAAAAAGAGAGAGAGAGAGAGAGAGAGAGAGATTAGTTAGAAAAGAAAGCAGCACTCCAAGGACTGTTCTAGCAGCAGGTGGGTAAGTGAATGTTTGGACAAGGGGTTCAGATTTTGCTTATTTGCTCTTTGGAACAGGTTAAGTAGAAATGCAACAATTTAGACGCCAGAAATATACAAACCCTGGATGTTTCGGTTTGTCTTTTAGATGGGGATCAACGTGGTGGACTCTGCAGTCTCGGGATTAGGTGGCTGCCCTTATGCAAAAGGTGCTTCTGGAAATGTAGCCACTGAGGATTTGATATATATGCTTAATGGCCTGGGGCTCAATACAGTAAGTGAGTTTTACATATTTTAATATTCATGTATTCCTTGCAGATCCAGCTTGGAATGCATCTCAGATTGGGAAGCAATTTTGAGGTCAAAGTTTTATTATACTTTTGCTATTTGCTAAAATGCACAGTGGGAAAATATAATAAAAATTCTTTGGGGAGCCTTATAAAGTAACTTATTGCTCTAGTTCAATCACCAATAATGCTACCATTTCACATTTTTATAGTGCTGCATGACCTCCAAGTACTTTTTTAAAATGTTTTATCTGATTTGGTTTTACTGCTTTGTGTATTAGAGCCTGTGTCTTTCCTGTTATGATTATTGTTTTCACAGTTTGGGGATTTTTTTTAAATAGATGTTTCCCTTGGAGAAAAGGGAGATCTTGATTTTCTCCCAGTGACAACTAAGGCTTCTGGCAAAGAGCCCAATGCTCTTTGACATTTAAAATGGTCAGTGGAGGCGTAGAGCTCCACAATACTTAGCATGTGAGACACTGGACAACAAGAATAGTCTCTTTGCAAGTGTTACATGAAACACATGTGCTCCATCCAAATAAGCACCTTGTTTGGCCACGTGCTTGTTAGCATGACTTAATCCGTCTATAAGGCAGATTTTTCTTTTTAGAGAAAAAAATATGAAAAGCAAGAAAAACAGTTCACAGATGATCAGAGGTTCATAATCATTTCTGAGATATAAAGCATCAGCTGGATTACAAAATGGAATGTTCTCTATCCTTTTCCCTCTCCCCTGTCTCTCCAGTCACCCCCTCTCTCCTCTTCTCTTTCTCCTACTCATATTAATGCTTCTGCAACACCAAAATTGCCTGCAGTATTCATTTCTACACCATTCTATTTCTCACCACTCATGGTTTCACAACCACTTGGAATGGCCTTTCTCTCCATACTTGATTTCACCCGAGAGTGAAGCACCACCATCCTCAAAAATTCTTCTTCTGGCATCTTTTGCCTATTCGCAGGCCCATATTGTTGGGTTCTTCTCCTTAGTGCTCCCATGCTACCCTCCATTGCCTCTACCTCTGAACCTACCTTCAGCGAAGTTGTAGAATAAATGATCTTATTTCTGTGTCTAGCTCCCATGCAGCCAGAGAGCAATTATTATAGCTTATTCACACTCTATACCTGTGTTACATAGAGATGATCAACATTCATTTATATCATGTGGCACTAAACACCAAAAGCTATTTCTTGTAAACACCAAAAGCTATTGACTATTTTCTATGATTAGGAAATATTATTTCACTTACAAAGTAGCTTAATCATTTCTATCAGCAATGTATAGTCGTGACAGAAACAGGAGAAAAATAAATCTTTTCTCAGAGATCTGATGACTGCATTGAACTTCGAAGATGCAGAATATGTACCAAGTCATGTTTTATAACTTGCTCCCTCTCCCTTCCTCTCTGTCTCAAATCAATTAAAAGAGAGAAGTAATTGGGTACTTATTTTTTCTTGACTAGTTGGTTATATTAGAATGATGATCTCTTTAAGTGGGTATATTAGAATGATGATTTCTTTATGATCATTGTTATAAAAAGCCCTGATTTTTTATACTTAAGAAAATTACAGACTCACATAAATATTAAAAAAAAACAAAACTACTCAATAGCAAGGAAGTTTGACTCTGTTCAGTTTTAAGTCCACCTTGTTTCTAGTTCATATTGAGGGAGAAAATAGGAGTTTATGAAAAGCTGCCTAAGCACAACTCTCTGGTTAATCCACTAATGCTCTGCCTCCCCCAGTGACAATATAGGTAATGGGTGGAAACCTGGAAGGTGACCTTTGGTTATGGCAAGTCCTAGAGCTGAGGAGCATGCCTTAAATTTATCCTTCATATTCAATGGCCTATTTGTCATACATGGATTTACCAAACTTTCAGAGTATAACCCAGGCAAACAAGTTCCAGATATTCCCTAAATATTCTTCATTTCATTTGACCCACTGCTCCCTCCTCCAATAGTACACCAAAGTGGTTTTTCTGAATATGGTTTAAAAAACATTATATATTCAATTGTCCTGTATTGCTTATAGCTCTATCAAGTTTCTTTGTAAAGAGGTATTTTTTTTCCTAAACTTCTCCAAACCATTATTATTTTAATTGCCCATCACTGATATTTATAGATTGTTTCTAGTTTCAGTATTGTCCTTCCTAGAATCCAAGGTGCCAACCTGAATTATACTGATTTATTCAGGTGTGGCCAGCCTGTGGTTTTATACAGGATCAAATTCAAGATAGATTTTAATAAAGAAGAAGAACCTAAAATTTGACTGCATGGTTCATGAAAACAAATCTTGCCACCAAATCAATAATGAGCAGTGTGTTTTTTAGTAACTTTAAGTGGTTAAATAACTGTTAATAAAATTAAAAGGAATCTGTTTTGTTCCCTTCCTTCCAAATGCCTTCTCCCCTTTGGTATCCCTTCTTTCTTTACCAGGGTGTGGATCTTCACAAAGTAATGGAAGCTGGTGACTTTATTTGCAAAGCAGTAAATAAAACGACAAACTCGAAGGTAGCACAAGCCTCCTACTATGCTTGACATGAATGAATTTGTGACTCAAGGCTGAGAAGATCCATTTCAGCTACAGATATTCATCTAAAGCAGCTACAGATATTCATCTAAAGATCATTACTGTAACTTATTCTGAAATGTGAAGGAATAGACACAAGTTGGGGAGGTGGAAAGAGATACTTTTCAAAAGAGTGCAAGTGAATCCATTTTGAAGTCAACACAAAGAGAAACCAGTCATAGGGAAAATCACAAGTTGAAGCTAAGTAAGAAAATTTGTAGATATGCCTTTGAACATTGAGAAAAGTCTACTCTTTTGTTCTTATAGAACTCACTTGTTAATTTAGTAGATGTGAAAATTGAGTTCAGCTTTCCCTAAGATTTCCCTAAATACCAAATACTCTGTGAAATACTTAATCAAGCTGGCTTAGTACCGGGTACGTACTGTTAGTAGTTTATGAGCCCTGCATAGTGTGCAAAGTGTGTGGCCTTGATATGCTTTATGCCTTTGGATCTCAGCTTCCCATTTGCCAAGTCAGTTAAATAATGGACCAAGCGCCAGATCTCCAGCCGACCCTACATAATTTTTAGCAATAGAACGCCTACATTTCAAGTATAGCTAACATCTGTTAACTATTTCAATGACTTTATCTTGTTCCAAGAGGCTGTGGTCAATGGCAAGGCGCCATATCCTGGAAACATATTACGACCTCCCATGTTTGTTACATGCTTCCAGTTTACCATACTCTTTCTTTCATCAGTTAGAGTAAAAACCAGCATGGTGTTACTCAACTGTAGAGAAACAGAAGGCACAACTTTCATCTTGCTGTCCAAACTGCAATGATGAGAATAGATTGATACATGTAGCCTAATCCACATTCACAATTGTCAGATCATTTCCAAACTGCTGGAGGAAATGTCATTGTAATCCTAAGAATGTGTTAGTAAGCCAGTTTTTAATTCATAAAATAAACTGTTTTTCATTGATTCAGGGCACTTTGATTAAATCACATCTTGTTGTTGACTTTTTTTATGGTTATTTTTAAAGTTGAAGTGGCTGAACTTTTATCTTTTGTACTAGAAAGAATTGCCAGAAATAGCAAAAAGTAATATATCAAGTTGAGAAGAGGAACAGGAGGACTATGTTAAGAAAAACATTTCTGTAACTTATGCAAATAATATGGAGACAGTATTATTACATGTGTCTCTAAAACATCAGTTCTATTATTTATGTAGACTTCTCCAATAATATTGGGCGATCTTATCTTTGAATAAATTTGAATATAACTTGAAATATGAATGTGTGATTGTGGACTTTCTACTAAATATTCATTAAAACATTGAAATGGAAAGGAATTCAACAGAATAAGTACAGATGACAACTAAGTTAACTTTAAAGATATATAAGAAGAAATCAGGAGGGAAACATATTGATAATTGACAAAACCAAACTATCTCTATGAAAGAGGCAGGCTCATCTGAGTTGTGATGGCTGAAGAGCAGGAGCTTGTGATTCGCAAGTCTCTGCATTTGAGTTAGTGTTTGGAGGTGGGAGCAGTGCCAGAAGCAAGCAAAAATTGCAGCTCTTTGTGGATCTGCTTATTACATACCCCCTGTGCTTCTTCCTTCACAAAGAACGCAGCCCTGTGAACTGGGGCAGTGATGGGACGCCTATCCTGATGGTGCCTAGCAGAATATACACCTCCTCACCTTCTGAGATGGACTTTTCCTCTCTCTCAAAGAATGGTGATGGTTTCCATTTTGAGATATTCGGAAAAGCATCTGTTGATGCAGACTGCTTATAGAAGCAGCTATGGGCAAAACTTGGCTGTTTTGAAATAAAAAGCACAGACTCTTTAAAAGGCAAAGCAAATAGTGAGAAACCCAATGTGCAGCCTAGCACACACATGGTCTACTGATTGATCATTTCTAAAAATATTTTGATACTTCTAATCACACTCACCATGAAAATGTTTATTTTAGGTATTTGTCATCTTTCCTCCACCCAAACCACCTAAAGCCCTCTGCTAGCTGAAAATAAGTTTCTTTTCTGGTTTGGGGGAATGAAAAATTACATAATCACATAAAGCTGCCTGAAGTCCATAGGCAGAAACCCACCTAAAGCTACATTTCAACTAACCAGGGAAACTTGGAATCATTGCAAACCCCACCCAAGTAACCCACCCACACATAAACCCATGCAAGGGTTATCCTTGGGAAAAAGACTTAGAGACAGCAAAGTAATTATGACCTTTAACAACATACATGTCAAAATCATCTTCTATGGGAATGGCCCTTATATCAAGGAAAATATTCTTTCTAGAAAATATGATATATTTTATCACATGTATGTGTTGATGACCTATTATAGTCTATGTCCTTAAGGCTAAGTCACTGAAAAATAGGAATTTTCTAAATTCTGGACTCAGAAAATTCATAAGCCAAATAAATGGAGACTGGCTATGACTTTCTGAGAACATTCTGAATGCCCTTTTATGTTATGTATTATGATCACTGTAACATTTAATAAATACTCTTTCAGCTGCACTTCTATGACTTTATTTCTGTATGTGTGCATCCTGTATGTTCAAAATGATGAACTCCAGATATGAGTCACAGGTGATTTAGCATTCAGTAAATAAGCCACAAATATCATCCCTATCTCAATTGTATAGAAGAGGTACATACTAAGGCCGGGGTACCAGCCAGAAATCAGAACTGAAGTAATAGGCAAGTGAAGGATTGCTGTGAATATCAATAATCATCTGCAAATTGCTTTGAGTACAAGAAGATATAAGTTTTGTACTTATGTGGGGCAGACCACAAAGTGAAAAGGATAGTTTTGGAGATAGTGAGAAGGGATAGGTCATGGGGCGGGGAGGGGGAGGGCAAGAACTATTTCTGATATAGGAGCACATTCTGCTATGGTAGAATGAAATCAGTTGAATGCTCTGAATTGCACATAATATAAAACCTTAATTTGATAGGCTTAAGGAACAACAAAATTATCTCATATTTCAGAAAGATTGTATTTCCACCCTCATTGGACCCTGTGGTTCAGTTATGTTACAAGAAAAAAAAAAAAAAAATCTCTCCCATTTTCCTGCTTTTCCTGTCTCAGAGTGTTGGCTCACCCTCAGGTTCTTGCTCCTCAGAGTTGCAAGGTTATAGCACGGCCAGGCCTCATGTTCTACACAGTGCTCCTTTTTTATTATTTCCAATATTACAGATGTCCTCTGTTTCCCCTACCTTGCCCCCTCTACCCAAACCCCTCCCCACCCCAGGCCTTCATCTCACTGTTGTCTGTGAATGTCTTTAAAAAAAAAAAAAAAAAAATCAATGAAGAATGTTCCTTCACCCATTTTCAAACTTCTTCTCATGTATCCTTGGGAAGAATATAATCACATGTTCTTTCTTTAAACTATCACTTATGTGGCAAATAGACCGTTAGGATAGACCAACTAATGTTACTGGTGACTTTGAACAGATCAATGAGTGGTAGGGAGAAAAAACAAAACAGAATATGAACACATTTTACGGTGAGACTATAGCAAAATTAAAAGTAGGTGAGTTACCAACAATTAAAAAAGGACCTATAGCCAATTATCTTTGAGATAGGAGGAAAAGAAGGAAGTAGAAAGTTTTACATTTGAGGTGTATAGGATTTTAAGGGGAAATTAGTTGGTTTTGTTAATTGGTCTCTATTTTATTTGGAAGTGAGATCTTTGGGTATTAAAAGTTGAGGGTGAAGTGAGGGCTTGTGAAGAATGATAAAGCTTGAAACCCACCCAGAGCAATATTAGAAGTTAATTTACTCTATGAAAGAAAGGTTCCAGGGGCTGTTAAATGCTAAAACCAAATCTACTTCTTTGTCCTCAGGCTCTAGTTACCAACCTGTGCATTCCCACCTATTGGAAGCATATTTGATTTCAGGGACACTGTTCTCTCTCTCTCTTATGTCCTGCCACCTCTTTAATTGCTTGGTTTCCTCCTTTACACCCTTATGTTTAACTATGCATTCACAGATTAAAAATGCCTATATCTCACTAGTCAAAATGTGTTCCATGGCCAGTAGGGTTGTCATCACTTGGAACACATTGAGAAATGTAGAACCTTGGGTACCACCCCAGACTAACTACATCACAATGTGCATGTTTAACAAGATCCTGGCAGGACTCATCAGCTCATGAAAGTTTGAAAGCATTTGTCTGTTGAACATATCTCCCCTTGGGTATCTGAAGCTTCGTTTAATCAAAATACTTTGTCCCACTTCCCCGCATGCACTGTACTGCAGCCCACTGTCTTTTCTCTGCTCCTGAAACTAACTACGTACACAAAATGAAAATGTAAACATAAAACTTCCATTTATTTAATATGTCCTTTTCTCCTCTTGATTCTAACTGGCCTCATCCAGCACCCTGGATCCCCTGCCTGCCTCAGGACAATCAGGCTCTAATCAGCATTAAATAGTCTTAGGAACAAAGCCTTGGGTCTGTTGTCCATAGAAACAGAGTTTCAGTCAAACCAAAGATAACATTGGGCCTCAGTTGCATTTCAGCTCCAGGCCCAGAAAATCTGAATAACTTCACCAACCATACCCTTGCAAAACAAGAAACAATATGGGATGAGACCATGGCTGATATCAGGACCAGAGGCAATGATCAACAACCCCCCTATCCTGGTTCCCACAATCAGTCAAGACCACAACCCTAACTTCCTTAGTCACCATGATTAATAGTTTCTCCCCTGTATAACCCATGCCCTATTTAAATATTCTGAGCCCTTAATAGTTTTTTAAGGTTTGTTTTGTAACAGTTTGGAAACAATGCTTATAGAAAATTCTTTTAAAATTATGATAAATGATTGAATTAAGGGGCAGATACATATATAAACAAAAAAAGGATAAGAAATGTTAAAAATCAAAATTGTCAGAGAATCTTTTAAGCAGGAATGTAACCCTTAGAACTGGTACAAAGGTTAACAATATCAACAATAACAAAGCCTTCCTGAGATGGATAATATGCATTAACTACAATAGAAAGTGCTTATAAGGTGACCAGACGTCCTGCTTTTGGCAGGACAGTCCCGATTTTTAACAATTTGTCCCACGTCCCGCAGTGTTTAAAAAACAAAAACAAAAACAAACAGAAAAATGCCCGATCAGGACTTTTTTAAAACGCCATGGGACAAATTGTTAAAAATCGGGACTGTCCTGCCAAAAGCGGGATGTCTGGTCACCTTAGCTTATAATTTCTTTCTTTTTTTAAAAAAAAATATATTTATTGATTTTTTACAGAGAGGAAGGGAGAGAGATAGAGAGCTAGAATCGTCGATGAGAGAGAAACATCGACCAGCTGCCTCTTGCACATCCCCTACCGGGGATGTGCCTGCAACCAATGTACATGCCCTTGACCGGAATCGAACCCGAGACCTTTCAGTCCGCAGACCAATGCTCTACCGCTGAGCCAAACCGGTTTTGGCACCTTAGCTTATAATTTCTTATTCCTTCCTATTTCTTTGAGTCTCTCTTAGTTTCCCACAAACACACATTTTCACACAGGAACACACATGTATAATATCATTCCAGTTAGGGCCAGTAAACCTCAGTTTCCTCATCTAAGCTTATTGCTACTTATCTCTTCTCCTGCCCAAGGAGTGGGCAGTGCACTGTCTAGTCAAAGAAAGTAAGCCTGTTATATCAGCTATCATCTGTGTGATTAAGTGGCATAAAAGTCTCATAATGCTTTGATATCAAGGCCTAATTCATTTGATATTCCTTAAGTAATTATCATTTATACTTGTTTCAGAATATAGTCTTAGGTTAGATATGACCCTCAATTCTCTATACCTAACACACAACAGCAAACTTATTCTCTGCTCTCTCAATTCAGGTTGCACATCTGACCAATGGAGGATGGGAGGGGGAGCTTGCAACACAGATGCCTGAATTTCACCTATAGAGGTTCTGACTTAATTGGTCTAGAGAGGGATTTAAGCATCAACATTAAAAAAAAAAAAAATGTACGCAAAACAGTCTTCTGTGAAGCCAGAGTTTAAAAATCTCCACTCTAGCACAGCGGTTTTTAAGGTGTGGTCCTGGGACCAGCAGCATTAGCAATGTGGTCTGTGGTCTGCTTTTTCCAGGAGTTTTAACCAGATGAACTTGGATCATCTGAGAATCAGCTCACAAAATGCATTATCATTAATGAATGTATACTCCAGAGATAAGGGTAAGCAATGGAATACCAATTCATTAGAATACAATTATAATTCACTAGAAGTACACTTTTTTGGGCTGGAACTCAGATATACTGAATTAGAAGCCATAGGTTGAGACCCAGGACCTGTGTTTTTGCAGGCCCTCCATCCAGGTGATTCTCAGGGACCCTCAAGTTTGAGAATATTATTCCAGGGTGAATTGCCTTTCCCAACAGTGACTCACCACCCTTGCAACTGAGTAAGGAGAAAAAAAGAACAAGAGTCTATTTATTGCATCCTCTGCATTCACACTGAAAATCCTCATTTCAAACCAACACTCCCATATCATTTCACATTTCCAGTGTGAACAGGGTTTACAGGGAAGAAATGGGAGAATGAATAAATGTCAGTATCCCTGACACATTCCTCTCGGGGACTCTGTGTCCCAGCTCCATGTGATGAAGACCCATGTGACCAGACTCAGCATCAGAATTTCCCTAGAAGGCTTGGATCTGAGAAAAACTCTACCAATTTTCTACATATGACATCCTTCAAGCTCATAAAAGTGTAAAAGAAAACCAATGTGAATGCAATGGAACACTTGGGATAGCCATAAAAGAAGATTAAAAGCAAAGCATCAATTAATTGATGGAAAGAGACATTATCACCAAACTACATTCATTGTCCCAGTGAGAGAGAAGGTTTAATGGACTTACTGAAGACCCATTAGATTTGAGTCTTTTCTGGCACCATCCAATCTATTACTCAATGGCTATACAATGTTGGTCAATTTACCTAATACCTTTCAACTTTATTTTGAACCTCACTTCCTTCACCAATAAAACGTGGGATTAGAATAGCCCTTATTTATACAGCTGTTAGAAGGATTCATGAAATAATGCTTACAAGTGTTTGGCAAAGTGCCTGACACTTAGTAAGTGCTCAATAAATGTTAACTATCATCATTTTTATTATCCCTTTCTATGGCGCTGCCTTGGACTGGAACTCTTCCTCCATTAGGTTGTCTAACCCCCAGGGAGGCTCTTGTAAAAGATCATCCTTTATCCCCTTCCATGTAAAGAGGGTATTATCTTGAAGAGCCTGCCATGATCCGAAACAGACAGCTCACTATCAAACCTCAGAAACACATAATCTTAAACTGACACCAAAGTCCCATGCTTTACTTACAATGCTGTATCACTGGGCTATGCATTCTGAACTAATTATTATCTGTACTAATTAGTCCCTGTATTTCTGAAAACTGCAGTTACAGGTAGGGGCTTACTATCAGACTTTTACTGAATAAACATGTTTGAAGACCATCATAGCACGCTCCATCTCCACATTCTGCATCATTTAAATTCTTCATGAACATTAGGGATTTGTCCCATTCTTTTGGCAGCTGGACAAGTCAGCAGGGAGATCCATTGCCACACTAGTTGTATTTATTTGGTGGGCTGTCTTTCTGGTCAGGCTTCTAATTTATCCTTGTCCTGCAGAATATCATTCTATATGCCTCCATTATAAAGTTGCATGCTCAGTTGAAGAGAGCTATTCTTGCTTCCATGGGAATCATGTATCCTCGGGCTTGAGTCATAGTGTCAAGTTTATGTTGCTTGTACTCTTCTAAGACTATAGAGAAAATGCCTCAAAACTCCTGATTAACTACCCTGTTTCCCCAAAAATAAGACAGTGTCTTATATTAATTTTTTCTCCCAAAGTTGCGCTAGGTCTTATTTTCAGGGGATGTCTTATTTTGGGGGAAACACGGTATTTCATCTGAACATTTCTCCAGCTAGTTCTTCTTGTCAAACACTTCACAGGTAGCCAGATCCATCATCAGAATCATCTGAATCCTGAAAGCTGCCTCTCAGTAAGGTTTCATAGTGGCCTCTACCCTGTACATGAATGCCAATGTGCTGGATTGTTGGCCACACATTCCGGAAGCATTCTGAGAGGCCTGCTACTTTTATACGGAAATGGCCTGCTTTTCTCAGCAGTTTTATCCAGGTGGAACAGTGTTATCTGGGAGTCAGCTGACAAAATTCACATTCTGAGTATGTGTATACTTCAAGAGAGGGGAAGCAATGGAATTAGAATACCAATGTACAAATAGTTAATTTAAAAATAGTTCTATTGTTAAACTATTATTGCTAAAATGTATATCCCCCCCTCATAAAAATTTCCTATCTGCTATTTGAAACAACATTGGAAAAAGACCATTTTACTTTGTCTTAAAAATCTCAATTTCAAAATGTATTTGTTAAAAATATAAAAAACTAATTTCTTCTGATAAGTTTGCAAGAACCACTGGTAGACATTAGGAAAGCAGCAATATATTTATAAACTTCAGTCAAATCTTTTCTATGAAATTGGTAGATGGGATTTAAACCTTTGGTCATGGTTTGTAAGGATAGCCACTTCTATTTAGATTCATATATATATCTTTATATCTTCCTCCCTCCCACAGCTGAAATATAATTGAGATATAATATTGTCAAAACAACATGCTTATTTGATACACTTACGTACTGAGAAATTATTACCACCATAGTAGTTAAGTGACATTAATTACCATATATTTTTTAGGTGAAAACATTTATGATCTCTCTTAACTTTAAAGTAAATACACACAGTATTGTTATCTATTATAATCAACATAGGAGAATGGTTGTTACCAGGGGCTGGGGAGTAGGAAAACTTTGGTCAAATAGTACAAGCTTCCAGTTGGAAGATGAATAAGTTCTGGGGATTGAATATCTGGATCTTTCTCACAGCAGCCTTAACACTAGGGTATCTATTACACTGGTATAAAGAAAAACATATGTAATGACCTGCCCTTAAATAAAAAAGAGTATGTCCTTGGCTTTGTTGGCTCTCAGGTTCTTCATCGATGTTGAAGATCAGAGGAGTTCAGGTTAGAATTATGGGCAATGAGGAAGAAAAGAGAAATATGTGATGATTTGTTAAGAGCATTAGTGGGTGTATGTGTGTGTTTCTGTAAGGGGTTTGTAGACATATGTAAAGGATGGTGTCCAACATGGGCATTGGGAAGCTCTTAGTCCTGCTTTTACTATTCAGGTGACTAGAGGCTGTTTCCTGGACCCGTTGGACTTCTGTAGCAGCACTCCACCATCACTAGGATCTAATGTGCACAGGCAGGTAATGTTATGCTCCAAAGCTGTCATTTTGGAAGTTATGCCATTCATGACAATAACATTATCTTTTAAAATTAGAATTGCATTGAGTCCATTCCATATAAAAAAATTCACTAATATATAGTCACATTCTGTTTTTATATTATGCTAACAAGTATTAATAGTTTATTTTTGTTTTGTTTATAGTATTAACAATCATATTAAGCGATTCAGTTATCCACAATATTCCTGTATTTATATTCAAATGAAATTCAATTGTTTCTGAAACTCAAATCCAGGCTGACAAGAGAAGTTTCCAACTGTCCAAGAAATTCAAAAGAATATGTTTATTTTTTCTAAAAAAAACTTCAGTGAACTATCAATAAATATATTAATTTCATGGGCAGAATGTTTGGATAAATGACCAGGTGTAAGACAGTGACTTTGTAGGATTATCACTTTTATATTTAATTTTTAAAAAATCATGTTATTTTATTTTTTATTTCTCATAACTTATAAGTAGCACCATTTAATATATCTACATGAATTGGAGCTGGGCTTTAATGATTTGTGGTTTTCCAAGATGAGTCAAGGTTTCCACTTTACACCAACTGTTTAAAGAAAAAGCATGTCTATATGAAGTACTGCTGTGCTCAGGATTCATTTGCACCCTAGTTTTAAATATGGATTTAATGTACCATTTTAATAAAATTTTCTACTGTATTATCTCCTACTACCCTGCCCTCCACAGTCTCTGTTCGAACTTCCTCAAAATGCATCACAACTCCTCAATGGCCTGTCTTCCTCATGCTCATTTCTTGACCTCTGATAATTTCCCTCAGGTAGCAGCTACTCATCCAGCATGCTCTCACAGTAATTTGTTTATACTTGAGCACTCTTCTGTGTGATTATTCATTATGTGCCAGTCTTTCTGATAGATTGTGAGCTGCTGAAAATCAGAGGCTGCATCATGTATACCTGTACATCCCTGGGTCTCACATGTTATCTAACATAGCATCTCATCTGTGTATGCTGAATGAATTGACATAACCAGTAACCTTAAAATTTTGAGGGATTTATGATAAACTTCATTTCCTAACAGTCTCAGTTGCTATTGAAGTGTGCAGAGCAAAATATAATCCCTGCCCTCAATGGCTTCCGAATGTGATGTTTTGGAAAAGTGTACCTTCATTTTCCTAATTTAGAGGAGCTCCTACTCTTTAGTAACCTCTTGGTACTTTCCATTTTTCTTACTATGTTAAATTCATAAAGATTTGGGTGCCCAACAGACTGTAAGTAAACAACAAAGATATATTTGCTATTTTAACCATTTTTGCTAGAACTACCTCATATAGAAGTCCACAAGCTGTTAAGGAAACTTGTAGCTTATCCTGTAAATGGATTGAAAAAGCACAAGTACAAATCAAGGTTCTTTTTTGCCTACAAGTTTCAGAATAGTAAACGTTATTCATCCATTTAACAAGTATTTTTTAGCAGATATATAAGATAAACACTGCCAAATTCAGAGGTTTCAATACTGAACAAGGTAGTAGCAGTCCCTGGCTTTGCTAATTCTGAGAAGGTAGGTCAGTGCAAGTTTGATAGTGCACTACAGGATGACAAGTACAGCTGCAACTTAGAAGCTCTAAAGTGCTTGACAGGGTCTCTCAGATAAGGATCTACATGAACTCCAATATACAGACCAGCTAATACTATTGGGAACCAATGACTAGATAGTGCTTAATTGGAAAAGTATGGAGTTTCTAGGTGAATGGTGTTAACCTCATTTTTCTGGCACTATGTACTTCTGTATATTTGTCTATTTTTATGCCAATCTTTTTTCAATCACAATGGCTACACACTACCTACCTTCTGGTTGACTCACTATCTAGTCTCAAACTCTAGCATGTATGGACAATCATGTACAATTTCAGGAGTTTATTTGTTACTCTGCCATCAGTTCTTGGTCATGATACTCAAGTTAAATGGCATAGTATGCAAAGAGAAAAATGAGCATGAGGAAGAACAGGCCATTTGATATCTTGAAAGTTTAAGCCTGTGGATAACAAATTCCTATGCATTTCATCATCATTTAGTAAGTATGAAATAGAAACTAAAAAGACAATAGAAAATATCAATGACACTAAGAGCTGGTTCTTTGAAAAGATAAAATCTGCAAACCTTTGGCTCAATTTACTCTGAAAAAAAGAGAGGTCTCAAATAAATAGAATCAGAAAGGAAAGAGAAATTACAACCAATACAACAGAAATAGAAAAGACAAAAAAAATACAATGAATAAATTATATACCAAAAATGGACAACCTAGAAAAAAATAAATTCCTTAAAAAATACAACTTTTTAACATTAAATATTTTATATATATATATATATATATATATATATATATATATATATATATATATATATAACTGTGTCATATCACTATACTTAGTTGCTAAAGAGTTAGGGAACTCAAGATTTTATTGGAGCATATTGACAGCTGAAAGTAATATTTCTATATATGGAAGTAGGTAAGACTGGATCCTGGTTAAGCAACAATCCCTGTCAGTCAGGCCAAATAAGGGATCAAGTTGTTCTCTGTGCTAGATATATAACAATGACTAAAATCACCAATGGTTCCTTACATAACTATCTAATGTGGGACCCACGAAAATCATCATCAAGTGACAATTACACGTGTAATAAGTGCTATGAAGGAGAAGCTTATCTTTCTCTAGCACTATATGGAATAGTGTATGAAGAACTAAGGTACTAACAGTAGAAAAGGAGGAAAAAGATCACTTCATATGGAGAAAATACCATATATAAACATCTGTTTGGTGGAAGCTAGGGGCATGATGCATTTGGGAAACTCATAAAACACTAGTGGGGCTGAAGCATAGTGAGAAAACAGGAGACTATGGATGTGTATAAACCAGTCAATTAATAAGGAGGTTATTAATTACAGATGCAAGGAATTTAGATGGGCAGGTGCTTAGAGTTATGATTTTAGAGCCTCAATCTAATCCTCTACAACCACATGCTCAGTCTTGAGACACAGAATTCACTCTCTCGATCAGATTTGTTCAATACAAAAGGTAGAAATAAAAAAGAAATTAAAATGATTAAATTATTTAACAGGAATAAATTTTGTAATGTCATGAGATGTTATTCAAATGTTTCTCAACACCCAATTCCTTAAGACAAAACAAATGTAAAGAAGAGAGTGATTTATCTTTCTTCGTATTGATAGGCTATTAAGGAACACGTAGAATGAAAAACATAGCTTTTTAAAAACTTTTTTAATTATCTGGAGGTTCTGGTAATGGTCAACTTCTTCCCCATTATTGGCCATTAATTTGATATTCTAGTGTTGGTAAGGGGTTGTAGTAACTATAGCAAGAGAAAAGTGTCTTTGGATTTGGCTACTCAGATGTAAATCAGAGAGTAAACATTATAAAATATGTTCCAGAACTAGGGTATAGTAAAAACTAGGGATGTTAATTATTTACTATTTAGCCTTCATTACACTTGACTTTTGTGCTGTCTGCTTGACACTGGTGATAAACTGAAATGGAAGAATCTAAAAGATGATGCTTACAGAAAAATAAAGAAAAATAATCATCCTATAATTAGATTTGACTTGACTGTGAAAAATGTTTAGTAGACTTACTAGCATTATTTTAGGGTCAACCTAGGAGATAGTTTGGGAATGGTTGAAATGGCTGGATCATTTTCAAAAGAAAGTAAATTTATGTATCGAGAAGAACTTATGTAAGGCCTGATCTACAGAGCCTTAAGTTCGAATTTTATATCTTGTTTTCTAGAAACATCTTTTAGGGAAATAAATTATGTCTTCAAAGTTCTTGCGAGCCTCAAAGCACATAAAACAAAGCCAATGAACTACTGATGTGCAATCATTTATTTATTTGATGTTATTTT